>NC_133324.1:40528065-41743065 GCF_042186555.1 Aquarana catesbeiana
CCACAAAAAAATAAAAATTGATTTTCAAAAAAACACAAAAAATAAAAAAAATAAAAAACTTGATTTTAAAAAACCCAAAAAAATTAAAAAATAGATTTTAAAAAACCCAAAAAAATTAAAAACTTGATTTTAAAAAACCCAAAAAAATTAAAAACTTGATTTTAAAAAACCAAAAAAAATAAAAAACTTGATTTGAAAAAAACAAAAAAAAGAAAAAACTTGATTTGAAAAAAACAAAAAAAAGAAAAAACTTGATTTTAAAAAAACAAAAAAAAGAAAAAACTTGATTTTAAAAAAACAAAAAAAAGAAAAAACTTGATTTTAAAAAAACAAAAAAAAGAAAAAACTTGATTTTAAAAAAACAAAAAAAAGAAAAAACTTGATTTTAAAAAAACAAAAAACAAATAAAAAAATTGATTTTAAAAAACCAAAAAAAAATAAAAAACATGATTAAAAAAAAAAAAAAAATTAAAAAACACTTGATTTGAAAAAACCAAAAAAACAAAAATATACAAACTTTATTAAAAAAAAAATAATAAAAACAAAAATAACTTGCTAAAAAAATAAAAACATAAACACAAAAATTGCTTTAAAAACAAAAAAAAAAAAAAAAAACACAAAACAAAACTTGATTTTCCCAAAACCAAAAAAAAAGCCTGTTTGTGAAAATCAAAAAGCCAAAAATAATTTTTTGTGGATTTAGGTATAAATATTTAGATATAATTATATTTTGCTACATTATTAAGATATCATTCTATTTTTGTCAATGAACATTTTATACTAAATGCAGAACTGAATGCATAACAACCATTAATAAAAACATCTCCTTATAGGAATTAAATAAATGTGTGGTTTGTTATTTCAAGGCTCAGTATCATTTTAGTTATAATTGTAAAAAAGTTGTTTACAGTGGCAATGGAGCTTATTTAGACATTTAAAATTACAATACAGTTGGCACTACAACTGCTCGACCATAACCTAGGAGACAGCCCAAAAGAAAGGCAAGCAATAAATATAATGCAAGATTTCATCAATAATTTTTTTATTGGCA
Source organism: Aquarana catesbeiana (assembly GCF_042186555.1). Taxonomy (NCBI): domain Eukaryota; kingdom Metazoa; phylum Chordata; class Amphibia; order Anura; family Ranidae; genus Aquarana; species Aquarana catesbeiana. The sequence continues at coordinate 40,529,117 of NC_133324.1, forward strand.
AAAATTATATATCCTGGCCCATTGCAATGGCCCCCCTACCCATAAAATAATTAACATATTGCTGTCTAACTTGACGGGCACTTTGGGGGGCCAAGCCAGTACGGACAGTATCCAGGCCTGTAAGGTTGGCTTCTATTTGTCCGGCCTCAGGCCCAACTGTGCCTATATAATTTGGAGCATGCTTATTTAAAAAGTTGTGCAGAATGCAGCACGATAAAATGATAAAATTAAGTTTGTATTCCGCCAAATTAATGGCTGTTTGAAACAGGCGGAACCGGCTGGCCAGAATTCCAAACGCATTCTCAACCACTCTTCTAGCTCTGGCCAGCCGGTAATTAAAAACCCTCCTCTCCGGGGTGAGTGTTCTTTGGGGGAATGGCCTCATGAGGTGCTTGCTGAGAGCGAAGGCTTCATCGGCAATGAAGACAAAGGGGAGTCCTTCCACGTTATCCTCATCAGGTGGCAATCCCAGGCCACCACTCTGGAGACGCTGGCAGAACTCCGTCTGGGCAAATACTCCTCCATCCGACATCCGGCCATTCTTCCCCACGTCCACATATAAAAAATCATAGTGTGCCGACACCACCGCCATTAAAACAATACTGTGGAACCCCTTATAATTAAAATAATATGACCCCGAATGGGGTGGTGGCACAATGTGGACATGTTTCCCATCTATAGCCCCTCCACAATTGGGAAAGTCCCAACGGCTGGCAAAATGGGATGCCACAGTCTGCCATTCCTGTGGCGTTGAAGGAAACTGGGAAATCAAAAAAGAAAACCAAAATCAATTAATTTGTAAGCTAACATTGCAAGAAAATTAGACAATTAAAAACATTATTCCCCAGCATCAGTATAACATTCAATAATTTAATTGTTCTGGAATAACTAATATGGAAAGGCACACTTATCAGATTGCTCACCCCCTCTGATGGAACATTGATTACATTTTAGGGGGTTGTGAAATCCCTAAAAAAAATTACTTTTAGGACACGCAGGAATTTAGGGACTAAAAAGGCTACAAGACTGCAGTTGTCGCACTCTGCAGGTGCAGTTGCTAACCAGCTTACAGTAAATGAGGTAATGTAAAAAGGCATTCATGTTGCAAGGAGTACACAATCACATGCAAGGGCAATTAATGAAAACACTTTGAGGCTTGCATATGATTTGATGATGGAAATCAGCAGAGCTTCTGCTCATTTACTAAAGCACTGGAACAAATGCACTTGTAGAGTGCACATGCATTTTGCAAAGTGCCACATATATTTGCTTTAGACAAATCAACACCACAGAACATTCCAGCAAATTTTAACGAGGGTGGGGGTGGGGGGGTTGTGAAATCTAGATAATTGCTCATTAGCAGCAAACTATTTGGAGTGAGTTTAGGTGGGGGGGGGGGGGGGTTGTGAAATCTAGATAATTGCTCATTAGCAGCAAACTATTTGGAGTGAGTTTAGGTGGGGGGGGGGGGGGGGTTGTGAAATCTAGATAATTGCTCATTAGCAGCAAACTATTTGGAGTGAGTTTAGGTGGGGGGGGGGGGGTTGTGAAATCTAGATAATTGCTCATTAGCAGCAAACTATTTGGAGTGAGTTTAGGTGGGGGGGGGGGTTGTGAAATCTAGATAATTGCTCATTAGCAGCAAACTAAATACACTCAAACAAAATACATTCCAAATGAGTAGACTAGGTGGATATGTTCCCATCACTTCATGCTGGGAAGGTTATTGAAGGAAAATATACATGCATGACAAAAAATAACAGGAAAAAAATCCAGCATGTGTGAGGATAAAAAGGGGACATTCACACTATATTGCAATGATGGTAAGTAGTGTTTGAAGCAAGAAATACATTATATTATCAAAGATTACATAAAAGAACATGTGATGCTAATAAAAGAAAAATATCTTACCTTAATATAGTCCTTCTGCAGGACCTGTATGATGGCAGAACAGGTCTCTGGGATAATGATCCCCAGAGCCTGGGGGGAGATGCCTGTCGAGAACTTAAGGTCCTGCAGGCTTCTCCCTGTGGCCAAATACCGCAAGGTAGCGACCAGCCTCTGCTCCGGAGTGATGGCTTGCCTCATGCAGGTATCCTGCCTGCTGATATAGGGGGTCAGCAAAGCCAACAAACGGTCAAAAACGGGGTCCGTCATCCGGAGAAAGTTCCTGAAATCCTCAGGATTATTCTCACGGATCTCACGGAGCAAAGGCATGTGACAGAACTGGTCACGCTGAAGCAACCAATTCTTGGTCCATGAACTCCTCCTCGCCCTGTTCATGGACTGGTCTTGGGCTGAAGAATAAACTACAGCACCAAGCACATACAATGCACGAGCTCTACGACGAGTACGTACAGGTAACATGGCTTCAAAACGGTCGGCTGGTCAGAACGCACTAAACAGAACGCACTGAAGAACAGCAAGGCCTGTGAAGAACGACCTGAAAATCAGGAACGAGCGGCCAATAAAACAAAGATTTCTCAATGCCAACTGACCAAACGCACTGAAAAGCAGATACAAACCTCACAAGCACAGACTGAACAACAGTTAAAACGAACTGAAAAATACGAGTCTCACAAGCGCGAATCGTCTCTCACCAAACTTCTACTAACACGAGATAAACACGAGATTAGCAGAAGGAGCCCAAAGGGTGTCGTACGGGCTATTGAACTTCCGTTTTATAGTCTCGTCGGACTTGGTGTACGTCACCGCGTACTAGGCTGTCGTACTTTTGTGTGGTCGTGTGTGCGCAAGTCCGTTCGTAACAAAGTCTGCCGCAAGTCCGCCGAAGGTACGTCGGAAGTCTGTCGGACAGGCTGTCGGACTTTTGTAGACGAAAAGTCCGACCGTGTGTACGCGGCATTAGTCAATTTATATCACCTCAGTTCACAGTGATTGTGTTCATCTACACACGAGCAGCTCGCATCCCTCCCTCCCTTTCCTCCCCACCCTTCCCTATTCCCCTCCATTGGATTTGCAGGCTGCCAATCAGGTTTTATTCGGCGAACAGGGGTATCCATCACCCCACCATCCATTTTACTACAATCTACCGATTGACAGCTTGCTAAACTCAATACGTCCGGACAGTGTCATGCGATTTTGTTGTTTTTGTTTTGTATTGTTCTATGTCTTTTGTTTGTCCATATGATCATGAAATTAGAAATTGGTCCTACTCGGACTCCATAGCAGTTTTCCAGACACAATATTTTAACTAATAGGATTTCTACCTATTTTAATGTTTGTATAATTATCAATTAATTTAATAAATTTATACTTTTTTGGTAATACCGCCGGCATTTTGGTATAATTAATATTTGTTGCTAAAGTAACCCCTTATTCGGTTTTCTAGAACCGGGTGCTCTTTTTCTTTTAATCTTCCTATTATGCCTCTTCCTATTCTGCATGTTCTGCTCCTTGGTGAGCAGCCCCGTTGCCTTTTGGGAACTGTGTGTGTTCCCAGAACACCATGGGGCCATTCACAGAGCGTCGCGCGCGCGTGCGCAATAGGAAACAGGCAGTGAAGCCACAAGGCTCCACTGCCTGTTTCCTTTACCTAGGATGGCGGTGCCGGGACCCGAGGGACAGGTCGGCCTCGGGTGGCCGACATCGCGGGCACCCAGGACATGTAATTACTTATTTAAAGTCAGCAGCTACAATGTTTGTAGCTGCTGACTTTTATTTTTTATTTTTTTCAGGGACGGAATCCTGCTTTAAGTACAACATAACCGGCCAAGCCTTGTTTTCATCCATAGGCTTGTGACCAAGCCTCACTATGAGTTCCAGGCAAAAATGATCCTCACTCACAGCAGTGAAAAGGACATCCAACCTAACATCATTCTCAGTTAGAGGCTTGATATGTAGGTAAACAACCAATTCTTACTCTGAATAAGGAAGGCAAACTCAAGCCTCAATCGAATAATGAAGTCAGGCCAACGTCTAGCCAAGCCATCAGTGCCACCTATCAGTGCCCATCAGTGCCACCTATCAGTGCCCATCACTGCTGCATATAAGTGCCTCATCATCAGTGCCATTCAGTATTGCCTCATCAGTGCCAATCAGTACTGCCTCATCCGTGGCCGTCAGTACAGCCTCATCAGTGAAGGAGAAAATGTACATATTTTTCAAAATTTTCGTCTTTTTTATTTGAAGCCCAAAAAATAAAAACCCCAGTGGTGATCAAATACCACCAGAAGAAAGCTCTATTTGTGGAAAAATAAAAAATAAAAATGTTGTTTGTGTACAGTGTTGCAAGACCGTGCAACTGCCATTCAAAATGCGACAGAGCTGAAAGCTGAAAATGGGCCTGGGCAGGAAGTGGGGAAAGTGCACGGTACTGAAGTGGTTAAAACATGTTACAACATAATAAAACCCATAACAGAACAGTGATGTTGGGTGAGAAAATAACTGAGTCTGGACCAGTGTTTGGCTCTCACTACTATCAAAGATGAAGTTTCTGCCTTTTGGGGGGTGCTCTGGTGAATATCTGGTGTGTGTACGTAGACTCTGCCTCAGCCCTTTTTAATGGCTCACTCCCTCTCCAATGTAAAGATAGAACAGAGGGTCCACTATTCAGATCATCCTTGGAAATCTAGTTCTCTCTGGCCTTCAGAAATGGTCTTTGTTATCCATTAGAGACACCCCTCTCTCTAATCTCACCTAGGTTATATTCCTTGTAGACATCACCTCTTTAAGACAAGTATCAATATTTATTACTACATTACTTCCCTTTCTTCTGGCTTTTGTTTCGGGGGGGGGGGGTATTTTGGTGTTTGCATTTCTTTTTAGGTATATTGATTATTATTTGGTGTTGATAGGACCTCTCTTTTTACTTAACTGATCTTTCTTTGCAGCAGCGGGGCTTCTCTTTAAAAAAGGGTGTTTTTGTTTCATGTGTGACTGACTGCATTTGTCTATGTGAATCCGAGTTACCCGGCAGATTTTTTTATATACAACAAGTGCTATTTGACCAACTAATTAATTGAAATGGTCAGACTTTTAAGGTGAGTGGATGACAAATTGGGGTGTTCATGAAGAGATTGTTTGAACAACACAATGGCGTAAGCTTCTTCCATGCCACTGAGGAGGGGATTTATTGCACTTAGTATTGTGGGGAACTTGATTTTCATGTTACAACCAAAAACGTAAATGTATTTTATTGGGATGTTATATGATAGACCAACACAAAGTGGCAAATAATTGTGAAGTGGGAGGAAAATGATAAATGGTTTTCAACATTTTTTACAAATAAATATCTGAAAAGTGTGTTGTACATTTGTATTCAGCACCTTTACTCTGATAGCCCTAACTAAAATCTAGTGGAACCTATTGCCTTCAGAAGTCAATAGAGTCCACCTGAGTGTAATTTAATCTCAGTTTAAATACAGGTGTTCTGTGAAGCCCTCGAAAGTTTGTTAGAGAACTTTAGTGAACAAACAGTATTATGAAGGCCAAGGAACACACCAGACAGGTCATCGATAAAGTTGTGGAAAAGTTTAAAGCAGGGTTAGGTTATAAAAAAAATATGCCAAGCTTTTAACATCTCACAGAGCACTGTTCAAATCATCATTTGAAAATGGAAAGAGTATGGCAAAACTGCAAACCTATCAAGACATGGCTGTCCACCTAAACTGACAGGCAAGGCAAGGAGAGCATTAATCAGAGAAGCAGCCAAAGATCCACAGCTCAGGTGGAAGAATCTGTCCACAGGACAACTATTAGTTGTGCACTCCACAAATCTGGTCTTTATGAAAGAGTGGCAAGAAGAAAGCCATTGTTGAAAGAAAGTCATAAGAAGTCCAGTTTGCAGTTTGTGAGAAGCCATGTTGGGGACACAACAAACATGTGGAAGAAGGTGCTCTGATCAGATGAGACCAAAATTCAACTTTTTGGCCTAAAAGCAAAACACAATGTGTGGTGGAAAACCATCACTGTACATCACCCTAAACACACCATCCCCACTGTGAAACATGGTGGTGGCAATATCATGTTGTGGGGATGCTTTTCTTCACTAGGGACAGGGAAGCTGGTCAGAGTTGATGGGAAGATGGATGGAGCCAAATACAGGGCAATCTTAGAAGAAAACCTGTTAGAGTATGCAAAAGATGTGAGACTGGGGCGGAGGTTCACCTTCTAACAGGACAACAACCCAAAACATGCAGCCAGAGCTAACATGAAATGGTTTAGATCAAAGCGTTTTCATGTGTTAGAATGGCCCAGTCAAAGTCCAAACCTAAATCCAATCAAGAATCTGTGGCAAGACTTGAAAATTGCTGTTCACAGACACTCTCCATTCAATCTGACAAAGCTTGAGCTATTTTGCAAAGAAGAATGGGCAAAAATGTCACTCTCTAGAATATGCAAAGCTGGTAGAGACATCCCCCCAAAAGACTTGCAGCTGTAATTGCAGTGAAAGGAGGTTCTACAAAGTATTGACTCTGGGGGGGGCTGAATATAAATGTACCCCACACTTTTCACATATTTATTTGAAAAACATTTTGAAACCCTTTTATCATTTTCCTTCCACTTCACAATTATGCACCACATTGTGTTGGTCTATTACATAAAGTTCCAATGAAATACAGTTACATTTTTGGTTGTAACATGACAAAATGTGGGAAATTTCAAGGGGTCTGAATACTTTTTCAAGGCACTGTATAAGGTGAGTGGATAACAAATTGGGACGTTCATGAAAAGATCATTTGAACAACACAAAGGAGCAAGCTTTTTCCATGTCACTGAGGAGGGGATTTATTGTACTTAGTATTGTGGGTTTTGTCTTGATTTTTAGACGTTGCATGTGATTTAAGGGAATTTGATCATTTTGCACATTCTTTGGCACTTTTATTGTGGTATGATTTTTTTGAATGGTAAATCATTGGAGATCTACGTATTTATATTACAATGTTTCACACTTTATTATTTGCACATTTAATATGTTTTGTGTAATAGTGATTATATTTACTAAATTTAGCAATAATAATTAATAATGTATAATATTTTTGGGATTTATTTATATATTTTTCTGTTTTTATGTAGAGCTGTTTTTAGTGTGTACAATTTGAATACTTAACCTCTTAGCGGCGGTGCCTCCTGGCCCTTTTAAGAGGTTTATGATGCCAGGATGTGGGGTGTGGCTTAAGATTACATGACCGCCGTGATTGGCTGTCACAGTGGTCACATGGTTCGAAAACGTGCGATCAGGAGCTTTTGGTGAGGTAACGGTAACTGTGCGGGGCGCACTCAGCACAGGTGTCTTGGCAGAAATTCATGGAATATGTGGCCCCTCGATGCTAAGAACCAGGTGCAGAGAGGCCGCATATTTGCGTACGGCCGGCGCCAAGGGGTTAAAAAAGTGACTGGGGTATTACTTATCTTTTAGCTTTTTTTTTTTGCATGTCTGACTAGAAGATCTTGGAAATGCAGAAATACCATATTATGGGGCCCTTATGAGTAAGAAATAAATATAAAACCTTGTGAGCTGCCACACTAACCCTGAAATAACCTAAATCACCATAAAAATATAAAATTAAACTATAGTAAGCTGCTCGCACTTTCTACACTTCCCCAAAATGTGATGATAAAAATATATATGACACAATGTGCAGCGCTAATAAAATAAACAAATACTAAATACAAATGCATAAAAGACTATATATAGCATTAATATATATAATGTGACATCCTATATATAAAAAAATGAAATATAAAGTGCTTGTGCTCCGTGAGTCACACTCAGTCCTTATTGGAGTATAAAATTATTCAGCAAAAGTCCAAATAACTTTTAACATGTGATAATAGTGTCTTCATGCGATGTTCACATGACCCCCACCAGGCGTATCCTCACCTTAAAGGCTTAAATAATTGTTATGGAAATGATTAAGAGCTCCAATCGAGCCCAAGGTTATCTGCTGCTGTCTCTAATTTGAAAAGTGTTGATATGCATGCATATAAAAGTAAACACTCTGAGACACGCTCAGCAGCATTACTGTTACACTTCTAATTTATTCAAGGCGGTGTTAATGTTTTATACACACAAATACGTCATTGCTATGTTAGTCTAATAGGTACATCTCATTGGTTAAGAAGATAAAGAAGATGGAGAATTTTCATAACGAGGTTTGGCTGTCTTTGGTCTTATCTTCAGTTCCGCGTTCTTCTGATGTGTGGGATGTAGGGGGTACCCGCCATCTTGAGAAAATATAGGAACAGAGCAAACCTGTATACTTATATAATGAGTAAGGAGAAAAATATGTATGCACATAAGAAAATAGACATTTTCAGATTACTATTATTAGCTACATCACATTCCTTCACAATCCCCCCTAAAATGACTATTTTCTCTTTTCTGTCCCTAATACTAAAGGTCCCATTTTGGCCTGGCCCTTCTCCTCAGCAACTCTTTTAGGCTGTATATAGAATTGGGCAGCAACTGTTCACTTCCCTCCTCAATACAGCTGGAGAGGTGCAGTCAGGCGCTATCTATCCCTAAAACCCTAAAGGATTGTGAGATTATGGACAGGGAGTGACTGTAGGGGAGTGAAGGGTTTGTCATCTTCCATCATAAGGAGGTCCTCTTCTTCTTGGTGGAGAAATGTAGGTGTGCTATTGTCTACAGCCTTGTTCATTAACTTTTTACAAAAGGTAGAATACAGCATACAATCAGGGCTAAAAGGACCAGGATTATTAATACCGTTACCCCTATCTGGACGAGCACCTTCTGCCACCCACTCATCCAGCTAAAATATTGATCCCATGGGTCTGTGATACCTGAGTTCTTCTTCAACTCCAGTGACAGATCTTCTAATTTCTTTATAGCTAAAGTAACCTTACCATTTGGGCCAATATTATCAGGAATGTATGTACAACAGGTTCCCGTTTTTTCCTATGATTTTACAAAACACCTCCTTTCCCAGCTAACACCATGTCTAAGGCCATCAGGTCCTGGAATGTCATGTAGGAAGTGGGGATAACTGGTCAGCAATTCCCTGGAGGGCATCTTTAGAGTAATTTACAAATCTCTGTTGGTTATAATATGTGTAGTGTCAGGTCACCTAGAGGCTGGGTGACAGATGCACACCGTTAGGATCAGGAGTGCACTGCAAGGTAGTGGACCCTACGGGTGACTGCTGCGGCTTAAACCCTGGGAGGTTCAGGAAGCAGGTCTACTGGATCACTGACACAGATCCCACTGGGAGCTAGAGCATAGATTCCCCAGGGCGCGGAGTCTAAGAGCCAGCAGGTGTTCACCAGAGCCTCTAGTGGTGAGGATGGACTGCGCTGCAGTCTGGCTCCAGGTCGCGGCCCCCAGGGTCTCACAGCTCACGCTCACGGTAGACTACAGGAGAAGAGGAAGGAGGGAGCTGGCTGGAACATCAGGGTCACAGGCAAACAGGGATGGCCGGGAACAGGCCAAAGTCGGTAACAGAAATCAGATGTAGGAAACATAGCAAGTACACACAGAGGCTAACACACAGTGGTTGATCAGCACTGCTGGCTTGCAGTGCACAGGTTAATATAGGGTTCCCTGATAGGGCCTGGGGTGGGGCCATGCTTAGAGGGGAGGTTACAAAAGCTGTCAGGTGAGGGTCAGCTGGTCTCTAGAGATGAACACATGGAGACAGGTATGCTGATCGACAAACTCTATTGCATAACCATGACATGTAGTTAATCCAATCTACATTCTTGCTGACAGTTGTTATGGGGATCAAAGACTCAAAACCAGCTTTTACCTGATCCCTGGCTTTAAATTCATCAGGGACCCCCCTTGTAACCCCTATGACATGTATGTATACATGAGGATCAAAGCTTCCGGAGAGAGCTGTTCGCTTCCTCCTCTGACTGTGTGCTGGGTCAGTGTATGTATCAGGGGTATCTTTGGTTAGGATATGGGGGCTTTCTATTTTCATTTTTTTTTGTCTAATGCACTCTGTGATCGCCCAGTCTGGCCCTGTGTTCCAACCCACTGGCCCCCACAGAAACCACAACTCTGTCCCCAGTAACTGTCTGTGTGGCATACATATATGTCCTTACCGTCAGGGATATCACTGTACCAATGGCATCACCATGAAGGGTCAAACGGACAAGGTACTATGTCACAGTAATCTAAGGTAAAGGTGGTCACATGTGTACCTGAAGAGTTACACCAAAATGTAATTATGTTATCATTTTTGTGATGGCCACCTCCTGAGCCCCTCCCCCCTAGATCAAACAGAAAAAGGATATGCAGCACCCGAAAACACGCTCTCCTGCAGTGATAAGCGTGCATTCAGGTGTTCTTCCTGGCCAACTTGACTGAGGTGGCTGTGGTCACCAAAACTTGGAATGGACCATCATAACTTGGCTCAAGGATCTCCAGACAGTAGTTGGTGTGTTCCTGTATCTAATTCAGGATCTGGAATGGAAGAAAACACCTGGACATTAGGGATGAGCCGAACACCCCCCGGTTCGGTTCGCACCAGAACCCGCGAACGGACCGAAAGTTCGCACGAACGTTAGAACCCCATTGACGTCTATGGGACTCAAACGTTCGAAATCAAAAGTGCTCATTTTAAAGGCTAATTTGCATGGTATTGTCCTAAAAAGGGTTTGGGGACCCGGGTCCTACCCCAGGGGACATGTATCAATGCAAAAAAAACTTTTAAAAACGGCCGTTTTTTCGGGAGCAGTGATTTTAATGATGCTTAAAGTAAAAAAAAAAAAAGTGAAATATTCCTTTAAATATCGTACCTGGGGGGTGTCTATAGTATGCCTGTAAAGTGACGCGTGTTTCCCATGTTTAGAACAGTCCCTGCACCAAATGTCATTTTTAAAGGAAAAAATCTCATTTAAAACTGCTTGCGGGTTTAATGTCATGTCGGGTCATGGCAATATGGATGAAAATCAGTGAGACAAACGGCATGGGTACCCCCCAGTCCATTACCAGGCCCTTTGGGTCTTGTATGGATATTAAGGGGAACCCCGCACCCAAATTAAAATAAGGAAAGGTGTGGGGCCACCAGGCCCTAAATACTCTGAACAGCAGTATACAGGCGGTGCAAACAAGACAGGGACTGTAGGTTTGTTGTTAAGTAGAATCTGTTTGTAATTTTGAACATTTTTAACGTGTTTAGCTCCAGCCAAAAAATCTTTTCTAAGCTTTTTGGAAAACATAGGGAAGGGTTATCACCCCTGTGACATTTGTTTTGCTGTCTTTCCTCCTCTTCAGAAGATTTCACCTCACTTTTTGTCCCAATGGATTGGAAAGCATCAGTGGAAAGGAGAAATGTTTTTCCCATATTAACTCTTACAGGAGAGAATTTCCCTTCCTAGGGGTAGATTTCACTTCCTGTTGTCTCCTTCCGTTTGCAAGTAGGAGTCGTTTGTAAGTTAGTTGTTTGAAAGTAGGGTCCTGCCCTATATACTCAGCAGAAATTTGGGCCTTAGGTGTTGCTGTGGCCACAACACTGTAAGCCCTCACAGGGCTCTGCTGTGAAATATTAGATCAAGAATTGTAATTACATGCCCCTGTTGAACAGGAGCTGCAAAAATTAGGCCTTAGGCACTGGTGCTGGTGCCACAACACTGCAACCCCTCACAGACACTCTAGTTGGAATGCAGGAACGAGCCCTGCTGCAAAGTATTGCATCAAAAATTGTAATTACACGCCCCTGTTAGACAGGGGCAGAAAAATTGGGCCTTAGGCACTGGTGCTGGTGCCACAACACTGCAACCCCTCACAGACACTCTAGTTGGAACGCAGGAACGAGCCCTGCTGCAAAGTATTGCATCAAAAATTGTAATTACACGCCCCTGTTAGACAGGGGCAGAAAAATTGGGCCTTAGGCACTGGTGCTGGTGCCACAACACTGCAACCCCTCACAGACACTCTAGTTGGAATGCAGGAACGAGCCCTGCTGCAAAGTATTGCATCAAAAATTGTAATTACACGCCCCTGTTAGACAGGGGCAGAAAAATTGGGCCTTAGGCACTGGTGCTGGTGCCACAACACTGCAAACCCTCACAGACACTCTAGTTGGAATGCAGGAACGAGCCCTGCTGCAAAGTATTACATCAAAAATTGTAATTACACGCCCCTGTTAAACAGGGGCTGAAAAATTGTGCCTTAGGCACTGGTGGTGGCGCCCAGAACCAAAAATGTTCTTACAAGCTATCAGCGTGATGATTGAGGAGGAAGAGGATAATTACTCAGGGATAGTCACTCAGCATCAGCATAGGCAGTCTTTGAAGGGATCTGAGATTTCAAAAAAAATTATTCGGTTACATCAGCATCAGGTGCTTGGTAGCTGGTGGTGATCCAAGACTCATTCATTTTTATGAAGGTCAGCCGATCGACCGAGTCGGTGGACAGACGCACCCTGTGATCGGTTACCACGCCTCCAGCAGCACTGAATGTGCGTTCCGAAAGAACGCTGGATGCAGGACAGGCCAGTAGCTCAATTGCATACTGTGCAAGCTCTGGCCAGTGATCCATCCTCAAGACCCAGTAACCCAGAGGATTTTCGGTGGGAAAGGTGTCCAAGTCTGATCTTGCCCCATAGGTATTCCTGCACCATGTAAAACAGACGCTGGCGATGGTTGCTGGAACCGATCATACCTTGGGGCTGCGGACCAAAAAATTGTCTGAACGCATCGGTCAGACGGCCACCTTCTCCACCGCTCCTTCTTTGACTGACCGAAGCCTCAGCAACACGTTGTCCAGAAACAGGAGTTTGTAACCTCCCAGTCTCTGGGAACGCGTTGCACAGACCTTTCTGCAAGGCCTCCCGAAGATGTTTCATCCTCTGCTCCCTCTGCGATGGCAAGATAAGGTCCGCAACCTTACCCTTGTAACGTGGATCAAGGAGGGTTGCCAGCCAGTATTGGTCCTTCTCCTTGATACCACGAATACGAGGATCCTTACGCAGGCTTTGCAGGATCAGGGAGGCCATGCAGCGTAGGTTTGCTGAGGCATTCGGTCCGGAGTCCTCTGGGTCACTAAGAACGACATGGTCCGCAGCCACCTCCTCCCAGCCACGTACAAGTCCATGTGTTTCTTGGGACTGATCCCTTAAAGACTGCTGCTGATGCTGAGTGCCAGGCTCCACCTCCATACTGACACAATCTTCCTCCTCCTCCTCTTCCTCCTCGTCCTCTTCCTGTGTGATCGGCGGGCACGCAGGAACACTGTCTGGATAAAGGGGGCCTTGAGAGCTAAGGAAGTCCTCCTCTTCCTGCCTCTGTTCTGCCTCAAGTGCCCTGTCCATTATTCCACGCAGCGTGTGCTCCAACAGGTGGACAAGGGGGACAGTGTCACTGATGCATGCACTGTCACTGCTCACCATCCTCGTGGCCTCCTCGAATGGTGACAGGACAGTGCATGCATCCCTGATCATGGCCCACTGGCGTGGGGAAAAAAAACCAAGCTCCCCTGACCCTGTCCTGGTGCCATAGTCGCACAGGTACTCATTGATGGCCCTCTGCTGCGTGTGCAGCCGCTGCAGCATGGCCAACGTTGAGTTCCACCTGGTGGGCATGTCACAGATTAGGCGGTTCTTGGGCAGGTTAAACTCCTTTTGGAGGTCCGTCAGCCGAGCACTGGCATTATATGACCGGCGGAAATGCACACAGACTTTCCTGGCCTGCCTCAGGACATCCTGTAAGCCCGGGTACCTGCCCAAGAACCGCTGCACCACCAAGTTAAGGACGTGAGCCAAACAGGGCACATGGGTCATTTGTCCCTGTCGGAGGGCAGAGAGGAGGTTGGTGCCATTGTCGCAAACCACCATTCCTGCCTTAAGTTGGCGTGGCGTCAACCACCTCTGAACCTGCCCCTGCAGAGCTGACAAAACCTCTGCCCCAGTGTGGCTCCTGTCCCCCAAGCACACCAGCTCAAGCACCGCATGGCATCTTTTGGCCTGCGTACTTGCGTAGCCCCTTGAACGCCTACGGAGCACCGCTGGTTCCGAGGAAGAGGCCATGGAGGAAGAAGAAGAGGAGGGGGTGGAGGAGAGAGGTGTGTCACAATCAGCATTTTGGAGGCGTGGTGGCGGAACAACCTCCAACACTACTGCACCTTGTCCTGCATCCTTCCCAGCTGCCAGCAGAGTCACCCAATGCGCCGTGAAACTTAGGTAACGTCCCTGTCCATGCCTGCTGGACCATGAGTCAGCGGTAATATGCACCTTACCGCTGACCGCCCTGTCCAGCGAGGCATGGACATTGCCTTCCACATGCCGGTAGAGAGCCGGAATCGCCTTCCGTGAGAAAAAGTGGCGTTTGGGTACCTGCCACTGAGGAACCGCACATTCCACAAACTCACGGAAGGGGGCAGAGTCTACCAACTGAAAAGGCAGCAGTTGAAGTGCTAGCAATTTTGCCAAGCTAGCATTCAACCGCTGGGCATGTGGATGGCTGGGAGCAAACTTCTTTCGGCGGTGCAGCAGCTGGGGCAGGGAAATTTGCCTGGTACAATCTGACGTCGGTGTACCAAAAGCAGATTGCCCACAAGTACTTGGCTGTGACACACCTAATTCTACACCTTCATTCCTCTCACTGCAGGTCTCAGAGAGGACTGAAGGTCTAGTGGGGTTGGAAATCTCAGCTGATGAGGAGCAAGGAGAGATCCTCTTTGTTCTTTGGTGTGGGTCTTTTAGATACGCTTGCCAACGAACTGCATGGCAGGTCAACATATGTCTGGTCAAGCATGTGGTACCCAAGCGGGAGATGTTTTGGCCACGCGAGATACGCTTGAGACATATGTTGCAAATAGCAGCGGTGCGATCTGATGCACTCGTCTCAAAAAAGGCCCACACCAAAGAACTTTTTGAATAACGCGCAGAGACTGCAGCGCCCTGCACATGTGGAGCTTTGGGGTGTGATGCAGTCAATGTGCTGCCCTTAGGCTGGCCCCTGGAGGGCATCCTGCCTCGTTGGTGATGTGCCGCCGCCTCCTCCTCCTCCTCCTCCTCCTCCTCCTCTCTCCTATCAGGCACCCACGTTGAGTCAGTGACCTCATCATCCCCTCCCTCCTCATCACTGGAGCAAACCTGGCAGTATGCTGCAGCAGGGGGAGCATGACTGCCAGATTGCTGTCCTTCTTGGGCACCCCCTCTGTCCGTGCTCATGTTACTGCCTTCATCGAGCTCAGTATCGTCATCAGAGCCTTCCAAACGCTGGGCATCCTCCTGGAGCATGTACCCAACACTGTGGTCAAACAGTTCGAGGGAATCCTCATGAGGACATGGTGGAGCTAGGGAAGGAGTCACTGATGACATTGAGCTGAGGGAAGAAGCCGCTGCTTTGCCAGACAAAGCACCCTGGGCATGGGTGAGAGAGGATGAGGAGGATGAGGACGGCTTGGTCATCCACTCGACCAAGTCTTCCGCATGTTGCGGCTCAACACGGCCAGCTGCCGAAAAAAAGGCCAAGCGTGTCCCATGGGCACGTGCTGATGAGGATGCACCGTCTCCACGACCAGCACTAGACACAGAGCCTGCTTGCCCTCTCTTATTGGCTTGTGACTGTCTGCCTCTCCTTCTTGGCCTTCCAGACATACTAATGGCCTGTAGCTGCACTAAGCTGGGATAGAACACCTGTAATTTTCTTCAAGTAGCTTTATATACTGTAACCAGACAAGCCTGCCTGTCAGTAGGAAGATAACAGGAACGGATCTAGCTGAACACTGTGAGCAGGACGCACTGTACTAAATGTAAATAGTCTAGCTGCCTGACCGTGGTACTAATAGGATCAAATAGAACACCTGTAATTTTCTTCAGGTAGCTTTATATACTGTAACCAGACAAGCCTGCCTGTCAGTAGGAAGATAACAGGAACGGATCTAGCTGTACACTGTGAGCAGGACGCACTGTACTAAATGTAAATAGTCTAGCTGCCTGACCGTGGTACTAATAGGATCAAATAGAACACCTGTAATTTTCTTCAGGTAGCTTTATATACTGTAACCAGACAAGCCTGCCTGTCAGTAGGAAGATAACAGGAACGGATCTAGCTGAACACTGTGAGCAGGACGCACTGTACTAAATGTAAATAGTCTAGCTGCCTGACCGTGGTACTAATAGGATCAAATAGAACACCTGTAATTTTCTTCAGGTAGCTTTATATACTGTAACCAGACAAGCCTGCCTGTCAGTAGGAAGATAACAGGAACGGATCTAGCTGAACACTGTGAGCAGGACGCACTGTACTAAATGTAAATAGTCTAGCTGCCTGACCGTGGTACTAATAGGATCAAATAGAACACCTGTAATTTTCTTCAGGTAGCTTTATATACTGTAACCAGACAAGCCTGCCTGTCAGTAGGAAGATAACAGGAACGGATCTAGCTGAACACTGTGAGCAGGACGCACTGTACTAAATGTAAATAGTCTAGCTGCCTGACCGTGGTACTAATAGGATCAAATAGAACACCTGTAATTTTCTTCAGGTAGCTTTATATACTGTAACCAGACAAGCCTGCCTGTCAGTAGGAATTTAACAGGAACGGATCTAGCTGAACACTGTGAGCAGGACACACTGCACTAAATGTAAATAGTCTAGAAGATAACAGGAACGGATCTAGCTGAACACTGTGAGCAGGACGCACTGCACTAAATGTAAATAGTCTAGAAGATAACAGGAACGGATCTAGCTGAACACTGTGAGCAGGACGCACTGCACTAAATGTAAATAGCAGGAACGGATCTAGCTGAACACTGTGAGCAGGACGCACTGCATTAAATGTAAATAGTCTAGATAGAAGATAACAGGAACGGATCTAGCTAAACTGAATACAGTGTATATATATATATGCAACACCTGGGATGCATATATATACACAATACACTGTAAGTGCAGCTAACTGACTGACTGTTCTGCCTAATCTATCTAACTCAAATCAAATGACACTGTCTCTCTCTCTCTCTATCTCTCAGCACACCGGAACACACACTACACAGGGCCGCCGTGCAGGCGGCCTTATATAGTGTGGGGTGTGTACTAAATCCCCTGAGCCATAATTGGCCAAAGCCACCCTGGCTTTGGCCAATTACAGCTCTCTCTACTGACGGCGCTGTGATTGGCCAAGCATGCGGGTCATAGTGCATGCTTGGCCAATCATCAGCCAGCAATGCACTGCGATGCCGCAGTGAATTATGGGCCGTGACGCGCCACACGAATTTAGTGCGAACGGCCCATAACGTTCGCAATTCGGCGAACGATCGAACAGCCGATGTTCGAGTCGAACATGGGTTCGACTCGAACACGAAGCTCATCCCTACTGGACATGCATTCAGGTTAATTCTCGTGATAATGTGGTTACATAATTAGTCAACACATCAGACTGTAACTGTAACTGTTGTAGAAAGTAACAACTAAGTCTGGGAGCTGAACCAAACAAAATTTCATAAGGGGATAGGGCATGTTTCCCCTGGGGGTGTGTCTGACACTGAACAGGGCAATGGGCTAACTGTCTGGCCAACTCATGTTAGTCTCTTGGGCCATCTTTAACATCCTGTTTTTAGTGTCCCATTCATCCTTTCTACCTTCCCGCTACTTTGAGGGTGGTATGGGATGTGTAGTGCCAACTGAACCCCCAGTGCTGCCCAAATCTCTTTAGTAAGGGTTGTTGTTAGGGCTGGTCCCTGATCTCTCAATATCACCTCTGGGACCCCAAATCTACATACTATCTCACTCAGTAGTTTCTTAGCTGTGGTCCTGGCAGTCATGACCACTTCCACTAGGGCATATTCGAATCTGCCACTTCTTGGCACTTGAGAATGATCAATTTGCATCCTCTGGAATGGGGTATAGGGCTTTTGCCAGGTGCTTCTTCTGTGCTTCTTCTGTGCTTCTTCTGTGCATCCTGGGTTACATTGGTGCAGATAATGCATGATCTGCAGAAACTGTCGGTCAGTGGAGTAACTCTTGGTGCAACACTTGTTGATAAGAGAGTTCATAAAAGTCTTTGTCAAGTGGGCAGCTCCATGTGCCCATTGCACCACGGCTGGGTACATACACCTGGGTAGACAAGGCTTCTTGTTGCACTCGAATAGTCCATTTCTGAGAGTTGCTCCTCTCCATTTCCAGCTTTCCTTCTTATCCGTACTTGTTGTTTCCTGTAGTTCTTTTAGATAAACTCTGTCCACTGGGAAAGTCTGTAAGGTAAGCACGGGGTGGTCTTCTTCTACCACCCTGCTGTCCACTTCCCGTGGACCACCAGCTGTCTGTTTGGCAGCTGAATTGGCTAGATGATTGCCTCGAGCTTCCTTTGAGTTCATTTTGTCATGTGCTTTACTCAGAATAGTCACTTGGGTTGTGAGAAGCAAGGCATCAATCAAGTTTTCACAGGTGTTCCTGCAGCCATCAGGAATCCTCTGTTCTAGATAACACCATAATCATGGGCAATGTTGAAAGCATATCTTGAGTCCATATGAATGTTGGCTCTTTTTCCCTCTGCCCATTTACATGCTGTAGTAAGTGCTTACAGCTCTGCCTCCTGTGTAGACATCACCAGTGGTAAGGCTTCAGCTTGTAGAACAGTGTTTTCACTGGTGACCGCGTGTCCTGTGTGGTCATGGGGTAACAAGTCAAGACTCTACTCCTCCTCCTCCTTTCCCCCCTCGAGAAGTGGAAGAAGGGTGGTAGGGTTCAGTGTTTGACAACTTAATAGAGTAATGCTGTCCAGTAGGAGGGAACACAGGAGTCTCAAGTGTCTGGTAGTGGACAAGTGTTTCGGTTGGATCTTGGTTGAATATGGCAACAACGTCATGGGGAGCAAGCAGAACGAGGCAGTGTCCGAGGACCAAGTTCAAAGTTTTGTCAAGCAAGGCTTGTGTAGCAAATCCAGCTCGCAGACACAATAGGCCTCCTCTGACTACCACATCCAGTCAACAGGAATAATATCCTACAGGGCGTAGGCTGATGCCGTGTGATTGGGTGAGTACACCTGCAGCATGTCCCAGACGTTCGGATACAAAAAGCTTGAGCGTTTTGTCGTAGTCTGGGAGCCCTAGTGCCTGAGATGGCACACTTGAGGGCCTCAAACTTAGATATTTCTTCAGGAGACATCTGGAAGGGGTCTGATTGCAGAGCATCAGTAGGAAGGCTTCTGGAATCCATGCTCTGCACTAGGAAATTAGTCCAAGGAAAATGACAGGTGTTGAGCACCACTGCAATTTGGGCTTTGAGGCTCTGCACCCCTGGTTGGCAAGATAGCACAACAGGCTTTCTGAGGTGACTTCAACAGGGGGTAAGTCAGCTGCACAAAGGAGAAGGTCATCAACATGTTGGAAGAGAATCACTTCCAGGTGCTCCTCTTGTCATGTGTCAAGGATAATAGCCATAGCTTTTGCAAACTGGCTTGGAAAGTTCTGTGCCCCTTGTGGCACAACTGTTTAGGTATGTTGCCGTTTCTTTCCGTGGATGAATGCAAAAAGGTACCAGCAGGAGGGGTGAGGGTGGACACTGAAGAAAACGTTTGTAAGGTCCACCTCTGTGAGGTATTTTGCAGTCAAAGGCATCCACAGTAGGTACCTGGTTCTCTTTTTAAGATTCTCTTCTTGGGGTTATTGTGTGGTTTCCGGGGCAATGATGCGCCCTCTTTTAGCTTTTTCCTGCAGTATTGAACTTGAAGTTTTTTTCTTCATTAAGTGTCATCAGGAGAGGCAGAGAACACAAAGCAGATTAGTCTTCTAAAGTTAGGGGAGTATGTAACTTCATCCCCCCTTCAGGCGTGTCCTGATTAAGGCCTGTAGTCTGGACAACACATCAGCTCCTAGTAGATTCAAGGGACATGTAGAGGACACCACAAATCTGGCAAGCAAATCAGGAAGTGGAAAGGAAAGAATTATTAGGCATGTTCACCACCCTCAACACGCTTCTGGCTGCACCCGTGTCAATGAGAAAGGTGGTAGGTTTTCCTTGTATGGGTAATGTGACTTTTGCTAAGGGTCCCCCAGTTCCACTTGAGGACACTGCCATAAGGGGTGACACGGGTTTGCCCATTTCCTAGTGAGAGTTGGGGCGTGGTGGTGGTGGTTCATGTCCCAGTTGCCCTGCATAGGGTTCCCTGTCTCGTTTGGGATATTTTGGGGCTCTGCATTCTTTCCTTATGTGACCCCGTTTCCCACAGTTGTAACAGGTGATCCTTACCCTGGTATTGGGCAGTGGTGGTGAACGAGTGTAGGTGGGATCTTCGTCATGGGTTACCATGAGGGGCGTTGGTTTTTTACCTTTTTGATTTTCTATACCTCTGGCCACCAACAATAAATCAGACATTTTCATTGAATGGTATTCAGGGCGGGCCACCATCAGGCCTTTTCTGATATCCTCTCTGAGCCCTGAAACAAAAGCAGTTGATAACATGTGTGTGTGTGCCTTTATGAGTCTAGCATGATACTTCTTCACAGACTCCCCTTTATCTTGGGTAATATCTTGGATTGTGGTCTTCTGATCCGTCAACTTCTCCTTTGCCCAGTCGTGGAGTTGTGCACAGAACTCCACGCCTGAGGTGTAGGAAGTGGCACTTGTCAGGCAGGCATCATTGAAGGCCATCTGCATGACTGGCCAAAAGACATATCCTGCTTTGATTTGGCATAGGCTGATCAAGTCTCTCCAGGCAGCTGAGTAAGTTTCTTGTATCTGCACTATCCTGTGGTAGAAGGGAATTGGCTGCTTCTCTGGGTCAGGCAGACTTGTCACTAAGGCCACTGCTTGTGATATAGTAAAAGCGACATACATCACTGGTGCCCCTTCTGGTAACCGAGACTGTTGTTGGGGCAGGGGCTGGCAAGGGGCAGTGTTCTTTACGGTTGCCAGCATGTGTTTGAGATCCTCTGGGAACTGAGAGTCTGGAGCCGGATTGGGGGTTAAATCAGTGGGTGGCCTTGCTGCTTGCTGTCGGGCTTCCCACTCAGATGCTTCTTCATCATTAACATATCCGGCCTGGGAATGTGATGCTCCCGTATTGGGGAAGACAGGTGTGTGGTATGAACCATCTTGGTTTAAAACAGGGAGGGCTGGGTACAGGCTGTTTAAGCTTACTGGGTGTACTAAGATGGCCGCCAGCAGGAAGTGCACTGGACTGGGTAGAAAGTGAAGGCATGGGTGCACTAAGATGGCCGCCGGGCTGAGTTGTCACAGTGGGTTGTGCTTGGGTGGTGAGAAAGGAGTGGTTGTTAGACGGAGGGCAGTGCTGTCCCTCCCCTCCTTTGTTTAAAGTTCCAACAGATCATCAGCTCTGTGATACACATACATAATACAATCGCCATCTTTCTTAACTTCCTTTATCCAATTTTCTTTATCACACAGGATTTTTCTCCCTGTTTCTTTCCGTAACATAACTTTCGCCACTTCTTTCAACTTTGTTAACTATTTCAACATCTTCTTCTCTCCTTCTTTACAATATCACTTTCTGTTTCTCGGCTAACGGCTTGAGAGGGGAATACATACAACCAAGGAGTTAATATTTTTCTCAGCGTTCTTATCAGCAAATTCCTTCGGTGGGGGCTCATAAGACTAATGTACGGTTAATCTCAGAACAAGAACAAACACATCAGGGGTAGTGAGGAGCTACAGCCCGCGACCCAACAGATCCCCCGGGCAGCCCCCCCTCCGACCTTAACCAGTCCTCACCCCCTCTCATGTATAGCGAACAGTAAACCACAAATACACTCACGACAGGACATTACACCTGCCACTCTTCGAACTGCAAAATTTCAGCAGGCTAAGATAACCACAAGGGCAGACCACCCTGCAAAAATAAACCCGTTTATAGACGTTTTTTTTTTTTTTTTCCCCGCTCTACACAAAGAGGCCGACAACTCGTCTTGGGGTGAGACTTCTGTAACACTTTCAGACTGCAAAGCCAGCAGGTGAGATATCCCTCAAAGGTTCATCGAACCCAGAGTACACCTGTCTATAAACGTTTGCCACAAGGGAAACAATCTCATTCCAGAGGCCGACAGCTCATCTGGAGATGAGACCACACATTCACGCATGTAGCACCCTTAGACTGCTGAGTTTCGCAGCCCAAAGAATGGCAGACAGTGAACAAATACAGTCAGCAGAAACCCATTGGCAGGTTCGTTAAAAAAAACCTCAGGCGAGGAAATACCTGCCTCTAAGACAGTCTCAGCATACCGACAGAATCCAGCTGTCAACCGAAAGATAAGAGAGTCGTACAGTGGTAAGAATATAAATCAAACTCACCGGTACTGTTAGGGCTGCGCAAAGACCCCACTCTCATCAATCAATTAACGCCCAAAAGCTTGTCGCGGTATGACTTCGACTGTAGCCTGAGGTCCCGGGTTTCGGCACCATCTGTTATGGAAATGATTAAGAGCTCCAATCGAGCCCAAGGTTATCTGCTGCTGTCTCTAATTTGAAAAGTGTTGATATGCATGCATATAAAAGTAAACACTCTGAGACACGCTCAGCAGCATTACTGTTACACTTCTAATTTATTCAAGGCGGTGTTAATGTTTTATACACACAAATACGTCATTGCTATGTTAGTCTAATAGGTACATCTCATTGGTTAAGAAGATAAAGAAGATGGAGAATTTTCATAACGAGGTTTGGCTGTCTTTGGTCTTATCTTCAGTTCCGCGTTCTTCTGATGTGTGGGATGTAGGGGGTACCCGCCATCTTGAGAAAATATAGGAACAGAGCAAACCTGTATACTTATATAATGAGTAAGGAGAAAAATATGTATGCACATAAGAAAATAGACATTTTCAGATTACTATTATTAGCTACATCACATTCCTTCACATAATAAGCCTGTATTTAGATAACAATAGCCTGCAGCGATTCTCCTTTGTTTCCTTTATCCTATACAGATTTATGGAGTATTGGTATGGACCACAAGGCACCTGCTCCTCCTGGTGATAGCCCAGCTCAAGAGCCACTATTTTCTCCTGGTGTGTTCTGGGACTCTCCTCATATATATTATATGCGAAAAATGACAGAGGCATGCAATAGCATGATAACGTTTAAAAAAGATTTAATGCCAAAGAAAACTCCACATACATACAACTCACATTTCCAATAATTAAAAAGCCTGTAGAGTGCTATAGTGCTGAGGGGGGATAGAGCCACCTGTGATCCGGTTCTGCAGCCCCGGTTTCACGGCATTGCCCCTGTTCTGTGCCTGCTCTGTAACACTTCCTAGTGCCTCCCTTTGTCTGCCGATCAAGATTCGACCCCCACCAGGGTACACCTGGTAGGGGTCGTGTGCACCCCGTATGAAGACACTATTATCCCATGTCAAATGTTATTTGGACTTTTGCTGAATAATTTTATACTCCAATAAGGACTGAGTGTGACTATATTTCATTATTTTATAGATAGGATGTCACGTTATATATATTGATGCTATACAGTATATAGTTTTTATGCATTTGTATTTAGTATTTGTTAGGTATTTTTTTAGCGCTGCACATCATATACCTTTATGAGTAAGAACATCCATTGCAAAACATATTAAAGTGATATTAAAGGCAAAAAAAAAAAAATACATGTCATACTTACCTGCTCCCGGCCACTCCCTCCCGTTGAGTGCCCCCCAGAGCAAGCAGGTTGCAATTGGGGCACCCAAGCAGACACGCTCCCAAGCCGCTGGTGTGTGTGTCCATTCAGAAATGGAACTGCAGCTCATCCCCGCCCCTCTCTCTCCTCATTAGCTTACTGACCGTGATTGACAGCAGCAGGAGCCTATGGCTCACCCAATGAGGAGGGAGAGTACTGATTCTCTCGTGCACATCACTGGATGGAGAAAGAGCTCAGGTAAGCACTAGGGGAGGCTGAACACAGAAGGTTTTTTTTTTACCTTCATGCATATATATATGCATGAAGGTAAAAAAAACCTTCAGCCTTTAGAACCACTTTAAGCTAACATAATTCTAATGTTTCATGTCTTGTTCAGAATAAAACATATGCTTGATCAATGAGCACCTGGAACCTGTTTTTTCCTTTGGAAGTTTTCATATCAGGATCATATCAGGATCTGGCAAGGTGGAGACAATTTTTTATTAGATCCTATAAAGAAAATATCCTTTAAAATTAGGTCAACTTACCACTTAAAATGGGAATTTACATGCTCTCATCAACTTTAAAGTGGAGTTCCACCCAAAAGTGTAACTCCTGCTTTAAGTACTTCTAACCTCCTGACAAGACACATTTGGCATGTAATTTTTTTTTGGGGGGGGGGGGAGCGGGTACCTGTTTTTGACAGGTACCCAGCTCCCACTTCCACTCCAGGCCACCTAGGCAGCCCCTCCCTCCCTGCAGTCTTCTGGGACATGTCACAGGTCCCAGAAGATTGCACGGCCATTGGCGATGCACAGCGAAACTCACGCATTGTAGTGTGCACCCAGCTGGGAAGCCGCAAGCGGTCACAGTCGGGTGCCCACAGTAGTAATTCCGGCGCCTCGGAGTGGTAGGGGAGAGGAGCGAGGCTTTGTGTGCCTGCATCGTTGGACCATCCGTCAGGTACTGTAAGTGTGTGTTTATTAAAAGTCAGCAGCTACACTTTTTTGTAGCTGTTTTTAATTTTTAATAAACACAGAACCAGGTGGTTTAAATAATATTAAATATTAATGAATGAATTTAGAATACACCAACAAAATGTGTTTATTAATTTAGACAGAATCATCTACATACAATATAATTAAAGTGACCCTAAAATAATGACATTACAATCAGCCTATAAAAGATCTTTCTGGAAGGTGGTGAGTGAAATATTCCCTCTCTCGAAGAGTGATAGGTGTCTCTGGTATCTGACAGTTTAGGATGTTTTGGATACTTAGTAGACATAAGTATTAAATGTCCAAATTTAACAGTGTTCATTCTCAATACACTAGGAAAATATAAAAATTACAATAATAGAGATAATGCTATAACTATTGGTAACCTAGTGCTTGATCCATACATATTAGTGGATAACTTTTTTTGTATTCAGGTCAGGTCTGAACAGAATTATGTAACATTTTGGGAAAAATATACACCCAAGAAGTCCAATACTTGAGGTTATTATTGCAAAAACCTCCACAGCCACCATGTATTTCCCTCTGGTGCTCAGATAGGTTGGGATCATAGCAATCCAGACACTGCAGAACACCAGCATGCTGAAGGTGACGTACTTGGCCTCATTAAAAATGTCTGGCAATGTCCTGGCTAAAAAAGCTATAATG
Source organism: Aquarana catesbeiana (assembly GCF_042186555.1). Taxonomy (NCBI): domain Eukaryota; kingdom Metazoa; phylum Chordata; class Amphibia; order Anura; family Ranidae; genus Aquarana; species Aquarana catesbeiana. Next base: position 40,554,286 of record NC_133324.1, read on the forward strand.
AAACTCACAGCTGCCAGAAGCCCCATATATCCCAAGACAGAGTAGAAGCCGATAACTGAACCCTCATTACACTGAATGATGATCTTCCCTTGATAAGAAAGAGTGTCTTGATCCCGGAAGGGGGGTGAAATAGACAACCAAGTGATACAGATTATTACTTGAACCAGTGAGAAGACACAAATCATAAAATTGGGCAGTTTGGCTCCCATCCATTTCCTCCAGGGACTCCCAGGTTTGGTGGCTTTAAAAGCAATACACACCATGATACTTTTGGCAAGTAGAGAAGAGACAGCAACTGAGAAGATGACACCAAAAGAGATTACACGCAGCATGCAGGTTACATCTACTGGATGGCCGAGGAATAAGAAGACACAGAGGAAGCTCAGCATGATGGAGACCAGGAGAAGATAGCTCAGGTTCTGGTTATTAGCTTTAACAATTGGGGTGTCCCGGTAATGTATAAATATCCCCAATATTAAGCCAGTCAGAAGACAACAGAGGATGGAGACAGCTGAAAATACTGCAACGATGGTATCATCAGTGTAGGAGAGAAATTCTACCGATTTTGGAACACACTGATTCTTCTTCTCATTTGGCCATTCTTCATCAGGACATTTCATGCAGTTTTCACTGTCTGCAGGAAGAAAAATACAAACACAACTGAGCATCGGGGTCAGAGCTTCTGAGAAAACAAATTGTCTTGTGTTGCATCACAGCTAGCAACTGAATTTCCATCAAAGCTGTATGAGAAAGAAAATATAATAAATAATAAATACAATATAAATATAAATATTATATATAATATTATATATTTTAACAAAAAGACATGTATGGCTTAATGTTGGGCAATAGCAGAGGCAGCTGCTGTAAGAAGAGACCTCCATAAGGAGAATAAGGACAGACACTTTGTTCAAAAATCTTAAAAAGATACTAAACAGAAAATTGTTAATTGTCGTTTTTGTTCACATAAATAATATATACAGTAAGATGCCTTTGTATGTTGTTGTTTGTTTTTCTTTTTTTAATCCTGTAATCCCTTATTCCTGCAAAGCTTTTCTGTGGTCACATTATATTTTCCTGTTCTTTGGCATCTGTAAGGAAAGATCCTTAGGAGGGGCTTCTGTTACTCCACTGATGTATTCTCACTACAGTGTGAGTCTGTGTTTGGGCAGCCCTGATTGGTGTTGTGCCAGTCACATGGCTAAAGAAACCAGACCCTTCAGGTCTGGTATGGATTTTTGGGGGGAACCCCACACCATTTCTTTTTAAATTTTGGAGCGGAGTTCCACTTAATATCCATACTAGACCTGAAGGGCCTGGTAATGGATTTTTAGGGGACCCCCACGCATTTTTTTTTTTTTTTCAATGACTTTTATGTGTATTGTCGGGACCAACAATTCATTAATAGCCGACACTAGCGCTAGCACTTTTAAATGACTTTTTTTTCCTTTAGAAATGTAATTTTGCTCTCGGACTGTTATAAACACGGGAAACATGCGTTACTTTAAAGGCATACTATAGACACCCCCAGGTACGAAATTTAAAGGAATATTTCATTTTTATTGTTTCACTTTAAGCATTATTAAAAACACTGCTCCCGAAAAAATGTCAGTTTTTAAAACTTTTTCTTGCATTGATACATGTTCCCTGGGGCAGGACCCAGGTTCCCAAACACTTTTATGACAATAACTTGCATATTAACCTTTAAAATTAGCACTTTTGATTTTTCATGTTCGTGTCCCATAGACTTTAATGGTGTTCGCGTGTTCGAACAAATTTTTTGTCTGTTTGCATGTTCTGGATGCGAACCGAACAGGGGGGTGTTCAGCCCATCCCTAATCACAATATGTGTCAAAAAGTCTATCCAGTGTGGATAATCCTAGAGTGCTAGATGCTCACCAGAATGTGAAAACCTCTATCAATGTAAGACATCCAGTAGAATCCACCAAAAATTGTGAAAGAGATCCAGTGCTCATGAGCCTCCATCCAAACTATGCACTCACCAGAATTCATATATAAAACAGCTTCAACCAATATCCCTTAGCAGGCACTCCTCATCATTTCATGTGAACACTATGATCTCCTTCCAGAATTGAGATATAAACCAGCTCCAAACAATATCCCTTAGCAGGCACTTCTCATCATTTGACTGAAGTATCAACGAGCTGTGTGTAAAAAGGTAACCAAGCAGGAGCCCAAAAGCTCTTGTACGATGTAGTAATTTGTTATACAACTTTAATATTACATTCCGCTTGATGCTGCAACATTAAAACATAAAAAAACAGAAACAGCCAAACTACAATAGTGGCTGCCGCTTCAGACACGTACAGTGGACGCGGTCGCGTGACGTCAGCACGTAGGCCACTCCTGACGCATTTCCTGTGCACACACATTATCAAGGGATACGTCTCCTTGCTGACATCAATGTGTGGCCTCCTTAAATATCTTTCTCCACTACACGGAAATAACCCAAAAATGAGTGATGTGCCAGAAATATTCAAACAGCCATTTTAACGGAGGTAAACTGTGTCAATAATAGAGATAAAGATAATTATTCGGCCATCAAGATAAAAAAACAAAAAGGAGCCCAAATTCATAGTTTCTTAGAACATAAATGGACATCCCAAACTGATCTTACTCATTTGTTTTTAAGAAAGGACGGTTACCTGTATTTGTGCGTTACTGAAATAAATCCATATAGCAATAAAAAAAGTCCAGATAGAGCTAGCTATTTAGAAGGCTAGTGCATAACAACCAAAGAAATACATCTAATAAACATTGAATATATATTAATATAAAAACACAATATGATTTTTTTACTGAACTGGCATAAACCATAAAGAATTAAATAATGCGTAAATTAAATTTAGCTAGTATCATAAAAAAACTGATATCCAGATCGAAATTTAATCCTAGAAGGACAAAGTATCCATTTCATAAATTCAGTGGGTTTCTAATTTGAACACCTCTATTCTTGGGTTACAGCTCCTCCAATATGGGTTGACTACATCAATGCCTACAAATTTCAGAAGACCGGCATCTCTGTGATGAAATTTCCTAAAATGGGCTGACAGGTTATGCTCCCTAAAGTCCCTTTTAATATTATATACGTGTCTACGCAGGCGGTCCCTCAGTCGCATAATAGTTCTACCAATATATTGTTTTTGACAGGGACATTCCAAAAAGTATACTACTGATTTAGGGGTTCAAGTTATTTATGGTTTAATAGTATCATTCTTTTCTGTGGATCTGGAGAAGTTAGAGATTTTTACCTTCCATGCACCAGTCTCCCTACGGGCTACACATTTATTGCATGGGAAAAAGTCTTGCAGGTCATTAAACAAGGAGATTGTATTTGGAGGGTCAACCACATTTTAGGGCTAATTTATCCCATAAATTAGGTGCTCTTTTGAACACCACTTGCGGTTGTTCTTCTAGTGTAGGACCAAGAATGGGGTCATTATCTAAAATACCCCAGTGTTTTTTCATTATCTTTTAAATTGAAAGTGCTGGATTGAAACATTTGTGATGAAGGGACAACCCATATAGGGGGACACTTTAGGTTGAATATCAAGTAACAGATTACGTTCCATGTTAGCAACTAGAGTTGGGCAAACGATTCATACCTAGCAAAAGTTCAGCCCTAAGATCGCCTGTTCGCCCGTTTGGCAAATACCCGTATTTGCAGTGTGCCCGGCGGGATGTTCGCCTGTCGAGCACCCCACAATGCACTGCGCGCTGCACACTTTTTTTTAATAAAGGACTTGTCAAAACCTGTGTACTGTTTTTATTTATTTTTGAAATGTTTTTGTGAATGAGTAGGGGTACAATGTACCCCATATTCATTCACATAGGTTGGGGTCAGGATCTGGGGACCCCCTTGTTACATAGTTAGTCAGGTTGAAAAAATACACAAGTCCATCTAGTTCAACCAAAAAAAAAAAATAAATCATACAATCCCATATACACAATACTTCACTCCCAGTTGATCCAGAGGAAGGAGAAAAACCCCAGCAAAGCATGCTCCAATTTGCTGCAGAAGGGGAAAAAATTCCTTCCCGGTCCCCCGAAAGGAAATCGGATTTTCCGTGGATCAATTTTACCGATAAATGTCAGTACCCAGTTATATTATGGACATTTAGGAAGGAATTCAGGCCTTTTTTTAAAGCAATTTACTGAGCTAGCCAGAACCACATCTGGAGGGGGTCTGTCCCACATTTTCACAGCTCTTACTGTGAAGAAAACCTTCTTTGGAAATTAAATCTTTTTTCCTCTAGACATAAGTGCCCCCTTGTCCTCTGTGATGACCTTAACTCCAAGTTCACTATATGGACCATGTATTTATACATTTTGATCATATCCCCCTTAATATCCTCTTCTCAAGAGAGAATAAATTCAGTTCCTCTAATCTTTCCTCATAGCTGAGCTCCTCCATGTCTCTTATCAGTTTGGTTGCCCTTCTCTGCCCCTTTTCCAGTTCCCCGATATCCTTTTTGAGAACTGGTGCCCAAAACTGAACTGAATATTCCAGATGAGGCCTTACTAATGATTTGAACAGGGGCAAAATTATATCTCGCTCTCTGGAGTCCATACAGTACCTCTTTTAATACAAGAAAGGACTTTGCTCGCTTTGGAAACTGCAGCTTGGAATTGCAGACTATTATTGAGCTTATGATCTACCAAAACCCCCAGATGCCTCTCCACGATGCATTCCCTCAGTTGTACTCCCCCTAGTATGTATGATGCATGCATATTCTTATCCCCCAAGTGCATAACTTTACATTTATCAACATTAAACCTCATTTGCCACTTAGTTGCCCAAAGTGCATTGAGGTCAGCTTGTAAATTGGAGACATCCTGTAAGGACGTTATTCCACTGCATAACTTGGTGTCATCTGCAAAGAAATAAATGGTACTTTTAATCCCAGACCACATATCATTTATAAAGATATTAAAAAGTAAGAGTCCCAACACTGAACCTTGGGGTACACCACTGCAGTGATAACCTTAGACCAGAGTATGAATCATTAACCACTACTCTCTGAATTATGTCTTTTAGCCAGTTTTCTATACATTTACAAACTGATCTTTCCAAGCCTGTAGACCAGAGATCCTCAAACTACGGCCCTCCAGCTGTTGCGGAACTACACATCCCATGAGGCATTGTAAAACACTGACATTCACAGACATGACTAGGCATGATGGGAATTGTAGTTCCTGAACAACTGGAGGGCTGTAGTTTGAAGACCCCTGCTGTAGACTTTACCTTACATAATAGCCATGTGTGGGGAACTGTGTCAAATGCTTTTGCAAATTCCAAGTATACCACGTCCAGAGCCACACCTCTGTCCAAGGTTTTACTTACCTCTTCATAAAAAGAAATCAGATTTGTCTGACAACCTCTGTCTTTCATGAATCCATGCTGTCTGTTGCTTAAAATATTTTTTACAGCAAGAACACGTCTATGTGGTCTTTTATTATACTCTCCAGTATCTTCCCGACTTTAGAAGTTAAACTAACAGGTCTATAGTTACCTGGTAAAGACTTTGAACCCTTTTTAAATATGGACACCGCAATGGCCCTATGCCAATCCAGTGGTACCATTCCAGTTATTAATGAATTGTAAATAATTAGTGCGCTATTTTCAAAACCAACAAAATGATATAAAATTGTCACAGTGCAAACTTAACTGTATAGATATAGTGCAAATGTGCACGCCAAAAACTCCACATGAGTTAAATCAATACCTTCATACATGTTATAAAATACCAGAAAAAAAAAAAAAAATTATATATATATATATATATATATATATATATATATATATATATATATATATATATATATATATATATATATATATATATATATATATATATATATATATATATATATATATATATATATATATATATAATACAGTATGTGTATAAATCTCGTGAATATGCTGGCTGGTGAAAAAATAAATGTGAAGTTTACTGCTGATGAATATTGAATAGATCTTGGTACACAGATTACTATTGTAAGAAAAAACTAGGTAAAACTACATATACAGTAAACAAAATGGTGAAAAATGTAGCGCATGAACACAATATACATAAATATCGTGATATTAATGTGAAAAAGATGAAATTCATATAAAAGTCAATGAATCAAATCAATGTTGAACAAAAATAATTGCCTATATCCAAAATGGAAAAGGCGAGTGAATGTCCTGCTGTGTCTAAACAGAATGTACAGCCACCGAATGGTGTAGATCCCAAAATGAAGGAAATGGGTATGTAGATCCGTCCGTGGCAACAAAGTCATGGAGGAAAAACACCAACAACTGGATGGTAGGTATATGCTCTTACCAGATCTGGTGGACTCTATTGTCAATGACATAGAGTCATCAAGGCAGTGTGTCACACATGGCAGGTGTGTCGATATCCAGGTGGATGAAACCTCTAAGATGGATTCCAGGGGTACTCCTAGGACCTTCCAAATCGACCACCACTTCAGGACCTCCGGAATGGAATCTTGCAGGGTGGGTGTAGCCAGATGGAATGCCCACTCGTACCAGAAGGTTATGTGGAGAAAAAATATTGCAAACAAAGATGGCGGCAGCAAGTCTATCAGTTCTAGCAATCAGTGGTATAGATAGGGAAAGAAACCTCCGCCTTTCAAAGTCCTCTTTCACTTTAGTAGTATCCTTCTCTCACTCCCCACAATTAGGTAGCTGCTACTGTTGTCATAAGTAATTGATTTCAAACGAGAAGAAAGAGAAACAAACTCTTTGCACAACACTGTGGCAAACAGACTGTTTTGGTAAATGTCAACAGGTTCACTCACATGTATCCAGCTATTTCTGAGCATGTAAAATCAGTCAGGCTTCGTAGGCTCAGGTGTGCTTCTCCTCACTTCACCTCCGTGCTATCCTGAGCATCGGAGTGACGTCACTGGCTCCTCCTCCCGATGCATTGCGTCACAGGTCACGTGACTTTCTCAAGGGAATCTGGCCTTGTGACAGTCGTGGAGGATTTTAAATAGCCCAGCGGAGCATCCAAGTTGCCATAGTGATATGGAATTTATCATTGCCAACATTTTTATGGCTAAACGGGAAGAAGAAACACTGTATTCAAATTTTCCTACACAACTGATTTTATTTAAAAGATATATAGATGATTGCTTTGTTATATGGAGCGGAGACCAGGATAGGCTCAGCCATTTCTTTGAAAAATTAAACGACAACCAAAAAAACATCAAGCTTTCGTTTGAGATCAGTAGTAAGAGTATTCAATTCCTGGACCTAGAAATAACATTAGAAAAAGAAGGTCTCACAACAAAGACGTTTTTCAAACCAGTTGAAAGGAATAGCTATATCCCAACAGACAGTTGTCATTTTAGCCCATGGCTTATCAATATTCCAAAGGGGAATATAATAAGAATCAGAAGGAATTGTAGTAGCCCAAGTGTGTACCTAGAGCAGACCAACTCCATTGGAAAGAAGTTTATTGAAAAAGGGTACAATGAGGACTTTATACAAGAAAAAATACAGGAAGTATGAAAATTACCTAGGGAATCCCTTGTACAGGATAAAAAGAAGATAAAAGAAGATCGTGGAGAAATCTCTTTGGTTCTCAACTACAGTATCCAGCAAAAAATTGAAAATATATTTAGAAAGCATTGGCCACTTCTACAAGCCGACAATCAGCTAAACAAAATACTACCAGAAAAACCTTTTTTTATTTACAGAAAAGCCCCAACATTGAGGGACATGATAGTAAAAAATGTCCCAGACCCTCCTACAAAAAATCTGAATTTTGTTTTTTTCCCTGCAGGAAATGTGATGTCTGTATAAATACCAACCAAAAGGGATTAAAGTGCAGTAAATTGTGCAGTAAATTCATATCCAATACTACTAAAAAAGAATATGAAATAAAGGACTTTATATCATGCCGCACAGAAGGAGTAGTGTACATGCTCGAGTGTTCGTGTTCCTTACAATATATTGGAAGAACAAAACGACCATTATGGAAAAGATTAAGGGAACACGTACAAAACATCAAAGCAAGTTTCCCCAAACACAGTGTTTCCCGACATTTTTCTGAACACCATGAAAAAACCCCCAGAGATTTAAAATTTTGGGCCATTGAGAAATATAAGCCACATTGGAGGGGGAGTCACAAAGTAAGGGAATTAAGCAAAAGTGAATCAAGATAGATATATGAAATCAAGAGTTTTGTGCCAGCAGGACTAAATATTGAATTTGATTTAAACTGCTTCATATCCAATTTTTAAAGGTATTATTGAAGGAAAGGGGAGTTTAAATAATGGGCGTTATATCTAACCATATATCTCTCAGGATAGCCATTTGAGCCATTGCTTATTAAAGATTTGATAGAGACCATATCATTTCCTACATGTGTATTTTATTAAGATTTTATTTGTTTTTATATTCATTTTAATGTTTTTTATATTTATTTTAATTTTTTTTCTTTACATATCAAATATTAAAAATCTTTTTTATTTAGCTATTATATATGTAATGATTTGGTAAACCTGCGTTTATACCTCCATATACCTTTTAAACTGAACATTGACTGACTGCTCAAATGCATATTTGGTAAATCTGTTTGTCACCATTGTTTCAACTCCATCTGTAGCCATGCTCACATTATTTCAATGTTTATTTAGCCATTAATGCCCCGTACACACGGTCGGATTTTCCGATGGAAAATGTGTGATAGGACCTTGTTGTCGGAAATTCTGACCGTGTGTGGGCTCCATCACACATTTTCCATCGGATTTTCCGACAGACAAAGTTTGAGAGCAGGATATAAAATTTTCCGACAACAAAATCCGTTGTCGGAAATTCCGATCGTGTGTACACAAATCCGACGGACAAAGTGCCACGCATGCTCAGAATAAATAAAGAGATGAAAGCTATTGGCTACTGCCCTGTTTATAGTCCCGACGTACATGTTTTACGTCACCGCGTTTAGAACGATCGGATTTTCCGACAACTTTGTGTGACCGTGTGTATGCAAGACAAGTTTGAGCCAACATCCGTCGGAAAAAATCTTAGGATTTCGTTGTCGGAATGTCCGAACAAAGTCTGACCGTGTGTACGGGGCATAAGTCTTACCTAAATTATGGGTTCCCTTATCTTTACAATTTTGGCCTTTTAGTCCCCTTGCAGTTTGATTGTGGTGTGAAAGTTATGCTCTGCTAGCTGTGTTCCTAATATGCCCTCTTAATTGATTAATTGCCAGATTCTATCCACACCCAACACGCAGTATAAAAACAAAGCCTTCCTTACGGGGGAACACATACAGGGGGCTGCACATACAGGGGGTTCTTCCAAAGAAGTGGGGTTCTTTAAATAAGTGGCACTTCCGCTCTTGCACTTCAGCGATTTGCACTATGCAAACTACAACAGACAGCAGATGACCTCTATTCCAAATTATCTCACCTTCCTCTCTGAAACATGCTCTCTTTACCTCTCCTCCTTTTCACAATTGCTGCCTCTCTCCTCAAACTCTCTTTTCTTGACCCCTCTGCTCCACCCCACAATCTGTACATATCACCCTCACTTCTCCCCTCCCCCTATTACTGCACTCATCACCTCTTTCTAACTCTAAGCCCACTTGCTAACAAACCCCCCAGGATACTGAAGCATGTCCCCTCATACAAATCATATTCTCATATTACCTCCCTTACTCTTCTGCTTCTCCTAACCGCTGGAGATATTTCCCCAAATGCTGGGCCTCCCTTATTTAACTGTGCCCAACACACCCATCACCCTACACCCTCTGGCAGTAGTCGCAATCTACTCAATTTAGTCTCCATTCCTCTTCTTCCCAACACCAGCCTCACTATTACCAGCTACCAGCTACTACCAGCTGTCACTAATTCCTTCAATCTACTTGCTCTCACCGAAACCTGGCTCCACGAATATCACACCCCTTATCCTGCTTCCCTATCCCAGGGTGGCCATCACTGGACTCACTCCCCTAGGCCTAATGGACGCAAGGGAGGTGGAGTGGGATTCCTCCTATCCCCCCAATGCACCTTCCATGTTATTCACTCTCCTCCCTCTTTTTCTCTCTCATCATTTGAAGCCCACTGTATACGTCTATTCTCTCCTACTTCCCTAAGAATTGCTGTGATCTACCGGCCCCCTGAATCATTACCAACTTTCCTTGATGAGTTTTCTGCCTGGCTACCCTACTTCCTCTCTTCAGAAATTCCCACAATCCTTCTCTGTGATTTCAACATCCCTGCTAATACAAACACTCCTGCTACTTATAAACTTCTTAGTCTAACCTCTTCATTTGACCTAAAACAATGGGTACAGGCTTTTACTCACTCTGATGGCAACACCCTTGACCTTGTATTCTCCTATCTATGCACTACATGCAACTTCTCAAACAATCCTTTTCCTCTCTCCGACCATCACCTTATTAGTTTCTCCCTCCCCCTGTCTTCCACCACCTTTCCCTCCAGTCACCTAACCATCACCCATAGAAATTTTCGCAACTTCAACTCCTCTCTCCTCTATTCTGCTACTGACCACCTCTATGACAAAATCTCTCCCCTGTCCTGCCCCAACCAAGCCACGTCCATCTACAATAAATCCCTGTCCTCCACCCTGGACAAGCTCGCTCCCCTTACTACACGCAGAATCGGGCCTCGACCCCTACAACCCTGGCAAACAGATGACACTAAAATTCTCAAAAAACGTAATCGCACTCTTGAGCGTCTGTGGCACAAGACTAAGTTTCTCAAAGACTTCAACCAATACAAGTCTGCCCTCCAAAAATACTATTCTTCCCTCCACACTGCCAAGCAAACCTATTTTACAGCTCTTATTAACACCTTCTCATCTAGTCCCCATAAACTCTTCTCTACCTTCAACTCTCTACTTTGTCCTCCTCCGCCTCCACCCACTGACTCACTCACTGCCCATCGCTAATCATTTCAAAAACAAGATACAATCCACGATGAAATCTCTGCTCTACAGGTATCTCCCCCAGCTAAGACCCAATGTCAACAGGTACAACTGACACTCCCCCTATTCAAATCTGCTACTACAGACGAAGTTGCTAAACTCCTTTCTATCGCCCACCTAACCACTTGTCCCCTGGACCCTATTCCCTCTCATATGCTACGGTCGCCCTCTGACTCTATGCTACACTCTCTAACCCACATCTTCAATCTCTCCCTCACCTCTGGCTTCTTCCCCAATGCTCTAAAACATGCACTGGTCACTCCCATACTTAAAAACCCGTCCTTGGACCCTACCAATCTTAACAACCTACGCCCTATCTCCTTGCTCCCCTTTTCCTCTAAACTCCTTGAACGCCTGGTTTACAACCAACTGAGTGACCACCTCATTAAAAACAACCTTCTTGATCCCCTTCAATCTGGATTTCGCCCTCAACACTCCACAGAAACTGCTCTTTTAAAACTCACAAATGACCTACTAACTGCAAAAACCAACAGACCCTATTCTGTACTCCTACTTCTGGATCTTTCAGCTGCCTTTGACATGTTGACCACCCCCTCCTCCTCAAAAAACTTTACTCCCTCGGTCTCCATGACTGTGCTCTTCAGTGGCTCTCATCCTACCTATCCCAATGCACCTTCAGTGTCACTTACAATTCTACTTCCTCCACTCCTCTTCCCTTCTCTGTCGGGGTCCCCCAAGGTTCTGTTCTTGGACCTCTTTTATTTTCAATCTACACCTCTTCCCTGGGTCAGCTGATAGCCTCTCACGGCTTTCAATATAATTTCTACGCTAACAACACACAAATCTATCTCTCCACCCCAAAACTCACTCCATCAGTCTCCTCATGCATCACTAACTTACTAACAGACATATCTGTATGGATGTCACACCACTTCCTCAAACTCAACTTGTCCAAAACCGAGCTTATAATATTTCTTCCCCCACGTGCCTCTTCCCCTGACTTGTCTGTCAAGAGCAATGGCACAACCATCCACCCGTCCCCACATGTCAGGGTACTAGGTGTTATCCTGGATTCTGAACTCTCTTTTCGGCCCCACATCCAATCACTTTCCAAAGCTTGCCCCCTCAACCTCCGCAACATCTCTAAACTACGTCCCTTTCTAACCAATGAAACCACAAAGCTCCTGATTCACTCCCTGGTTATCTCTCGCCTCGACTACTGCAACTCCCTCCTCATTGCCCTCCTCATTGGCTTACCTTTAAATAGACTATCCCCCCTTCAGTCCATCATGAATGCTGCTGCCAGACTCATCCACCTTACAAACCGCTCAGTGTCTGCTACCCCCCTCTGCCAATCCCTCCATTGGCTGCCACTCTCCCAACGAATTAAATTCAAAATACTAACAATAAGTTACAAAGCCATCCACAACTCTGCCCCCAGCTACATCACTAGTCTAGTCTAATACCAACCTAATCGCCATCTCCATTCCTCCCAAGACCTCCTGCTCTCTAGAGCCCTCATCACCTCCTCCCATACCTCCAGGACTTCTCCCGAACCTCGCCCATCCTCTGGAATTCCCTACCCCAATCTGTCAGACTGTCTCCAAATTTATCCACATTTAGGTGATCCCTGAAAACTTTCCTCTTCAGAGAAGCCTATCCTGCCTCCATGTAACAACTCCATTAGCTCATCCCCCACAGCTATTACCCTTTTGTATAACTTGACCCTCCCTCCTAGATTGTAAGCTCTAAGGAGTAGCACCCTCTGATTCCTCCTGTATTGAATTGTATTGTACTTGTACTGTCCTCCCTAATGTTGTAAAGCGCTGCTGTTGGCGCTATATAAATCCTGTATTATAATAATAATAATAATAATAATCATTTAAGTGGTAATCTATAATCATTTGTCGCTCGTTTGTATTTGTGTTTATATTATTAAAATTATATCAGTAAGCTACACCGTGCTCAGCAACCTGAAGCATAATAACATGTAATAACATGATGTCATGATAAATTCCATATCACTTTGGCAACTTGGATGCTCCGCTGGGCTATTTAAAATCCTCCACGACTGTCACAAGGCCAGATTCCCTTGAGAAAGTCACATGACCTGTCGGGAGGAGGAGCCAGTGACGTCACTCCGAAGCTCGGGATATCACGGAGGTGAGGAGAAGCACGCCTGAGCCTATGAAGCCTGACTGATTTTATACACTCAGAAATAGCTGGATACATGTGAGTGAACCTGTTGACATTTACCAAAACAGTCTGTTTGCATCAGTGTTGCGCGTTGAGTTTGTTTCTCTTTCTTCTCATTTGAGATCAATTACTTATGACAACAGTAGCAGCTACCTAATTGGGGGGAGTGAGAGAAGGATACTACTAAAGTGAAAGAGGACTTTGAAAGGCGGAGGGTTCTTTTCCTATCTATACTACTGATTGCTAGAACTGATCGACATATGTATATGTAGTTTTACCTAGTTTTTTCTTACAATAGTAATCTGTGTACCAAGATCTATTCAATATTCATCAGCAGTGCACTTTGCATATATTTTTTCACCAGCCAGCATATTCACGAGATTTACACATATATATTTTTTTTATTCTGGTATTTTATAACACGTATGAAGGTATTGATTTAACTCATTATTAGCATGTGGAATTTTTGGCATGCACATTTGCACTATATCTATACAGTTAAGTTTGCACTGTGAAAATTTTATATCATTTTGTTGGTTTTTAAAATAGCGTACTAATTATTTACAATTCATTTATGTTTTTTTTAGTGTGGGAGCACTTATATTGGTTGCAGCTGTTTTTTAAAAGGATCATTTAATCTTTTTGAAAGGCTATTTTTGTTGAAGGGATAGTCCACAACCGTTTAACTGTAACAGCGCTCAAGTAATTCACAATTTTATTCCAGTTATTAACGAGTCCCTAAAAATAGAAACAATCATATCACATTTGAGCCATTGTGGATCATTTAGGCCGTGTCACTACTACCCCCATTATGGAGAGGAGCTCCCCCATGCTCCTTTGTATACACAGAGCTGAATAAAATATTTAATAAATGTAAAGAATTTTTGGGGGTTATTATTATTATTATTATTATAGAGGATTAATATAGAGCCAACAGTTTGCACAGTGCTTTACAACATGAGGGCAGACATTAGAGCTTACAATCTAGAAGGGAGGGTCAAGTGGAAACAGAAAAGGTAATAACTGTGGGGGATGAGCTGATGGAAAAAATGAAAATACAGTTGTTAGGTGTGGGTAGGGTAGGCTTCTCTGAAGAGAAGGGTTTTCAAGGATCATATAAAAGCTAATAAAGTAGGAGATAAGCAGACAAATTGGGGTAGGGCATTCCATAGGATTGGAGAGGCTTTGGAAAAGTCCTGGAGGCGAGCATGGGAGGAGGTGAGGAGGGAGCTAGAGAGCAGGAGGTCTTGAGAGGAATGAAGAGAACTAGTAGGTTGGTATTTAGAGACTAAGCTAAAATTAGAATGTTAGAATTTTGAATTTAATTCTTTGGCCGAGCGGAAGCCAGTGAAAGGATTGACAGAGAGGAGTGGCAGACACAGAGCAACTGGTAAGGTGGATGAGTCTGGCAGCAGCATTCATGGTGCATTGAAGAGGTGAAGGACTATGTAGAGGTAAACCAATGAGGAGGGAGTTGCAGTAGTCGAGGCGAGAGATGACCAGCGAGTGAATTAAGAGCTTTGTTGTGTCATTGGTTAGAAAGGGGTGTATTTTGGAGATGTTGCGGAGGTTGAGATTTGGACAGTGATTGGACATGGTGCTTAAAGGAGAGTTCAGAGTCCAGGACTAGAACCTTGGCATGTCGGGATGGGCTTATAGTTGTGCCATTGATTTTCACAGAGAGATCAGGGGAAGGGGCATATGGGGAGGAAAAATTATAAGTTCTGTTTTGGATAGATTGAGTTTGAGGAAGTGGTGTGACATCCAGACTGATATATCTGAGAGTAAATTAGTGATTAGACAGAGGAAGTGAGCTGAGGGGTAGAGAAATAGATCTGGGTGTCGTCAGCATAGAGGTGGTAATAAATTCTGGAATTCTACAGAAAGTCATATAGGAACTGAAGAACCTGTGACCAATTAACCATTTCCCTTAATTAGTAGTCTGAAGGAAGGAAAGAAAAAAAAGGCTGTTTAGCTACTTGCCGACCAGCTGCCGTCATTATACTGCGGCAGGTTGGAACGGCTGCACGAATCGCCGTATGTGTACGTCTGCCGCTTAAAGAGCTATAGGGGGTGGGAGTGCCACCGGAACCGATAAGTGTGGCCGGCGGCCACAATGTTTGCTGGTGGCCTGCGATCGCTCCTTAGAGAGCCAGAATGGGGATCTGTCAATGTAAACAGATAGATCCCCATTCTGTCAGGGAAGTATAGAGAGATCTGCTGTTCCTAGTAATTAGGAACAGCAATCTCTCTCTACTCCCTGTCAGTCCCCTCCCCCCACAGTTAGAAGCACCTCCCAGGGAACACTTGATCACCCCTTATGCCCCCTACACACGGTTGGATTTTACGACGGAAAATGTGTGATAGGACCTTGTTGTCGGAAATTCCGACCGTGTGTAGGCTCCATCACACATTTTCCATTGGATTTTCTGGCACACAAAGTTTGAGAGCAGGATATAAAATTTTCCGACAACAAAATCCGTTGTTGGAAATTCCGATCGTGTGTACACAAATCCGACAGACAAAGTGCCACGCATGCTCAGAATAAATAAAGAGATGAAAGCTATTGGCCACTGCCCCGTTTATAGTCCCGACGTACGTGTTTTACGTCACCGCGTTCTGAACGATCGGATTTTCCGACAACTTTGTGTGACCGTGTGTATGCAAGACAAGTTTGAGCCAACATCTGTCGGAAAAAAACCTAGGATTTTGTTGTTGGAATGTCCGAACAAAGTCCGACCGTGTGTACGGGGCATTAGTGTTAACCCCTTCCCTGCTAATGACATTTATACAGTAATCAGTGGCTATTTTTAGCTCTGATTGCTGTATAGATGTCAATGGTCCAAAAAAAGGGTCAAAAGTGTCCGAACTGTCCGCCGCAATGTCATAGTCCTTCTAAAAAGCGCTGATCACCATTACTAATAAAAAAAATAAAAATGATAAACATGCTATAAATATATCCCCTATTTTGTAGACACTACACTATTTTGTGCAAACCTATCAATATATGCTTATTGCGATTTTTTTTTTTACCAAAAATATGTAGAATACATGGTAGTAAACTGATGAAGAAATTCATTTTAAAAAAATGGTATATTTATTATAGCAAAAAGTAAAAAATATTTTTTTTTCAAAATTGATGCATATTTTTATTTATAGCGCAAAAAATGAAAACTGCAGAGGTGATCAAATAGCTCTAAAAGAAAGCTATATTTGTGGGGAAAAAAAGGACATAAATGTTGTTTGTGTACACCATCGCATGACTGTGCAATTTTCAGTTAAAGCGACACAGTGCAGTATCGCAAAAAATGGCCTGGTCAGGAAGGGGCTAAATCCTTCCGTGGCTGAAGTGGTTAAAAAGTGACAGAAAAGGTGTTAAAAAGCTGCAAAGAAAGACCCTAAAAAGAACCTAGAAATGCAAACACAGCAATCACCAGCAGTCAAAAGCAAAACTGTTTTTCACTCTCCTCCACTCAAAGTTCCCACTATTCAGGTTCCAACCAGCAAATCTGGTTAAAGGGGGCTTCCAGATTCCAATAAGCCTGCAGACCCCCAAAACCACCACCCAGGGTTGTCGGGAAGAGGCCCTTGTCACCATCAACATGAGGACAAGGTGCTTTGGGGCAGAAGCCTCTCACCCAAAAGCACCCCCGTGTTAAGTGCATGTGGCCTGGAATGGTTCAGGAGGGGGGGGGGGGGGGGCGCTCGCTCATCACCCCTTTCCTGGCCTTCCGGACTGCATGCTCGGATAAGGGTCTGGTATGGATTTTGGGGGGCCCCCAAGAAAATAAAAAAAAATTGGGCCTGGTATTCATGGGGGGACCCCATGCCGCTTTTTTCATTTTTTAACTGTTTTTTACATTTTTGATACTATCAATGTATTTTTTTTTTTTTTTAAGAATCATTTTTAACCACATTAGGACCAGGCATTTTTTTTCAAACTTGTTTACAAGTTAAAATCATTTTTTTGCTAGAAAATTACTTAGAACCCCTAAATATTATATATTTTTTTCAGACACTCTAGAAAATAAAATGGCGGTCGTTGCAATACTTTATGTCACACCGTATTGGCGCAGCGGTCTTACAAGTGTAATTTTTTGGGAAAAAATAAAATTTTTTTAGATTAAAAAATAAGACAACAGTAAAGTTAGCCCAATTTTTTTTATATTGTGAAACATAATGTTACGCCGAGTAAATTGATACCCAACATGTCATGCTTTAAAATTGCACCCGCTCATGGAATGGCGACAAACTTTGACCCTTAAAAATCTCCATAGGCGACGTTTAAAAATTTCTACAGGTTACCAGTTTTGAGTTACAGAGGATGTCTTTTGCTAGAATTATTGCTTTTGCTTTAACAATCGCGGCAATACCTTACATGTGTGCTTTGAACGTTGTTTCCATATTCGGGCGCGACTTATGTATACGTTTGCTTCTGGGAGCGAGCTCGGCGGGATGGGGCACTTTACTTTTTTTTTTCTTATTTATTTTACTTTTTTAACAGTGTCCTTTTAAAAAAAAATGGGGGTCACTTTTATTCCTATTATAAGGAATGTAAACATCCCTTGTAATAGGAAAAAAAAAAGCATGACAGGACCTCTTTAATGTGAGATCTGGGGTCAAAAAGACCTCAGATCTCACATTTACACTTAAATACAATAAAAAAAAAATGTAAAAAATGTCCTTTTTTTATTCA
This sequence comes from Aquarana catesbeiana, assembly GCF_042186555.1. Lineage (NCBI taxonomy): Eukaryota > Metazoa > Chordata > Amphibia > Anura > Ranidae > Aquarana > Aquarana catesbeiana. Next base: position 40,572,132 of record NC_133324.1, read on the forward strand.
GAATTATTTTTATTCTCCTCTTTAAGACCATTGGACGGAAGTGATGTTTGATGTTGCTTCCATCATCCAATGTTATGGAGCCGAGTGGGGCCATCTTTCCCTCACTTGGATCCAGGCTACTGAGGGGGAAGGAATGGGTCGTCTCCGCTGCTTCTGGCGGCTCCGGTAAGTGGCGGAGATGACCGGAGCACAGCGGGGGGGGGCACCGCTCCCGCCGCCGATAAAAGTGATCTTGTGGTGGATTCGCCGCAGAGACCACTCTTATCTAAAAGAGGGCCGTCGGCCATTTAAGAATATACCAGGATTATGGCAGCTATCCGGTATTCTACGTCAAAGTACCAATAATGACGGCGGCTGGTCTAAAAGTGGTTAAAGCTAAATAGAAAACACCGCGCTAACCAGTAAAATGAATGAAAGCTGCTGCATACAGTTTGACAAAAACAACAAAATAGGCATATGGAAAAATGCAGCGCATGTACAAATGAATATAGGTCTTTAAAATGGTGAAACAGTCAAGAAATAACTAATTGACCACAGGTGCCTTGAAACACAAACGTCCATAGATGGATGTAAATGTCCAACCGCACAGGAGGTATAAGTACTCCAAGGAGTGGTGATGGTCTGATGGTTGTCAGAAAACACCTGGCATCATATAGCGACTTCCCAACCGAGAAACCGGGTCCCAATGGGTCATTCAGAGAAAGTGCAAAAAAGCCTCTTACCAGATCCTGTGGATTCCCATGTCAGCGACAGGGAATCGCATGCGCAGTTTGTCACAAATGACGTGGAATGGGAGCTCAGGAATCGCCAATCTCTTGGATTGTGGTCTGTATGGATCTCGGCCGGCAATCGGATGGGTCCTCACAACGAACCGTCCTCACACCGAACCGTCCCAGCGTGCATCAGAAGTTTCACAAACGGTCCCCCGAAAGGAGCAGTTGGAGGGACTGGATCTCATGCGGTAAATGTGGAAACAAAAAGAATGTGCCTCCACATGGTGCAGATAAAAAAGGGTGTTTTTATTGACAAAAACGACCATACACAAATAAAAGCGTGATCACGGTGGATAAAAACAAATGGGCAACAAAGAGAGTGGTGTATGTAGCCGACGCGTTTCGACCTAGGGGTCTTCAACAGGGGCATAGACCACTCACTCCAAGTTGCCAAATATATATAATAAAATTATTTAGAGAAGGACCAATCACAAGGGCTGAAAAACCAGGAGATTGGATTGGGTGAATACAATCACATGACTTGCTTGAATGTCTAGACATAAAGATCATACACAATTTCTATATAAATAAATGAATGACATTAAGGTGAAGCTCAGGAGACTGTATAAAGGTCTACAAGCAGAAAAATATATAACTCTATGATCTCTTTAACAAAAATAAAGCATTTAAAGATTAAATGAAAACAGCACTCCTCTGCTGACAGTCCGGCAGAATGTACCGCCCTGTCAGCCAGAGGAGCCAATCCTCAATAAGAAGACAAAAGGTGTTAAATAAAGCTGACCAATAGGCCGCTATGTATGAGCCGGCCTCTATCCCTGAACGCCCACATGACCAGTCTATGTAGGAAATGATGTCACGTCCGTGGGCGTGTCTGACGTCTCCCTCTCACATGACTCACTGGGCCAATCAGAGAGCAAACATCCCACTCAACTCTGCTGTATGTACAATCCGTACACCGCAGAGGGATGGGACTTAAATAAATACACCTAGCGTCCCGGTAATGCAATCCAGCAAGCAACGGACGCTGAATGAGACAAAACAGCATCTCTATGGTGTCAGTGTAAAAAAATGTGTTATGCAGCAGACCGGGACCCGATGACCCGGAAGTGTGCATAGAACTCCTGTGAACCGGAAGTGTATTGGAAGTGGGGACACATATAGTGAAATATAATGTGTTGGGAAATGACTAACTAAGGTGGAATCGCATAAATGTGTAAAAAAATATTGGAGTGGCATGTGTGAATGTCTCTTAAGGTCCATGTGTGTTAGGTGGGACTGAAATAAAAAATTAAAAAATTGAAAAATTATGTGAACACAAAATCTCCAGAACGCACATTGTAAAATGTGTTAAAATGAATATATATGTGGAGGGAATGTATGGATTTGTAAAGTGACCCAAATATCTGATAGTTATCCCTATGATCCCTTGACTGTAAAGAATCATCAGCATAGATCGAATGGGTCAATTTGGATTGGACCAATTTCAATTGGGTGAATAGATAACCCTCTAAGGTGCACCATATATAAACTGTGTACCAACTTGTGAATATAGGTGAAAAAAAGGAGAGGGGGAGGGGGAAAAAGTGTTGAAATAATGAAAATAAAAATAAAAAAATATATAAAAATATTAATAAAGAGAGGAAGGGACATGCATAGAGATGTGGAAGGAATTTAGGATTGGTTGATAAAGGAGTTGAGGTCCCACTCCACGTTTAAACCTAACGGGAAATAGGACCTCAACTCCCATATCCAATAAGTCTCGAGGCGTGACGTGGAGTGGGACCTCAACTCCTTTATCAACCAATCCTAAATTCCTTCCACATCTCTATGCATGTCCCTCCCTCTCTTTATTAATATTTTTATATATTTTTTTATTTTTATTTTCATTATTTCAACACTTTTTCCCCCTCCCCCTCTCCTTTTTTTCACCTATATTCACAAGTTGGTACACAGTTTATATATGGTGCACCTTAGAGGGTTATCTATTCACCCAATTGAAATTGGTCCAATCCAAATTGACCCATTCGGTCTATGCTGATGATTCTTTACAGTCAAGGGATCATAGGGATAACTATCAGATATTTGGGTCACTTTACAAATCCATACATTCCCTCCACATATATATTAATTTTAACACATTTTACAATGTGCGTTCTGGAGATTTTGTGTTCACATAATTTTTCAATTTTTTAATTTTTTATTTCAGTCCCACCTAACACACATGGACCTTAAGAGACATTCACACATGCCACTCCAATATTTTTTTACACATTTATGCGATTCCACCTTAGTTAGTCATTTCCCAACACATTATATTTCACTATATGTGTCCCCACTTCCAATACACTTCTGGTTCACAGGAGTTCTATGCACACTTCCGGGTCATCGGGTCCCGGTCTGCTGCATAACACATTTTTTTACACTGACACCATAGAGATGCTGTTTTGTCTCATTCAGCGTCCGTTGCTTGCTGGATTGCATTGCCGGGACGCTAGGTGTATTTATTTAAGTCCCATCCCTCTGCGGTGTATGGATTGTACGTACAGCAGAGTTGAGTGGGATGTTTGCTCTCTGATTGGCCCAGTGAGTCATGTGAGAGGGAGACGTCAGACACGCCCACGGACGTGACATCATTTCCTACACAGACTGGTCATGTGGGCGTTCAGGGATAGAGGCCGGCTCATACATAGCGGCCTATTGGTCAGCTTTATTTAACACCTTTTGTCTTCTTATTGAGGATTGGCTCCTCTGGCTGACAGGGCGGTACATTCTGCCGGACTGTCAGCAGAGGAATGCTGTTTTCATTTAATCTTTAAATGCTTTATTTTTGTTAGAGAGATCATAGAGTGATATATTTTTCTGCTTGTAGACCTTTATACAGTCTCCTGAGCTTCACCTTAATGTCATTCATTTATTTATATAGAAATTGTGTATGATCTTTATGTCTAGACATTCAAGCAAGTCATGTGATTGTATTCACCCAATCCAATCTCCTGGTTTTTCAGCCCTTGTGATTGGTCCTTCTCTAAATAATTTTATTATATATATTTGGCAACTTGGAGTGAGTGGTCTATGCCCCTGCTGAAGACCCCTAGGTCGAAACGCGTCGGCTACATACACCACTTTCTTTGTTGCCCATTTGTTTTTATCCACCGTGATCACGCTTTTATTTGTGTATGGTCGTTTTTGTCAATAAAAACACCCTTTTTTATCTGCACCATGTGGAGGCATATTCTTTTTGTTTCCACATTTACCGCATGAGATCCAGTCCCTCCAACTGCTCCTTTCGGGGGACCGTTTGTGAAACTTCTGATGCACGCTGGGACGGTTCGATGTGAGGACGGTTCGTTGTGAGGACCCATCCGGTTGCTGGCCGAGATCCATACAGACCACAATCCAAGAGATTGGCGATTCCTGAGCTCCCATTCCACGTCATTTGTGACAAACTGTGCATGCGATTCCCTGTCGCTGACATGGGAATCCACAGGATCTGGTAAGAGGCTTTTTTGCACTTTCTCTGAATGACCCATTGGGACCCGGTTTCTCGGTTGGGAAGTCGCTATATGATGCCAGGTGTTTTCTGACAACCATCAGACCATCACCACTCCTTGGAGTACTTATACCTCCTGTGCGGTTGGACATTTACATCCATCTATGGACGTTTGTGTTTCAAGGCACCTGTGGTCAATTAGTTATTTCTTGACTGTTTCACCATTTTAAAGACCTATATTCATTTGTACATGCGCTGCATTTTTCCATATGCCTAAAAGTGGTTAAAGTAGCAGTGATTTTGATGATTAAAGAAGGGGGAGAGACACAGGAAGCGCCAACCTGAGTGTAGTATATTAAATGTCATTTATTAGCAAAATAAGTAATGCACTTGCAAGAAATAACATAAAAACAGGCTCATCTGTAAATAGTGGTGTCTGCAAGTGTAGATCGTCATCCAAAACGAGCGTCCACGGATCTGGCAGATGACTAGGGGAGCCTCAATCCGTCCTGTGGCCACCAGGAAGTTGGTCCGGGCCACGGTGGAGCATAAGGAGATGATGTCACCAGGAAGCAGAGAGACACCAGGGGAGGAACAACTAGATAAAAGAGGCTATGCGCTCGGAGCATCAGCTCCTTCTACTGGCCTATTTACAGATGAGCCTGCTTTTATGTTATTTTTTGTAAGTGCATTACTTACTTTGCTAATAAATCTCATTTAATATACTACACTCAGGTTGGCGCTTCCTGTGTCTCTCACCCTTCTTTAATCTGCTTACAGAGCTGGCTTTTCTCTGAGGACAGCTGCCTCCTGCCACCCCACCCTAAGAACTGTTGCTGTATGGACCATTGAGCCATTATTGCTCTCATATTGCCTGTTATATTACTTCATGTACACAAATATTTGTGCTTACAGTTTTTTTCTTTTTATCAAATGATTTTAATGATGCTTAAAGTGAAACAATAAAAATGAAAAATTCATTTAAATATAGTGCCTGGGGGGTCCCCTTTGTCTGCCTGTAAAGTGACGCATCCGTACCATATATAGAACCTGCTGCAGCAAAACCGACATTCCTAAGAAAAAAAAGACATTTAAATTGCCAACAATACAATACCATTTCTGACAATACAAATATGTTATAAAAAATTGGCCCTTCGGGTCTGGTATGGATTTTAAGTAGAACCCCACACCTAATTTAAAAATAAAACAGTGTGGGGACACCCCAAAATCTATACCGGACCCTTATCCAGAGCATGCAGCCTCGCACGTCAGGAAAGGGGAGTGCCCCCCATCCTGAACCATACCAGGCCATAAGTCCACAACATAGGGGGGTGCTTTGGGGCGGGGTGCTCTGGCCCCCCACCCTAAAGCACCTTATCCCCATGTTGATTGGGACAAGGGCCTCTTCCCAACAATCCTTGTCTGTGGCTGTGGGGGTCTGCGGGCAGGGTGTTTATTGGAATCTGGAAGCCCTCTTTAACAAGGGGGCCCCAGATTCTGGAACCCCTATTGTTTCTCCTTTTTAGTAATAATCCCCTGTTCAAATCCCAGTGAAATCACAGTTTTAAGGGCTTTCTTAAACTTATAGTTGAGGCTATTGAGTAATTCTTTATATGGACTGGTACCATTTAGAATATTATAGGATTCTTTTATGTGGTCCTGCTTATCCCAAATCACTACTCCCTCACCCTTGTCAGCTGGTCTGATCACCAAGTCCCTTTTCCTTAATAAACTTGTGATACTATTATCAATCTGGTTTACGTATTTGGTTGTTTTAACATGCATTGAATTCAAATCATTGATGACCATTTCCTTAAAGGGTAACTCCACTTTTGTTGAGGAAAAAAACTTCCTCTCTGGTGATTTATGTAGATTGCAAGGATTATAACCAATTTTGTTGCAGATTCCTACCTTTTGTTATTCTGAAGAAATCCATGTTCCTCTGTGCCCCTGTGCTAAGGGGGTCTAATGGGAGTGGTTTCATAATTATCAACCAGCTGTGCAGCTGCAGAGCACTAGTGAGGAAATATGCTGGGTGTGCATCCCTTTAGACGTGTTCCTATTGGGAGTATTTCACCAAAAAGGAGGGGATGCCTAAAATCTAACTTGTATCTTAGGCAAACTTCTGGGAAAATCAGTGAGCCAATCACACAAGCAGGAAATTTTGTTTCTGGGGTTGGGGTGGTCAGTACACATTCTGTGTACAGAACAACTCCAGATAGCCATATTACAATGCATTTTCAGACAATTACAGCTGCTGCAGATTGAAAAGGAAAGGTAATTTTTAATATCATTCAATGGAATGTGAATGGAATGACAATTGTATACACTATATTATTTTTTCTTTATTTGCTATAGTTACATAGTTACATAGTAGGTGAGGTTGAAAAAAGACACAAGTCCATCAAGTCCAACCTATGTGTGTGATTATGTGTCAGTATTACATTGTATATCCCTGTATGTTCAGGTGCTTATCTAATTGTTTCTTGAAACTATCAATGCCCCCCGCTGAGACCACCGCCTGTGGAAGGGAATTCCACATCCTTGCCACTCTTACAGTAAAGAACCCTCTACGTAGTTTAAGGTTAAACCTCTTTTCTTCTAATTTTAATGAGTAGCCATGTGTCTTATAAAACTCTCTTCCACGGAAAAGTTTTATCCCCATTGTGGGGTCACCAGTACGGTATTTGTATATTGAAATCATATCCACTCTCAAGCGTCTCTTCTCCAGAGAGAATAAGTTCAGTGCTCGCAACCTTTCCTCATAACTAAGATCCTCCAGACCCTTTATTAGCTTTGTTGCCCTTCTTTGTACTCGCTCCATTTTATCCCCCATAAATGTGGAGTTACCCTGTAAAGATATTAATATGGGAATTGATGGATGAGGATGGGTTAAACAGGGAAGCATTCCTTAAAATTGTATTTTTATATACAGAAGTTGTAGAAGGGTTTCTAATAACTGGGTTCTGAATGAAGTATTATTTTTTTAAAGGATATTTGTCTAGAAAATGTAATGTATACCAATGTACAGTATATATTTGAAAATTTATTAGTTTTGATGTACTGATGGCCTACCTCATTTCTTGAGGCCATAAAATGCCAGTACAATACAAATTCCCCCCAAATGACCCCTTTTTGGAAAGTAGAAAGTCTGAGGCATTTAGTAAGAGGCATGATACATTTTTTGAAGTTGTAATTTTTTGTTACAATTTAACCACTTGCCGACCGCCTCACGCATATATACGTGAGCAGAGCGGAACGGGCAGGCAAAATCACGTACCTGGTACGTGATTGCCTTCCCGTGGGCGGGGGGTCCGATCGGACCCCCCCCCCCGGTGCCAGCTGTGGTCAGCATTTGGCTGGGAGAGTTGAGAGACGAGGGGGAGGCCATCCGATCGTGGCCCCCCCCTCGCGATCGCTCCCAGCCAATGAGAAACATCCCCTGCCTCTGTATAGTACACAGAGGCAGAGGATGTGATGTCATCTCTCCTCGGCTGGCCAGTTTCCGTTCCAGCACCGAGGAGAGAAGACATGTAAGTGCACCAACACTCACACACAACACAGTAGAACATGCCAGGCACACTAAACACCCCCGATCCCCCCCCCGATCGCCCCCCGATCCCCCCCAATCACCCCCCGTCACAAACTGACACCAAGCAGGTTTTTTTGTTTTGTTTTGTTTTTTTCCTGATTACTGCATAGTGTCAGTTTGTGACAGTTACTGTGGTAGGACAGTGAGTGTTAGCCCCCTGTAGGTCTAGGGTACCCCCCTAACCCCCCCTAATAAAGTTTTAACCCCTTGATCACCCCCTGTCACCAGTGTCACTAAGCGATCATTTTTCTGATCGCTGTATTAGTGTCGCTGGTGACGCTAGTTAGGAACGTAAATATTTAGGTTCGCCGTCAGCGTTTTATAGCGACAGGGACCCCCATATACTACCTAATAAATGTTTTAACCCCTTGATTGCCCCCTAGTTAACCCTTTCACCACTGATCACCGTATAACTGTTACGGGTGACGCTGGTTAGTTCGTTTATTTTTTATAGTGTCAGGGCACCCGCCATTTATTACCGAATAAAGGTTTAGCCCCCTGATTGCCCGGCGGTGATATGCGTTGCCCCAGGCAGCGTCAGATTAGCGCCAGTACCGCGAACACCGTACACGCACCGTACACCTCCCTTAGTGGTATAGTATCTGAACGCATCAATATCTGATCCGATCAGATCTATACTAGCGTCCCCAGCAGTTTAGGGTTCCCAAAAACGCAGTGTTAGCGGGATCAGCCCAGATACCTGCTAGCACCTGCGTTTTGCCCCTCCGCCCGGCCCAGCCCAGCCCACCCAAGTGCAGTATCGATCGATCACTGTCACTTTTTTTTGTAGCGTTTTGGTGAACTGGCAAGCGCCAGCGGCCTAGTACACCCCGGTCGTAGTCAAACCAGCACTGCAGTAACACTTGGTGACGTGGCGAGTCCCATAAGTGCAGTTCAAGCTGGTGAGGTGGCAAGCACAAGTAGTGTCCCGCTGCCACCAAAAAGACAAACACAGGCCTGTCGTGCCCATAATGCCCTTCCTGCTGCATTCGCCAATCCTAATTGGGAACCCACCACTTCTGCAGCGCCCGTATTTCCCCCATTCACATCCCCAACCAAATGCAGTCGGCTGCATGAGAGGCATTTATATGTCCTCCCGAGTACCCCTACCCAACGAACCCCCCCAAAAAAGATGTGTCTGCAGCAAGCGCGGATATAGACGTGACACCCACTATTATTGTCCCTCCTGTCCTGATAATCCTGGTCTTTGCATTGGTGAATGTTTTGAACGCTACCATTCACTAGTTGAGTATTAGCGTAGGGTACAGCATTGCACAGACTAGGCACACTTTCACAGGGTCTCCCAAGATGCCATCGCATTTTGAGAGACCCGAACCTGGAACCGGTTACAGTTATAAAAGTTACAGTTACAAAAAAAAAGTGTAAAAAAAAAAAAAAAACACAAACAAAAATAAAAAAAAATAGTTGTCGTTTTATTGTTCTCTCTCTCTCTATTCTCTCTCTATTGTTCTGCTCTTTTTTACTGTATTCTATTCTGCAATGTTTTATTGTTATGTTTTATCATGTTTGCTTTTCAGGTATGCAATTTTTTATACTTTACCGTTTACTGTGCTTTATTGTTAACCATTTTTTTGTCTTCAGGTACGCCATTCACGACTTTGAGTGGTTATACCAGAATGATGTCTGCAGGTTTAGGTATCATCTTGGTATCATTCTTTTCAGCCAGCGGTCGGCTTTCATGTAAAAGCAATCCTAGCGGCTAATTAGCCTCTAGACTGCTTTTACAAGCAGTGGGAGGGAATGCCCCCCCCCCACCGTCTTACGTGTTTTTCTCTGGCTCTCCTGTCTCAACAGGGAACCTGAGAATGCAGCCGGTGATTCAGCCAGCTGACCATAGAGCTGATCAGAGACCAGAGTGGCTCCAAACATCTCTATGGCCTAAGAAACCGGAAGCTACGAGCATTTTATGACTTAGATTTCGCCGGATGTAAACAGCGCCATTGGGAAATTGGGAAAGCATTTTATCACACCGATCTTGGTGTGGTCAGATGCTTTGAGGGCAGAGGAGAAATCTAGGGTCTAATAGACCCCAATTTTTTCAAAAAAACCTGTCACTACCTATTGCTATCATAGGGGATATTTACATTCCCTGAGATAACAATAAAAATGATTTAAAAAAAAATATGAAAGGAACAGTTTAAAAATAAGATAAAAAAGCAAAAAAATAATAAAGAAAAAAAAAAAAAAAAAAAAAAAAGCACCCCTGTCCCCCCTGCTCTCGCGCTAAGGCGAACGCAAGCATCGGTCTGGCGTCAAATATAAACAGCAATTGCACCATGCATGTGAGGTATCACCGCGAAGGTCAGATCGAGGGCAGTAATTTTAGCAGTAGACCTCCTCTGTAAATCTAAAGTGGTAACCTGTAAAGGCTTTAAAGTCTTTTAAAAATGTATTAATTTTGTTGCCACTGCACGTTTGTGCGCAATTTTAAAGCATGTCATGTTTGGTATCCATGTACTCGGCCTAAGATCATCTTTTTTATTTCATCAAACATTTGGGCAATATAGTGTGTTTTAGTGCATTAAAATTTTAGAAAGTGTGTTTTTTCCACAAAAAATGCGTTTAAAAAATCGCTGCGCAATTACTGTGTGAAAAAAAAAAATTAAACACCCACCATTTTAATCTGTAGGGCATTTGCTTTAAAATAATATATAATGTTTGGGGGTTCAAAGTAATTTTCTTGCAAAAAAAAATAATTTTTTCATGTAATCAAAAAGTGTCAGAAAGGGCTTTGTCTTCAAGTGGTTAGAAGAGTGGGTGATGTGTGACGTAAGCTTCTAAATGTTGTGCATAAAATGCCAGGACAGTTCAAACCCCCCCCCAAATGACCCCATTTTGGAAAGTAGACACCCCAAGCTATTTTCTGAGAGGCATGTCGAGTCCATGGAATATTTTATATTGTGACACAAGTTGCAGGAAAGAGACAAATTTTTTTTTTTTTTGCACAAAGTTGTCACTAAATGTTATATTGCTCAAACATGCCATGGGGATTTGTGAAATTACACCCCAAAATAAATTCTGTTGCTTCTCCTGAGTACGGGGATACCACATGTGTGGGACTTTTTGGGAGCCTAGCTGCGCACGGGACCCCGAAAACCAAGAACCGCCTTCAGGCTTTCTAAGGCCGTAAATTTTTGATTTCACTCTTCACTGCCTATCAGTTTCGGAGGCCATGGAATGCCCAGGTGGCACAAACCCCCCCCAAATGACCCAATTTTGGAAAGTAGACACCCCAAGCTATTTGCTGAGAGGTATAGCGAGTATTTTGCAGACCTCACTTTTTGTCACAAGGTTTTGAAAATTGAAAAAAAAAAAAAAATGTTTTTTCTGGTCTTTCTTCATTTTCAAAAACAAATGAGAGCTGCAAAATACTCACCATGCCTCTCAGCAAATAGCTTGGGGTGTCTACTTTCCAAAATGGGGTCATTTGGGGGGGGGGGTTGTGCCATCTTGGCATTTTATGCCCTTCAAAACTGTGATAGGTAGTGAGGAGTGAAATCAAAAATGTATGCCCTTAGAAATCCTGAAGGTGGTGCTGGGTTTTCGGGGCCCCGTACGCGGCTAGGCTCCCAAAAAGTGCCACACATGTGGTATCCCCGTACTCAGGAGAAGCAGCTGAATGTATTTTGGGGTGCAATTCCACATAGCCCATGGCCTATGTGAGCAATATATCATTTAGTGACAACTTTTTGTAAATTTTTTTTTTTTTGTCATTATTCAATCACTTGGGACAAAAAAAATAAAGATTCAATGGGTTCAACATGCCTCTCAGCAATTTCCTTGGGGTGTCTACTTTCCAAAATGGGGTCATTTGGGGGGGGTTTGTACTGCCCTGCCATTTTAGCACCTCAAGAAATGACATAGGCAGTCATAAACTAAAAGCTGTGTAAATTCCAGAAAATGTACCCTAGTTTGTAGACGCTATAACTTTTGCGCAAACCAATAAATATACGCTTATTGACATTTTTTTTACCAAAGACATGTGGCCGAATACATTTCGGCCTAAATGTATGACTAAAATTTAGTTTATTGGATTTTTTTTATAACAAATGTAGAAAATATCATTTTTTTTCAAAATTTTCAGTCTTTTTCCGTTTATAGCGCAAAAAATAAAAACGGCAGAGGTGATCAAATACCATCAAAAGAAAGCTCTATTTGTGGGAAGAAAAGGACGCAAATTTTGTTTGGGTAGAGCATTGCATAACCGCGCAATTAGCAGTTAAAGCGACGCAGTGCCGAATTGTAAAAAGTGCTCTGGTCAGGAAGGGGGTAAATCCTTTCCGGGGCTGAAGTGATTAAAAAAAAATAAAGACATTGAATAAAATTAGCCTTTTTTTTCACCATTTTTAACTTTTTTTAAAAAATAGTGTCACAAGTGCAGTACAGCATCATCATATGACTGATGTGGTGGTGATCAGGGATATTGACTAGTGTAATATGTTAAAAAAATTAAGAAATAAATATTTTTTTACTAGATTTAAAAAAAAAAAAAAAAAAACATCTACATACTTTCTTCAGAGTAGTTCAGTGTCAGCATAGTAATACAGCACTCAAAAAAGGAAAATCAACCAGCGCAACAGTAATCCCTAAGATATAAGCAGCTAAAAATACTGGGGGTCAAAATATCAAATCCCAAAAACAGAAATAAATAAAAGGCAGTACAGCGCTTAAATTTAAACTAGTAATACTTAAAACTAAAAAGAACTGAAAACGTCCATAAAACTTGTGAAAGAAGTCCAAAAAAGCATTGATAAGCTTCCAGTGTTGAGAGTGAAGAGTTACACAATAAATGGTGACTTCCGTGACACCCTTCACCAGCATAAGGATTGGCCCCTCACCTCATGTAATGGACCCCTGAGTAAATCAGTCAGGTCTTATACAGCATTCCCATTGCTGGGTCAGTAAGCACACATCAAAAACTTGCAGTGGAGGGACAGTCTGGATATGAGATCCTCTTCAGCTCCAATCAGCACATGCATATAATAAAATAAGCAATATCTAGTGCTCTCTGTATTTCAAAACCATATGTCTGTTTATTAACCACTTCAATACCAGGCACTTAGACACCTTCCTGTCCAGGCCAATTTTCAGCTTTCAGCACTGTCGCAATTTGAATGACAATTGCGCGGTCATACAACACTGTACTCAAACAATTTTTTTATCATTTTGTTCCCACAAATAGAGCTTTCTTTTGGTGGTATTTGATAACCTCTGCGGTTTTTATTTTTTGCGCAACAAATAAAAAAAGACTGAAAATTTCGAAAAAACCCCAAGTTTTTCTTTGTTTCTGTTAAAAATTTTTGGAAATAAGTATGTTTTCTTCTTCAATGATGGGCACTGATATGGCTGCACTGATGGGCACTGATACGGCGGCACTGATGGGCACCGATGAGGTGGCACCAATGAGGTAGCACTGATGAGGTGGCACTGACGGGTCCTATTGATGGGCACTAATAGGTGGCACTGATGGACACTGATAGGTGGCACTGATGGGCACTGATAGGTGGCACTGGTATGCGACACTCATGGGCACTCATAGGTGGCACCGATGGGCACTCATAGGCAGCACTGATGGGCAATCGTAGGTGGCATTGATGGGTACTTATGGGTGGCACTGATGGGTACTTATGGGTGGCACTGATCGGTGGCACGGATGGGCACTGATGGGCACTGATAGGTGGGCACTGATGGGCATGGATGGGCACTGACAGGTGGCACCAATGGACACTGATGGGTGGCACTGATGACACTGAGTGATGGCACTGATGCCCCTAAGGGTGACATTGCTGGGCATCACTGCTATATAATGGTGCCAATCAGTGCCCATTAGTGGGCACTGATTGGCACAGATTGGTCACTGACTGGGCACATTGGGCACGTGTGGATGGCCATGGAGTACATACCTGGCCATCCACATATTGCCCCTTTCCTGGTGGTCCTAGTGGCGATCCCTGGTGGTCCAGTGTGGTGATCTGAGGGGGGGCTGCGCTGATAAACAATCAGCGCAGACCCCCCCTGTCAGGAGAGCCACCGATCGGCTCTCCTCTACTCGCGTCTGTCAGACGCAAGTGAGGAAAAGCCGATCAACGGCTCTTCCTATTGACATTGTGATCAGCCGTGATTGGACACAGCTGATCACGTGGTAAAGAGCCTCCAACGGAGGCTCTTTACCAAGATCGGTGTAGCGGTGTATCAGGCTGACACACCGCTCCACCGATCGCCGCGATGCGCGCCCCCATGGGCACGTGGCGTCATGTTATCCTGCTGGACATCATATGACGCCCAGTCAGGATAACTGAACCACCGCCCGGCCGTCATCTGCTATGGGCCGGGCGGGAAGTGCTTAAAAGTTGAATAAAAACTCACAAGCGTAGCACTGTGCCCCAGTGCTAGGGATCAAAAGCAGTCATAAACACGGCGTGTCTGCGGGAATCAGCATCAGAACGCAGGTGATCATCAGCGGGACTTCATCAGCGGTGACTAGGGATGAGCTTCGAGTTTGAGTCGAACTCATGTTCGACTCGAACATTAGCTGTTGGCAAGTTCGCCGAACAGTGAACAATTTGGGGTGTTCGCGGCAAATTCGAATGCCACAGAACACCCTTTAAAAGTCTATGGGAGAAATCAAAAGTGCTAATTTTAAAGGCTTATATGCAAGTTATTGTCATAAAAAGTGTTTGGGGACCCGGGTCCTGCCCCAGGGGACATGGATCAATGCAAAAAAAAGTTTTAAAAACGGCCATTTTTTCAGGAGCAGTGATTTTAATAATGCTTAAAGTCAAACAATAAAAGTGTAATATCCCTTTAAATTTCGTACCTGGGGGGTGTCTATAGTATGCCTGTAAAGGGGCGCATGTTTCCCGTGTTTAGAACAGTCTGACAGCAAAATGACATTTGGAAGGAAAAAACCCATTTAAAACTACCCGCGGCTATTGCATTGCCGACAATACACATAGTTCATTGATAAAAACGGCATGGGAATTCCCCACAGGGAAACCCCGAACCAAAATTAAAAAAAAAAAATGACGTAGGAGTCCCCCTAAATTCCATACCAGGCCCTTCAGGTCTGGTATGGATATTAAGGGGAACCCCGGCCAAAATTTAAAAAAAAAATGACGTGGGGTTCCCCCTAAATTCCATACCAGACCCTTTAGGTCTGGTATGGATTTTAAGGGGAACCCCGCGCCAAAAAAAAAAAAAAAAACGGCGTGGGGTCCCCCCAAAAATCCATACCAGACCCTTATCCCAGCACGCAACCTGGCAGGCTGCAGGAAAAGAGGGGGGGACGAGAGTGCGCCCCCCCTCCTGAACCGTACCAGGCCACATGCCCTCAACATTGGGAGGGTGCTTTGGGGTAGCCCCCCAAAACACCTTGTCCCCATGTTGATGAGGACCCTGTGACCCCGCCCCCCTCTGTCGCACGGTGACTTGACGGGACTTCCCTGTGACGTCACGGGGAATGCCACAGGGAAGTCCCGTCATGTCCCGTGCGTCAGAGGGGGCGGGGTCACCGGGTGGACCCGCCCCCCGTTATTTAAGAACCATCAGACAAGGAGTCGCCGTCACACAGTGGGAGCCTCCCTCCATGCCAGCATGGGTGCGGAGCGGCCCGGAGAAGAGAATGAAGAAGAGAAGAAGGAAGAAGAGAAGAAAAGAAGAAGAGAAGAAGATGAAGAGAAGAGCAGGAGCCTCCCCCCATGCCATGGGTGCGGAGCGGCCCGAGGAGAAGAAGATAGAAGACGCCGCGGAGGAGATGCTGGACGAGAATGCCGGAGGAACAACCAGAAGAGCCAGAAGAACCAGAAGAAAAAGAATATGAAGGAAGATAGAAGAAAGAAGAAGCATTTAAATAAAGGAATTGTCAAAAACTGTCTCTTGTCATTTTTAACATTTTTGACAGTTTTTTAGTGAAATGGTAGGGGTAAGTACCCCCTTACCATTTCACACAGGGGGGGGCAGGATCTGGGGGTCCCCTTGTTAAAGAGGGCTTCCAGATTCCGATAAGCCCCCCGCCCGCAGACCCCCACAACCACCGGCCAGGGTTGTGGGGATGAGGCCCTTGTCCTCATCAACATGGGGACAAGGTGTTTTGGGGGGCTACCCCAAAGCACCCTCCCAATGTTGAGGGCATGTGACCTACTACGGTTCAGGAGGGGGGGGGCGCATTCTCGTCCCCTCCTCTTTTCCTGTGGCCTGCCAGGTTGCGTGCTCAGATAAGGGTCTGGTATGGATTTTTGAGGGGACCCCACGCGGTTTTTTTTTTTTTTTTTTGGCGCGGGGTTCCCCTTAATATCCATACCAGACCTGAAGGGCCTGGTATGGAATTTAGGGGGACCCCCAAGTCATTTTTTTTTTTTTAATTTTGGTTCGGGGTTTCCCTGTGGGGAATTCCCATGCCGTTTTTATCAATGAACTTCTATGTGTATTGTCGGCAATGCAATAGCCGCGGGTAGTTTTAAATGGGTTTTTTCCTTCCAAATGTCATTTTGCTGTCAGACTGTTCTAAACACGGGAAACATGCGCCCCTTTACAGGCATACTATAGACACCCCCCAGGTATGAGATTTAAAGGGATATTACACTTTTATTGTTTCACTTTAAACATTATTAAAATCACTGCTCCTGAAAAAACGGCCGTTTTTAAAACTTTTTTTTGCATTGATCCATGTCCCCTGGGGCAGGACCCAGGTCCCCAAACACTTTTTATGACAATAACTTGCATATAAACCTTTAAAATGAGCACTTTTGATTATTCATGTTCGTGTCCCATAGACTTTAACAGTGTTCGCGTGTTCGAGCGAACTTTTTTCCTGTTCGCATGTTCTGGTGCGAACCGAACAGGGGGGTGTTCGGCTCATCCCTAGCGGTGACGTACGAGCGCGCTGCACCCATTAATATAACTGAAGTCAGCTGATCCGCTTAGCCAATAGCGACAAATGCTAGGTAGTCACCATAGTAACTCCCAAGCTACGGAGCGCTGACAATAACAAGCTCCCCATTGAACCTGTCATAGTATAAGAATACTTATAAACAATAAATAAAATAGATCAAATAGATAAAAATAGAACACCGTAGCACCAGCATCCCTGTTCATTCCCTCAGACCACCCCAAATAATGACAAATGACAGATAAAATAACAAAATTAATCTACTTAGTGTAAAATAATGAAATATCATAAAAAAACATTAACGATCAGAAATAAAACAATTAATATCGAATTCGACATTTAAGCCCCGGGCACAAGTACCTTTGTGTCATGGATCCAATAAGATTCCCTGTGACTAATTTGTCACAGGAAATTGCCCCCTCTCCAGTGTTTGGTCACTCGTTTGATGCCCCAGAACTGGAGACATTTGAGGTTTTTATTATGAACCAATCTATAATGTTTCGATACATTGTGCATTTTTAATCCATTTTTTATGTTGTTTACATGCTCCCCCAGCCTTACGTGGAGGGGTCTTGATGTCCTCCCGATATATTGAAGGCCACATCCACATTGGAGCATGTAAACAACACCTACTGTCGCACAAGTGATCAGTTTATCAATCTTGTACTCCTTATTGGTAGCAGTTGCTCTGAAATTCTTTCTTTTTTTGAGGTTACTTTTAGAGTGCCTGCAAGCTGTGCATCAGCCACAGGCATAAAACCCAGATAAAAACGAGAATAATCTATTCTCAGATTACACCAGTGGGTCCACCACTCCCGGGGCAAGCCTGTCACGTAAGGAAGGTGCTTTTTTGTATATGAAAGCAGGGCGCTGTGGTAACAAAGGTCCCAACACTCTGTCTTGTTTCAGGATAAACCAATTTTTTTCAATAACTTTTTCAAATTTCTTGTGCTGGACATTATAATTCAGCACCATTCTGAAACACTAGTACTAATCTCTTTTACTTTATCAGTGATCAGTGATGCCCTGTCCAAGGAACGTACATGCTCAATATCCCTTTCCAAGGAGATCTTATCATAGCCTTTCTCTTGAAACCTGGAAGAGAGCACCAATGATTGGGAGATGAAATCATCCTCCCGTGTGCAATTATGCCTTAACCT
The DNA here is from genome assembly GCF_042186555.1 of Aquarana catesbeiana. NCBI lineage: Eukaryota > Metazoa > Chordata > Amphibia > Anura > Ranidae > Aquarana > Aquarana catesbeiana. The sequence continues at coordinate 40,590,016 of NC_133324.1, forward strand.
AACGAATTGACCTCTGAGGATATTGCACAACCAAGATTTATGGTGGCAACTCCCCAGGGGTATGTAAGAGTTACGGTCAGTCGGCTTAAAGTAATTGCACAACCAGAAGCCATCCTTAACCTTATTAATCTCAAGATCAAGGAACACTATTTTTTCAGTACTAAAGTTCCATGTAAGCTGAATGTTCTTAGTATTGGAACCAAGGGTATGCATGAATAAATCCAAGCTACCTTGATCTCCTTCCCAAATGATGAAAAGGTTGTCTATAAATCTTTTATAGCACACCAACTCAGGGGGGCGATTTTTAAAGACAACGTCCTCCTCCCAGTGGGCCATGAACAAATTGGCCACACTGGGAGCAAAACGCGCTCCCATCGCAACACCCCTGGTTTGTAGATAAAACTGTTGGTTGTACCAAAAATAGTTCCTGGCCAAGCAGAAACTGTGACTCTTCAAAATAAACTTCTGATGTTGGTCTGCAAGATTAGAGAAAGACGACATGGCCCATTGTACCGAGGATAGCGCATCCTCATGCCCAATGATAGTATACAGGGATCCAACATCCGCTGTCACAAGGATACTGGAAGGAGAACATTGGACAGATTCAATAATTTGAATGATGTGCTTGGTGTCTTTAAGAAAGGCTGATGTTTTAGACACCAAGGGTTGAAGAAAGCTATCTATATACTGCCCTACCCTAGAGGAGATGGATTTGATACCATTCACGATAGGTCTTCCCGGAGGGTTGACACTATCCTTGTGAATCTTGGGAAGGCAATATATGATGGGAGTCCTGCAAAAAAGGGGGTCAAGATAACCTGCCTCCTTTTTATTAAGGAGATTGGTACCCTTTCCTTCCTCAATTAGCCAATGTAGTTCATCCTTATATTCCAACATAGGAACTTTGTTTAGTACCTTGTACTGTAAGTATCTTGATCACTTAATAATTTGTTCATTTCAGCTAAATACTTGGTTTTATCCTGAATCACCAACCCACCCCCCTTATCAGCGGATTAGTACTAGTGTTTCTAATTTCAGAATGGTGCTGGATTATAATGTCCAGCACAAGAAATTTGAAAAAGTTATTGAAAAAAATTGGTTTATCCTGAAACAAGACAGAGTGTTGGGAGCTTGGTTACCACAGCGCCCTGCCTTCATATACAAAAAAGCACCTTCCTTACGCGACAGGCTTGCCCCGGGAGTGGTGGACCCACCGGTGTAATCTGAGAATAGATTATTCTTGTTTTTATCTGGGTTTTATGCCTGTGGGTGATGCACAGCTTGCAGGCAATCTAAAAGTAATCTTAAAAAACAAAAGAATTTCAGAGCAACTGCTACCAATAAGGAGTACAAGATTGATCAACTGATCACTTGTTCGACAGTAGGTGTTTACATGCTCCAATGTGGATGTGGCCTTCAATATATTGGGAGGACATCGAGGCCCCTCCACGTAAGGCTGGGGAAGCATGTAAACAACATAAAAAATTAATTAAAAACGCACAATGTATCGAAGCATTATAGATGGTTCATAATAAAAACCCCAAATGTCTCTAGTTCTGGGGCATCGAACGAGTGACCAAACACTGGAGAGGGGGCAATTTCCTGCGACAAATTAGTCGCAGGGAATCTTATTGGATCCATGACACAAAGGTACTTGTTCCCGGGGGCTTAAATGTCGAATTCAATATTAATTGTTTTATTTCTGATCGTTAATGTTTTTTATGATAGTTCATTGTTTTACACTAAGTAGATTCATTTTGTTATTTTATCTGTCATTTGTCATTATTTGTGGTGGTCTGAGGGAATGAGCAGGGACGCTGGTGCTACGGTGTTCTATTTTTATTTATTTGATCTATTTCATTTATTGTTTATAAGTATTCTTATACTCTGACAGGTTCAATGGGAAATCAGCTTGTTATTGTCAGCGCTCCGTAGCTTGGGAGTTACTATGGTGACTACCTAGCATTTGTCGCTATTGGCTAAGCAGATCAGCTGACTTCAGTTATATTAATGGGTGCAGCACGCTCGTATGTCACCGCTGATGAAGTCCCGCCTACTTTATGGGATGTAGCACGTACGGACATCACATGATACGTTCGTGACGTCACCCGCGTCCTGATGCTGATTCCCGCAGACATGCCGTGTTTATGACTGCTTTTGATCCCTAGCACTGGGGCACAGTGCTACGCTTGTGAGTTTTTATTCAACTTTTAATAAACAGACGTATGGTTTTGAAATACAGAGAGCGCTAGATATTGCTTATTTTATTACATGCATGTGCTGATTGGAGCTGAAGAGGATCTCATATCCAGACTGTGCCTCCACTGCAAGTTTTTGATGTGTGCTTACTGACCCAGCAATGGGAATGTTGTATAAGACCTGACTGATTTACTCAGGGGTCCATTACATGAGGTGAGGGGCCAATCCTTATGCTGGTGGAGGGTGTCACAGAAGTCACCATTTATTGTGTAACTCTTCACTCTCAACACTGGAAGCTTATCAATGCTTTTTTGGACTTCTTTCACAAGTTTTATGGACGTTTTCAGTTCTTTTTAGTTTTAATTATTACTAGTTTAAATTTAAACGCTGTACTGCTTTTTATTTATTTCAGTAATACAGCACTACTCTGGTAATCGGGGTTTATTTTTATTTGTTTTTTGATGTTACAATGAAGATCATAATAACAGGAATGTTTTTATCTGTCATGAATGGGTTAACCAGTCATGAGAGCTGATTTACTAGTCATCTACGATTGACTACAGCTAATTTCATGGTACAGGGTGCGGTGATTGGCCCAGGTACCATGTGATAGCTGTGGGTCAATCACAGCATAGGCATTACAGCTGTTATAAATGAATTCACTCATGGCAGCTTTGTTGCCATTGTGATCATGTGATCACATAACGATATTGTAAATTGTGCATTCATGTACTGGTGTTTTTCAGCTCTGAGAACTTGTGGGTAAATCAATCATGCTCATTGCACCATAACAACCAATAATGCTCTGGGGCAGTAGGCATTGTCATTAGTTGCCATGATGTTGGCAGCCAGCCTGCCTGCAAAAATGGCAACTCATGATGCTAATTCAGAGCAGGTGACATGCAAGGCCACCCCATCATTCAGGAGTGGACGGAAGGGTTTCCCTCAATAGTGTAAGAACTTGTAGGCTAGGAGTAGTATTGCACCATCACACATGTTAGTTCCTTCACCACTAGAATATGATATACTCTGCTTTTGCACATCTGTGATTTTCAGTGTAAAGTTAAAAACCATTAATAACTAAAACTTTATATAAATAAGGTATACCAGTCATATTGGATATGTGCCCTACTGAACATGGAGCACAGTCATAGCAGCAAGAGTGGATTGAAGATCCTGTCTTTTTTCTGTATCCGGGCAAACAAGAGTCCATACACTTAGATTCCAGTTTCTAAAAGAAGTGAAAAAAAAATGAAGTCTCCTAGTGTTAAACAATATTGGAGATTCAATATTAGTGTGTTGCAAAATGTTACTGCATTAAGATAAAAAACATTTTGTGTGCAGTAGCCCCCCTCAGACCCCCTATAACTTACCTGAGCCCCATCTCAATCCACTGATGTTGCATGAGAGTCTTAGGCTTTTAGACTCTATGTTATGAAATGAGAAACTATCCTTTAAAGTGTTCAGACTGTTGGTTTACAAGTGAATCCATCTATACCCGTAATCCCACCACTGTGCTTTAGGAAATCAACAAGGACAAGGATTAAGTCCCATGATTAAGTCCTAGTGACGAAACATGTCAGGCGTGGCTATACGGCAATCTAGTACATGTGATGTAGGATGGAGTGAAGAGACACAGAGCATTGGGAAGCGGAGGATCGTTTCTAGGAGCGGGTGAGAGTATCGCCAGCATTCACACTCCCTGGGTCCACCACGGCCGCTGTTATTTTTTCCTACCACTGCATGGATTGTGATTTGCATTTTGCCTGCTGTGATATGTTTACATGTGAGTACAATGGTGATGGATTACTGAGATTTGAATATTTTTTTTTAATGGTATCACGCTATCTTCTTTTATTCACATGTGGAGCTACTACTTCAGAGAGAGTGCTTGACATATACACCATTGGATATTGGAAATCTGATTTTAACCCCCATAAGTGGGTTGAGGCAATTCTGGCCAAACACAAGAGTGTAAGGCTATAGCAGTTGGTGAGTGCGAATTTTTGAGGGGAGTGGAATCACGTCACTGAGGTGTGGTGGATGATTACAAGAATCACACTTTGTTTCTCATACAGGAGATCTTATCACTTTTTGGACTTTTGTCTGCACTGTATATGAACTGATTTTATGCGTTCAAAATCAATTTTTTGAGTAGTGATATATTCACACTTGTCACAGGGTGGAAATTATTTACTTTGGCATGTTATTTAAGTTATGTTCATATACTCAGTCTTTATATATTTTTTCACTCCACTGTGGAATTGATGATAGGGTCACTTTATCATCATCATTACACATTTTTATATATATATCATCCACTTATAGTTTATCATTATCACGGTAGCGCCACCATTCATTCTTATATTTAATAGAGGTTTGAATTCGGTTCACATATCCTTTAAAGTGGAAGCAAACTGATGGGTGTTTTTTCTATTTTAAACCTGAAAGGCAATGTCATAATGTGCTGGTGTGCATCGCATACTAGCACATTATGTGAAACTTGCCTAAAAAAAGAAGACTTCCACTGTCCCCGCTCATTGTACTTCCATCTTAACCCAGTCTTCCTTCCTTATTCATGGACTTGTGCCGTGTGAGTGACCAGAGCCGCGATTACATCAGTCCCGTGTGAGGAGGCAACATATGGCCTTTTAACCTCCTGTCAAATGCCCTATAAAAAACAATCAACCATGGATTGCTTTGCAGAAGGCACAGCTTGTGTGAATGAGCCCTTAGAACCATCTAAATAGGCCATGGCTTAGCACAGAACTAGGCAGGTATCATCAGATGGGAGCTCAATCAATGACACCTCCAGGAACTCCTAGTAACATCAGGAGGAACCAGAGGGAAAGGCCGTTGTTGCATATTCTTTTACATGAGTTGGGGGGGGGGGGTGTTAGATATATACATAAAAGGACATGAAAACTTTTTTTTTTATTATTATTATTATACAGTAAATGTAGACTTTTTGTAGACTATTTCCTTTTCTTAAGAGTACCTACCTAATCAGTCATTATATGGTGACATATTATTAAAAATGGCAAGCATAGCCAAACCTTTCTTGGCTGTACAACTCTTCTTTTACTAATATAATCCTATGACCCATAGTCATTAAATAACAGGCTATTGTCCTCTATCAGCTGCTGGGGGCACAGCTATGCCATTGCTGGCCAGGCTCAGAAAAGATGACCACAATATCGTCAGCATCCACCCGGCTGTTTGATTGACATCTGGCTGAGCTTTTCACTATGTGGCTGGAACCAGCCTCTCCCACCCTCTCCCCAGCCAGCACTCAATTGAACATTGGAGGAGCAAAGTAGTGGGTTGGAACTGACACTCATAGTGCTATGCTCCAAGCAGACCAAGAACTGAGCGATCAGGAAATCAATCATTCCCCTCTCATTTACAGTGGTGGCATGGGGCAGATGCAGTGTCACAAGAATGGTGCATCATAGAGGTGAATATGTATATTCATTTTTTTACCCATACATTTTCTTTTATATGCTGATTGGTTATAACACAAGCTATGCTCATGTCACCTCCCTAGCTCTGGAGGGGCATAAACAACCCTTTAAAAGCCTTTACAGGTTATTAGTTTAGAGTTAATCATGAATTATGCCTTTGAATTTTTGCTCTCACTCTGATGTTCATACATACCTGACATGTGTAGCAGAATGTATGTTTACATACATGTGTGTGCCCTAGGCTGCACATGTGCATTATAATGTGTACAGGGGTGCTTTTAATTTTTTTGTGCACTTTATTGCCATCACAAGGGGGCTAACAAGCCCCCTATGTAAGATAACAGGTTCTCTTTATGCAGACATCAGGGGTCTATATCGTTAATGTTTAACATGCCCCCACTGCAGCTGATCCAGCAAATATTGTGCCTGATTAGCTGCTTTCTTGGCTACAGTAGCCATAGAATGACAACTGTGAACCCAAAAGTGTTAAATAACGTTGATTCTGGGTTCATTAGTTACAGGGTGATCTCCTCCTGCAATGTAGTACATAGATGTTAGTGAAATGTCACATTGACATTTCAATAAAGTTTTAAAAAAAGTTCAAGGCACCACTGTCAAGAACACCGACCAGAGCAGACCATTTATGGAAAGTAAAACTTAAGTGTCAGAGGGGACCTTTAGGGTAGGGATAAATGTAATGCAAAGGAAAAACACATTTTACCTTGCACAAAGTGTCTGCTCTCATCAGCAGTGCCTTGTGCTTTAAAAGCACAGAGCGCTTTTTACCAAGAATCATTTCTGCCACTGGCGGAAAGAATGCTGACCAGATCACTTTGTGCAAGATAAATCAAAGGAGGTATAGGGAAGCGTTTGGGCAGATTAATATTTCCTGCATGGCATATTTTACCTTACATGAAATGTTAACCTGGCCTAAAGGTTTCTTATGCCAAGGGCCAAATCTAGCCTGTCTGCTGTTGGCATGCAATTAAAAATGTCAGGGTAACATAGGTTGGGAGGTCAGAAGGGCAGAGGATAGGCTCAGCAGTTTGTAGAGGACTGTACAAAGGACATTTATTTATAGGACAGTGTGCAGGGGACAACAGGGCAGGGGGTCAACAGGGCATAGGACAAGAGGTGGGCATGGCAAAGGATGGGAGGTCAGTACAGCAGTGTGCAGGATTCAGTACAGCAGAGGACAGGGGTCAGCAGTGCAGAGGACAGAGGTCAGTAGTCCAGAGGACAAGGTTTAGCAGGGCAGAGGATGGTGTTCAGCAGTGCAGAGAACAGAGGTAATTAGGGAACAGGACAAAGATCAACAGTCCAGAGCAGAGGACAGAGGTCAGTAGCCCAGAGGACAGTAGGGCAGAGGTCAGCAGTCCAGAGGACAGTAGAGCAAAGGACAGAGGTCAGCAGTCCAGAGGAAAGTAGGACAGAGGACAGAGGTCAGAAGTCCAGAGGACAGTAGGGCATAGGACAGAGGTCAGTAGTCCAGAGGACAGTAGGGCAGAGGTCAGCAGTCCAGAGGACAGTAGAGCAAAGGACAGAGGTCCGAAGTCCAGAGGACAGTAGGCCAGAGGAAAGCAGTCCAAAGTACAGTAGGGTAGAGGACAGAGGTCAGCAGTCCAGAGAACAGTAGGTCAGCAGGACAGAGGTCAGCAGGGCAGAAGACAGGGGTCAGCAGTCCAGAGGGCAGAAGTCAGCAGTCCAGAGGACAGAGGTCAGCAGTACAAAGGACAGAGGTCACCAGTCAAGAAGACAGGGGTCATTAGGGCAAAGGACATTGGTCAGTAGGGCAGAAGACAGGGGTCAGCAGTCCAGAGGACGGAGGTCATTAGGGCAAAGGACAGGGGTCAGTAGTCCAGAGGTCAGTAGGGCAAAGAACAGAGGTCACTACTTTGGCAGGACACACATAATTCTCCTCCTCCCCACATAGCACACACTTGTTGCAGAATTATCTTACAAACAGCCTGGAATATGCAGAGTGTACACAGATATACAGCCTAGAACTGCTCACTGTTTACACAAACAGAGCCTTGATATGCACACTGTATATACAAATAGCCTGCATGTGTGTGGAGACTGTATAGCTGCTGGGTGTAATCTTTTTTGCACCCTTTTCAAATTAGCTGTACTCACATGAAAGACTTTTTGCCCTCTGGATTCCCTGATGTGGAAAGCCTTTCTGTGTATCTATTTACTGAGATCCTCTTTTTTTTTTTACCTTTTTGGTGTGGGTCCTCTGGTGGGTTGGGTCTCCTTCCTCTGCCCCGCCTTTTGGTCATCGCTGGGGTGGTCACCCTCACCTCCAATATTCTGGACAGTCCAGGGTCAGCAGAGCCATCGTTCCTTGCTTTTAAACTCCTGATGTGACTTAACAAGATTACTGCTTTCACGTGTTATCATAGATACTTCTACCACTTTCCCCTGATGAAGAGGATCAATGCATGACCTTGAAACGCATTGGGTATCACTCTGTTCATCAGTACAAGAGTGATTTAAATCAGTGATTGTGATCTTATGATCAGCATGTTACACATTTCATATACATTGTATACTTGCAATTTGCTTGACATAGTCTATCCTATATCCTCCTTATTTTATATTTTGCATATTAAAATTATATCTTTTACTCATTAAATTTGTATACATTTGTTTGGAGTGATTGCCTTTTTCATTTTGTGGTTCATATTAGGGATGTGGGCAATTTCTCCTACACCCCACTAGAACTGAACTATTCTTTTTGGATGAGAGGAGCAGGGCAATGACGGGAGGGGGAATGCAACTAAAATCAAGGAGGGGGAGGAGGGAGCCCTCCCCAACACTAAGGATGAGCTCAGCTTCCTGGCGGGCGCGGGCACGTGGAGTTGCGAACACGCCTGAGCTCATCCTTACCCAACACCCTCCAGATCCTGACAAGCCTTTGACATTTTTTATCTCATACTCCCAGCAGTAGATTAGACGGCACATCATTTACCAACTGGCCAAGCAACTTCTGTTTCCTGTTTGAGGTCATATTACTATGGAAACAGAACTATGTGACCAACGTGCTTGTTCACGGCACAGCCACCTCTCTCAGGGAAGGAGGGACAGAGGCAAGGGGTGTGTTGGTGTGTTGCTGAAGTTGTATACACCCCCTGAGAACTTTTCAAACAGCAAATGGAATGTCATTGGGAGCTCCAGGAAAGATCAAGTGCATATGCTGGAAAAAACTAAAAGAGGTAGGAAAGTAAGATCAGCTGATATGTGATTAATGTAATATGTGCTAGTTATTTAACCCATCCCATACTTCTCCTTTAAGAGAGCAAAAAGGAGGAATAAGAGAGTATGGGTTATATACACTTGAAATCATTTTAACCTGAGGGACAGAAATCATTCCCCATAGAGAGTCCCATAGTCCAGGAGTATGAGTACAAAATTATTCATACAAATATTTTACTTTCTTGTTTCATTTCTGTTATTTATTCTATACTTATATGTGAAGGGCAGATAAGGCTAATATAATATTTGAAGCAATACAGTTCATGGGTGATGCTCACAAATGTCATTGCTTGACTATAATTGTTAAATATCTGTTGTGAAAACTGTACAATAGGTGACCAATGTCATGAAAAGTGAGTGCCTCACCGTATTATTTCCATAGTTCCATGTTATTTTGTCGGGGTCAATATGAAGTCGGTCTTCTTCTTTACCCCATGGTGTGTATGAACCAACATCAGTAAGGCTTATTCTAAGTTGGCGGTTAGACTTCATCCAATTTACTATTTTGTAGCTGGAAGGAAATTCACCATTTTCATCAAAGAAGGTCATTCTGTCTGCCGTCTTATATGGATTTTTTATTTGTTTCACATATTTATGCAACTGGAGGACACAAAACCTCAAACAAGTTAAAGCTGAAGTTTAATTTGTTTATATATTGCTTTTCCTTGTTTCTTCATCCCCTTTATCAACACTTTTTTAATGAAATCTTTCTGTTTATATTACATGCCTTATTTTAAATTCAATAGTTTTCATTGATTTTCAATAACATACAAAGATAACAAATATATCCAACTCAAAACAGCGTATACTTGTATGGAACAATGCTCGTTTAACAGAAGCATTAAGTACATAAGGTAAACGTATCTAGTGCAACACAGCACTGTAGAATATAACAATGGTGATGGGCCGAACACCCCTCCGCTTCGGTTCGCACAATAACTCCGGAACAGGGAAAATGTTCGGCCCCGGCTATGAACCCTATTAAAGTCTATGGGACCTGAACATGAAAGATCAAACATCCCAATTTTGAAAGCTTATATGCAAGGCTTATATGGGGGCCTGGGTACTGCCCTGGGGGGACATGTGTCAATACAAATCTTTTGTTTTTAAAAAGATCGTTTTTACAGTGATTTTAATGATGCTTAAAGTGAAACAATAAAAATGAAAAATTCCTTAAAGATAGTGCCTGGGGTCTCCTTAGCCTGCCTGTAAAGTGGTGAATCTGTACCATGTATAGAAGCTGCAGCCGCAAAACTGACAAGTTGAGTCAAGGTTGCAAGCCATTGCTGGCCATAGAAAAAAAAAACGGCGTGTACTCTCCTTTAATGATCAGACTTGTCCTAAAACACCCTTGCTGCACAACTATTCACTGGAAAGCTCATTGTATTGCTGCTTCTCCTCCCCCCAGCTCTTATGCATCGGAGAACAGAGGAAACGGAGGTAATGTGATCACTTATAAAAAAAAGGAAAAAAAGGTATTTATAATGTTTTTATTATATCTATACAACATGTTTTGCCTTTCATTTCTATTTTAAACTGAATGAGTTTACAAGGTGAACGTTTACAATCACTTTATGTCACAATACATAGTAAAACAGTATTTAGGCTGCAAACTGCGCAGCTCCATGGTAAGTACAGTTAAGCCTCATACACACGATCGGATTTTCTGCAGAAAAAAACTCGGACTTTTGTCTGAAGGCGTATGCCTGGATTTTGTCTTGCATACAAACGGTACACAATTGTCGCCCAACAAATACGAACGTAGCGACGTACTAGACATACTATGAGCCAAAAAAGAGCAAGTTCAATTGTCAGACGCCACCCTTTGTGCTCCTTCTGCTAATTTCATGTTAGTAGAAGTTTGGTGAGTGTTGATTAGCGCTTTTCATTTTGCGCTTTTCATTTCGCTCTTTTCAGTTAGTTTCTGAACGGTCGTTCATTAACCAGCCATGTTGCGGAATCGGAGCAGATAACGTGTTATTTATTATTAGCCTTGGAGTTATTGCTTTGACCCAAGTCCAGTCCAGGAACAGGAGGAGGAGGAGTTCTTGGACCATAAATTGGTTGCTTTATTAATCGTGATCAATTATGTCATATGGCTTTGCTGCGGGAGCTCCAGGAGAATAATCCAGATGTTTTTTGAATTTATCTCCGGATGACAGCACACATGCATGAGGCTTTTATTTTATTTTTTGGTTGAATAATGATTTGATTTGGTATATTTTCTATATTTTTGGATGCATACAATGCACCTTTTTTTCGTTAAGTTCTATTGGCAGACAGCATGTCTAACGTTATTTGTTTTCTTTTTTAATGCACAATAAAATAAAATGTGGAGAATTATACTTGGCTGTGTGTTTTACTTCAAATGACAGTTTGGGAGTAGGCAGTTACATTTTAAAAAATACAATGTAAAATTAACAAGGAACACCAACATAGTTTTATCTTTGATCTTAAAAACTGTGGGATAATGGTGTTGTGGTAACTTGCACCAAAAAAAAAAAAAAAATAAAAAACATCTGTCCTGCTTCTTAATATAGGGGTCAGAGTTGGTAAAAGCAGGGGTCCGTCATCCGGAGATAATTCCTGAAAATCATCCAGATTATTCTCCTGGAGCTCCCGCAGCAAAGGCGTATGATATAATTGGTCACAATTAATAAAGCAACCAATTTTTGGTCCAAGAAATCCTCTTCCTCCTGTTCCTGGACTGGACTTGGGTCAAAGCAATAACTCCAAGGTCAATAATAAATAACACGTTATCTCCTCCGATTCTACAAAATGGCTGGTTGACGAACGGCCGTTCAGAAATGAACCGAAAAGCGCGAAATGAAAAACGCGAAATGAAAAGCGCAAATCAACACTCACCAAACTTCTACTATTATGAAATTAGCAGAAGGAGCCCAAAGGGTGGTGCCTGACAATTGAACTACCTCTTTATCGGCTCGTAGTACGTCACTATGTTCGTGTTTGTTGGCTGACAATTCCTTCCATTTATATGCAAGACAAGTTCCTGGTCAACGCCCTTCGAACAAAAGTATGACATTTTGTCTGCGGAAAATCCGATTGTGTGTACGAGGCTTAAGGATAGGGTTGTGTTGGAAGTAAGATGTTAATGTAGCATATGCAAGGTAATTCTGAGTTGGAAGGAACAAGAATGTTTGAAACAATTTAAAAGATTTATATTTTCTTTTTTTTCTTTTTTTAAAGGTTTTTTTGGTGGTAATAAAAGAAAATACAAGGTAGATGAATACATTGGAGGGAGCGTTCTCCCTTCAATTGAGTTACAAACACATAGAACAGTATATTGACATCTAGCAAGTTACAATATAGATATGCCATACTGTATGTGATAAGGTGTGCATACTAGAGCAATTATGTTACCTCAAAAGATTTATATTTTCTATTATAGATCATGCCATCACTGGTGTAATTACTTACAGTGGGAAGTGATTAAAAGAAATGTGTTGGTTGAGGAATCTAAAAATTTCCGATGGTAAAGAATTACGAATCTTACGACCTTGGGGGTGTTTTAAGAAACTATTCCCGAGTTGCTGAGATAGTGGGATGGTTAGTATTGTAGTTGGAATTATTTGCAGAATAAGCCAATAAAAGATTCTTTAGAGTACCTGTGGTAACAAAGGCTTGCCCTATCACACTCCATTGCTTCACTGGAGATGGGAGGAACCAACATTTATCTTGGTCTAAATAGATGTCACAAATTAGTCTTTAAAGTGGTTGTAAAGTCAGAGGGTTTTTTCTTATTATATATATTAAGATAAAACACTTTCTGTGTGAAGTAGCCCCCCTCAGCCCTCCTAACACTTACCTGAGCCCCTTCTCCATCCAGCTATGTTGCTTGAGAGTTCTCCCTCCTCATTGGACAGCAGTGGGGTGCCATTGGTTCCCGCTGCTGTCAACCAAAGTCGGTGAACCAATGAGGAGAGAAAGGGGGCTGGCTGAGACAGGGCTCCATGTCTTAATTGACACACAGAGCAGCGGCTCGGCTTGGGTACCCCCATGGCAAGCTGTTTGCTGTGGGGGCACTTGGCAGGAGGGAGGGGTCAGGAGTGCCCACAAGGGACCCGAGAAGAGGAGGATCTGGGCTGCTCTGTCAAAACCACTGCATAGAGTGGGTAACTATAAAAAGTTTGTCCAGTAGGTCCATGCCACCTGCATTTTTATGTTTTATAAGGATGTTTTATGTGTGCACCTAGCTTTCTTTCCTTGCCAAACAAATTTAGACAACCTTCATTTAATGGTTTGTAGCAAGAGATATACAAATAAACTGCCCCTGAATCTCTCTTACTCCACTGCGCCAAAGAAATGTGCAAAGCTATATAAAAGATGTGTAAATGAATACAAAATATGTGTACATACACAGTGTACAGTGAAAAAAGCTGCCACTTAAATAAATACATAAACTGATCAAAATCCCCAAAACTATACCTCTCACACGTGTACAGATAGAGATAGCGGCGCTAATATAAATTGTGTAAAATAATGGGTCAGAGCAGTATAATGCCTATGATCCTCTACTTATGCATAAAAATATTAATAATAGTGTCATGAAAAATATTAATTTTATCATGAAAAGAAATTTCTTTAACACCCAGTGAAAAGTGTCACTATAAATAATAAATTACAAGAAATGAATGATCAAGTTCAACAGTTGTTTTTCAATCTTCTTGTGAAAAATCTTCTACTCTTCCACCACACCACCGTGATAGTGACACCACTCCCTCTAAAGAGCGCACTCACCAGATTGTATAGCCTCCCACTCTCGTGTTTGGCAAAACAGCAATTGAACCACACCTGGGTTGCATGTGATGAACCTTGACTCCAATCAAGCCAGCTCCATATGTGAAAAAATGAATAAAGTGCTCCACATAGCGTGATACCATTTTGACAGATTTATTAAAATCACTTCAAAACACACTTCAATGGTTACACTCACTTTTAAACTGAAACATAAAAGCCTTTAAAAAGAAATCCACAGCAAGCACAGCAAGCAACAGGATCAGTGATCCAACGGTGCACCAATAAAAATGAATATTAATAAGTTAAATTAAATTAAATTAAAATATTTTAATAAATTAAAAATTTTAAATTAAATTAAAATTTTTAATTTATTAATATTCATTTTTATTGGTTACTTTTCCACATTAGCACTGTAACTAGTGGTGGATTATAAGTTAGGATATGTCATATGTCATATATGGTAATGCTGGATGCAGCATTCTAACTACACACCGTAAAAATGTTTGGGATCCACTAATGCATTCAGTCTTTGTACCTGTGCTTCACGGTCAGGGGGACATGAAGTGTGAGCATGTGCAGAGCAGGAGGTCACATGACTGATGGTGATCACATGACTGATGGTGACCACATGACTGATGGTGACCACATGACTGATGGTGATCACATGACTAATCATAGATAATATATAAGGATTGATGAACCATCCGTGTAGCCAATCCCATTTGAAAAAGTCTATTCGACGAAACATGTCTTGGGCATGGTTACACGGCATTCCATCGCACTGACATTAGATGCCGCTGTCTGAGGAGGACTACACCGATCGGATGGCTGGGCCTTAGAAGGTTGGTTGAGAGATATACCAGTTTACACTTCAGGTCCGCTGTGACCGCGGTGCACCGTTGGATCACTGATCCTGTTGCTTGCTGTGCTTGCTGTGGATTTCTTTTTAAAGGCTTTTATGTTTCAGTTTAAAAGTGAGTGTAACCATTGAAGTGTGTTTAAAGTGATTTTAATAAATCTGTCAAAATGGTATCACGCTATGTGGAGCACTTTATTCATTTTTTCACATATGGAGCTGGCTTGATTGGAGTCACGGTTCATCACATGCAACCCAGGTGTGGTTCAATTGCTGTTTTGCCAAACACGAGAGTGGGAGGCTATACAATCTGGTGAGTGCGCTCTTCAGAGGGAGTGGTGTCACTATCACGGTGGTGTGGTGGAAGAGTAGAAGATTTTTCACAAGAAGATTGAAAAACAACTGTTGAACTTGATCATTCATTTCTTGTAATTTATTATTTATAGTGACACTTTTCACTGGGTGTTAAAGAAATTTCTTTTCATGATAAAATTAATATTTTTCATGACACTATTATTATTAATATTTTTATGCATAAGTAGAGGGTCATAGGCATTATACTGCTCTGACCCATTATTTTACACAATTTATATTAGCGCCGCTATCTCTATCTGTACACGTGTGAGAGGTATAGTTTTGGGGATTTTGATCAACCTTCATTTAATATCTATGAAAAAGGGTTTGTTAGTCGTAGAGCTCTAAAATGGTAAAGAATCTTAGGAAGCGTCATCATTAGGGATGGTCCCGATGTTTGAATCGAATGAAAGTTCAACTCGAACATCAGGTGGGGCATTTTGTGACAAATCCCAGTGCCACAGAGCACCCCATAAAGCACTGTGAGATCACAGTGCATTGATGGCTGCTGATTGGCCAAAACATGCACCTGACCTGTATGCTTTGGCCAAGCACAGTGCAATGTGCTGTGAGAGCTATGATTGGCCAATCATGGCTCAGGCCCCACACTATATAAGGCTACTTACAAGGCGGCCATATGTAGCGTGTTGTGAAGAACTTGAGATTGATTAGGCAGGTTAGTTAGTGGATAGAGCGTGTAGTCAGTGTAGTATATATATATATATATATAGAATGCAGTATATAATACAGTGCAGGCAGTGTACAGTATATAATACAGTACAGGTGGTTACAGTATACAATACAGTGCAGGCAGTGTACACAGTATATAATACAGTGTGTACAATATATAATACATTGCAGTCAGTGTACAGTATATAATACAGTGCAGGCAGTGCACAGTATAAAATACAGTGCAGTTGGTGTACAGTATATAGTACAGTGCAGGCGGTTACAGTATATAATACAGTGCAGGCGGTGTACACAGTATAAAATACAGTGTGTACAGTATATAATACATTGCAGGCAGTGTACAGTATATAATGCAGTTCAGGCAGTGTTCAGTATATAATACAGTGCAGGCGGTGTACAGTTCATAAAACATTGCAGTCAGTGTACAGTATAAAAAACAGTGCAGTCGGTGTACCATATATATAATACAGTGGAGATGGTGTTCAGTATACAATACACTTCAGATGGTGTACAGTATATAATACAGTGCAGGCAGTGTACAGTATATAAAACAGTGTAGTGCGGTGTGAAAAAAAAAATCCCCATGATGTCTGGAAGGCCACCAAGGAGAGGCAGAATCTCACAGGACACTAAAAGAGGGCAAGCAGCCTCTGTGTCTACAGTGAAAAGTGGTGGTCGCAGACATGGTACATCCTCTGCAGGTGGGGCACGCTTGTCCTTTTTTTCTGCTGCTGGTCATGTTATTGAGCCATAAAAGGCAGAAGAGTTGGTGGAGTGGATAACTAAGCCATCCTCATCCTCCTCATCCTCTGTTACCCAGGCTCATACTAGTTTGCTTTCCAACGCAGTTGGCAAAGCGGACTATTCCACCAGCTCCTTGACCACAGTTACTCCTTCCGTAGCCCCACCAACATGCACAGAGGAGTCACCAGAATTATTCGACCATAGTGTCGGTTACATGCTGCTGGAGGATGAGCAGCAATTTGAATGCTTCGATGTTGGTTCCCAGGTTGAGGAAGGGAGTAATGTAAGCCTAGAGAAAGGGGGTGCCACAGAAGCACAAGAAACTAGCAGTCATGTTCCCCCAGCTGCAGCATACTGCCAAGTTTGCTCCAATGACAAGGAGAAAGGGGATCATGAGGTTACTGACTGTACTTGGATGCCTGGGAGAAGATAGGAGGAAAGTGAGGAGGAGCAGGAGGCACAACTCAAATGAGGCAGGATGTCCTCCAGGGGCCAGCTTAAGGGCAGCCACCCTATTGCATCATACCACAGAGCTCCACAGATGCAGGGCACTGCTGACTCGCCCCTGACTTCCAAATGTTCATTGGTGTGGGCTTTTTTCAACACATGTGCAGTAGATCACATTGTTGCTGTTTGCAATCTCTGTTTGAAGTGGATCAAGCATGGCCAGAACACCACCCGCTTAGGCACTACATGCTTGGCAAGACATATGATGACCTGCCATGCAGTCCGTTGGGAACAGCACCTGAAAGACCCACATCATAAAAAAAGTGGACTTCTTCTTGCTCCTCATCTTAGATCTCAAACCCTACTATACCTCAAGTCCTCTCAAAAGCCTGAACTTAGAGGAATGAAGGTATAGTAATAGGTGCCACAAGTACTTGCAGCCAATCTTCTAGCAGTACACCACCTGTTGATTTCAGCAGGCAAATTTTGCTACCCTAGTTGCTGAACCATTAAAAAAATACTGTCCCAGCCATCCACATGTGCAGCGTCTTAGCTTGGCCAAATTGCTAGCACTACAACTGCTGCCTTTTCATCTGGTAGACTCCGCCCTCTGTCGTCAATTTGTGGAATGTGCTGTACCACAGTGGCAGTTTCCAAAAATACATTTCTTTTTACGTAAGGCCATTCCAACTCTCTACTGTCATGTGGAGGGCAATGTTTTGGCCTCGTTGGACAGGGTGGTAAGCAGCAAGGTTCATATTACTGCTGACTCATCGTCCAGCATGCATGGTCAGGTACATCACATTTCCTTTACGGCACACTGGGTAACTCTACTGGCATCTGGGAAGGATGCAGGACAGGGTTCAGTGTTGGAACTTGTTTCACCAACATGCCTCCAAAAAGTTGGTGGTGATTGTGCCACATCTGTCTGCTCCCCCCACCTCTTCTTCCTCCTTTATGGCCTCTTCTGCTGAATTGTCCTCTGAACCAGCAGTGCTCCCTAAGCATTCAAGGGGCTACGCAAGTAGTCAGGCTAAAAGATGCCATGCGGTGCTTCATGCAACTATGTTTCAAAAAATATATGGAACTGGATGGGACTTTAATTGTGCCTCTGAGAAGAGTAAACAAATGAAATACAATAACAAACTTATGAAAAAATAGACAATTTTATTTACTATAAAAACAGTTGAAAAATGTACATTACAGTTTGTACAATTAGGTTTGAATTCAGGGTGTGCAGATCCCCAACAATTAATAGAAATATGGCCTACACATTTTGCGGACAGTGACGCTTTGTCAGGGCCTTGAAGGTAGCACAGTATGACGTTGTGTGAATTCTACAGATGAAGCATCAATTAGTACTGTATAGATTATTTAATTACATAGATAAGAATTAAATACACACTGTATACAGATGTTAATGCATGAATCCTTACATAGGTATATATTAATAGCATGTCATCATAAATATTTATCAATAAAATGAAAATATTTGTAAAGCATTAAACAAACAAATACAGTTACATTTTCCTTGTCAAAAGAAGTTTATTGAGTATACAATGTTATAAAGATACATAAAGTAAGTTTACAAGGATCTATAAAGTAAGCTTATTGTTTTACAGTAGGGTTTATATAGGTAAATATCATGAAATTTCAAATATTAAACATTGGGTTCACATAAACCTAAATTAAAGATATATATCATTTCCTTAGTTACTTTTGTAGGTATTTAAATGATTTATACCTACTATACATATTGTTTACAAGTAGAGTGTATATAGGTCAAATAAATTCTGATAATGAGCTTTAATCGTAAGGTGGAGAAAAGGAAAGAGAAAGAAGAAAAAGGGTTGAAAGGTAGAGGTATGGTCCACAAGGTTGTTCTGCTCGTCAGTTTATTATTCTTTTTAGTTCTCTTTGAAGCCTTAGAATGGGTGACTCTGTAAGTCATTTAATCTGTTACCATGGCAACAGAGTCATTGAAGTTTGACAGGAACTGTTGTTTTATCCAAGGATGCCAAAGTTTTTCAAATTTTGGAATTTGATTTTGATCGATGGCTACCATCTTAGCATGGGACATTGTATTATTCATTCTGTGAATTGTTTCTGCTAGTACCAATGTAGGAGATTTCCATGCCTTGGCCACTGTTTGTTTTGCAGCCGTTATTAGTTGGATCATAAGTTTGAATTGAGAGAGTGTTAACCATTCCGGTTTTAGATTAAGTAAAGTTAAATATGGATCTGGTTGTATTATTTTTTTAAATACTTTAGATGCAATCACAAAGACTTCCTTCCAGAAGGTTTGGATTACTGGGCACGTCCACCATATGTGTAAATGTGTGCCTATTTCTGGGCATCCTCGAAAACAAAGAGCTGAGGTATTAGGTGAATATTTTGCCATTCTAGCGGGTACAAGGTACCAGCGAGTTAGGACTTTATAATTTGTCTCCAGTGCTAAGATGTTGGGTGAAGATGACTTAGATGTGAGCCATATGTTAGACCAGTCCGTGTCTTCTAAAGTTCGTCCCAGGTCCTCCTCCAACCTCTGAACGTAAGAGGGTCTATTAAGATTTGCTACTCCATATAATTGATTATAAAGTGATGAAATTGTACCTTTAGCAAATGGATCTTTTGTACAGATTGATTCAAAAATGGATAATTGGGATAATGGTGTATCCCCCTTTAGGAATGGTGTATAGAAATTTTTGATTTGGAGATATCTAAATATCTCAGAGTTTGGTAGATCATATTTTTCTCTAAGCGATGGGAATGAAAGGAATGATTTAGATGCTATGAAGTCATTTAGTGTCTGAATGCCTGATGTTGTCCAAGCTTTAAAAGAGTGTGTGTATAGGTATACGTGGTTTAGAAGAGCCCCATATAAACGAAGTTGCTCTTTTTTGTACTATTCTCAAAAAATAGGAAGGAATTGGAATAGGGAGGACTCTGAATAGATAAAGCAATTTGGGTAGAATAGTCATTTTGATTGCATTAATCTTCCCTATCCAGGATAAAGGAAGTTGCGACCATTGTTTTATTAGATTTGTGATCTGTCTTAATACAGGAGGATAATTGGTTGAGAATAAGTCAGAATGAGATGCTGTTAAATGAATTCCAAGATATGGGATTGATTTTTCTGCCCATGTGAATGGGAGTGCAGCCCTAGCCGGGATAAATTCCATGTTTGTGAGTGAAATATTAAGCACTAGGCATTTCTTAGGATTAATCATAAGGCCGGATAGGGCTGCAAACCCATCAAGAGCTGGTATTAAGTTAGGACCTGTGGTGATGATAGAAAAAGTAATATATCGTCTGCAAATATATATAATTTGTGTGTAATACCTCCTACTTCAATGCCAGTTATAGTTTGGTTTGTTCTGATGTATTGGGCCATGGGTTCGAGTATAAGGGCAAATAATAAGGGAGATAATGGGCAACCCTGTCGGGTACCTCTTTCGATATTAAAGGCTTCAGATTTGTATCCAGCATATTTTATATAGGCTTTGGGTTTATTATATAATGCTTTGATCCATGTTAAAAAGTTGGGTCCAAAACCCCATTTTTGTAATGAATATTGCATATATTGCCAGGATACTGTGTCAAATGCCCTCTTAATATCGAGAGATAGAAAACATAAAGGGATTTTCCGTTTTTTAGCAATATGTGCCAATAACACTGCCCTGCGTATATTATCGCCTGCCTGTCTATTTGGCATGAAGCCTACTTGATCTCTATGTATTAATTTTCCTATAATGCTATTGAGGCGTTTTGCTATTATTTTTGCTAATAATTTAATATCGAGGTTTAACAGAGAGATAGGCTGATAATTCACACAGGAAGTATCATCAGAAAGGGGTTTTGGGATCATACAAACAATTGCCATTAGTGTTTCTTGCCGAAAAGAATGTCCATCTAGAAGTTTGTTAAAAGTTTCAGTGAGAATGGGAGAGAGTATTTCTGAGAATGTTTTACAGTATAAAGCCGAGTAGCCGTCTGGGCCTGGTCTTTTGTTAAGTTTTAGGTCTTTTATGACGTTAGCAACTTCATCTATAGTTATAGGCTCATCCAAACTGCTTTTTTGATTTTGAGATAACTCAGGTAAGGTTATTTTTGAGAAGAAGGATTCAGCCTCTGTAGGATTAAATTCATTGTTTGTCTTGTATAAAGTTGTGAGATGTGAGTGAAATTTATGGACTATTTTAACTGGATTACAAGTGTAAACATTTTTTGATAATTTCAAACGTATTGGTTTGAAAGATTTGTTAGTTGAATTTAATGCCCGAGCCAAATATGCACCTGGTTTGTTTGTATTCATGTAGAAATTGTGTTTGGAGCGTTTGAGGGATTTATCAAATGACTCAGTGAGAAATAGATCGTATTCCAATCTAGATTTTTCCAGATGAGATTTTGTACTCTGAGATGGATTATCTTGCAATGATATGTAGGCTGCATTAAAATTGAGTTCTAGTTTTTTTGCTAGATTTTTGCGTTCCCGTTTAAATAGTGCCATTTTTCTTTGTATTGTACCACGCAAGACAGGCTTATGAGCTTCCCACAGTGTTATTGGGGAGATGTCTGTTGTATTATTAATTAATATGTATTCCTTTAAAGCTTGTTCAATGGCCATCTGATGTAGTGGGTGTTTGAGTATTATGTCCGGTAAGTACCACGTTGGGTCATGCGCTTTTGGTATGGCTGAGGCTATAGTATTGTATACTGCATTATGGTCAGACCACGGAATCGGAATTATATCTGATGCAATAATTTCTGGTATCATTCCTATTGTTAGAAAATTATGATCTATTCTGGTGAAGGTTTGATGAGGGTGCGAGAAATAAGTGAATTTCTTTTTCATTGGGTTACTTTCTCTCCATGAATCTACCAGATTGTATTTGGAAAGAAGTTGAGAAAAAGGTAATCTAGAGGTTATTTTGGATGGTGTAAAAGGTGATTTATCTAGAAATGGGAGGAGGACCTGGTTCGAATCCCCACACATTATCACTGTTCCTATTTTGTGTGTATTAATCACTTGTAATATATGTGAGAGGAATGGTGTAGGTTGTTTGTTAGGAGCGTAGTAGGAAATCACCGTGATTGCTGTATCCATTATATAACCCATGAGTATCAGGTATCTACCTTCTGGGTCTTTAATTTCTGATGATAAGGTGAATGGTGTGGATCGGTGAAATGCAATTAGAGTTCCCCTTTGCTTGGTACAGGCAGAAGCCGTGTAAATTTGTTGATAAAAAGGAGAAATATATTTTGGAGTAGAATCTTTGGTGAAGTGTGTTTCTTGGAGACATACTATGTGAGCCTTCTTGTTATGGAAAGTACGGAAGGCTTTGGTCCTTTTTTGAGGGACATTTATTCCCTGAACATTCAGGGAAAGTATATTCAGTGGTGCCATGGCAATAGATCAAATAGTTTTGACTTACTTTTTGTTATGCAGAGCTGACTGCGCAGATCAACCTGTGTGGACTGAAGAGATGAATAGATAGAAAAGAAACCAGTGAATTCTGGAGTAAAGAGTAAACAAAAAACATACGAGATTAGATGATATATTGTATAAATTATTTTTTGCAAGTAATCACAATTTACCCGTGAAAGAGAATAAATATCTCTCTCAGGGGAATAAGTGCCTTCGTCACACTCCCACATAATATGGTTGGGAGAATGAGGAGGGCTAATGGGGGTACATGGATCTTCCGCTTACAGGAGAGAAGTGCTATGTCAAAAGACATCAAAATGATGTTTCATTAATTGGAGTGCAGAATATAGTTTTTGTTGAAATTATTTATTCCAGGGTGGTTGTATATGGTTAGTCTTGCCCTAGGCTAAATAATTCAGTTAGAAAGGTACTGTTAATAACTTTGATATTGATGAAGATAGTTTGAATTATTTTGGGATTTTAACCCTTTTAGAGTAAACAATTACATATTTTATTCATATGTAACTGTTTAGATATGTTAACTCATAAAATTGAGGTTGTATTGCTTCAGATTAGAATAAACAAAAACATAATTCTAGGAACTAGTTAGGTAATAATATATTTGTTTTAAGAAAAGAAAGAAAAAGCTTCCATTACTTCTGGATTATTGAACATATTTGTCCTAAAAAGTAATAAATCTATTGTTATTACCTGATAATATATAACTGAACAAGAATTTCCTTATTTCACTTTTATATTCTAAGGCTATATGAATCAGAAGTAATAAGAAATATAACTGGAATGTAACATGATCCCATGTTGCAGTTACATTCAGTTATAAATATAGGTTTTTTATAGAGAACCATCTCTTAGTATAATAAATGAAGAGATATCAGGAATTAGGATGTCAGTCCATTGAATCTTCTTGGTCCATGGATGATGTGGCATAACGGCCTCTTTTGTGAGAATGATGATTCCCATTTTGTTCTGAAATTTTCTGGGTGCTGCCTGAAGGTGAAGATGATGCCATTCTTCTGCGTGTGGGAGTGTTGCTGCTTGTGGGTTCTGTCAGATTTAATTTTAAAAGGGTTTGTTGTAGTTCATCTGCTGATCTGCTTCTTTAAATTGTACCTTGGTAGTTAAATCTGACTGAAAAGGGGAAGCCCCATTGATACATAATGTTGTGGCGTTGCAGTTCCATTAGTTGGGGTTTCATGGATCGTCTTTTAGTAATAGTAAGTTGGGATAGGTCAGCAAAAATTTGATAATTGTGTCCTTGAAAATTAAGTTCCTTTTTTTCTCTTGCAGCAATTAGTATTTGTTCTTTCGTTCTGTAATAATGAAATTTTGTGATTATATCACGTGGGGGTCCATCTTTCTTTTTGGCTGTGAGGGCTCTGTGTACTCTGTCCAGTTCTAAACGTTCAATAGGGATATCTGGCTTTAGTTCTTGTAATAGAGCAGTAATAGTAGATTGCAGGTCTGTCACAGTTTCAGGTATTCCCCTTATGCGTAAGTTTGAACGTCTGGCTCTATTTTCGTAATCTTCGAGCTTAGTTTGAAGTATTAAATTCTCTTTTTTTAATTGTTCCAATTCTGTTATATTTTCTTGGGTTGTAATTTCAATTTCATCCATTTTTATTTCTAAAGCTGCGGTGCGGTTTCCCAGCTCTCTTATTTCTTTGGTTAGGCTTTTTGTTATTTGGTCTGAGGTTTATTTTAAAGCCTTATGAAGCATCTTTTCAAATTGTAATAATATTACTGGGGATACTGAGGAGGCATGTGGAGAAGTTTGTGAGAGGATTTGTTCTGTATCTGACTCAAATGGAGAGTCTTGCTGTGACATTTTCTGTCTGTGAGAGCGCCCTGATGCTGTATCTTGTGAGGTGACTGGAGCTGCTTCAGCTGCAGTGAGTGCCTGTGAGCTCTTTGTGAGGTGATTTTTATTTCTGCCACGGTTTCCTCCCAGTACCATATTTCCTGCCCAAACTTTCACAGTTTGTTCCCTGGGGCAAAAAGGTTTAAATGGATACCTTTTGAGCCTGCAGGCTCCGCTTTGTCCTGCTCTTCTCTTCTCAGCGGTGTGGAGCTCTAACAATGCATGTCTGCTCTGCTAGGCTCTGCCTCCTGCCCTCCATACAGTTACATTTTCAACTCATTGGGGGTATATATCGATGCTTTTCACACAGGGAGCTAGAACAAAGGGAGTCAATTGCGTGTTGTTAATTATCCAGATATGTGATGCTAAACTATGGAATTATGTAAAAAAATATATATACACACATATAGAGACCATAGTGTTTCATGAAGGCGTATCTCTCACCCAGAAACTGTAATCAAAGGACACCGGCTCAGCGGGACAATGTGAGCCCGTGGGAAAACTCCACCCCACCTTAACCGGGAAGAATGGGTGGGTCCCTATACATGCAGATGAAAAAGTATGATAAGCCAAATGGTCAAATGAGGGCCTCTAAATAAATAAATAAATAAATAAATAAATAAAAATAATACAAATAGCTAAAATGACTAAGACACAAGAGAAAGAGGGGACAGAATAATTATGAAGGGGAATAGTAGGGAAGGAAAAAAAAAAAAAAAAAAAAGGAAAGAAAAGAAAAAAGGGGAGAGAAAAAGAAAGTGGAGTAGGAAAAAAGAATGAAGGGAACAGGAAAAAGGAAGAAAATGCCAAGAAGACTGCACAGAAAAGAAGGAATGAAGAGTACAAATGAAAGCAAAAGAAATAGGAGATGGGAAAGGGCAAGGGAAAAGAAAAAGAATGAAAATAGAGGAAAAGATGTGAGGGAAGAAAGAAAATGGGTGAAAGGAAATAAAAGTGGGAAGGGGGAAGGGGGGAGGAAAGAGAAAAGAAGAGAAGAGAGGAGAAAGGGGAAGGGGGAAGGGGAGGGGGGGGTGAAGGAAAAAGGGGGAAGAGAGGGCTGCAAAAAAAAAAAAGGAGGGGGAGGGAGAAGGTTGTGTAAAATTGAAAGGAACAAGAAATGAGAGTGATAAGAACACAAAATAAAAGAAATATAAGAACCCTCCAAAGTTGGGGGGGGGGGGGCAATAGTATCCTTATAAAGTTAAAAAATGTTTATAATTGCTTACCAAGTGGTTACGTGGAGATATATATGTTAGGTTTTATTAGAGAATTAGTCTGATCCTATGGATCAAAAGATACACTATGCTTGAATTGTAGTTTTCACTCTGGTTAGAGGAAGATATACATCTCTAAACCTTGAAGAGACGGTCAAAAGAGAGGCTTCCCAGAATGAGGAAAAAATCTGAATTCTCAGCTTGCTGGAGATTTAATCCAAAAAGACAGATATTAGCTTAAGGGTAGAAATTTGCAAAGCACATGAACAAAAATGTGTCTGGAAAAATGACCAAGGTATGAGAGGTTTACATACCTGTAATCTTGCAAACAAAGTCTTTTCCGGAGTGTGGGGACGGCATGACATGACGTGCTGAGGTCTGGTGGCAGGGCTCGGTAATGGGGCAGTGAGCGGTGCATGCCTGGAGAGGCGACAAGCGATCCTTCCCTTCCCCTGAAGCTACAGGCTGGCCCGCTTGTCAGCTGGCTCCAGCAAGCAAGAGAGGCAGCCTCATGAGAGCTGCGGACTGGCGCTGCATTCAGAACGGCTTAGGAGAGAAGACGGAGCAGAGGCACGCCACAGCAGTATACATACACTATCTCCTGGCCTCCCCCCCTGTGTCTGTCGCTCCGGGACTCCTCGGCCCCGCTTCCCCCCATCCTAACAACCGCGCTGGGACAGTCTCAAGGAGAACGGCTGAACAGTGTCCTATCAAAGTAGGACGCTCAGGCAAATAGACAACGCGGTAAACCGTGGGGTGTGGGGACCCCCCCCTCTTTCCTTTTCAAAGCGCAGTGCTGGTGCTGACAGAGAAATCCATTCTGAATGCGGAGGACTCCCCCACAAGAGATTCCCTGGATCCAGGTAGGATCAGCTTGGCTGATACCACTACTATAAGAACTGTTTCAAATGCCTATTATAGCTACCTGCTGAAGAAAATCAATTAAAGCAATCTGAAAGTTGCAAGTGGATGTTAAAGCAACATATTGCTGATGCGGAAATAGCGGTCACTATATGACCAGAGTGGGGTTATGTCTAACACGTGTTACCTCATATATGGTGTCCTGTCAGTGTAAATGATCTGTGGCAATTCAACAAAGGTACAGCCATAGGATATTATACACTACCACTTTGCTAAAGACCGGGCTTAAGTTGGGACTAGAGCAGGACTGCCTTCTGGGTTGTGTGTGCTTTTTTCCCAAAAACAGTGATGCAAAGGGCCAGGTTGGACCTGCTTGGCTGAACTGAACTCACATAAACTGTGCAATACGCCTGTGACAGGTGTCCCTGGTAAAAATCATCCTGACCAGCAATCCTGAAAGCTCTAAGGGGAGTCCTTTTTTTTTTTTTTTTTTTTTTTGGTCATACAGTGTGATTGTCTTAGAAACGGTCTCTAACTGTTAAGTGTGAGCAGTGACTTGGTCGTGGTTACTTAACCAGCTGCAAGCCGGATTGGAGAGCTGCTGTAATCTCCCCAAGGGGAAGGGCATAGAGACCAGTTCCCTATCCCTGTGTTAAACTTTCTTTGATGCACGCTGGGTCTAGAACCAGATTGCCAGAACAGTAGTTGGTAATAACCAGCACAAACAGGGTTCAGGCGGTGTGGGGGAGGGGGGATGAACATGAGAGGGCGCCCCCAAAAATCAGCAGACCCTAACAAACCTAGAGACAGCTTGAACCCCAGTACTATCCAAAAGTTTTTAAAGAGTCCCGGCACGGATAATAAACAACAAGTGTCAAAAGAGTCAAAAGACAAAAAAAAAGGCCTCAACTAAAAACAAAGGGGCCCAGGGGGGAGCAGCTACTACAGGGGCACTTCCTGAAGGAGAACCAGTTTTGAACATGGAGACGGATCTGGCAGGGGAAGCTCTCCCCACAAAAATGGAGATTCAAGACATGTTTGAGAAGTTAGAAAAGGCAATTAAGGCAGAAATCCTCAACGTAAGGACTGACATGGGACACCTCCTAATGAGAGTAGAAGAAGTGGAGAAGGGGGTGGAACAGCAGGGTGAAGAAATTGCCACGTTAAAAAAACAAGTAAAAACACTACAGAGGGGACAAAGAGTTGCTGTATAAGATGGAAGAACAAGAAAACCAAAACAGACGACAAAACTTAAGAATTAGATCGCTACCAGAGCAGAGAGATGAAGATCTGATCACAGTTATCAAAAAGATTTTTAATCCCCTCTTGGGAAGAAACCCGAAAAGTGAATTGAAAATTGACCGAGCCCATAGGATCAGAAAACCCCCTAACATGAGAGACGATGCACCCAGAGATGTCATAGTGAAATTTCACCAATTTGAGGACAAAGCCAAAATCTGGAGCAAATTAAAAGGGGCTCTACCGGTCAAATTTAACAATCGAGATACAAATATTCTCAGACCTTTCCGCTGGTACATTAGCAAGGAGACGACATCTGAAACCGTTGCTGGACTTATTAAGGGGGGCAAATCTAAAGTACAGTTGGGGCTTCCCGCTGTCTTTGAGCGTGACAAAAGAGGGCAGGACTTGTAAATTGGGGGCGGGGGGGTGGGGGGGTAGGAGAAGGGGGGAAACAAACGCAAATAGAGCTTGGGGACGAAACCACCGCTGTCCATCACCGGGACCCACGCCAGGGCACAACGGAGCGCAGGGCAGGAGCACAGTAAGAGTCGCTCTGCGATCCAATTGCCAGGTAGTGGCGGGGGGGCGAGGGAGGGGGGTGGGTGGGGGGGGGCGATGAGGAAGGGGGGGAGGTTAGGATGGGATGGGAGGGCTGGGGAGGTAGAGGGGGGGGACTGGAGGGGTTCTCTCCCTTGCAGACTCACTCAATACAGAGCTCCCTAGTCTACCATCAGGTCTTAAGCAAGGCACAAGGTTTTGGTTAAATGAATTTTATATGTCTGACATATAACGTTAAGGGTTTAAATTCCCCCAACAAGAGGCACAAAATACTGAGAGAGTTGCACCATTATGGAGCAGACGTGGTTTTTTTGCAGGAAACCCATTTTGTATGGGAAACAGGTATAAAACTCTATTCTAAACACTTTCCAAAGTGGATTTACAGTGACTCTCCTATAAAACGGGCAAAAGGGGTGGCAATTGGTTTCTTGAAAAATGTTAATTATCTTTTAATAGACAGGAAAACAGACCCCGATTGGGCGCTTCCTTTTTTTGAAGATTAGGATAGGAGAGAGAACCCTCACCCTTGCCAATATTTATTGCCCGAACAGAGACCCGACCAAATTTCTCTCGCGGGTCCTTAGTGAATTGTTGGGATTCAGGGAAGGGGAGATGATAGTAGCAGGAGACTTCAATTTCTGTATGGATCCATCCCTAGATAGCTCATCAAATGCACGGGGGATGAGCAAAGAAACCCTGCGAAGAATGGGGAAAAAATTACATGAATGTCAGTTGATAGACATGTGGAGGATTCAACATGCTGGGGTAAGAGACTATACCTACTTCTCCCCCGTGCATGGTACATATTCCAGACTGGACTATCTGATGGTGGACCATCGCTTGGTGGATACGGTAGTAGAAACTAAGATTGGGATTAGATCATTGTCAGACCATGCCCCTGCCATGATGAAAATAAAACTAAAAGAAGTGCAAAACCCCCCGTTTACTTGGCGCCTTAATGAGAACTTAATTAAAGATCCCAAAAGTGCCGAAAAAATCCAACAGGAAATCGATTCTTTCTTTCTAACTAACGATACGGGCAAAACTCAGGGGGCGATTGTATGGGAAGCCTTTAAGGCGTATATTAGAGGGATCCTGATCTCCGTTGGGGCAGGTCTGAAAAAAGAAAGAATAAAAAGAAAGGAAGCGCTTATCGCAGAAATTTTTAGGTTAGAGAAGATACACAAAGCCTACAGAGGATCAGATAGGACACCATTAAAACAGCTGACCATTAAGAGAGAAGAATTAAAAGATTTAATGGAAGAGGAGGCACACCATATTATGAATAGACATCTAAGAGAAAAATTTAAATGGGGCAATAAAGTAGGTAAACACCTGGCAAAAACTCTGAGGAAAAAACGAGACATAAACTTCATTGACAGGATCCAAAATAAAAAAGGGGACCTGAGGTATTCTTCGGGAGAAATTGGAGAAGAATTTAGACAATATTTTACATCTCTGTACTCAGTTAGTAAGAAAGGTTGCAGCAGAGGGAAAAAAGAAAGGGCAGAGGCCTTCTTAAAGGAGGCAGGGCTTAATAAACTGGCCGAAAAGGACACAAAAGATCTCGATAATCCCATAACAGAAGAAGAAATCCGTCTGGCTCTGAGATCTTCCCCCACCGGGAGAAGCCCAGGCCCGGATGGCTTCACAGCCGGTTTTTTCAAAACATTTGGAGACTCTTTGGTCCCGAGGTTGTGTAGGCTCTGGAACGACCTTGGGACGCAGGGCGAGCTGAGTGAAGGTGCTCTGCTGGCAGCTGTGACCTTAATCCCCAAGGAGGGCAAGGACCGCACCCTTTGCTCAAGTTACAGACCTATAGCGCTTATAAACGCAGACATCAAATTGTATGCGAAGGTGCTTGCAACTAGATTTAAGGAGAGAATGGCTCATCTGGTCCATCCGGACCAGGTGGGATTTGTTCCTGGGAGAGAGAGCAGAGATAACGGGGTGCGGTCCTTGCTCATAGCAGAGGCCATCAAGAGCAATGGAACCCCAGGTCTATTTATGTCAATCGATGCCGAGAAGGTCTTTGACAGAGTAGACTGGGGTTTCATGATTAAAACGCTGGAAGCTATGGGGGTGGGAGAAAAAATGATAAAGTGGATTAAAATTCTATACGACCATCCTTCTGCCTTTGTCAAAGTTAACAACGTCCCCTCAGCTCAGTTCGAAATGAAAAATGGGACCAGACAGGGCTGCCCGCTCTCCCCTCTCCTGTTTGTGCTGACATTAGAGCCTTTGCTAGCCACTATACGTAACAATCCGGACATAAGAGGTTGTATAGTGGGGAAGGAGGAACATAAATTGGCTGCGTATGCCGACGATGTCCTCCTTTACGTCACAAACCCGAGGATCTCGATCCCCAACTTACTATCTGCCGTTAAGAAATATGGTGAGCTTTCAAATTATAAAATCAATTTGGGAAAATCCGAAGCTTTAAATATCAACATGGAAAGGAAGGAAGAGGCGTGGATTAAGGAAACTTTTCACTTTCCAGTGAGAGATAGTATTCAATATCTAGGGGTTAAGCTATCGAACTCCGTAAAGAAGATATATGCCTTAAACTTTGTGTCTCTTCTGGACGAAGTTCGAGCAGAAGTAAAAAAGGATGAGTCATTGCCCGACCTCATGGATTGGGCGAATTAATTCAGTCAAAATGGTGCTGGCCCAAAAGTGTTTTATAAGATGCAAATGCTGCCTATTCTATTGCCTCAAATTTATTTTAAAAAACTGACACTAATATTAAATGGGTTCGTGTGGAACAATAAGAAACCTAGAGTAGCACATAAAGAGTTATGTAGAGGGAAAGCACAAGGGGGGCTGGCTCTCCCTGATTTCAAAAAATATTATAATGCAATAGTAATTGCACGGGCTGTAGATTGGGTTAAGGGAGGGAATAACAAAAGATGGGTTAGCCTGGAAATAGGTTTAAGTAGTGCACATTTGAATAACTTGTTATGGAATCCCCCACAGTGTAGAAAGCTAGGACCAAACACACATATTATTACACAACACACATTTAAAATCTGGGACTTGATGCACACATTAAATAGGTGGGATTATAATTCACCATTGATATATTTAAAAAATAATGAGCTGTTCCCCCCGGGGATGGAGGAAGTAGGGGGTAACTGGATCTTAAGCAATGAAATACAACTAAAAGATATAGTGAAAAAGGGAAAATAGGCACTTTTAAGCACTTAGACACACGTAGAGATTTAATGAGACTAAATGGATGGCGGTATGCTCAACTCTCGCACTTTGTCAAAAGCCTCCCTGGGTCTATTAGAGAGGAAAATAGCCTCTTACCAATAGAGAAAATATTCAGTAGTAATAAGACCAAAGGGTATATTTCAGCGATATACAAAACTTTGTTAAACAGTGGAGAGATGGAAACGCCGCCATTCATTAAGAAATGGGAGAAGGATTTGGGGGTACCACTAGAAGAAAATGCAATAGGTAACAGAAAAAATTAACAAATACCAACCAGACAGATCGCCAAACTGCTGGAGGGGGTGTAGCATGCCGGGGACTATGGCACACATATGGTGGAGCTGTCCGGAGGCTAAAAAGTTCTGGCAGGAAGTAATTCAAATAATAGAGGAGATATCGGGCAAATCAATTCCATACGACCCCTGGATATGTTTGTTCCATAGCTCGGAGGGAGGAAAACGGGAGTACAACACGTCCATAATCCCAGTATTATTAAATACAGCAAAAAGTGAAATTCCCAAGAAATGGCAGAAAGCTGAAGGCCCTAAGATTAGGGACTGGTTTCTAAAAATACAGGAAACATATAACTTAGAGAAAAGGGAGAAAGACTTGTTATCCAAAGAGCAAGTGATAGTGGGAGGAAGATGGGCAAGTTGGGTGGCCTTCAGGAAATCTGCGAAGTATGCCGAAATGATGCTGAGTTAATCCGACATCGGTGGGGTAAATAGGTGTTTTGCCCTGTTGGAAATACAGGATTGGGGTCTGCGGGGGGGGGGGGAAGGGGGGGTATTGGTCGGGGAAGGTGGGAGGAGGGGAGGTTTTAGGGATAGGATGTGTGGGTTATTGTATTTTTTCTTTTGTATGGATATTTAAAACTTAAAGATTAAAAAAACAAAAAAAAACAAAAAAAAACAAAGTCTTTTCCCAGCGTCCCCCACACAAGTGAGCAGATGAGCCACTGGGGAGAGACTGCAAAGATGTACCTTATATAAGGAAATGCAACTGTCCTAATTCTCATCCCGGCAGGTGTGTGTGGGAGGAGATTCCTGGGGTCGCTTGAGTCGTCCGGATTACAGGGAACTGGAATAGAGCCCATGGATCCGGAGGGACAAGGATGAGCCCATCTCTACACTGGTTGCCGTGGGGTTCACATGCGTTGCAATGGGGACCAAGTGTGCCCCATCGTATGCAAACTTGTACCTGGGGGGTGGGATCATGAGGTCTTCGCCTCGGATGTTTCCTCAATATACCTGCGCCACACTTTGTTGTGGTGCAGGTATATCGATGACATCCTTATTTTGTGGAGGGGAACCCCCGAAATTTTAACGGAATTTGTAGAGAAGCTTAATCATAACAACTAAAATTTATCTTAAATTTATCTTTTACCTTTAACTGGCACAGAGAAACCTTTTCTTTTCTTGATTTGAATATACATAAAGACCCAGAAGGGGCCATCACCACCAATTTACATTGAAAAGACACAGCAGGTAATTCTTTACTGCATTCAACATCAGGCACCCCCAACACAAACTTCACATGATACCAATGCCCCCTCAGAAGGGGCAACTGGTCATTCCACACTGCACGGCACAATTCCCAAAATCTTAAACTCGGCTTTAATGACAAACAAATATACGAAAATCAACGAGGATGCTATTTTTTTAGACCTGAAAAAACAACAGAGCAATCTAGACGCTTATGTCCTGAAACCCTCACTACCCCAACAGAACCCTCCCCTTCACGCCACACCGACCGTAATGTCATAAACCTTACCCCTTACACACTCAATAGCGAGGAAATCTCGTTACTACAGCTAGGTTTGGGCTTCTGTCCTCTTGATGCACTTAGGATCACTGAGACAATTAAGGACTTGTACCTTTTTGCACGCAATTTAACTTTTAGGTTTATTTACGATAAGGATCGTGTTAACCTTGGACTGGAGTGTGAGCTCGCGGAGTGTACCAAGGGCTTCTCTATGGAGGAGTTCAGGGCGCTCCGCGATCTGATGCTCTTGTTCGATGAGGGCGAGACTGGAGACTCCGCATCCTCACAAGATCGTGGAGTCGCCGATGATACCTCTCTAATTGAGCCCATAACAGGGATAGCCCCGTCTGCTTCTCCCTTACCCAATATGTCTGGTCCTTCGGTTACTCCTAAACAAGCATCTCTGCCCAAGTCATTTTGCCTACGATCTCGTAGGTTTCCCGACCTCAATACTTGCCCGGAGATTTGGGCCTTTCTCCGAGCAACAATTAGTGATCTCAAGAAACAAAAATGGCCTGACTTCCCTTTCGAACCTTGACCCCAGTCAAACCCGAGCCCTTCGGTCCCTGCAGCAACGCTCAGATGTCGTGATCAAACAATCAGACAAGGGCGGTAACATTGTTCTTATGACCAACCACCAATACCAATCAATGTGCCTTGCTATCCTTAACAACAAACATTGGTATAGACCCATTTCTTTTACCCATGTATCCTCTTTTGCACAGGAACTCCGGGCTCTTTGCACTGAGGCCTATTTCACAGGCCTCATTGACAAAGACACCTTGGAGTTCCTGGTCCCCAAATTTCCCTGCACCCCTACCTTTTATTCCTTACCCAAGACCCACAAGAATGTGCATACCCCTCCGGGAAGACCCATAGTTTCGGGGATAGGCTCGCTAACAGACAACGCTTGCAAATTTGTTGATGCATTTTTAATGCCTCATGTCCGTAGCCTTCCGTCCTACATCAGAGACACTACCGACCTATTGCAACGCCTTGAGGGAATCCAGATCCCTCCAGACGCCCTGCTCGTGGCTGTCTATATTGAGGCTTTGTACTCCAGTATCCCCCACGAGCAGGGCGTACGGACGGCTGGTTCCTTTTTATCTGAACAAGACACAACTACTTGGCCCTTTAACCAGTTTGTACTTGCACTACTGTATTTCATATTAACGAAAAATTATTTTACTTTTAACAATCAGTTGTTCTTGCAAATACAGAGAGTTGCAATGGGGACGTCGTGTGCCCCAGCATACGCAAATTTATACTTAGGCGGCTGGGAGCGACACATCCATGCTCATGATCAATATATGGAATTTTTAAACGATATTCTTTTATGGTATTGTTATATTGACGATTTATTCATGGTATGGACGGGTCCTAGGGACAAACTATTACAATTCTTACGTCAACTTGACATCAACGATTTAAATCTCAAATTTACCTTCAAGATCGAGACTGAGCAAATCCCCTTCCTAGACCTGATGATTATTAAACAACCGGATGGAACACTGGGCACTGACCTCTACAGAAAACCAACTGCTGGCAATACCCTTTTATTTGCCACTAGCGCACACCCGAGCCCCTTGGTGAGGAGCATACCTTATGCTCAGTACCTACGTTTACGTAGAAACTGTACACGCGACAGCGACTTTAAACGTCAGGCTAGGGCATTACGTGAACGCCTTTTACTACGTGGTTATTCCTCTACCAATCTACGTAAAGCATATAACAAGGCTATGTCACGCTCTCGGACCTCCCTACTTTTAAAGGCAGGGAACATTCCCCCCCTACAGAAACCGTAAGATTCATCACGACCTATTCTGCACACCACAACTTACTCCATAATATTCTAACCAAAAATTGGCATCTCTTGGCTGAACACCACTCACTGACCAAATACATTCGACCCACTCCGGAAGTTGTCTTCCGTAGAGCGCGGTCGCTACGTGATCAGCTAACTGCTAGCCGCTATAACCCTGTTAGACCCTTGAGGAGTGGACCCAACGGCACATTTCAATGCGGGGATTGTCCCCGGTGCCCTTGGGTCCATGAAAGTAGAGCTGTGGTTTTACCTAATGGGGAGACCCTGGTTCCACGGACCTTTGCCAACTGCGGCACAAAAGGGGTGATTTATCTAATGAACTGTGGGTGTAAAGCCTTCTATGTGGGCAAAACAATCCGGGAATTCAGACAGAGAATCGGTGACCATCTCTACGATTCAGAAAATGGAAAATTGACCACCATTGGCTGACATATTGGTTTGCACCACAGATTTGACATCTCCGTTGTCAAGTTCCTGGTGCTGGAGGTAGTTCAACCCAATCCCAGGGGTGGGGATTGGGATCGCTCGATACTCCAAAGGGAATCCCTTTGGATCGAGCGACTTAACGCTACTATCCCCCCCCGGCCTTAACGAGTCAGTGTCGTATAAAGCCTTTCTGTGAGGCCTTGGGTCCCTCTCTCCCCCGTCCCCTTCCCCCTCCCCCCCTTTTTTTCCCCCTCCCCCCCCTTCCGTCCCTTCCCATTCGTGTCCCCCCCCCTTTTCCCCATCCCTCCCTTTCCTTTCCCCTTCCCCTCCTTTTCCCTTCCCCCTTTTCCGTCTTCCCTTCCCCCTGCCCCCCTTCCCCCCCCTCCTTCTCCCCTTCTCCCCCCCCCCTTGCTCCGTTTTTCTCCCCCCCCAATGGGTGGTTATTATCCCCCTCTCCCCCCCCCCCCCTTTTTGTTGTTATTGGGATGTACTATTATGTATGATGCCTTTTCTGCTCAAGGTTTACCCTTGTTGTTGTTGTTTGTTGACACTTGCAATGTTTACGTATTTAATCAATATACTGTTTTCCTTTATATGCTATCGATTTATCATAATGTTTTACAACTTGCTGTTAAAGGACAACCTCTCCCTTCATTATCAGGTTCTGCTGGTCACTGCTATGCCTCGATACTTCTCTCTGCAGCGGACACATGTTTGCCCTGGCAGCCTCTGGGCTGCTTGTGTCTCCGTGTCTGGGAACTCGTTTCCCTTTGACAGGAGCGCGCGCTTGCGCAGTAGCACTTGTCTGTGCACCTGCGCAGTGCGGGCGAACAGACCCGGCCATGTCAGGGACCGCCCCCTCCTTGCCGTCCCTGACTTCCGGGTTGGGGTGCTTTTATAGCAGTCAGCAATGGCCGCTGTGTGAGCCTACAGCCTCCTGATGCTGCGCTGGCTGAGGATCGCCCCCTTATAGGTGAGTTCTCCCCCTCTCTCCCCGCTATCTGTTAGCCTTCCCCTTCACCTCTTATCCTTGGTCCCACAGGAATTCAACCCTGTGTGGCGCCCCTGTATAACCCTGTATGCAGTGTTACCAGATTCCTTGTTCACTGCTATACTTTCATTGCCTTCCCTTTCCCTGGTGATTAGTGCCTCTCAGCCTGGAATAGACTGTCCCATACTCACTATCAGTCTGCATTACCTCACGTAATTTTAAACTTTGCTCAATCTATTCCCAGTGTATGTATTTATACCACTATACTACCTGTGGATTAACCTTCTGTATATCCATGTGTATGGTAATCTTGATACATAAATTTTGATTTCAGTTGCTGCTGTGACCTCCCTCTTTTTATGCACTAATGGTTCCAGCTCTAGGGGGCTCTTACTGCTAACAGTTTCATGGTCCTCCCTGACCTCTCTGTTCTACGGTCCTCCTAATGGGAAGCTCTCATCCATCCCAGCTTATGCGTCATATAGCCAATTAATCTCCAGGTGGTGAGTGTCAGCCTCAATACCATCAGTGTGCAGTTCTTTCTTTCTAGCTTTTTACCTTTTCCTTGCATGGATGGGATTACTGGGTTTGTTTCTTTCCTGATCCCCCGCCTTCTCCTCCCCTCCCCTATCCTCACCCCTCCCCCTTTCCTCCCCCCCCCTTCCCCCCCTCCTCACTTTTCTCTGTCCCCCTCCCCTCCTTCCTCTTCTTCCTTTTTTTCCCCCTCTCCCCTCTCCTTCCCCTCTCCTCCCCCTCTCCCTCTCCTCTTTGTTTCTCCCTCTGCTCCCCTGTTCTGCTTCACCCTCTTCCCTCCTTATTCCCTCCCTCCCTCTTTTTCCCTCTTTCCTCCCCCCCCCCCTCTTTCTGTCTTCCCTCCCCCCCCCCCCCCCCTCCCTCTCCTGTCTCCCCAGTACCCTATATCTCAAGCAATATCACATTTTTTCTGCCCCTTCACTGCACCATTGTTTCGGAATTTCTGACAGATATGCTACTGGCACTTCTATACCCCACCTTTTTCTGAATATCATAGTCTGGTGACTTGTACAATTCATTTATCCAAAATGTATCCACCAGAGGCTGTTTGTCATCCCCTGTGTCCCCTGCAGGGGGAATCACATGGGGCCTTGCATACCCACAGAGAATTCCTGAATGGGTGAGCTTGTCCTTATTGTTTATAATCTGTATGTAATGGTTTGATGTATCATTAATAATTTTGCTGCGGTAATAATGTTATCATATGCACTTGTTGAGATGTCTGTATTTGTTACAACTATCTTATGTCACACTATAGATATGGCTCTCCTGAAGAAGCGGTGAGAACCGCGAAACCGGTCGAGAATTTAAGCTATATATATATATCTACCATCAAAACTGGGTGGAATCCACTGGTCCAACTCTGTGGTATTCCTCCCCCCCCCCTTTCTTTTTTTATGGTTGTATGTACTGTCATTGTTTCAAATCGCAACTGTATGCGGTATTGTAACTTTTTAAATACTGTTTCTATTGAAATTGAATTTTTTACAAAACCTGTTATTCCCCTTCTTACCCCTTATGTTTACTACATACTTATATTGAGTACCGTAATAGTCCCTTTTTTCCCTGTCGGGGGGTGGAGACATTGGCTGACAAGAGCAGCTAACTGCGGCCGTCCCCCTCCCCCTTCCTTTTCTTGAACTGCATTCAACATGTGCCCATCCATCTCATTTAATCGTTTCCATTCCCAAGGTCCAGTATTTAAGGACCTGACAAAATTGCACCAATGAAGAGGATTTTAAAATCAAAGCCTCTGAGCTGCAGAAACATTTTTTAGATCACGGGTATAGTAAGAGATCCCTCAAAAAAGCATATAAAAATGCTAATGACAGTCCACAGGACCTCTTGTTGTATCAAGGCGAGAAAGAAACCCTATCTCAACCTCAGGGCATTCGCCCTATTACCAAATTCAATAACCAATCTGCAACCTAAAAAGAATTTTAAACACCCACTGGCATCTTCTAAGAGACGACCCCATTTTGAAGTTATTCGTTGAATCACAGCCACATGTGATTTACAAACGCAATCAGTCCCTACGAGACACTTTAGTCTCAAGTCACTTTATGCCACAGGGATCTAGGGACCCCTGTGGGACTTTACCACAGGGCACCTTCCGGTGTGGCAACTTTGACTTTTCGTAAGTAAATTCTTACAGGCAACAATATTATTTTACCCACAGGCGAGAACTTAATTATGACAACAGTTTGTTAATTGTGACACCATCGGCATCGTATACCTACTCACATGCGGATGTGGAAACTATTATGTTGGCAAAACCAAAGAAATAATACCCATACCCAGGCATTT
This sequence comes from Aquarana catesbeiana, assembly GCF_042186555.1. Taxonomy (NCBI): domain Eukaryota; kingdom Metazoa; phylum Chordata; class Amphibia; order Anura; family Ranidae; genus Aquarana; species Aquarana catesbeiana. The sequence continues at coordinate 40,628,530 of NC_133324.1, forward strand.
TGCGGAATTTCATGACAACAGTACAGCATCATTAAGATTCCAGGTACTGGCTCGGGTACACCCCTCTATTCGGGGTGGTACTTTTGATCAGAAAATCCTCCAGGTAGAAGCCAGATGGATCTTTAAATTAAGGGAACTCTATCCATCAGGAATGAATGATGCTATTAGCTGCGCCCCTTTTCTGTAACTATGCGATTCGGATTGTCGCCTCCATCTATTTTCAATTTGGTGATGCCACCCATCTCCATGCTGTTTAATATAAAGAATAAGATGAAATGACATCCCTGTGGGATATACTAAGTGTTGAATGTATTCATCCTTCTAGATTTTCTTATTAAAGTATGCCAATATCTATATGCGACTTGCATGTTTTGCTATGAAGTCCAGCGGTGCTTTAAATATATGGAGTGATAACAAGGAATTCACGTTAGAAATTTGTTTCTAGATATGTGCTAATAATTATAAGTATACAAATTTTTCTGATCAAATGTTTATTTTATCCATGTGTTTATAGGTTTCTCTGTGCCCTACCCATGAACTGCTCTTCTGAGGGGTTTCCGACAGAGGGGGCCATTTGGCCTCGCTCGTGTCTCCTCACTGCCTGAGGGGACTGTCAACGCACCACCTTTATAGATGGTTGCATTTTTGACAGCTTCCCGGTGTTTTACCGGGTCCCCCCAGAGGTGTACCCACTAGATTTTCCATTGGGGGACACCGACGCTTGACCGCCATCTGGCGGACAAGTGTACGGTTCTTCCCCCTTCTCCTGTGGAGCGCAGCGTTGCCTATGCAGGCTTAGCCAGCGCCGGCTTGACGCCATGCCGTTTTGGTCCTGTCCCCTCCTTGCACAGTGCGGGGTTCCCCTCCTCCTTGCTGATCCATCCTGATCTGTGGGGGAGATAGATTCGCCCCTTTCCTTCCCTCCCTCTACACCCTGGAAGGCGCAGGAGGGGACACGGACCAGGGGGCTTTTTGCATGCGTTCCGGCATGCGAACCTCACAGCAACCAGTGTAGAGATGGGCTCTTCCTTGTCCCTCCGGATCCATGGGATCTATTCCAGTTCACTGTAATCCGGGCGACTCGAGCGACCCCAGGAATCTCCTCCCACACACACCTGCTGGGATGAGAATTAGGGCGGTTGCATTTCCCTATATAAGGTATATCTTTGCAGTCTCTCCCCAGCGGCTCATCTGCTCACTTGTGTGGGGGACGCTGGGGAAAGACTTTGTTTGCAAGATTACAGGTATGTAAACCTCTCTTACCTTGGTCACTTTTCCAGACACATGTTTGCTCATGGGCTTAGCGAATTTCTACCCTTAAGCTAATATCTGTCTTTTTTGGATTAAATCTCCAGCAAGTTGAGAATTCAGCTTTTTTCCTCATTCTGGGATGCCTCTCCTTCGACCATCTCTTCAAGGTTTAGAGATATATATCTTCCTCTTACCAGAGTGAAAACTACAATTCAAGCAGTAATTCTCTAATAAAACCTAGCATATATATCTCCATGTAACTACTTGGTAAGCAATTATAAACATTTTTGAACTTTATAAGGATACTATTGTCCCCCCCCCCCCCCTTTGGAGGGTTCTTATATTTCTTTTATTTTGTGTTCTTATCACTCTCATTTCTTGTTACTTTCAATTTTCTACAACCTTCTCCCTCCCCCTCCCTCTCCTTCCCTCCCCTTCCCTCCCTCCCCCTCCTTTTTTTTTTTTTTTCAGCCCTCTCTTCCCCCTTTTCCTTCACTCCCCGCCCCCCTTTCTCCTCTCTTCTCTTCTTTTATCTTTCCTCCCCCTTCCCCCTTCCCACTTTTATTTCCTTTCACCCACTTTCTTTCTTCCCTCACATCTCTTCCTCTATTTTCATTCCTTTTCTTTCCCCTTGCCCTTTTCCCTCCCCTATTTTCTTTTGCTTTCCTTTCTACTGTTCATTCTTTCTTTTCTGTGCAGTCTTCTTGGCATTTTCTTCCTTTTTCTTGTTCCCTTCAGGGGCGTAACTAGAAATAGCAGGGCCCCCCTACAAACAGCCCCCCCCCACAGCTGCCCTAGTGTCAATGCAGCGTGAGCTGTGCCCCATGCAGCGTGAGCTGTGCCCCATGCAGCGTGAGCTGTGCCCCATGCAGCGTGAGCTGTGCCCCATGCAGCGTGAGCTGTGCCCCATGCAGCGTGACCTGTGCCCCATGCAGCGTGACCTGTGCCCAATGCAGCGTGACCTGTTCCCCATGCAGCGTGACCTGTTCCCCATGCAACGTGACCTGTTCCCCATGCAACGTGACCTGTTCCCCATGCAACGTGACCTGTTCCCCATGCAACGTGACCTGTGCCCCATACAGAGTGACCTGTGCCCCATACAGAGTGACCTATGCCAAATACAGCCTGGTCTGCCTGTGCCCCATACAGCGTGACCTGTGCCCCATACAGCGTGACCTGTGCCCCATACAGCCTAGTCTGCCTGTGCCCCATACAGCCTCACCTATGCAGAGGAAGAGGCAAGCCACCCGGATCAGCAACGAGTGGGATTGCCCGCTGTAATAGCTTTCATTTGAATTGCCCGTCTTCCCGGGGCTCATCGTCACATAGCCCCACCTCTTGGCCCGACGCCTTTGATGACGTCACATGTCCCGCATTGGATCGACGTTCTGTCTATCAAAGGTGCCAGGCCAAGAAGTGGAGCTATGTGACATGAGCCCCGGGAACACTGGAAGTTCTAATGAAAGCTCTTACATCGGGCAATTCAGCTCTCTGCTGATACGGACAGCTCGCCTCTTCCTTTCCTCTCTCTTCTCCTGGCTGGGAGACTGTGCCGGCGGTGCTCTCATCCTCACTGGGCCCCACTCGGCTGTGGGCCCCATAGCGCCCGCTATGGGTCGCTGTGGTAGTTACGCCCCTGGTTCCCTTCATAATTTTTTTCCTACTCCACTTTCTTTTTCTTTCCCCTTTTTGCTTTTCTTTCCTTTTTCTTCCCCTTTCTTTTCCTTCCTCATTATTCCCCTTCATAATTATTCTGTCCCCTCTTTCTCTTGTGTCTTAGTCATTTTTTTTTGAGGCCCTCATTTGACCATTTGGTTTATCATACTTTTTCATCTGCATGTATAGGGACCCACACATTCTTCCCGGTTAAGGTGGGGTGGAGTTTTCCCACTGGCGAGAATATGCCTTCATGAAACACTATGCTCTCTATATCTGTGTGTGTATATATATATATATATATATATATATATATATATATATATATATATATATATATATATATATATATATATATATTTTTTTTTTTTTTTTACATAATTCCATAGTTTAGCGTCACATATCTAGATAATTAACAACACGCAATTGACTCCCTTTGTTCTAGCTCCCAGTGTGAAAGGCATCGCTATATACCCCCAATGAGTTGAAAATGTAACTGTTTTTGTTTGTTCAGTGCTTTACAAATATTTTCATTTAATTGATAAATATTTATGATGATATGCTATTAATATATACCTATGTAAGGATTCAGATGACCTGTGTAACAAGGTATTGAAACTTTACAAAGTAGGAAATACAAGTAGTAGGATACAAAGAAAAACCCACAGGTAACTGCAGGAAAAATAAAGGCTGCTCTCCAAAAATACGGTGTGGTTGTTTTTAAGGAGCACAATTCAACAATACTTGAACAAAAAAGAGTTGCATGGTTGAGCTGCCAAAAGGAAGCCTTTACTGCACCAATGCCACAAAAAAGCCAATGAGGCGTGTCAAGGTGTTGTTGGTCATATGGTAACCAGGCTTTTTTGTGGAACTTGTACAGTAAAGGTTTCTTTCTGGCAACTTGACCACGCAGCTCTTTTTTCCCAGTATCATCTTATTGTGCGACCTAAAAACAACCACACCATCTTTTTCCACAGCAGCCTGTATTTCTCCTGAGGTTACATGTGGGTTTTTCTTTGTATCCTGAACAGTTCCTGTGGCAGTTGTGGCTGAAATCTTTCTTGATCTACCTGACTTTGGTTCCCGACCATGTCACACATATATACTGAGGCACAATAGCTCTCCTGGGTGAACACCCGTACGGGTACGTCTTGCCCTTTTTTGGCCACCAGAGGGTGCGCACACCAGCTGCACGGCGGGGGACCCGATGCACAAGGCCAGTGGGTACGATCGCCGCCAGCCACTCGTGCCAGCATGGGGATTTGTGTGTGTAAACAGAGGAGAGGAGCCATATCGTTTGTTCCTACTAAGTAGGAAAAACGATATGTCTCCTCTCCTAATCAGTCCTATCCCTATACAGTTAAGACACACTGAGGGAACACACAATTAACCCCTTGATTGCCCCCTAGTGTTAAACCCTTCCCTGCCAGTGACATTTACACTGTAATCAGTGCATTTTTATAGCACTGATCGCATCGTATAAATGCCAATGGTCCCAAAAAAGTATCAAAAGTCTCAGATCTGCTCATCGCAATGTCGCAGTACCACTAAAAATCTCAGATAACCGCCATTACTAGTAAAAAAAAATTAAAAGAATGAAAATGCCATTAAAATGCCATAAATCTTTCCCATAGTTTGCAGACGCTATCATTTTTGTGCAAACCAATCAATATGCGCTTATTGCGAATTTTTTTTTTTTTTTAACCAAAGATATGTAGAAGAATATATATTGGCCTAAACTGATGAAGAAATGTGTTTTTTTTTTTTTTTTTTTTTTTTTTTTTTAATTTTTGGGGGATATTTATTATAGCAAAAAGTAAAAAAAAATATTTTTTTTAAAAAAATTGTCGCACTTTTTTTGTTTATAGCACAAGAAAAAAAACGCAGAGATGATCAAATACCACCAAAAGAAATCTATATTTGTGAGAAAAAAAAGGACATCAATTTTGTTTGGGTACAGCATCGCATGACTGTGCAATTGTCAGTTAAAGCGATGCAGTGCCGTATCATAAAAAATGGGCTGGTCATTAAGGGGGCAAATCCTTCCGTGGCTGAAGTGGTTAATAAAGGAATTGTTAAAAACTGTCTGTTGTGGTTTTTACTTTTTGACACTTTTTTTGGTGAAGGGGTACAATGTACCCGATACCCATTCACATAGGGGGGGACGGGTTCTAGGGGGCCCCCTTGTTAAAGGGGGCTTCCAAATTCCGATAAGCCCTCCACCCGCAGACCCCCACAACCACTGGGCCAGGGTTGTGGGGACGAGGCTCATGTCTCTATCAACATGAGGACAAGGTGCTTTGGAGGGCACCCCAAAGCACCCTCCCCATGTTGAGGGCAAGCAGCCTGGCAATCAGCCTGGTATGGTTCAGGGGGGGGGGGCGCTCGCTTGTCCCCCCTATCGTATCCTCCAGGCTGCATGTTCAGATAAGGGTGGTGTGCAGCCGTTCTTTTCTTCCCAGTTGAACCTTGCCAGAGATTGGAGACCTATCACGGTCTCCGAATTTAAGACCTTCCTGGGCCTACATCTCTCCTCATGGGCATAACTAAAAAAAGTGAGTTGCGGTCATATTGGTCCACTGACCCAATTCACCATATGCCCGTGTTCTCTGCCTCCTAGACCAGGACACGATATGAGCAGATCTTGCGGTTCATGCATTTCAATGAAAATTAACTATGTCGTCCTCGGAGTGATCCTGAATATGATTGGCTCTACAAAATTCGGCCCCTCATAAATCACTTCAAGCAAGAGTTTGCAGCCTTGTTTACTCCTGATCAAGTTGTCTGCGTTGATGCGTCCCTGATTAAGTTTTCTGGCCGCTTTTCATTCAAACAGTATATTCCCAGCAAGCGTGCCAGATATGGGGTCAAGATGTATAAGCTCTGTGACAGGGCAACAGGCTATACACATAGTTTTATGGTTTATGAGGGAAGAGATGGTTACGTAGAGCCGGAGAAGTGCCTAGACTACATAGGGAGCGCTGGTAAGATTGTGTGGTACTTGGTGTCACCCTTATTTGGAAAGGGGTACCACTTGTATGTGGACAATTATGACACAAGCGTGCCACTTTTTAGTCCCTTGTTTGATCATGGAATTGGCGCATGTGGCACTGTGCGATCTAATTGCCGGGGCTTACCCCAGCGGCTTGTAGATTCCCTTCTTAGGCTGGGGGAGAGAGCCTGCTTGAGATGTAGTAATTTGTTCACTGTGAAGTGGAGGCACATTAAGAATGTTTTCGTTCTGTCCTCCCTTCACGCAGACACGACGGTCCAAATTCAAACGGCAACTGGTGTTGTGGAAATACCCCTCTGTGTCCACGAATACAACCTTAATATGGGAGGGGTGGACCTCAACAACCAGTTGATGGCACCGTACTTAATTGCCCATAAGGCCAGAAGCTGGTACAAAAAAGTGTCTGTATACTTATTCCAATTGGCTCTGCTGAACGCTTATGTGCTATACAAAGCTTCAGGATGAACTGGCTCCTTCCTTAATTTCCAGGAAGAGATCATCACAGCCCTTCTGTTTCCAGATGGTGCTGTGGCCCGACTTCCCAATGTAAATGCAGTGATCCAGCTGCATGGGAGGCATTTTCTGTATGCCCTCCCTGGTAACCCTACCAATCGATCACCCCAAAGAAGATGTCGTGCCTGTAGCAAGCGCTGATTTAGGCATGACACCCGCTATTGTTGTCCCTCCTGTCCTGACCAACCTGGTTTCTGCATCGGTGAATGTTTTGAACGCTACCACACACTAGTGGGTATTAGCGTAGGATAGAACAATGCACAGACTAGGACACAGTTACACAGGGTCTCCAAAGATGCCATAGCATTTTTAGAACCTGGAAAAAAAAGTTGAAGAAAAACAAGGAAAAAATAAAATAAAAAGCTAAAAATAGCTGTTGTTTTATTCTTTCTCTATTCTCTCTCTATTGTTCTCTCTCTGTTGTTCTGCTCTGTTTTACTGTATTTTTTAACTGCAATGTTTTATTGTTACTATGTTTTATCATGTTTGCTTTTCAGGTATATAATTATTTTATACTTAACTGTGTTTTATTGTTAACGATTATTTTATTTTCAGGTACGCCATTCAGCTGCAGCATTGATTTATTTATCTTGACAGCAACAGCGTTTGCTCTCACGACACCTAAATCAGTGACTTCAGTGCTGTAGGAGGTGATTTCACAACTACAATTAAAAAAAAAAAGAGCATATATGCCAAAGCGTGGGGGTAGTGGTGGAGGGGCAATTTGCCCCTAACATAAGGGGCAGATTGTCCCCATGCTTCGGCATATATTTTTTACTCTTTTTTTGGCACAGATTGTTGTTGTTTTATTGAGTTAATGTTTTATTATTACCATTGTTTGCTTTTCAGGTACGCAATTCAGATGCCGCACTGATTTATTTATCTTGTCAGCAACAGCATTGGCTCTCACAATACGTAAATCAGCGAGTCCAGTGCTATAGGAAGTGATTTCACCACCACAGTTAAAAAAAATATGGTGTATGCCCATAATTAGAAGTGGGTGGATGCAGGGCAGTATTCTAATGGTGGGCATATACACTGATCAATCTCCTTTTTCATGCAGCCCACAGGCTGCATGAAAAAAAGAACATTACAATTAGGGATGAGCCGAACACCCCCCGGTTCGGTTCGCACCAGAACCCGCGAACGGACCGAAAGTTCGCACGAACGTTAGAACCCCATTGACGTCTATGGGACTCGAACGTTCGAAATCAAAAGTGCTCATTTTAAAGGCTAATTTGCATGGTATTGTCCTAAAAAGGGTTTGGGGACCCGGGTCCTACCCCAGGGGACATGTATCAATGCAAAAAAAACTTTTAAAAATGGCCGTTTTTTCGGGAGCAGTGATTTTAATGATGCTTAAAGTAAAAAAAAAAAAGTGAAATATTCCTTTAAATATCGTACCTGGGGGGTGTCTATAGTATGCCTGTAAAGTGACGCGTGTTTCCCATGTTTAGAACAGTCCCTGCACCAAATGTCATTTTTAAAGGAAAAAATCTCATTTAAAACTGCTTGCGGGTTTAATGTCATGTCGGGTCATGGCAATATGGATGAAAATCAGTGAGACAAACGGCATGGGTACCCCCCAGTCCATTACCAGGCCCTTTGGGTCTTGTATGGATATTAAGGGGAACCCCGCACCCAAATTAAAATAAGGAAAGGTGTGGGGCCACCAGGCCCTATATACTCTGAACAGCAGTGCAAACAAGACAGGGACTGTAGGTTTGTTGTTAAGTAGAATCTGTTTGTAATTTTGAACATTTTTAACGTGTTTAGCTCCAGCCAAAAAATCTTTTCTAAGCTTTTTGGAAAACATAGGGAAGGGTTATCACCCCTGTGACATTTGTTTTGCTGTCTTTCCTCCTCTTCAGAAGATTTCACCTCACTTTTTTGTCCCAATGAAAAATGTTTTTTGAAAATTTGGGTTTTTTTGTGGAACAAGGATTGGAAAGCATCAGTGGAAAGGAGAAATTGTTTTCCCATATTAACTCTTACAGGAGAGAATTTCCCTTCCTAGGGGTAGATTTCATCTCACTTCCTGTTGTCTCCTTCCGTTTGCAAGTAGGAGTCATTTGTAAGTTAGATGTTTGAAAGTAGGGTCCTGCCCTATATACTCAGCAGAAATTTGGGCCTTAGGTATTGCTGTGGCCACAACACTGTAAGCCCTCACAGGGCCCTGCTGTGAAATATTAGATCAAGAATTGTAATTACATGCCCCTGTTGAACAGGAGCTGAAAAATTAGGCCTTAGGCACTGGTGCTGGTGCCACAACACTGCAACCCCTCACAGACACTCTAGTTGGAACGCAGGAACGAGCCCTGCTGCAAAGTATTGCATCAAAAATTGTAATTACACGCCCCCGTTAGACAGGGGCAGAAAAATTGGGCCTTAGGCACTGGTGCTGGTGCCACAACACTGCAACCCCTCACAGACACTCTAGTTGGAACGCAGGAACGAGCCCTGCTGCAAAGTATTGCATCAAAAATTGTAATTACACGCCCCCGTTAGACAGGGGCAGAAAAATTGGGCCTTAGGCACTGGTGCTGGTGCCACAACACTGCAACCCCTCACAGCCACTCTAGTTGGAACGCAGGAACGAGCCCTGCTGCAAACTATTGCATCAAAAATTGTAATTACACGCCCCTGTTAGACAGGGGCAGAAAAATTGGGCCTTAGGCACTGGTGCTGGTGCCACAACACTGCAACCCCTCACAGACACTCTAGTTGGAACGCAGGAACGAGCCCTGCTGCAAAGTATTGCATCAAAAATTGTAATTACACGCCCCTGTTAGACAGGGGCAGAAAAATTGGGCCTTAGGCACTGGTGCTGGTGCCACAACACTGCAACCCCTCACAGACACTCTAGTTGGAAAACAGGAACAAGCCCTGCTGCAAAGTATTACATCAAAAATTGTAATTACACGCCCCTGTTAAACAGGGGCTGAAAAATTGTGCCTTAGGCACTGGTGGTGGCTCCCAGAACCAAAAATGTTCTTACAAGCTATCAGCGTGATGATTGAGGAGGAAGAGGATAATTACTCAGGGATAGTCACTCAGCATCAGCATAGGCAGTCTTTGAAGGGATCTGAGATTTCAAAAAAAATTATTCGGTTACATCAGCATCAGGTGCTTGGTAGCTGGTGGTGATCCAAGACTCATTCATTTTTATGAAGGTCAGCCGATCGACCGAGTCGGTGGACAGACGCACCCTGTGATCGGTTACCACGCCTCCAGCAGCACTGAATGTGCGTTCCGAAAGAACGCTGGATGCAGGACAGGCCAGTAGCTCAATTGCATACTGTGCAAGCTCTGGCCAGTGATCCATCCTCAAGACCCAGTAACCCAGAGGATTTTCGGTGGGAAAGGTGTCCAAGTCTGATCTTGCCCCTAGGTATTCCTGCACCATGTAAAACAGACGCTGGCGATGGTTGCTGGAACCGATCATACCTTGGGGCTGCGGACCAAAAAATTGTCTGAACGCATCGGTCAGACGGCCACCTTCTCCACCGCTCCTTCTTTGACTGACCGAAGCCTCAGCAACACGTTGTCCAGAAACAGGAGTTTGTAACCTCCCAGTCTCTGGGAACGCGTTGCACAGACCTTTCTGCAAGGCCTCCCGAAGATGTTTCATCCTCTGCTCCCTCTGCGATGGCAAGATAAGGTCCGCAACCTTACCCTTGTAACGTGGATCAAGGAGGGTTGCCAGCCAGTATTGGTCCTTCTCCTTGATACCACGAATACGAGGATCCTTACGCAGGCTTTGCAGGATCAGGGAGGCCATGCAGCGTAGGTTTGCTGAGGCATTCGGTCCGGAGTCCTCTGGGTCACTAAGGACGACATGGTCCGCAGCCACCTCCTCCCAGCCACGTACAAGTCCATGTGTTTCTTGGGACTGATCCCTTAAAGATTGCTGCTGATGCTGAGTGCCAGGCTCCAGCTCCATACTGACACAATCTTCCTCCTCCTCCTCCTCCTCCTCTTCCTCCTCGTCCTCTTCCTGTGTGATCGGCGGGCACGCAGGAACACTGTCTGGATAAAGGGGGCCTTGAGAGCTAAGGAAGTCCTCCTCTTCCTGCCTCTGTTCTGCCTCAAGTGCCCTGTCCATTATTCCACGCAGCGTGTGCTCCAACAGGTGGACAAGGGGGACAGTGTCACTGATGCATGCACTGTCACTGCTCACCATCCTCGTGGCCTCCTCAAATGGTGACAGGACAGTGCATGCATCCCTGATCATGGCCCACTGGCATGGGGAAAAAAAACAAGCTCCCCTGACCCTGTCCTGGTGCCATAGTCGCACAGGTACTCATTGATGGCCCTCTGCTGCGTGTGCAGCATGGCTAACATTGAGTTCCACCTGGTGGGCATGTCACAGATTAGGCGGTTCTTGGGCAGGTTAAACTCCTTTTGGAGGTCCGTCAGCCGAGCACTGGCATTATATGACCGGCGGAAATGCACACAGACTTTCCTGGCCTGCCTCAGGACATCCTGTAAGCCCGGGTACCTGCCCAAGAACCGCTGCACCACCAAGTTAAGGACGTGAGCCAAACAGGGCACATGGGTCATTTGTCCCTGTCGGAGGGCAGAGAGGAGGTTGGTGCCATTGTCGCAAACCACCATTCCTGCCTTAAGTTGGCGTGGCATCAACCACCTCTGAACCTGCCCCTGCAGAGCTGACAAAACCTCTGGCCCAGTGTGGCTCCTGTCCCCCAAGCACACCAGCTCAAGCACCACATGGCATCTTTTGGCCTGCGTACTTGCGTAGCCCCTTGAACGCCTACGGAGCACCGCTGGTTCAGAGGAAGAGGCCATGGAGGAAGAAGAAGAGGAGGGGTGGAGGAGAGAGGTGTGTCACAATCAGCATTTTGGAGGCGTGGTGGCGGAACAACCTCCAACACTACTGCACCTTGTCCTGCATCCTTCCCAGCTGCCAGCAGAGTCACCCAATGTGCCGTGAAACTTAGGTAACGTCCCTGTCCATGCCTGCTGGACCATGAGTCAGCGGTAATATGCACCTTACCGCTGACCGCCCTGTCCAGCGAGGCATGGACATTGCCTTCCACATGCCGGTAGAGAGCCGGAATCGCCTTCCGTGAGAAAAAGTGGCGTTTGGGTACCTGCCACTGAGGAACCGCACATTCCACAAACTCACGGAAGGGGGCAGAGTCTACCAACTGAAAAGGCAGCAGTTGAAGTGCTAGCAATTTTGCCAAGCTAGCTTTCAACCGCTGGGCATGTGGATGGCTGGGAGCAAACTTCTTTCGGCGGTGCAGCAGCTGGGGCAGGGAAATTTGCCTGGTACAATCTGACGTCGGTGTACCAAAAGCAGATTGCCCACAAGTACTTGGCTGTGACACACCTAATTCTACACCTTCATTCCTCTCACTGCAGGTCTCAGAGAGGACTGAAGGTCTAGTGGGGTTGGAAATCTCAGCTGATGAGGAGCAAGGAGAGATCCTCTTTGTTCTTTGGTGTGGGTCTTTTAGATACGCTTGCCAACGAACTGCATGGCAGGTCAACATATGTCTGGTCAAGCATGTGGTACCCAAGCGGGAGATGTTTTGGCCACGCGAGATACGCTTGAGACATATGTTGCAAATAGCAGCGGTGCGATCTGATGCACTCGTCTCAAAAAAGGCCCACACCAAAGAACTTTTTGAATAACGCGCAGAGACTGCAGCGCCCTGCACATGTGGAGCTTTGGGGTGTGATGCAGTCAATGTGCTGCCCTTAGGCTGGCCCCTGGAGGGCATCCTGCCTCGTTGGTGATGTGCCGCCGCCTCCTCCTCCTCCTCCTCCTCCTCCTCCTCTCTCCTATCAGGCACCCACGTTGAGTCAGTGACCTCATCATCCCCTCCCTCCTCATCACTGGAGCAAACCTGGCAGTATGCTGCAGCAGGGGGAGCATGACTGCCAGATTGCTGTCCTTCTTGGGCACCCCCTCTGTCCGTGCTCATGTTACTGCCTTCATCGAGCTCAGTATCGTCATCAGAGCCTTCCAAACGCTGGGCATCCTCCTGGAGCATGTACCCAACACTGTGGTCAAACAGTTCGAGGGAATCCTCATGAGGACATGGTGGAGCTAGGGAAGGAGTCACTGATGACATTGAGCTGAGGGAAGAGGCCGCTGCTTTGCCAGACAAAGCACCCTGGGCATGGGTGAGAGAGGATGAGGAGGATGAGGACGGCTTGGTCATCCACTCGACCAAGTCTTCCGCATGTTGCGGCTCAACACGGCCAGCTGCCGAAAAAAAGGCCAAGCGTGTCCCATGGCCACGTGCTGATGAGGATGCACCGTCTCCACGACCAGCACTAGACACAGAGCCTGCTTGCCCTCTCTTATTGGCTTGTGACTGTCTGCCTCTCCTTCTTGGCCTTCCAGACATACTAATGGCCTGTAGCTGCACTAAGCTGGGATAGAACACCTGTAATTTTCTTCAAGTAGCTTTATATACTGTAACCAGACAAGCCTGCCTGTCAGTAGGAAGATAACAGGAACGGATCTAGCTGAACACTGTGAGCAGGACGGACTGTACTAAATGTAAATAGTCTAGCTGCCTGACCGTGGTACTAATAGGATCAAATAGAACACCTGTAATTTTCTTCAGGTAGCTTTATATACTGTAACCAGACCAGCCTGCCTGTCAGTAGGAAGATAACAGGAACGGATCTAGCTGAACACTGTGAGCAGGACGCACTGTACTAAATGTAAATAGTCTAGCTGCCTGACCGTGGTACTAATAGGATCAAATAGAACACCTGTAATTTTCTTCAGGTAGCTTTATATACTGTAACCAGACAAGCCTGCCTGTCAGTAGGAAGATAACAGGAACGGATCTAGCTGTACACTGTGAGCAGGACGCACTGTACTAAATGTAAATAGTCTAGCTGCCTGACCGTGGTACTAATAGGATCAAATAGAACACCTGTAATTTTCTTCAGGTAGCTTTATATACTGTAACCAGACAAGCCTGCCTGTCAGTAGGAAGATAACAGGAACGGATCTAGCTGAACACTGTGAGCAGGACGCACTGTACTAAATGTAAATAGTCTAGCTGCCTGACCGTGGTACTAATAGGATCAAATAGAACACCTGTAATTTTCTTCAGGTAGCTTTATATACTGTAACCAGACAAGCCTGCCTGTCAGTAGGAAGATAACAGGAACGGATCTAGCTGTACACTGTGAGCAGGACGCACTGTACTAAATGTAAATAGTCTAGCTGCCTGACCGTGGTACTAATAGGATCAAATAGAACACCTGTAATTTTCTTCAGGTAGCTTTATATACTGTAACCAGACAAGCCTGCCTGTCAGTAGGAAGATAACAGGAACGGATCTAGCTGAACACTGTGAGCAGGACGCACTGTACTAAATGTAAATAGTCTAGCTGCCTGACCGTGGTACTAATAGGATCAAATAGAACACCTGTAATTTTCTTCAGGTAGCTTTATATACTGTAACCAGACAAGCCTGCCTGTCAGTAGGAATTTAACAGGAACGGATCTAGCTGAACACTGTGAGCAGGACGCACTGCACTAAATGTAAATAGTCTAGAAGATAACAGGAACGGATCTAGCTGAACACTGTGAGCAGGACGCACTGCACTAAATGTAAATAGCAGGAACGGATCTAGCTGAACACTGTGAGCAGGACGCACTGCACTAAATGTAAATAGCAGGAACGGATCTAGCTGAACACTGTGAGCAGGACGCACTGCACTAAATGTAAATAACAGGAACGGATCTAGCTGAACACTGTGAGCAGGACGCACTGCACTAAATGTAAATAGCAGGAACGGATCTAGCTGAACACTGTGAGCAGGACGCACTGCACTAAATGTAAATTGCAGGAACGGATCTAGCTGAACACTGTGAGCAGGACGCACTGCACTAAATGTAAATAGTCTAGAAGATAACAGGAACGGATCTAGCTGAACACTGTGAGCAGGACGCACTGCACTAAATGTAAATAGCAGGAACGGATCTAGCTGAACACTGTGAGCAGGACGCACTGCATTAAATGTAAATAGTCTAGATAGAAGATAACAGGAACGGATCTAGCTAAACTGAATACAGTGTATATATATATATGCAACACCTGGGATGCATATATATACACAATACACTGTAAGTGCAGCTAACTGACTGTTCTGCCTAATCTATCTAACTCAAATCAAATGACACTGTCTCTCTCTCTCTATCTCTATCTCTCAGCACACCGGAACACACACTACACAGGGCCGCCGTGCAGGCGGCCTTATATAGTGTGGGGTGTGTACTAAATCCCCTGAGCCATAATTGGCCAAAGCCACCCTGGCTTTGGCCAATTACAGCTCTCTCTACTGACGGCGCTGTGATTGGCCAAGCATGCGGGTCATAGTGCATGCTTGGCCAATCATCAGCCAGCAATGCACTGCGATGCCGCAGTGAATTATGGGCCGTGACGCGCCACACGAATTTAGCGCGAACGGCCCATAACGTTCGCAATTCGGCGAACGATCGAACAGCCGATGTTCGACTCGAACACGAAGCTCATCCCTAATTACAATATATGCCCAACAAGGACCATCAACGTACTGGTATGTTGCTGGACAATGAGTGGTTATACCAGAATGATTCCTGCAGGTTTAGGTATCATTTTGGTATCGTTCTTTTCAGCCAGCAATCAGCTTTCATGTAAAAGCAATTCTGGCGGCTAATCAGCCGCTAGACTTCTTTTACAAACAGTGGGAGGGAATGTCCTTCTCCCCTCCAGCTGTCTTCCATGGTTTTCTCGGGCTCTCCTGTCCCTCCGGGGAACCTAAGAATGCAGCCAGCTGACCATAGAACTGATCGAAGACCAGAATAGCTCCAATCATCTCTATGGCCTAATTAACTGGAAGCTATGAGCATTTCATGACTTCAGTTTCGCCGGATATAAACAGCGCCATTGGGAAATTGGGAAAGCATCTTATCACACCGATCCTGTTGTGGTCATATGCTTTGAGGGCAGAGGAGAGATCTAGAGTCTAATAGACCCCAATTTAAAAAAAAAGAATACCTATCACTACCTTTTGCTATCATAGGGGATATTTACATTAAAAATGATTTTAAAAAATAAAATGAAAGGAACAGCATAAAAATAAAATAAAAAAGCAAAATAAATAATAAATTAAAAAAAGTACCCCTGTCCCCCCCCCCCCCCTGCTTGTGCGCAATGGCGAACGCAAGCGTTGGTCTCGTGTCATATGTAAATAGCAATTGCACCATGCATGTGAGGTATCACCATGAACTTTAGATCGAGGGCAGTAATGTTTGCAGTAGACCTCCTCTGTAAATCTAAAATGGTAACCTGTAAAGGCTTATAAAAGCTTTTAAAAATGTATGTAGTTTGTCGCTGCTGCACGGTTGTGCACAATTTTAAAGCATGTCATTTTTGGTTTGTTCAGAATCCCAAAACTATACCTCTCACATGTGTACATATAGAGATAGTGGCGCTAATTTATATTGTGTAAAAATATAAGTCAAAGCAGCATAATACCTGTGACCCTCTAATTATACACAAAAAACAGTACTATAGATATAAATACAACACCCAGTGAGAAGTGTCAATATAAATATGAAAAAATTATGAAAATCATAAACTGTGAAAAATACATGAAAAAAAAAAGCACAACAGTTGTTTTTCAATGTTAAATATGTTAAATTAAATCTTCTACTCTTCCACCACACCACCGTGATAGTGACACCACTGCTTCTGAAGAGCGCACTCACCAGATTGTATAGCCTCCCACTCTCGTGTTCAGCAAAACAGCAATTGAACCAAACCTGGGTTGCATGTGATGAACCATGACTCCAATCAAGCCAGTTCCATATATGAAAAACAAATGAATAAAGTGTTTTAAACTGAAAAAAATAAGCCTTTGAACAAATCCACAGCAAACAACAGGATCAATGATCCAATGGTGCACCGCGGTCACAGCAGACCTGAAGTGTGAACTGTTGTATCTCTCACCCAGCCTTCTAAGGCCCAGCAGTTTGATCGGTGTAGTCCTGAAGTGTGAACTGTTGTATCTCTCACCCAGCCTTCTAAGGCCCAGCAGTTTGATCGGTGTAGTCCTCCTCACAGTGGTGTATTTAGGTTTTGTGCTGCCCTAGGCCTGACTAAAAGCATGCACCCCCCTAATTTAAATACGACCCACCCCATTCTTCCGAGGCCACACCCCTTCCTGTTTAAGACCCACCCTATCATCTGTAAACAACACCCCTTCCTCTTTAGGCTCATTTGGCACCTTTCAGGGGGGAACGGGTACCTGTTTTTTTACAGGTACCCTTCCCCACTTCTGGGAGACTGCGCTGTCCCCTCTGAAGTTTGCCCCCCCTCCTCCTTCCTCCACTAGGCCATTCAGAAAGTGCAACGTGCTTCGCACATGTGTAGTAGGGAACCGGTCGGTTTCCCTTACCATGAATGATAGTGGCAAAACCCGAGAGCCAATCCGAAAATCGGCTGAGGTGTCGACATCGCTGAATCCCTGGACAGGTAAGTGTCCTAATATTAAAAGTCAGCAGCTGCAGTATTTTTAGCTGCTGAGTTTTAATGCTATCACGGGGGGGGGGGGTCTCACTGTGCCCATCAAACGCAGTCACTGTGCCCATCAAATGCAGCCACTGTGCCCTCAAACGCAGCCACTGTGCCCTCAAACGCAGCCACTGTGCCCTCAAACGCAGCCACTGTGCCCTCAAACGCAGCCACTGTGCCATCAAACGCAGTCACTGTGCCCATCAAACGCAGTCACTGTGCCCATCAAACGCAGTCACTGTGCCCATCAAACGCAGCCACTGTACCCATCAAATGCAGCCACTGTGCCCCATCAAACGCAGCCACTGTGCCCCATCAAACGCAGCCACTGTGCCCCATCAAATGCAGCCACTGTGCCCCATCAAATGCAGCCACCGTGCCCATCAAATGCAGCCACCGTGCCCATCAAATGCAGCCACCGTGCCCATCAAATGCAGCCACCGTGCCCATCAAATGCAGCCACCGTGCCCATCAAACGCAGCCACCGTGCCCTCAAACGCAGCCACCGTGCCCTCAAACGCAGCCACCGTGCCCTCAAACGCAGCCACCGTGCCCTCAAACGCAGCCACCGTGCCCTCAAATGCAGCCACCGTGCCCTCAAACGCAGCCACCGTGCCCTCAAACCCAGCCACTGTGCCCTCAAACGCAGCCACTGTGCCCTCAAACGCAGCCACCGCGCCATCAAATGCAGCCACTGTGCCCATCAAACGCAGCCACTGTGCCCATCAAACGCAGCCACTGTGCCCATCAAATGCAGCCACTGTGCCCAACAAACGCAGCCACTGTGCCCATCAAACGCAGCCACTGTGCCATCAAACGCAGCCATTGTGCCATAAAACATAGCCATTGTGCCATCAAATGCTGCCACTGTGCCCATCAAATTCTGCTAGTGCCCATCAAATTCTGCTAGTGCCCATCAAATGCTACCAGTGCCCATAACACTGATATACTTTATTAAAGCATTGTACCTGCTGTCCTGGGGGTTTCCCTCGTGCTCCTCTCTCTCCTGACGTCACAGCCCCAGGGCCGAGGAGAAGATTCACTGCAGCAAAGCAGTGCAGGGGAGGGTAGGCGGAGCTTAAGGCTCCACCTGTCACCTGTTGGTTATGGGGGCGCGAGTGATACACGCCGCCCCCCCACATGAGAGAAAGACCCCCCCACCCGTCTTGCTGTTTCCCTGCTCCCGCTGCCGCCTCCCGCACACATGCAGCCCACGGCGGCCGGCTTTCCGTAGCGGCGCCGTGGTGTATGGGCGTGCTTGTCAGAGTAAGGGGGCGTGAGATACACGCCTCCACCCTCTGACAAGCACACCCATACACAGTGGCGCCGCTACAGAAAGCCGGCCGCCGTGGGCTGCATGTGTGCGGGAGGCGGCAGCGGGAGCAGGGAAACAGCAAGACGGGTGGGGGGGCTTTCTCTCATGCGGGGGGGGGCGGCCCTTTTTGCCGCCCCCCGCAAAGTGCCGCCCTAGGCCTTGTCGGCCTAGGCCAAGACACAGCCCTGCCTCCTCAGACAGCGGTGTCTAATGTCAGTGCGATCAGAGAGAGTAAGAGAGAATCAGGGGGGGCTTATTTTTATATCTCTTGCTACAAACTAATGTCATTTTTGGTATCTATCTACTTGGCATAAGATCATCTTTTATATTTTACCAATCATTTGGCCAATATAGTGTGTGTTTAGTGCATTCAAATTCAAAAAAGTGTTTTTTTTCCAAAAAATTGCGTTTGAAAAATTGCTGTGCAAATACTGTGTGAAAAATAAAATTGCAACACCCACCATTTTAATCTGTAGGGCCTTTTCTTTAAAATATATATATATAATGTATGGGGGTTCAAAGTAATTTTCTAGCAAAAGAAAAGTATTTTTTCATGTAAACAAAAAGTGTCAGAAAGTGCTTTGTCTTCAAGCATTTTCATTATTTTTTTTATAACTGACAATTGCGCTGTCGTGCGACACTGTACCCAAACAAAATTGATGTCCTTTTTTTCCCACAAATAGAGCTTTCTTTTGGTAGTATTTGGTCACCTCTGCGGTTTTTATTTTTTGTGCTATAAACAAAAGAAGAGCAAAAATTTTGAAAAAAACACAATGGGGGTTATTTACTAAAGGAAAATCCACTTTGCACTGCAAGTGCACTTGGAAGTAAAGTCGCTGTAGATCCGAGGGGAACATGCAAGGAAAATAAAAAACAGGATTTTAGCTTGCACATGATTGGATGATAAAATCAGCAGAGCTTCCACTCATTTCAGATCTACCCCTTAGATTTAGAGTGACTGCACTTCCAAGTGCACTTTTAGTGCATTTTCAAGTGCACTTGCAGTGCAAAGTGGATTTGTCTTTTATAAATAACCCCCAATGCGGTTGATTTACGAAAAGGCAAATACACAGTGCAGTTTGCGAAATGCAGTTGCACTCTGCAAGAGCAGCTGCTCCAAAGCTTAGTAAATGAGCAAAAGCTATACTGACCATCATCCAATCATGTGTAAGCAAAAATTCATTTTTTTTTTATTTTCCTTGCATGTGATTGGGTACTTTTTGCAAAGTGAAGCCTTGGCTCATTTACTAAGCTCTGGAGCATCTGCATTTGCAGAGTGCAACTGCACTTTGCACAGTCTATTTGCCTTTAGTAAATCAACCTCAATATCTTTTACTTTTTGCTATAATAAATATCCCAAATTTAAAAAAAACAAAAACACATTTTTTCCTCCATTTAGGCCTATAGGTATTCTTCTATATATTTTTCCTAAAAAAAAAATCGCAATAAGCATATATGATTGGTTTGCGCAAAAGTTATAGCGTCTACAAAATAGGGGATAGATTTATGGCATTTTATTTTTTATTTTTTTTTTACTAGTAATGGTGGTGATCAGCGATTTTTATCGGGACTGCGATATTATGGTGGACACATCGGACACTTTTGACACATTTTTGGGACTAGTGACAATTATACAGCGATCAATGCTATAAAAATGCACTGATTACTGTATAAATGTCACAGGCAGGGAAGGGGTTAATACTAGGGGGCAATCAAGGGGTTAAATGTGTTCCCTAGCGTGTGTTCTAACTGTGGGGGGAAGAGACTGACTAGAAGGAGAGAGAGATCGGTGTTCATACTTAGTATGAACACACGATCTGTCTCCTCTTCCCTGAGACAACCGGGATCTATGTGTTTACACACACAGATCCCGGTTCTTGCTCTGTCATGAGTGATCGCAGGTGCCCGGTGGTCATCACACCCGCCGGGCACTCCCATTGGCTCTGGGGGTGAGCCGCAGGCATGTGTGCATGCCTCCGGTGGCGCATCCCCTGGTGGTCAAAAGGCAAAGCGATGTAAGGTAACGTTGTTTCACCCAGGGGAGCCAACCTGCCGTAATACAACTGCAGCGGCTAGTCGGGAAGGGGTTAAATGGCTTTTTTTCCTTTAGAAATGTCATTTTGCTGTGGCACTGTTCTACACATCGCACAGATGCGCCACTTTACAGGCAGACTAAGGGGACCCCCAGGCAAGATATTTAAAGGTATATTTAATTCTTATTGTTTCACTTTAAGCATTATTAAAATCACTGCTTCTCAAAAAACAGTTGTTTTAAAAATGTTTTTTTTTGCATTGATACATGTCCCCTGGGGCAGGACCCAGGTCCCCATACACTTTATCGCAATAACTTGCACATAAGCCTTTAAAATTAGGACTTTTATTTTTTCATGTTTGTGCCCCATAGATTTTAACAGGAATGTCTCTTATAGTGAACTATGTGTTAGCCAGGCAGAATTGGAGTGTAAAAGCTGAAGATGAAGTTCTGGAAACTGCTGTCATCTGGGATCCCCTCACCTTTTTATCCTTTCATTTCCATTTTCTGTATACATGCATAGATTTCTCTTGTTCCACGGGCTGAGAGATACTTCCATTCACACTGAACAGTATGAATGGATGAATCTACACTGCCAGCTGTTATAATCAGACAGCCTTGGGTGCTGTGGCTGTCTCAATACAATAGCTGTCAGTATAGATCAGCTTTTCCAAACCAGTGTGCCGCAGCACACTGGTGTGCCAACAGAGGATCTCAGGTGTGCCGTGGGATCAGGGGAGAGAAGGGCTGTCAGATGAGCCTGATCTTCCGACCCCCTGCCGAACTGTACATCGGCGCAGGGGAGTGTGCTGTGCTCTCTGCTTCCCCCTACAGTGCAGTACCTGGCTGAATGAGGAAACTGGAAAGGTACTGTGCTAGAAGCTAGATTTGTTTAAAAGGCTTTATATATGTGTCTGTGTGTGTGTGCATGTGAGTGTCTGTCTGTGTGCGTGTGTACATGTGTCTGTGTGTGTGTGCATGTGAGTGTCTGTCTGTCTGTGTGTGTGTGCATGTGTCTGTATGTGTGTGTGTGCATGTGTCTGTATGTGTGTGTGTGTGTGCATTTGTCTGTATGTGTGTGTGCATGTGTGTGTGTGTGCATGTGTCTGTATGTGTGTGTGTGTGTGTGTGTGTGTGTGCATGTATCTGTATGAGTGTGTGTGTGTGTCTGTATGAGTGTGTACATGTGTCTGTATGTGTGTGTGTGTGTGCATGTGTCTGTATGTGTGTCTGTATGTGTGTGTGTGTGTGTGTGTGTGCATGTGTCTGTATGTGTGTGTGCATGTGTCTGTATGTGTGTGTGCATGTGTCTGTATGTGTGTGTGTGTGCATGTGTCTGTATGTGTGTGCATGTGTCTGTATGTGTGTGCATGTGTCTGTATATGTGTGTGTGTGTGCATGTGTCTGTATGTGTGTGTGCATGTATCTGTGTGTGTGTGTGTGCATGTGCCTGTATGTGTGTGTGTGCATGTGTCCGTTTGTGTCTGTGTGTGTGTGTGTGTGCATGTGTCTGTATGTGTGTGTGCATGTGTCTGTATGTGTGTGTGTGTGCATGTGTCTGTATGTGTGTGTGTGTGCATGTGTCTGTATGTGTGTGTGTGCATGTATCTGTATGTGTGTGTGTGCATGTGTCTGTGTGTGTGTGCATGTGTCTGTATGTGTGTGTGTGCATGTGTCTGTATGTGTATGTGTGTGTGTGCATGTATATGTGTGTGTGTGCATGTATCTGTGTGTGTGTGCATGTCTCTGTGTGTGTGTGCATGTGTCTGTATGTGTGTGTGTGTGTGTGTGTGTGCATGTATCTGTGTGTGTATCTGTGTGTGTGCATGTGTCTGTATGTGTGTGTGCATGTGTCTATATGTGTGTGTGTGCATGTGTCTGTATGTGTGTGCATGTGTCTGTATGTGTGTACATGTGTCTGTATGTGTGTGTGTGTGCATGTATCTGTATGTGTGTGTGTGCATGTGTCTGTATGAGTGTGTACATGTGTCTGTATGTGTGTGTGTGCATGTGTCTGTATGTGTGTGTGGTGTGTGCATGTGTATGTGTGCGTGTGCATGTGTCTGTATGTGTGTGTGTGTGTGCATGTATCTGTGTGTGTGTGTGTGTGTGCATGTGTCTGTATGTGTGTGTGCATGTATGTGTGTGTGTGTGTGTGTGTGTGTGTGTGTGTGTGTGCATGTGTCTGTATGTGTGTGTGTGTGCATGTGTCTGTATGTGTGTGTGTATGTGTGTGTGTGTGCATGTGTCTGTTTGTGTCTGTCTGTGTGTGTGTGTGTGCATGTGTCTGTATGTGTGTGTGTGTGCATGTGTCTGTGTGTGTGTGTGTGTGTGTGTGCATGTATCTGTATGTGTGTGTGTGTGTGTGTGTGTGTGTGCATGTGTCTGTATGTGTGTGTGCATGTGTCTGTATGTGTGTGTGTGTGTGCATGTGTCTGTATGTGTGTGTGTGTATGTGTGTGTGTGTGCATGTGTCTGTTTGTGTCTGTCTGTGTGTGTGTGTGTGCATGTGTCTATATGTGTGTGTGTGTGTGTGTGTGTGCATGTATCTGTGTGTGTCTGTATGTGTGTGTGCATGTGTCTGTGTGTGTGTGTGTGTGTGTGTGTGTGTGTGTGCATGTATCTGTATGTGTGTGTGTGCATGTATCTGTATGTGTGTGTGTGCATGTGTCTGTATGTGTGTGTGCATGTGTCTGTTTGTGTCTGTCTGTGTGTGTGTGTGTGCATGTGTCTGTATGTGTGTGTGTGTGCATGTGTCTGTGTGTGTGTGTGTGCGTGTGCATGTATCTGTATGTGTGTGTGTGTGCATGTGTCTGTATGTGTGTGTGCATGTGTCTGTATGTGTGTGTGTGTGCATGTGTCTGTATGTGTGTGTGCATGTGTCTGTATGTGTGTGTGTGTGTGCATGTGTCTATATGTGTGTGTCTGTATGTGTGTGTGCATGTGTCTGTGTGTGTGTGTGTGTGTGTGTGTGTGTGCATGTATCTGTATGTGTGTGTGTGCATGTATCTGTATGTGTGTGTGTGCATGTATCTGTATGTGTGTGTGTGTGTGCGCATGTATCTGTGTGTGTGTGTGCATGTGTCTGTATGTGTGTGTGCATGTGTCTGCATGTGTGTGTGTGTGCATGTATCTGTATGTGTGTGTGTGTGTGCATGTATCTGTATGTGTGTGTGTGTGTGCATGTGTCGGTATGTGTGTGCATGTGTCGGTATGTGTGTGCATGTCTCTGTATGTGTGTGTGCATGTCTCTGTATGTGTGTGTGCATGTCTCTGTATGTGTGTGTGTGTGTGCATGTATCTGTGTGTGTATATTTGTGTGTGTGCATGTGTCTGTGTGTGTGTGCATGTGTCTGTATGTGTGTGTGTGCATGTATCTGTATGTGTGTGTGTGTGTGTGTGTGTGTGCATGTGTCTGTATGTGTGTGTGTGTGCATGTGTCTGTATGTGTGTGTGTGTGTGTGTGCATGTGTGTGTGTGTGCATGTGTCTGTATGTGTGTGTGTGCATGTGTCTGTATGTGTGTGTGTGCATGTCTCTGTATGTGTGTGTGCATGTGTCTGTATGTGTGTGTGCATGTGTCTGTATGTGTGTGTGTGCATGCGTGTGCTTGTGTGTCTGTATGTGTGTGTGCATGTGTGTGCACATGTCTGTATGTGTGTGTGCATGTGTCTGTATGTGTATGTATTTGTTTGGGCATGTGTCTGTATGTGTGTGTACATGTGTCTGTATGTGTGTATGTGTGTGTGCACGTGTCTGTATGTGTGCATGTGTCTGTATGTGTGTGTACGCACTTGTCTGTATGAGTGCATGTGTCTGTATGCTTGTGTGTATGTTACCTTTAATCCTGACCCCCCCCATTCCTGTACCATCAGAACTGCTTTTGTAGGGCTTGTTTGTGATAGCAGCAAGGACTGCTGCTCCTCTGAAAAGCAATCCATGCACAGATTGCTTTTCAGAGGCGCATTAGACAGGTGGTAAAGAGGCATTATGTTGCCTCCTCACCACACAGTTGTGGGGTAGTTCAGCCCCATTCACCCTGGTATACCTCCAGCTGCGGCCACAGCATGTATACACCCCCAGCTGCTGCCTCTGCAGCTAAAGGGGGAGAAGTTGGGGGTGGTAAAAACAGCTCAACCATGTGGTTTTACTGCCCCCTCCAACCTGACATGTGAACAAGCCCTTGGTTCAAATTCATTTCAATGGGCTTCCCTATCCATAAAAATGCAGGGAAAGAAGTCCCTGACCTTTTTTTTTTAAATTTAACTGCACCAAAAGCACCCCACATTTTTCAATGTGTGGGGTACCATTAAGAATGAATGGCACCCCTAAAGAGCAGAGCTTTTGCCTGTGTGTCAGAAACTAGCGCGATTTTGCGCATGTTCCATGACACACAGTAACGTGAACCGAGCCTTGGACTGGGGTGCCTTAAGACTGAAAATACTTTTTAAGGGCGCCCCGACTGGAAAAAGGTTGAGAAACACTGGTATAGATACATTGTAAAGAAGCCCATGCATGTATGGCTAACCTTACAGAAAGTGAAAGATTAGAAGTTACCCACTCAACCTTAGGTGGACAGCATATGACGTCCTTAGGTTGAAGTGGAGATGCAGGAATCATTTAATCATTGTTTTTTTTTATCCGGCGATTCCCTGCAATGTTTAGACACCTGATTGCTTTTACAGGTGGTGGGAGGGGATGCTACACCCACCCCCCACCCCCCCCGCTGCCCTCTGGTTCTTCTCCCGGCTCTACGCAGCAGCGGTTTACCATCGATGGTCCCCGGCCATCTCTATGACCCTTGGTGGCCACAAGCAACATACTTTTTTTTCTGGGAAGCCTGAGATATTTTTTTTTTTTTTTTTATTTCAACCTTTCAAACATAGAGGAGATACCTGGGGACTTATAGATTATTATTGTAAATAATACCTATCATGCCCTATTCCTATTACAAGGGATGTTTACATGTTTGATCAAAAAAAAATTAAGGGAAAGTGTAAAAACAAAAAAAAATTATACAGAATAAACAATTTAAAAAGCTTGGTCTGGAAGTGGTTAAAAGAGTTGAGAAGATCCCAGATGACAACAGTTTTCAGAATGCTATCTTCTGGTCTAAAATGGAGGCTTTTATTCTCCAGTTTTGACTGTTTCACTTCCGCGAAGGACCCTCCAAAACATAAACATTTTACTCGTCAAAGCATGCACTTAGGAATTTACACAAGCAACACTAGGGATGAGCTTCGAGTTCGAGTTGAACTCATGCTCGACTCGAACATCGGCTGTTCGCCAGTTCGCCGAACAGCGAACAATTTGGAGTGTTTGCGGCAAATTCGAATGCCGCGGAACACCCTTTAAAGGTCTATGGGAGAAATCAAAAGTGCTAATTTTTAAGAAATAAATAATAAGATGATTGTGCGCAGATATTGAAATAGTGCCAAAATAATTAATTAAAATATTTTAGGAGAGTATCTAAATTATTTCCTTATTGTATAAAACCACGTGGTATTTAAGAAAAAATATAAAAAGTATATACCAAAATATTATATCTCAAATGGGAAATATTCAATCAATAATCTATATAGCAATAATAATGTCCGTATGTGAATTCTCAGTGCTTGGCAGGAAGTAGTGTCAATAATAAACAAATAAATATATATCTAAACAAATGGAATTATATGGATGGAATAAGTATAGTCTGAACTTGATAAATTTCACTTTAAATGTCTCTATGGCAGTGGTAAGGGGCAATCTATAGGAAGTCCAACCAGTATTATAGTGGGTAGAGGATAATAAAGTTCTATGAATATAAGATGAGGTAAGGATGATTGTTCCAAATGTTTCTACTGCAGCTCCTTTATGTGTCTGGTCTCCCAGAACTCTTACCTCCAGATTAGTGATAGCATGCAATTACCTCCGTCACCACTGTGGGGATCCCTCAGTTTTCCTAAGCAGTAATCATCTATCCTCTGGATGGCATATCGTGATGCTGTTTCCTCTCTTTTAGCCACGTTCAGTCTCTCTCTCCTTGAGCTAATTAACTAGTCACTTAAACCAGCGAAGGTGACTAGACTGCCTGGCGCCTACAACCCTTTTTCTTGCTGTTCTGAACAAAACTCTTTCATTATGTTCTATTCCTGGCAGGGCATGGTTCAGTTTATTAACCACCTGGTGTTTTTTTTATTTTTGGGGGTTCCCCACACCATTTATTTTTTTAAATTTTGGCGCGGGGTTCCCCTTAAAATCCAAATAAGACCTGAAGGGCCTGGTATGGAATTTTGGGGGACCCCCCACGTCATTTTTTTTTTTTAAATTTTGGTTCGGGGTTCCCCTGTGGGGAATTCCCATGCCGTTTTTATCAATGAACTTTTATGTGTATTATCGGGCCGGCAATTCAGTATAGCCGCGAGTAGTTTTAAATTACTTTTTTCCTTTGAAATGTCATTTTGCTGTCAGACTGTTCTAAACATGGGAAACACGCGCCCCTTTACAGGCATACTATAGACACCCCCCAGGTACGAAATTTAAAGGGATATTACACTTTTATTGTTTGACTTTAAGCATTATTAAAATCACTGCTCCCGAAAAAACGGCCGTTTTTAAAACTTTTTTTGCATTGATCCATGTCCCCTGGGGCAGGACCCAGGTCCCCAAACACTTTTTATGACAATACCATGCATATAAGCCTTTAAAATTAGGATAAGTGAGCAAAGTGCCTTCGCGCTACTCTGGATGAGTGCAAAATATTCATAAACAATTTAAAAGTGAAAGTGCATAAATAAATGCAGCAAAATCTATTAGTGTGACACAAACCACTGATCAAATGAAATAAATAATAAGGTGATTCTGCGCAGATATTGAAATAGTGCCAAAATAATTAATTAAAATATTTTAGGAGAGTATCTAAATTATTTCCTTATTGTATAAAACCACGTGGTATTTAAGAAAAAATATATAAAGTATATACCAAAATATTATATCTCAAATGGGAAATATTCAATCAATAATCTATATAGCAATAATAAAGTCCGTATGTGAATTCTCAGTGCTTGGCAGGAAGTAGTGTCAATAATAAACAAATAAATATATATCTAAACAAATGGAATTATATGGATGGAATAAGTATAGTCTGAACTTGATAAATTTCACTTTAAATGTCTCTATGGCAGTGGTAAGGGGCAATCTATAGGAGGTCCAACCAGTATTATAGTGGGTAGAGGATAATAAAGTTCTATGAATATAAGATGAGGTAAGGATGATTGTTCCAAATGTTTCTACTGCAGCTCCTTTATGTGTCTGGTCTCCCAGAACTCTTACCTCGAGATTAGTGATAGCATGCAATTACCGCCGTCACCACTGGGGGGATCCCTCAGTTTTCCTAAGCAGTGATCATCTCTCCTCTGGATGGCATATCGTGATGCCGTTTCCTCTCTCCTAGCCACGTTCAGTCTCTCTCTCCTTGAGCTAATTAACTAGTCACTTAAACCAGCGAAGGTGACTAGACTGCCCGGCACCTACAATCCTTTTTCTTGCTGTTCTGAACAAAACTCTTTCATTATGTCCTATTCCTGGCAGGGCAAGGTTTAGTTCATTAACCACCTGGTGAACCAGGGCTGTAGATGGAAACTTTTACCTCCCTCTAGCAGTGGTTAACCCTGTAGGGTTTGTCACTGAGCAAACTATTTTACTGCATTTAATTATTTTTATGGAATGATTTGTTAAATGGCATGCAAAACCATGTGAGAAGTTTATCTATTGGTAATGACCAGTCTCAGAGCAAAACAGCCCCCTTCAGGCTCTTCAATAAAGAAGACATGGATCCATGCAGTAAAATAGTTTAGCCTCCCATCCAATCGTGGTTGCGGAGCGGCCCGAGGAAAGAAGATGAAGTGAAGCTGAGGAAGATGCCGGACGAGAAGACCGGATGAAGAACCAGAAGAACAAGAAGAACCAGAAGAACAAGAACCAGAAGAAGAAGAAGATGGAGGAAGAAACCGAAGGAAGATAGAAGAAAGAAGATAGAAAATAGAAGAAAGAAGAAGCATTTAAATAAAGGAATTGACAAAAACTGTCTCTTGTCATTTTTAACATTTTTGACGGTTCAGGAGGGGGGGCGCTCTCTCGTCCCCCCCTCTTTTCCTGCGGCCTGCCAGGGTGCATGCTCAGATAAGGGTCTGGTATGGATTTTTGGGGGTACCCCACGCCATTTTTTTTTTTTTATTTTGGCGCGGGGTTACCCTTAAAATCCATACCAGACCTGAAGGGTTTGGTATAGATTTTGAGGGGGACCCCACGCCAATTTTTTTTTTTTTAATTTTGGCCGGGGTTCCCCTTAATATCCAAACCAGACCTGAAGGACCTGGTATGGAATTTAGGGGGACCCCCACATCCTTTTTTTTTTAATTTTGGTTCGGGGTTCCCCTGTGGGGAATTCCCATGCCATTTTTATCAATGAACTTTTATGTGTATTGTCGGACCGGCAATGCAATAGCCGCGAGTAGTTTTAAATGACTTTTTTCCTTTGAAATGTTATTTTGCTGTCAGACTGTTCTAAACACGGGAAACATGCGCCCCTTTACAGGCATACTATAGACACCCCCCAGGTACGAAATTTAAAGGAATAATACACTTTTATTGTTTGACTTTAAGCATTATTAAAATCACTGCTCCCGAAAAAACGGACGTTTTTAAAACTTTTTTTGCATTGATACATGTCCCCTGGGGCAGGACCCAGGTCCCCAAACACTTTTTATGACAATACCATGCAAATTAGCCTTTAAAATGAGCACTTTTGATTTCAAATGTTCAAGTCCCATAGACTTCAATGGGGTTCTAACGTTCGTGCGAAGTATTGGTCTGTTCGCAAGTTCTGGTGCGAACCGAACCGGGGGGGTGTTCAGCTCATCCTTAAGCAACACATTGTTAATTACAATAGATGTTCATTCTTTTTAGGATGCAGTCACTGTTCGGCCTACAATTTTCAATCCACCACTTTTAATTTTTCAGTCAAAGTTTGTCAAACCAGGTGGTTCTGACAGAGCCACCCACAGATCGAATTTCAATCTATTCATCAATCTGGCTCTCTTTTACTAAAAAGATATGTTTGGTTGGTGTTCCTCAGTGAAGCCAATATTTAGACATCGGCCAGAGTGGGATCTGCACTTAGTGACAGTTACATAGTTACATAGTAGGTGAGGTCGATAAAAGACACAAGTCCATCAAGTCCAACCTTTGTGTGTGATTATATGTCAGTATTACATTGTATATCCCTGAATGTTGTGGTCGTTCAGGTGCTAATCTAATAGTTTTTTGAAACTATCGATGCCCCCCGCTGAGACCACCGCCTGTGGAAGGGAATTCCACATCCTTGCCGCTCTTACAGTAAAGAACCCTCTACGTAGTTTAAGGTTAAACCTCTTTTCTTCTAATTTTAATGAGTGGCCACATGTCTTGTTAAACTCCCTTCCACAAAAAAGTTTTAACCCTATTGGTGAAAATTATACAATTTCCCTGTTCAGACATGAGATCACAAAGTCTGCCAGAGAAAAGTTTCAGAAACAATTCCCTTTGCAGCCTGGAGATATCATATGCCAAAAGCTTCAAAAACTTATATTTCCTTCCCCCATGTCCCCTCCCCTGATTTTTCATTTGAGATAAATAACACAATCATTAGTCCATTCCCTCATGTCAGCACGCTAGTTGTGGTCCTGGACTCTGACCTCTCCTTTTGACCCCACAGCCAATCACTGTCTAAATGTTGCTGCCTTAACCTCCCTAACATCTCCAGAATACACCCCTTCTTACCAATGTCAACACCAAGCTACAATTTTCCTTGTTATGCCTCACCTTGACTATAGAAACCTCCCCCTCATTGGCCTACCTCTACACAGGTTATCCCATCTATATTGCCGCAACTAGACTCATCTACCTTACCAACAGCTCATTACCCACCAACCCTCTTTGCCAATCCCTCCACTTGCCTGCGCTCATCCAATGAATACAATTCAAATTGCCTTTACCTGCTTAAATCTGTTAATATTAAAACGGTGATTAAACTTGTTGAAAAAATGTATAGCTTCAGCCATAGCCTTTACTGCAATATACACTCGTGGAGATTCTCTGCAAAGCACCTTATTGCCAATTACTGAAACAAG
This sequence comes from Aquarana catesbeiana, assembly GCF_042186555.1. Taxonomy (NCBI): domain Eukaryota; kingdom Metazoa; phylum Chordata; class Amphibia; order Anura; family Ranidae; genus Aquarana; species Aquarana catesbeiana. Next base: position 40,659,016 of record NC_133324.1, read on the forward strand.
GTTTCTTAAAAAACCCCGACTAAAAGTAGGAACATTTTGGAAATAAATATTTTTTCCATTTTGAGTCGATGTTATATTGTAAAATGTAATGATCAGATTATCCATCAGCTGCCCAGTTTGTGAATGTCTTGACAATAGATTCTCATCAAATGAACCTTTGTCTCTAAGAATTGGCGGATTAAAAATATCTAAAGACAAACTTGTTGTAAAACTTATCATATTAGTTAAGATCATGATATCACTTGATGTCCAGCTCGGGGGAAGGATAAGCATATTGTTTCTAATAATTAAAGAGTATTCAAAAAGGAATTTCCGAGCATTGCCTGTGAAGGAACCACAAAGTATTAAAACTTTACAATTTATTTTACTAAGTGTGTCTGTCCACTGATCCATTGTAGCGGAATTCACGGTCATTCTTTTTTCAAAAGCCACACAAATCTCTTGGGAAGCCAAATGTCTCTTCAGAATTTGCGATTCATTCTCTCCGGTATCATTGTCTGATAAAAGTATTCCAACCCACGTCCAGCCAAAATATTTCACTAGTTTGGCAATTGCTAAATAATGGACATAATCATTCTGAACGGTCCTGAAAACATGCTGGTAAAGGAGTCTGTCACTTAATGAGTAATCAGTGGCTCCATAGCTGATCTGAGAAGAGGAGGATTAACCATTAACTATAATGTTACTATATTTTCAGATTACATTCATATCCAGATGCCACTGAAATTATCATTAGAGACCGCACTGTACAAATATTTAAAATTACAATTGAACTTTCAGGTTGAATCAGCTAAATATATTCAATGCGCATCAAAATAAAAGTGTTCAAAGTCTTACACAGTCTTTCCAGTTGCCCCAGTGATGAAGTCTTCCAGGATGAAACGTATTTTTGGGTGGTAGAAGTAGTGGTGATGCCAGACACTGTTTGATACTCTGAATGCCTGTTTTGATCTTCCATTTGTAAGTACATTTCCTTTAAATAAAAACTTGGATTTTATGGATGTTGTGTAATGAGATGTTCCTCCCTCTATCTGTGTGCACATTATACCTCGTCCATGGAACTGTGGAGTGATTACATGGTGTTGGATGGAGGAGACAGGGAGAGTACATACATACTAGTGCTTAGACCTGCCAGTGAAGTGTCATCTCTTGCCCGTTGAAGGCTTGCTTGCTAAGGCGTTTTTTGACCTGTAAGGGTCAAACTTTCTGGTAAGAGGCTAATCCCCTTTGTTTGAAGTGGAGCATGTTCACAGTACAGAATACTCGGATACCCGGGACTCCCCTCTTCATTGGCTGAGACAGCAGCATGGCACCATTGGTTCCTGCTGTTGTTATTCAAAGTCAGTCAGCCAATGAGTAGAGAAAGGGGGCAGGGCCAGGCCGTGGCTCTGTGGGCACTCAACAGGACAGATGGGCCAGAAGCACCAAAGCGGGACCTGAGAAGAGGTGGATCTGGGCTGCTCTGTGCAAAACCAACTGCACAGAGGCGGTACCGTAAGTATGACATGTTTGTTATTTTTAACAAAAAAAAACAATACTTTAGTATCACTTTAAATAATTTTTGCGCTATATGAATTTATATGTTGTGTTTATTTTTTGTTTTTTTTAACATATTTGCACCATTCTTGGTTATTTGAATTTTCAATTATGTTGGTAAGCACATTTGCACTTTGATGATTTGATATATGGAAAGCAGTGTACATTATACTGCCTTTATGATTTACAGACAGTGCAACAATTTTTTTATAATTCAAAAGTCTTACAGAGCCTGAGTAGATAAGCCTGTCCCCTGCCAGCATGCTGCAGAGAAGGATCTTTGCTCTTTGCATTGTAACTGTGGTCTGCCTGAATAGGTACAACGTGCCCCCTGTTGTGTCAGATTTATAGCTCTCCATTCAGCAAGAGCCATAAGTATTTATGCTAAAGCTTGGACTTATCAGTGGGTAGGGATGAGCTTCGTGTTCGAGTCGAACTCATGTTCGACTCGAACATCGGCTGTTCGCCGTTCGCCGAATTGCGAACGATATGGGCCGTTCGCGCTAAATTCGTGTGGCGCGTCACGGCCCATAATTCACTGCGGCATCGCAGTGCATTGCTGGCTGATGATTGGCCAAGCATGCACTATGACCCGCATGCTTGACCAATCACAGCGCCGTCAGTAGAGAGAGCTGTAATTGGCCAAAGCCAGGGTGGCTTTGGCCAATTATGGCTCAGGGGATTTAGTACACACCCCACACTATATAAGGCCGCCTGCACGGCGGCCCTGTGTAGTGTGTGTTCCGGTGTGCTGAGAGATAGAGAGAGAGAGAGAGAGAGAGACAGTGTCATTTGATTTGAGTTAGATAGAATAGGCAGAACAGTCAGTCAGTTAGCTGCACTTACAGTGTATTGTGTGTGTATATATATGCATCCCAGGTGTTGCATATATATATATATATACACTGTATTCAGTTTAGCTAGATCCGTTCCTGTTATCTTCTATCTAGACTATTTACATTTAGTGCAGTGTGTCCTGCTCACAGTGTTCAGCTAGATCCGTTCCTGCTATTTACATTTAGTGCAGTGCGTCCTGCTCACAGTGTTCAGCTAGATCCGTTCCTGTTATCTTCTAGACTATTTACATTTAGTGCAGTGCGTCCTGCTCACAGTGTTCAGCTAGATCCGTTCCTGCAATTTACATTTAGTGCAGTGCGTCCTGCTCACAGTGTTCAGCTAGATCCGTTCCTGCTATTTACATTTAGTGCAGTGCGTCCTGCTCACAGTGTTCAGCTAGATCCGTTCCTGCTATTTACATTTAGTGCAGTGCGTCCTGCTCACAGTGTTCAGCTAGATCCGTTCCTGCTATTTACATTTAGTGCAGTGCGTCCTGCTCACAGTGTTCAGCTAGATCCATTTCTGTTATCTTCTAGACTATTTACATTTAGTGCAGTGCGTCCTGCTCACAGTGTTCAGCTAGATCCGTTCCTGTTATCTTCCTACTGACAGGCAGGCTTGTCTGGTTACAGTATATAAAGCTACCTGAAGAAAATTACAGGTGTTCTATTTGATCCTATTAGTACCACGGTCAGGCAGCTAGACTATTTACATGTAGTACAGTGCGTCCTGCTCACAGTGTACAGCTAGATCCGTTCCTGTTATCTTCCTACTGACAGGCAGGCTTGTCTGGTTACAGTATATAAAGCTACCTGAAGAAAATGACAGGTGTTCTATTTGATCCTATTAGTACCACGGTCAGGCAGCTAGACTATTTACATTTAGTACAGTGCGTCCTGCTCACAGTGTTCAGCTAGATCCGTTCCTGTTATCTTCCTACTGACAGGCAGGCTTGTCTGGTTACAGTATATAAAGCTACCTGAAGAAAATTACAGGTGTTCTATTTGATCCTATTAGTACCACGGTCAGGCAGCTAGACTATTTACATTTAGTACAGTGCGTCCTGCTCACAGTGTACAGCTAGATCCGTTCCTGTTATCTTCCTACTGACAGGCAGGCTTGTCTGGTTACAGTATATAAAGCTACCTGAAGAAAATTACAGGTGTTCTATTTGATCCTATTAGTACCACGGTCAGGCAGCTAGACTATTTACATTTAGTACAGTGCGTCCTGCTCACAGTGTTCAGCTAGATCCGTTCCTGTTATCTTTCTACTGACAGGCAGGCTTGTCTGGTTACAGTATATAAAGCTACCTGAAGAAAATTACAGGTGTTCTATCCCAGCTTAGTGCAGCTACAGGCCATTAGTATGTCTGGAAGGCCAAGAAGGAGAGGCAGACAGTCACAAGCCAATAAGAGAGGGCAAGCAGGCTCTGTGTCTAGTGCTGGTTGTGGAGACGGTGCATCCTCATCAGCACGTGGCCATGGGACACGCTTGGCCTTTTTTTCGGCAGCTGGCCGTGTTGAGCCGCAACATGCGGAAGACTTGGTCGAGTGGATGACCAAGCCGTCCTCATCCTCCTCATCCTCTCTCACCCATGCCCAGGGTGCTTTGTCTGGCAAAGCAGCGGCCTCATCCCTCAGCTCAATGTCATCAGTGACTCCTTCCCTAGCTCCACCATGTCCTCATGAGGATTCCCTCGAACTGTTTGACCACAGTGTTGGGTACATGCTCCAGGAGGATGCCCAGCGTTTGGAAGGCTCTGATGACGATACTGAGCTCGATGAAGGCAGTAACATGAGCACGGACAGAGGGGGTGCCCAAGAAGGACAGCAATCTGGCAGTCATGCTCCCCCTGCTGCAGCATACTGCCAGGTTTGCTCCAGTGATGAGGAGGGAGGGGATGATGAGGTCACTGACTCAACGTGGGTGCCTGATAGGAGAGAGGAGGAGGAGGAGGAGGAGGAGGAGGAGGAGGCGGCGGCACATCACCAACGAGGCAGGATGCCCTCCAGGGGCCAGCCTAAGGGCAGCACATTGACTGCATCACACCCCAAAGCTCCACATGTGCAGGGCGCTGCAGTCTCTGCGCGTTATTCAAAAAGTTCTTTGGTGTGGGCCTTTTTTGAGACGAGTGCATCAGATCGCACCGCTGCTATTTGCAACATATGTCTCAAGCGTATCTCGCGTGGCCAAAACATCTCCCGCTTGGGTACCACATGCTTGACCAGACATATGTTGACCTGCCATGCAGTTCGTTGGCAAGCGTATCTAAAAGACCCACACCAAAGAACAAAGAGGATCTCTCCTTGCTCCTCATCAGCTGAGATTTCCAACCCCACTAGACCTTCAGTCCTCTCTGAGACCTGCAGTGAGAGGAATGAAGGTGTAGAATTAGGTGTGTCACAGTCAAGTACTTGTGGGCAATCTGCTTTTGGTACACCGACGTCAGATTGTACCAGGCAAATTTCCCTGCCCCAGCTGCTGCACCGCCGAAAGAAGTTTGCTCCCAGCCATCCACATGCCCAGCGGTTGAATGCTAGCTTGGCAAAATTGCTAGCACTTCAACTGCTGCCTTTTCAGTTGGTAGACTCTGCCCCCTTCCGTGAGTTTGTGGAATGTGCGGTTCCTCAGTGGCAGGTACCCAAACGCCACTTTTTCTCACGGAAGGCGATTCCGGCTCTCTACCGGCATGTGGAAGGCAATGTCCATGCCTCGCTGGACAGGGCGGTCAGCGGTAAGGTGCATATTACCGCTGACTCATGGTCCAGCAGGCATGGACAGGGACGTTACCTAAGTTTCACGGCGCATTGGGTGACTCTGCTGGCAGCTGGGAAGGATGCAGGACAAGGTGCAGTAGTGTTGGAGGTTGTTCCACCACCACGCCTCCAAAATGCTGATTGTGACACACCTCTCTCCTCCACCCCCTCCTCTTCTTCTTCCTCCATGGCCTCTTCCTCGGAACCAGCGGTGCTCCATAGGCGTTCAAGGGGCTACGCAAGTACGCAGGCCAAAAGATGCCATGCGGTGCTTGAGCTGGTGTGCTTGGGGGACAGGAGCCACACTGGGGCAGAGGTTCTGTCAGCTCTGCAGGGGCAGGTTCAGAGGTGGTTGACGCCACGCCAACTTAAGGCAGGAATGGTGGTTTGCGACAATGGCACCAACCTCCTCTCTGCCCTCCGACAGGGACAAATGACCCATGTGCCCTGTTTGGCTCACGTCCTTAACTTGGTGGTGCAGCGGTTCTTGGGCAGGTACCCGGGCTTACAGGATGTCCTGAGGCAGGCCAGGAAAGTCTGTGTGCATTTCCGCCGGTCATATAATGCCAGTGCTCGGCTGACGGACCTCCAAAAGGAGTTTAACCTGCCCAAGAACCGCCTAATCTGTGACATGCCCACCAGGTGGAACTCAACGTTGGCCATGCTGCAGCGGCTGCACACGCAGCAGAGGGCCATCAATGAGTACCTGTGCGACTATGGCACCAGGACAGGGTCAGGGGAGCTTGGTTTTTTTTCCCCACGCCAGTGGGCCATGATCAGGGATGCATGCACTGTCCTGTCACCATTCGAGGAGGCCACGAGGATGGTGAGCACTGACAGTGCATGCATCAGTGACACTGTCCCCCTTGTCCACCTGTTGGAGCACACGCTGCGTGGAATAATGGACAGGGCACTTGAGGCAGAACAGAGGCAGGAAGAGGAGGACTTCCTTAGCTCTCAAGGCCCCCTTTATCCAGACAGTGTTCCTGCGTGCCCACCGATCACACAGGAAGAGGACGAGGAGGAGGAGGAGGAGGAGGAAGATTGTGTCAGTATGGAGGTGGAGCCTGGCACTCAGCATCAGCAGCAGTCTTTAAGGGATCAGTCCCAAGGAACACATGGACTTGTACGTGGCTGGGAGGAGGTGGCTGCGGACGTTGTTGTCCTTAGTGACCCAGAGGACTCCGGACCGAATGCCTCAGCAAACCTACGCTGCATGGCCTCCCTGATCCTGCAAAGCCTGCGTAAGGATCCTCGTATTCGTGGTATCAAGGAGAAGGACCAATACTGGCTGGCAACCCTCCTTGATCCACGTTACAAGGGTAAGGTTGCGGACCTTATCTTGCCATCGCAGAGGGAGCAGAGGATGAAACATCTTCAGGAGGCCTTGCAGAAAGGTCTGTGCAACGCGTTCCCAGAGACTGGGAGGTTACAAACACCTGTTTCTGGACAACGTGTTGCTGAGGCTTCGGTCAGTCAAAGAAGGAGCGGTGGAGAAGGTGGCCGTCTGACCGATGCGTTCAGACAATTTTTTGGTCCGCAGCCCCAAGGTATGATCGGTTCCAGCAACCATCGCCAGCGTCTGTTTTACATGGTGCAGGAATACCTAGGGGCAAGATCAGACTTGGACACCTTTCCCACCGAAAATCCTCTGGGTTACTGGGTCTTGAGGATGGATCACTGGCCAGAGCTTGCACAGTATGCAATTGAGCTACTGGCCTGTCCTGCATCCAGCGTTCTTTCGGAACGCACATTCAGTGCTGCTGGAGGCGTGGTAACCGATCACAGGGTGCGTCTGTCCACCGACTCGGTCGATCGGCTGACCTTCATAAAAATGAATGAGTCTTGGATCACCACCAGCTACCAAGCACCTGATGCTGATGTAACCGAATAATTTTTTTTGAAATCTCAGATCCCTTCAAAGACTGCCTATGCTGATGCTGAGTGACTATCCCTGAGTAATTATCCTCTTCCTCCTCAATCATCACGCTGATAGCTTGTAAGAACATTTTTGGTTCTGGGCGCCACCACCAGTGCCTAAGGCCCAATTTTTCTGCCCCTGTCTAACAGGGGCGTGTAATTACAATTTTTGAAGCAATACTTTGCAGCAGGGCTCGTTCCTGCGTTCCAACTAGAGTGTCTGTGAGGGGTTGCAGTGTTGTGGCACCAGCACCAGTGCCTAAGGCCCAATTTTTCTGCCCCTGTCTAACGGGCGTGTAATTACAATTTTTGAAGCAATACTTTGCAGCAGGGCTCGTTCCTGCGTTCCAACTAGAGTGTCTGTGAGGGGTTGCAGTGTTGTGGCACCAGCACCAGTGCCTAAGGCCTAATTTTTCAGCTCCTGTTCAACAGGGGCATGTAATTACAATTCTTGATCTAATATTTCACAGCAGGGCCCTGTGAGGGCTTACAGTGTTGTGGCCACAGCAATACCTAAGGCCCAAATTTCTGCTGAGTATATAGGGCAGGACCCTACTTTCAAACATCTAACTTACAAACGACTCCTACTTGCAAACGGAAGGAGACAACAGGAAGTGAGATGAAATCTACCCCTAGGAAGGGAAATTCTCTCCTGTAAGAGTTAATATGGGAAAACAATTTCTCCTTTCCACTGATGCTTTCCAATCCTTGTTCCACAAAAAAACCCAAATTTTCAAAAAACATTTTTCATTGGGACAAAAAAGTGAGGTGAAATCTTCTGAAGAGGAGGAAAGACAGCAAAACAAATGTCACAGGGGTGATAACCCTTCCCTATGTTTTCCAAAAAGCTTAGAAAAGATTTTTTGGCTGGAGCTAAACACGTTAAAAATGTTCAAAATTACAAACAGATTCTACTTAACAACAAACCTACAGTCCCTGTCTTGTTTGTACCGCCTGTATACTGCTGTTCAGAGTATATAGGGCCTGGTGGCCCCACACCTTTCCTTATTTTAATTTGGGTGCGGGGTTCCCCTTAATATCCATACAAGACCCAAAGGGCCTGGTAATGGACTGGGGGGTACCCATGCCGTTTGTCTCACTGATTTTCATCCATATTGCCATGACCCGACATGACATTAAACCCGCAAGCAGTTTTAAATGAGATTTTTTCCTTTAAAAATGACATTTGGTGCAGGGACTGTTCTAAACATGGGAAACACGCGTCACTTTACAGGCATACTATAGACACCCCCCAGGTACGATATTTAAAGGAATATTTCACTTTTTTTTTTTTTTACTTTAAGCATCATTAAAATCACTGCTCCCGAAAAAACGGCCGTTTTTAAAAGTTTTTTTTGCATTGATACATGTCCCCTGGGGTAGGACCCGGGTCCCCAAACCCTTTTTAGGACAATACCATGCAAATTAGCCTTTAAAATGAGCACTTTTGATTTCGAACGTTCGAGTCCCATAGACGTCAATGGGGTTCTAACGTTCGTGCGAACTTTCGGTCCGTTCGCGGGTTCTGGTGCGAACCGAACCGGGGAGTGTTCGGCTCATCCCTATCAGTGGGTATGTTGGACCTCATACAGAGAACATTCACCCTTATCTGCACAAGGCTGGCAGGGGACAGGCTTTCCTAGGAAAAAGTATGCATAACTAGAAAAACGATACAAATCAGGAGACCTGACATCACCCTGACTTTACTTGTGATCTGCTTGCTCTGGATCACTGGTTCTGGCTAGCCAGAAAAGCCAGTTTACCAGCATTTTCAGAAAGAGGTCAGCAAAGGATAGTCTACATGCTTCTCTCAGTATATGTGTATACATACAGTATGTACCTTATATGTAAAACTTTAACAGTTAAGAGCAACCCAAAAGTGAATCAGAGAGCCCAGTAAACGCAGTACAAGCTCTAATACCTCTTTGCATTCATTCAGCAAAGATAGATCAAAGTAACCAACACACACAGACCTTTAAATAAGCTTCAAAGGATTTTTAAAAACAGGCAATTAGGACCTTTTAGCAGCAAGAGCCTGGAAAAAAGAGGCAGAGGCAGAGTGACTAGATTTGTCCTCACAGAGGATCAACAGGTATTTTTTGTACAGAGATAATAAAATGCCTTTCAGTGACATATTTAACAAACCAAAATGGACTAAATAAGAAAAGCTAAATTGTCAGGACCCACCCCCATGTCCCTTCCCCAAAAAAACATGGTGTCTGTCATTGAGTGCCTTCTATTTAAGCGCTAGCTGACCATCCGCCGCAGTTATACTGCAGCGGGTTGGCACAGCTGCACAAATCACTGTAGCTGTACGTCACTTCCTTAAGACTTCATAGCAGGCCCATGTCCCCGGAGCCGATGCGCGACAGAACGAGAATGGGAATGTGTGTGTGTAAATACACACATCCCAGTTCTCTCAGGGGAGAGGAGACCGATCGTGTCTTCATACTAAGTATGAACACTGATCGGTCTCCTCCCTTAGTCAGTCCCTTCCCCCCTACAGTTAGAACACACCTAGGGAACATAGTTAACCCCTTGATCACCCCCAGGGTTAACCCCTTCCCTGCCAGTGACATTTATACAGTAATCAGTGCATTTTTATAACACTGATCGCTGTATGAATGTCACTGGTCCCAAAAAAGTGTCAAAAGTGTCCGATCTGTCCGCCGCAATGTCGCAGTCCTGCTAAAATCACTGATCACCGTCATTACTAGTAAAAAAAAAAAAAAATAATAAAAGCCCATTGTGACGGATCCAATCCCACACTCCACTGAGTGCCCCCGTCAATAACACCGCTTCCTCCCGTATGATCATCAGACAGATATAATATTATAGCTGCAGTACATACAAGTCTAGTCGATAATAGCTTGTAGAATCTTGACTGCTTTATTGGGCAGAACACAGCCTTTTTATACACATTTAACACAAGGGGTTAGATAACGAGGTAGGGCTGACTCATGGACACTCCCCCCCTCCCCTCTAGCAAAAACTTAAAAGACAATAATATAATTAACATGTTAATTAACACAACACTTAAGGCAGACCTGGTGACCAGACTGTTCGTCTCTGCAGGTTAATGTGATCAGCTCTTTCAAGAGTCATGTATTGTTCAGAACAAACAACTGAGAATATTCTTTGGGCAAGTTCAAAAAAATAAAAGATTAATATAGAAATAACAAATAACAGGGTGAATGTGGACAGAAAAAGGTCCTTGCAGCCAATGTCCGCGACAGTGCCCCCCCCCTGTCCCATAGTCCGGCAGACCCAACTAGATCCACCACGGGTCAGCTTGGGGCTGTCCGGGAGAGTTTTATAGTTCCGTTTGCCGGGAAAGTCCATCAGCGTTCCCATTCTGCTTTCCTGGCCGATACTGTATGGTAAAATTGTAGGGCTGCAGTGCCAAGCTCCATCGTAACAAACGTCCATTATCCCCGGAGACCCGATTAAGCCAGATTAATGGATTGTGGTCGGTGAGCACCGTAAAAGATCGTCCGTAGAGATAAGGTTGGAATTTCTTGAGAGCCCACACCAGCGCCAAACACTCCTTCTCCACGGCTGCATAACCGACTTCCCTGGGTAGCAGCTTCCGACTGATGTAGGCCACTGGGTGCTCACCGCCATCAGGTCCTACTTGGCTCAGTACTGCCCCCAGCCCGAATGTAGAGGCATCTGTGTGGACACAAAAACGTTTGGTTGGGTCAGGGGCAGCTAGAACAGGAGCTGAAGTTAGTGCATTCTTTAATTGTTGGAAGGCAGCTTCACACTCAGGGGACCACAGTACCTGTCGGGGAAGGTGCTTCTTAGTCAGGTCTGTCAGGGGCTTAGCGATGGAACTATATTGCGGGACAAATTTCCTATAGTACCCAGCTGTGCCGAGGAACGCCAGGACCTGGGTTTTAGTACGGGGGGTCGGCCACTTGGCAACGGCCTCAATCTTAGCAGGCTCAGGTCGTTGTTGTCCACTGCCTACTCGATGTCCAAGGTACTGTACCTCGGACATCCCTATGCTGCATTTCTCTGGCTTAAGGGTTAGTCCTGCAGCCTTGATGCGGTCTAGCACGACACCCAGATGAACCAGATGGTCCTCCCAGGTATCACTGTAGATCGCAATGTCGTCCAGATATGCACAAGCATAGTCCTGGAGGCCATCGAGGAGTTGGTCTACCATCCTCTGGAAAGTCGCCGGTGCATTCTTCATCCCAAATGGCATTACTTTAGACTGGTATAAGCCAAATGGGGTAATGAACGCCGATTTCGGAATAGATTCCGCATCCAGAGGAATTTGCCAGTATCCTTTGCATAGGTCAAGGGTTGTCAGGAATTTTCCCCGAGCAATGCGATCTAACAGATCATCGACCCGGGGCATAGGGTAAGCATCAGTGGTGGTGCACTCATTTAATCTGCGGTAGTCTACACAGAAGCGAGTTGTGCCATCCCGCTTCGGTACAAGGACCACCGGGGAAGCCCAGGGGCTGCTGGATGGCTCAATGACTCCCAATTCAAGCATCTCCTTAATCTCATGACGCATCCCCTCTCTCACTGCATCAGGTATCCGGTAAGCCACCTGTCTTAGCGGCAGTTGTCCTGGGGTCTCCACACGGTGCACTGCCATAGTAGTGTACCCGGGGACTGTGGAGAACATTTCCCTTCTCTGACTAAGGACCTGTCTAGCTTGTTCTCTCTGCGTCGGCCCTAGCTGGTCGTCTAGCTTTATCATCTCTATCCCTGCAGTAATACTATTTAGCTCCGGGAGCACCAGCAGGGGAAGATTCTCAGAATCTTCCACAGCTGGAGCACATATAGCGGCTACCTCTCCTGATCTTTCCCAGTATGCTTTCAACATGTTCACATGAAAGGTCCGTCGGACTCTTTCATCCGAACATTTAGCCACTAGGTAGGTTGTGTCACAGAGCTTTGCCACAACCCGGTAAGGTCCCTGCCAAGTGGCCTGTAACTTGTCCTGCTTGGTTGGTCTGAAGGCAAGAACCTTCTGCCCAACCACCAGAGTGCGGTTCCGAGCAGTACGATCGTACCATCGTTTCTGCCGCCTTTGGGCAGCCCGAAGGTTCTCCTGGACAGTGTCTGTGAGCTCCTTCAGTCTGTCCCTAAACTCAAGAACGTATGCTACGATAGAGGACCCTTGGGGATCAATTCCCCCTTCCCAGTGGGCTCTGACTAGATCTAGGGGCCCCCTCACCCGCCTCCCATACAGTAACTCAAATGGGGAGAACCCGGTAGATTCCTGCGGCACCTCCCGATAAGCGAAGAGAAAGTGTGGCAGATATCTCTCCCAATCCCTGTGAGAGGTTGCAAATGTCCTAAGCAGCTGTTTCAGTGTTCCATTGAACCTCTCACACAGTCCGTTGGTCTGGGGGTGATAGGGAGAGCTCTGTAGGGGCTTTATCCCACAGAGCCTCCATAACTGCTGAGTGAGCTCAGCAGTGAACTGGGTCCCCTGGTCAGAGATGATTTCCCGAGGGAAACCCACCCTGGCAAAGATCCGGAGCAAAGCATCAGCCACAGTTTCTGCATGGATATTTGCCAGCGGAATGGCCTCTGGGTACCGAGTGGCATAATCCACCACAGTAAGGATATATCTCTTCCCAGAAGGACTAGGTCTGGGCAATGGTCCAACCAGGTCTACGGCAACACGGCTAAAGGGTTCATCAATGATCGGTAAAGGGTGTAGGGGAGCTTTCAGCGGGCCCCCATGCTTACCCACCCGCTGGCATGTGTCACAGGTCTGGCAATACTGTCGGACATCCCCTGTAATCCCTGGCCAAAAAAACGACTGAGTCAGACGGTGGAGGGTCCGGGATATCCCCAGGTGTCCGGCTAAGGGTATGTCATGCCCAATGCGCAGCAGGTCATGACGATATTTCTGTGGCACAACCAGCTGCCGCTTGGGTGGATGGGAGGCTGTCTTTCCCTCATTAACCCGATAGAGTAATCCCTGGACCCACTTTATTCGCTCCCTCTCCAACCCCCCAGGGTCCAATCCTGCTCTTTCCCTATAGCTAGCTAAGGAAGGGTCGCTAAGAGTTGCCTGAGCAAATTCTTGGGGAGAAGCCCAAGTCGGGATAGGGTTAGTTGGGGTAGTACAGTCTAGGTCAGGGGTGACAGGTCTTACCTGGGTCCCGTCCTCGAGGGAGCGCACCTCCATCCGGGCTTGCTGGCGGGTGGTAACAGGATAGGCTTCCGGAGATACATCCAGGGAGAAGGCTGAATTTAAACGTCCCAAATCATTGCCCAACAAAACCTCTGCAGGTAAGTTCTGCATTATTCCCACTTCCACTTCTTTGGCCCCCGAACCCCAATCAAGGTGAACCCTGGCAGTGGGGACCCGCATAACATTTCCCCCGGCCACCCGCACAGCCACAGACCGTCCCGTCTGCTCTACCGGGTTTATCATTCGGGACTGTATCAGGGTAATAGTAGCTCCCGTGTCCCGCAGTCCCTGGGCAGCCCGACCATTAATCCACACGGCTTGTCGATGGTGCAAACGATTATCTGTAGTGGCAGCTTGCACAGGGTCTGCCTCATGTAGAATTCCAATATTCTCCTCGCTTGGGTAAGTCACATCATCTCTCTCCAGACAATGTGCAGCAGCCCGGGCAGGTCCAAGGGGCCTGTTGTTCCGCGCGTCCTGGGAAACATTCTGCGGACAATACCTCCTAACATGCCCTGATTGGTTGCATCTGTAGCAGAGGTCCCCTTTTCCTCGTGAAGATGGTAGCTGAGTGGGGCCGGGGATCAACGGCTGGTGTGGCGGGGCAACGCTCCGTGGAATGTTGGGGACAGGCCGAGCTGGGGTCTTAGGCTCTGGTTGTACAGTCCGCCTTGAATCCATGTATTGGTCAGCTAGGGTGGCAGCTTCATCTACTGTGACGGGCCGCCGATCCTTTACCCAGTCTCTAACCTCATGTGGGGTATGATCGTAGAATTGTTCCAGGAGGATTAGCTGGAGCGCATCTGCCATGGTAACAGCTTGGCGCCCGGTCATCCAACTCTCCGCTGCTCGGGTCATTTGATGAGCCCATTCTGTGTAAGGCTCTCTCTCCTTTCGGCGGAGGTTGCGAAACCTCAAACGGTGTGCCTCTGGAGTAATGCCGAAGCGAGCCAATAGTCTTTCTTTTACCCGGTCATAGTCCTGGCTGATCCCATCAGGGACATTATTGTACGCCTCTGCAGCCCTTCCTGTGAGACGGCTGACCAGGAGCGTGACCCAATCTGCTTTATTGACACCTTGGAGACCGCATTGACGCTCAAACATTTGCAGGTAAACATCCATCTCATCTTCACCATCTTGAAACATGCGGAAGGCGGCATAGGGTAGCTTTTTGCGGGCCGCTGGAGATTCCCGGTTGAACATAACTGACGCTCCTTGGTCCCGCTGGAGTTTAGCCATTCGCAGCTGGGACACCTCTCGTAACACTTGACTGATAACCTCCTGCGGGGGGTGAGTACCATACAAGGCCAGTCGCCACTGGACATCACGCTGGAACTCTGTCGCCTCTGAGGTGTTTGCTGGTGGGTTGCTGGCCTGGTCAATCTCCATTAGTTCGGTGATGAGAGTCGTTTTGGATTTGTTGCTGGAGACTTTTCCACGGGCTTCCAAAAGATCCTTCAAGGTGCTGCGCTTGAGTCTGGCGTAGTGATGTTCCATCTGCTGTTAGGAGCAGGGGGTCCCGGTGGTGATTTGGGTGAGCCTAGGCAAGAGGAAGCATCCCACTGCTGCCACCAATTGTGACGGATCCAATCCCACACTCCACTGAGTGCCCCCGTCAATAACACCGCTTCCTCCCGTATGATCATCAGACAGATATAATATTATAGCTGCAGTACATACAAGTCTAGTCGATAATAGCTTGTAGAATCTTGACTGCTTTATTGGGCAGAACACAGCCTTTTTATACACATTTAACACAAGGGGTTAGATAACGAGGTAGGGCTGACTCATGGACACTCCCCCCCTCCCCTCTAGCAAAAACTTAAAAGACAATAATATAATTAACATGTTAATTAACACAACACTTAAGGCAGACCTGGTGACCAGACAGTTCGTCTCTGCAGGTTAATGTGATCAGCTCTTTCAAGAGTCATGTATTGTTCAGAACAAACAACTGAGAATATTCTTTGGGCAAGTTCAAAAAAATAAAAGATTAATATAGAAATAACAAATAACAGGGTGAATGTGGACAGAAAAAGGTCCTTGCAGCCAATGTCCGCGACACCCATAAATCTATCCCCTATTTTGTAGACACTATAACTTTTGCGCAAACCAATCAATATACGCTTATTGCGATACGTAGAAGAATGCATAAACTGATGAAGAATTTTTTCTTGGGGGGGGGATATTTATTATAGCAAAAAGTAAAAAAAAAATATTTTTCTCGAAATTTGTCGGTCTTTTTTTGTTTATAACGCAAAATATAAAAACCACAGAGGTGATCAAATACCACCAAAAGAAAGCTCAATTTGTAAGAAAAAAAGTAAATCAATTTTGTTTGTGTGAAGCGTCGCATGACCACGCAATTGTCAGTTAAAGCGACACAGTGCCGTATCGCAAAAAATGGCCTGGTCATTAAAGGGGTAAATCCTTCCGGGGCTGAAGTGGTTAATAAAGATATTAACCACTTAAAGACCGCCCGCCACAGTTGTGGAATACCGTTATTTCAGCAGGTAGCTGCCATAACCCCAGTATACTCTTCAACAGCGGGTGGTCAGCTTTCAGATAAAAGTGGTCTCAGTGGCAGATTAACTGCGAGATCACTTTTATCGGGGGCGGGAGAGGGCCCCTCCAGCTGCACTCCGGTGGTCTCCGCCGCTTACTGGAGCAGTCGTAGCGGCGGAGATGACCGGGTCCTCTCCCCTCATAGGCTGGATGCTGAGTGAGGAAAAGATGGCCCCCACTCAGCTCCATACCATTGGATGGCAGAAACGACGTCAAACGTCACTTCCGCCCAATTTTCTTAAAGGGGAATTTTTTTTTGCAAAAAAAAAAAAAAGACATTTATTTATTTATTTTTATTGAATTTTAGTGTAAATATGAGATCTGAGGTCTTTTTGATCCCCGATCTCACATTTAAGAGGTCCTGTCATGCTTTTTTTCTATTCTAAGAAATGTTTACATTCCTTGTAATAGGAATAAGGGCCCTTTCACACGGACGTGGGCATGTACGGGCTCCGCTTTGCTCAGCGGGGGATCGATCCGTCGATCCCCGCTGAGCAGGCAGATGACAGGTCTGTCTCTGCACACTGTGCAGGGACCGACCTGTCAGAGCGCCGCTCTCCTCTATGGGGGATCGGATGAAGATGGATGGTAGAGTCCATTTTCATTTGATCCGATCCACCAGACGAATGAAAAAATAGGATTTCCATCCGTCACACTTTAGTGGATCAGAGCGGGTCAGATGTCAGCGGACATGTCACCGCTGACATCCATCGCTCCATAGACCTGTATGGAGGCTCTGTTCAGATCCACCTAAAAAACTGACAGATGGACCTGAACGGTCTGCCCGTGTGAAAGGGGCCTAAAAGTGACTCAAAACATTTTTTTTTTAAATGACAGTGTCAAAATAAAAAATAAAAAGTTAAATAAATAAGGTCCCGTCGAAGTCATGCGCAGAAGCTAACGCATACGTAAGTCACGCCCGCATATGAAAACGGTGTTCAAACCACACATGTGAGGTATCACCCTGATCATTAGAGAGAGAGAGCAATAATTCTAGCAAATGCTGGGTAAACGGCTATACAGCACCTCTCACTCTCGTTCCTGACGTGGACTGGCGGCCTCAGCAGCACGGAACATCTTGGATCTGTTTAAATCCCAACCTGTGGCCAGCAACAGCACGGCCAGCTCAAAGATGGTGCCGGCTCACTACGAGGAGGACTACACTGCTCCCTATGGATAGAAGTCCACCCCGGTCTCCATTTTCCTCACCTGAAAAGAGGATCTCCAAGAGCATGAAACATAATCACAACGGAACCTCTAAAGCTGGTACCCCCAACTCATGATCTGCGGCGGCTCGAGATCAGAAAGAGGGATAATGGATGGAATTGGACTTCCAAGTTTTCTTTCATCCTACTTTTTGTTCCATCTTTGCAAGTTTCTTCAGTTTTTACCCTGCGGCATTGAACCGCAGACTGACTGACATACTGTACTAACTTTCCTAGTTCCACATTCCACCCTTTCACTAGGGCCCTATTGAAAGTGATGCTGGGATCCCTCGCTGTAGCCTAGGACTTGATCTATCTGCAGCAGATGTTCCTACTTTATGTTACAGGAAGTATAGGCATAAACCACGGATTCCTTGAAACTAAGTTTATGGTCTGGTTCAGTTCTCTTAATGTAACGGTGATTTAACTGCTGCAGGAGCTTAGACTGACAATGCCTTACTGCTGGCCCACCACGTGGCATATTCAGGAGACAGGCCGGGTTTCTCCCCTGTCTCTTGTGTGTGGCAATCAAGGCTCTACACCCTACTGCCACGTACACATCGGATTTTTGACAACAAATGATCGATGGTAGCTCGTTGTTGTAAATTCCGACCGTGTGTAAGCTCCATCTGACATTTTCCGTCGGATTTTCCGACAAACAAAATTTGAGATCTGGATCTCAAATTTTCCGACAATAAAATCCGTTGTCTGAAATTCCGATTGTGTGTACACAATTCCGACGCACAAAATTCCACGCATGCTCGAAATCAAGCAGAAGAGCTGCACTGGCTATTGAACTTCACTTTTCTCGGCTCGTCGTACGTGTTGTACGTCACCGTGTTCTTGACGTTTGGAATTTCCGACAACATTTGTGTGACCATGTGTATGCAAGACAAGTTTGAGCCAACATCCGTCGGAAAGAAAACATGGATTTTGTTGTCGGAATGTGCGATCGTGTGTACGCGGCACACGAGTGCGGGTCGGGGTTGGTGGTTGTGGACTATCTGCAGTGGGAATGTCGTTTTTGACCCCTTGCTCATTTTTGAGTAATTCTTTCAACATGTCGTCTGGTCAATTTAGTAACACCTTATTAATGTTGCCCTTAAGGCTGTGTGTATTGTTAATGGATAGCTTAATTTTATAGGACTACTATTCAATACTAGACTGAATACTGTTGGTATATATATACTCACCGAGTTGCCGCCTCCCTTCTCCCCCACAAAGTGGCCCTGATCGTGCTGTGTTTGATTCAGGGTACACTAACTTTAAACCTTTAGGATAGTGTTCTATCTAGAGGTGGATCTCTAGCTCTCCTTCCCTACTTCACTGATTTACCTCTTTTTCTAACCTATTTGTGTCTTTGATTGACCACAGTGTTTTTATACCAGCACTTATTGCATTTTTTGGACAATAACTAGTAAATATTAGTTTGTTTTACAGAGACCGCACTGGTACTTTCCTCTTGAGTCTCCTGGATGGCATACTCTTCCTTAGGACATGGCCCTACAGTGATCTCACACAACGTAAGACAACTGAATGTCACTGAGAAGCGCTCTACGCTCCTTAGGGAACTTAAGAAAGGTAGGTCGCATTTTGTGTTTCTACAAGAAACCCATTTTAAAACCCACCATGTGCCCAGACTTACTGATTAATTCTTCACTAGGGCATTTCATGCAACTAATGTTCATTCTAAATCTAAAGGGGTGTCGATTCTAGTGAGTAAAGACACTCCCTTTGAACTGTCGGAACAATTGATAGACCCAGACGGTCGATTTGTGCTCTTGAAGGGAACGTATGGTGGCGCTTCACTGACATTTGCGAGTGTATACTTCCCAAACACGGCACACTTGATATTCTGTAGGCGTGTTGTCCAGGAATTGCAGGGGTTTGCATCAGGATGCATTATAGTGGGAGGGGATTTTAACATCCCCCTGAATCACCTGGTGGATACCTCCACCAGTAAGGCATGCATCTCCTACCAAGTTCTCAAAAAACTCAAATCCCTCCTACAATCCCTCCATTTGATAGACTCATGGCTCTTTCGCAATCCGGACGGTCGCAATTTCACCTTCTATTCAAACCCACATGACAGGTACGCACGCCGTGACTACCACTTTATAACGCAGAGAGACCTACCTGTGCTTATAGATGCCCACATAGGTATTCAATCGATCTCAGATCATTCTCCAATCTCCTTAACACTTGACTCAATGAATACTCCCCCCTAGGTCCCAGACGTGAAGACTGAACTCCGCCGTACTAACTCACCCTTCCCTGTTGCCCAAACTCACCACCCCATTTACGGAATTTTTTAACCATAATGACACGCCAGACGTGGACCCCTTAGCGATATGGGAAGCACATAAATGCACCCTTAGGGGTGAACTGATTAGTATGGGTGCCCAGCGCAAAAGGGAGCCGGAGAGGGGAATTAAACTCCTCACTGACCGCATCAATAGGCTATAAACATTGCAAAACAATCATTGTCTGTCCAAACAGCTATAGAGCTCTTGGAAACTAGGAAGACACTGCAACAGATCCTGTAAACTAGAACAAAACAATTCCTGTTCTTCAAAAAGAAAGTATACTAGGAATCCGGTGATAAAACAGGTAAACTTCTAGCTAGGGCCCTGAGGGGGCATACCTCCAGCAAGAACATCATGGGCATAAAACAGCCTAATGGCACCTTAGATGTCACCACTGAGGCGCTTGATAACCACTTCCATAGCTTTTACACAAACCTTTACAATTTACCGCCACAGCATAAACAACCAGGCATGAGTGGCGATAGGATACAGATTATCCAAGACTATCTAGACAAGAGTGGTCTCCCTGTTCTAGGTGACCTAGATGTTCCCCTTCTGGAAAGCCAGATTAAATTCAGAAATTAGACATGCCATTAAACACTTAAAATTGGGTAAAAGTCCAGGCCCAGATGTATTTACCTCCATCTATTACAAAACTTTTGTAAACATCATAACAGCTTCACTTGCAAAAGCCTTGAACTCTCTGTCCCAACACCCGATAAGAATCTCTCAGATTGTGCAAGCTACCACCCAATACCTCTACTAAACTTAGATCTTAAGTTATTTGCAAAGATACTTGCCAACAGACTGAGACCCTTTCTGCATGAGCTTATCGGCCAAGAACAAGTGGGTTTTATGCCCGGTAGAGAGGCCAGAGACAATGTGACCAAATCACTTCTCTTAATCCATGCAGCTTGTGCACAAAATATCAAGGGCCTTCTCCTGTCCACGGATGAGGAGAAGGCCTTTGATTGTGTATTCATGGGATTTCATGATGGCTGTTTGTAGACATGTAGGATTGGGCTCTCATATGCTGGCTTGGATCTTGGCTTTCTACCAAAATCCATCGGCGTGATTAAAAATGAACAGTGCTCTTTCTGAGAAGGTCCATATAACAAATGGAATGAGACAGGGCTGTCATTGTCTCCCCTGCTGCTTATCCTCTCCTTAGAACCCTTTATTAGAACAATCAAAGCGGACACCTTAATAAGCGGTTTCAGGGTTCTGGACAGAGAGTTCAAGACAGCTGCCTATGCTGAGGAACTATTATTTTTCCTAACCTAACCACACATTACACTCCCTAATTTGATAAAAGCATTCACACACTATGACTATGTATCAAATTTGAAGATAAATTATTCCAAATCTGAAGCCATGAATGTTTCTTTACCTGACAACATTCTCCAATCAACCAAAGAGAACTCCCCTTTTAAATGGGCCCCCCTGGGCATTGAAATATTTAGGTATATGGTTAACTTCGCAAGTATCGTTAATTTACGATTGTAATTTCCCACCTTTGCTTCAAACTTTAAAGAAAGAATTAAAAAACTGGCACTCGGGCACTTTCTCCTGGTTTGACCGAGCAGCCATTATTAAAATGACCAATGACCATCCTACCGAGGCTACTCTACCTCATGCATACACTACTGATTAAACAACCCCAATGCCTGTTTACCTCACTACACTTCATCCTATTGAAGTTCCTTTGGAATCACAGGAGGCCTAGAATTAGATTTGCACTTTTAACCAGACCTAAGGAACACGGTGGGATGGGTTTACCCGACTTCAGGGACTACTACCTGGACTACTACCTGGCTTCCCATCTCACAAGAATCATAGACTGGCACTGCCACAAAGATACTAAAGACTGGGTGTTCTTAACCATATCCCCCTGCAATTTACCCCCTGGATTCCATGGCATAGCTACCCCTATAGCCTAAAACACGATCCATTAACAGGAACCACCCTTGAGATCTTCCATAGGCTAGCCAGTAGGGATGAGCTTCGTGTTCGAGTCGAACCCATGTTCGACTCGAACATCGGCTGTTCACCCGTTCGCCGAATTGCGAACGATATGGGCCGTTCGTGCCAAATTCGTGTGGCGCGTCACGGCCCATAATTCACTGCGGCATCGCAGTGCATTGCTGGCTGATGATTGGCCAAGCATGCACTATGACCCGCATGCTTGGCCAATCACAGCGCCGTCAGTAGAGAGAGCTGTAATTGGCCAAAGCCAGGGTGGCTTTGGCCAATTATGGCTCAGGGGATTTAGTACACACCCCACACTATATAAGGCCGCCTGCACGGCAGCCCTGTGTAGTGTGTGTTCCGGTGTGCTGAGAGATAGAGAGAGAGAGAGACAGTGTCATTTGATTTGAGTTAGATAGATTAGGCAGAACAGTCAGTCAGTTAGCTGCACTTACAGTGTATTGTGTATATATATATATATGCATCCCAGGTGTTGCATATATATATATACACTGTATTCAGTTTAGCTAGATCCGTTCCTGTTATCTTCTATCTAGACTATTTACATTTAGTGCAGTGCGTCCTGCTCACAGTGTTCAGCTAGATCCGTTCCTGCTATTTACATTTAGTGCAGTGCGTCCTGCTCACAGTGTTCAGCTAGATCCGTTCCTGTTATCTTCTAGACTATTTACATTTAGTGCAGTGCGTCCTGCTCACAGTGTTCAGCTAGATCCGTTCCTGCAATTTACATTTAGTGCAGTGCGTCCTGCTCACAGTGTTCAGCTAGATCCGTTCCTGCTATTTACATTTAGTGCAGTGCGTCCTGCTCACAGTGTTCAGCTAGATCCGTTCCTGCTATTTACATTTAGTGCAGTGCGTCCTGCTCACAGTGTTCAGCTAGATCCGTTCCTGTTATTTACATTTAGTGCAGTGCGTCCTGCTCACAGTGTTCAGCTAGATCCGTTCCTGTTATCTTCTAGACTATTTACATTTAGTGCAGTGCGTCCTGCTCACAGTGTTCAGCTAGATCCGTTCCTGTTATTTACATTTAGTGCAGTGCGTCCTGCTCACAGTGTTCAGCTAGATCCGTTCCTGCTATTTACATTTAGTGCAGTGCGTCCTGCTCACAGTGTTCAGCTAGAGCCGTTCCTGCTATTTACATTTAGTGCAGTGCGTCCTGCTCACAGTGTTCAGCTAGATCCGTTCCTGTTATCTTCTAGACTATTTACATTTAGTGCAGTGCGTCCTGCTCACAGTGTTCAGCTAGATCCGTTCCTGCTATTTACATTTAGTGCAATGCGTCCTGCTCACAGTGTTCAGCTAGATCCGTTCCTGTTATCTTCTAGACTATTTACATTTAGTGCAGTGCGTCCTGCTCACAGTGTTCAGCTAGATCCGTTCCTGTTATCTTCTAGACTATTTACATTTAGTGCAGTGCGTCCTGCTCAGTGTTCAGCTAGATCCGTTCCTGTTATCTTCTAGACTATTTACATTTAGTGCAGTGCGTCCTGCTCACAGTGTTCAGCTAGATCCGTTCCTGTTATCTTCTAGACTATTTACCTTTAGTGCAGTGTGTCCTGCTCACAGTGTTCAGCTAGATCCGTTCCTGTTATCTTCCTACTGACAGGCAGGCTTGTCTGGTTACAGTATATAAAGCTACCTGAAGAAAATTACAGGTGTTCTATTTGATCCTATTAGTACCACGGTCAGGCAGCTAGACTATTTACATTTAGTACAGTGCGTCCTGCTCACAGTGTACAGCTAGATCCGTTCCTGTTATCTTCCTACTGACAGGCAGGCTTGTCTGGTTACAGTATATAAAGCTACCTGAAGAAAATTACAGGTGTTCTATCCCAGCTTAGTGCAGCTACAGGCCATTAGTATGTCTGGAAGGCCAAGAAGGAGAGGCAGACAGTCACAAGCCAATAAGAGAGGGCAAGCAGGCTCTGTGTCTAGTGCTGGTCGTGGAGACGGTGCATCCTCATCAGCACGTGGCCATGGGACACGCTTGGCCTTTTTTTCGGCAGCTGGCCGTGTTGAGCCGCAACATGCGGAAGACTTGGTCGAGTGGATGACCAAGCCGTCCTCATCCTCCTCATCCTCTCTCACCCATGCCCAGGGTGCTTTGTCTGGCAAAGCAGCGGCCTCTTCCCTCAGCTCAATGTCATCAGTGACTCCTTCCCTAGCTCCACCATGTCCTCATGAGGATTCCCTCGAACTGTTTGACCATAGTGTTGGGTACATGCTCCAGGAGGATGCCCAGCGTTTGGAAGGCTCTGATGACGATACTGAGCTCGATGAAGGCAGTAACATGAGCACGGACAGAGGGGGTGCCCAAGAAGGACAGCAATCTGGCAGTCATGCTCCCCCTGCTGCAGCATACTGCCAGGTTTGCTCCAGTGATGAGGAGGGAGGGGATGATGAGGTCACTGACTCAACGTGGGTGCCTGATAGGAGAGAGGAGGAGGAGGAGGAGGAGGAGGAGGAGGCGGCGGCACATCACCAACGAGGCAGGATGCCCTCCAGGGGCCAGCCTAAGGGCAGCACATTGACTGCATCACACCCCAAAGCTCCACATGTGCAGGGCGCTGCAGTCTCTGCGCGTTATTCAAAAAGTTCTTTGGTGTGGGCCTTTTTTGAGATGAGTGCATCAGATCGCACCGCTGCTATTTGCAACATATGTCTCAAGCGTATCTCGCGTGGCCAAAACATCTCCCGCTTGGGTACCACATGCTTGACCAGACATATGTTGACCTGCCATGCAGTTCGTTGGCAAGCGTATCTAAAAGACCCACACCAAAGAACAAAGAGGATCTCTCCTTGCTCCTCATCAGCTGAGATTTCCAACCCCACTAGACCTTCAGTCCTCTCTGAGACCTGCAGTGAGAGGAATGAAGGTGTAGAATTAGGTGTGTCACAGTCAAGTACTTGTGGGCAATCTGCTTTTGGTACACCGACGTCAGATTGTACCAGGCAAATTTCCCTGCCCCAGCTGCTGCACCGCCGAAAGAAGTTTGCTCCCAGCCATCCACATGCCCAGCGGTTGAATGCTAGCTTGGCAAAATTGCTAGCACTTCAACTGCTGCCTTTTCAGTTGGTAGACTCTGCCCCCTTCCGTGAGTTTGTGGAATGTGCGGTTCCTCAGTGGCAGGTACCCAAACGCCACTTTTTCTCACGGAAGGCGATTCCGGCTCTCTACCGGCATGTGGAAGGCAATGTCCATGCCTCGCTGGACAGGGCGGTCAGCGGTAAGGTGCATATTACCGCTGACTCATGGTCCAGCAGGCATGGACAGGGACGTTACCTAAGTTTCACGGCGCATTGGGTGACTCTGCTGGCAGCTGGGAAGGATGCAGGACAAGGTGCAGTAGTGTTGGAGGTTGTTCCGCCACCATGCCTCCAAAATGCTGATTGTGACACACCTCTCTCCTCCACCCCCTCCTCTTCTTCTTCCTCCATGGCCTCTTCCTCGGAACCAGCGGTGCTCCGTAGGCATTCAAGGGGCTACGCAAGTACGCAGGCCAAAAGATGCCATGCGGTGCTTGAGCTGGTGTGCTTGGGGGACAGGAGCCACACTGGGGCAGAGGTTCTGTCAGCTCTGCAGGGGCAGGTTCAGAGGTGGTTGACGCCACGCCAACTTAAGGCAGGAATGGTGGTTTGCGACAATGGCACCAACCTCCTCTCTGCCCTCCGACAGGGACAAATGACCCATGTGCCCTGTTTGGCTCACGTCCTTAACTTGGTGGTGCAGCGGTTCTTGGGCAGGTACCCGGGCTTACAGGATGTCCTGAGGCAGGCCAGGAAAGTCTGTGTGCATTTCCGCCGGTCATATAATGCCAGTGCTCGGCTGACGGACCTCCAAAAGGAGTTTAACCTGCCCAAGAACCGCCTAATCTGTGACATGCCCACCAGGTGGAACTCAACGTTGGCCATGCTGCAGCGGCTGCACACGCAGCAGAGGGCCATCAATGAGTACCTGTGTGACTATGACACCAGGACAGGGTCAGGGGAGCTTGTTTTTTTTTCCCCACGCCAGTGGGCCATGATCAGGGATGCATGCACTGTCCTGTCACCATTCGAGGAGGCCACGAGGATGGTGAGCACTGACAGTGCATGCATCAGTGACACTGTCCCCCTTGTCCACCTGTTGGAGCACACGCTGCGTGGAATAATGGACAGGGCACTTGAGGCAGAACAGAGGCAGGAAGAGGAGGACTTCCTTAGCTCTCAAGGCCCCCTTTATCCAGACAGTGTTCCTGCGTGCCCGCCGATCACACAGGAAGAGGACTAGGAGGAGGAGGAGGAAGATTGTGTCAGTATGGAGGTGGAGCCTGGCACTCAGCATCAGCAGCAGTCTTTAAGGGATCAGTCCCAAGGAACACATGGACTTGTACATGGCTGGGAGGAGGTGGCTGCAGATGTTGTTGTCCTTAGTGACCCAGAGGACTCCGGACCGAATGCCTCAGCAAACCTATGCTGCATGGCCTCCCTGATCCTGCAAAGCCTGCGTAAGGATCCTCGTATTCGTGGTATCAAGGAGAAGGACCAATACTGGCTGGCAACCCTCCTTGATCCACGTTACAAGGGTAAGGTTGCGGACCTTATCTTGCCATCGCAGAGGGAGCAGAGGATGAAACATCTTCGGGAGGCCTTGCAGAAAGGTCTGTGCAACGTGTTCCCAGAGACTGGGAGGTTACAAACACCTGTTTCTGGACAACGTGTTGCTGAGGCTTCGGTCAGTCAAAGAAGGAGCGGTGGAAAAGGTGGCTGTCTGACCGATGCGTTCAGACAATTTTTTGGTCCGCAGCCCCAAGGTATGATCGGTTCCAGCAACCATCGCCAGCGTCTGTTTTACATGGTGCAGGAATACCTAGGGGCAAGATCAGACTTGGACACCTTTCCCACCGAAAATCCTCTGGGTTACTGGGTCTTGAGGATGATCACTGGCCAGAGCTTGCACAGTATGCAATTGAGCTACTGGCCTGTCCTGCATCCAGCGTTCTTTCGGAACGCACATTCAGTGCTGCTGGAGGCGTGGTAACCGATCACAGGGTGCGTCTGTCCACCGACTCGGTCGATCGGCTGACCTTCACAAAAATGAATGAGTCTTGGATCACCACCAGCTACCAAGCACCTGATGCTGATGTAACCGAGTAATTTTTTTTGAAATCTCAGATCCCTTCAAAGACTGCCTATGCTGATGCTGAGTGACTATCCCTGAGTAATTATCCTCTTCCTCCTCAATCATCACGCTGATAGCTTGTAAGAACATTTTTGGTTCTGGGCGCCACCACCAGTGCCTAAGGCACAATTTTTCAGCCCCTGTTTAACAGGGGCGTGTAATTACAATTTTTGATGTAATACTTTGCAGCAGGGCTCGTTCCTGCATTCCAACTAGAGTGTCTGTGAGGGGTTGCAGTGTTGTGGCACCAGCACCAGTGCCTAAGGCCCAATTTTTCTGCCCCTGTCTAACAGGGGCGTGTAATTACAATTTTTGATGCAATACTTTGCAGCAGGGCTCGTTCCTGCGTTCCAACTAGAGTGTCTGTGAGGGGTTGCAGTGTTGTGGCACCAGCACCAGTGCCTAAGGCCCAATTTTTCTGCCCCTGTCTAACAGGGGCGTGTAATTACAATTTTTGAAGCAATACTTTGCAGCAGGGCTCGTTCCTGCATTCCAACTAGAGTGTCTGTGAGGGGTTGCAGTGTTGTGGCACCAGCACCAGTGCCTAAGGCCCAATTTTTCTGCCCCTGTCTAACAGGGGCGTGTAATTACAATTTTTGAAGCAATACTTTGCAGCAGGGCTCGTTCCTGCGTTCCAACTAGAGTGTCTGTGAGGGGTTGCAGTGTTGTGGCACCAGCACCAGTGCCTAAGGCCTAATTTTTCAGCTCCTGTTCAACAGGGGCATGTAATTACAATTCTTGATCTAATATTTCACAGCAGGGCCCTGTGAGGGCTTACAGTGTTGTGGCCACAGCAATACCTAAGGCCCAAATTTCTGCTGAGTATATAGGGCAGGACCCTACTTTCAAACATCTAACTTACAAACGACTCCTACTTGCAAACGGAAGGAGACAACAGGAAGTGAGATGAAATCTACCCCTAGGAAGGGAAATTCTCTCCTGTAAGAGTTAATATGGGAAAACAATTTCTCCTTTCCACTGATGCTTTCCAATCCTTGTTCCACAAAAAAACCCAAATTTTCAAAAAACATTTTTCATTGGGACAAAAAAGTGAGGTGAAATCTTCTGAAGAGGAGGAAAGACAGCAAAACAAATGTCACAGGGGTGATAACCCTTCCCTATGTTTTCCAAAAAGCTTAGAAAAGATTTTTTGGCTGGAGCTAAACACGTTAAAAATGTTCAAAATTACAAACAGATTCTACTTAACAACAAACCTACAGTCCCTGTCTTGTTTGCACCGCCTGTATACTGCTGTTCAGAGTATATAGGGCCTGGTGGTCCCACACCTTTCCTTATTTTAATTTGGGTGCGGGGTTCCCCTTAATATCCATACAAGACCCAAAGGGCCTGGTAATGGACTGGGGGGTACCCATGCCGTTTGTCTCACTGATTTTCATCCATATTGCCATGACCTGACATGACATTAAACCCGCAAGCAGTTTTAAATGAGATTTTTTCCTTTAAAAATGACATTTGGTGCAGGGACTGTTCTAAACATGGGAAACACGCGTCACTTTACAGGCATACTATAGACACCCCCCAGGTACGATATTTAAAGGAATATTTTTCACTTTTTTTTTTTTACTTTAAGCATCATTAAAATCACTGCTCCCGAAAAAACGGCCGTTTTTAAAAGTTTTTTTTGCATTGATACATGTCCCCTGGGGCAGGACCCGGGTCCCCAAACCCTTTTTAGGACAATACCATGCAAATTAGCCTTTAAAATGAGCACTTTTGATTTCGAACGTTCGAGTCCCATAGACGTCAATGGGGTTCTAACGTTCGTGCGAACTTTCGGTCCATTCGCGGGTTCTGGTGCCAACCGAACCGGGGGGTGTTCGGCTCATCCCTACTAGCCAGGGGTACAGGTGTAACCTAATCACTCAGCCCCCTTACACCCCTAAAAGAAAATCCTGACTTCACGCCTGGCATAGGTAACTCGACACTTCAACCAGCAAACTGTAAAAAAACACTTCTAGCCGGGGACTGCTTTTACTCAATCAAATAAATCAAAGATTAATTCTGTTTTAAAACAAGATATTGATCTCCCTCAACTGCCCTTCTGGTCTTACCTACAGTTGCGTAGCTATCTCTATGGTAAATCCCAGCTGGGCGACTTCCATAGACCCTTAACAGAATTTGAATTGGTTTATCACACTGGTGATCAATGCACATTTCTTTTTTTTTCACTAACACGTGTTTTTTTTTATTTTCGTTTTTTTTTATTAAGTTTGTCTTATTAATCCAATTTTATGGATATGCAATTAAGGAATGCACACTATATCATTATCTTTTTTTGATTTATCATAGAAGGGGTAACAAAAATGAGTATCCCCTTGTTTTTTCACAACCTTCACACTGCACTTGGATTATTTGTTCTAGGTTTTGCCAGTAATTATATAACATGTAATCTATTAATTTAAATTAACCCTATCAGGCGTAAATGGCTTATTTGAGCCATTTGGCTTGAATATTATTTTTTTTTATATAATTTTTTATAATATTTAAACCCATTTATAGTATACAACACATGGGCAACTATGTGCCCCCGGTAGCACCTGGAGGGGATCCCAAAAAATATATATTTTGAGATCTTTTCTAGTTTAAAATAACTATAAATGTTGTTTTTTACCTCGTTATTTTTTATTTATTAATCTCTTTAACCCATATCAAAATAGCAGTATAATAACTGTACAGTAGACTAATTGTTATAATTATAATAATTTTCAGGTGTTTTTGGTCTGAGTTTCCCCTATGGGGCCTGACCCATCTGTGACCACTTGTAAGCCTCACGGGCCAGGGTTGCCCCCTTTGAGGCGGAGGTGAGCACAATTCCAAAGCAGGGTCCGGGATCATCACTGGGGGCATTTTCTGTCTCCTTTTGTGTTTTTTAATAAAGAGAAGTCTCTGGATAAGCGAACCATCTTGGTAGAAGGGGTAAATACAGTGTGATTAACAAACTCAGTATATGATAATGTATAAAAGGAATGTGATCACATATCATTTTCTGTAATGCTGGTATCTGTCCTTTTTGATGTATTTATAGAAATGTAAGAACCCCTGAAGAAGACCATAACCTTTAAGGTCGAAATGCATTGAAGAGTATAATTACAAATTAACTGTGAGGCAATACCCTTTGATGTATATTGTTCACCAGTTACATTATATGATATCATCCACTGTTTGATTCTCCTCTCAGTCCAAATTGTTTCGCATTGTGTACACCAGAGCTCATATTTTAACTTTTGTACTACAGTCATGTCCAATTGTCTTGTGAATAATAAAATAATCATTTAATGAACTTTTTTGACTTATATTTGCTGCTAAAAAAACCCACTGGAATTCTCCATTTTTTTCAAATACAAGGGGTCCCCGGGTTACAAACAAGTTACGGACTGTAGGTTTGTTCTTAAGTTGAATCTGTTTGTAAGTCGGAACAGGTACATTTTTTAAGTGTAGCTCCAGCCAAAAAAACAATTTTTTAAGCTTTTTGGATAGCATAGGGAAGGGTTAACACCCCTGTAACAGTAAACTGCATATAAGTTGCTAACCCATTGGTACATGACACCAGCAAAACTACATAGATGGCAGCCTCAAACACCTGACACATGTTGGAGGTGTCTGAATGACACAGCCACACTGATACACATTTGGTGGTATTGTCCGTTACTAGCACCCTTCTGGAACAAAGTCAGGGAAATAATTACACTAATCACTGAGACCAAACTCACACTCAATGCAGCGTGTTGTTTACTCCATTTGACAAACTTCACTCTGAAGAAGTATAAGCACTCGCTATCAAAGCATCTATTAAATGCTGCTAAATCCCTAATTCCGATCCACTGGAACTCACCCCGGGTTCCTACAATACAAGATTGGTTGCATAAAGTAACGGACATATGAGAAATGGAGGAGACCCTAGCACAATCCTGTGACCAGGTAGAGAGGGTCCATAAAACATGGCAAACATGGTTTTCCTTCAAGTATTCTCAGGAATACACTATCATTATTGCTGAGCGAAATGATGACAGTCTGTCTAACATTTAAATACTGACTGTCTTGATTTTGAGAGGTAACTCAGGAATATAGAGTATCTGGTACTTAGGTACTTATTCACATGAAAATGTCCCACATGGTCGATCACTTTTTACTATTCCTTCCTATTATTTTCTTACTTTCCCTTTTTACAATTATGGATGATTACTTGTACTTCAACTTGGGTACTGTTACACTTGTTAAGCGATTGTTGCTCCACACAGAAATGTGGAAAAGCTTTTTTGTATTCTGTTACGATATACCATAGAGCAAAGATGACTTCCTAGCATTTTGTACTTTATGTTAGAACATACTTATAGTATTACCAGGATATTTCTTGTTCATGACATCACCTACATGTATTTGTCTTTTTTCTTTAATAATTGCAATTTCTTGCCATGTACTCATCTTTTGATATACATAAAACTCTTAATGTTAAAAAAAAAGTAAGGGTCCCGGAGCATGCGTGGAGCTGACCGGAGCAGACATACCTGCCTGATACTCTGCTCCCTGAGGGAGGTAAAAGCCTAAATAATAGCGGCTGTTAGTAAAACACTCGCAATTACATAGCCCCTACCTGAACCCACGGCAGGCCGGGTCACAACGGTACTTGTTCGAGTGTTCTGAGGTACAAAATGAGCAAGAAATCCACCAAGAATGTAGCGGCCTATTATGCAGCTAAAATGGCACCGCTACCATCTTCTCAGCCTCCTCACACAGGGCTGTGAGAGCCTTAAAGGCAAATACACATTCCCAAGCTCATTCAGAGCAAGAGGATTTTGACTCTGAAAATTGGGAAGATACCTCAAAGATTAACAGGCATCCCCTGCTTTGTTGAGACAAATTGAAAACATGTTTCAAAAAGCCTTAAAGCGCACTGCTGACCACATAACAAGTAGCCTCACTAAGGAGATTAGGGAGTTGGCCCTTCTCATGACAGAACTTGAAACACTGGTAGATGATATAGAGAACTATACTGTAAACTATACAGCAGAGATTTAAAATCTTAAAGAAGAAAATCTTACATTACAGACCCATTTGGAAGACTATGAAAACCGTGCGAGACGTTCTAATTTACGAATAAGAGGTATTCCTGAATCTGTGTTAGACCTACAAGCTACAATGTTAGTACTATTACAGGAATTATTGCTTGCCATTCCTTTTGAACGCCTTGAGGTGGACAGGGTTCATGGAGCCTTGACACCAAAAAAACCTGAGGGCCAACCCCGTGACATTAAAGCTAAATTCCATTTTTAAAGCACAAAAGAACAGCTTCTAGCTACAGCAAGAGGAAAAAAGTCTCTAATGTTCCAAGGACATAACTACCAACTCTTTACCGACCTGTCTCAACTTACCATCAATAATAGATAGGCTTTGAAGCCCTTACTTCAAGTATTGCAATGCTTTGCCTTCTTGGTGCATTTCACCTATCAAGGTTCCAAACATCTATGCAGATCAGCAAATGACTTGCAAAACACACTTCAAGACCTACATCTTGTGGATTCTCCTCAGGACCCAGAAAACGCACCTCATAGATCTGTCTCATGTTCTACACGCAAATTGTCAACTCCATCAGGAAAGAACGAAAGCTCTAACAAAAGAGGTCACTTCAGATCCCCAGATTCGATTCCAGATGACTCAATGGATTGATGGATCTAATATGATGTGGTTTTTACACCCAATGGCTGGTAGAGATTGCCAACCTATATTGGTTGACCATCTTATAGCCTGACTAGGGTCTTATTTTATTTATTTATTTATTTATTTTTGTACCCATAAGTACTATAATATATATTTTTTGGATAAAACGAAATGATATATGGGTATCTTTATTTGATTTCACCAGTCTACATCTTAGTGAATTAATTATTTTTTATTAATTATTTTTATTCCACGCCTTACGTGAGATAGGCAGATATTAGGTTTTTACTTTCAAAAGATTTTTATTTTCAATAAAATCACAACAAAATTATAATACGTACACTTCAAGCAGTGTGTCCATATGAGACATATTCGGAACACATTAAAGTTGAGTTGATGTCCATGGTACTTATGGATTTAGACATCTTGGGAAGATTGGCATTCAGAAGAACAATAGCCGGGGTTTTAGGAATCTGGTGAGTTGTGACCCTTTGGATCAAGGCAAACATCCTGTTCCAGAATGGCCTTATTCTGGGGTATTCCCACCATGTGTGGGCCATAGTGCCTGTTAGTTGGCAACCTCTGAAACATTGAGGGTTAGCTGTCGGATACATAGAGGCCAACTTGGCCGGTGTGAGGTACCATCTGGTCATCACTTTTAGATTGGATTCGATCAAAGAGATATTCTGAATCCCCTTGAAGGATCTAGAAAAGGAGGTCTGCCAATACTCCAAGTTCCAGCTTATTTGAAGGTCATCCTCCCAAGATGTCATGTAAGGGGTTTTGTAGGGCATTTGGGCCAGTAACTGGTAGACATTGGAGATTCCACCCCTCTGTTTGACCGCACCAAATTTCATATGGAGTGAACAGGGGGGGGGGGGGGGGGGCTGGTTTAGATGTCCAGATTTTATGGAGGAAGTGCTGAATTTGCAGTAATCTGAAGTGTTCAGTGGACGGGATTTCCAGCTGTTGCTTACAGAATTTCATGGAGTTTGGTCCTGATGAGGTAAAAAAATGTCCGATCAGGTACAACCCCTTATCCAACCACTATTTAAAGGCTCTGATGTTTAGGTCTGGGATGAAGTTGGGGTTATTAAAGATATGAGAATGGGGTTGGCAATCGGAGATTAAGGAGTGATTCATTCTCAGCTTATCCCACAGAAATAGAGATTGGGATAGGATTGGCGAAAGGATTGGGGTCTATTTTTAGATGGGATCCCTAATAAGTAGTCAAGGGTGTAAGAGGGGGCCGCCTGTCTCTCTATTTGGATCCAGTCTGGTTTTTCTGTTTTGGAGTGCACGGTAGAAAGTTGAGAGAGTCTGGCTGCCTGGTAGTACCAGAGCAGTCTAGGTAGCCCCAGTCCCCCCTTCGCCCTGAGTCTGTATAGCGTGGTTTGTGGTAGTCTGTGGCTTGAACCCCCCCATATACATTTGTTTACTTTTTGTTGAAAAGACTTCAAATGATCTTTTCTTATATAGATCGGAAGGGCTCTAAAGAAATATAGCAGTCTGGGCAGGAGTGTCATCTTCATGGCATGTATCCTGCCTAGCCAGGAGAGTTCCCCTTTTGCCCAATTTTTCAAATCAGACTCCAGCTTCTGGTATGTGGGAATATAGTTAGAGTTGTATAGGTTTTCAATTTTTGCTGTAAGGGTAATCCCTAGGTAATCTATGGAGGAATTACTCCATTTGAAATCAAAGGCGCTTTGTAGTGATTTAACTAGGTCTGGTTTCAGGAAGATGTTTAGGGCGTGGGATTTGGCATAGTTTATTTTAAGACCCTAAATGGCTGAAAAGTCACAGAGCGTTTTGCAGAGATTAGGGAGGGATGTAATCGGGGATGTTAAAAATATAAGCATGCCGTCGGCGAATAGGCCACACTTGTGGAAATGTGTGCCGCATGATACCCCTTGAATATTGGTGTTTGAGCGTATTGCTATTGCCAGCGTTTCAATGGCGATGGCGAATATTAGTGGGGATAAGGGGCAACCTTGCCTAGTGCCTTTTGCGATGTTGAAGGGTTGTGAGTATTGACCCTGTATGCGAATTGAGGCTTTCTGGGTGGAGTAAAGGGAGTGGAGCAGCCCCATGAAGCATCGGTCAAAACCCCAGTGCTCCATGATAGCAAATATGTGTGCCCATTCGACTGAGTCAAACGCTTTGTGTAAATCTAGGGATAGAAGCATCCCCTCTTGTTTAGGGCCGTTGTTCCAATTAAACTGTAAAATAGAAATTATATCGATGGCTCTCCTAGTTTGGTCGGGCTCCTGCCTACCGGGAATGAATCCCACCTGGTCCTTGTGGATGTATCTGCTAATGAAGGAGGAGAGATGGTTGGCTAAGATTTTTGTTAAAATCTTTAGATCATTATTTATTAGGGATATGGGCCTATAGTTTTCAACTTCCTCTGGGGTTTTGTTTGGTTTGGGAATTACTGTTATGTAGGCAGTGTTGAGTTGGGGGTCTAGGGGGGAGCCTAAGGTTTTTGTATTAAAAAATGTTGCCATGAATTGGGGCTAAGGTATCCGCAAACGCTTTATAATAAGGGGTTGATAGGCCATCCGGTCCTGGGGCTGATCCCTTCTTAAGGTTTTTGATGACATCTTTACTTTCTTCTTCTGAGATGCAATCTTCCATTATGTTTTTGTGTTCCACAGAGAGGGTCGGTAAGGGTATGTCCCATAGGAAGTCAGTGATCAGGGGGCCTCTGTCTGAGGGGGTGGAGGAGTATAGTGTGGAATAGAAGTCATGGAAGGCTGCTAATATTTTGTCAGGATTGGCTGTGGGCGGTTGGCCTGGTCTCCTAATCCTGGGTAGGGTGAAGTTGTGGGATTTTGGGGTAAGCTTAGCAGCTAGCATGGATTCTAATTTGTCCTTCTGTGTATAAAATTTAACTCCACTCCAGTGGATATGCTTCTCCGCTTAGAGTGATTGAGCTCTAGTCTGGCTGCGTCTAGGCTGTCAAGGTTTTTAGAGGGCTTTTCTTATGTTTAGTTTTTAGGTTAGAAAAAGTTTTTTCTAGTTTGAGTATGTCCAATTGTCTTTCTTTTTTGATTCGGGTTGCCATCCGAATTAGATTGCCTCTGATGGTGACTTTGTGTGCCACCCATAGCATTTCGGGGGATATGTCATTCTGGTCGTTTAGTGTGAAGTATTTGTCAGGGATACCCTGTGGCAGGACAGGCGTGTGCACACATGTTCCTATGGGAGTGCGCTGTACCAGGCAGCGGTGTGTGAGCACGCACAGAATCACGAGCCGGGCGCACATGTGCAAGAGCACGCGGCAGGCGCGCGTGCGCGCGCACTGACTCGGCTTGGCGCCAGTTCCCCTTTAACAGCCAGTAGCTGCTCTGGTACAGTGCTGTCTGATCTGCAGTCTAAACCTGAGTCTGATCCTGAACCTGCTGTGTTACCTGACCTTGCCTCGTTGACTACCGCTGCCTTCTCCTCTCCTGACCCAGCCTGCTTGACCTTGCTACTTCTGAAACCATTGCTCTCCCGTTGCCGAACCTCTGCCTGCCTGCTGACTATCCTTTGCCTGCTGATTGTACTACCTGTTGCCCGTTCTGACCCGGCTTGTCTCACTCTACTTAGTCCGTTCCTGATCCAGCTCCGCCTAGATCCAGGGGTCGCAGACCCGCACCTATTCCACCGCTTCCTACTGCTTCTGCTACCAGTCCGTCCGGTGGATCACCTCTACCACCTGCATCAGCTACCACGGATCATACAGGCACTCCTACCTCACTGCGCTCCTGTACCACTGTTGCAACCCCAGTGGTCCCCGAGCCAGGGCTGTAAGAGAGGTCTCCTTCTACAGTTGGGCTCTGATACCAGGTACGTGACAGTATCAGACAGCCATGACTGAGCCTACAGAAGGAGTCTCGCAGATGGAGGAGGTGGGCCGCCACCTTGCAACCCTCACACAAGCTGTACAGTCCCTACATGAAGGGTACCTTAAGTTGGAAGGACAAATCCAGACACTCCCTGTCATCTCAGTTCCAGTATCCTTCACTGCACCTCCACCTGAGCCCAGAGTTCCTGTTCCTGAGAAATTCTCTGGGGAGCGCATCAAGTTTCGGGCCTTCCGCAATGCATGTCAGTGGTATTTTGCTTTACAACCCCAGACTTTCGTGCTGGAATCCACCAAAGTGGAGTTTATTATCTCGCTACTACAAGGGGATCCTCAAGCCTGGGCCCACCGGTTGCTGGAAGGAGACGACATACAGATGCATACTATGTCATCTTTTTTCTTGATGCTATGTCACAATTATATGACGATCCATTTTGTACTTCCACAGCAGAAGCTGCTCTCCATGTGCTCCAGCAAGGCCGCAGAGCGGTTGAGGACTATGTGTCGGACTTCAGATGCTGGTGTGCAGACACCCAGTGGAATAATGCAGCTCTGCTGCACCAGTTCCACATGGGTCTATCTGAGGACTTGAAAGATGAACTTGCCCGAGCAGAAATACCTAATACCTTTGAAGGACTTATCAGTCTGGTAATTCAGATTGACCGGCGGCTCCATGAGCGCCAAATCAGAGAGATGCACCCAGCAGACTCACTTTGTATGGATGACACCAAAGACTCCTGTTCAGGCCCATGCAACTCGGAGTGATACGCCACGCCCTATCTCCAGAGGACCGATCACACCGCCAGCAGAAGAATCTTTGCCTATATTGTGGAGAGGCTGGCCATTATGTTCATGGGTGTCCTGAAAAGATGAGGAAGCTTCCTCCTATTAACCTCATGATGCTACCTGCCCAGTCAGCCCATCTTACCCTTCCTCTGTTAGTCCAGCTTCCAGAAAAGACTATTCCTGTTAACGCTATTGTGGACTCAGGAGCATGCAGTTGCTTCATTGACTTAAACTTTGCCGCCCAGCAACATATTCCCTTGCGGCCAAAGACGCATGGACTGTCTGTCTTTTTAGCTGACGGCTCACGCATCAGTTCTGGACCCGTAACTCAGGAGACACCTTCTTTACCCATTACTTCCTCCCATCAACATAAGGAACTTTTGAGCCTTGACCCTATCACTTCCCCCTTGTTTCCTGTCATCCTGGGTTTACCTTGGCTCCAGGCCCATAACCCTCAGATTAACTGGTTGTCCGGGGAGATCAAGTTTTCATCACCGTATTGTCTGAAACATTGTCTACCAGGATCTATGAGTATGTCGGCAAACCTATTCTGTATGGACTTTGATCAAGATGTTCTTCAATCTGTACCCAAACCCTACCACCAGTACATTGATGTCTTCAGCAAACAAGGAGCTGATACCTTGCCGTGCCACCGCCCATATGACTGTCCAATTGATCTCTTGCCCGGAGCTGCGATTCCATTTGGTCGTGTGTTCCCATTAGCAGAGCGAGAACAAGAGGCATTGAAAGAGTATGTTGATGAGAACCTCAAGAAGGGGTTTATCAACCCTTCCACCTCCCCAGCAGGAGCAGGGATATTCTTCGTAAACAAGAAAGACCACTCTCTCCGCCCTTGTGTGGATTATTGGGAGCTAAATAAAGTTATGATTACGAATCGCTATCCCCTGCCTCTAATGACTGAGTTGTTCCAGAAACTGAGATCTGCAACCATTTTTACTAAACTGGACTTGAGAGGTGCCTATAACCAGATACGTATTCGAAAAGGGGATGAGTGGAAGACGGCTTTCCGCACCAGATTCGGGCACTTTGAGTATCGGGTCATGCCCTTTGGGCTCTGCAATGCCCCGGCCACCTTCCAACACTTTATTAACAATGTGTTCCGAGACCTGTTGGATATCTTTGTAATTGTCTACTTGGACGATATTTTAATCTTCTCTGGTTCCCTTGATCAACACTGAGAGCAGGTCAGTACTGTGTTAGGCCAACTCCGTTAACACAAGCTGTATGCAAAACCGGAGAAATGCGAATTTGACCGGCAGAGCATTCAATATTGGGACTTGTAATTTCTACAGCAGGAGTTGAAATGGACCCCCAAAAGGTGTCCGCCATATTGGAATGGCCTGTCCCCACAGACAAGAAGGGGGTACAATGCTTCGTAGGTTTTGCAAACTTTTATAGGAAGTTCATTAAAGGGTTCTCTGCCATCATCACCCCAATAACACAACTAACCAAACAAAACCTACGATTCTGCTGGAACTCCGAGGCACAAAGCCCCTTTGAAACACTGAAGTAACTTTTCACTTCGGCTCCTATCCTCAGCCACCCTGACCCGTCCTTACCCTACATCCTCGAAGTGGATGATTCCGAAACAGCAGTAGGGGCTGTTTGTTCCCAACGTCAAGGGGTTAAAGCCTTGATGCACCCTGTGGCCTTCTTCTCACGGAAACTTTCTCCAGCAGAAAGAAATTACGATGTAGGAGATCATGAGCTGTTAGCCATCAAAGCAGCACTGGAGGAGTTGAGATACTTGTTGGAGGGCGCTAACCATCCCATACTGATATATACAGACCATAAAAATCTAGAGTATTTAAGAACTGCCAAGAGACTGAAGCCACGACAAGCTTGTTGGTTCCTGTTTTTTACTCGTTTTTTCTTTCACATCACCTACCCACCTGGATCAAAAAATACAAAACCAGATGCTCTATCTCGTATGTATGATGACCCCAAGGACTTGACAACACCAGATACCATCCTGCCTACAGGGAACTTCTTACTTCTGCAGACGGATCTTTTGTCACAAATCAAACAAGCTTCCATGAACATCCTCAGCCTCCCTGGAGTGACTCTAACCCCTAAAGACGGTCTGCTTTGGAAAGGAGACAAGATTTTTGTTCCTAAGAGTGTGCATGTAGGGGTCTTAAAGATGTTCCATGACCATCCGCTGGCAGGCCATTTTGGCATACATAAGACTCTTGAACTCATACGACGTACCTTTTGGTGGCCTGACCTAGAAGACTTCTGTAAGAAATATGTGAATTCATGCTCTGTTTGTATTCAGAACAAGACAGCGAGAAGTAAGTCCTGGGGCCTGTTGAAGCCTCTTTCCATTCCTGATAAACCATGGCAGATAATCTCTATGGACTTTATAGTGGAACTTCCACCTGCCGAAGAATGCACAGCAATCTTTGTTGTAGTAGACCGATTAACCAAGATGGCCCATTTTTTTCCCTTAAAGAATACCCCATCTGCTATGAAAACAGCCAGAGTATTCATTAAGGAGATTGTTAGATTACATGGGTCTCTGCAAACATCACATCTGATCGTGATGTACAATTCACCTCATGCTTCTGGAGAGCTTTATGCAAAGTGTTGAAAATCGAGTTGGCATTGTCCTCTGCATACCATCCCCAAACTAATGGGCAAACTGAGAGGACTAACCAAACGCTCGAACAGTACATCCGGTGTTTCACATCCTTTGCTCAGGACGATTGGGTATCCTTACTGCCACTAGCAGAATTTGCCTACAACAATGCCAATCACTCAGCTACAGATCAATCCCCTTTCTTTTCTAATTATGGTTTCCATTTATCATTTTTGCCTGATTTCATTCCAGAGTCTACAGTTCCAGCAGTACAGAATACCATGAGTTTCCTCAACCACAATAATAAGATTTTGCAGGAAGCAATGGCCAAAGCGCAAGCTGACAACAAGAAGGCTTTTGATAGGAAAAGGAGAGGAGAACTGAACCTACAGCCGGGTGATCAGGTATGGCTTTCCACAACCAATCTTAAGTTGAAATGTCCATCGAAAAAGTTGGCACACAAATTTACTGGTCCTTTCCCGGTGAAGAGGAGGTTGAATGAAGTATCATATGAACTGTCTCTACCTGACTCATTTAAGATACACCCTACATTTCATGTCTCGCTACTTAAGCCTGCAGTACCTGATCCTTTCCCCAACAGAGGACCTAAACCACCGGAACCTGTTTTGATTGATGGAAATGAGGAATATGAAGTGGAGGCTATCTTGGATTGCAGGAGAAGGCGGAATCAGGTACAATTTCTGGTTAAATGGAAGGGATACGGCCTGGAGGACAATTCCTGGGATCCCGCATGCAATATCCATGCAAGAAGGTTAGTTTGTGCCTTTTTTCTTGCTCACCCTGATAAAGAGAACCTGTTGGGCACCTGGAGGTTGCCCCTTGGGGGGGCAATGTCAGGGATACCCTGTGGCAGGACAGACACTCAGGCGTGTGCACATGCGCACACATGTTCCTATGGGAGTGCGCTGTACCAGGCAGCGGTGCGTGAGCGCGCGCAGAGTGACGAGGTGGGCGCACGTGTGCGAGAGCACGCGGCAGGCGTGCGTACGCGCTGACTCGGCTTGGTGCCAGTTCCCCTTTAAAAGCCAGCAGCTGCTCTGGTACAGTGCTGTCTGATCTTCAGTCTAAACCTGAGTCTGATCCTAAACCTGCTGTGTTACCTGACCTTGCCTCGTTGACTACCGCTGCCTTCTCCTCTCCTGACCCGGCCTGCTTGGCCTTGCTACTTCTGAAACCATTGATCTCCCATTGCCGAACCTCTGCCTGACTGCTGACTACCCTTTGCCTGCTGATTGTACTACCTGTTGCCCGTTATGACCCGGCTTGTCTCACTCTGCTTAGTCCGTTCCTGATCCAGCTCCGCCTAGATCCAGAAGTCGCTGACCCGCACCTATTCCACCGCTTCCTACTGCTTCTGCTACCAGTCTGTCCGGTGGATCACCTCTACCACCTGCATCAGCTACCATGGATCATACAGGCACTCCTACCTCACTGCGCTCCTGTACCACTGTTGCAACCCCAGTGGTCCCCAAGCCAGGGCTGTAAGAGAGGTCTCCTTCTACAGTTGGGCTCTGATACCAGGTATGTGACAGTATTCCTTGAGGGCGTTTTCTATCTCTGTGGTGTAAACGGGGTTACTGAGAAGTGATTCGTTTAGGCGCCAGTGTGACAGTTGTGTCCTGGTGAGTGTGTTCTGTAGGGAGAGTAATA
Source organism: Aquarana catesbeiana (assembly GCF_042186555.1). NCBI lineage: Eukaryota > Metazoa > Chordata > Amphibia > Anura > Ranidae > Aquarana > Aquarana catesbeiana. The sequence continues at coordinate 40,700,051 of NC_133324.1, forward strand.
TCAGCGAGTGGTCCAACCATGCAGTGTCAATAATAGATGCTTTTTGTGCTGACGGGTTGATGATGGGGGAGACCAGGATATGGTCAAGATATTAGGTTTTTTAGTTCTTCCCTGCCTTAACATACTTTTTGGATTATATTTTTTTGGATTAAATTATTGATTATTGAGGCTTATATTTATAGTCATTAACTTTCATTTCCATTTTGTTTGGGTTCTTTCTCAGTTATCCCACTCCAGAATATTAGGACCTACACTTCCTGTGTGGGTAATTATGTTCTTGTTATATACTGTAAATACTTATAGTAATGCAATTATATTGGCTTTCCTTATCCTCCAGGGATGTTCTTTGTGCTCCCTACTTGCTACCCTCAGTTTGCTTATCTTAAAGTGGATGCAAACCCTCACATATACCAAGTGAAGTGAACAGCTTCAGATGATACACAGAGATGAAATAAATCTCCCTATATAAATTTTACATGTATATATGCTGTCTTCACATTTATATACTGTTTAGAAAGTGCACATTCAGTTAGAATTTTCTCCTTCTCAATCCCCTCTAGGAGGGGATTATTGCTGTACACTGTGAGACAGCTAAGTAATATAGTGTTAAACTGCGCTTAATGTTCAAAAATATAAATAATAACAAATACAAAGCAGCCAGCACTACAAGGGACAACTTGTGCAAAAGGAATAGGTATAAACAGTGCAGCGCTAAACATAAATCATATAAATATAAATAAATATGAATCATTAAGTGAAAAAATATATATAAATAAGAGAACTCATGAACAGTTCATATTTGAGAGAAGTGAGTCCATATATTCTTGGTTCAAATAGTGGTAGTAAATCACCCAAGTGAAAATACTGTAAATCATCGCTTTGAAAACCTTCCGCCACCAAATAGAATATAAGGAGGCTTACCGGAATATTTGGATAAACTTTAGCACATACCAAATGGGTCAAACGGGCAGTGGTGTCTCAACACCCTAATATAGAAACTTCACTGGAATCTTTGAAAATGGACCTTGTGATGTTAGGAAAATATACAGACAACCACCAAAGCCAATGTAATGGTATGCAGACATGTAGGGCCTTTCAGAGTCTGAAGTCTGAGCGGGCAGACCAGTAGGTACTGTGAGCAGTGCAGCGGCTCCGTCCAGTCCAGATACACCAGAGGGGGGGATGACAGCAGATGACTCACAAGTCCGGGCTCCTCACTGTCACACCTGCAAAAAAAGCAGGTGTGACAGTGAGGAGCCTGGACCTTTGAGCCATCCGCTGTCATCCCCCCTCCAATGTGTCTGGACTGGACGGAGCCACCGCACTGTTCACAGTACCTACCTCCCTGCCCGCACAGACTTCAGACTCTAAAAGGCCCTATAAGTCTGCATACCATTACATTGGCTTTGGTGGTTGTCGATATATTTTCCTAACATCACAAGGTCTATTTTTTTCACTTAATGATTCATATTTATTTATATTTATATGATTTATGTTTAGCGATCCATTGTTTATAACTATTCACTGTGAAACAGCTGATTGGAGGAAAGGCACCCCCCCCCCCCACGAACAAGTTACATGGTTATACATATTTTATCTAATTAACTTGACATAAAAAATTTCAATTTCCCCTATGATCCCCTCTACTTTCTCTCAATCTTTCTTTAATTTGCCACCGCCGAAGGCAGGTTCTTCCAAACATCGTTCTGAACTACCAGACAATATACCTTATAAATCGACAGATTCATGGCCCCCTTAAATGTACTATCCCTAAATGTACAGGGATTTAACATTCCACAAACATGCACCAAAGCCTTCCGATCCTTTGCCTCTAGGAAGGCCCATATTCTATGCCTCCAAGAAACACACTTTACAACACAATCCACCCCTAAATTTTTTAGCACACTGTATCCTCAAGTATTTACAGCCTCCACCTCGACTAAGCAGCATGGTATTCTTGTAGCTTTTCATCGCAGTACTCCATTTACAATTTTAAAAGAAATTAAAGACCCAGAAGGTCGATATTTGACCCTGTCAGGATATTTATTAGACTCTGCTGTTACAATAGTGTCATATTATGCCCCCAATAAAAGGCCTACATCTTTACTTTTACATCTTTTACAGGTGGTGGATTCCCACAAAATAGGTACAGTAATTATCTGTGGAGACTCAATTCAGACCCTCTTTCCCTTTTTAGACAAATCCCCAATCCCTCAGTCAAACAGTCTGTCAGGTCACCTTGAGGCTAGGTGACAGATGCACTCTGTAGGAGTCAGAAGTGCACCGCAAGGTAGTGGACCCTAGGACTGACTGCTGTGGATTGAACCCTGGGAGGTTCAGGAAGCAGATCTACTGGATGACTGACACAGATCCCACTGGGAGCTAGAGCATAGATTCCCCAGGGCGCAGAGTCTAAGAGCCAGCAGGTGTTCACCAGAGCCTCCAGTGAGGAGGATGGACTGCGCTGCAGTCTGGCTCCAGGTCGTGGCCCCCAGGGTTTCACAGCTCATGCTCACGGTAGACTACAGGAGAAGATGAAGGAGGCAGCAGGCTGGAACAACAAGGAAAGTAAGGGACAAGCCAAGGTCGGGGCCACAAGCATACAAGGACAACAGAGTTCACGCCAAGGTTCAGGGTCACAGGCAAACAGGGATGGTCGGGGACACGCCAAAGGTCAGGGTCACGAGCAGACAGGAATAGTTAAGAACAGGTCAAAGTCGGTAACTGGAATCAGACTTAGGAAACACAGCAAGTACACATGAAAGCTAACACACAATGGTTGATCAGCACTGCTGGCTTGCAGTGCACAGGTTAATATAGGGTTCCCTGATAGGAGCTGGGGGGGAGCCACACTAGAGAAGAGTCTACAAAAGCAGTCAGGTGAGGGTCAGCTGGTCTCTAGAGATGAACACATGGAGACAGGTAAGCTGACAGAAACTCTATTGCATAACCATGACACAGTCCCAATAGGCACTCTTTTTCACAATTGCAAATCACAATTTAGTGGATTCTTGGGCTGAATCCAACCAAATGACAATGTACACACTACTCTTATCCTCACAATTCATTTTCACAAATTAATCATATATTTTTAACCATAGGTATGGCACCAGAGATCTTGGCGTCCAAGATCATACCTGTCACATGGTCAGACCATAGTGCAGTATACACTGTCATAGCTTCTGCGTTTCCAAAAGTATATGATCCCACATGGATTCTCAAAGACTCTCTTCTTTAAAATGCAACACATAGACTAGATATTGAACTTGCACTTAAGGAATATCTAGCGCATAATTCTACCCCGGACATATCTCCCCTCACTCTGTGGGAGGCACACAAACCAGTTCTTGGTGGTATAGTTTTAAGACAAGCTGCACTTTTTAATAAGGAGCGTAAAGCCCATTGCAGCAAACTTGAAGCAGACTTCAACGTATGTTTTATGGTCTTTCAAAATAATCCTTCTCCAGCACTACAATTGAAGTTGAACAAGGCTAAACGGGAACTTGATTTGTTTCTCACAGAGTCAGCTGATAAAACTCCTAAACGTTCTCGCGACAATTACTACATTAAATCCAATAAACCAAATACACTTTTGGCCCATAGACTCAAATCATTCCACAAACCCACCAAACCATTACGCCTTAATTGGCCAGAGACAGATATTTCAATGACCCAGTGAAGATACTCCAAAAGTTTAGATCACACTTGGCTACCCTATATTCATCTGATAGTGAGATGGATACCTCCAAAGCAGACTATTTCTTTTCTCTTTGTCTCTCTTCCAACATTATCTCAATCGCAATTAGAAACGCTTGAGGGTCCTATTTCGGCTATCGAGGTGTCAAACGCTATAAAAACATTGAAATCAAATAAAAGACCCGGTCCGGATGGATTCTCTGCGCTCTATTTTCCCGTCTTAGCTAATGCCTTCAATGCTCTCCTCAAAAGACACTCCTTTAGACAGGAAACTCTGACAGCTATTATTTGCATGCTCCCCCAAACCTCAAACTGATAATACAATTTGGTCTAATTATCTTCAAAACTCCCTATTGAATTGGGACATTAAGATTTTATCTAAAATTCTTGATAATAGGTTAAACAAATTTATTGAAAATCTTATACATCACGACCAGGTAGGCTTTATGCCATTTCGACAAGCTAGCGGTAATATTCGAGGAGCGGTCCTCCTATCCCACGCTGCCAAAACACATCGTATTCCATCATGCTTTCTTTCATTAAACATAAAAACAGCATTCAACACTATATCATGGTCCTATATGCACTTTACCCTTAGAAAATAGGGCTTTGGTCCACAATTCATGCAATGTATCTCTGCATTATATAATAAGCCTAAGGCTTATATTAAATATGCGGGTTATAAATCGGTTGCAACCAATATAGGAAGGGGCACACGTCAGGAATTCCCACTCTCTCCTCTCTTGTTTGCCCTACTTATTGAACCCTCGGCTCAGCGTATCAGGACTGAACCTTCCATCACAGGTAAAGAACTAGGTGGATGTCATCACAAAATATGCTTGTTTGCGGATTCTTCTATTTTTATCTGCCCCACAGATTTCTGCCCCAACCTTATAAATATACTTAATAGGTTTTCATCTATTTCTGGTCTTAATGTTAATGTCAAGAAATCTATGGCATTGAACATCTTGTTAGCTGATAAAGAGATATGGTTCAAGAGGCATTTCCTTTTAAATGGGCTAAACATAGTCTCCCTTATTTAGGTATCCATCTCACTGCCAACATTACAGCTTTATGCACAGCCAATTATCCAGCCTTATTGAAACAAACTACGAACTTGCTGTTAAAATGGTCATCCATCCCACTTTCTTGGTTCGGGAAAATAAACATTATCAAAATGGCTATACTACCAAGTTTTTATATTTATTCAGAGTCCTCCCAATATCAGTTCCTGCTCATTTTTTAAGAATCATACAACAGAGAGCAATACAATTCACATGGGAAAAGATTAAACCGAGATTACCTATTATTATTATTATTATTATTATTATTGATTTATATAGCACCAACAGTTTATGCAGCGCTTTACAATGTAGAGAGGGGACAGCACAATTACAGTACAATACAGAAGAGACAGGAGGGCCCTGCTTGTAGAGCTTACATTCTAAAGGGAAGGGGTAGTGGTACAAAAGGTAATAGATGCGGGGAGTGATTTGATGGGGTTGTTAGGTGGGTATGGGATAGGCTTCCCTGAATAAGTGTATTTTCAGGGATCTCCTAAAGGTGGACAGGTTACAGGCTGATCGGATATACTGGGGCAGGGAATTAAAGAGGATGGGAGAGGCTCTGGAGAAGTCCTGAAAATGAGCATGAGAGGAGGTAACAAGGGAGCTAGAGAGCAGGAGGTCCTGGGAGGAGCGGAGGGGACGATTTGGGCGATATCTGCAAATGAGGTTGGTGATGTAGCTGGGGGCGATGTTGTGGATGGCCTTGTATGTTACGGTTAGCATTTTGAATTTGAGAAGCCTTGTATCTCCCCAAAGTGCACGGCGGTTTGGGCTTTCCTAATTTTACATCATATTATAAGGCTGCTCAATTGGCACATTTGTCAAAATATCAAGCTACGAAAGAGATCCCTCTTTGGGTTGCAATAGAAGCAGTGGACTGTGACCCTTTCTCAATCTCCAATATCCTTTGGTTACAACCAGGGGAGCGTAAGGCTTTATTAACCCAATCACTAAACATTCTTTATCAATATGGGACAGGCAAAAAAAACTCACATGGTCTACAATCTCCACATAATTCGCTTCTGTCATTCCACAGAAATCTGGCCTTATACCCAGCATGGGTATCTCCCATGGCTTTCAGAGTTTGGGCCACAGTAGGAATCTTGCGATTATACAACATGATTTCAGCTAATTCAGTTCTTGCCTTTTCAGAATTATGTAAATCCTATGGACTCCCCCAGTATGAGATATTCCGTTATCCACAAATAAAAAAATTCTATACCACTCTTCTGAACACAAAGGATACATTAATCCAGTTATGGTCCTTTTAAATCTAAGACCAGAATTTTTAACACATAAACAGTTCAAATTACTTATTCAGCTCATGACGGCCGCTAAGTAGACCATAGCTAAAGCATAGAGAACTCCTATATTGAATATAGCTGAGACCAAACACAGAATGAACCAAACTCTGTTACATGCAAAGATGGAAACCTTGGATAAAAAAAACGTAAGCAACTTTTTCACTATATGGGGACCATGGATCAAGCACTGTTTGCCACCAGACTTCGAAGATCGAGTACTTTTATCTTGGTAGATGATATTCGAATTTAGGGATGCACCATTATACTATGGGGAGTAGTTATGTCTTCAGGGACCCTCTATCCACTCTTCCTCCTATTTCCTATCTTTTCTTTCCTCTCTATAACCCCCCCCTTTTTTTTTTTTTCTTTTCTCTCTTTATTTTCACCCTCAATACCTTTTTTCTCAATTCTATTAGGTTTATACGACATCACATACTACTAGTGCTGTAAATAGACCGCAACTCAGCAGTAGGATAAATATTTTATTCCAATGTGGTAGAAATTCTAACTTTACATTTTTTCTAAAATGAAAAAAAAAAATATATATATATATATATTTGTGTCTAACTTTAAAAGTTTGAAAAGTTATAAATGTACTGCTATGATTTGTCTTGTCTTTTTCATCGGATTGTCATGTTCACCTAGTAATATACCTATATGGAATATGCTTAACTCAATAGGTTTGTAAAATTCCTTCATTGTCTATTGCATCTAATGTTTTCTGATGATCTTTCAATAAAACATTTGAATGAGAAAAAGTAAGGGTCCCAACACTGAACTTTGGGGTACACTACTAATAACCTTAAACCTTAAAATAAAAAATAATGTATTTTTATTTTTTAATAAAGGAATTATGAAAAACTGACTTCTGTCTTTATTTATTTTTAATACTTTTTTGGTGAATAAATAGGAGTACAATGTACCCTATACTCATTCACATAGGGGGGCTGGGATCTGGGGCCCCCCTTGTTAAATGGGGCTTCAAGATTCTGAATAGTCATACAGACCTCCTCAACCACCACCTAGGGGTGTTGGGAAGAGGCCCTTGTCCCCATCAACATGTTCTGGTGTGAATCGAACCGGGGGTGTTCAGCCCATCACTAGTAATGACAGGAGGAGCCACTGTAAATCAAATACCCCCACCCACCACGTCAAACAGTGCTGTTAGTAAAGTAGGCAAATGGGAGACTAACAAGGGTGGGTAAGAGTGTAAAATTCCCATAGCCCAGCGCTCATCACTCGAATTGGTGTTCTGCAGTCTCTGCCCCTAGCACTCCAAGTTGCAGGAGAAGAAGGGACCAAACAGCCACATGACCATAGATACAAGACCTAAAAAAATGTCATTGCATTGGATTTTAATGATGAAAAGTAGGGAAAAAACCTTAGTGATGGTTCCAGGTGTGTTTTTCATTGGTTTAACTGACTTTGCATTTACAAACACATTAACTGGTATGCCGCATACACATGACGGACTTTCGACGGACTTCCGATGGACTTTTGAACGAACGGACTTGCCTACACACGATCACACCAAATTCCGACGGATTTGCACGTGATGACGTACGACTGGACTAAAATAAGGAAGTTGATAGCCAGACTCGAGTCCATCGGACAAATTTGAAACATGTTCCAAATCTAAAGTCCGTCAGATTGTCGACTGAAAAAGTCCGCTGCAGGTCCGATGAAGCCCACACATGGTCGAATTGTCTGCCGGACTCGGTCCGTCGGACCAGTCCGGTCGAAAAGTCAGCTCGTGTGTACGCGGCATTAGAGTTTATATACACTTTAACTTTCACAGACTGGCATGTTTTTGTAAAATGTATATTATTGTCTCTGTTGACTTAGAATAGTATTAAAAAAAATACAAGTAGTTTTCACTCACCTGTGTGTACCTGTACAATCCAAGGATTTGGGCTATTGGGATTGTAGTGGATGAATGGTGATCTCCAATAACACCAGCCAGCATGCCTTGTCCTTTACAGGAATAATTAGGAAATGTCCCATTTGGTCCAGATAAGATTTGCAGAACACTCTGTACAGCCTTTCTGGGTTCCAACCATGAATCATATAGATGGAAGCCAAGAGTGATATTGGGTAAGATGTCTGGATCCTGGTTAATATTATCAATTGCGGAAATGAAAGCTAGGAGGTTCACGTAATACAGGAAAGATGGGCTACAAAAAGTTTTTTTTTTCAAAACAGTAAGTCAACGATTTCTATATATATGTAAATTATTTTTTAAATATTCATACATGTAATCAGCTTAACATTACATACAGAGTGAAAGACTTTTAGGCAATGCTTCCTGAGGGATATATAAAACAGTAGAAACAATGTTGAGGTAAAGCTAAGTTTTACACAGCTAATTTGTAATTAAAAATCTCACTACTAGGTGTTTAACCAATCATGTGGCCTTTTTAAATCCAGAAAACCTACTTATGGACTGTCTTGGTATATTTTGTTCATCGATTGATGTAAATGGAGGAATCTCATTGCATGTATGGCCAAAATTAGAAGTGGGTAGATGCGGGGTGGTAGATTGGCGGGCATAGCAAATATTGGTGGACATAAAATAAATATATAAGACCTGTTCTAGAGACAGTTAATCACATCCACATCCCTAGGTAGTATCAAACAAATTGTAAGGAGAACCCACTCTCCTATCAGATAATGGGACTTTAAAGGACGTGAAGCTGTCATTGGGGTGAGCACACAAGAATGTAAATGGTAAAAATTAATTTATTGTACATACATAAATAACATAAAAATTGACAAAAACACTAATAGGGCGTACACACGGTCGGACTTTGTTCGGACATTCCGACAACAAAATCCTAGGATTTTTTCAGACGGATGTTAGCTCAAACTTTTCTTGCATACACACGGTCACACAAAGTTGTCGGAATATACGATCGTTCTAAACGCGGTGACGTAAAACACGTACGTTGGGACTATAAACGGGGCAGTGGCCAATAGCTTTCATCTCTTTATTTATTCTGAGCATGCGTGGCACTTTGTCCGTCGGATTTGTGTACACACGATCGGAATTTCCGACAACGGATTTTGTTGTCGGAAAATTTTATCTCCTGCTCTCCAACTTTGTGTGTCGGAAAATCCGATGGAAAATGTCCGATGGAGCCCACACACGGTCGGAATTTTCGACAACACGCTCCGATCGGTCATTTTCCATCGGAAAATCCGACCGTGTGTACGGGGCATAAGTCACATATGTCTTTCGCCAATATCGATACTTAGATCCTATTAAAACTTTAGAAGATGCTGGTGCATGGAGGATTCCAATGCTATTCACAGATCCAAGAGTCTGCTTCTTCTGGGCAACTCTACATGCATCTAGATTTGTCAATCAAATTACCAAACACATCATTATGATCACATTTTTAACAATTTCAATGACTTTATTAGTGAACATTTATCATGTATTAAGTGCTCGCCAATTATAACATGAACTGAATATGACCCCCAGCATCACAGGGAGAATCAAACCATCATCCGGCTAGTGGTCAATAATGTCAAAACTACTGGCCTAGTCTGGTGGGCATCGGATCGTGACCAAGACAATCGGATAGGCATCACCTGATACAGTACCTATAATGCCAGAATAATGCATTCAGATACAAAAAATACATCACCATCTGTTCTCATCACTATCAGTAATCTGCATAAACAAATGTCCAATAACTCTTTATTTTAAGGTACCACAGGCAGTCATGATCAGAGGGACATCTATGTAGGCATATGACTGCATCTGTACCATACACACATACTAAGTGCATCCAATCAGCATTCACAAGGAGGGGATCCAATCGCAATGATCTTAAATATAATGCAAACATCCCCTCACCATCTCCACAGGAAGCACACATCTCACTGGGCCCTATCCAACCCATGCCAATACGCAAGCCAATCCATGGGCAGTCAACACAACCCCATTGTCACTGCAGCCTTAACAGTCATAACATAACACAATAACAGACTCACATCATACCTCACATCCATATGACCATGGATCCCAGGACCAAACAAAACCACATCCCAGATCCTGCATACATACCTGGGTCATCAACCCCCCTGGATGCACCCTTGCACCTTCATGTGTGTGGCAATATCTAACAGAAGCCACCACATAATCACATTCACAGTATCTCACAATGGTGGCCAACCAGTACCATCCTCCCCAAATAGCAACAGCCAAACCCACCACAATAATGATAGTGTCACATGTATCCAATCCTGCATTGGGCACTGAATAGTGCCCATGCATCACTAAGTATACAGCTAGCCTAGCTTTCATATAGTCACCTTATAAGGGATAACGTGATTGTCCCAGCCTCTGTGCCACTATTCTCCACCAGCCGAGTATGCGTTTGTATTCCCCAACTCTTGTCACCTTATGAGCATGATCCCCCCGGACATGACTGAGCCAGATGCGGCTCACTGACGTCATATCCGGCCCGGGTGCCCCTGTAGGAGCAAATGCACAGTAACCACATAGCACCACCCGCATAGTTTGACAAGCAATGTGGTGAGAGGGACACGCACAGCGCCTCCTGCCTGTCAAAGGGAAAACAACGGCCAGATACCGAGGAAAAGAAAAACCTCCTCGTCCACCAGGGGCACCCGAATGTCTCACCATACAACAACACCAAACATTGGATCAAAAAGTCCCAGTAATGCCTGAAAGCCATACACCAGCAATAGAATGTAAATAAACAAACAAATAAACATTGTACAGTACTCAATAAAATTACAAAAATACAAAATACATATATCATATAGTCTATTTTAATTAGACTTCTATTAGAAGTCCAGTCATGACATTATACCGAAATTGGGCTCTAATATATAGCATTGACAAATCAAAAGTGGTCTCGTTTTAAGGATATTACATTTTTAAAGAAATGGTTTAAAAGTAAGTGCTGTGTTTAACCCTGGAAATTCAGTCACCTTTTAGTTATAGATCCATTTGGCCTCTTGTTGTAAGAAGGATGTCATCTTCATATAATGCTATCCTGTCTTCCCCCGTCTCCCTTTTGAATCCCTGTATCCCCCCTGCTGATCTAATCACTATTGCTAATGGCTCTATCACCAAATCAAAAAGCAGGGGCGACAGGGGACATCCCTGTCTCGTCCCTCTCTCAAGCTGGATCGACTCAGAGCATGCATTGTTAATTCTTATCTTGGCTCATTGGGCATTATAAAGTGCTTTTAACCAGCTTACAAAAAATAAGTCCGAACCTGAATGTCTCCAAGGCCCGCCACAGATAGTCCCACTCCAAGCTATCAAAGGCACTGGCGGCATCTGAGGAAAGGACAGCTCGTGAACCCATATTTACCGTCGGAATCTGCAAGTTCAAATACACCCTCCTAATGTTGATACTAGTGGATCTATTGGGGATAAACCCAGATTGATCTGGGTGTATAAGCTTTTGTATGCATTTATTCACCCTAGCTGTCAGCACCCTTGCCAATATTTTAGCGTCTGAACATAGCAGTGATATTGGTCTATAAGATGAAGTGTCCATTTGATCTTTCCCCTCTTTTAGCATGACTATTATTGTGGCCTCTGTCATCGAGGAAGGCACCCTCCCCCCTGCTGCCACCTCCCCTAACATCCTCAGCAGTTCTGGGAGCAACACCTCCCTGTACCACCTATAAAACTCTGTTGGGAGTCCGTCTGGCCCAGAAGACTTCTAAACCTAAATTTCTACTTGACACTGCACCCAGAGACACAGAGCCCTGCAGTACCAGAAGAATTTAATGGCATCTCCTTATATACAGACAAATCGCAACAGACAGCAATGAACAGAAAGAAGCTCAACCCGCTCACAAAATTCCTTTGCAACAATAGCATAATTTACCGATGGGGCTTCCCTACAAAGCTGCTGTTCATTTGTAACGGCAAAACCTATCCCATATACAGTGTGGAAAAGGCATCCAACTACTCCCTGCAGATGTGCAGCCTCCTGCTCTGCCTTCCCCGGAACAGTCGCAAGCGGACTGGCCCTGACATAGATCTCCTATTTGCAACTAGACCTCCCCCCACCAGCATAACCTCTGTACTAGCGTGAGGCTGGGAGCTCAACCACTTGGCTTACTCCTCTTTTTTTTGGGGTTCGTTGGCTCAGTGCATAGCACTGGTAGTCTAAATTCCCCCCCATGACACCACAGCAGCTCTGTCTGTCAATTGTGCCTGCGTTCTTTGTTTCTCCTTTGTTTGACCCTTTTTTCTCTAGCTCCTAACATCCACCCAGTCACCACTAGGGATGGGCCGAACGCCCCCTGGTTCGGATCGTAGCAGAACATGCGAACAAGCAAAAAATTTGTTTGAACACACGAACACCGTTAAAGTCTATGGGACACGAACATGAATAATCATAGTGCTAATTTTAAAGGCTTATATGCAAGCTATTGTCATAAAAAGTGTTTGGGGACCCAGGTCCTGCCCCAGGGGACATGTATCAATGCAAAAAAAGTTTTAAAAAAGGTCTTTGTTTGGGAGCAGTGATTTTAATAATGCTTAAAGTGAAACAATAAAAGTGAAATATTCCTTTAACTTTCGTACCTGGGGGGGTGTCTATAGTATGCCTGTAAAGTGGCGCGTGTTTCCCATGTTTAGAACAGTCCGAGAGCAAAATGACATTTCAAAAGGAAAAAAAGTAATTTAAAAGTACTCGCGGCTATTAATGAATTGTCGGTCCCGGCAATACACATAAAAGTCATTGAAAAAAACAGCATGGGATTCCCCCACAGTCCATTACCAGGCCCTTTGGGTCTGGTATGAATATTAAGGGGAACCCTGAACCAAATTTAAAAAAAAAATTGCATGGGGGTCCCCCCAAATTCAATACCAGGCCCTTCAAATCTGGTATGGATATTAAGGGGAACCCTGCGCCAAAATGTGAAAAAAATGGCGTGGGGGTCCCCCTCAAAATCCATACCAGACCCTCTAGGTCTGGTATGGATTTTAAGGGGAATCCCGCGCCAAAATAAAAAAAAAATGGTGTGGGGGTCCCCCCAAAAATCCATACCAGACCCTTATACGAGCACACAACCTGGCAGGCTGCAGGAAAAGAGGGGGGATGAGAGAGCACCCCCCGCCTGAACCGTACCAGGCCACATGCCCTCAACATGGGGAGGATGTCCCCATGTTAATGGGAACAAGGGCCTCATCCCCACAACCCTTGCCCAGTGGTTGTGGGGGTCTGCGGGCGGGGGGGCTTATCGGAATCTGGACGCCCCCTTTAACAAGGGGACCCCCAGATCCCGGCCCCCCCCCTGTGTGAAATGGTAACGAGGTACAAATGTACCCCTACCATTTCACCAAAAAAGTCAAAAAAGTTAATAAAGACAATAGCCAGTTTTTGACAATTCCTTTATTAATATATTCTTCTTTCCCCCGCTTCTTCTGGTCTTCCTTCAGTTTTCTTCTTCTTCCTCCATGTTGTTCTTCCCCTGCTTCTTCCTCTATCTTCCTCTGCTTCTTCCTCCGGTCCTCTGCTTCTTCCTCCGGCATCTTCCTCCGGCATCTTCCCCGCTTCATCCTCTGGACGATCTGCCTCAATGGGAGTCTCCCGCTGCGTGACGCTTCTGTTCTTGTGACAGCTCTTATATAACTGAGGGCAGGGCCACCCGGTGACCCCGCCTCCTCCGACATACAGGGGACTTCCCTATGGCTTTCCCCGTGGTGTCAGAGGAGGGCGGGGTCACCGGGTGGCCCCGCCCTCAGTTATATAAGAGCTGTCACAAGAACAGAAGCTTCACACAGCGGGAGACTCCCATTGAGGCGGATGGTCTGGAGGATGCAGCGGGGAAGATGCCAGAGGAAGATGCAGGCAGAGAAGACCGGAGGAAGAAGCAGAGGACTGGAGGAAGAAGCAGAGGAAGATAGAGGAAGAAGGGGGGGAGAACAACATGGAGGAAGAAGAAGAAAACTGAAGGTAGACCAGAAGAAGCAGGGAAAGAAGAAGACATTAATAAAGGAATAGTCAAAAACCGGCTATTGTCTTTTTTAACATATTTTGGACACTTTTTTGGTGAAATGGTAGGGGTACATTTGTAACCCGTTACCATTTCACACAGGAGGGAGGCCGGGATCTGGGGGTCCCCTTGTTAAAGGGGGCTTCCAGATTCCGATAAGCCCCCTGCTCGCAGACCCCGACAACCACCGGGCAAGGGTTGTGGGGATGAGGCCCTTGTCCCCATCAACATGGGGACATCCTCCTCATGTTGAGGGCATGTGGCCTGGTACGGTTCAGGAGGGGGGCGCTCTCTCGCCCCCCCTCTTTTCCTGCGGCCTGCCAGGTTGCGTACTTGGATAAGGGTCTGGTATGGATTTTTGGGGGGACTCTCACGCCATTTAAAAAAAAAAAATTGGCGTGGGGTTCCCCTTAAAATCCATATCAGGCCCTTCAGGTTTGGTATGGAATTTGAAGGGGACCCCACGCCATTTTTTTTAAATTATGGCGCAGGGTTTCCCTTAATATCCATACCAGACCTGAAGGGCCTGGTATGGAATTTGGAGGGACCCCCACGCAATTTTTTTTTTTTATTTTGGTTCGGGGTTCCCCTTAATATTCATACCAGACCCAAAGGGCCTGGTAATGGACTGTGGGGGAATCCCATGCCATTTTTTTCAATGACTTTTATGTGTATTGCCGGGACCGACAATTCATTAATAGCCGCAAGTACTTTTAAATTACCTTTTTTCCTTTAGAAATGTAATTTTTCTCTCCGACTGTTCTAAACACGGGAAACATGCACCACTTTACAGGCAAACTATAGACACCCCCCAGGTATGAAATTTAAAGGAATATTTCACTTTTATTGTTTCACTTTAAGCATTATTAAAATCACTGCTCCCGAAAAAACTACTGTTTTTTAAAACTTTTTTTGCATCAATACATGTCCCCTGGGGCAGGACCCAGGTCCCCAAACACTTTTTATGACAATAACTTGCATATAAGCCTTTAAAATTAGCACTTTTGATTTCTCCTATAGACTTTTAAAGGTGTTCCACGGCTTTCGAATTTGCCGAACAGCCAATCTTCGAGCCGAACTTGTGTTCGACCTGAACATAAAGCTCTTCCCTAGTCAACACCTAAGATGCTATGTCTACCAGAAATCAACCTGGATTAATGCACATGTTCCCCCTGCTGCTTCTCACGACAAGAGACCCTCCAATCAACCCACCAACTGAATCTGCACTACATACCAATCCTCGGCTGCCGAAATCTCCACATGACAGGTACTCTTTTCCTTGTTTTCCTCACTACAATGATTTTCTCTGCAACAATACCTTAATAAATACCCATTCTTCATGCCTCTAAAATGTATGTCACTGAACTGTAAGGGCCTCAACAGCCCCTTTAAACGTGCAGCACTGATGAAAGAAGCACACTCCCTCAAGGCTGACATATTCTTTACCCAGGAATCCCATTTTGCTGCCCACAAATGCCATTGAGTGTCCTTTCGACATTTTCCTCACTTGTACATGGCCAACGGCCCCAAGAAGGCCTGTGGAGTCTTTATTGCTGTCAAGCACTCTGTGGTATTTCATCATATATGCACTATTCAAGATCCCCAAGGCCTCATTTGCAAGCTCAATCAAGCAGTCTTTACTCTAGTTAACTTCCACGCTCCGAACGTTAAACAGAGGAAATTCCCCACTCCACTGTTCACCAGGGTTATGGAAGTGATGCAAGGCATCCTTATTATTGGCGGAGACTTTAATACAATCCTGAACCCCACCATGACTCCACCACCCCCGCTAGAAGACTCGTCACTCAATTGCCCCCTTGCTACATAAATATGAGCTGTATGATATCTGGCGTTGCTTCCATGGATCCAATAAGGATTTTACTTTCTTGTCTGCAGCTCACTCTTCCTACTTCCGCATTGATTTTTACTTTACAGATAAAGGATCTCTACAAAATGTTTTGTGTACGGACATTGGTACAATCGCTTTGTCAGATCATGCCCCGATCACACTAGAGTTTGATGACACATTTCATAACTCCCCCCTCCACTATGAAGACTAAACACCTCAGTTTTGGAGGACAAGGAATTGTACCAAAAGATTGTGCAAGAACATCATGACTTTTTTGGGTATAATGACACTCCTGAAATCAACAGATTTACATTGTGGAATACCTATAAGGTCTATATGAGGGGGTTATTGATCAAAATGGCTTAATTTGTCAAGAAACAGAGAAGAGGCAGATTGAAGATGTGCTGAATTCTATAACCTTAAAAGAACGTGACAATAAATTGAACCCAAATCCCCGTCTCACACAAGATATCTTGCAAGACATGCAAAAATTAAGTTCCCTGCACTTTTACAAATTTGAAAACCATCTCAAATACCTCAAAGCCAAATATTACGGCCTCCATAACAAAGCAGAAGCCTGGCTGGCCAAAAAAGTAAAAGCAAAAAAGATTAAGCAAAAAATAACTTCTATTACTCACCCTAAATCTAAGAATACTCTATTTAACCCAAAGGATATAGCCAACGCTTTTGCGGACTATTACCAGTCCCTTTATGACCTCTGTAGTGATGACTCTTCCCCCCAACCCTCTCCTGTGCTCATTAGTACCTTTTTAAGTAAAATTAAACTACCTAACCTTGATGACGACCAACTCCAGTCCATCTCCCAACCTTTTACTACCAAGGAGATTTGCTCACTCATCAAGAAATTACCCAATCGCAAATCCCCAGTATAAATACCTTTTCACTGAAACTGTTCCTTATCTACAATCCATCTTCGATCTCATTTCCTCCTCTGGTACATTTCCACCTGGAATGTTAAGAGCTGTGATCGTGACTATCCCTAAACCCAACAAAGACCCCACCTCCCCTGCAAACTACAGGCCCATATCTCTTCTGAATGCAGATGTCAAGATATTTGCCAAACTTTAAGCACTCAGACTACAAAAAAATCTTACCATATCTTATCCACCCCAACCAAGTGGGCTTTGTCCCAGGTCGCCAGGCCCCTGACAGGGACTAGGCATCTCATTAATTTAATCTCCCAGGCTGGGCCCTCTCGGGCGCCTTCTCTGCTCCTCTCTTTGGATGCAGAGAAAGCGGTTGATAGGGTCCACTGGGGATACCCCAAGACAGTGCTTGGTAAATTCAGGATTAAGAAATGGATACAAACAGCCATTCTATCCCTTTATTCCACTCCCTCAGCCATTGTAATCACCTCAGGACTTACCTCCAAACCGATAAGAATAACTAACAGAACTAGGCAAGGGTGTCCCCTAATGCCCATTATTTTTACGCTCCCTATGGAACCACTGGCGGAGAGCTTCCGATCTCATCCCAACATTACAGGCATCACTATTGGTGGTACTGAACACAAAATAAGCCTATTTGCGGATGATGTCATGCTCATGCTCTCTAACCCCAAGACATCATTACATGAGACACAGAAATTGCTGGACGAATTTAGTGCCGTTTCCTACTATAAATTGAATGCCAAAAAGTCCCAAATTTTAGGTGTTAATGTTCCAACCTCTATGCAAACTTATCTAACTAACAGGTTCCCCTTTGTTTGGTCCCCCCACCCATATATCCAAAGCCTTTAATATGCCAGTCAGTACTGTTCAATCATTTAATAAGAAGTGGAAAATTTGGGGATCTCTTGATACCAAGCCAAGGTCAGGTAGATCAAGAAATATTTCAGCCACAGGAACTGTTCATGATGCAAAGAAAAACCCACAGGTAACCTCAGGAAAAATACAGGCTGCTCTTGAAAAAGATGGTGTGGTTGTTTTTAACCACTTGCCGACCGCCTCACGCTGATATACGTCAGCAGAATGGCACGGGCAGGCAAAATCACGTACCTGGTACGTGATTGCCTTCCCGCGGGCGGGGGGTCCCGGTGCCAGAGGTGGTCAGCATTTGTTTGCGGGCGATGAGAAGTGAGGGGGAGGCCATCCATTTGTGGCCACCCCCTCCCGATCACTCCCGGCAAATGAAAATCCTTCCTCTGCCTCTGTAATGCAAACAGAGGGAGAGGAAGTGATGTCATCCCTCCTCGAGCCGGTCTTTTCGTTCCGGCGCCGAGGAGAGAAGACATCAAGTAAGTGCACCAACACTACACTTTCAGTAGAACACACTAGGCACACTTTTCACCCCCCAGTCACCCCCCGATCAACCCCCGATCACCCCCCTGTACCCAATGTCACAGTGACACCAATAGCAGTTTTTTTTTTGCATTGGTGTTAGTTTGTGACAGTTATAAGTGTTAGGGCAGTTAGGGTTAGCCCCCTTTAGGTCTAGGGTACCCCCCTTTAGGTCTAGGGTACCCCCCTTTAGGTCTAGGGTACCCCCCTAACCCCCCCTAATAAAGGTTAACCCCTTGATCACCCCCCGTCGCCAGTGTCGCTAAGCGATCATTTTTCTGATTGCTGTATTAGTGACACAGGTGACGCTAGTTAGGGAGGTAAGTATATAGGTTCGCTGTCAGTGTTTTATAGCAACAGGGACCCCCATATACTACCTACTAAAGGTTTTAACCCCCTGATTGCCCCCTAGTTAACCCTTTCACCAGTGATCACCGTATAACTGTTACGGGTGACGCTGGTTAGTTAGTTTGTTTTTTATAGTTTATTATAGTTTTAGGGCACCCGCCGTTTATTACCTTATAAAGGTTTAACCCCCTAATTGCCCGGCGGTGATATAAGTCACGTTTTTAGGATCAGATAAGGTCTGCGTCGCCCCAGGCAGCGTCAGGTTAGCACCAGTACCGCTAACATCCACGCACGCAGCATACACCTCCCTTAGTGCTATAGTATCTGAACGGATCGATATCTGATCCGATCAGATCTATACTAGCGTCCCCAGCAGATTAGGGTTCCCAAAAACGCAGTGTTAGCGGGATCAGCCCAGATACCTGCTAGCACCTGCGTTTTGCCCCTCGGCCCAGCCAAGCCCAGCCCACCCAAGTGCAGTATCGATCGATAACTGTCACTTACAAAACACTAAGCACACATAACTGCAGTGTTCGCAGAGTCAGGCCTGATCCCTGCGATCGCTAACAGTTTTTTGGTAGCGTTTTGATACAGTCGCTAACAGTCAGGAGCTTTTTTGCCTGTGAGTCTCACTAGTGTACCCCTAAATTTAGAGCCCAAAATGGCAAATCGAAGGTACACTAGTGAAGAGGCCTACATGTTTTTGAGCATGACAGATGGAGAGGAAGTCACTCATCTGTCAGATTCAGGCTCAGAATACGATCCTCTAGAGGACAGCGGCTCCATGACAGATACCTCTGACAACGGAGTTGTGGTCCCTGCTAAGGTCAGACGTACCAGACCCCAATTTTCTTCTTCTGTCCTTGAAGTGCAAGAACCGCAGGTCCCTCGTATGGAGCAGAGAAGTACTAGTGCCGCTATTCCTTCTGGTGAACTGGCAAGCACCAGCGGCCTAGTACACCCTGGTCGTACATCCAGCACTGCAGTAACACTTGGTGACGTGGCGAGTCCCATAAGTGCAGTTCAAGCTGGCGAGGTGGCAAGCAGAAGTAGTGTCCCGCTGCTACCAAGAAGACGAACACAGGCCCGTCGTGCCCATAGTGCCCTTCCTGCTGCATTCGCCAATCCGAATTGGGAACCCACCACTTCTACTTCCCCTATTCACTGGCCAACCCGAAATTCAGGTGCAAACAGTTGATTTTACGCCGCTGGATTTTTATTCGCTGTTTTTCACCGAAGATCTCTATAGATCTATTGTGGACCAAAGCAATTTGTACGCTGGTCAACACATCACCACTATTCCCCAGTCCTCCCTTGCCAGAGATTGGAAACCAATTACGGTTTCCGAATTTAAGCTCTTTCTGTTCCTTTCCCTCAACATGGGCATAAATAAAAAGAGTGAGTTGCGGTCATATTGGTCCACTGACCCAATTTACCATATGCCTGTGTTCTCTGCCTCCATGGCCAGGGCACGATACGAGCAGATTTTGCGGTTCATGCACTTCAATGACAATGAACTCTGTCATCCTCGTGGAGACCCTGGATACGATCGGCTCTACAAAATTCGGCCCCTCGTAAACCACTTCAACCAACATTTAGCAGACTTGTTTACTCCCCATCAAGTTGTCAGCGTTGATGAGTCCCTGATTAAATTTTCTGGCCGCTTGTCATTCAAACAGTACCTTCCCAGCAAGCGTGCCAGATACAGGGTCAAGATGTACAAGCTCTGTGAAAGGACCACAGGCTATACATGTAGTTTTATGGTTTACGAGGGCAAAGATAGTCACGTAGAGCCGACAAACTGCCCTGATTACATAGGAAGCGCTGGCAAGATAGTGTGGGACTTGGTGTCACCCTTATTCAGAAAGGGGTACCACTTGTACGTGGACCATTATTACACGAGCGTGCCACTTTTTAGCCACCTTTTTGATCATCAGATTGGAGCATGTGGCACCGTGCGACTTAATCGCCGGGGCTTTCCTCAGCGGCTTGTAGATTCCCGTCTTAGGCTGGGGGAGAGAGCCTGCTTGCAGTGTAATAACTTGCTCGCTATGAAGTGGAGGGACAATAAGAATGTTTTCGTTCTAACCTCCCTTCATGCAGACACGACGGTCCAAATTACTACGGCGACTGGTGTTGTGGAGAAACCCCTCTGTGTCCATGAATATAACCAAAATATGGGAGGGGTGGACCTCAATGACCAGTTGTTGGCGCCGTACCTAGTTGCCCGTAAGGCCAGATGTTGGTACAAAAAAGTGTCTGTTTATTTATTTCAATTGGCTTTGCTGAATGCTTATGTGCTATACAGAGCTTCAGGACGGACTGGATCCTTCCTTAAATTCCAGGAAGAGATCGTCAGAGCACTTCTGTTTCCAGACAGTGCTTCACTTCACCATCCCCAACCAAATGCAGTAAGCCGGCTGCATGAGAGGCATTTTCTATATGTCCTCCCGAGTACCCCTACCCAACGAGCCCCCCAAAAAAGTTTTTGTGTCTGCAGCAAGCGCGGATTTAGGCGTGACACCCGGTATTATTGTCCCTTCTGTCCTGACAATCCTGGTCTTTGCATTGGTGAATGTTTTGAACGCTACCATACACTAGTTGAGTATTAGCGTAGGGTACAGCACTGCACAGATTAGGACACACTTTCACAGAGTCTCCCAAGATGCCATCGCATTTTGAGAGACCCAAACCTGGTACCAGTTAAAAAAGTTAAAGTGTAAAAAAAAAATGTAAAAAAAAAAAAAAAAAAAGAAAAAAAAACACAAAAAAATATATAAAATAATAAAAAAAAAAACTAGTTGTTGTTTTATTGTTCTCTCTCTATTCTCTCTCTATTGTTCTGCTCTTTTTTATTGTATTCTATACTGCAATGTTTTATTGTTATGTTTTTATCATGTTTGCTTTATAGGTATGCAATTTTTTTATACTTTGTTTTTTTATTGTTAACCACTTTTTTGTTTTCAGGTATGCCATTCAGCTGCAGAGCGGATTTATTTGACAGCAACAGCGTTTGCTCCCACGATACATAAAGCCATGAATCCAGCGCTGTCTGAGGTGATTTCACCACCACAGTTACATACTTCAGCATATATGCCGAAGCGTGGGGGCAGCAGTGGGTGGAGGAGCGATTTGCTCCTGCCTTTTGCGGGAGGATGCCTCCATGCTTCGGCATATATATATTTTAGGTAGGCACAGGTTGCGTTAAATGTTTTATTTTTTACTATGTTTTTTTTGTATTTGCTTTGCAGGTATGGTAAGTATTACTGTTATACTGTAATGTTACTTTGTTTTTTGTTAACCATCATTTGCTTAGCAGGTACGCCATTCAGTTGCAGCGCGGATTTATTTATCTTGACAGCAACAGCGTTTGCTCCCACGATACATAAAGCCGTGACTCCAGCGCTGTCGGAGGTGATTTCACCACCACAGTTACATACTTCAGCATATATGCCGAAGCGTGGGGGCAGCAGTGGGTGAAGGAGCGATTTGCTCCTGCCTTTTGCGGGAGGATGCCCCCATGCTTCGGCATATATATACTTTAGGTAGGCACAGGTTGCGTTAAATGTTTTATTTTTTACTATGTTTTTTTTTGTATTTGCTCTGCAGGTATGGTAAGTATTACTGTTATACTGTAATGTTACTTTGTTTTTTTGTTAACCATCATTTGCTTAGCAGGTACGCCGTTCAGTGGCAGCGCTGATTTATTTATCTTGACAGCAACAGCGTTTGCTCCCACGATACATAAAGCCGTGACTCCAGCGCTGTCGGAGGTGATTTCACCACCACAGTTACATATTTCAGCATATATGCCGAAGCGTGGGGGCAGCAGGAGGGCGGAGGAGCGATTTTCTCCTAACTTTTGCGGGAGGATGCCCCCATGCTTCGGCATATATATATATACGGTGCATGTATGCCCATCATTAGAAGTGGGTGGATGAAGGGAGGTATTCTAATGGTGGGCATACCCACCGATCAATATCTTTTTTTCGTTCAGCCCACAGGCTGCATGAAAAAAAAGTTTACAATATATGCCCAACAAGGACCAGCAATGTACTGGTATGTTGCTGGACTTTGAGTGGTTATACCAGAATGATGCCTGCAGGTTTAGGTATCATCTTGGTATCATTCTTTTCAGCCAGCGGTCGGCTTTCATGTGAAAGCAATCCTAGCGGCTAATTAGCCTCTAGACTGCTTTTACAAGCAGTGGGAGGGAATGCCCCCCCACCGTCTTCCATGTTTTTCTCTGGCTCTCCTGTCCCAACAGGGAACCTGAAAATGCAGCCAGTGATTTAGCCAACTGACCATAGAGCTGATAAGAGACCAGAATGGCTCTAAACATCTCTATGGCCTAAGAAACCAGAAGCTACGAGCATTTCATGACTTAGATTTCGCCGGATGTAAACAGCGCCATTGGGAAATTGGGAAAGCATTTTATCACACCGATCTTGGTGTGGTCAGATGCTTTGAGGGCAGAGGAGAGATCTAGAGTCTAATAGACCCCAATTTTTTTCAAAAAAGAGTACCTGTCACTACCTATTGCTATCATAGGGGATATTTACATTCCCTGAGATAACAATAAAAATGATTAAAAAAAATAAAAATGAAAGGAACAGTTTAAAAATAAGATAAAAAAGCAAAAAATAATAAAGAAAAAAAAAAAAAAAAAAAAAAAAAAAAAAAAAGCACCCCTGTCCTCCCCTGCTCTCGCACAAAGGCGAACGCAAGCGTCGGTCTGGCGTGAAATGTAAACAGCAATTGCACCATGCATGTGAGGTATCACCACGAAGGGCAGATCGAGGTCAGTAATTTTAGCAGTAGACCTCCTCTGTAAATCAAGTGGTAACCTGTAAAGGCTTTTAAAGGCTTTTAAAAATGTATTTAGTTTGTCGCCACTGCACGTTTGTGCGCAATTTTAAAGCATGTCATGTTTGGTATGTATGTACTCGGCCTAAGATCATCTTTTTTATTTCATCAAACATTTGGGCAATATAGTGTGTTTTAGTGCATTAAAATTTTAAAAAGTGTGTTTTTTCCCCAAAAAATGCGTTTGAAAAATCGCTGCGCAAATGCTGTGTGAAAAGAAAAACGAAACACCCACCATTTTAATCTGTAGGGCATTTGCTTTAAAAAATATATAATGTTTGGGGGTTCAAAGTAATTTTCTTGCAAAAAAAATAATTTTTTCATGTAAACAAAAAGTGTCAGAAAGGGCTTTGTCTTCAAGTGGTTAGAAGAGTGGGTGATGTGTGACATAAGCTTCTAAATGTTGTGCATAAAATGCCAGGACAGTTCAAAACCCCCCAAATGACCCCATTTTGGAAAGTAGACACCCCAAGCTATTTGCTGAGAGGCATGTTGAGTCCATGGAATATTTTATATTGTGACACAAGTTGCGGGAAAAAGACAATTTGTTTTTTTTTTTTTTGCACAAAGTTGTCACTAAATGATATATTGCTCAAACATGCCATGGGAATATGTGAAATTACACCCCAAAATAAATTCTGCTGCTTCTCCTGAGTACGGGGATACCACATGTGTGAGACTTTTTGGGAGCCTAACCGCGTACGGGACCCCGAAAACCAAGCACCGCCTTCAGGCTTTCTAAGGGCGTAAATTTTTGATTTCACTCTTCACTGCCTATCACAGTTTCGGAGGCCATGGAATGCCCAGATGGCACAACCCCCCCCCCAAATGACCCCATTTTGGAAAATAGACACCCAAAGCTATTTGCTGAGAGGTATAGTGAGTATTTTGCAGACCTCACTTTTTGTCACAAACTTTTGAAAATTGAAAAAAGAAAAAAAAATACATTTTTCTTGTCTTTCTTCATTTTCAAAAACAAATGAGAGCTGCAAAATACTCACCATGCCTCTCAGCAAATAGCTTGGGGTGTCTACTTTCCAAAATGGGGTCATTTTGGGGGGTTTTGTGCTATCTTGGCATTTTATGGCCTTCGAAACTGTGATAGGTAGTGAGGAGTGAAATCAAAAATTTCCGTCCTTAGAAATCCTGAAGGCGGTGATTGGATTTCAGGGCCCCGTATGAAGCTAGGCTCCCAAAAAGTGCCACACATGTGGTATCCCCATACTCAGGAGAAGCAGCAGAATGTATTTTGGGGTGTATTTCCACATATGCCCATGGCATGTTTGAGCAATATATCATTTAGTAACAACTTTGTGCAAAAAAAAATAAATAAAATTGTCACTTTCCCGCAACTTGTGTCAAAATATAAAATATTCCATGGACTCAACATGCCTCTCAGCAAATAGCTTGGGGTGTCTACTTTCCAAAATGGGGTCATTTGGAGGTGTTTTGTGCCATCTTGGCATTTTATGGCCTTCAAAACTGTGATAGGTAGTAAGGAGTGAAATCAAAAATGAATGCCCTTAGAAATCCTGAAGGCGGTGCTTGGTTTTCAGGGCCCCGTACGCGTCTAGGCTCCCAAAAAGTCCCACACATGTGGTATCCCCATACTCAGGAGAAGCAGCTAAATGTATTTTGGGGTGCAATTCCACATATCCCCATGGCCTGTGTGAGCAATATATCATTTAGCGACAACTTTGTGCAAAAAAAAAATATTTGTCACTTTCCCGCAACTTGTTTCAAAAAATAAAATATTTCATGGACCCAACATGCCTCTCAGCAAATAGCTTGGGGTGTCTACTTTCCAAAATGGGGTCATTTGGGGGGTTTTGTGCCATCTGGGCATTTTATGGCCTTCAAAACTGTGATAGGTAGTGAGGAGTGAAATCAAAAATTTACATACTTAGAAATCCTGAAGGCAGTGATTGGTTTCGTGGCCCCGTACGCCGCTAGGCTCCCAAAAAGTCCCACACATGTGGTATCCCCGTACTCAGGAGAATCAGCAGAATGTATTTTGGGGTGCAATTCCACATATGCCCAAGGCCTGTGTGAGCATTATATCATTTAGTGACAACTTTTTGTAAATTTTTTTAAATTTTTTTTTGTCATTATTCAATCACTTGGGACAAAAAAATAAATATTCAATGGGCTCAACATGCCTCTCAGCAATTTCCTTGGGGTGTCTACTTTCCAAATTGGGGTAATTTTGGGGGGGGGGGTTTGTACTGCCCTGCCATTTTAGCACCTCAGGAAATGACATAGGCAGTCATAAACTAAAAGCTGTGTAAATTCCAGAAAATGTACCCTAGTTTGTAGACGCCATAACTTTTGCGCAAACCAATAAATATACGCTTATTGACATTTTTTTTTACCAAAGACATGTGGCCGAATACATTTTGGCCTAAATGTATGACTAAAATTGAGTTTCTTGGATTTTTTTTATAACAAAAAGTAGAAAATATCATTTTTTTCAAAATTTTCAGTCTTTTTCCGTTTATAGCGCAAAAAATAAAAACCGCAGAGGTGATCAAATACCATCAAAAGAAATCTCTATTTGTGGGAAGAAAGGGACGCAAATTTTGTTTGGGTACAGCATTGCATGACCACGCAATTAGCAGTTAAAGTGACACAGTGCCAAATTGTAAAAAGTGCTCTGGTCAGGAAGGGGGTAAATCCTTCCGGGGCTGAAGTGGTTAAGGAGCACATCACGATGATACTTGAACAAAAAAGTGCATGGTCAAGTTACCAGAAATAAGCCTTTACTGCACAAGTTCCACAAAAAAAATCTGGTTACAATATGCCCAACAACACCTTGACATGCCTCATTGGGCTTTTTTGTGGCATTGGCGCAGTAAAGGCTTCCTTCTGGCAGCTAAACTATGCAGCTCTCTTTTGTTCAAGTATCGTTGAATTGTGCTCCTTAAAAATAACCACACCATCTTTTTAGAGAGCAGCCTGTATTTCTCTTGAGGTTACTTGTGGGTTTTTCTTTGTATCCTGGGCAATTCTTCCACCAGTTGTGGCTGCAATCTTTATTGGTCTACCTGACCTTGGCTTGGTATCAAAAGAGCCCCGAATTCTCAACTTCTTAATAAGGGATTAAATAATACTGACTGGCATATTCAAGGCTTTGGGTATCTTTTTATATCCTTTTCCATCTTTATAAAGGCCCATTACTTTGTTATACAGGTCTTTTGACTGTTCTATTCTACCTCCTTATGGCTCAGTGTCTAGCCTGCTTAGGGCATCCAAGTGAGAGCTAACAAACTCATTGACTATTTATACACTGACACTAATTGTGATTTAAAAAGCCACAAATGTGAGGAATTAACCTTTAATTGCCATTTTAACCTGTGTGTGCCACCTTCTGTCTCTGTACTAGGGCCAAACATTCCAGGGTTTATAAACTTTTTATCAGGGCCATTTGGGTGATTTCTGTTATCATTATGATTTAAAAAGGATCAAAAAAACAATGTGATAATAAATGGCTTCATGCGATCACTATCCTTAAATAAAAGACAGTTTTCTGGCATGATCAGTCAAATTTTCAATATTAATGCCAAAATTTGTCAATTTCTGCCAGGGTATGCAAACTTTTGAGTGCAACTGTATGTTGACTATCCATATATTGACTTGCCCTTTTAGTGTGACAACCCA
Organism: Aquarana catesbeiana; assembly: GCF_042186555.1. NCBI lineage: Eukaryota > Metazoa > Chordata > Amphibia > Anura > Ranidae > Aquarana > Aquarana catesbeiana. Next base: position 40,727,136 of record NC_133324.1, read on the forward strand.
TTCCTGAGACTATCGGGCGTCCAGGGAGTTTAGTCAGATTCTTGTGGATCTTTGGGAGGGTGTAAAAGGTTGGCGTAATTTATATTCAAACAGGTCCTTATCAATCAAAGATTGATGATGGGCATTAGGGATGAGCTCGATGTTTGGATCGAACATACTGTACGTTTGACTCGAACATACATTCGACTCGGAACATCGGGTGTTTGCCCGATCGGCGAAGAGCGAACAGTATGGGGCATTCGCGGCAAATTCAAGCGCCGCGGAACGCCCCATAAAGCACTGCGAGATCGCAGTGTATTGCTGTATGATCATTGGCCAAAGCATGCACCTGACCTGCATGCTTTGGCCAATCCAGCGCCCTCTGCCAAGAGAGTCATAATTGGCCAAAGGCAGGGTGCCTTTGGCCAATCATGGCTCAGGGGGACTAAGTCCATGTGTAGTGTCGTTGGTGTGGATGGAGAAATAGCTTGATTTAGATTAAGTAGGCAGGTTATTCAGTTAGTGGCAGTGTATTTGATATATATACAGTCAGTCTAGTGTATATATATATATATATATATATATATATATATATATATATATATATATATATATATATATATATATTCTGCATTTAGCATAACCTATAAATTCAGTGTTTACTCTATATTCAGTCAGTGCAGGCAGTGTATTATTATATTTATATATATATATATATATATATATATATATATATATATATATATATACTCTACATCCAGTGTAGCCTATATCTACAGTGCATTCCATGCTGTACTGTTTCTACTACACTTCAGGTGGTGTCTTAATATATATCTATATACAGTTGTCACGTCAATACTCACCGAGGCCGAGATGCCGAGAGCGGCTCGCCCTTACGACCACGTGCACCCAAACCCCCAAGGGTGATACAGGGGATCGGAAGCACGCAGAGGCACGGGCTTCTGGTAGTTGCGGAAGGTAGACTCAGGTTCACTATAGATGTAGTAAGATACCTGGCGGGCACCGTGCAGGACCGGTGTAACTGACCGTAGGAAGGTCCGTAGGATAAGCAGGGGTCAGAGGTACTGAGCAGGTAAATGGAGTAGTCCTTAATACAAGCAGAGATCAGGGGTATCAGGCAGGCAGGTAGAATAGTCCTTTCAACAGGCAGAGATCAGGGGTATCAGGCAGACAGGTAGAATAGTCCTTTAAACAGGCAGAGGTCAGGGGTATCCGACAGACAGGTAGAATGGTCCTTTAAACAAGCAGAGGTCAGGGGTATCCGGCAGGCAAGTAGAGTGGTCTTTAGACAGGCAGAGGTCAGGGGTAACCGGCAGGCAAGTAGAATGGTCGGTTAACAGGCAGTGGTCAGTGGTAACTGGAAGACAGGAACAAGGAACTAAACTCAGGGATGGGTACAGCTGACGACAAACCAGCAACCCGACTGGGCGCTGGAGTCGTCTGAAGTAGCCTCCGGTGAGCGCGTCAGCGTGACGCGCTACCGGGCACCCGCACGGGCGACAGCGCGCACACGGGGACCGCCGTGCACCCGCGCGCGCCGCACCATCAGGCCGCGAACGGGTGCACGTCTCAACACCAGCCCGCTGCGCATGCGCCCTCGCAGCCCGGCGGATGGAGGTGACCTGTGTCTCCTGACAGTGCCCCCCTCCTAAGGGCGGACACTGGACGCCCAAGCTAGACATCAACTCCGGATGGTCTCGATGAAAGGTTTGAATTAAGCGAGGAGCATGTAGATTCCTTGCGGGCTCCCAAGAATTGTCCTCAGGTGGGTATCCTTTCCACTGGATCAGGTACTGTAGCTGCCTGCCCTTCTTTCTACAACCAAGGATAGCCTCCACCTCGAACTCCTTCTCCCCGTCCACCCTGATTGGTGGGGGAGGAACCTCTCCTCTTTCTGGGAAAGAACTGGGCACAACAGGCTTCAACAGGGATACGTGAAAAACAGGGTGGATCCTGTACGTCTTTGGCAGTGCTAGTTCCATGGCCACAGGATTGACAATCCTTTTGATAGGGAAAGGACCAATGAACTTAGGTCACAATTTTCGGGATGGCACCTGTAGTTTAAGGTTAGAGGTGGATAACCAAACTTCTTCCCCTATATTAAATGTTGGATTTTCCTTCCTACCCCGTCATACTGCTCCTTGTAGACCCCTTGAGCCTTCTGCAACATGTCTTGGATCCTCTGGAAGTTAGTCTGCAAGGAGGTTATTCTGTCATGTACTGCAGGGACTTCTATTTTAGGAATGTCATTAGCCAGGAATGTGGGATGAAATCCGCAGTTCGCCCAGAAAGGCGTTTGGCCTTTTTGTCAGATGGAGCTGGCCACTCTTGGATAGCCTGTATCTTTTGGGGGTCCATTTCCACCCCGTTTGCCGATATGATGAACCCCAAGAATTGCACGACTGATTTCTCAAACTCACACTTCTCCATTTTTAGGTAGAGTTTGTGTTGCTTCAAAATGGCAAGAATTGTCTTGACATGCCCCCTGTGCAGTTCAATCGTGGAAGAAAAAACTAGTATATCGTCCAAGTAGACTACAAGGAAATCATCTAGGTATTTGCGGAAAATGTCATTCACGAGGTGTTGAAAGGTGGCTGGAGCATTACAAAGCCCGAATGGCATCACCAAGTATTCAAAATGCCCGAACCTGGACCTGAAGGCCATCTTCCATTCGTCCCCGTCCCTAATTCTGACAAGGTTGTATGCCCCCCGGAGATCTAATTCGGAAAAGACTCTGGCTGACCGGAACCGTTGGAACAGTTCTGGGATGAGTGGTAATGGGTACCGATTCTTGATGGTGATGTTATTTAACTGCCGGTAATCCACACAGGGTCTAAGGGAACCGTCCTTTTTCCCGACAAAGAATATACCTGCTCCAGCAGGTGAAGATGAGGGACAGATGAACCCCTTCTTCAGGTTCTCGTCAATATATTGTTTAAGAGCCTCCAGCTCTGTTTCTGAGAGGGGAAATATACGGCCAAATGGAATCTCTGATCCTGGCAGTAAATAGATTGGGCAGTCATAAGGTCGATGAGGCGGGAGGCAATCGGCCATTTGTTTGCTGAAGACCTCCTGGAACTCAAGATACTCCTGAGGAACATGTTGGAGGTTAACTGAAGGAGCCGAAACTGTGGCACAAATCTTGGGCTCCAAAGGACGACAATGTTGAGAACAATATGCAGAAGGAAACGAGACCACCTTAGAACTCCATTGGATCAGAGGATCGTGAGCCTGTAGCCAGGGTAAGCCTGGAATGACTGGAAACATAGGGGAGTGAATAATGTCTAGGCGTAGGAGCTCTTGGTGCCCAGAGTCGGTAGTTACTAGAATGGGTTGGGTCTCCTGGGTAATTGGACCTGAGCTGGGAAGAGACCCATCAGCCAAGTGAACCCGTAGGTGTTGAGCTTTAGTTTGCAAGGGTACATGCAGGTTCCGGGGCAAGGCAGCGTCCATAAAGCAACTACATGCACCCGAATCAATGATCGCTGGCAGGCGGGACTCCCCTTCCAGTAGCTGTAGAGAAATAAACAACATGACATAAGATTTAGGAGCATTGTTGTCTTGGTAATTCATTGATTTTGGCTGAAAGAACTTACTGGGCCTTATCGGGCAGTTGCGCAGGAAGTGTCCGGCTCCCCCGCAATAGAGACACAAGTTGGACTGTCGTCTATGTTGTCTTTCTTCCGAGGTCAGTGGAGGCCGTACCAGACCAAGCTGCATAGGTTCGGAATAGGGAAGAGAAGTAGACCCAGCTGTCATAGGAGGCGGTATTTGAATAGGTTGGGGTCTTGATGTCGTCCACACAGGGCGTGGACTTTGGAACCGTTCTGAACGATGTTCCCGCAAACGTCTATCCAGTTTTGTGGCTGCCTGAATTAACTCCTCCAAAGATGCGGGGGTCTCCATCCTGGCCAACTCATCCTTGAGGAGTTCAGACAGGCCTTGGTGGTACTGATAACGTAGAGCTGGCTCGTTCCAGTTTGTATCAGCCGCCCATTTACGGAATTCCACCGTGTAATCTTCGATTGGTCTCCTTCCTTGAGCTAGGTGGTGCAGGATTGCTTCGGCCGTAGCCATACGTTGTGGGTCATCATAAAGCTGCGACATACTCTCGAAGAACGTGTCGATAGTATTAAGCACCTGACTCCCTGATTCCATCAAGCCGTGGGCCCAGGCCTGAGGTTCTTCTGACAACAGGGAAATCGCAAATCCCACCTTGACCACTTCTGATGCAAAGGTTCGGGGCTGCAGAGCAAAATAAAGAGTGCATGCATTCTTAAAAGCTCTAAATTTCTTACGGTCCCCTGAGAACCGTTCCGGTGTGGGGACCCTAGGTTCCAGAAGTGCCATTACAACTGTAGGACTGGCGGTAGCCTGGGGAAGCGGGCCTTCATTGCTAGGTGCGGGAGCTGCGGCGGCAGAAGGGAGTGGTCCCGTTAGCTGTTGGAGACGGCTGTCAATTTGTGTGTATCCCTCCTGTAGTCTCTGCACCGAGTCTGCCAGGGTGGAGACCTGCTGACACAGGATCTCCAAGGGGGAGCGCGCTCTGTTGGCCTCAGACATCTGGCTGGTTTGTACTGTCACGTCAATACTCACCGAGGCCGAGATTCCGAGAGCGGCTCGCCCTTACGACCACGTGCACCCGAACCCCCGAGGGTGATACAGGGGATCGGAAGCACGCAGAGGCACGGGCTTCTGGTAGTTGCGGAAGGTAGACTCAAGTTCACTATAGATGTAGGAAGATACCTGGCGGGCACCGTGCAGGACCGGTGTAACTGACCATAGGAAGGTCCGTAGGATAAGCAGGGGTCAGAGGTACTGAGCAGGTAAATGGAGTAGTCCTTAATACAAGCAGAGATCAGGGGTATCAGGCAGGCAGGTAGAATAGTCCTTTCAAAAGGCAGAGATCAGGGGTATCAGGAAGACAGGTAGAATAGTCCTTTAAACAGGCAGAGGTCAGGGGTATCCGGCAGACAGGTAGAATGGTCCTTTAAACAAGCAGAGGTCAGGGGTATCCGGCAGGCAAGTAGAGTGGTCTTTAGACAGGCAGAGGTCAGGGGTATCCGGCAGGCAAGTAGAATGGTCGGTTAACAGGCAGTGGTCAGTGGTAACTGGAAGACAGGAACAAGGAACTAAACTCAGGGCAAGGTACAGCTGATGACAAACCAGCAAAGCGACTGGGCGCTGGAGTCGTCTGAAGTAGCCTCCGGTGAGCGCGTCAGCGTGATGCGCTACCAGGCACCCGCACGAGCGACGGCGTGCACACGGGGACCGCCGTGCATCCGCGCGCGCCGCACCATCAGGCCGCGAATGGGTGCACGTCTCAACACCAGCCTGCTGCGCATGCGCCCCGCAGCCCGGCGGACAGAGGCGACCTGTGTCTCCTGACAACAGTCTTGTAAATATATATATATATATATATATATATATATACTCTGCATCCAGTGTAGCCTATATCTACAGTGCATTTTGTGGTGTATTGTTTCTAATACACTTCAGGTGGTGTACCCAGTATCTAATACAGTGTGTACAGTTTCTACTACACTTCTGGTGGTGTGCACAGTATAATATACAGTGCAGCTGTAGTACAGTTGCTAATACAGTGCAGGTGGTGTACACAGTATCTAATACAGTGTGTACAGTTTCTACTACACTTCTGGTGGTGTACACACTATCTAATACAGTGTAGTGTGGTGTTGCAAAACAAAATATACATCATGTCGGAAGGCCACCAAGGAGAGGCAGACACTCACAGGCCACTAAAAGAGGGCAAGCAGCCTCTGTGTCTACAGTCAACAGTGCTGGTCTCGGACATGGTGCATCCTCTGCAGGTGGCCATGGGGCACACCTGTACGTTTTTTCTGCTGGTGGCCATGTTATTGAGCCAGAACATGCAGAAGAGTTGGTGGAGTGGATAATAAAGCCGTCCTTCCGTAGCCCCACCATCATGCATGGAGGAGTCCCCAGAATTATTCGACCGCAGTGTCGGGTACATGCTGCTGGAGGATGTACAGCGATTTGAAGGCTCCAATGTTGGTTTCCGGGTTGAGGAAGGGAGTAACGTGAGCCTAGAGAGAGGGGGTGCCCAAAAAGGACAAGAAACTGGCACTCATGTTCCCCCAGCTGCAGCATACTGTCAAATTTGCTCCAGTGACGAGGAGAGAGGGGATGATGAGGTCACTGACTCTGCTTGGGTGCCTGAGAGAAGGGAGGAGGAGGAAGAGGAGCAGGAGGCACAACTCCAATGAGGCAGGATGTCCTCTAGGGGCAGCTTAAGAGCAGCCACCCTATTGCATCACACTGCAGAGCTCTGCTGACTCCCCGCTGACTTTTAAAAGTTCCTTGGCGTGGGCTTTTTTTCTCGACTTGTGTGCAGCAGATCGCACCGCTGTTTGTCTGAAGTGGATCAAGCATGGCCAGAACAGCAGCCGCTTGGGCACCACATGTTTGACCAGACACATGACGACCTGCCATGCAGTCCGTTGGCAACAGCACTTGAAAGACCCACATCAAAGAAAAAGGCAAATTTCTCCTTGCTCCTCATCTGGGATCTCCAACCCCACTATACCTCCAGTCCTCTCAAAAACTTGCACTGAGAGGATTGAAGGTATAGCAATAGGTGTCCCAAGTACTTGCAGCCAATCTGCTAGCAGTACACCACCATCTGATTTTAGCAGACAAATTTCCCTACCCAAGTTGCTGAACCATAAAAAGAAATTCGGTCCCAACCATCCACGTGCTCAGCGTCTGAATTCTAGCTTGGCCAAATTGCAAGCACTGCAACTGCTGCCTTTCCAGCTGGTAGACGCTACCCTCTTTCGTGAATTTGTGGAATGTGCTGTACCACAGTGGCAGGTCCAAAAATGCCATTTCATTTCATGGAAGGCCATTCTGACTCTCTACTGGCATGTGTAAGGCAATGTTTTGGCCTCGTTGGACAGGGCGGTCAGCAATAAGGTGCAGTATTACCGCCTACTCATGGTCCAGCATGTATGGGCAGGGACGTTACCTTTCCTTCGCGGTGCACTGGGTAACAGCTGGGAAGGATGCAGGACAGGGTGCAGTATTGTCGGAGCTTAATCCGGCACCACGCCTCCAAAATGCTAGCGGTGATTCTGCCACAGCTCTCTCCTCCACGCCCTCCTCTTCTTCTTTCTCTATGGCCTCTTCTGATTTGACCTCTGAACCAGTGGTGCTCTGTAAGTGTTCAAGGGACTACTCAAGCAGTCAGGCAAAAAGATGCCATGCGGTGCTTGAGTTGGTCTGCTTAGGAGACAGGAGCCACACTGGAGCAAAGATTTGATTAGCTCTGCAGGGGCAGGCTCAGAGGTGATTGACGCCATGCCAGCTTCAGCCAGGAATGGTTGTAGGCGACAATGGCACCAACCTGCTCTCCGCCCTCTGATAGGGACAATTGACCCATGTTCCATGTTTGGCACACGTCTTGAATTTGGTAGTGCAACGGTTCTTGAGCAGGTACTCAGGCTTACAGGATCTCCTGAGGCAGACCAGAGAAGTCTGTGGTCATTTCCGCCGGTCATACAATGCCAGTGCTCGGCTGGCTGACTATCAAAGGGAATGCAACCTGCCCACTAACCGCCTCATTTGTGACATGCCCACCAGGTGGAACTCAATGTTGGCAATGCTGCAGCGGCTGCACATGCAGCAGAGGGCCATCAATGAGTACCTATGCGAGTATGGCTCCAGGACAGGGTCAGGGGAGCTTGGCTTCTTTTTGTCACGAAAGTGGCTCCTGATCAAGGATGCATGCACTGTCCTGTCACCATTTGAGGAGGCCATAAGGATGGTGAGCAGTGACAATGCATGCATCAGTGACACTGTCCCTCTAGTCTTCCTGTTGGAGCACACGCTTCGTGGAATAATGGACAGGGCACTTGAGACAGAACAGCGGGAGGAAGAGGAGGACTTCCTTAACTCTCAAGGCCCCCTTTATCCAGATAGCATTCCTGCGGGCCCGCCAAACACACAGGAAGAAGAGGAGGAGGATTGTGTCAGCATGGACGTGAAGGATAACACTCAGCAGCAGTCTTCAAGGGTTGGTTTTCAGTCCCCAGAAACCCAAGGAGGAGGTTGTTATGGATCATGTGATCCTTAGTGACCCAGAGGACTCAGAATCAAATGCCTCTGCAAGCTTACGCTGCATGGCCTTCCTGATTCAGCAAAGCCTGCTAAAGCACCCTAGGATTCGTGGTATCAAGGAGAGTGATCATTACTGGCTGGCAACCCTTCTTGATCCACATTACAAGGGTAAGTTTGCAGAGCTCATCCTGCCTTCGCAGAGGGAGCAGAGGATGAAACATCTTCAGGAGGCCTTGAAGAAAGGTTTGTGCAATGCATTTCCAGACCCTGGGAGGTTACAAATTCTGGTGCTGGACAACGTGTTGCTGAGGCTTTGTTCAGTCAGAGGAAGAGCGGTGGAGAAGGTGGCTGGCTGACCGATGCCTTTAAAAATTTTTCAGTCCTCAGCGCCAAGGTCTGATCGGTTAAAGCAACCATCGCCAGCATCTGCATTACATAGTGCAGGAATATCTAGGGGCAAGAGCAGACTTGATAGACCTTTCCAACTTAGCATCCACCCTTGTTACTGGATCTTGAGGATGGACCACTGGCCAGAACTTGCTCAATATGCAATTGAGCTACTGGCCTGTCCTGTATCCAGCGTTCTTTCTGTACGCACATTCAGTGCTGCTGAAGGGTTTGTAACGGATCATAGATTGCGCCTGTCCACAGACTCCGTTGATAGGCTCACATTCATAAAAATTATTCAGTCTTGGATCAGCAGCTATCAAGCACCTGATGCTGATGTAACTGATTGAATTTTCTATGGATGTGGGATCACTTGAAGACTGCCTATGCTGACTATCCTATTCCTCCTCAATCTTGATGAAAATTTTTGGTTTAGGGCACCACCACCACCCGAGGCTCAATTTTTCTGCCCCTGTTCAACAGGGGCATGTAATTACAATTATTGATCTAATATTTCACAGCAGGGCCCGTTCCTGCACCCAACAAGAGTATCTGTGACCCAACAAGAGTATATGTGAGGGGTTACAGTGTTGTGGCACCACCACCACCACCACCACCCAAGGCCTAATTTTTCTGCCCCTGTTTAACAGGGGCATGTAATTACAATTTTTTGATATAAAATGTCAATGCAGGGCCCATTCCTGCACCCAACAAGAGTATCTGTGAGGGCTTACAGTCTTCTGATACCACCACCACCAAAGGCCCAATTTTTCCACCTCTGTTTAACAGGGGCATGTAATTCCAAATCTTCATATAATAGTTCACAGCAGGACCCATTCCTGTGCCCAACAAGATTAACTGTGAGGGTTTACAGTGTTCTGGTACCACCACCAAAGGCCAAATTTTTCTGCCCCTGTTTAACAGGGGCATGTAATTCCAAATCTTGATATAATATTTCACAGCAGAGCCCATTCATGCACCCAACAAGATTAACTGTAAGGGCTTACAGCGTTCTGGTACCACCACAACCACCACCAAAGGCCTAATTTTTCTGCCATGTAATTACAATTTTTGATATAGTATTTCACAACAGGGCCCGTTCCTGCGCTCACCAAGAGTAACTGTAAGGGCTTACAGTGTTCTGGTAACACCAACACCTAAGGCCTAATTTTCTACAGAGTATATAGGGCAGGCTGTATAGTATATATACTGCTGTTCAGAGTATATAGTGCCTGGGGCCCTGGGGGACCCCCCACGCCATTTTATTTTAAAATGTGGGTGTGGGGTTCCCCTTAATATCCATACCAGACTCAAAGTGCCTGGTAATGGACTAGGGTTGACCCATGTAATTTTTTTCAATGATTTTCATCTATATTGCCGGGACCCGACAATACATTACAGCAGCAAACAGTTTTAAATGACTTTTTTTCCTTTAGAAATGCAATTTTGCTGTGGTATTGTTCTAAACACGGGAAAACTGTTCCACTTTACAGGCATTCTATAGACACCCCCTACGCACGATATTTAAAGGAATATTTCATTTTTATTGTTTCACTTTAAGCATTATTAAAATCACTTCTCCTGAAAAAACGTTAGTTTTTAAAACTTTTTTTTTGATACATGTCCTCTGGGGCAGGTTCCGGATCCCCAAACACTTTTTTATGGCAATAACTTGCATATAAGCTTTCAAAATTAGCACTTTTAATTTTTCATGTTCGTGTCCCATAGACTTTAACGGTGTTTGCGTGTTCAAACTAATTTTTTGTGTGTTTGCATGTTCTGCTGCAAACCGATCCGGGGGTTGTTCGACTCATCCCTAATAGGCATTGATAATTAGAGATTTGTATTGAGACCGGAGATCAATAAGCAAGTCCTCAGGGACCAATTTGTACCATTCTTCATTTTTCAAAATAGTATCACACATCTCTATATATCGACTCATAACTATCACAATCACATTTCCTCCCTTATTGGAGGGCTTGATGATTATTTGGTCGTTCTGGGTTAGGCTTGTCAATGCCTCCTGTTGTAATTGTGTGAGGTTATTACTGTGTTGACGTGTTTAAGGTAGACTTTTAATTTCTTTCATGGTTTGCTTCAGAAATGCCCAGGCAGCCGGGCATGTCTGAAGTGGGGAAAATTTCTGAGCCTTGGCCTTAAATTTGACAGGTTCCGGCTCAGGATCTGAGTCCTCCTCACTGGAGGAAGAGGACCCAGTTTGCTGAGTTCCCTCAGCATTTCATTCTCATCTAGTAGTTGGATCAGAATTGTTAGTGCTTGAATGTCTTGAGCTTTAAAATCTTTGAACATATCCTCATCCTGTGTTCCTATTGATCCCCGTTCCTTGTCAAATATATATTTATAATTTAGATTTCTTGCAAATAGTTGCAAATCTTTCACTAGTTTGAATTTATTTGCAGGGGACGAAAACTCAGGCCAAGTTTAAGGACCTTAATTTCAGATTGGGATAGCTGGTAAGAGGATAGATTCACTACATCCAATGATGGTGATTCTATGTATGTTTGACTGCGAATGGGTCCATCTTCCCCATTCGTGTCTGTGTCATTGGGGTCTGTGGCATATGGGCTGGGTCTAAAGGGGGTCCCCCTGAGTTGGAGTTCTGTTTGGTTTGCTTATTTTAAGGGGATGCTCGTACTGCTTTATATACATTGGGGTTGGCATTACTTTCCTCCCCAAACATAGATAGTAGTGTGGTACCCATCACCAATTCACCACATATACTTGATGATGTCTCCATATTCCCATTTTATTTTTGGCCTGGACCTGTTGCATTAATTGAAACAATACGTTGTTAATTGTTCCACCCTGTGATTCATACCCACCACCATTACCACGTTTACGTGCTCGTCCCCTTCCATTATTGCCTTTCTGTGCCGTAGCGTTAGATCTCTGAGAGGAAACAGAAGATGACATAGAGAGGTCAGATTCAGTTTTATACGTAGGGGTATCTCGGTAATAAACCTGTCTATATGATTTACCTCTTCTACCATTAAACACTTTTTGCCATCTATATGCATATGCCCCCATAAATGCAAGTTTGTCCTTATAGAACTTCTTATCCTTTCTAACTACTAGATTTTTATTATAATTCTCCAAATATTGTATCAAATCCTGTTCTTTCTTTTTATATTCTGGATTTTGAAGAAATTGATTACCGCTAACTCATAATGTTTCAATATCCTTGTCCAGATCTGCCAGATCTATTTTGTATTTATCCCTCAACATCTCCATCATTCTAACGGAACATTGTGTCAAGTTTTTTCCCATTCATCACGAAATATAACATCAGTCACCTCAAATGATGAAAAAATGTGTACACGTAAACCCTGTGGGTTAACACCCTCTCTTAGATAGTTCAAAGAAACCTAAGTGCCAACCAAGTTTTGACTTTTTCTTCATTAGTTTTTTAAGTTTAAGGAAAAAACATCAAGTCCCACTCCTGTCTGTGATTGTGGATAGGGATGAGCTTTATGTTCGGGTATAACATGAGTGCGACTCGAACATTGGCTTTTTGCCCGTTCGCCGAATAGCAAACAATTTTGATTGTTCACAGCAAAGTTGAAAGCCGCGGAAAACACTTTAAAAGTCTATGGGAGAAATCAAAAGTGATAATTTTAAAGGCTTATATACATGGTATTATCATAAAAAGTGTTTGGGGACCTGGGTCCTGCCCCAGGGGACATGTATCAATGCAAAAAAGTTTTAAAAACGTTTTTCCGGGAGCAGTGAAAAAAGGAAAAAAAGTCATTTAAAAGTACTCACGGCTATTAATGAATTGTCGGTCCCGACAATACACATAAAAGTCATTGAAAAAAACGGCATGGGATTCCCCCACAGTCCATTACCAGGCCCTTTGGGTCTGGTATGAATATTAAGGGGAACCCCGAACCAAAATTTAAAACAAATTGCGTGGGGGTCCCCCCAAAAATCCATAGCAGACCCTTATCCGAGCATGCAACCTGGCAGGCCGCAGGAAAAGAGGGGGGACGAGAGAGCGCCCCCCCCTCCTGAACCGTACCAGGCCACATGCCCTCAACATTGGGAGGGTGCTTTGGGGTCCCCCCCAAAGCACCTTGTCCCCATGTTGATGAGGTTGTGGGGTCTGCGGGCGGGAGGAGCTTATCGGAATCTGGAAGCCCCCTTTAACAAGGGGACCCCCAGATCCCGCCCCCCCCTGTGTGAAATGGTAAGGGGGTACCTACAATTTCACAAAAAAACTGTCAAAAAAAAATGACAAGAGACAGTTTTTTGACAATTCCTTTATTTAAAGTCTTCTTTTTTCCATCTTCTTTCTTCTATCTTCTTTCTTCTAGCTTCCTTCGGTTTCTTCCTCCATCTTCTTCTTCCTCCGATCCTCTGCTTCTTGCTCTGGTGGTTCTTGTCCGGCATCCTCCTCCACGGCGTCTTCTTCCCTTCTTCTTCTTCTCGGGCCGCTCCGCATCCATGATGGGAGGCTCCCGCTGTGTGACGCTTCTCGTCTTCTGACAGTTCTTAAATAACGGAGGGCGGGGCCATCCAGTGACCCCGCCCCCCTCTGATGCACAGGGGGGCAGGATCTGGGGGTCCCCTTGTTAAAGGGGGCTTCCAGATTCCGATAAGCCCCCCTCCCGCAGACCCCCACAACCACCGGCCAAGGGTCGTGGGGATGAGGCCCTTGTCCTCATCAACATGGGGACAAGGTGCTTTGTGGAGCTCGAAAAAGGGTCTGGTATGGATTTTTGGGGGGACCCCACGCCAATTTTGTTTTTTATTTTGGCGCGGGGTTCCCCTTAAAATCCATACCAGACCTGAAGGGTCTGGTATGAATTTTGAGGGGGACCCCTATGTCATTTTTTTTTTTAATTTTGGCGCGGGGTTCCCCTTAATATCCATACCAGACCTGAAGGGCCTGGTATGGAATTTAGGGGGACACCCAATACCAGTTTTTTTTTTAATTTTGGTTCGGGGTTCCCCTGTAGGGAAATCCCATGCAGTTTTTATCAATGAACTTTTATGTGTATTGTCGGGACCGGCAATTCATTAATAGCCGCGAGTAGTTTTAAATGACTTTTTTTCCTTTGAAATGTCATTTTGCTGTCAGACTGTTCTAAACACGGGAAACATGCGCCCCATTACAGGCATACTATAGACACCCCCCAGGTACGAAATTTAAAGGAATATTACACTTTTATTGTTTCACTTTAAGCATTATTAAAATCACTGCTCCCGAAAAAACTGCCATTTTTAAAACTTTTTTTTGCATTGATACATGTCCCCTGGGTCAGGACCCAGGTCCCCAAACACTTTTTAAGACAATAACTTGCATATAAGCCTTTAAAATTAGCACTTTTGATTATCCATGTTCGTGTCCCATAGACTTTAACGGTGTTCACGTGTTCGAACAAATTTTTTGCCTGACCGCATGTTGTGCTGCGAACTGAATCGGGGGGTGTTCGGCTCATCCCTAATTGTGGAGTACAAGTTTTTTGGATAGAATCAAGAAAATTTTCCCAAGTAGGACCAAAGAGCTGTGACAGTGCTAATTATCAGACAAGATAAAAGTTAGAATAGTTAATACAACTCATTCAACTCAATGGTATATATCTCCAAAATGAATATAAAGTTCTAGATTTATAACCTCATGCTAGGTCTAGAATAAAACGTGTTTTACACCCCAATGGAAAGAGAAAATAAAGATATAAGACCTGTTCTAGAGACAGCTAATCACATCCACATCCCTAGGTAGTATTAAACAAATTGTAAGGAGAACCTACTTTCCTATCAATTAATGGGACTTTAAAGGACATGAGGCTGTCATTGAGGTGAGCATACAAGAATGTAATGGTAAAAATTCATTTATTGTACATACATAAATAACATAAAAATTGACAAAAACACTAAAGGGTTGATTTACTAAAGGCAAAAAGACTGTGCACTTTGCAATGTGCAGTTGTATTCTGCAAGTGCAGTTGCTCCAGAGCTTAGTAAATGAGCAGACACTCTGCTGACTTCCATCATCCAATCATATGTAAGCAAAAATGCTGTTTTTTTTATTTTCTTTGCACGTGATTGGATACTCTTTGCAAAGTGAAGCTGTACCTCATTTACTGAGCTCTGGAGCAAATGCACTTGCAGAGGGCAACTGCACTTTGCAAAATGCACAGTCTATTAGCCTTTAGTAAATCAACTCCTAAGTCACATATGGGTTTCGCCAATATTGATATTTAGATCCTATTAAAACTTTAGAGGATGTTGGTGCATGGAGGATTCCAATGCATTTCACAGATCCAAGAGTCTGCTTCTTATGGGCAACTCTACATGCATCTAGATTTGTCTCAAGCAGGCCTGTCAGAGAGCCAAATCAAACCAAAGAGAACATCTAATCTTTAAATCTAAAAATAGAAACACTACTCATACCACTAAACTTATTACAACCTTTAGTGCTCAACAGAACCAATTCCATGAATTAGTAGCTCGCAATTGGTATTTCTTTGCAGAGGATACCACTATTTCCAAATATGTTAAAAACTGTCCGGAGATGGTACATAGCCACGATACACCTTTGGCCCCCTTGGAGGGAGCAGAGGGGGGCTATGGGACCTACTGATGTGATAATTGTAATCAATGCCCCTGGGTCAGGGAGGGCAATACGTGCCCATTGCCCAGAGATGGCTGTCTTAAATCTAAGTCCTATGCAGACTGTCAAACTATGGGAGTGGTATATTTGGCAACATGTTAAGCATTTAATACATGATAAATGTTCACTAATAAAGTAACTGAAAATGTGGAAAATGTGATCATAATAATGTGTTTGGTAATTTGATTGACAAATCTAGATGCATGTAGAGTTGCACAGAAAAAGCAGACTCTAAGATCTGTGAAACACGTTGGAATCCTCCATGCATCAGCATCCTTTAAAGTTTTAATAGGATCTAAGTATCAATATTGGTGAAAGCCATATGTGACTTGGTGTTTTTGTCCAATGGCGTCCCTAGGGGACTGACCCCCCCCCCAACATTACGCTGTGCCCCACCATGTGCATTCCCCCCCCCCCCCCCCCACCCCAAAAAAAAAATTTTTTTTTTTTTTTTTTACAAAAAATCAATGTCTAAGAGGGAGAGAGTCCCCAGTCAGCTCCTGCGGGTGATTCCTCCCCCCTCCCCTGCTCGCTGACACTGCATAATGTGAGTGCTCACACAACCATGGCCGCCCGATCTGCTCCTTCCCCTGCATCCTCATTGGCAGGGAGAAGAGCGAGTTTCAGGAAGGACTCCACCAGGACTCTCAGTTACTGTAAAAACAGACTGATTTCTCCCGTCCTTAGGACAGGAGAACCAGCCTGTAAATTCCAAGAGATGCCAGACCAGCGCTGTCAATAGCAGGGGCAGGACAGCAAGAGGAGGCTGGGGAACCCCACAGTGGCAGAACACCAGGGCCCGGTGGCAAGACAACCTTTGCAACCCTGATAGTTCTCCCGCTGCTTTGGATCCTTATATTTTCTTGGTATGCTGGTGACATATATCTCTTGTTTTCTGCCACCCTGGGGGGCCCCAATACAGTAGGAAGGGAGCTCACTGCAGAACATGTGAAAGGGCCCATTGTGGGGTCGTAGTAAAGGGCCCCAGTATATATATATATATATATATATATATATATATATATATATATATATATATATATATATATATGCATTTTATAGTTGCCCCCTACTTTTTTCCCTGTCCCCCCATGTGCCCCTCCTAAATTTGAAAGCTGGAAACACCACTGTTTTTGTCAATTTTTATGTTATTTATGTATGTACAATAAATTAATTTTTACCATTACATTTTTGTGTGTTCACCTCAATGACAGCCTCACATCCTTTAACCACTTGCCGACCGGGCCATAGCCGAAAGACAGCTACAGCACGGTCGGCTTATTCTGGGTGGGCATCCATGGACGTTCTCCAAGAATATTGCTCCTGCGCTCCCCCTGGGGTGCGCACCCGGGAACATCCCTGACCGCCGGGTCCGGAAGACCCGGCGCATCATGGATCATGGTAAACAGCCGCTGATAGCGGTCGTTTACCACGTGATCGCTCTGTCAAATGACGGAGTGATCACTTGTAAACAGACCGGCATCATGTCATGACGCCGGTTCCTCCCTCCCCTCTCTGTACCGATCTGTGCAGTGCGAGGGCAGAGGGGGAGAGATCGTTTGCAGCAGCACTGTGGGCTGGATCTGTAGTGCCCACGGCGCTGCTCAGTGCCCATAATCTGCAGTACTATGCCAATACTCGGCAGTACTCTGCCCATACTCTGCAATACTCTGCCAATATTCTGCAGTACTCTGCAGTACTCTGCCAATACTCTGCAATACTCTGCAATACTCTGCAATACTCTGCCAAATTCTGCCAATACTCTGCCATACTCGCCAATACTCTGCCAATACTCGCCAATACTCTGCCAATACTCGCCAATACTCTGCAATAAATTTTAACAGAAACAAAAATTTTTTTTTTAATTTTTACCAAATCTTTTTTGATTTATAGCGCAAAAAATAAAAAACCCAGTGGTGATTAAATACCAACAAAAGAAAGCTCTATTTGTGTGAAAAAAGGACAAACATTTCATATGGGTACAGTGTTGCATGACTGAGTAATTGTCATTCAAAGTGTGAGAGCACCCAAAGCTGAAAATTGGTCTGGTTAGGAGAGGGGTTTAAGCGCCCAGTGGTCAAGTGGTTAAAGTCCCATTATTTGATAGGGGAGTGGGTTCTCCTTATAATTTGTTCTATTGGTTGGCATACCACACACTTTTTCTGGCAGATATTTCTTCACTCTGAGTGGTTATATCCTGGATTGCTTTTAAAAGTAGTGGGAGGGAACACCCAACCCCCCCCCGCCACTTTCCATGGGAAACCCGAGAATGCAGGCTGCAGTTCTGCCAACTAACCATAGAGTTGATCGGAAGCCCAGAACTAGCCACTAGATTGCTTTTACACTTTTCTCAAGCTCTCCCATCCCACTGGGGAACCTGCGAATGCATCCTGGAACCAATCGATCTATGGTCTAAGAAGTCGGAGGCAATGAGCATTTCATCACTTCAGGTTTTTGCCAGATGTAAAGAGCGCCATTTTTAGATTGGGAAAGCCTTTGATCACACCGATCCTGGTGTGATAAGATGCTTTAAGGGCAGAGAAGAGATCTAGGGTCTAATAGACCCCAGATTTTTCAGTAAAGAGTACCTGTCATTGCCTATTGATCTCACAGGGGATATTTACATTTCATGTGATGACAATAAAAGTGATCAAAAAAATAAAACAAAAATAAAGGGACAGTTTAAAAAAAACAAAAAACAAAATAAATAATTAAAATTATATTAAATGTCAGTATGTATACAGCGATTGCATTATGCATGTGAGGTATCACTGCAAACGGCAGGTCAAGGGCAGTAATTTTAGCACTAGACCTTCTGTGTAAATCTAACAGGTAATCTGTAAAAGCTTTTAAAGTATTGTCTATGGATATTAAAAGTTTACGTAGTTTGACGCCATCGCCGGCAATTTTAAAGCATGACATGTTTGGGGGCAGTGGGACAAGAGGTGAGCAGCATCACAGGAAGTGGACAGTGGGACAGGAGGGGGGCATGGTCACGGGAGGGGGCAGTGTCACAAGAGGGGGAAAGCTGGGACAGCAGGGGGTACCAGAAATCAGGGGGGAGTGTTACAGGACAGAGAAGAACCTCTTCAGCATTAGGCAGCAGTGGGTGGTGGGGATCATGCAGTCCCAGTTAGGCACGGTGAGTGTGGCAGGCAAAAAGGTGCTCATAAGCCAGGGGTATAGTGTCCAGCTCTCACAGCTGCTGCACTCCTTCTGGTGATCATGAGGCTCCCTGCCTGAATGAGACATGACATGCCAGAGAGAGCTGAGTCACTGGAGACATCCTACACCCTGTGCTTCCTGCTCACCTCTAATGCCCGGATCCCCCCTCATCCTCCCTGCTGCCCTCTGTCTGACCCTCACTCTATCTAGATGGCAGGGCGAGCACTCTGCATAGCTGGGCTCCTCACTGCTCAAATGAGGAGCACTTTTCATTCGTGATGGAGCAGACCAGTCCTACCTTCTCTCTGGGACCGGCCTCCCCCTCTAAACAGGCAACCATATATGCAGTGTGGGTTTAGAGCACATTGAGCCCCCCCCCACAGTTTCACACATGTGTTATCCCTATTAGGGATGAGCCGAACACCCCCCAGTTTGGTTCGCACCAGAACCTGCGAACGGACCGAAAATTCGCACGAACGTTAGAACCCCACTGACGTCTATGGGACTCGAACGTTCGAAATCAAAAGTGCGAATTTTAAAGGCTAATTTGCATGGTATTGTCCTAAAAAGGGTTTGGGGACCCGGGTCCTGCCCCAGGGGACACGTATCAATTCAAAGAAAACTTTTAAAAATGGCCGTTTTTTCGGGAGCAGTGATTTTAATGATGCTTAAAGTAAAAAAAAGTGAAATATTCCTCTAAATATCGTACCTGGGGGGTGTCTCTAGTATGCCTGTAAAGTGGCGTGTGTTTCCCGTGCTTAGAACAGTCCCTGCACAACATGACATTTTTAAAGGAATAACAGTCATTTAAAAGTCATTTAAAACTGCTTGCGGCTTTAATGTAAAGTCGGGTCCTGGCAATATGGATGAAAATCAGTGAGACAAACGGCATGGGTACCCCCCAGTCCATTATCAGGCCCTTTGGGTCTTATATGGATATTAAGGGGAACCCCGAACCCAAATTAAAAAAGGAAACAGCAGTATACAGGCTCTGTACTCTGAACAGCAGTATACAGGCGGTGCAAACAAGACAGGGACTGTAGGTTTGTTGTTAAGTAGAATCTGTTTGTAATTTTGAACTGGTACATTTTTAACGTGTTTAGCTCCAGCCAAAAAATCTTTTATAAGCTTTTTGGAAAACCTAGGGAAGGGTTATTACCCCTGTGACATTTGTTTTGCTGTCTGTGCTCCTCTTCAGAAGATTTCACCTCACTTTTTGGCCCAATGACAAATGTTTTTTGAAAATTTGGGTTTTTTTGTGAAACAAGGATTGGTGATAAAGCATCAGTGGAAAGGAGAAATGTTTTTCCCATATTAACTCTTACAGGAGAGAATTTCCCTTCCTAGGGGTAGATTTCATCTCACTTCCTGTTGTCTCCTTCCGTTTGCAAGTAGGAGTCGTTTGTCAGTTGGATGTTTGAAAGTAGGGGCCTGCCCTATATACTCAGCAGAAATTTGGGCCTTAGGTGTTGTTGTGGCCACAACACTGTAAGCCCTCACAGGGCCCTGCTGTGAAATATTAGATCAAGAATTTTAATTACATGCCCCTGTTGAACAGGGGCAGAAAAATTGGGCCTTTGGTGGTGGTGGTGGTGGTGGTGCTGGTGCCACAACACTGTAAGTTCTCACAGTTACTCTTGGTGGGCGCAGAAACGGGCCCTACTGTGAAATATTAGATCAAGAATTGTAATTACATGCACCTGTTAAACAGGGGCAGAAAAATTGGGCCTTTGGTGGTGGTGGTGTTGCCACAACACTGGAACCCCTCACAGATGCTCTAGTTGGAGCGCAGGAGCTAGCCCTGCTGCAAAGAATTGCATCAAAAATTGTAATTACATGCACCTGTTAATTGGGCCTTAGGCACTGGTGCTGATGCCACAACACTGCAACCCCTCACAGATACTCTGGTTGGAACGCAGAAATGAGCCCTGCTGCAAAGTATTGCATCAAAAATTGTAATTACACGCCCCTGTTAAACAGGGGCTGAAAAATTGGGCCTTAGGCACTGCTGCTGGTGCCACAACACTGCAACCCCTCACAGATACTCTGGTTGGAATGCAGAAACGAGCCCTGCTGCAAAGTATTGCATCAAAAATTGTAATTACACGCCTCTGTTAAACAGATCCTGAAAAATTGGGTCTTAGGCACTGGTGGCGGCGCCCAGAACCAAAAATGTTCTTACAAGATATCAGCGTGATCATTGAGGAGGAAGAGGATAATTACTCAGGATAGTCACTCAGCATCAGCATAGGCAGTCTTTGAAGGGATCTGAGATTTCAAAAAAAATTATTCGGTTACATCAGCATCAGGTGCTTGGTAGCTGGTGGTGATCCAAGACTGATTCATTTTTATGAAGGTCAGTCGATCGACCGAGTCGGTGGACAGACGCACCCTGTGATCGGTTACAAAGCCTCCAGCAGCACTGAATGTGCGTTCCGAAAGAACGCTGGATGCAGGACAGGCCAGTAGCTCAATTGCATACTGTGCAAGTTCTGGCCAGTGATCCATCCTCAAGACCCAGTAACCCAGAGGATTTTCGGTGGGAAAGGTGTCCAAGTCAGATCTTGTTCCTAAGTATTCCTGCTCCATGTGAAACTGACGCTGGCAATGGTTGCTGGAACCGATCATACCTTGGGAAGATGTTTCATCCTCTGCTCCCTCTGCAAAGGCAAAATAAGGTCCGCAACCTTACCCTTGTAAAGTGGATCAAGGAGGGTTGCCAGCCAGTATTGGTCCTTCTCCTTGATACCACGAATACGAGGATCCTTTCGCAGGCTTTGCAGGATCAGGGAGGCCATGCAGCGTAGGTTTGCTGAGACATTCGGTCCGGAGGACTCTGGGTCACTAAGGACGACATGGTCCGCAGCCACCTCCTCCCAGCCATGTACAAGTCCATGTGTTTCTTGGGACTCTAAATGATAACTTAAAGACTGCAGCTGATGCTAAGTGCCAGGCTCCACCTCCATACTGACACAATCCTCCTCCTCCTCTTCCTGTGTGATCAGCGGGCACGCAGGAACACTGTCTGGATAAAGGGGGCCTTGAGAGCTATGGAAGTCCTCCTCTTCCTGCCTCTGTTCTGCCTCAAGTGCCCTGTCCATTATTCCACGCAGCTTGTGCTCCAACAGGTGGACAAGGGGGGCAGTGTCACTGATGCATGCACTGTCACTGCTCACCATCCTCGTGGCCTCCTCAAATGGTGACAGGACAGTGCATGCATCCCTGATCATGGCCCACTGACGTGGGAAAAAAAAAACAAGCTCCCCTGACCCTGTCCTGGTACCATAGTCACACAGGTACTCATTGATGGCCCTCTGCTGCGTGTGCAGCTGATGCAGCATGGCCAACGTTGAGTTCCACCTGGTGGGCATGTCACAGATTAGGAGGTTCTTGGGCAGGTTAAACTCCTTTTGGAGGTCTGCCAGCCGAGCACTGGCATTATATGACCGGCGGAAATGCACACAGACTTTCCTGGCCTTCCTCAGGACATCCCGTAAGCCCGGGTACCTGCCCAAGAACCGCTGCACCACCAAGTTAAGGATGTGAGCCAAACAGGGCACATGGGTCATGTGTCCCTGTCGGAGGGCAGAGAGGAGGTTGGTGCCATTGTCGCAAACCACCATTCCTGCCTTAAGTTGGCGTGGCGTCAACCACCTCTGAACCTGCCCCTGCAGAGCTGACAGAACCTCTGCCCCAGTGTGGCTCCTGTCCCCCAAGCACACCAGCTCAAGCAACGCATGGCATCTTTTGGCCTGCATACTTGCGTAGCCCCTTGAACGCCTATGGAGCACCGCTGGTTTCGAGGACAAAGCAAAGGAAGAGGCCATGGAGGAAGAAGAAGAGGAAGGGGTGGAGAAAAGAGGTGTGTCACAATCATTAGTAGTGGCATTTTGGAGGCGTGGTGGCGGAACAACCTCCAACACTACTGCACCTTGTCCTGCATCCTTCCCAGCTGCCAGCAGAGTCACCCAATGTGCGGTGAAACTTAGGTAACATCCCTGTCCATGCCTGCTGGACCATGAGTCAGCGGTAATATGCACCTTACTGCTGACCGCCCTGTCCAGCGAGGCATGGACATTGCCTTCCACATGCCGGTAGAGAGCCAGAATTGCCTTCTGTGAGAAAAAGTGGCGTTTGGGTACCTGCCACTGGGGAACCGCACATTCCACAAACTCACGGAAGGGGGCAGAGTCCACCAACTGAAAAGGCAGCAGTTGAAGTGCTAGCAATTTTGCCAAGCTAGCATTCAACCGCTGGGCATGTGGATGGCTGGGAGTGAACTTCTTTCGGCGGTGCAGCAGCTGGGGCAGAAATTTGCCTGGTACAATCTGACGTTGGTGTACCAAAAGCAGATTGCCCACAAGTACTTGGCTGTGACACACCTAATTCTACACCTTCATTCCTCTCAGTGCAGGTCTCAGAGAGGACTTAAGGTATAGTGGGGTTGGAGATCTCAGCTGATGAGGAGCAAGGAGAGGTCCTCTTTGTTCTTTGGTGTGGGTTTTTTAGATACGCTTGCCAACGAACTGCATGGCAGGTCAACATATGTCTGGTCAAGCATGTGGTGCCCAAGTGGGAGATGTTTTGGCCACGCGAGATACGCTTGAGACATATGTTACAAATAGCAGCGGTGCGATCTGATGCACTCGTCTCAAAAAAGGCCCACACCAAAGAACTTTTGGAATAATGTGCAGAGACAGCAGCGCCCTGCACATGCAGAGCTTTGGGGTGTGATGCAGTCAGTGTGCTGCCCTTAGGCTGGCCCCTGGAGGGCATCCTGCCTCGTTGGTGATGTGCCTCCTCCTCCTCTCTCCTATCAGGCACCCACGTTGAGTCAGTGACCTCATCATCCCCTCCTTCCTCATCACTGGAGCAAACCTGGCAGTATGCTGCAGCAGGGGGAGCATGACTGCCAGATTGCTGTCCTTCTTGGGCACCCCCTCTGTCCGTGCTCACGTTACTGCCTTCATCTAGCTCACTATCATCATCAGAGCCTTCTAAACGCTGGGCATCCTCCTGGAGCATGTACCCAACATTGTGGTCAAACAGTTTGAGAGACTCCTCAGGAGGACATTGTGGGGCTAGGGAAGGAGTCACTGATGCCATTGAGCCCAGGGAAGAGGCCACGTTGGCAGCTGCTTTGCCAGACAAAGTACCCTGAGCATGGGTGAGAGAGGATGAGGAGGATGAGGACAGCTTGGTCATCCACTCGACCAAGTCTTCCACATGTTGCGGCTCAACATGGCCAGCTGCGGAAAAAAAGGACAAGCGTGTCCCACGGCCACGTGCTGATGAGGATGCACCGTCTCCATGACCAGCACTGTTGCCTCTAGACACAGAGCCTGCTTGCCCTCTTTTATTGGCTTGTGACTGTCTGCCTCTCCCTGTTGGCATTCCAGACATACTAATGGCCTGTAGCTGCACTAAGCTGGGATATATATATATATATATATATATATATATATATATATATATATATACTGATACTGCAGCTAGCAAAATCAACTGACTGCCTGTAGTATGAGCACACCACCAACCTTCTACAGGTAGCTTTAGCTGAACACTGTGCAGAGCTCGCAAAAAACTAACTTGTAGCTTATTTAGCTGCCTGCGGTAGTGATAGGATCAGGAAAACACCACCAACCTTCTACAGGTAGCTTTAGCTGAACACTGTGCAGAGCTCGAACTACACTAACTTGTAGGTTTAGATGAACACTGTGAGGAGGACGCACTACACTAACTTGTAGCTTATTTAGCTGCCTGCGGTAGTGATAGGATCAAGAAAATACCACCAACCTTCTACAGGTAGCTTTAGCTGAACACTGTGCAGAGCTCACACTACACTAACTTGTAGTTTTAGCTGAACACTGTGAGGAGGACGCACTACACTAACTTGTAGCTTATTTAGCTGCCTGTGGTAGTGATAGGATCAGGAAAACACAACCAACCTTCTACAGGTAGCTTTAGCTGAACACTGTGCAGAGCTCGCAAAAAACTAACTTGTAGCTTATATAGCTGCCTGCGGTAGTGATAGGATAAGGAAAACACGACCAACCTTTTACAAGTAGCTTTAGCTGAACACTGTGCAGAGCTTGCACTACACTAACTTGTAGCTTTAGCTGAACACTGTGCAGAGGTCGCACTACACTAACTTGTAGTTTTAGCTGAACACTGTGAGGAGGATGCACTACACTAACTTGTAGCTTTAGCTGAACACTGTGCAGAGGTCGCACTACACTAACTTGTAGTTTTAGCTGAACACTGTGAGGAGGACGCACTACACTAACTTGTAGCTTTAGCTTAACACTGTGAGGAGGATGCACTACCCTAACTTGTAGCTTTAGCTGAACACTGTGCACAAAACTAACTTGTAGTTTTAGCTGAACACTGTGCAGAGGTCACACTAAACTAACTTGTAGCTTTAACTGAACACTGTGAGGAGGATGCACTACACTAACTGTAAATAGTCTAGCTGCCTGACTGTGGTACTAATAGGATCAAAAGAACACCAGCAATTTTCTTCAGGTAGCTGTAAATACTGTAACAAGACAAGCCTGCATGTCAGTTACTAGATAACAGGAACGGATCTAGCTAAACTGAATACAGTGTATATATATATATATATATATATACACACACACACACACACAACACACACACACACACAACACCTGGGATGCATATATATATATATACACAATACACTGTAAGTGCAGCTAACTCACTGACTGTCCTGCCTAATCTATCTAACTTAAATCAAATGACACTGTCTCTCTGTCTATCTCTTTCAACGCCGGAACACACACTACACAGGGCCGCCGTGTAGGCGGCCTTATATAGTGTGGGGCGTGTACTAAATCACCTGAGCCATAATTGGCCAAAGCCTCCTTGGCTTTGGCCAATCACGGCTCTCTGTTCAGACGGCGCTGTGATTGGCCAAGCATGCGAGTCATAGTGCATGCTTGGCCAATCGTCAGCCAGCAATGCACTGCCGCAGTGAATTATGGGCCGTGACGCGCCGCACGAATTTGGCGCGAGCGGCCCATATCGTTCGCAATTCGGCAAATGGGCGAACAGACGATGTTTGAGTCGAACATGGGTTCGACTCAAACATGGGTTCGACTTGAACACGAAGCTCATCCCTAATCCCTATGCTCAGAAGAAGTATCAGAATGTGTTTTGGGGTGTAAGTCCACATATACCCATGACATTTTTCAAGAACTTGTGCCAAACAATTTAATTTTACTTGCACTCAACATGCCTCTGAGCATATACTGTAGATTTCGGTGTCTGCTTTCCAAAAATAGGGCATTTCTGGGCCTCCAAAACTCTGATACGAAGTCAGGAAATGAAGTGAGGGAATTATGCCCCTTGAAAGACTGAAGGTAGTCATTGGTTTTCGACCCCCGTACATGGCTAGGCTGCCAAAAAGTCTCTCACATGTGGTATACCCATATTCGGGAGAAGTAGCAGAATGTTTTATGGGCTGTAATTCCACATATAACCATACCCTGTGTGAGAAATATCTAATTAAAGTGACAACTTTGTGTAAAAAATGAAAACAACTGTAATTTTCAAAAAAAACTTGTGGCAAAAATAAAATCTTCCGTGCCTCTCAACAAATACCCCTGTATGTCTACTTTCCAAAAAGGGTTTGTTGGGGGTGTTTGTACTATCCTGGTATCGTACTTCAGGGCTTCCGGAACTGCGATAAGTAGTCAGGAAGTGACATGAGGAAATACCCCCTTTAAATGTCTGAAGGTGGTCAGTGGATTTTGTGGGCCTGTATGTGGCTAGGCCCCCAAAAAGTCTCACACATGTGGTATCCCTATACTATGGAGAAGAAGCAAAGTATGTTTTGGGGTGTAATTCCACATATATCCATGGCATTTCTGAGAAATATCTTATTAAAGTGACAACTGCCCTGGCATTTTAGTACATCTAAAAAATGTGATAGGTAGTCAGAAAGTAAAAGCTGTGTAAACTCCAGTATAAATACCATAGTAGATGCTATAACTTTTACAAAAACAACCACTTGCCAAGTGGCTCACTGGCGAAACCCCGTACCCCTTTAAGAGCCGCCACACGCGATCGCGGGCACGAGAGACAGCATAGAGATTTGTGTGTGTAAACACACAAATCCCTGTTCTGTCAAGGGAGAGGAGACATATTGTGTGTTCCTACTATGTAGGAACAGTGATATGTCTCCTTCCCCAGTCAGTCACATCCCCATACAGTTAGAAACACTAACTAGGGAACACATTTAACCCCTTGATCGCCCCCTAATGTTAACCCCTTTCCTGGCAGTGACATTTACACAATAATCTGTGCAATTTTATAGAACTGATCGCTGTATAAATGTCAAGGGTCCCAAAAATGTGTCAAAAGTGTCCGATCTGTCTGCTGCAATGTCGCAGTACCA
Source organism: Aquarana catesbeiana (assembly GCF_042186555.1). NCBI lineage: Eukaryota > Metazoa > Chordata > Amphibia > Anura > Ranidae > Aquarana > Aquarana catesbeiana. The sequence continues at coordinate 40,753,847 of NC_133324.1, forward strand.
CCAAAAATCGCAGATCACCGCCATTACTAATAAAAAAAAAATAATAATAATAAAAATGCCATAAATCTTTCCCATAGTTTGTAGACACTATAACTTTTGCGCAAACCAATCAATATATGCTTATTGAAATTTTTTTACCAAAAATACTGTATGTAAAAGAATATATATTGGCCTAAACTGATGAAGTAATTTGTTTTTTAAAAACATTTTTGGGGATATTTATTATAGCTAAAATGCATGAGGTTCCTCTGGAAATTCATACCAGACCCTTTGATTCTGATGCAGATTTTAAGGTGGGCGCCACATAAAAGATAAGAGTGAGGTCCTCCTAAAAATCCCAAACCCTTAATCCAAGCATGCAGCAAAGCTGGATAGGGAAGGGGGGATACGCCTGCATCTCCCTTCCTAAACCATATCAGGCCACATGCTCTGATCATGAGGGGTACCTTGCCAGGGGGAGGGGGCCCTGTTAAAGCACCCTGCCCTCCTGTTAATGAGAATAAGGGCCTCTTTCCCACATCTCTTGCCTGGTGGTCTGCAGGTGAGGATCTTAGCAGAATCTGAAATCCCCCTTTATTGATAAAGGGGTACCGTCCCCCTGTGTAAGTAGGAGTACCCCTACTCATTCACAAAAACAAGTTGAAACCAAGAAAAAAGGCACTCTTGACATTTGTCAGGTGCTTTATTAAAAAATAACATAAATCCCCATAAAATGTTCCTCATTGTAAATACATCATCAATCATGATGCCTGACACCTGGCAGATGACCGTTCTCACAGGAGGGAGGGCATAGATCCTGTGTCTCTGCAAAGCAGGGGCACAGGATCCATATTTTCCCCTAGCAAAAGCACCTCCCACACAGTACCAAAACACAGGCTAGGCACACAGTTAACCATTTGAGCACCCCTGATGTTAACCCCTTTCCAGCCAGTGTCATTAGAACAGTTGACAGTGCATATTTTTAGCACTGATCACTGTATTAGCGTCAATGGTCCCAAAAAAGTGTCAAAAGTGCAAGTTAGTGTTTGACTGTCCACCACAATATTGCAGTCCCGCTATAAATCGCTAATCCCCGCCATTACTTGTAAAAATAAATAAAAATACTGCATACCATAGTTTGTAGGCGCTATATTTGCGCAAAAAAAAAATCAATATACACTTATTAGGATTTTTTTTACCAAAAATATGTAGCAGAATAAATTACATTTTTATGGGAATTTTTATATGGCAGAAAATAAAAAATATTGTTTTTTTGTTTTCAAAATTCCTTTTTTTAAAGAGAGAAAAGTAAAAAATGCAGAGGTGATCAAATACCACCAAAAGAAAGCTCTATTTGTGGTGAAAAAGGACATAAATGTTATTTGCGTACAGCGTCACATGACCGCGCAATTGTCAGTTAAAGTAATGCGGTGCCGTATCACATAAAATGGCCTGGTCATGAAGGGGAGTTAATCTTTTCAGGAGGTCAAGTTAAAGGCACTCAAACATTTGTCAGGTCCTTTATTAAAAAATAACATAAATCCCCATAAAATGTTCTTCATTGTAAATACATCATCATGATGCCTGACACCTGTTTAATTGCGGGGGGGGGGGGGGGGGAAGATGACATGGCCCATGCATCCAATCCCAATGGTAACACAAGACGAATAGCAGCTCCCTGAACTGTCCTTAGCTATAAAAGGTAAGGAATGCGGATAGCTGATAGTCTGTGTAATTTCCCAAATATGATCAGTGGCAATGTTTGGGCAGTAATATCAATGCTATCCCTGTTCTTTTTTTCAAAAAAAAAGTAGGGATTCCCTGTGACATCAGGGGTTTCTAAGTCTGCCATAGGTGCTTGCTTCCTTAGAAACCAGTGACAGTGGGAAGTTGTCATATATAGAGGCAGTAGAAATACTATACAGTATCTCACAAAAATGAGTACACCCCTCCCATTTTTATAAATATTTTATTATATCTTTTCACGTGACAACACTGAAGAAATTACACTTTGCTACAATGTAAAGTAGTGAGTGTACAGCTTGTATAACAGTGTACATTTTCTGTCCCCTCAAAATAACTCAACACACAGCCATTAATGTTTAAACCGCTGACAGCAAAAGTGAGTACACCCCTAAGTAAAAATGTCCAAATTGGGCCCAATTAGCCATTTTCCCTCCCCGGTGTCATGTGATTCATAAGTGTTACAAGGTCTCAGGTGTGAATGGGGAGCAGATGTGTTAAATTTGGTGTTATCGCTCTCACTCTGTCATACTGGTCATTGGAAGTTCAATGTGGCACCTCATGGCAAAGAACTCTCTGAGGATCTGAGAATTGTTGCTCTACATAAAGATGGCCTAGGCTATAAGAAGATTGCCAAGACCCTGAAAAGAAGCTGCAGCAAGGTTGATAAAACCATACAGCGGTTTAACAGGACAGGTTCTGCTCAGAACATGCCTCACTATGGTCGACTAAAGAAGTTGAGTGCACATGCTCAGCATCATATCCAGAGGTTGTCTTTGGGAAATAGACGTATGAGTGCTGCTAGCATTGCTTCAGAGGTTGAAGGGGTGGGGGGTCAGCCTGTCAGTGCTCAGACCATACGCCGCACAATGCATCAAATTGGTCTGCAAGGCTGTCATCCTAGAAGGAAGCCTCTTCTAAAGATGATGCACAAAAGCCTGCAAACAGTTTGCTGAAGACAAGCAGACTAAGGACATGGATTACTGGAACCATGTCCTGTGGTCTTATGAGTCCAAGATAAACTTATTTGGTTCAGATGGTGTCAAGCGTGTGTGGCGGCAACCAGGTGAGGAGTACAAAGACAAGTGTGTCTTGCCTACAGTCAAGCATGGTGGTGGGAGTGTCATGGTCTGGGGCTGCATGAGTGCTGGCGGCACTGGGGTGTTACAATTCATTGAGGGAACCATGAATGCCAACATGTACTGTGACATAGTGAAGCAGAGCATGATCCCCTCCATTCAGAGAATGGGCTGCAGAGCAGTATTCCAACATGATAACGACCCCAAACACATCTCAAAGACAACCACTGCCTTGCTAAAGAAGCTGAGGGTAAAGGTGATGGATTGGCCAAGCATGTCTCCAGACCTAAACCCTATTGAGCATCTGTGGGGCATTCCCAAATGGAAGGTGGAGGAGCGCAAGGTCTCTAACACCCACCAGCTCTGTGATGTTGTCATGGAGGAGTGGAAGAGGACTCCAGTGGCAAACTGTGAAGCTCTGGTGAACTCCATGCCAAGAGGGTTAAAGCAGTGCTGGAAAATAATGGTGGCCACACAAAATATTGACACTTTGGGCCCAATTTGGACATTTTCACTTAGGGGTGTACTCACTTTTGTTGCCAGCGGTTTAGACATTAATGGCTGTGTGTTGAGTTATTTTGAGGGGACAGCAAATTTACACTGTTATACAAGCTGTACACTCACTACTTTACATTGTAGCAAAGTGTCATTTCTTCAGTGTTGTCACATGAAAAGATATAAAATGTGAGGGGTGTACTCACTTTTGTGAGATACTGTATATGATGCATTATTATTATTAATATACAGGATAGAGCCAACAGTTTATGCAGAGCTTTACAATATAAAACGAGACAATACAGTTATAATACAATAAAATACAAGAGGATTAAGAGGGCCCTGTTCAGAAGAGCTTACAATCTAATAGGGTGGGGCAGGTGGTACAAAAGTTTGTAACTGTGGGGAATGAGCTGATGGAAGTGGTAAAAGATTAGTTGGAGACGTGATAGGCTTCCCTGAAGAGATGAGTTTTCAGGGATTGACTGAAGGTAGCAAGAGTAGGGGATAGCCGGACAGGTAGCGAGTTCCAGAGGATGGGAGAGGCTCTGCAGAAGTCCTGGAGACGAGCATGGGAGGAGGAGACGAGAGAGCTTGAGAGTAGGAGATCTTGAGAAGAGAGGATGATTTGGGTGATATTTGGAGACAAGATTGGTGATGTAGCTCGGGGCAGAGTTGTGAATGGCTTTGTATGTTGTGGTTAGTATTTTGAATTTAATTCACTGGGTGCCAGTGTAGGGATTGGAGGAGAGGTTTTGCAGACACTGAGCGGTTGGTAAGGTGGATAAGTCTGGCAGCAGCAATCATGATAGACTGAAGAGGGGATAGCCTATGGAGAGGCAGGCCAATAAGAAGGGAGTTGCAATAGTCAAGGCGAGAGATAACGAGAGAGTGATTGAGAAGCTTGGTGGTTTGTTAAAAAGGGGCAAATTCTAGAGATATTATGGAGGTGAATTCTAAAAACTTTTGACAACGATTTGACTTGAGGCTGACATGACAAGTCAGAGTCTAGGATTACACCTAGTACCCTGGCATGAGAGGAGGGACTGATAGTTGCATTGTTGATTTTGATGGAAAAGTCAGGGAGGGGGGCACAGGTGGGGGGGAATATTATTAGCTCAGTTTTAGAGAGATTTAGTGTAAGGAAGTGGTGCGACATCCATGCTGATATGTCAGTTAGTAAGTTAGTAATGCGAGAGGAAACTGAAGGAGTGAGGTGAGGAGTAGACAGATAGATTTGGGTGTCATCGGCGTATAAGTGGTATTGGAAGCCGTGGGCAGTTATCAAGTAAACAAGGGAGGAGGTGTAGATAGAGAAGAGAACGAGTCCAAGAACAGAGCTGAGCCTTGGGGGACCCCACAGAAAGGGGCAATGGAGAGGATGAGACAGAGTTGTAGGTGACACTGAAGGAGCGCTTGGATAGATAGGCAGAGAACCAGGATAGAGCAGAATCTGGGAAGGGAATGTAGTTTATTGAGAAGGAGCGGGTGGTCAACAGTATCAAAGGCTGAAGAGAAGTCAAGTAGTAGGGGTATGGAGTACTGGCTGTTGGTTTTAGCAGTTAGTAAATCATCCTGACAAACAGGGGGCTTTCCCCCTGACAGCTGAATAAAAAAAAAAACATTGCTGATGTTTCATAAGATTTGGCGACCCGTCAGAATGTGTAACGGAAGTGACGTTACGTCGCCGCCATGTTGCTACACCCCGCACTCACCCGCAGTATTAAGGATAGAGTGGGAAGGGGGAAAGCGGACATCTTTTTACACCCACCATAGTTTTGCATTTTACACTTATTTTTAACTGTAAACTGAGGTTATATAATGAAATATAGTACTTAGAATTCCGTCTGACTGTTTGGATGTTGAATTTTAAAAGCAGCGGCAAGCCTTTTTGATCTCACAGGTTTGCTAATCTGACAGAAGTTCGCTGCTTTTAAAATTTGACATCTACACTGACGGACGGAGTTCTAAGTACTGTATTTCACTATATAACCTCAGTTTACAGTTAAAAATAAGTGTAAAATAAAAAAAACTCCAGTGGGTGTAACAAGATGTGCGCTTTCCCCCTTCTCAGTGTATCCTTACTGTGGGCGAGTGCGGGGTGTAGAAAGATGGAGGTGATGAAACGTCACTTCCGCTACACATTCTGACGGGTCGCCAAATCTGACGAAACACCAGCAATAGAAAAAAGTGGGAAAAAATGGTTCCCCCCCCCAATCTATACCAGGCCCTTTGAGTCTGCTTTGGATTTTAAGTAGGGATGAGCCGAACACCCTCCTGTTAGATTTGCAGCAGAACATGCGAACAGGCAAAAAATTTGGCAGAACACACGAACACCATTAAAGTCTATGGGACATGAACATGAATAATCAAAAGTGCCAATATTAAAGGCTTATTTGCAAGTTATTGTCATAAAAAGTGTTTGGGGACCCAGGTCCTGCCCCAGGGGACTTGTAGCAATGCAAAAAAATGTTTTAAAAATGGCAGTTTTTTCGGGAGCAGTGATTTTTTTTAATGCTTAAAGTGAAACAATAAAAATGAAATATTCCTTTAAATATCATGCCTGGGGTATGTCTATAATATGCCTGCAAAGTGGCGCATTTTTCTCGTGTTTAGAACAGTACCACAGCAAAATTACATCTCTAAAGGAAAAATTGTCATTTAAAACTGATTGCGGCTGTAATGAATTATCAGGTCCCCCCCCAGTCCATTACCAGGCCCTTTGGGTCTGGTATGAATATTAAGGGCAACCCCTGAACCATGATTTAAAAAAAAAATTGTGTGGGGGTCCCCCTAAAATCCACACCAGGCTCTTCAGGTCTGATATGGAAATTAAGGGGAACTCTGCTCCAAATTTTAAAAAAAATAGCGTAGGGGTCCCCCCAAAATCCATACCAGACCCTTCAGGTCTGGTATGGATTTTAAGGGGAACCCTGAACCAAAAAAAAAAACTCGTAGAGGTCCCACCAAAATCCATACCAGACCCTTATCCGAGCACACAACCTGGCGGGTCGCAGAAATAGAGGGGGGATGAGAGAGCGCCCCCCTACCTCCTGAACCATGCAAGGCCACTTGCCCTCAACATGGAGAGGGTGCTTTGTGGTCTGACCCCAAAGCACCTTGTCCCCATGTTGATGCGGACAAGGGCCTCATCCCCACAACCCTTGCCCGGTGGTTGTGGGATTATGCGGGTGGGGGGCTTATTGGAATCTGGAAGCCCCCTTTAAAAAGGGGACCCCCAGATCCCGGTGTCCCCCACCTGTGTGAATTGGTAATGAGGTACATCGTACCCTTACCATTTCACAAAAAAGTGTCAAAAATGGTAAAAAAAACACAAGAGACAGCTTGGGACAAGTCCTTTATTAAAAAATAAAAAAAATTTATTTTATTTTATTTAAGTTTATGCCGCCCGACTGACCGAAAAAAAAAAAAAAAGCCACAAATGATCCACCTCCATGGGAGGATCCCGCCGACTGACGCGTCTTCTCTGTGACAGTTCTTATATAACGGAGGGCGAGTCCACCTGGTGATGTAAATGGGTGACCCCACCCCCCTCTGACGCCATGGGGAAGCCACTTCTTCTCCGATGCTTCTCCGGGCTTGCCTGTCTGATCAGGGAGCCAGAGAACGAATTTGCCAGTGGTGGTGGTTTCCCATAGAGCTGGTCGTGGACCAGATGGTCCCCAGCCGTCTCTATGACCCTCGGAGGTTGGAAGCGACATCATGACATTACTTATGGTGCCAGTAGATGTAAACACTGCCGATTCCACAAGGATGCACAATTTTAAAGCATGACATATTTAGTATCAATTTCCTCGGTGTAACATCTTTTATATTTTACCAAAAAAATTGTGTTTTCTTGCATTAAAAAAATTGCGTTTGAAAAATTGCTGCTCAAATACTGTGTGACATAAAAAATTTCAATGACCGCCATTTTATTCCCTAAGGTTCTTTGCTAAAAAAAAATCTATATTTATTTATTTTAATGTTTGGGGGTTTTGAGTAATTTTCTAGAAAAAAAATATGATTTTTACATGTAGGAAAGGAATGCCAGAATTGGCTTGAGTGGCAAGTGGTTAAAAAAGAGCAAGCTAAAATGAACTTGAAAGGGCGCTTTGTGAATGGCCCCGTTGTTTTCTGGGGGACACACATGTCCCAGAAGGCAACGGGGCCGCTCGCCGAAGAGGAGGAAGCGCCGCGGAATAGGAAGAGGCAGATTAGGAAGACTGCCTAGCAACAGGGGTTTCAGGTAAGTTAATTTTTTTTTTTCAAATTTTTTTAAAAATTTTTTTAAGAATATTAACACACTTTTATATTTTAGGGTGGCCCTCCACTCTAATATTAATACGGAAAAAAATATATAAGTGAAGCACAAAAATATGGAGTCAATTTTGATGCCCTTACACACATATCTAATAATAAATGCAGGTAAGAATGGTAAACGTCAACTGTGCAACGCATATTGAAGGGGACAAATCGTTTTAGTTCCAATATATAAGGTTAAAGAGGAGTTCCACCTTGGGGAAAAAAATTAAAAGTCAGCAGCTAAAAAATACTGTAGCTGCTGACTTTTACTATATGGAAACTTACCTGTCCAGGGAGCCTGCGATGTCAGCACCCCAGTCAGCAGCCGATCTTCGGATCGACTGTCGGGTGCAGCCGCCACCAATCCAGGTAAGGGAACCTGGCAGTGAAGCTTTTTGGCTTCACACCCGGTTCCCTACTGCAAATGCGCAAAGTGCACTGCGTTCTTTGATTGGCCCGGCGGCAGAGGAATGAGGAGGGGGGGTCGAACTTCTGGGAGATCGGGCTGGGGCCCGGTCTCCCAGAAGTGGGGAATGGGACCTGTCATAAATAGGTCCCCGTTCCCCCTCCCCCCTGAAAGATGCCAAATGTGACACTGGAGGGGGGGCAATTAAGCGTAAGTTCCACTTTTAGGTGGAACTCTACTTTAATTCCAAAATGATGAGCTGGGAGGGCTTTTGAAAGCGTCACCTATGGACATGTATCGTTGTTTCCTGGATGCACGCATTTTTTTAAGTTTGACATGTTTGATATTTACTACACACCAGTTCACAAAAAGGATATCGGGGAGCTGGAGAAAGTGCAGAGAAGGGCAACCAAACTGATAAGAGGTATGGAGGAGCTCAGCTATGAGGAAGTATTAGAGGAACTTAATTTATTCTCTCTTGAGTATAGGAGATTAAGGGAGATATTATCAACATCTATAAATACATAAGTGTTCTGTATAGTGACCTTGGTGTTGAGTTATTCACTTTAAGGTGACAGAGGACAAGGGGACACTCTTTACATCTGGAAGAAAAGAGATTTCACCTCCAAACATGGAAAGGCTTCTTCACAGTAATAGCTGTGAAATTGTGGAATAGACTCCCTCCAGATGTGGTTCTGGCCAGATCAGTAGATTGTTTTAAGAAAGGCCTGGATTCTTTCCTAGACAAACATAATATAACTGGATAGGATACTATTATTCATAGGTAAAGTTGATTCAGGGAACTTCTTTTTGCCTCAGAGGGATTAGGAATCCATTTTTCCCTTGCTGTAGCAAATTCAATCATGCTCAGCTGTTTGTTTGTTTTTTGCCTTCCTCTGGGTCAACTGTGGGTATAGGATTGTGTACATAGGATTGTATAATACTTTTTACCCTTCTATTGGTTGAACTAGATGGTCTTTTTCAACCAGACTAACTATGTACTATAACTATGTTTAGCACTATTTTACCCTAGTATTCTCTATTTCCAACTGTTGCAGTCAGGCACACAGTATTTTCCACAGCCAGGCACACACCTTCTTCTGCTTTGTTTGTTTTATTACCAATTGCCGACCGCCTCACGACGATATACGTCGGCAGAATGGCACGGGCAGGCAGAGTAACGTACCTGTCATGAAAGGCGTCCTGTTAGCACAGCCGTCGGCGGAAGATCGATTAACAGAACCACTGTCGTTAGAGCCAGAGGACGCGTGCGGAGGCGCATTGGCGTGAACGGACGCATGCGCGCTAATACGAACGGGTGTACGCGGGTGCACGATGGTATGAACGGGCACGTACGATCGGTACACGGGCGTGCACGTCTGCGCGCGGATGCGCGCAGACGTGCAGTGTGGCAGCTTTTGGAGCCATTAGGCCTATTTAACCTCCCTGGCGGTATGATTATTTCGGATTTTAGGTGCTGAAAGCGGTACCATTATTTTGCATGGAAATTTGGCGTTTTATATTGTAGGTCTGTAAATCTTAACAATAACACACTTAAATCTGTCCAAACCAGAGTCTAGTAGATATCCCGGGTATGATAAAGTTTGAAACACAAAAACATAAATTATAATATAATAAATAAAAATAAATAATTAAAAAAAAAAAAAAATAGTAATAAAATAAATTTCCCCACAATTCACTATCGCTCAATTCTGCAAGTGTTCTAATTTACTATCGCTGTTTTCTATCTGGTCTAAAGCCACTTTTGACGTAAAGGGACACTTTTTGGTTGCTATGGACAATCTCCAGTTTCCAGGCAGAAAGAACAGTGTATATCATGTAAAATTGCATGCAGGGCATGGGACAAAGCACTGGGGACAAAAGGGATGTGAAATCATTTCATACAGTACTGTAATCTGTAAGATTACAGTACTGTATGTGTTATGCTTTTGACATTTTTTTGAATTTGCCGCCAGGCTCCGCCCCCCGTGCGTCGCAGGGAACGGAGCCTGGCACGGAGAGGCTTCGGAGGAGGACGGAGCCCTCGGACACTGCGGGTGACATCGCAGGATCCCGGGGACAAGGTAAGTAACGCCGCCCCAGGATCCTGCAATGCGATCCCGAGTGTGGCTCGGGGTTACCGCTAATGGTACTGAATTTTAACCCCGAGCCACACTCGGGAAAACCGCCAGGGAGGTTAAAGGAGCCTGTCAGCATGCTTCCTTGCTGTTCGGTCTACAGCGTTCCCTGTGACCCTAAGCTACCTGAATACCTGCCTACCTGCTTCCTGCTTACCCGGCCTGCTCCTGACTATTCCTGTTTGCTGCCGGACTGTGACCCCGGCTTGTTTGACTATTCTCCTGCCTCTTCCTACGGTTATCCACTACCTGCCTGTTGCCAACCCGGACTGTATCCTGACTACTCTTCTGCCTCCGTTTGGTATCTGCTTGCCCACCAGTGTTGACCCGGCCTGTCTGATTCTGCTTGTGCTCCAGTTGTACTACAGAACACCTCCCTGCTGCCTGCTGTTCCGGAGTTCCTGCCTGCTACAGTGCTTCTCCTCACAGCCAGTGGTTCCAGTGTTCCTGCCAGAGTTCCAGTGCACCCTTTTACAGCCTGTTGTTCCAGTGTTCCAGCTGAACTACGGAACACCTCCCTGCTGCCTGCTGTTCCGGAGTTCCTGCCTGCTACAGTGCTTCTCCTCACAGCCAGTGGTTCCAGTGTTCCTTCCAGAGTTCCAGTGCACCCTCTTACAGCCTGTTGTTCCAGTGTTCCAGCTGAACTACGGAACACCTCCCTGCTGCCTGCTGTTCCGGAGTTCCTGCCTGCTACAGTGCTTCTCCTCACAGCCAGTGGTTCCAGTGTTCCTTCCAGAGTTCCAGTGCACCCTCTTACAGCCTGTTGTTCCAGTGTTCCAGCTGAACTACGGAACACCTCCCTGCTGCCTGCTGTTCCGGAGTTCCTGCCTGCTACAGTGCTCCTCTTCACAGCCAGTGGTTCCAGTGTTCCTGCCAGTGTTCCGGTGCATTTTCTTACAGCCTGGTGTTCCAGTGTTCCAGCTGAACTACAGAACACCTCCCTGCTGCCTGCTGTTCCGGAGTTCCTGCCTGCTACAGTGCTCCTCTTCACAGCCAGTGGTTCCAGTGTTCCTGCCAGTGTTCCGGTGCATCTTCTTACAGTCTGCTGTTCCACTGCTCCAGTTGGACTACAGAACACCTGCCACCTGCCAGGCACTTGTGGCCCCCTGTGCTCTCGAATCCCTGTTTCCTCTATCAGGGGTTCTTGAGCCAGAGGCACACGAGAGGCCGCTCCCTGCACTCTGGGCTCCGCCATCAGGTACGTGACAGTACCCGTACGTTACTCCCCTCCCACGGGCGAGGCAGTCGGCATCGTTGCAGGAGCGATCCGTCCTGAGGGAGAGGCCACTGATTCATGGCCACCCCTTCACGATCGCTCCTGACAAATGGGAAGTTTCCTCTGCTTCTGAAATATAAACAGAAACAGAAGAAGTGATGTCATCTCTCCTCGTGCAGCCTTTTCATTCTGGCGCCCTTTAGGTCTAGGGTACCCTCCTAACCCCCCTAATAAAGGTTTAACCCCTTGATCGCACCCCAGTTAACCCTTTCACCCCCTGTTGCCAGTGTCATTAATCAATCATTTTTCTGATCGCCGTACAAGTGTCACGGGTGACACTAGTTAGCCTGTTAGTTATTTAGGTGCACCGTCAGCTTTTTATAGCATCAGGTACCCCCATATACTACCTAAAAAAATGTTTTAACCCCCTGATTGCCCCCTAGTTAACCCTTTCACCAGTGATCACCATATAAGTGTTACGGGTGACGCTGGTTAGTTAGTGTGTTTTTTATACCCGCCATTTATTACCCAATAAAGGTTTAACCCCGTGATCTCCCGGTGGAAAATATCAGTTAGGTTTTAGGGTCAGATAGGGTCTGCGTCGCCCCAGGGAGCATCCCCCAGTCCAGCCCACCCAAGTGCAGTATCGCTCAATCACTGTCACTTACAAAACACTAAACACATAACTGCAGTGTTCGCAGAGTCAGGCCTGATCCCTGCGATCGCTAACAGTTTTTTTGGTAGCGTTTGATACAGTTGCTGACAGCCTAGGAGCTTTTTTACCTGTGAGTCTCACTACTGTACCAGTAAATTTAGAGCCCAAAATGGCAAATTGAAGGTACAGTAGTGAAGAGGCCTACACGTTTCTGAGCACGACAGATAGTGAAGAGAAAGTCACTCATCTGTCAGATTCAGGCTCAGAATACGATCCTGTAGACGACAGCGGCTCCCTGACAGATAGCTCTGACGACGGAGTTGTGGTCCCTGCCAAGGTCAGGCGTACCAGACCCCGATCTTCTTCTGCTGTTGTTGAGGTGCAAGAACCATAGGGCTCTTGTATGGAGCAGAGAAATACTAGTGCCACTCATCCTTCTGGTGAACTGGCAAGCGCCAGTGGCCTAGTACACCCTGGTCGCAGTCAAACCAGCACTGCAGTAACACATGGTGACGTGGCGAGTCCCATAAGTGCAGTTCAAGCTGGCGAGGTGGCAAGCACAAGTAGTGTCCCGCTGCCACCAAGAAGACAAAGACAGGCCCGTTGTGCCCATAGTGTCCTTCCTGTAGAATTTGCCGATCCTAATTGGGAGCCCACCACTTCTGCAGCACCCATACTTCCCCCATTCACTGGCCAACCTGGAATTCAGGTGGAAACAGTAGATTTTACGTCACTTGATTTTTATTCGCTGTTTTTCACCGAAGATCTCTACAGATCTATTGTGGACCAAAGTGTTGTAGGATGTTGGTAGATTTATGTGGGATTTTATATTATTACTACATGTATGCTGATCAATTCATCGCCGCTAATCCCCAGTCCTTCCTTGCCAGTGATTGGAAACCAATTACGGTTTCTGAATTTAAGACCTTTCTGGGCCTATCTCTCGACATGGGCATAGTTAAAAGGTGTACATTGCGGTCATATTGGTTCACTGACCCAATTTTCCAAATGCCCGTGTTCTCTGCCTCCATGACCAGGGTACGATACGAGCAGATCTTGCGGTTCATGCATTTCAACAACAATGAACTCTGTTGTCCTCGTGGAGACCCTGGATACGATCGGCTCTACAAAATTCGGCCCCTCGTAAACCACTTCAACTAACGTTTTGCAGCCTTGTTTACTCCCCATCCAGTTGTCTGCGTTGATGAGTCTCTGATTAAGTTTTCTGGCCACCGTTTGTCTTTCAAACAGTATCTTCCCAGCAAGCGTGCCAGATACGGGGTCAAGATGTATAAGCTCTGTGACAGGACCACAGGCTATACATATAGTTTTATGGTTTATGAGGGAAGAGATAGTCACATAGGGCTGTCAAACTGCCCAGATTACATAGGGAGAGCTGGCAAGGTTGTGTGGGACTTGGTGTCACCATTATTCGGAAAGGGGTATCATTTGTATGTGGACAATTATTACATGAGCATACCACTTTTTAGTCACTTGTTTGATCATCAGATTGGCGCGTGTGGCACCGTGCAATCTAATCGCCGGGGCTTTCCCCAGCGGCTTGTAGATTCCCGTCTTAGGTTGGGGGAGAGAGCCTGCTTTAAGTGTAATAACTTGCTCGCTGTGAAGTGGAGGGATAATAAGAATGTTTTCATTCTTTCCTCTCTTCATGCAGACACAACGGTCCAAATTCCTACGGCGACTGGTATTGTGGAGAAACCCCTCTGTGTCCACGAATATAATCAAAATATGGGAGGGGTGGACCTCAACGACCAGTTGTTGGCGCCGTACCTAATTGCCCGTAAGGCCACAGGCTGGAACAAAAAAGTGTCTGTATACTTATTTCAATTGCCTTTGCTGAACGCTAATGTGCTATACAGAGCTTCAGGGTGGACTGGATCCTTCCTTAACTTCCAGGAAGAGATCGTCAGCGACCTTCTGTTTCCAGACTGTGCTCCACCTCACCTTCCCAATCCAAATGCAGTAAGCCGGCTGCATGAGAGGCATTTTCCGTATGTCCTCCCGAGTACCCCTACCCAACGAGCCCCCCAAAGAAGATGTTGTGTCTGTAGCAAGCGCGGATATAGCCGTGACACCCTCTATTATTGTCCCTCCTGTCCTGACAATCCTGGTCTTTGCATTGGTGAATGTTTTGAACACTACCATACACTAGTGGAGTATTAGCGTAGGGTACAGCACTGCATAGACTAGGACACACTTTCACAGGGTCTCCCAAGATGCCATCACATTCTGAGAGACCCAAACCTGGAACCATTACAGTAACAACCATTACAGTTACAAAAAAAAACGTGTAAAAAAAAAAAAGTAAAAAAACAAAAAAAACAAAAAAAATATAGAATAAAAAAAACAAAAATAGTTTTATTGTTCTCCCTCTCTCTATTTTCTATCTTTTGTGCTGCTCTTTTCTACTGTATTCTATTCTGCAATGTTTTATTGTTATTATGTTTTATCATGTTTGCTTTTCAGGTATGTCATAGTTACATAGTTACATAGTTACATAGTAGGTGAGGTTGAAAAAAGTCCATCAAGTCCAACCTATGTGTGTGATTATGTGTCAGTATTACATTATATATCCCTGTATGTTGCGGTCATTCAGGTGATTGTCTAATAGTTTCTTGAAGCTATCAATGCTCTCCGCTGAGACCACCGCCTGTGGAAGGGAATTCCACATCCTTGCCGCTCTTACAGTAAAGAACCCTCTACGTAGTTTAAGGTTAAACCTCTTTTCTTCTAATTGTAATGAGTGGCCACGAGTCTTATTAAACTCTCTTCTGCGAAAAAGTTTTATCCCTATTGTGGGGTCACCAGTACAGTATTTGTAAATTGAAATCATATCCCCTCTCAAGCGTCTCTTCTCCAGAGAGAATAAGTTCAGTGCTTGCAACCTTTCCTCATAACTAAGATCCTCCAGACCCTTTATTAGCTTTGTTGCCCTTCTTTGTACTCGCTCCATTTCCAGTACATCCTTCCTGAGGACTGGTGCCCAGAACTGGACAGCATACTCTAGTTGCGGCCGGACCAAAGCATTGTAGAGTGGGAGAATTATCGTTTTATCTCTTGCGTTGATCCCCTTTTAATGCATGCCAATATTCTGTTTGCTTTTTTTAGCAGCAGCTTGGCATTGCATGCCATTGCTGAGCCTATCATCTACTAGGACCCCCAGGTCCTTTTCCATCCTAGATTCCCCCAGAGGTTCTCCCCCCAGTGTATAGATTGCATTCATATTTTTGCCACCCAAATGCATTATTTTACATTTTTCTACATTGAACCTCATTTGCCATGTAGTCGCCCACCCCATTAATTTGTTCAGGTCTTTTTGCAAGGTTTCCACATCCTGCGGAGAAGTTATTGCCCTGCTTAGCTTAGTATCGTCTGCAAATACAGAGATTGAACTGTTTATCCCATCCTCCAGGTCGTTTATAAACAAATTAAATAGGATTGGTCCCAGCACAGAACCATGGGGAACCCCACTACCCACCCCTGACCATTCTGAGTACTCCCCATTTATCACCACCCTCTGAACTCGCCCTTGTAGCCAGTTTTCAATCCATGTACTCACCCTATGGTCCATGCCAACGGACCTTATTTTGTACAGTAAACGTTTATGGGGAACTGTGTCAAATGCTTTTGCAAAATCCAGATACACCACGTCTACGGGCCTTCCTTTATCTAGATGGCAACTCACCTCCTCATAGAAGGTTAATAGATTGGTTTGGCAAGAACGATTCTTCATGAATCCATGCTGATTACTGCTAATGATATCGTTCTTATTACTAAAATACTGTAATCTTGTAAAATCTTGTCTTTTTTTATACTTTACTGTTTACTGTGTTTTATTGTTAACCATTTTTTTGTTTTCAGGTACGCCATTCAGCTGCAGCGAGGATTTATTTATCTTGACAGCAACAGCGTTTGCTCCCACGATACATAAAGTCGTGACCCCAGCACTGTAGGAGGTGATTTCACCACCACAGTAAAAAACAAAATGCTGCATGTATGCCCATAATTAGAAGTGGGTGGATGAAGGGAGATATTCTAATGGTGGGCACTGATCAATCTCTTTTTTTCCTTCAGCCCACAAGCTGTATGAAAAAAATACATTACAATATATGCCCAACAAGTACCAGCAACGTACTGTTATGTTGCTGGACTTTGAGTGGTTATACCAGAATGATGCCTGTGGGTTTAGGTATCATCTTGGTATCATTCTTTTCAGCCAGCAGTCGGATTTCATGTAAAAGCAATCCTAGCGGCAAATTAGCCTCTAGACTGCTTTTACAAGCAGTAGGAGGGAATGCCCCCCCACCGTCTTCCATGGTTTTCTCTGGCTCTCCTGTCCCAACAAGGAACCTGAGAATGCAGCCGGTGGTTCCGCCAGCTGACCATAGAGCTGATCAGAGACCAGAATGGCTCCAATCATCTCTATGGCCTAAGAAACAGGAAGCTACGAGCGTTTCATGGCTTCGATTTCGCCGGATGTAAACAGCGCCATTGAGAAATTGGGAAAGCATTTTATCACACCGATCTTGGTGTGGTCAGATGCTTTGAGGGCAGAGGATAGATCTAGGGTCTAATAGACCCCAATTTTTTTTCAAAAAAGAGTACCTGTCACTACCTATTGCTATCATAGGGGATATTTACATTCCCTGAGATAAGAATAAAAATTAAAAAAAAAAAATGAAAATGGATTAAGGTGCGCTACTAATGTCAAAAAAGAGAAGGTTTAAAGAAACACCTTTAACCTAAAAACCATAATATAACATTAGGTGATCCTGGTGAGTGAATATTGAATACAACAAAATAGCGTCCTGAAAAATCAATCAAACACTGGGTTTCTGTGTAAGTACTCCTTCCTTCATCTAATGAAATTTCATCTCCTTTAGTGTTTGCACAAGCCAAACAGCGGAAAAAGAAGGGGGGGGGGGGCGCTTACCAGATGTAATGGACCCCTATTACGGGGGTTGTACAAGCTCACAGATGCCGGATCTAGCAGGCGAGAACAGCTGATTTCATTTGCGGGCTTGAAGCCACCTTAGATCCTACCTGAGCACTGGGATTGCCATATAATAAACAGTGCCTCTGTGGAATCGCTCAATATATGTAGGGAGAGATCAAACAGACAGAGGGTCCTCCATGGTGTAGTACGTAAAAAACTCTTTATTAAAAGTTATGGATGGCTGACATCAAGAGTAGAGCAGAAAGTTCAAACGAAACAAACAGCTCAGCCGCGGTGAAGCTAGCCAGCTGATGTGTGGTGACGTCAGGTCCCGTGGCTCCGTCCGACGTGGCGTTTCCCCGTAAGAGGCTTCGACTTGGAGGGGAGGGTGGAGCCAAACGTCACACACCACACTATATAGGCATCTCCGCAGGAAGGTGACACCGGAAACAAGATTGAAGTATAATATCAATAAGTTCACAGTGTAACCATATATAAATTTCAAAAATAAATAAAAATAGAATAAAAGTAAAATAAAAGCAAGAGCTGTTCATATCAAGAGACTCCTGATGTAAATTCTACAACAATTAAAATAGACAATCATAAAAATACAGCAACATATCAAATTTGTTTCAGGGATAGCCAATACTGGCCCCATCATTTGAATAGAAGCAGCATACCCATCCCCAAAACATAGCATTAAATCATCCTCCCCTGCCAACTCTCCCCGTCATTCAAATAAGGGAACATTGTGGGCAAGCAAGGATGTTCCAGACTTTCACAATAAAATGCAAATGACAAAATTAAATTAAAACATTAAAAAATCTTATCTGTGCAAAAAAATTATGTAAGCAATATCATAATAAACTTTATCTTTGGAGGGAAAAAGGGACTTTCTAAATCATTGAAAAAAAAAAGGCCAGGCTGGTCAAAAGGAAGACTAATCATATATGTATGTGTAAGATGGAAGGGTACAAACATTATTAACTATTGTCAATGTAACAGTTTATGTCCCATTCAATGTTAAGGCCCAATGGGCTATAACACTGCATGTCAAATATCCAGCTGGTTTTGCGGCGTGGGATATGGCGTTTTAGATTACTGCCCCTCCAATGTGGGGTAAATTTTTCAATAGCCATAACTTTCAGCTGCGATGTATCTCGATTGTGAAACTGGCAAAAATGCCAAGAGACACTATGCCCGACAAACCCCCTGCATATATTGGATAAGTGTTCATTAATCCGAATTTTAAGTGCACGGGTGGCCCTCCCAATATACTGAAACCCGCATGGACAACTGAGAAGGTATATCACCCCTACGGTCCCACATGTGATGAAATCTTTTATGGAGTAAACCCTTGAAGTGACAAAAGATGAAAAAGTAGAACCTCTGACCGTTTGGGATGACCTTCAAACCACACACTTTCTGCATGGAAAAAAACCTTTAAGATTGCCAAACATTTGAACTTTGGGAGGTGGATCAATGACACTAGGTGCCAATAGATCTTTAAGGTTTTGATTCTTTCTGTATAAAACATTGGGTCGACCTGGAAGTGCAGGTCCCAACACCTTATCGCACTTACGGGTCTGCCAATGTTTCCGAATAGTTTTATTTACCCACCAATAGTGTGAGGAAAAGGTGGTCAAGAAAGACCATTCCAAATCTTTATTCTTTCTCTTTCTTTTATTTGCATTACCAGTTTTGGGAACTAATAGTTTTGGTCTGTCAAAAAGATTGACTCCCTGCAGATCCTTATCCAATGCGGAGGGTTAGTATCCCTTTTCTATAAATCGTTTTTTTAGGACAATAGCTTGAGTCTGAAAATCTTTTATATGGGAACAATTCCTTCTAATACATTGGAATTGTCCTTTGGGTATGGCTTTGAGCCATTTTGGATGATGTCCACTGTCCAATGGAATGTATCTATTGTGATCAGTGTTTTTAAAATAGGTTTTAGTAAGGAGGGAACTTTGTTCTTTAAAAATTACCAAGTCTAGGAAATTAACTGAAGTCAAACTATGTTCATAAGTGAACTTAATCCCCCAATCATTATTGTTCAATTGGGTCATAAAAGTATGGAGGGATAGCTCATCCCCCTTCCACAGAAAAAAGGCGTTGTCAATATAACAACGCCAAAAATGGAGGCGGGGTTCATTGAGGGAAAAGAGTTTGTCATTTTCCCACAAGGCCATGAACAACCCAGCTAAGCTGGGGGCAAATATTTCCCCCATGGCAACTCCAGTGCTCTGGAGGTAAAAATCTCCTCCATAATAAAAATAATTATGTTCCATAGCAAAATGCAGTAATTTCATAACAAAATCTATGATGGAAGTTCTTAACGAGAGTTCCTTTCTAAGAAAAAACTCAGCTGCTTTGTATCCCAATTCATGGGGTATTATAGTATAAAAGAGACCAGCAAGACGTTGTCATCCACTGTGTACTCAGATATTTCCTTAATAATTTGCATTGAGTCTTTCAAAAAAGCCGGGGTTTTACTTACCACCGGCTGAAGATAGAAATCAATAAATTTCCCTATTCTGAAGGTAAGAGAATCAATGCCGCTTACAATGGGGCGGCCGGGGGGTTGGACAGGGTTTTTGTGGACCTTAGGGATATAGTATATTATTGGTGTTCTTGGTGCTAAAGGTATAAGAAATTCCCGTTCTTTCTCGTTGATGACACCTTTTCTACAACCATCCTGTATTATACTATTTAGAGCCCTTTTGTATTTATTTAAAGGATCTCCATTTAGGATGGTATAGGTACCCCTTTCTGACAAAAAGAGACTCAATTTCCTTTATGTAATCCTGTTTTTTCAAGATAACCACACCTCCCCTTTATCCGCTGGCCATATGATAAGTTCCTTCCTTTTGCAGAGAGAGGCTATTCCTTCCTCTGTGTCTTTCCGATGCTCCTTTTTAAAGTTAATCTGTTGCAAATCGTCTAATACTAAATCCTTACAAACCGATAGATTAGGCTCCATTTTGCCCGGGGGATTAAATAAAGATGCATTCTTGAGTCCTGTTCCCTTAGGAATTTGACTTCCTGTTTGGGAATGATTTCTTATAATAGGGTTAGAGAGAAAATATCGCTTGGTGCTTAATTTTCTAATATATTTTTGCACATCTAAAAACATCTGGAATTTATTTAAAGGTTTCCTAGGGGCATACTTTAAACCCTGATTTAATGTTAACTTTTCCGCTCTAGTTAGTTCCTCTCCACTGAGATTAAACACTCCTTCACATATTACCTCCTCTGTTTTTTTGGGGTGGCTTCATTACCCTCCTCTGCATCCTCTCTTATTCTTCCTTTTTTGTTTTGGCCCCTCCCTAAAAAATTGTCCACCTTATTTCTCAAGGGGACTGCCCCAGGGGGACCATCAAGGGTACGACCCTGCTGGTTCCCCATGGGTCTCAATCCTGTACTATAGTAGTCTGTTTCCTCTGCATTCTCCATATACCCCTGTAATGGACCATATCATACCTCCAAGGGATTCATGGGGAGAAAGGAGGACCTTCTCTATGTCCATCTCCTGGATGGTTTCTATATGTCTGATCATCATAGTATCTCCGATAATCCATTTCAGGTTGTCTAATACGGGGGTATGGCTGAGGACCCCCATGCTGTTGATTAGACACATATGGCTGTCTTCTATACCTGTTGTTTCCTGAATTCGACCCCCTTCCCGAGTTCTTAGGTTGGTGGTATGTGGAGGATGGATATTGGTTATATGATCCATTGTTCAAAGATCTACCTGTGTTGTTATTTTTCTTCCTATAGGCTTGGGGCGTTTTGTCATCTCCTACTCTTGCTGGTCCTATATCTCTTTGACCTGGAGTAGAAGTGCCCTGTAAAGATCTGAAATGTCCATTTGAAGGAGGTGCCGATGTACCATCAGTCATCTCAAACCCCTCCATATCATTCATTTCAGGTGGTTTTACAAAAATGTCACGATAATTTTCCTGCCATTTGAAGACGTTGTGGGATTTGTAATCCTCCACGTCTCTGAGATACTTCTTCCATTTCTTAACTTTCTGCTCTTCCTCTTCCTCTATCATAATGTCATGTAATTCTTTCATATACACCTGGTATAGCCCCTCTTTGCTCATAGGGGCTAACTTTTCTTTTATGTCCTTAAATTCTTGCTGCAATTTAGCCACCTTAGATCTTTTCTTGGCGACTAAAAACCAAGTCGGCCTTTTTGGGGTTGGCGACTGTGGGGGTGTGAGATGACTGATGGTACATCGGCACCTCCTTCAAATGAACATTTACAGGGCACTTCTACTCCAGGTCGAAGATATATAGGACCAGCAAGAGTAGGAGATGACAAAACACCCCAAGCCTATAGGAAGAAAAATAACAACACAGGTAGATTTGTGAACAATGGATCATATAACCAATATCCATCCTCCACATACCAACAACCTAAGAACTCGGAAGGGGTTCGAATTCAGGAAACAACAGGAATAGAAGACAGCCATATGTGTCTAATCAACAGCATGGGGGTCCTCAGCCATACCCCCGTATTAGACAACCTGAAATGGATTATCGGAGATACTATGATGATCAAACATATAAAAACCATCCAGGAGATGGACATAGAAAAGGTCCTCCTTTCTCCCCACGAATCCCTTGGAGGTATGATATACCAACAAGAAACCAATATGGTCCATTACAGGGGTATATGGAGAATGCAGAGGAAACAGACTACTATAGTACAGGATTGAGACCCATGGGGAACCAGCAGGGTCGTACTCTTGATGGTCTCCCTGGGGCAGCCCCCTTGAGAAATAAGGTGGACAATTTTTTAGGGAGGGGCCAAAACAAAAAAGGAAGACTAAGAGAGGATGCAGAGGAGGGTAACGAAGCCACCCCAAAAAAACAGAGGAGGTAATATGTGAAGGAGTGTTTAATCTCAGTGGAGAGGAACTAACTAGAGCGGAAAAGTTAACATTAAATCAGGGTTTAAAGTATGCCCCTAGGAAACCTTTAAATAAATTCCAGATGTTTTTAGATGTGCAAAAATATATTAGAAAATTAAGCACCAAGCGATATTTTCTCTCTAACCCTATTATAAGAAATCAATCCCAGACAGGAAGTCAAATTCCTAAGGGAACAGGACTCAAGAATGCATCTTTATTTAATCCCCCGGGCAAAATGGCGCCTAATCTATCGGTTTGTAAGGATTTAGTATTAGACGATTTGCAACAGATTAACTTTAAAAAGGAGCATCGGAAAGACACAGAGGAAGGAATAGCCTCTCTCTGCAAAAGGAAGGAACTTATCATATGGCCAGCGGATAAAGGGGAGGTGTGGTTATCTTGAAAAAACAGGATTACATAAAGGAAATGGAGTCTCTTTTTGTCAGAAAGGGGTACCTATACCATCCTAAATGGAGATCCTTTAAATAAATACAAAAGGGCTCTAAAAATAGTATAATACAGGATGGTTGTAGAAAAGGTGTCATCAACGAGAAAGAACGGGAATTTCTTATACCTTTAGCACCAAGAACACCAATAATATACTATATCCCTAAGGTCCACAAAAACCCTGTCCAACCCCTCGGCCACCCTATTGTAAGCAGCATTGATTCTCTTACCTCCAGAATAGGGAAATTTATTGATTTCTATCTTCAGCCAGTGGTAAGTAAAACCCTGGCTTTTTTGAAAGACTCAATGCAAATTATTAAGGAAATATCTGAGTACACAGTGGATGACAACATCTTGCTTTTAACAGCGGACGTTGCCTCCCTTTATACTATAATACCCCATGAATTGGGATACCAAGCAGCTGAGTTTTTTCTTAGAAAGGAACTCTTGTTAAGAACTTCCATCATAGATTTTGTTATGAAATTACTGCATTTTGCTATGGAACATAATTATTTTTATTATGGAGGAGATTTTTACCTCCAGAGCACTGGAGTTGCCATGGGGCAAAATTTGCCCCCAGCTTAGCTGGGTTGTTCATGGCCTTGTGGGAAAATGACAAACTCTTTTCCCTCAATGAACCCCGCCTCCTTTTTTGGCGTCGTTATATTGACGACGCCTTTTTTCTGTGGAAGGGGGATGAGCGATCCCTCCATACTTTTATGACCCAAATGAACAATAATGATTGGGGGATTAAGTTCACTTATGAACATAGTTTGACTTCAGTTAATTTCCTAGACTTGGTAATTTTTAAAGAACAAAGTTCCCTCCTTACTAAAACCTATTTTAAAAACACTGATCGCAATGGATACATTCCATTGGACAGTGGACATCATCCAAAATGGCTCAAAGCCATACCCAAAAGGACAATTCCAACGTATTAGAAGGAATTGTTCCCATATTAAAGATTTTCAAACTCCAGCTACTGACCTAAAGAAATGATTTATAGAAAAGGGATACCAACCCTCTGCATAGGATAAGGATCTGCAGGAAGTCAATCTTCTTGACAGACCAAAACTATTAGTTCCCAAAACTGGTAATGCAAATGAGAGAAAGACTAAAGATTTGGAATGGTCTTTCTTGACCACCTTTTCCTCACACTATTGGTGGGTAAATAAAATTATTCGGAAACATTGGCAGACCCTCAAGTGCGATAAGGTGTTGGGACCTGCACTTCCGGATCGACCCAATGTTTTATACAGAAAGAATCAAAACCTTAAAGATCTATTGGCACCTAGTGTCATTGATCCACCTCCCAAAGTTCAAATGTTTGGCAATCTTAAAGATTTTTTTCCATGCAGAAAGTGTGCGGTTTGCAGGTCATCCCAAACGGTCAGAGGTTCTACTTTTTCATCTTTTGTCACTTCAAGGGTTTACTCCATAAAAGATTTCATCATGTGTGGGACCGTAGGGGTAATATACCTTCTCAGTTGTCCATGCGGGTTTCAGTATATTGGGAGGACCACCCATGCACTTCAAATTCAGATTAATGAACACTTATCCAATATACGCAGGGGGTTTGTCGGGCATAGTGTCTCTTGGCATTTTCGCCAGTTTCACAATCGAGATACATCGCAGCTGAAAGTTATGGCTATTGAAAAATTTACCCCACATTGGAGGGGCAGTAATCTAAAACGCCATATCTCACGCTGCGAAACCCGCTGGATATTTGACATGCAGTGTTATAGCCCGTTGGGCCTTAACATTGAATGGGACATAAACTGTTACATTGACAATAGTTAATAATGTTTGTACCCTTCCATCTTACACATGCATATATGATTAGTCTTCCTTTTGACCAGCCTGGCCTTTTCTTTCAATGATTTGGAAAGTCCCTTTTTCCCTCCAAAGATAAAGTTTATTATGATATTGCTTACATAAGTTTTTTGCACAGATAAGATTTTTAACATTTTAATTTAATTTTGTCATTTGCATTTTATTGTAAAAGTCTGGAACATCCTTGCTTGCCCACAATGTTCCCTTATTTGAATGACAGGGAGAGTTGCCAGGGGAGGATGATTTAATGCTATGTTTTGGGGATGGGTATGCTGCTTCTATTTAAATGTTGGGGTCAGTATTGGCCATCCCTGAAACAAATTTGATATGTTGCTGTATTTTTATGATTGTCTATTTTAATTGTTGTATAATTTACATCAGGAGTTTCTTGATATGAACAGCTCTTGTTTTTATTTTACTTTTATTCTATTTTTATTTATTTTGAAACTTATATATGGTTACACTGTGAACTTATTGATATTATACTTCAATCTTGTTTCCGGTGTCACCTTCCTGCGGAGATGCCTATATAGTGTGGTGTGTGACGTCTGGCTCCAGCCTCCTCTCCAAGTCGAAGCCTCTTACGGGGAAACGCCGCGTCGGACGGAGCCACGGGACCTGACGTCTCCACACATCAGCTGGCTAGATTCAACGCGGCTGAGCTGTTTGTTTCGTTTTAAATTCCTGCTTTACTCTTGATGTCAGCCATCCATCACTTTTAATAAAGACTACACCATGGAGGACCCTCTGCCTGTTTGATCTCTCCCTACATATATTGAGCGATTCCACAGAGGCACTGTTTATCATACGGCAATCCCAGTGTTCAGGAAGGATCTAAGGTGGATTCCAGCCCTCAAATGAAATCAGCTGTTTCCGCCTGCTAGATCCGGCATCTGTGAGCTTGTAAGACCCCCGTAATAGGGGTCCATTACATCTGGTAAGCGCCCCCCCCCCCCCCTTCTTTTTCCACTGTTTGGCTTGTGCAAACACTAAAGGAGATGAAATTTCATTAGATGAAGGATGGACTACTTACACAGAAACCCAGTGTTTGATTGATTTCTCAGGACACTATTTTGTTGTATTCAATATTCACTCACCAGGATCACCTAATGTTATATTATGGTTTTTAGGTTAAAGGTGTTTCTTTAAACCTTCTCTTTTTTGACATTACTAGGGCATCTTAATCCATTTTTATTATTTGCTAGAACTAGATATTCAAGTTTTTTTGGGGTGCAGCACTTTTTTGTCAGTTTTTTGTCAGTGTTTTGTTTATTACCATTTTGAGATCATTATTATTATTTGTATTTGTATTTACAATTTGTTCAATTAATTTACACATAATTGTGGAGTTTTTGGTGTTAGCGCAGATTGCTTCCGGTCCAAAAAAAAAATGAAAGGAACAGTTTAAACATAAAATAAAAAAGCTAAGTAAATAATAAAAAAAAAGCACCCCTGTCCCCCCCTGCTCTCGCGCAAAGGTCAACGCAAGCGTCGGTCTGGCGTCGTATGTAAACAGCAATTACAGCATGCATGTGAGGTACCACCGCGAAGGTCAGATCGAGGGCAGTAATTTTAGCAATAGACCTCCTCTGTAAATCTAAAGTGGTAATCTGTAAAGGCTTTTAAAGGCTTTTAAAAATGTATGTAGTTTGTCGCCGCTGCATATTTGTGCGCAATTTTAAAGCATGTCGTGTTTGGTATCCATGTACTCGGCCTAAGATCATCTTTTCTATTTCATCAAACATTTGGGCAATATAGTGTGTTTTAGTGCATTAACCACTTCCCGCCCGCCCTATAGCAGATTGACGTCCGGGAAGTGGTTCTGTTATCCTGACTGGACGTCATATGACGTCCAGCAGGATAACATGCCGCAGCGCGCCCCCGGGGGCGCGCATCGCGGCGATCGGTGGAGCGGTGTGTCAGCCTGACACACCGCAACACCGATCTTGGTAAAGAGCCTCCGGCAGAGGCTCTTTACCACGTGATCAGCCGTGTCCAATCATGGCTG
The DNA here is from genome assembly GCF_042186555.1 of Aquarana catesbeiana. Taxonomy (NCBI): domain Eukaryota; kingdom Metazoa; phylum Chordata; class Amphibia; order Anura; family Ranidae; genus Aquarana; species Aquarana catesbeiana. The sequence goes on from NC_133324.1 coordinate 40,780,030, forward strand.
ATCACGCTGTCAATGGGAAGAGCCATTGATCGGCTCTTCCTCACTCGCGTCTGACAGACGCGAGTAGAGGAGAGCCGATCGGCGGCTCTCCTGGCAGTGGGGGTCTGCGCTGATTGTTTATCAGCGCAGCCCCCCCTCAGATCACCACACTGGACCACCAGGGATGCCACTAGGACCACCAGGGAAGGGGCAACGTGGATGGCCAGGTATGTACCCCATGGCCATCCACATGTGCCCAATCTGTGCCAATCAGTGCCCACAAATGGGCACTGATTGGCACCATTATGTCACTGATCTGCCCAGCAATGCCCAGATCTGCCCAGCAATGTTTTATCAGTAATAAAAAGAAAAACCGCGCTGCAGAGCAAAAAGGATAAAAGTAAAAGCTGCACCTAAAAACACACCAATACCTGTGTATACCATAGAATTAAAAAAATAAAATAAAAAGTGCGCTAACTATATGAAAATACACACATAAATGTGAGTGTATATAAGTGGTAGTGAAAACCACAATCTACTGAGAACAAGTTAATAACTCAATAAATGGTAGAAAAGTATACGTGCAAATCATAAAAACTCAATAAAGAAGCAAAGAAAAACAAAAAGAGTGTACGTGTGAAATACAACAATTATTATGTGAATATGAAAGCGTAAGAATCAAACAAACTCAGTCCATGAGTTAAAACATAAAAAGTTCATCAGTGAAAGTATTTCCATCCGCTATGCAGCTTTGCAGCAACCAATCTCTATATGAATGGATCGACAAAGGAGAGGGATGTGCGGGGTGGTGCAATTCCACAGACGATGACTCCAATAAGTAAGAATAATGATAAAGGTGGACTCTTACCCTCCGTGGTGGACCCCCTCGCTGTTACTGTTATAATCAAGCTAAATCATATATTATTATGCTATATATGTTATAAGATAATAATTTATTATTTATCTATTTACTGTTATAACTTCAAACTTCAGTAATTTGTCCGTTAAGCCACCTGCTTGAGTATAGTTTTTGAAAACATAGTAAATTACCGTAAAAACAATATATAATAATTATTTGTATATTACTTACTTATGGTAATTAACCCCTTGCCACCATGGCCAATTCTGACACCTCTCTCCTACATGTAATAATCATAATTTTTTTGCTAGAAAATTACTCAGAACCCCCAAACATTATATATATAGTTTTAGCAGACACCCTAGGAAATAAAATGGTGGTTGTTGCAACTTTTTATGTTACATGATATTTGCACAGCAATTTTTCAAACGCTTTTTTTTTTGGAAAAAAAACTGTTTCATGAATAAAAAAAATAAAAAAAACCCCACTAAAGATAACCTGATTTGTTTGTATATTGTAAAAGATGATGTTACGCCAAGTAAATAGATACCCAACATGTCATGCTTAAAAATTGCGCACACTTGTGGAATGGCGCCAAACTTCAGTACTTAAAAATATTCATAGGCGATGCTTTAAATTTTTTTACAGATTACATGTTCAGAGTTACAGAGGAGTGCTAGTGCTAGAACTATTGCTCTCGCTCTAACGATCGCGGTGTATGTAACCTGTTTGTATCTGGCTCTGATACTAGACAGTGCCTCACCAGCCACTGACCTCACCGCACGTCCCTGGTTTAGACTGAATAGCAGCTTTCTTCCTATTCTCCAGCAGCACCCTCCAGTGATACCAGACAGATCTTCCAAGGGATGGCTCCCCCTCAGTCAGCTCTTCAGAACACTCTGGTCAGCATTATAGCCTCCAGGCCTCCCAACTGAGGCCACATGGCAACAGGTGCTGAGGAGGGCACTGCACCCCCTCCTCAGCTGGAGGAAAAAGACCCACTTCCTGTGTGCTCACCAAATATAAATACCACTCACAGAATGCATAGGGCCCCCTATGCCTGTAATTGGCTGGCATGGCATCCATATTCATGCTGCTGATCCGCATGGGTCTACCTATTCATCTAGAACCTTCCAGGTTCCCGAAATACAGAGGAGCCAATACTTGAGCAGAAGCACTGTGAAACACACAGGATTCCCTTGCTAAACAATGTAGCTCTCCTGTTAGGCAGGAAAGCTGCTATGTTTTACCTAACAGTTTCCTGTTAAGCTGGATATCACTTTATATACATACTAGCAACCTACTGAGGGTGCTACATATGTACGTAACTAGACGTAATCTCAACTTTTATATTTAAAAATATATTTTATTGTTTTTGTGTGCACCAGTGACGGCTGGTGAAGTTTTAGGATGGGGGCGCCAGACCCCGCCTTTCCTCTTTGACCCCTGTCACTTTTTATAAGCCCCACCCCTATATAATCCACCCACTCCATCCCTGTATTCCACTTGCTTCCACCCATAGTGTCAGGAGTATACAGCTCAGCATCACAGGACAGAGTATGCAGCTCAGCATCAAAGGACAGAGTATACAGCTCAGCATCACAGGACAGAGTATATAGATCAGCCTCACAGATCAGGGTATATAGGTCACCATTACAGATAGGGTATATAGGTCAGCATTACAGATAGGGTATATAGCCCAGCATTACCAATTCTGGGCTTCTGATGTAAAAGGGCACTATTCCTGTGTATAATGTAGAGCCTGGTATATGATGTACAGTGTCCTGTGTATAATGTACAGCCTGGTATACAGGGTCTGATGTACAGAGCCCTGTGTATAATGTACAGCCTGGTATATGATGTACAGAGCCCTGTGAATAATGTACAGCCTGGTATATGATGTGCAGAGCCCAGTGTATAATGTACAGCCTGGTGTAGGATGTACAGAGCCCTGTGCATAATGTACAGCCTGGTGTACAGGGTATGATGTACAGAGCCCTGTGTATAATCTACAGCCTGGTATATGATGTAGTACATCATATACCAGGCCATACATTATACACAGGGCTCTGTACATCATATACCATGCTCTACATTATAAACTGGGCTCTGTCCATCATATACCAGGCTCTACAGAGCCCAAGCTATAATTTAGAGCCTGGAATATGACATTATCTTAGCCTAGGCAATGTCACTCACAGGAGCTCAAATATGTATTTTTAAATATAAAAGGTGGCGCTTTTTGTGGAAAATGATGCTGTTGCTGTATATTGTGACATTTCTGGACTTGTAAAGTTACTGAAAGTTCCACTTCAAGTATTGGTATCCATGTTGTAACGCATATTCCTTTATATTATCCACCCTCATAATTCACACACCCAGGCATATTATAACACACACATATTAGATCTCAGAAGTGTGTTTGGTTCAATCCCACTTGGCTCACTTCCTATTCCCATTTTTATTTGTAGCAAGTGTACTTGAACTGAAAGTTGCACATTAGTTGCACATTAGTTACTATTAGATGTCCATGCATGAGGGGTCACTACTTGGTCATGCTATATTGAATGTTGTGCAGTTAGACAGTTACTAGACAGTTACTAGAGTTGGAGCACACATAGTCCATGATTTGCGTGGCAGAGATCGTCCTGCACCTATAATAATAGTTTGTAGTCTAGTAAAGTGTTAAATGTCTTAGCGAAAATATATGCCTACATGGTAATCATCAGAACAATCAACAGCATGTATTCCCAATGTCGCCTATTTTGCTGTCAACATTACCATCATAGTCTTCTGCAAATAGGCACCGCTCGGGCCATGCGTTCCATCCACGGAGCGGCGGCGTCACTTCCGGTTTCTCACTGGCACAGAGAAACCGGAAGTGACGCTGAGGCTCTGAGGGAAAGCACCGCCCGCTGGTGCCAATCAAAAAAACACATCAACATGAATGAAGGAGTGCTGCGGCGCATTGCATTGCTCTACAAGGCAGCAAAAAAAAAACAGGCAAATGAAGCGTCTCGTCTGCAATCACGTAATTGCATTGACGTCACACTTAACATAGTGCACTGTGTCTGGCGCCTGAACACAGTGCACTTAAATTACATTTTTTTGTATTTTTAATTTTTTTTTAAGGGCCTTTTTTTTGTGACTAGCTTTGGGGGGAACAGCGCTTGTGCGCCCCCTATGGACGGGCCGCCACTGGTGTGCACTAAAAGTAAGTTTCAGGCTGGGTTCACACTATTGCGAATCCACGCATCCAATTTGCATAGCAGAAGATTGTGACCGGGTCTCTATAGAGCCAGTTCACATATCTCTGGAGCAGCTCTGGTGCAAATTGCACAGGAGTCCTGTGCATCTTTTGGTCTGAAATTCGGGATTAAAATTGGACCTGAAACGGTGAATGGAGACGCACCGGACTCCTGCTGTGAGCCACTCCGTGCTCTAGTGTGAACCCAGCCTAAAGGAGAAGTAGGGCCAACACTCTTTTGGCCCTACTTCTCCTGTAGGTCATGGGAGTGCAATGCGTTTTGCGCTCCTGTGACCCATATTCAGCCAATAACAGGGTAAATATTACTGAGCTGATCCAGGCTCTAGAGAGAATTTAATGTCAGGATCCACCAAGATTCCTGATTAGTAGCTGGCACAGCCTCTCAGTTTGCCACTGAGAGACCAGGCCAGCCGCTCCCGCCCCACCACAGCCCGGTGCTCCAATGAGTGCCTGAGAGGCAGAGCACAGAGTAACTGTCAGTCTCCAGCTCTCTGCTCACTGAAGACTGAGAAAATCTTAGAGGCAGCAAGGGACAGATGCAGCATCCACCTAGGTGATTATGTAAGTTTATTTTTTAAATTTACCATGCTTTTCTTTTAACAACTTAAGGACCGAGCCTCTTTTTGAGATGTGTTGTTTAAAAGTTAAAAACTGTTTTTTTTGCTAGAAAATTACTTAGAACCCCCAAACATTATACTTTTTTTTTCCAACATCCTAGAGAATAAAATTGCAATACTTTGTCACACCGTATTTGCGCAGCGGTCTTACAAGCACACATTTTTTTAAAAAAATACACTTTTTTGAATTAAAAAATAAGACAACAGTAAAGTTAGCCCAATTTATTTTTATATTGTGAAAGATAATGTTACGCCAAGTAAATTGATACCCAACATGTCACGCTTCAAAATTCTACAGGTTGCATGTTTTAAGTTACAGAGGAGGTCTAGTGCTAGAATTAATGCTCTCGCTCTACCGATCGTGGCGATACCTCACATGTGTGGTTTGAACACCGTTTTCATATGTGAGCTTCTGCACGCGAGCTCGGCGGGACGGAGCGCATTTAAAAAAATGTTTTTTCTTATTAATTTTACCTTTCATTTTTAATTTTTACACTGTTTTTTAAAAAAAAAATTGTGTCACTTTTATTCCTATTACAAGGAATGTAAACATCCCTTGTAATAGAAAAAAGCATGACAGGCCATCTTAAATATGAGATCTGGGGTCAAAAAGACCTCATATCTCATATTTACACTAAAATGCAATAAAAAATTGTCATTAAAAAAAAATGGCCCTTTAAGAGCTATGGGCGGGAGTGACGTTTGACGTTGCTTTCCCCCAGCATCGTTATGGAGACGGGTGTTGGCCATCTTCCCCTCACTCATCTCCATACCCAGCAAGGGTGAAGATCCGATTGCCTCCACCACTACCGACGGCTCCAGAAAGCGGTGGAGGGCACCGGAGCACGGCGGGAGGGGTGCGGGACCCCTCCCGCCGCCAAAAAAAAAGTGATCACGCGGCAAATCCACCGCAGAGACCGATCTTTATCGAAAACCGGACCACTGGCTGAAGAAGAGGATACGGAGGTTATGGCAGCTAGCTGCTGCCATAACACTGATATCCCCCTTCAAAGTAAAGACGTATATCGGCGTGCGGCGGTCCGGAAGTGATTTTAAGTATATTTTTTACTGAGAATACAGGTTTGATACAAAGTTCCACAAATATGGTGCACATAAAGATTTGCAATTGCCATCATGTTATTCTACAGGTTCTCTACTTTCAGAAATATACTGTATAATGTTTGGGGAGCTTAAGTCATTTTCAGGCCTAAAATGTGCATTTTAACATGTGTGCAAAAACTGAAAAAAAATGCTCTGGTAGAGAAAGTGTTAAAGTTGAACTCCAGGCAAATAATGAAATCCACAATTGAAAAGCATACATGGGAGCTGTTTTACTTGCCAAAGGATTTGTATTTCTAGCCATGCAGTTCTGATATTTGCACAGCTCTGCTACACAGCTCTGTCTGACAGGACAGCAGACCGTAGTTTCCTCTGCTGCAGTTCAGGAAAAATGTACAGATCCTATCCCTCCCCCAGTCTGTGGCTGATACCAAATAAAATGTTGGCACTTACACCAATGTAATGATGTACTATTGAATAGAGAGCTGCATTCATGTGTGTCTGTTATATCTGTCTGGGGTTCAGATTGTAGTCCTTTAAAACATACATAAGCCATAAATCCCAACTTTTTGAGATGGGAATGAGGGACACCTATTAGCAAAAGTATGCAGGCATAGGACACACCCCCTGTCACACCCCCTGCCAGGCCCTCTTAAAGGAGAATTAGACCAAAAAAAAATTAGTTGAACCCACAAGTCCTTTTTTTAACCACTACTATTCCTTTATACTGGCTTTCCAAATGAACAAATGCAGCAATTTAGAAATTGGATGAAAGGTTTGGCACTGTTAAAACACTTTTTGAAAGATAAATATTGCATTTTATAAACAGCAATATAGATCAGACCAAAATGAGGGACAAATGAGGAGGAAAGAGAGACAGAGGGACTTTGTTGCAAATCAGGGACAGTCCCTCAAAATCAGGGACGGTTGGGAGCTATGCATAAGCCGTAAACAACATGAAACTAATCTGGGTGGACGATCCACAGCAGGACTTTAGTATAGAAACCCCCCACTATGCCCTGTGCTGGAGGTTGTAAAATAAAACAAAACAGCACAGATTGCACATGTGTGTATAAAGAATGGTAACAGAACAATTGGGATTAAAGTGTGAGTGGGATTAAAGTGTGGATTTATTCATGTCCTCTCTAGAGCATTTTTTTTTTGCACACATATAAAATCTTCATTTTTAGTCATAAAATTATCCAAAATCCCCCCCTCCAGAACATAATATATTTTCTGAAAGCACAGGCCTTGTAGAACAAAAATCATTATATTCTCACAGTGGAGAGTCTTCAAAGAAAGCAAATTCTCCAACACCCTGATGCTGTTATAGTTTGACACAAGTTTTGTCACTGTCATCCACCCCCTGTCACCATCACCCACTCTCTGTCACTGTGAACCACCCCCTGTCACTTTCTGGACAGCTTGGCTTGCATGTAAACAAGGAGATCTTTTATATCCATTATATACATTCTTATAATATTTCCATTACATATATTTCTTCAAATCATTTTGCAAAGTCCTATTTGTTGTTCTTTGTCACCCTGATCACATTTTTCTCTTCCTAGCAAGTAAGTTACATACCTGTATCTATTTTCTTCATGTAAATATACATTTTCTTCTTTTGACCTCACAGTGAACACTCCTCCAATGATCAAATCTCCATCCTGAAAATATTGGAATTCATCAAATACCTGAATATGATTAAGGGAACAGGCCGGACTCTGAATTCCTGATCTCCAGAGTGTCATACATTGCTGGATCACACAGAACTGGAAGATGTAAGTATGTGATACACCCATAGCTCCGATCACTGGGTTCTTCTTTAATTAATTCTCCATTGTGACACAGACCTCTGCAGCATGGGTATCACAATGGCAATACAATGAGATGGCTTCTCTCCCCTCCTTTTATACAGTTCAGTACCATACATCTCTCTTTGTTCTCAATATACTGACATCATCTTCTATCTACTTTTAGTTGTTTGTGCAGGTAGTTTATTTGTGAGAGGTTATGTTTAATCCTCTATTATTCATATTATTTTAATCACTCTAAACCAAGACACATCATTTCTTTAAAATAAACTCTATTTGGCAAGGATCAATGCTAAATATTCTGTATGCCAAATAATTCATACAATTGAAATACACATGTAGTATAGGGAGTTATAGTGGCAAATGTGGGTAGTATAGGGAGGTATAGTGGCAGACATGGGTAGTATAGGGAGTTATAGTGGCAAATGTGGGTAGTATAGGGAGGTATAGTGGCAGACATGGGTAGTATAGGGAGGTATAGTGGCAGACATGGGTAGATTATGGTGGTATAGTGGCAGATGTGGGTAGTATAAGGTGACATAGTGGCAGATGTGGGTAGTATAAGGTGATATAGTGGCAGATGTGGGTAGTATAAGGTGATATAGTGGCAGATGTGCGTAGTACAGGGTGATATAGTGGCAGATGTAGGTAGTAAAGGGTAATATAGTGGCAGATGTCGGGAGTATAGGGAGGTATAGTGGCAGACGTGGGTAGTATAGGGTGATATAGTGGCAGATGTGGGTAGTATAGGGTGGTATAATGGCAGAAGTGGGTAGTATAAGGTGATATAGTGCTAGATGTTGGTAGTATAAGGTGATATAGTGGCAGATATGGGTAGTATAAGGTGATATAGTGGCAGATGTGGGTAGTTTAGGGTGATATAGTGGATGATGTGGGGAAGTAAAGGGTAATATAGTGGCAGATGTCGGGAGTATAGGGAGGTATAGTGGCAGATGTGGGTAGTATAGGGTGATATAGTGGCAGATGTGGGTAGTATAGGGTGGTATAGCGGCAGATGTGGGTAGTATAGAGTGATATAGTGGCAGATGTGGGTAGTATAGGGAGATATAGTGGCAGATATGAGTAGTAAAGGAAGGTATAGTGGCAGATGTGGGTAGCATAGGGTGGTATAGTGGCAGATGTGGGGAGTATAGAGTGGCAGATGTGGGTATTATGGGATGATATAGTGGCAGATGTTGATACTATAGGGTGGTAAAGTGGCAGATGTGGGTAGTATAGGGTGGTATAGTGGCAGATGTGGGTAGTATGGTATGATATAGTGGCAGATGTTGGTACTATAGGGTGGTATAGTGGCAGATATGGGTAGTATAAGGTGATATAGGGGCAGATGTGCGTAGTATAGGGAGGTATAGTGGCAGATGTGAGTAGCATAGGGTGGTATAATGGACGATGTGGGTAGTATAGGGAGGAATAGTGGAAGTTGTGGATAGTATAAGGTGATATAGTGGCAGATGTGGGTAGTATAGGGAGGTATAATGGCAGATGTGGGTAGTATAGGGAGGTATAGTGGAAGATGTGGGTAGTATAGGGAGGTATAGTGGCAAATGTGGGTAGTATAAGGTAATATAGTGGCAGATGTGGGTAGTATAGAGTGATATAGAGGCAGGTGTGGGGAGTATAGGGTAATATAGTGGCACATGTGGGTAGTATATGGAGGTATAGTGGCAGATGTAGGTAGTATAGGGAGGTATAGTGGCAGATGTGGGTAGTATAGGGAGGTATAGTGGCAGATGTGGGTAGTATAGGGAGTTATAGTGGAAGACATGAGTAGATTATGGTGGTAAAGTGGCAGATGTGGGTAGTGTAAGGTGATATAGTGGCAGATGTGCGTAGTATAGGATGATATAGTGACAGATGTGGGTAGTAAAGGATAATATAGTGTCAGATGTGGGGAGTATAGGGAGGTATAGGGGCAGATGTGGGTAGCATGGGGTGATATAGTGACAGATGTGGGTAGTATAGGGTGGTATAGTGGCAGATGTGGGGAGTATAGAGTGGCAGATGTGGGAATTATGGGATGATATAGTGGCAGATGTTGATACTATAGGGTGGTATAGTGGCAGATGTGGGTAATATAGGGTGGTATAGTGGCAGATGTGGGTAGTATGGTATGATATAGTGGCAGATGTTGGTACTATAGGGTGGTATAGTGGCAGATATGGGTAGTATAAGGTGATATAGGGGCAGATGTGCGTAGTATAGGGAGGTATAGTGGCAGATGTGGGTAGCATAGGGTGGTATAATGGCAGATGTGGGTAGTATAGGGAGGAATAGTGGAAGATGTGGGTAGTATGGGGTGATATAGTGGCAGATGTGGGTAGTATAGGGTGGTATAGTGTAAGTTGTGGATAGTATAAGGTGATATAGTGGCAGATGTGGGTAGTATAGGGAGGTATAATGGCAGATGTGGGTAGTATAGGGAGGTATAGTGGCAGATATGGGTAGTATAGGGAGGTATAGTGGCAAATGTGGGTAGTATAAGGTAATATAGTGGCAGATGTGGGTAGTATAGAGTGACATAGAGGCAGGTGTGGGGAGTTTAGTGTAATATAGTGGCATATGTGGGTAGTATATGGAGGTATAGTGGCAGATGTAGGTAGTATAGGGAGGAATAGTGGCAGATGTGGGTAGTATAGGGAGGTATAGTGGCAGATGTGGGTAGTATAGGGAGGTATAGTGGAAGACATGAGTAGATTATGGTGGCAAAGTGGCAGATGTGGGTAGTGTAAGGTGATATAGTGGCAGATGTGCGTAGTATAGGGTGATATAGTGGCAGATGTGAGTAGTAAAGGATAATATAGTGGCAGATGTGGGGAGTATAGGGAGGTATAGTGGCAGATGTGGGTAGCATGGGGTGATATAGTGGCAGATGTGGGTAGTATAGGGTGGTATAGTGGCAGTTGTGGATAGTATAAGGTGATATAGTGGCAGATGTGGGTAGTATAGGGAGGTATAGTGGCAGACATGAGTAGATTATGGTGGTATAGTGGCAGATGTGGGTAATATAAGGTGATATAGTGGCAGATGTGGGTAGTATAGGGTGATATAGTGGCAGATGTGGGTAGTAAAGGATAATATAGTGGCAGATGTGGGGAGTATAGGGAGGTATAGTGGCAGATGTAGGTAGTATAGGGTGATATAGAGGCAGATATAGGTAGTATAGGGTAGTATAGTGGCAGATGTGGGTAGTATAGGTGATATAGTGGCAGATGTGGGTAGTATAGGGTGGTGTAGTGGCAGATGTGGGTAGTATAAGGTGATATAGTGGCAGATGTAGGTAGTATAGGGTGGTATAGTGGCAAATGTGGGTAGTATAGGGTGATATAATGGCAGATGTGGGTAGTATAGGGTGATATAGTGGCATATATGGGTAGTATAGGGAGGTATAGTGAAGATGTGGGTAGCATAGGGTGGTATAGTGGCAGATGTGGATAAAATAGGGTGATATAGAGGCAGATGTGGGTAGTATAGGTTGGTTTAGTGGCAGATGTGGGTAGTATTGTGGCAGATGTGGGTTATATGGGGTGATATAGTGGCAGATGTGGGCAGTATAGGGATTTATAGTGGCAAATGTGGGTTGCAGAGGGAGGTATTGTGGCAGATGTGGGTGGTAGAGGGAGGTGTAGTGGCAGATGTAGGTAGCATATGGTGATATAGTGGCAGATGTGGGTAGTATCAGGAAGTATAGTGGCAGATGTGGGTAGTATAGGGTGATATAGTGGCAGATGTGGGTAGAATAGGGAGGTATAGATGCAGATGTGGGTAGTATAGGGTGATATAGTGGCAGATGTGGGTAGTATAGGGTGATATAGTGGCAGATGTGGGTAGAAGAGGGAGGTATAGAGGCAGATGTTGGTAGTATAGAGAGCTATAATTTTACATGTTGGTAGTATAGGGAGGTATAGTGGCAGATGTGGTTAGTATCGGGAGGTATATCGGCAGACGTGGGTAGTATAGGGAGGTATAGTGGCAGATGTGGGAAGTATAGTATGGTATAGTGGCAGATGTGGATAGTATATAAAGGTATAGTGGCAGATGTAGGTAGTTTAGGGAGATATAGTGGCAGATGTGGGTAGTATAGGGAGGTATAGTGGCAGACAAGGGTAGATTTTGGTGTTATAGTGGCAGATGTGGGTAGTATAGGGTGATATTGTGGCAGATATGGGTAGTATAAGGTGATATAGTGGTAGATGTGGGTAGTATAAGGTGATATAGTGGCAGATGTGCGTAGTATAGGATGATATTGTGGCAGATGTGGGTAGTAAAGGGAAATATAGTGGCAGATTTGGGTAGTATAGGGTGATATAGTGGCAGATGTGGGTAGTTAAGGGAAATATAGTGGCAGATGTAGGTAGTATAGGAAGGTATAGTGGCAGATGAAGGTAGTATAGGGAGGTATAGTGGCAGACAAGGCTAGATTATGGCGTTATAGTGGGAGATTTGGGTAGTATAAGGTGATATAGTGGCAGATGTAGGTAGTATAATGTGATATAGTGGTAGATGTGGGGAGTATAGGGAGGTATAGTGGCAGATGTGGGTAGTATAGGGTGATATAGTGGCAGATATGGGTAGTATAGGGTGGTATAGTGGCAGATGTGGGTAATTTAAGGTGATAGAGTTTCAGATGTGGGTAGTATAAGGTGATATAGTGGCAGATGTGCGTAGTATAGGGTGATATAGTGGCAGATGTGGGTAGTAAAGGGAAATATAGTGGCAGATGTCGGGAGTATAGGGAGATATAGTGGCAGATGTGGGTAGTATAGGGAGGTATAGTGGCATATGTGGGTAGTATAGGGTGACAAAGTGGCAGATGTGGGTAGTATAGGGAGGTGTAGTGGCAGATGTGGGTAGTATAGGGAGATATAGTGGCAAATGTGGGTAGTTTAAGGTGATATAGTGGCAGATGTGGGTAGTATAAGGTGATATAGTGGCAGATGTACGTAGTATAGGGTGACATAGTATCAGATGTGGGTAGTAAAGGGTAATATAGTGGCAGATGTGGGTAGTATAGGGTGATATAGTATCAGATGTGGGTAGCATAGGGTGGTATAGTGGCAGATGTGAGAAGTATGCGATGATATAATGGCAGATGTTGATACTATAGGGTGGTATAGTGGCAGATGTAAGTAGTATAGGGTAATATAGTGGCAGATGGGGGTAATATAGGGTGGTATAGTGGCTGATGTGTGTAGCACAGGGTGGTATAGTGGCAGATATGGGTAGTATAGGGTGGTATAGTGTCAAATGTGGGTAGTATAAGGTAATATAGTGGCAGATGTGGGTAGTATAGAGTGATATAGAGGCAGGTGTGGGTAGTATAGGATGATATAGTGGCACATGTTAGATGTATATGGAGGTATAGTGGCCGATGTAGGTAGTATAGGGATGTATAGTGGCAGACATGAGTGGATTATGGTGGTATAGTGGCAGATGTGGGTAGTATAAGGTGATATAGTGGCAGATGTGGGTAGTATAAGGTGATATAGTGTCAGATGTGGGTAGTTTAAGGTGATATAGTAACAGATGTGGGTAGTATAAGGTGATATAGTGGCAGATGTACGTAGTATAGGGTGATATAGTATCAGATGTGGGTAGTAAAGGGTAATATAGTGGCAGATGTGGGTAGTATAGGGTGATATAGTGGCAGATGTGGGTAGCATAGGGTGGTATAGTGGCAGATGTGAGAAATATGGGATAATATAGTGGCAGATGTGGGTAGCATAGGGTGGTATAGTGGCAGATGTGAGAAATATGGGATAATATAGTGGCAGATGTTGATACTATAGGGTGGTATAGTGGCAGATTTAAGTAGTATAGGGTGGTATAGTGGCAGATGTGGGTAGTATAGTATGATATAGAGACAGATGTTGGTACTATAAGGTGGTATAGTGGCAGATATGGGTAGTATAGGGTGATACATTTGCAGATGTGGGTAGTATAGGGAGGTATAGTGGCAGATGTGGGTAGCATAGGGTGGTATAGTGGCAGTGTGGTTAGTATAGGGAGGTATAGTGGGTAGTATGGGGTGATATAGTGGCACATGGGGGTAATATAGGGTGGTATAGTGGCTGATGTGGGTAGCACAGGGTGGTATAGTGGCAGATATGGGTAGTATAGGGTGGTATAGTGGCAGATGTGGGTAGCATAGGGAGGTATAGTGGCAGATGTGGGTAGTAAAGGGAGGTATAGTGGCAAATGGGGGTAGTATAGGAAGGTATAGTGGCAGATGTGGGTAGTATAGGGTGATATAGTGGCAGATGTGTGTAGTATAAGGTGATATAGTGGCAGATGTGCGTAGTATAGGGTGATATAGTGGCAGATGTGGGTAGAAAAAAGTAATATAGTGGCAGATGTGGGGAGTATAGGGAGGTATAGTGGCAGATGTGGATAGTATAGGGTGATATAGTGGAAGATGTTGGTAGTATAGGGTGGTATAGTGGCAGATGTGGTTAGTATAAGGTGATATAGTGGCAGATGTGGTAGTATAAGGTAATATAGTGGCAGATGTGGGTAGTATAGGGTGGTATAGTGGCAGATGTGGGTAGCATAGGGTGGTATAGTGGCAGATGTGGGAAGTATAGAGTGGCAGATGTGGGAATTATGGGATGATATAGTGGCAGATGTTGATACTATAGGGTGGTATAGTGGCAGATGTGGGCAGTATAGGGTGGTATAGTGGCAGATGTGGGTAGTATGGTATGATATATTGGCAGATGTTGGTACTATAAGGTGGTGTAATCGCAGATATGGGTAGTATAAGGTGATATAGGGGCAGATGTGCGTAGTATAGTGAGGTATAGTGGCAGATGTGGGTAGTATAAGGAGGAATAGTGGAAGATGTGGGTAGTATGGGGTGATATAGTGGCAGATGTGGGTACTATAGGGTGGTATAGTGGAAGTTGTGGATAGTATAAGGTGATATAGTGGCAGATGTGGGTAGTATAGGGAGGTATAATGGCAGATGTGGGTAGTATAGGGAGGTATGAAGGCAGATGTGGGTAGTATAGGGAGGTATAGTGGCAGATGTGGGTAGTATAGGGAGGTGTAGTGGCAGACATGAGTAGATTATGGTGGTATAGTGGCAGATGTGGGTAGTGTAAGGTGATATAGTGGCAGATGTGGGTAGTATAAGGTGATATAGTGTCAGATGTGGGTAGTTTAAGGTGATATAGTGGCAGATGTGGGTAGTATAAGGTGATACAGTGGCAGATGTACGTAGTATAGGGTGATATAGTGGCAGATGTGGGTAGTAAAGGATAATATAGTGGCAGATGTGGAGAGTATAGGGAGTTATAGTGGCAGATGTGGGTAGTATGGGGTGATATAGTGGCAGATGTGGGTAGTATAGGGATGGTATAGTGGCAGTTGTGGATAGTATAAAGTGATATAGTGGCAGATGTTGGTAGTATAGGAAGGTATAATGGCAGATGTGGGTAGTATAGGGAGGTATAGTGGCAGATGTGGGCAGTATAGTGAGGTATAGTGGCAAATGTGGGTAGTATAAGGTAATAAAGTGGCGGATGTGGGTAGTATAGAGTGATATTGAGGCAGGTGTGGGTAGTATAGGGTGATATAGTGGCACATGTGGGTAGTATATGGTGGTATAGTGGCAGATGTGGGTATTATAAGGTTATATAGTGGCAGATGTGCGTAGTATAGGGTGATATAGTGGCAGATGTGGGTATTAAAGGAATATATAGTTGCAGATGTGGGGAGTATATGGAGGTATAGTTGCATATGTGGGGAGTATATGGAGGTATAGTGGCAGATGTAGGTAGTATAGGGTGATATAGAGGCAGATATAGGTAGTATAGGGTAGCATAGTGGCAGATGTGGGTAGTATATGTGTTATATAGTGGCAGATGTGGGTAGTATAGTTTGATATAGTGGCAGATATGGGTAGTATAGGGTGGTATAGTGGCAGATGTGGGAAGTATGGGATCGTATAGTTGCAGATGTTGATACTATGGGGTGTAGTGGCAGATGTGGGTAGTATATGGTGGTATAATGGCAGATGTGGGTAGTATGGTATGATATAGTGGCAGATGTTGGTACTATAGAGTGGTAAAGTGGCAGATATGGGTAGTATAGGGTGATATAGTGGCAGATGTGGGTAGTATAGGGAGGTATAGTGGCCGATGTGGGTAGCATAGGGTGCTATAGTGGCAGATGTGGGAAGTATAGGGAGGTATAGTGGCAGATGTGGGTAGTATGAGGTGATATAGTGGAAGATGTGGGTAGTATAGGGTGGAATAGTGGCAGATGTGGATAGTATAGGGTGATATAGTCGAAGATGTAGGTAGTATAGGTTGCTATAGTGGCAGATGTGGGTAATATAGGGAGGTATAGTGGCAAATGTGGGTAGTATAAGGTAATATAGTGCAGATGTGGGTAGTATAGAGTGATATAGAGGCAGGTGTGGGTAGTATATGGGTTATATAGTGGCAGATGTGAGTAGTATAGGGTGATATAGTGGCAGATATGGGTAGTATAGGGTGGTATAGTGGCATAAGTGGGAAGTATGGGATGATATAGTTACAGATTTTGATACTATGGGGTGTAGTGGCAGATGTGGGTTGTATAGGGTGGTATAATGGCAGATGTGGGTAGTATGGTATGATATAGTGGCAGATGTTGGTACTATAGAGTGGAAAAGTGGCAGATATGGGTAGTATAGGGTGATCTAGTGGCAGATGTGGGTAGTATAGTGAGGTATAGTGGTAGATGTGGGTAGCATAGGGTGCTATAGTGGCAGATGTGGGAAGTATAGGGAGGTATAGTGGCAGATGTGGGTAGTATGGGGTGATATAGTGGAACATGTGGGTAGTATAGGTTGGTATAGTGGCAGATGTGGGTAGTATAGTGGAAGATGTGGTAGTATAGGGTGATATAGTGTCATATGTGGGCAGTATAGGGATTTATAGTGGAACATGTGAGTAGTAGAGGGAGGTATAGTGGCAGATGTGTGTGATAGAGAGAGGTGTAGTTGCAGATGTGGGTAGTATAGGGTGATAAAGTTGCAGATGTGGGTAGTATCAGGAAGTATAGTGGCAGATGTGGGTAGTATATGGAGGTATAGTGGCAAATGTGGGTAGTATAGGGTGATATAGTGGCAGATGTGGGTAGTATAAGGGAGGTACAGTGGCAGATAACGGTAGTATAGGGTGATATAGTGGCAAATGTGGGAATGTATAGGGTGATATAGTGGAAGATGTGGGTAGAAGAGGGAGGTATAGTGACCTAAATGGTTAGATTATGGTTTTATAGTGGCAGATGTGGGTAGTATAGGGTGATATAGTGGCAGATGTGGGTAGTATAGGGAGGTATAGTGGCAGATGTGGGTAGTATAGGGTGATATAGTGGCAGATGTGGATAGCATGGGGAGGTATAGTGGCAGACGCGGGTAGTATAGGGAGGTATAGTAGCAAATGTGGGTAGTATCGGGAGGTATAGTGGCAGATGTGGGTAGTATAGGAAGGTATAGTGGCAGATGTGGGTAGTATAGGAAGGTATAGTGGCAGATGTGGGTAGTATCGGGTGATATAGTGGCAGATGTGGGTAGTAGAGGGAGGTATAGGGGCAGATGTGGGTAGTATAGGGTGGTATAGTGGCAGATGTGGGTAGTATAGAGTGATATAGTGGCAGATGTGGGTAGTAGAGGGAGCTATAGAGGCAGATGTGGGTAGTATAGGGAGCTATAATGGCACATGTTGGTAGTATAGGGAGGTACTGTATAGTGCCAGATGTGGGTAGTATCGGGAGGTATGGCGGCAGATGTGGGTAGTATAGCGTGATATAGTGGCAGATGTGGGTAGTATAGGGTGATATAGTGGCAGATATGGGTAGTATAGGGAGGTATAGAGGCAGATGTGGGTAGCATAGGGTAATATAGTGGCAAATGTGGGGAGCATAGGGAGGTATAGTGGCAGATGTGGGTAGTATAGGGTGGTATAGTGGCAGATGTGGCTAGTATAAGGTGATATAGTGGCAGATGTGGGTAGTATAAGGTGATATAGTGGCAAATGTGCGTAGTATAGGGTGATATAGTTGCAGATGTGGGTAGTATAGGGTGATATAGTGGCAGATGTGGGTAGTATAGGGAGGTATAGTGGCAGAAGTGGGTAGTATAGGGTGATATAGTGGCAGATGTGGATAGCATGGGGAGGTATAGTGCCAGATGCGGGTAGTATAGGGAGGTATAGTGGCAGATGTGGGGAGTATAGGGAGGTATAGTGGCAGATGTAGGTAGTATAGGGTGGTATAGTGGAAGATGTGGGTAGTATAAGGTGATATAGTGGCAGATGTGGGTAGTATAAGGTGATATAGTGGCAGATGTGCGTAGTATAGGGTGATATAGTTGCAGATGTGGGTAGTATAGAGTGATATAGTCGCAGATATGGGTAGTATAGGGAGGTATAGTGGCAGATGTGGTTAGTATAAGGTGATATAGTGGCAGATGTGGGTAGCATAGGGAGGTATAGTGGCAGATGTGGGTAGTATAGGGAGGTATAGTAGCAAATGTGGATAGTATCGGGAGGTATAGTGGCAGATGTGGGTAGTATTGGAAGGTATAGTGGCAGATGTGGATAGTATTGGGTGATATAATGGCAGATTTGCATAGCATAGGGAGGTATATTGGCAGATGTGGGTAGTATAGGGTGGTATAGTGGTAGATGTAGGAAGTATGGGATGATATAGTGGCAGATGTGGGAAGTATGGGATGATATAGTGGCAGATGTTGATACTATAGGGTGCTATAGTGATAGATGTTGATAGTATAAGGTGTTATAGTGGCAGATGTGGATAGTATGGTATGATATAGTTGCAGATATTGGTACTATAGGGTGGTATAGTGGCAGATATGGGTAGTATAGGGTGATATAGTGGCAGATGTGGGTAGTATAAGGTGATATAGTGGCAGATGTGGGTAGCATAGGGAGGTATAGTGGCAGATGTGGGTAGTATCGGAGACATAGTGGCAGATGTGGGTAGTATAGGGAGGTATAGTGGCAGATGTGGGTAGTATTGGGTGATATAGTGGCAGATGTGGTAGTATAAGGTGATATATTGGCAGATGTGGGTAGTATAGGGTAGTATAGTGGCAGATGTGGGTAGTATAGGGTGATATAGTGGCACATGTGGGTAGTATAGGGTGATATAGTGGCAGATATGGGTAGTATAGGGAGGTATAGTGGCAGATGTGGGTAGCAAAGGGTGGTATAGTGGCAGATGTGGATAAAATAGGGTGATATAGTGGCAGATGTGGTTAGTATATGTTGGTTTAGTGGCAGATGTGGGTAGTATTGTGGCAGATGTGGGTAGTATAGGGTGATATAGTGGCAGATGTGGGCAGTATAGGGATTTATAGTGGCAGATGTGGGTAGTATAGGGAGGTATAGTGGCAGATGTGGGTGGTAGAGGGAGGTGTGGTGGCAGATGTAGGTAGTATAGGGTGATATAGTGGCAGATGTGGGTAGTATCAGGAAGTATATTGGCAGATGTGGGTAGTATATGGAGGTATAGTGGCAGATGTGGGTAGTATAGGGTGATATAGTGGCAGATGTGGGTAGTATAGGAAGGTATAGTGGCAGATGTGGGATGTATAATGTGGTATAGTGGCAGATGTGGGTAGTATAGTGTGATATAGTGGCAGATGTGGCTAGTAGAGGGAGGTATAGAGGCAGATGTGGGTAGTATAGAGAGCTGTAATGGCACATTGTGGTAGTATAGGGAGGTATAGTGGCAGATGTGGGTAGTATCGGAAGGTATATCGGCAGATGTAGGTAGTATAGGGAGGTATAGTGGCAGATGTAGGTAGTATTGGGAGGTATAGTGGCAGACAAGGATAGATTATGGTGTTATAGTGGCAGATGTGGGTAGTATAAGGTGATATAGTGGCAGATGTGGGTAGTACAAGGTGATATAATGGTAGATGTAGGTAGTATAGGGTGATATAGTGGCAGATGTGCGTAGTATAGGGTGATATTGTGACAGATGTGGGTAGTAAAGAGTAATATAGTGGCAGATGTGGGGAGTATAGGGAGTTATAGTGGCAGATGTGGGTAGTATAGGGTGGTATTGTGGCAGATGTGGGTAGTATAGGGTGATATAGTGGCAGATGTGGGTAGTATAGGGTGATATAGTGGCAGATATGGGTAGTATAGGGAGGTATAGTGGCAGATGTGGGTAGTATAGGGTGATATAGTGGCAGATGTGGGTAGTATAGGGTGGTATAGTGGCAGATGTGGGTAGTATAGAGTGATATAGTTGCAGATATGGGTAGTATATGGAGGTATAGTGGCAGATGTAGGTAGTATAGGGAGGTATAGTGGCAGATGTGTGTAGTAGAGGGAGGTATAGAGGCAGATGTGGGTAGTATAGGGGGCTATAAGTGCACATGTTGGTAGTATAGGGAGGTATAGTGGCAGATGTGGGTAGTATCAGGAGGTATATCAGCAGACATGGGTAGTATAGGGAGGTGTAGTGGCAGATGTGGGAAGTATAGGGTGGTATAGTGGCAGATGTGGGTAGTATATGGAGGTATAGTGGCAGATGTAGGTAGTATAGGGAGGTATAGTGGCAGATGTGGGTTGTATAGGGAGGTATAGTGGCAGACATTGGTAGATTATGGTGGTATAGTGGCAGATGTTGGTAGTATAAGGTGATATAGTGGCACATGTGGGTAGTATAGGGTGATATAGTGGCAGATATGGGTAGTATAGGGAGGTATAGTGGCAGATGTGGGAAGCAAAGGGTGGTATAGTGGTAGATGTGGATAAAATAGGGTGATATAGTGGCAGATGTGGTTAGTATAGGTTGGTATAGTGGCAGATGTGGGTAGTATTGTGGCAGATGTGGGTAGTATAGGGTGATATAGTGGCAGATGTGGGCAGTATAGAGATTTATAGTGGCAGATGTGGGTTGCAGAGGGAGGTATAGTGGCAGATGTGGGTGGTAGAGGGAGGTGTAGTGGCAGATGTGGGTAGTATAGGGTGATAAAGTGGCAGATGTGGGTAGTATCAGGAAGTATAGTGGCAGATGTGGGTAGTATATGGAGGTATAGTGGCAAATGTGGGTAGTATAGGGTGATATAGTGGGAGATGTGGGTAGTATAAGGGGTATAATGGCAGATGTGGGTAGAATAGGGAGGTATAGTGGCAGATAACGGTAGTATAGGGTGATATAGTGGCAGATGTGGGCATGTATAGGGTGATATAGTGGAAGATGTGGGTAGTAGATGGAGGTATAGTGACTTAAATGGGTAGATTATGGTGGTATAGTGGCAGATGTGGGCAGTATAGGGTGATATAGTAGCAGATGTGGGTAGTAGAGGGAGCTATAGAGGCAGATGTGGGTAGTATAGGGAGCTATAATGGCACATGTTGGTAGCATAGGGAGGTATAGTGGCAGATGTGGGTAGTATCGGGAGGTATGGCGGCAGACGTGGGTAGTATAGGGAGGTATAGTGGCAGATGTGTGAAGTATAGGGTGGTATAGTGGCAGATGTGGGTAGTAAAGGGTGATATAGTGGCAGATGTGGGTAGTATAGGGTGATATAGTATCAGATATGGGTAGTATAGGGAGGTATAGTGGCAGATTTGGGTAGCATACTGTAATATAGTGGCAGATGTGGGGAGTATAGGGAGGTATAGTGGCAGATGTTGATACTATAGGTTGCTATAGTGACAGATGTGGGTAGTATAAAGTGATATAGTGGCAAAGGTGCGTAGTATAGGGTTATATTGTGGCAGATGTGGGTAGTATAGGGTGATATAGTGGCAGATGTGGGTAGTATAGGGAGGTATAGTGGCAGATGTGGGTAGTATAAGGTGATATAGTGGCAGATGTGAGTAGCATAGGGAGGTATAGTGGCAGATGTGGGTAGTATAGGGAGGTATAGTAGCAAATGTGGGTAGTATCGGGAGGTATAGTGGCAGATGTGGGTATTATAGGGAGGTATAGTGGCAGATGTGTGTAGTATTGAGTGATATAGTGACAGATGTGGGTAGCATAGAGAGGTATAGTGGCAGATGTGGGTAGTATAGGGTGGTATAGTGGCAATTGGGGGTAGTATAGGAAGGTATAGTGGCAAATGTGGGTAGTATAGGGAGGTATAGTGGCAGATGTGGGTAGTATAGGGTGGCATAGTGGCAGATGTTGGTAGTATAGGTAGGTATAGTGGCAGATGTGGGTAGTATAGGTAGGTATAGTGGCAGATGTTGGTAGTAGAGGGAGGTATAGAGGCAGATGTGGGTAGTATAGGGGGCTATAATGGCACATGTTGGTAGTATAGGGAGGTATAGTGGCAGATGTGGGTAGTATCGGGAGGTATATCAGCAGACATGGGTAGTATAGGGAGGTGTAGTGGCAGATGTGGGTAGTATATGGAGGTATAGTGGCAGATGTAGGTAGTATAGGGAGGTATAGTGGCAGATGTGGGTTGTATAGGGAGGTATAGTGGCAGACATGGGTAGATTATGGTGGTATAGTGGCAGATGTTGGTAGTATAAGGTGATATAGTGGCAGATGTAGGTAGTATAAGGTGATATAGTGGCAGATGTGGGTAGTATTAGGTGATATAGTGGCAGATGTGCATATTATAGGGTGATATAGTGGCAGATGTGGGTAGTAACGAGTAATATAGTGGCGGATGTGGGGAGTATAAGGAGGTATAGTGGCAGATGTGGGTAGTATAGGGTGATATAGTGGCAGATGTGTGTAGTATAGGGTAGTATAGTGGCAGATGTGGGTGGTATAAGGTGATATAGTGGCAGATGTGGGTAGTATAAGGTGATATAGTGGCAGATGTTGGTAGTATAAGGTGATATAGTGGCAAATGTGCGTAGTATAGGGTGATATAGTGGCAGATGTGGGTAGTAAAGTGTAATATAGCGGCAGATGTCGGGAGTATAGGGAGGTATAGTGGCAGATGTTGGTAGTATAGGGTGATATAGTGGCAGATGTGGGCATGTATAGGGTGATATAGTGGAAGATGTGGGTAGTAGATGGAGGTATAGTGACTTAAATGGGTAGATTATGGTGGTATAGTGGCAGATGTGGGCAGTATAGGGTGATATAGTAGCAGATGTGGGTAGTAGAGGGAGCTATAGAGGCAGATGTGGGTAGTATAGGGAGCTATAATGGCACATGTTGGTAGCATAGGGAGGTATAGTGGCAGATGTGGGTAGTATCGGGAGGTATGGCGGCAGACGTGGGTAGTATAGGGAGGTATAGTGGCAGATGTGTGAAGTATAGGGTGGTATAGTGGCAGATGTGGGTAGTAAAGGGTGATATAGTGGCAGATGTGGGTAGTATAGGGTGATATAGTATCAGATATGGGTAGTATAGGGAGGTATAGTGGCAGATTTGGGTAGCATACTGTAATATAGTGGCAGATGTGGGGAGTATAGGGAGGTATAGTGGCAGATGTTGATACTATAGGTTGCTATAGTGACAGATGTGGGTAGTATAAAGTGATATAGTGGCAAAGGTGCGTAGTATAGGGTTATATTGTGGCAGATGTGGGTAGTATAGGGTGATATAGTGGCAGATGTGGGTAGTATAGGGAGGTATAGTGGCAGATGTGGGTAGTATAAGGTGATATAGTGGCAGATGTGAGTAGCATAGGGAGGTATAGTGGCAGATGTGGGTAGTATAGGGAGGTATAGTAGCAAATGTGGGTAGTATCGGGAGGTATAGTGGCAGATGTGGGTATTATAGGGAGGTATAGTGGCAGATGTGTGTAGTATTGAGTGATATAGTGACAGATGTGGGTAGCATAGAGAGGTATAGTGGCAGATGTGGGTAGTATAGGGTGGTATAGTGGCAATTGGGGGTAGTATAGGAAGGTATAGTGGCAAATGTGGGTAGTATAGGGAGGTATAGTGGCAGATGTGGGTAGTATAGGGTGGTATAGTGGCAGATGTTGGTAGTATAGGTAGGTATAGTGGCAGATGTGGGTAGTATAGGTAGGTATAGTGGCAGATGTTGGTAGTAGAGGGAGGTATAGAGGCAGATGTGGGTAGTATAGGGGGCTATAATGGCACATGTTGGTAGTATAGGGAGGTATAGTGGCAGATGTGGGTAGTATCGGGAGGTATATCAGCAGACATGGGTAGTATAGGGAGGTGTAGTGGCAGATGTGGGTAGTATATGGAGGTATAGTGGCAGATGTAGGTAGTATAGGGAGGTATAGTGGCAGATGTGGGTTGTATAGGGAGGTATAGTGGCAGACATGGGTAGATTATGGTGGTATAGTGGCAGATGTTGGTAGTATAAGGTGATATAGTGGCAGATGTAGGTAGTATAAGGTGATATAGTGGCAGATGTGGGTAGTATTAGGTGATATAGTGGCAGATGTGCATATTATAGGGTGATATAGTGGCAGATGTGGGTAGTAACGAGTAATATAGTGGCGGATGTGGGGAGTATAAGGAGGTATAGTGGCAGATGTGGGTAGTATAGGGTGATATAGTGGCAGATGTGTGTAGTATAGGGTAGTATAGTGGCAGATGTGGGTGGTATAAGGTGATATAGTGGCAGATGTGGGTAGTATAAGGTGATATAGTGGCAGATGTTGGTAGTATAAGGTGATATAGTGGCAAATGTGCGTAGTATAGGGTGATATAGTGGCAGATGTGGGTAGTAAAGTGTAATATAGCGGCAGATGTCGGGAGTATAGGGAGGTATAGTGGCAGATGTTGGTAGTATAGGGTGATATAGTGGCAGATATGGTTAGTATAGGGAGGTATAGTGGCAGATGTGGGTAGCATAGGGTGGTATAGTGGCAGATGTGGGTAGTATAGGGTGGTATAGTGGCAGATGTGGGAAGTATGGGATGATATAGTGGCAGATGTTGATACTATAGGGTGGTATAGTGACAGATGTGGGTAGTATAAGGTGGTATAGTGGCAGATGTGGATAGTATGGTATGATATAGTGGCAGATGTTGGTACTATAGGGTGGTATAGTGGCAGATATGGGTAGTATAGGGTGATATAGTGACAGATGTGGGTAGTATAGGGAGGTATAGTGGCAGATGTGGATAGTTTCAGGAAGTATAGTGGCAGATGTGCGTAGTATACGGTGATATAGTGGCAGATGTGGGTAGTATAGAGTAATATAGTGGCAGACGTGGGGAGTATAGGGAGGTATTGTGACAGATGTGGGTAGTATAGGGTGATATAGTGGCAGATGTGGGTAGTATAAGGTGATATAGTGGCAAATGTGGGTAGTATAAGGTGATATAGTGGCCGATGTGCGTAGTATAGGGTGATATAGTATTAGATGTGGGTAGTATAAGGTGATATAGTGGCAGATGTGCGTAGCATAGGGTGATATAGTGGTAGATGTGGGTAGTATAGGGTGATATAGTGGCAGATATGGGTAGTATAGGGAGGCATAGTGGCAGATGTGGGTAGCATAGGGTATTATAGTGGCATATGTGGGTAGTATAGGGTGGTATAGTGGTAGATGTGGGAAGCATGGGATGATATAGTGGCAGATGTTGACACTGTAGGGTGGTATAGTGTCAGATGTAGGTACTATAGGGTGGTATAGTGGCAGATGTGGGTAGTATGGTATGATATAGTGGCAGATGTTGGTACTATATTGTGGTATAGTGGCAGATATCGGTAGTATAGGGTTATATAGTGGCAGATGTGGGTAGTATAGGGAGGTATAGTGGCAGATGTGGGTAGTATGGGGTTATATAGTGGCAGATGTGGGTATTATAGGAAGGTATAGTAGCAGATGTGGGTAGTATCTGAAGATATAGTGGCAGATGTGGGTAGTATAGGGAGGTATAGTGGCAGATGTGGGTAGTATAGTGCGGTATAGATGTGGGTAGTATAGGGAGGTTTAGTGGCAGATGTGGGTAGTACAGGGTGGTATAGTGGCAGATGTGGGTAGTATAGGGTGATATAGTGGCAGATGTGGGTAGCATAGGGAGATATAGTGACAGATGTGGGTAGTATAGTGCGGTATAGATGTGGGTAGTATAGGGAGGTTTAGTGGCAGATGTGGGTAGTACAGGGTGGTTTAGTGGCAGATGTGGGTAGTATAAGGTTGTGCGTGCTTATGAGGATAATTTTCCTGCACGGTATTTATGATTGAGTCATTTTTATACAATTATATTTTTAAGATACAGGATCAATCAAATATGACGTAGTCTAAAAATATGAAATTTATTCACCAGACATGTAATCATACAAAATAGTTGTATATATATATATCTTTTTCCAAATTTTTCACAATTTCAACTGTTACTATACTGCAGGTAAGTAAGTGGTTAACAACGTGAAATAAAATCAGATGTTTGTTATGTCAATAAAATGGAAACTATGCAAATGAAAAATATTGAAAATTGAATTTTTTAGAGATAATTTTAGAGGTAATATAACACAAATGTATATAAGGTAAAAATGAACACGACATAGTTACCCATTCCAAAATAGCTACTGGTCTGAATTGCTGGTTACCAGAGTTTTTAGAATGGCTGCCATGGCTTTCAAGATGGCTACTCTCAAGGAGGAATTACTTCTTGCGACCCCCAAGTTTCAAAGCATAAGGTGTCCAGGAATCTTCATTAATATAGAGGTATGAGTTGATGAGTGGAGTGTGTCTGTCTGTGTGTGTGATTGATTGTCCTTTCATGGCATCTACCCAGCTCCTAAATACCATGTTCGATAATAGGATCATAAAAATTATAATAAGCTCAGCACAAAAGGTATGACTTCTTTTCCATTGGTTTTAAAATAATCTAATGATTAACTTCTGTGAATTCAGGTAATATCACCTTCAACCACTAGGCATGTCTGAGGGCAGTAAAACATGTTCTGAACTATCTGTTAAATAATATGTTCTATTTTCATAATGTGTATCTGTTTGTATATTGGCGCTGATTAGGGATGAGCTTCAAGCTTAAAAGTCTATGGGAGAAATCAAAAGTGCTAATTTTAAAGGTTTATATGCATGGTATTGTCATACAAAGTGTTTGGGGACCTGGGTCCTGCCCCAGGGGACATGGATCAATGCAAAAAAAGTTTTAAAAACGGCCATTTTTTCGGGAGCAGTGATTTTAATAATGCTTAAAGTGAAACAATAAAAGTGTAATATTCCTTTAAATTTCGTATCTGGGGGGTGTCTATAGTATGCCTGTAAAGGGGCGCATGTTTCCCGTGTTTAGAACAGTCTGACAGCAAAATGACATTTCAAAGGAAAAAAACAATTTAAAACTACTCGCGGCTATTAATGAATTGGCGGTCCGACAATACACATAAAAGTTCATTGATAAAAATGGCATGGCAATTCCCCACAGGGGAACCCCGAACCATAATTTTAAAAAAAAATGACGTGGGGGTCCCCCTAAATTCCATACCAGGCCCTTCAGGTCTGGTATGTATATTAAGGGGAACCCCGGCCAAATTTTTTTTAAAAATGGCATGGGGTCCCCCTCAAAATCTATACCAGACCCTTCAGGTCTGGTATGGATTTTAAGGGGAACCCCACGCCAAATTTTTTTTTTAAAATGGCGTGGGGTCCCCCCAAAAATCCATACCAGACCTTTATCTGAGCACGCAACCTGGCAGGCCGCAGGAAAAGAGGGGCAACGAGAGAGCGCCCCCCCTCCTGAACCGTACCAGGCCACATGCCCTCAACACTGGGAGGGTGCTTTGGGATAGCCCCCAAAACACCTTGTCCCCATGTTGATGGGGACAAGGGCCTCATCCCCACAACCCTTGCCCGGTGGTTGTGGGGGTCTGCGGGCGGGGGGCTTATCGGAATAGAACTTAGGGGGACCCCCACATCATTTTTTTTTTTAATTTTTGTTCGGGGGTTCCCCTGTTGGGAATTCCCATGCCGTTTTTATTAACAACTTCAATACCAGGCACTTAGACACCTTCCCGCCCAGTCCAATTTTCAGCTTTCAGCGCTGTCACAGTTTGAAGGACAATTGCTCGGTCATGCTACACTGTACTCAAAAATGTTTTTTTTATCATTTTGTTCCCACAAATAGAGCTTTCTTTTGGTGGTATTTGATCACCTCTGCGGTTTTTATTTTTTGCACAACAAAAAAAAAAATACGGAAAATAAAAAAAAAAAAAGTTTTTCTTTGTTTCTGGTAAAAATTTTTGTAAATAAGTATGTTTTCTTCTTCAATGATGGGCACTGATACGGCGGGCACTGATGGGCACTGATACGGCGGCACTGATGGGCACCGATGAGGTGGCACCAATGAGGTGGCACTGACGGGCACTGATGATGGGCACTGATAGGCAGCACTGATGGGCACTGGTGGGCACTGATAGGTGGCACTGGTATGCGGCACTGATGGGCACTCATAGGTAGCACAGATGGGCACTCATAGGCGGCACTGATGGGCACTCGTAGGTGGCATTGATGGGTACTTATGGGTGGCACTGATGGGTACATATGGGTGGCACTGATAGGTGGCACAGATGGGAACTGATGGGAAATGATAGGTGGGCACTGATGGGCACAGATGGGCACTGACAGGTGGCACTGATGGACACTGATGGGTGACACTGATGACACTGATTGGTGGCACTGATACTCCTAAGGTTGGCATTGCAGGGCATCTAGGCAATATTATGATGCCAATCAGTGCCCATTTGTGGGCACTGATTTGCACAGATTGGGCACTGACTGGGCACATGTGGATGGCCATGGGGTACATACCTGGCCATACACATGTTGCCCCTTCCCTGGTGGTCCTAGTCGCGATCCCTGGTGGTCCAGTGTGGTGATCTGAGGGGGGCTGCCAGGAGAGCCGCTGATCGGTTCTCCTCTACTCGCGTCTGTCAAACGCGAGTGAGGAAAAGCCGATCAATGGCTCTTCCTATTGACATCGTGATCAGCCGTGATTGGACACGGCTGATCACATGGTACAGAGCCTCCGCTGGTCAGACTGACACACCGCTCCACCGATTGCAGTGATGCGTGCCTCCGCGGGCGCGCGGTGGCATGTTATCCTGCTGGACGTCGTATGACGCCCAGTCAGGATAACGGAACCACTTCCCGGACGTCAATCCACTATAGGCCGGGCAGGAAGTGGTTAATGAACTTTTATGTGTATTGTCTGACCGGCAAATCATTAACCACTTCAAAAAATGCCTTTTTATTTGTTTCTGTCATAAAATTTTGCAAATTAGAAATTTTTCTTAAATTTTGGCCAAAATATCTACATATCTTTGGTAAAAATAACCCAAATTAGTGTAAATTATTTGGTCTTTGTGAAAGTTATAGAGTCTACAAACTATGGTGCCAATCACTGAAAATTGATCACATCTGATCACACCTGATGTACTGACAGACTCAGATCTCATTTCCTGGGACACTAACAAGTCAGGAAAGTACAAATACCCCCTAAATGACCCCTTTTTAAAAAGTAGACATTCCAAGGTATTAAGTAAGTAGCATGGTGAAATTTTTTAAGTTGTAATTTTTTTCCCACAATTCTTTGTAAAATGAAGATTTTTTTTTTTTTACAAAATTGTCATATTAACTGGTTGTTTCTCTCTCAGAGCATATGTATACAACAAATTACACCCCAAAATACATTCTGCTACTCTTCCCGAGTATGGTGATACCACATGTGTGAGACTTTTACACAGCCTGGCCACATACAAAGGCCCAACATTGAAGTAGCATCTTCATGCGTTCTACGAGCATAAATGACACATCTCATTTTTCAACCACCATTTACACTTTTGAAGGCCCTGGAGCACCAGGACAATGGAATTGCCCCCAAAATGACCCAATTTTGTAAAGCAAACACTCCAACGTATAATCTATGAGGCATAATGAGTCTTTTGAACGGTTCATTTTTTTTTCCAGAAGTTTTTGGAAAATGTGGAAAAAAATGAAAACGCATTTTTTTTACACAAAGTTGTCCATTTATCAGATGTTTCCAACACATAGCATGTACATAGCAAAGATGACACCCCAAAATACATTCTGCTACTCCTCCTGAGTATAGCGATACCACATGTGTGAGACTTTTACACAGCGTGGCCACATACAAAGGCCCAACATTGAAGTAGCACCATCAGGCGATCTACGAGCATAAATGACACCTCTCATTTCTCAACCACCTATTGCATTTTTGAAGGCCCTGGAGCACCAGGACAATGGAATTGCCCCCAAAATGACCCCATTTTGGAAAGCAAACACCCCAACGTATAATCTATGAGGCATGATGAGTCTTTTGAACGGTTCGTTTGTTTCCAGAAGTTTTTGGAAAATGTGGAAAAAAAATGAAAAAGCATTTTTTTTACACAAAATTGTTCATTTATCAGATATTTCCAACACATAGCATGTACATAGCAAAGATGACACACCAAAATACATTCTGCTACTCCTCCTGAGTATGGCGATACCACATGTGTGAGACTTTTACACAACCTGGCCACATACAGAGGCCCAACATCCAAGTAGCACCATCAGGCTTTCTAGGAGCATAAATGACATATAAAATTTTCCTGGCAACTTATCATTTTTGAAAACCCTTCATATTTCTAACACATAGCATGCACATACCAAGAATTACAAACCAAAATAAATTCTATTGCGGAAAGTGTAAAAAAAAAGCATTACCTGTGCTTTTAGTAGTATCCACAGAGGCGAGCACTGGTCCAGGCAGCAGGCAGGGATGTGCTTAGCGACAGCAATAGTAATTATCCAGGCAGCAGGCAGGAATATTGTCTATAGTCAGCACAAGGATATTGTCAGCACAGCACAGTCCATAGAAATTGTCCAGGCAGAGACAGCCAGCACAGCCATAATATTGGTCCTGGTACGCTGTTACCTGCAGACAATCATTATTGTACCGCTCTCCAGCCCTTCATAAACATGCTGCCTCTTGCTACAGCTAATTATTTGCATAGTCCAGGTAGCGGTGTGGTCCATTCATGCGACAGGCAGAGGCATGGTGGCAGTAAGTCAGCAGCAGGCTGAGGGCCGCAATCAGGTAAGACCTGTGCACAGGGGTACAGGTTTCGACCGACCCAAATCTCTATGAAGCCTTCGGACTCCAGACCCTAATCAGGAAATTCAGAAACCCGGAGAAAACAAAAAAAAATAGTTTTCTCCATCCAGAAAAACTTCTGTTCTGGAGCCCCTCACATATGTGAGACCCCTGTGTACTACAGTAGCAGGGCAACAGATCAGTCCAAGCGGTAGGCAAAAGCATAGTCCATAAAACAGGCCAGGGTCAGTTCACGTGCAAGCAGTCCAAGCGGTGGGCAGAAGCGTAGTTAATAAAACAGGCCAGGGTCAGTTCACGTGGAAGCAGTCCAAACGGTAGGCAGAGGCATAGTCACAAAACAGGCCAGGGTCAGTTCACATGGAAGCAGTCCAAATGGTAGGCAGAGGCATAGTCAAAAAATAGGCCAGGGTCAGTTTACATGGAAGGCAGTGGCATGGTTATTTGGGGAAGAATATAAAATGGTCAGCAAAGATGATGAAAATGGGGAAATGGTTAAAAATATGGGCTAATATTTTAGGGATGTATGATAAGTTGGAAGCATTCACCAATGCAAAGGCCAGGTTGGGAGGGACACTGGGGACAAAGGTAGCTGGTATCTTTTCTAAATCCTCTTTTGGTGCACACGCAACATTTTTTTTGCCATCTTCAGCCTGCTTCAGATGGTGGAATGCTGAAGGGGAAGTGGTGCTCATGAAGTCGGCAAACAGCCTCAGAGCGAAGGTCTTCTGGGGGGAGTCTTTGGTGATAGATGAGGGACGTGACAACTTCTTCTATGAATTTTAGGAAGGGGGCGATGCTTTCAATGGATTTTGTGTAGACTACGTAGGAATTGTAAATGGATGAGATAAATTGCTACCTTCTTATACCAGAATCGGGACCTCCTTATTGACAAATAGGGCTGAATCATTTGATCATTAAAATCCACCCCCCCATGTAGAGATTATAATCTTGGACACATGTTGGCTTTTCAATGGGACCTCGTCTTTTTTGTACCTCAATTGTAGTGCCGTCATGTATGGTGGACATCATGTGCACGTCCCTCTTATCCTTCCACCTCAAGGCCAGCACTTCGTTACATCTCAATGATTCTCTTTCCCCCCTTCGCAGGTTTTTGTTTGCTAGAGATTGTGGGAAGCCCTTCCTATTTTTTCTGGAGGTTCCACAGGCCAAGGTTTTTGCAATGTATAAGTGTTTGAAAAGGGGCAGGTTTGTGTAAAAGTTGTCAACATATATGTGATATCCTTTGTTCAGAAGTGGGTATGCCAGGTCCCATACAATCTTTCCAGTTGTGCCCATGTAGACCATGCATTCAGGGGGCTGGAGCTGGGAATCTCTTCCTTCATATATGCGGAACGCATACAGATATCCCGTGACTCTCTCACATAGCTTGTATAATTTTACTCCGTATCTGGCCCTTTTGCTAGGAATATATTGCTTTATTCCTAGCCGGCCTGAAAAGGGTACCAAGGACTCATCGACACATATATTCTGATCGGGGACATAGAGTTCTGCAAATTATTGAGAAAAGAAATTTATCAGTGGGCAAATCTTGTATAACTTGTCGTAATTTGGATGATTATGGGGAGGGCACTGGGTGTTGTCGCTGAAGTGAAGAAAGCGCATTATCATCTTGTATCGGGACCTGGACATTATGGCAGAATAAATGGGCATGTTGTGGATAGGGTTGGTGGACCAATAGGCATGTCCTTCATTTTTTTTTGTAATCCCCATGTTTAGGGTGAGGCCCATAAACACTTTGAACTCCTCCAAATTCAGTTCTCTCCACTCAAAAGGACGGGCATATGAAGATTGGGGGTTGTTGGCAATATATTGCTGGGCATATAAATTTGTCTGGTCCACAATAAATTGCAGCATAGTGTTGGGCAAAAACATATGAAATAAATCAATCTCTGAGAAATTTTGGGTGTTGGTCTGCACACCTGGCAGTGCTGTGAAAGGGGGAATAATTGGTGATGCAGAGTTGGAAGGCAGCCATGTTGGGTTGGCAAGACCATATGGCATGTATGTAGAGGCCCTGGCTCTTAGGAGGTGTGACACTCCAGTAGTTGGATTGGAATTTTCTGTGCTGGTACTCAGGCGTGATGTGGCAGGACTGGTACTGGGTCTGGGCATTTGTTCCTGGGGCCTATCGCCGGCGGCATTGCTGGTACTGGGCATTTGTTCCTGGGGCCTAACGCTGGCAGCAGCGCTGGTACTGGGCCTGGGAATTTGTCCCTGGGGCCTATTGCTGGTGGCAGCACTCGTACTGGGCCTGGGAATATAATCCTGGTTTCCAGAGTGCCGTGCCCTTTTGGGAGGGACCCATTCTTCCTCCGAATCATTTGCCGATTCACTATTCGGTTCAAATGCTGAATTGGATTCAGAATCAGAATTGGAATCTGATGAGAACTCCCCGTTGTTCTCATCGGTCATGGAGAGGATCTGGAATGCCTCCTAACTGTTGTATACTCTTTTGGATATGACGCGGTGTGACAGGTGGCAGGTGATGGTCACTGATGGGCTGTGCGATGGGTGGCAGCTGACGTTCATCACTGACAGCACTGACACCGTCATCACTGACAGGTGATGACGGTGTGACAGGCGATGGTCACTGATGGGTGACAGGCCATGGACAGTGATGGGTGACGGGTGATAGCTGGCGGTCACTAAAGGGTGACAGGTGATGGGTGATGGCTGACGGTCACTGATGGGTGACAGGTGATGGGTGACGGGTGATGGCTGGTGGTCACTGATGGGTGACGGGTGATGGCTGGCAGTCACTGATGGGTGACAGGTGATGGCTGGTGGTCACTTTTGGGTGACGGGTGATGGGTGATGGCTGGTGGTTACTGATGGGTGACGGGTGATGACTGGCGGTCTCTGATGGGTGACGGGTGATGGCTGGCGGTCACTGATGGGTGACAGGTGATGGCTGATGGGTGACGGGTGACAGGTGCACCACTGACGGTCACTGATTTATGACGGGGACAGGTGCACCGCTGACAGTCACTGATGGCAGTCCCTTATGTGACAGGTGCACTTTATTGGGTGACTGTGGTGACTGTTGGGTGACAAATGAAAATTGGGGAGGGGGCGATGGGACAGGTGTGGTGTTGGTGCAGACACTACAGAACACAGATCGGTAACTCACTGCTTCTGGCTCTTCTCTCCTCACAATGGAAACGGTGGGATGCGCGCACATTCCTTTGAAATGTCATTTTGCTGTCAGACTGTTCTAAACACGGGAAACATGCGCCCCTTTACAGGCATACTATAGACACCCCCCAGGTACGAAATTTAAAGGAATATTACACTATTATTGTTTCACTTTAAGCATTATTAAAATCACTGCTCCCAAAAAAAGGCAGTTTTTAAAACTTTTTTTGCATTGATCCATGTCCCCTGGGGCAGGACCTGGGTCCCCAAATACTTTTTATGACAATACCATGCATATAAGCCTTTAAAATTAGCACTTTTGATTAATCATGTTCATGTCCAAAAGACTTTAACGGTGTTCGCGTGTTCAAACAATTTTTTTGCCGGGGGGCGTGGCTAGCCGACGTGGTGTATGGACGCTCACTGAAAGAGCTCCTCTCTGCCAAGGGCCATCAGACACTTATACAGCGACCTACAGCCTAGAAATTTACTGCCATCAGAGCGGTTCAGCTGGGGGAACATCAAGGATGACATCCAGGAAAAGAAAAGAGGATATCTATCCCAACAAACTACCAGATTACTTTATGTGGCAGTGGCGGTCTCTTGAGCAAGATGGCGGCGGCAAGCAGGGGAAAGGCACACGAGGCTCTCACACACAGAACGGCGCTGCACAGGGGAGAAGGTCAAGCAGAGCTTACAGTTCACCCACCGCTGAGCAGTACTCCCTGCCTCCCTCAGCCTCATCCAGCCCAGCCAAAAGCAAGCCAAAGCTGGATCACACAGAGGAGGATGATGAAGAGGTAAGCTTGCACTCATCTCAGGATGATACCAGAAAACTGCAGGACTCCATAACTGACTTCCCCCCCGCTAACACACCAATAATGGACACTACACTTAAAGATATGTTGATATCTCTCAGATCCACATTGCATGCTGATATTCAATCACTGACTAGACAATTCAAGTCTGAAATATCATCAGTGAACAAGAGAATCTCACATGTTGAAACAAAGATGGGTGAATTTGCATGCACCTTCAATGACTTAGTTGATGCCCACAATGATAGAGATGACAACATGCTGCAAATGAAGCTAAAGTTAGCAAATTTAGAAGACAGGTCCAGGAGGAACAACGTTAAAATACGTGGGATACCTGAATCAGTTAAAAATCCTGACCTGAAACCTCACTTTATACAAATGCTGAAATCTGCCCTTCCAGAAGTTCCCCAAGATGAACTAGTAGTGGATCGTATCCATAGACTGCCTAAGCCTAAACATATAGCTGCCCACCTTCCCAGGGACACTATTGTCAGGATACATTTTTACCATGTCAAGGATCAGTTTATGGCAGCCACAAGAAACCGTGATTCCCTACCAGAGGAGTTCCAAGAACTATCCTTTTATGCTGATTTGTCAGCTTTTACCATGCAACAGAGGCGTCAACTAGCTTCTATCACGAAGCCACTGAACAACCATCATATCACCTATCGGTGGATATACCCAGCAAAACTCATGATAATAAGAGAGGGAACTACACATGTGATCTCTAACATCAAAGATGGCCTCCGTCTCCTGCGAGATTGGCAAATCATTCTCCATGACGCAGAAGTCCAAGACAACCATGGCTAGAAAGAAAGAGGTCCACAAACCAAACCTACTTCTAGGCAACCTCTACTACTATTGCATCACTGATGGCCCCGGGGATTGCCACCTTTCGTTTACCTGTTAAACACCCCTCGATTGAGCGGTTATTCTTACCGCACAGATTCTTTTAAGAATCACAAGTTTTGTTTGTTGCTGTTAACTGTTTTTTTTTCTTCAAGAAGTTTCCAAGAATCGGATCCATATCTGGGTAACCCAAAGAACTACCTACTACACCACCTGAACAGAAACCCCACCTGCAGTATTCTCTCACAGCATATCCGCAACCGCAAGTCCTTACGGACCACCACACTGCCAACGACTGAACATCGTCTACCTGATCAGAATTGAGCCGTTCATTGACCTCAAGGTAACCGGAATCTATATTGTTGTCAAGGCTTATAACTAAGAATAACTGAAACCTCATCATGCCAATCAAAATTGTATCCCTCAATGTAAAAGGCTTGAACAGCCCATACAAACGGCAAATGGCCTGGAAAGAAGCCAAAAATCTTCACTGTGATGTGATATGCTTCCAGGAAACCCATTTTGCAGAAAATAAATCACCTAATTTTCAAAATCGCCAGTTCCCACACATTTTTCAAGCAAATTATTCCTTGAAAAAAAGGGGTGTCGCCATAGTTATTAAAGATACTGTACAATTCCAAAGTCTAGATATCCATCTGGACAATTCAGGCAGATTCATTATTTTAGTATGTGAACTTAACGGCAAAAAATTCACCTTAGTGAACATTTACCTTCCAAACTCCAAACAGCTATCATTTCTAAATAAAGTATGGAAAAAAGTCTCATCGATGAAACAAGGTCATACCATCATGTGTGGAGATTTTAATGCTGTCCCTAATAGAGACCTAGATGTATCCAGCCAGACCAAACATTTGAGAAGCAGATTGACCCTGAACGATTTCATCTCATCTTCCGGTTTGTATGATGTGTGGAGGTGCCAACATTCCTCCGAAAGGGACTTTACATTTTTTTCCAGCGTTCACCATACATATTCTCGAATAGATTTATTTTTAGTTGATAAATTTATCCTACAACAGATTACAAAATCTGAACTGCACTGTATTACTTGGTCGGACCATGCTCTGATATCTGTAGTCGTGGGGGATCGTTGCGCCGAGACCAGGGCTAACAGATGGCGCAATGACATTTTCACACTATCTCAACCACAAAATCTAGCGAAAATCGAAAAAGCAATTAAAGAATTTTTTGCCATCAACGCCCCCTCGGTGAGTGACCCCTTCACGCTATGGAACGCACATAAGGTTTACATGAGAGGTTTACTCATACAGATAATTAGAAACAGAGATTAGAAAAGCTCAATGCTATACTAGCTCAAATTCAACAGTTAGAAAACTCAAACAAACAACATACTACGCAAAATAAGAGAAGCACTGTTTAAGTCCAGACAGGAACTGCGTACACTCCTAATATCAAGCCATAACCACCAATTGAGATCACTAAAAGCTCAGACATATAGATACGGGAATAAGGCAGGGAAGTCACTAGCCACACAATTAAAAGAAAAAACTATTAAACAAAAAATATCTTACCTCTTTAACCCCAAATCCAACAAAAAAGTTAACAACCCACAAGAAATAGCTGATGCCTTTAGCGATTACTACGAGCAACTATATAACCTTAAAAAGGACCCAGATACTTTTCAGCCCAATGACGAGGTGATCTCAGAATTTCTGGAGTTAATACATCTCCTTAAAATATCACAAGAAGATTTAATATACATAAACCAACCATTTACACTACAAGAAATAAACAACTCTATCAAGCGTCTCCCCCGCAACAAAGCCCCAGGCCCAGATGGTTACTCTTCAGAATATTATCAGTTATTCTCCTCCATCCTAACCCCTCGCTTACTTCCTGTTTTGAAGCTGCAACAACTACAGCAAAATTCCACTCAGAAATGCTTACAGCCACAATCATAACTCTCCCCAAACCAGGTAAAGAACCCAATCTTACACAAAACTTTCGGACAATATCTTATTAAATGTAGATGTCAAACTGCACGCTAAATTGATAGCAGATTATCCAGTATTCTACCCAAACTAATAAACTATGACCAGGTGGGATTTGTGATGGGTCGCCAGACCACAGATGCCACCAGAAGAATGTTAAATCTTCTTCATTAGGTGGAGGAGAACAAAGAGCCTTCTCTGCCTCTGGCCTTGGATGCAGAGAAGGCCTTTGATAGAGTGCATTGGGGGTACTTGTCCAAAGTCATGGATAAGTTTGGTCTGGTCGGCCCATTGCAAAAAGCCATAATGGCGCTATACTCCTCACCCTCCGCATTTGTATACACTGAAGGCATGTTCTCTAAGCCATTTCTCATTACAAATGGAACAAGACAGGGGTGCCCTCTGTCCCCCATAATTTTCACCATGCTTATGGAACCACTAGCGGAAAAAATAAGATCCCATCCCTCCATACATGGTATTACATCACAAGAACGTCACCACAAGATCTCATTATTTGTAGACGATGTTATTCTATCTCTATCGAACCCAGACAAATCATTACCCACAGCACATGATGTCCTTGCACAATTTAGCAAGATATCTTACTATAAAGTTAACGCATCTAAATCCAGCATATTAGGAATACATATACATAAAAAACTTGAAAACCACCTCAAACACTCCCTACCATATCCCTGGACAAACGAATCAATTAATTACTTAGCTATTAAGCTTACTTACCCGGTTTCGAAAATATATAACATTAACTATACCCCACTTCTTTCCTCCTTTCAGCCAGAACTGTCTAGACTCGGGAAACGCCACTTGACATGGCTAGGCCGATTAGCAGCGTACAAAATGCTCATCTTGCCGAAACTAATATACATATTCAGAGTTCTACCAATACCAGCCCCAGCATCATTCTTTAGTTTAATGCAAAAACAATTATCCAACTTTGTATGGGCAGGGAAAAGACCAAGGTGCTCCCCTGAAATACAAACTAAAAACAAAACGGTAGGAGGCATGGGCTTACCAATTCTGAAAGACTACCACACAGCAGCAGTTCTGGACCAACTTAAAAACTGGTTCTCTACCCCTATTGCTAAACCCTGGTGCCACTTGGAAATTGCACGATTAAACAAATTGTCACCATTATCATTTCTAATTGCTGCCAAAGCACATAAACAGAGTAGAAGACCCCTACCACAAACAATACAAGCAGTACTACAATCTTGGGAAGAGATCTGCAGTACAGGGAATGAATTTTACCCTTCAACAATGATACCCATTCCCCTTGACACACTGCAATGGACAATTCCCAACATTAACCTTCACAACTGGTATAAAGCAAAAATACTAAATATACTGGATATCATGTGTGGCAATAAGCTGTTACCGTTTAGCTCAATACAACAGAAATTTAATCTCAATAATTCTGAATTTTTAACGTATACCCAGATTACTTCATACCTCCAAGCGGATAAGGCCACACATGTATCCATAATAGAAAATGTATGGACCTTCCTCCAATCCAAAAACCCCAATATAAAAGGAATAAAAGTGATCTACAACTCTCTCCACTCTAAAGATGCTTTTACAAAAAATAACAAGATTATCAAATGGGAAAAGGAAATAGGTAAAGAGTTCACAGATCTACAATGGAAACAGGCGATTACTAATAACCGTAAATTCTCCAGATGTGCCAACTATGAGGAACTAACACAAAAACTAATGTTAAGATGGTACTACACACCGTATATTACGGCAAAATTCTCTAGAGACAACTCAAACTTATGTT
Source organism: Aquarana catesbeiana (assembly GCF_042186555.1). Lineage (NCBI taxonomy): Eukaryota > Metazoa > Chordata > Amphibia > Anura > Ranidae > Aquarana > Aquarana catesbeiana. Next base: position 40,819,246 of record NC_133324.1, read on the forward strand.
GGAGAGGGTGCGGACAGATAGGAACCCTAGCACATATGCTATGGTCATGCCCAGGAGTCAAAAAATTTTGGTGGAAGGTCTATGATATGCTTTCTAAATTAACTGATTGCACGGTGGTCCCAAAAATAGAACAAGCTATTCTAGGATTAAATATGGACCAATATAAACCTGAACATAGATGTATAGTAACACAAGTCTTGCTGGCAGCAAGAATGGAATTATATACAGGTGGAAATCTATTGATGTACCTACTACTAAGGACATAAAAATAAAAATAAACACTATAACAGAATATGAGAAAATTATGGCATACAGAGATGGAAACTTTTCAAGGTTTGAATTTAACTGGTCTCCATGGAAACTATTTCTCTCTTCCAATTATTTGTTTTAATCTTTCGTTTAGTCATTCAAACTAGCTGTAGCTGGTAATATATGCAAAGTAATACATCTCCGTATTCCCCGAGTCATTCTGATTATTACTTGAAATGTTTAATGATTTACTAATACACTACGGGGGGGGATCCTATGTGAGCACAGTGTGTTCCCATTGGGGTGCCCGGGGATCTTTTCCCCCTTTACACAAGTTTCGTATTCCTTGTTATTTGTTCACAGTTATTTATGAGACTCGCATAATTATCCATATCTCACAGATTCTTTACAGTAATAAAGCAACAATCATTAGGATACTTAGAAAAATGCTACAGATATATTTAATGTTTAAAAATTGTCTAATACTTTCGAATGTTTTCTGTACAGTTAGTACAGGATTGTTATTCAATCTTTTCCTGTATGACTGCATTTATGTGTATTTGTACTAAATATTTTTTCAATAAAAATTATTTGAACAAAAAAAAAAAAAACAAATACATTCCGGGCACATGTCTGGAATGTAATTGCCACATTGGTTGTGCTCTGTCAAACCATGAAATTGATCCCATCATAATTGATCACATGTGCAGCATCATGGCAGTTGAGAATCAAACAGATTGATAGTATTCACAATGGATCTACATCGCTGGACAATGTGATTGCCAATTGATTAAACTGGGGGTGTTATTTCCTTTGTTGTTCTCAATAAAGAACTTTTTCATGGAAAAAAAAAAAAAAAAAATGTTGCCTGTTCGCATGTTCTGGTGCGAACCGAACAGGGGGGTGTTCGGTTCATCCCTAGTGCTGATGAATATATACATATATATATTATATAGGGACTCTGGTAACCGGTACAATATACAAAACACTCAGTATAATTTTGATTAATCAATATCACATAAATGATTATCTATATGGATAAATGTATAATTCTTGTATATCCTGTGAATAGTTTTTTATCTAGGAAAAACACATGCTATATGTATATCTTTATACAGATATAGTCACGCTTTATATGTCTTTCATAACACTAATTGGTATCTTAAAACAATTCTTACTTGACAGAATTATCATTGGGTCAGTAGACACAAAAATCATAATTGTATTTATGTCCTGGAATATAATATATAATTTAAATGATTTATAATCATATGTAGTTTAAAATATCACTGAGTAGACAGAATTCTGATGTCTCTCAGAAATGTTTGAAATGAACTTTGGGCAGGCTCAATTTGTTTTTAGATAGCCCAGCTGTATACACACTCCTGGGGTCCTCACAATAAGTTTTGTTAAAGACTTTGTTTGACAATGGCTTGTCTCACCTGGAAAACAATGGCGTTTGCTGGGTTTCCCAAGCTTTATTGTTGCTTCAAAGCTTCTCAATTGAATCTTGCATGGGTTAGGAAAGGGGAATGGGGAAAATTTGGGACTTTAAATGAGGCCATGGCCTGGTAAGACTCTGCGCCTCCATCCCTGTCGCTATAAGCAAAAAAAGAAAAGAAGAAGGGTTTGTCGGGACTTTAAATGAAGCACGGGGTTAAAGGAAAGTACAAAGGTGGCTGGTAAAAGTTATTTGATATTATTCTGTAAAAAACATGGTTACAAACATTTAAACCATATACATACTTGATTTGATTGTAGCCGTATTAGTGCAATTGTGACAGAGAAAACTGAGTACTGTCCGTGATACTTTTTTATTTGCACTAACATACAATTTTTCAGGACAAGCTTTCGGGGTATGTCCCCTTCTTCAAGGTCCAAGCAGTACCGATTCACACATTTTTAAGCAGAATGTTAAAGAAAAAAAAAAAAAAAGAGAAAAACAAACACATACAAATCGATGGTAATAAAGATAGCAGCAGAGTTAGTGAGATAAGACAGAGGGAGAGCTATAGACTGGAGGGGTAATACTACAGCCCCCTCTGTGACTAGTATCCCCCCTCCATTATATAGCTCTCCCTCTGTCTTATCTCACTAACTCTGTTGCTATCTTTATTACCATTGATTTGTATGTGTTTGTTTTTCTCTTTTTTTTTCTTTAACATTCTGCTTACAAATTTGTGAATCAGTACTGCTTGGACCTTGAAGAAGGGGACATACTCCGAAAGCTTGTCCTGAAAAATTGTATGTTAGTGCAAATAAAAAAAGTATCACGGACAGTACTCAATTTTCTCAATCCATATACATAGAAATACATACTATGTACAATGCCAATTTCTACAACAGTGGAAACTGATAAATACATGGTTTTGAATGCATACCGCAGTAAAATAAAGAAACCACCAATGATAATGATGAGATAAACAATAGATAATAATTACAATATAACAACTGCATGACCTATGACCTTCCTGATCCTATCACAAGTAAAAAACATAGATACATTGGTAGGTATGTAATTTTGAAGCTGAAGTGCTAGAGTACACAGCATCTGGTAGCTCGACGCATTTCGCGGCTTGGTGCTGCTCATCGGGAGAAAGCACATGATTGGTCTAAAAATAAGGAATAATAACTGATTAAACTTAATAGCAAATGAGAAGAGAGGGGATCGGAGAATCCGCCTGTCAAACACTTACATATGAATATGCAGTCGTGGGCAAGGTATCAAGAATCACTGGCCACCCCAAACAGCGGGACGGGAGCTGAGGAGGCACATCCAGTGGTGACCGACTTCATGGGGTACATCAAAAGCAGACGCCGGGGTATCCAGAGCACTCCTAAAAGTGAATGTGTGACAACAAAGAAGTGTTGGACCTAATGATATGTGTAGATCAAAACATAAAATGGGGCTGTGTGAAAAAAAAAAAAATTATATAGTGAAAATGGAAATGTGCTGGATGGTGAGGATGCTGTTAGTGTAGGGGTGGGAGGGAAGAAGGGGTTGGGGGTGGGAAGAGAGGAAGGAAAGGAAAGGGGGGGAGAGGGGGGAGAGGAGAAAGGTAAAACAAGGAATGGGGAGGGTGTGGGTGGATTGGATGTTTGTGAAGCGAAAGGGGGAGGGTGGACGGCCATGGTAGAAGGTCGCCAACCAGACCCCTGAAGAGGGTAGTGAGTGTCAAATTTAAAGAGCCAAACTGGAAATCCCTCCCTCCCACCCCTACACTCACAGCATCCTCACCATCCAGCACATTTCCATTTTCACTATATAAATTTTTTTTTTTCACAAAGCCCCATTTTATGTTTTGATTTACACATATTATTAGGTCCAACACTTCTTTGTTGTCACACATTCACTTTTAGGAGTGCTCTGGATACCCCGGCGTCCGCTTTTGATGTACCCCATGAGGTCGGTCGCCACTGGATGTGCCTCCTCAGCTCTCGTCCCAGTGTTTGGGGTAGCCGGTGATTCCTGATACCATGCCCATGACTGCATATTCATATGTAAGTGTTTGACAGGCGGATTCTTCAATCCCCTCTCTTCTCATTTGCTATTAAGTTTAATCAGTTATTATTGCTTACTTTTAGACCAATCATGTGCTTGCTCCTGATGAGTGGCACCAAGCCACGAAAAGCGCGTCGAGCTACCAGATGCTGTGTACTCTAGCACTTCAGCTTCAAAATTACATACCTACCAATATATCTATGTTTTTTACTTGTGATAGGATCAGGAAGGTCATAGGTCATGCAGTTGTTATATTGTAATTATTATCTATTGTTGATCTCATCATTATCATTGGTGGTTTCTGTATTTTACTGTGGTATGCATTCAAAACCATGTATTTATCAGTTACCACTGTTGTAGAAATTGGCATTGTAAATAGTATGCATTTCTATGTATATGGAATAAATGTTTGTAACCATGTTTTTTACGGAATAATATCAAATAACTTTTACCAGCCACCTCTGTACTTTCCTTTAACCCCGTGCTTCATTTAAAGTCCTGACAAACCCTTCTTTTTTTCTTTTTTGCTCAATTCAATCTTGTTTACAGATCATAAAATATACTTTTGATCAGACAACCTAGTTACAGATTTCTCACTAAGTGGTAAGAACGCAGCACGTTCTACCTTTAAAAAAATTCTCATGTGACCGCCCTGGGCTTTGCAACCATATATCCCCATCTTAAACTTATGAGAAATGGTTATTTCTTCATCAAAGTTACAACAATTAATCCCCTGGTGAATGGGTCAAATCCCGTAGTCATTTGAGACAATTACCGAGGCAGAATCTTGAAGAAATATGGCTTCATTCGGGCTTTGTAAGTCTAGTTTGTAAAGATGGTTCCAGACTGTGGATATATAGTGTTTAAGGGGTGTAGACACCTGTAAATAGGTGTAATTCCTTTGGAGAAAGATGGGTTTCTGACCGATATGTGCATGTCAGGGCCGTTATAAGTCTGTTGGCTGGAAATGAATCACTCTGCTCACCTTTGATCTTGGCCATCCTGGTGGATTTGTCCGTGTAGACTGGCCATCAGTGGTATCCCTGGATCCCCCAAACAGTCCCTTCTTTGGATGTCTCACACATGTTGGACTATCGGTTCTGATAACCGGCTCATGGACATCTTAGTCCTGTAAAGGAAAATGGATTCCATGAGAAAAGACATATTTGTTTTTCACTAACATGATCTGTGCTTGAGATCTCAGTGTCAAGCTGGTATCCTGGGCTTCCTCAGAGCCCCCTTTAGTCCACTGTATAATCAGTCCTTTATCTTAATATTCTGGATGGCAAGACAATGTATGAAACTTTTGCTACGGGAGATAGAGCTCCAGGGCTCATTAACATGAGGACATTCATTTATATCTATGGATACCAGACACTAACAACTGACACTCTTAACCACTTGCCGACCAGCCGCCGCAGTAGTACTGTGGCAGAATGGCACTGCTGGGAGAAACAATGTTATGTAATGTCGCTTTGCCCTGTAGCCACTAGGGGCGCTGCTCACCCCCGGAGCCGATGCGAGTGCCCGGCGGTCATGATCACCACCGGGCTCCTGCGATCGCAGCTGACACATGGAGAACCGGGATCTGTGTGTTTGAACACACAGTTTCCGGTTCTCTTAAGGGGAGAAGAGACAGATCGTCTGTTCACAGAGTATGAACAGCGATCTGTCATCTCCCCAACACAGTCCCCTCCCCTTCAGTTAGAATCACCTCCCAGGGAACACAATTAACCCCTTAATCACCTCTAGTGCTAACCCCTTCCCTGCCAGTGGCATTTTTACAATAATCAATGCATTTTTATAGCACTGATCGCTGTATAAATGCCAGTGGTCCCAAAAATGTGTCAAAATTGGCCGATGTGTCCGCCATAATGTCATAGCCCTGATAACAAAAAAAAATTCAGATCTCCGCCATTACTAGTAAAAAAACATTTTTTAAATAAAAACGCCATAAAGCTATCCCCTATTTTGTAGACGCTATAACTTTTGCGCAAACTAATCAATATACACTTATTGCGATTTTTTTTTTACAAAATTATGTAGAAGAATACATATCAGCCTAAACTGAGGAAAAAAATTGTTTTTTTATATATTTTTGGGGATATTTATTATAGCAAAACGTAAAAAATATTGTGTTTTTTTCAAAATTGTCGTTCTTTTTTTGTTTATAGCGCAAAAAATAAAAAACGCAGAGGTGAGCAAATACCACCAAAAGAAAGCTCTATTTGTGGGAAAAAAAGGACATACTTTTTTTTGGGTGCAGCGTCTTATGACCGCGCAATTGTCAGTTAAAGCGGCGCAGTGCCGAATCGCAAAAAGTGCTCTGGTCAGGAAGGGGGTAAAATCTTCCAGGGCTGAAGCAGTTAAGAAGAATTTTAGAGCTTAATTGTAGTGGTTCTGCAATAATAAAACCATCAGAACATCTTACATTTACATGTGACATACTTACTGTCAGTAATAAAATGTATGACATTATAGTCAACCTTATACTTGGGAGGAATAAAACAAATAAAATCTCCTCCCTTTGGGGTGTCAATACAACTCATTTGAGGCAATCTAACTACCTTATGCAGGTGACTTCTCGTTAGGGATGAGTGGAACACCCTTTAAAAGTCTATGGGAGAAATCAAAAGTGCTAATTTCAAAGGCTTATTTCAAAGGTTATTGCCATAAAAAGTGTTTGGGGTCCTGCCCCAGGGGACATGTATCAATGCAAAAAAAGTTTTAAAAACGGCTGTTTTTTTGGGGAGCAGTGATTTTAATAATGCTTAAAGTGAAACAATAAAAGTGAAATATTCCTTTAAATTTTGTACCTGGGGGGTGTCTATAGTATGCCTGTAAAGTGGCCCATTTTTCCCGTGTTTAGAACAGTACCTGCACAAAATGACAATTCTAAAGGAAAAAAAGGACCAAAAAAAAAAAAACAGCCACCGATCTGCCTCCATGGCCCCGCCCCCTCTGATGTAAAGCCATTGTGAAGTCCTCATGTGTCAGAGGGGGTGGGGTCATCTGGGTATGTAAATGGGTGGCCCCGCCCTCCTCTGACGCCACGGGGAAGCCATTGGGAAGTCCCTGTGCGTCAGAGGGGGGCAGGGTCATCTGGGTACGTCACAGTGTGGCTCCGCCCTCAGTTATAAAAGAGTTGTCACCTGAGAGAATGGTCATTATGGCGGGTGCCTCCCATGGAGGCAGATCAGTGGCAGCGTGCAGGTTTTTTTCTTTTCCGTAGGCGGAGCAAGAAAAGAAGATGAATGGACTTTTGGGACATTTTTATTTTTTTAATTTTTAGTAAAGGACTTGTCCAAAAAATGTGTCTTGTGGTTTTTTTTAACATTCTGAAACTTTTTTGTGAAATGGTAAGGTACAATGTACCCATTACCATTTCAAACAGGGGAGGGCCGGATCTGGGTGTCGCTTTGGATCTAGGTGTCACTTTGTTAAAGGGGGCTTCCAGATGCTGATAAGCCCCCTGCCTGCAGACCCCCAAAACCACCGGGCAAGGGTTGTGTTGATGAGGCCCTTGTCCCCATCAACATGGGAACAAGGTGCTTTGGGGGCTACCTCAAAGCACCCTCACCGTGTTGAGGGCATGTGGCCTGGTACGGTTCAGGAGGGGGGGTGCTCTCTCGTTCCCCCCTTTTTTGCTGCAGCCTGCCAGGTTGCGTGCTCAGATAAGGGTCTGGTATGGATTTTTGGGGGGATCCCACGCCATTTTTTTCAATGACTTTTATCTGTATTGCCAAGACCCGACAATTAATTATAGCCACGAGTAGTTTTAAATGACAATTTTTCCTTTACAAATGTCATTTTGTGCAGGGACTGTTCTAAACATGGGAAAAATGCACCACTTTACAGGCATACTATATACACCCCCAGGTATGAAATTTAAAGGAATATTTCACTTTTATTGTTTCACTTTAAGAATTATTAAAATCACTGCTCCTGAAAAAACGGCATTGATACATGTCCCCTGGGGCAGGACCCGGGTCCCCAAACACTTTTTATGACAATACCATGCATATAAGCCTTTAAAATTAGCACTTTTGATTTCTCCCATAGACAATTAATTATAGGCACGAGTGGTTTTAAAATACCTTTTTTTTCCCTTTAGAAATGTCATTTTATGCATTGATTGTTCTAAACATGGGAAACATGTGCCACTTTAAAGGCATACTATAGGCACCCCCCAGGTAAGAAATTTTAAGGAATATGTCACTTTTATTGTTTCACTTTAACCATTTCAGCCCCAGACCATTTGGCTGGCCAAAGACCAGAGGACTTTTTACAATTTGGCACTGCGCTGCTTAAACTGGTAATTGCACAGTCATGCAATGTTGTACCCAGACGAAATTTGCGTCCTTTTTTTCCAATAAATAGAGCTTTCTTTTGATGGTATTGTTTTGGACCAAACAGAACCGCTCGGTACTCTTGTTTCTGTCCCCCTGGCCAAATTAACCTTCGATGTAAAAGTGTGCACACTCAACCACAAATCACTGACATGGACACGTTCAGTAAGTTTGGTACTTCTGACCTTTACTTCCTGGGCTCAGGATGATATACCGAGAGCCAGATATTTCGTTATCAAATCAAATATCAAATAAAACAAGTGTGTACAAACCACAAATTATACATATTCATTATTGTGACGAAATGTAAGCTTTGCTGGGTTATATCTGTATAAGGAGATAGCAGACTATCAAAGCTAGATATGGTGTCTTATTTTCAGTTCCTATTTCTCTTGAGTGTAGTCTCATAGGTGCAATCTTCTTCTTAACTTTCTTCTTTGTTCTTTAACTCTTGCAGTTCTGTTTCACATGAAAGGAGAAGCTGGCAGACATCTAATTTGAGCATGGTTAAGGCTAATAGCTGGTTATAAGAAAATAAGCACGAGGCAGGAGGTAGAGCCTAGCGGAGCAGACATGCATTGTTAGAGCTCCGCACCGCTGAGGAGAGAAGAGAAGGACAAAGCGGAGCCTGCAGGCTCAAAAGGTATCCATTTGAACCTTTTTGCCCCAGGGAACAAACTGTCAAAGTTTGGGCAGGAAATATGGTACTGGGAGGAAACCGTGGCAGAAATAAAAATCACCTCACAAAGAGCTCACAGGCACTCACTGCAACTGAAACAGCTCCAGTCACCTCACAAGATACAGCATCAGGGCGCTCTCACAGGCAGAAAATGTCACAGCAAGACTCTCCATTTGAGTCAGATACAGAACAAATCCTCTCACAAACTTCTCCACAAGCCTCCTCAACATCCCCAGTAATATTATTACAATTTGAAAAGATGCTTCATAAGGCTTTAAAACAAACCTCAGACCAAATAACAAAAAGCCTAACCAAAGAAATAAGAGAGCTGGGAAACAGCACTGCAGCCTTAGAAATAAAAATGGATGAAATTGAGATTACAACCCAAGAAAATATAACAGAATTGGAACAATTAAAAAAAGAGAATTTAATACTTCAAACTAAGCTTGAAGATTACGAAAATAGAGCCAGACGTTCAAACTTGCGCATAAGGGGAATACCTGAAACTGTGACAGACCTGCAATCTACTATTACTGCTTTATTACAAGAACTAAAGCCAGATATCCCTATTGAACGTTTAGAACTGGACAGAGTACACAGAGCCCTCACAGCCAAAAAGAAAGATGGACCCCCACGTGATATAATCACAAAATTTCATTATTACAGAACGAAAGAACAAATACTAATTGCTGCAAGAGAAAAAAAGGAACTTAATTTTCAAGGACACAATTATCAAATTTTTGCTGACCTATCCCAACTTACTATTACTAAAAGACGATCCATGAAACCCCAACTAATGGAACTGCAATGCCACAACATTATGTATCAATGGGGCTTCCCCTTTTCAGTCAGATTTAACTACCAAGGTACAATTTACAGAAGCAGATCAGCAGATGAACTACAACAAACCCTTTTAAAATTAAATCTGACAGAACCCACAAGCAGCAACTCTCCCACATGCAGAAGAATGGCATCATCTTCACCTTCAGGCAGCACCCAGAAAATTTCAGAACAAAATGGGAATCATCATTCTCACAAAAGAGGCCGTTATGCCACATCATCCATGGACCAAGAAGATTCAATGGACTGACATCCTAATTCCTGATATCTCTTCATTTATTATACTAAGAGATGGTTTTCTATAAAAAACCTGTATTTATAACTGAATGTAACTGCATTCTGATAGTCACACACCGTGTGGAATCATGTTACATTCCAGTTATATTTCTTACTACTTCTGATTCATATAGCCTTAGAATATACAGTATAAGTGAAATAAGGAAATTCTTGTTCAGTTATATATTATCAGGTAATAACAATAGATTTATTACTTTTTAGGACAAATATGTTCAATAATCCAGAAGTAATGGAAGCTTTTTCTTTCTTTTCTTAAAACAAATATATTATTACCTAACTAGTTCCTAGAATTATGTTTTTGTTTATTCTAATCTGAAGCAATACAACCTCAATTTTATGAGTTAACATATCTAAACAGTTGCATATGAATAAAATATGTAATTGTTTACTCTAAAAGGGTTAAAATCCCAAAATAATTCAAACTATCTTCATCAATACCAAAGTTATTAACAGTACCTTTCTAACTGAATTATTTAGCCTAGGGCAAGACTAACCATATACAACCACCCTGGAATAAATAATTTCAACAAAAACTATATTCTGCACTCCAATTAATGAAACATCATTTTGATGTCTTTTGACATAGCACTTCTCTCCTGTAAGCGGAAGATCCGTGTACCCCCATTAGCCCTCCTCATTCTCCCAACCATATTATGTGGGAGTGTGACGAAGGCACTTATTCCCCTGAGAGAGATATTTATTCTCTTTCACGGGTAAATTGTGATTACTTGCAAAAAATAATTTATACAATGTATCATCTAATCTCATATGTTTTTTGTTTACTCTTTACTCCAGAATTCACTGGTTTTCCTTTCTATTTTTTCATCTCTTCAGTCCACACAGGTTGATCTGCGCAGTCAGCTCTGCATAACAAAAAGTAAGTCAAAACTATTTGATCTATTGCCATGGCACCACTGAATATACTCTCCCTGAATGTTCAGGGAATAAATGTCCCTCAAAAAAGGACCAAAGCCTTCCGTACTTTCCATAACAAGAAGGCTCACATAGTATGCCTCCAAGAAACACACTTCACCAAAGATTCTACTCCAAAATATATTTCTCCTTTTTATCAACAAATTTACACGGCTTCTGCCTGTACCAAGCAAAGGGGAACTCTAATTGCATTTCACCGATCCACACCATTCACCTTATCATCAGAAATTAAAGACCCAGAAGGTAGATACCTGATACTCATGGGTTATATAATGGATACAGCAATCACGGTGATTTCCTACTACGCTCCTAACAAACAACCTACACCATTCCTCTCACATATATTACAAGTGATTAATACACACAAAATAGGAACAGTGATAATGTGTGGGGATTCGAACCAGGTCCTCCTCCCATTTCTAGATAAATCACCTTTTACACCATCCAAAATAACCCCTAGATTACCTTTTTCTCAACTTCTTTCCAAATACAATCTGGTAGATTCATGGAGAGAAAGTAACCCAATGAAAAAGAAATTCACTTATTTCTCGCACCCTCATCAAACCTTCACCAGAATAGATCATATTTTTCTAACAATAGGAATGATACCAGAAATTATTGCATCAGATATAATTCCGATTCCGTGGTCTGACCATAATGCAGTATACACTACTATAGCCTCAGCCATACCAAAAGCGCATGACCCAACGTGGTACTTACCGGACATAATGCTCAAACACCCACTACATCAGATGGCCATTGAACAAGCTTTAAAGGAATACATATCAATTAATAATACAACAGACATCTCCCCAATAACACTGTGGGAAGCTCATAAGCCTGTCTTGCGTGGTACAATACAAAGACAAATGGCACTATTTAAACGGGAACGCAAAAATCTAGCAAAAAAACTAGAACTCAATTTTAATGCAGCCTACATATCATTCCAAGATAATCCATCTCAGAGTACAAAATCTCATCTGGAAAAATCTAGATTGGAATAGGATCTATTTCTCACTGAGTCAGTTGATAAATCCCTCAAAACGCTCCAAACACAATTTCTACAAGAATACAAACAAACCAGGTACATATTTGGCTCGGGCATTAAATTCAACTAACAAATCTTTCAAACCAATACGTTTGAAATTATCAAAAAATGTATATACTTGTAATCCAGTTAAAATAGTCCATAAATTTCACTCACATCTCGCAACTTTATACAAGACAAACAATGAATTTAATCCTACAGAGGCTGAATCCTTCTTCTCAAAAATAACCTTACCTGAGTTATCTCAGAATCAAAAAAGCAGTTTGGATGAGCCTATAACTATACAGTACCTGACCGCGAGATTGTGTTTCCAGCGCGATAGCATCGCGCTGGTTCTCGGCGACAGGGTACTGTCCTTGTCGCGCTGGCTCACTCATCGGGAAAGGAAAACTGTTTTCCTTCCGCGATGAGTGACAGGCAGTGCTGACAGCTGTCTGGTATGAATCCTGAGGTGGGAACACCGCGCCAAATTTTAAATGAAAAAAAACAGCGTGGGTTCCCCCCCAGGGGCATACCAGGACCTTAGGTCTGGCATGGATTGCAAGGGGAACCCCCTACGCCGAAAAATTGGCGTGGGGGTCCCCCCAAAATCCATGCCAGACCCTTATCTGAGCACGCAGCCCGGCCAGCCAGGAAAGGGGGTGGGGACGAGCGAGCGCCCCCCCCCTGAGCCGTACCAAGCCGCATGCCCTCAACATGGGGGGGTGGGTGCCTTGGGGGAGGAGGGGCGCCCTGCGGGGCCCCCCCTCCCCAAAGCACCTTGTCCCCATGTTGATGAGGACAAGGGCCTCTTCCCGACAACCCTGGCCGTTGGTTGTCGGGGTCTGCGGGTGGGGGGCTTATCGGAATCCGGGAGCCCCCTTTAATGAAGGGGGCCCCCAGATCCCGGCCCCCCACCCTGTGTGAATGAGTTTGGGGTACATGGTACCCCTACCCATTCACCTAGGGAAAAGTGTCAATATTAAAAAAAACACAGTACACAGGTTTTAGGAGTAATTTATTAGTCAGCTCCGGGGTCTTCTTCCAACTTCGGGGGGTCTCCTTCCGACTTCTCCCGGTGTTCGGCCTCTTCTCCCGGTGTTCGGCCTCTTCTCCGGGCCCCGCCGCTATCTTCTTCCAGCTCTATTGCCAGCGAGGGGCCCGGTCTGCTGCCGCTGTCTCGCTGCCGCTGTCTCGCCACCGCTGTCTCTTCTTCTCTTCTTCCCCGATGTTGACACGACGCTCTCTCTGCAGGGACACTAGCGTCATAAGGGGGCGTGACCCCAGAGTCCCTGCGCATGCTGGGACCATGACGTCGTAAGGGGGCGGGGTCACCGCCTATATAAATGGCTCCGCAGCTCGCACACAGCATTCGAGCCGGAGAGAGCGTCGTGTCAACATCGGGGAAGAAGAGAAGAAGAGACAGCGGCGGCGAGACAGCGGCAGCGAGACAGCGGCAGCAGACCAGGTCCCTCGCTGGCAATAGAGCTGGAAGAAGATAGCGGCGGGGCCCGGAGAAGAGGCCGAACACCGGGAGAAGTCGGAAGGAAACCCCCCGAAGTTGGAAGAAGACCCCAGAGCTGACTAATAAATTACTCCTAAAACCTGTGTACTGTGTTTTTTTTTTATATTGACACTTTTCCCTAGGTGAATGGGTAGGGGTACCATGTACCCCAAACTCATTCACACAGGGTGGGGGGCCGGGATCTGGGGGCCCCCTTCATTAAAGGGGGCTCCCGGATTCCAATAAGCCCCCCGCCCGCAGACCCCGACAACCAACGGCCAGGGTTGTCAGGAAGAGGCCCTTGTCCTCATCAACATGGGGACAAGGTGCTTTGGGGAGGGGGGCCCCGCAGGGCGCCCTTCCTCCCCCAAGGCACCCACCCCCCCATGTTGAGGGCATGCGGCTTGGTATGGCTCAGGGGGGGGGGGGCGCTCGCTCGTTCCCACCCCCTTTCCTGGCCGGCCGGGCTGCGTGCTCGGATAAGGGTCTGGCATGGATTTTGGGGGGACCACTACGCCAATTTTTCGGCGTAGGGGGTTTCTCTTACAATCCATGCCAGACCTAAGGTCCTGGTATGCCCCTGGGAGGGAACACACGCCGGTTTTTTCATTTAAAATTTGGCGCGGTGTTCTCGCCTCAGGATTCATACCAGACAGCTGTCAGCACTGCATGTCACTCATCGCGGAAGGAAAACAAAGTTTTCCTTTCGCGATGAGTGAACCATCTCGGCGCTGGCCCCTGCGACGGGGCTCGCAGGTGTCAAATCTCGCCGAGAAATGCGGCGAGATTGACAAAATCTCGCGGTCACCTACTGTAGATGAAGTTGCTAACGCCATAAAAGACCTAAAACTTAACAAAAGACCAGGCCCAGACGGATACTCGGCTTTATACTATAAACCATTCTCAGAAATACTCTCTCCCATTCTCACTGAAACTTTTAACAAACTTCTAGATGGACATTCTTTTCGGCAAGAAACACTAATGGCAATTGTTTGTATGATCCCAAAACCCCTTTCTGATGATACTTCCTGTGTGAATTATCGGCCTATCTCTCTGTTAAACCTCGATATTAAATTATTAGCAAAAATAATAGCAAAACGCCTCAATAGCATTATAGGAAAATTAATACATAGAGATCAAGTAGGCTTCATGCCAAATAGACAGGCAGGCGATAATATACGCAGGGCAGTGTTATTGGCACATATTGCTAAAAAATGGAAAATTCCTTTATGTTTTCTATCTCTCGATATTAAGAGGGCATTTGACACAGTATCCTGGCAATATATGCAATATTCATTACAAAAATGGGGTTTTGGACCCCACTTTTTAACATGGATCAAAGCATTATATAATAAACCCAAAGCCTATATAAAATATGCTGGATACAAATCTGAAGCCTTTAATATCGAAAGAGGTACCCGACAGGGTTGCCCATTATCTCCCTTATTATTTGCCCTTATACTCGAACCCATGGCCCAATACATCAGAACAAACCAAACTATAACTGGCATTGAAGTAGGAGGTATTACACACAAATTATGTATATTTGCAGACGATATATTACTTTTTCTATCATCACCACAGGTCTCTGGTCCTAACTTAATACCAGCTCTTGATGAATTTGCAGCCCTATCCGGCCTTATGATTAATCCAAAGAAATGCCTAGTGCTTAATATTTCACTCACAAACATGGAATTGATCCCGGCTAGGGCTGCACTCCCATTCACATGGGCAGAAAAATCAATCCCATATCTTGGAATTCATTTAACAGCATCTCATTCTGACTTATTCTCAACCAATTATCCTCCTGTATTAAGACAGATCACAAATCTAATAAAACAATGGTTGCAACTTCCTTTATCCTGGATAGGGAAGATTAATGCACTCAAAATGACTATTCTACCCAAATTGCTTTATCTATTCAGAGTCCTCCCTATTCCAATTCCTTCCTATTTTTTGAGAATAGTACAAAAAAGAGCAACTTTGTTTCTCTCTCTCTAAACCACTTATACCTATACACACACTACATCTTCCCAAAAATAAAGGAGGCCTGGGATACCCTAATTTTACTAACTACTACAGAGCAGCACATTTGGCCAGTCTGTCCAAATACCATGCAAAACAGGAAATCCCATTATGGGTATTTATAGAGGCTTCAGAAAATGACCCTCTATTAATATCAAACTTATTATGGCTTGATCCTAAAGACCGCTTTAAAATTCATAATCCCATAACTAAACACTTCTTATCTCTCTGGGATAAACTAAAAACCAAATATCAGTTACAATCTCCACACAATCCTCTCCTTTCTTTTATCAGAAATCCGGCCTTTTATCCGGCATGGATCTACCCAAATTCTTTTAAAGCTTGGACAACATCAGGCATTCAGACACTAAATGACTTCATAGCATCTAAATCATTCCTTTCATTCCAATCGCTTAGAGAAAAATATGATCTACCAAACTCTGAGATATTTAGATATCTCCAAATCAAAAATTTCTATACACCATTCCTAAAGGGGGATACACCATTATCCCAATTATCCATTTTTGAATCAATCTGTACAAAAGATCCATTTGCTAAAGGTACAATTTCATCACTATATAATCAACTATATGGAGTAGCAAATCTTAATAGACCCTCTTACGTTCAGAGGTGGGAGGAGGACCTGGGACGAACTTTAGAAGACACGGACTGGTCTAACATATGGCTCACATCTAAGTCATCTTCACCCAACATCTTAGCACTGGAGACAAATTATAAAGTCCTAACTCGCTGGTACCTTGTACCCGCTAGAGTGGCAAAATATTCACCTAATACCTCAGCTCTTTGTTTTCGAGGATGCCCAGAAATAGGCACACATTTACACATATGGTGGACGTGCCCAGTAATCCAAACCTTCTGGAAGGAAGTCTTCGTGATTGCATCTAAAATATTTAAAAAAATAATACAACCAGATCCTTATATAACTTTACTTAATCTAAAACCAGAATGGTTAACACTCTCTCAATTCAAACTTATGATCCAACTAACAACGGCTGCAAAACAAACAGTGGCCAAGGCATGGAAATCTCCTACATTGGTACTAGCAGAAACAATTCACAGAATGAATAATACAATGTCCCATGCTAAGATGGTAGCCATCGATCAAAATCAAATTCCAAAATTTGAAAAACTTTGGCATCCTTGGATAAAACAACAGTTCCTGTCAAACTTCAATGACTCTGTCCTTTTGCCATGGTAGCAGATTAAATGACTTACAGAGACACCCATTCTAAGGCTTCAAAGAGAACTAAAAAAAAATAATAAACTGACGAGCGGGACAACCTTGTGGACCATACCTCTGCCTTTCTACCCTTTTTCTTCTTTCTCTTTCCTTTTCTCCACCTTACGATTAAAGCTCATTATCAGAATTTATTTGACCTATATACACTCTACCTGTAAACAATATATATAGTAGGTATAAATCATTTAAATACCTACAAAAGGAAATGATATATATCTTTAATTTAGGTTTACGTGAACCCAATGCTTAATATTTGAAATTTCATGATATTTACCTATATAAACCCTACTGTAAAACAATGAGCTTACTTTATAGATCCTTGTAAACTTACTTTATGTATCTTTATAATATTGTATACTCAATAAACTTCTTTTGACAAGGAAAATAAGCACTTACATCTATATGGTTATATCAGTGAAATGAGCATTTCACAATAACACTCGTAATCACATTCCATTACAGGTATTTGATTGTCTCTGCGATTTTTATTTTTTGCGATATAAATGGAAAAAGCCTGAAAATTTGGAAAAAAAAAATGATATTTTCTAATTTGTGTTATAAGAAAAATCCAATAAACTCAAATTTAGTCATACATTTAGGCCAAAATGTATTCAGCCACATGTCTTTGGTAAAAAAAAATGTCAATGAGCGTATATTTATTGGTTTGCACAAAAGTTATAGTGTCTACAAACTAGGGTACATTTTCTGGAATTTACGCAGCTTTTAGTTTATGACTGCCTATCTCATTTTTTGAGGTGCTAAAATGGAAGGGCAGTACAAAACCTCAAGATGGCACAAAACCCAGCCAAATGACCCCATTTTGGAAAGTAGACACCCCAAGCTATTTGCTGAGAGGCATGTTGAGTCCATGGAATATTTTATATTTTGCCACAAGTTGCGGGAAAATGACAAACTTTTTTTTTTGCACAAAGTTTCAATCAAATGATATATTGCTCACACATGCCATGGGAATATGTGGAATTACACCCCAAAATAAATTCTGCTACTTCTCCTGAGTACGGGGATACCACATGTGTGCGACTTTTTGGGAGCCTAGCTGCGTATACCACCTTCAGGATTTCTAAGGGCATAAATTTTTGATTTCACTCCTCACTACCTATCACAGTTTTGAAGGCCATAAAATGCCAAGATAGCACCCCCCCCCAAATGACCCCATTTTGAAAAGTAGACACCCCAAGCTATTTGCTGAGAGGCATGGTGAGTATTTTGCAGCTGCCATTTGTTTTTGAAAATGAAGAAAGAAATTTTCAAAACTTTGTGACAAAAAGCGAGATCTGCAAAATACTCACCATACCTTTCAGCAAATAGCTTGATGTGTCTACTTTCCAAAATGGGGTCATTTGGGGGGGTTTGTGCCATCTGGGCATTCCATGGCCTCCAAAACTGTAATAGGCTGTGAGGAGTGAAATCAGAAATTTACACCCTAATGCCACGTACACGCGACCAGTTTAGCCGTCGTAATAAACTCTGACAGTTTCTCCGGCGGAACTCCGACGGAATTCCATTCAAGCGGTCTTGCCTACACATGGTCAACCCAAAGACTGACCAAAGTCCAACTGTCCAGAATGTGGTGACGTACAACACTTACGATGAGTCTAGAAAAAGGTTAATTAGTTCAATAGCCAGTAGCCAATAGCTTCTGTCTTGTACTTGCTTCAGAGCATGCGTCTTCCTTGGTCCGTCGGACCAGCATACAGACGATCGGTTTTCCTGATAGGAGTTGGGTCTGTCGAAAAGATTTAGAACATGTTCCATTTCTAGGTCCATCAGAGTTTTCTAAAAAAAGTCAGATGAGGCCTACACACGATCGGTATATACGATGAAAAGCTTCCATCAGACTTTTTCTGTTGGACATTCCGCTTATGTGTACGCAGCATTAGAAAGCCTGAAGGAGGTGCTTGGGTTTCAGGGTACCGTACGTGGCTAGGCTCCCAAAAAGTCTCACACATGTGGTATCCCCGTACTCAGGAGAAGCATCAGAATGTATTTTGGGGTGTAATTTCACATGTGCCCATGACATGTTTGAGCAATATATCATTTAGTGACAACTTTGTGCAAAAAGAAAAAAAAAAAGTGTCTTTCTTGTGTCAAAATATAAAATATTCCATGGACTTGACATGCCTCTCAGCAAATAGCTTTGGGTGTCTACTTTCCAAAATGGGGTCATTTGGGGAGGTTTTGAACTGTCCTCGCATTTTATGCACAACATTTAGAAGCTTATGTCACACATCACCCACTCTTCTAACCACTTGAAGACAAAGCCCTTTCTGACACTTTTTGTTTACATAGTCACATAGTTACATCGTATGTGAGGTTGAAAAAAGACACAAGTCCATCAAGTCCAACCTATGTGTGTGATTATATGTCAGTATTACATTGTATATCCTTTTCTTGAAACTATCGATGCCCCCCCCCGCTGAGACCACAGCCTGTGGAAGGGAATTCCACATCCTTGCCGCTCTTACAGTAAAAACCCTCTAGGTAGTTTAGGGTTAAACCTCTTTTGTTCTAATTTTAATGAGTGGCCATGAGTCTTGTTAAACTCTCTTCTGCAAACAAGTTTTATTCCTATTGTGGGGTCACCAGTACGGTATTTGTATTTAGAAATCAAATCCCCTCTCAAGTGTCTCTTCTCCAGAGAGAATAAGTTCAGCGCTCAAAACCTTTCCTCATAACTAATATCCTCCAGACCCTTTATTAGCTTTGTTGCCCTTCTTTGTACTCGCTCCATTTCCAGTACATCCTTCCTGAGGATTGGTGCCCAAAACTGGACAGCATACTCTAGGTGCGGCCGGACCAGAGTCTTGTAGAGTGGGAGAATTATCGTTTTACCTCTGGAGTTGATCCCCTTTTTAATGCATGCCAATATTCTGTTTGCTTTGTTAGCAGCAACTTGGCATTGCATGCCATTGCTGAGCCTATCATCTACTAGGACCCCCAGGTCCTTTTCCATCCTAGATTCCCCCAGAGGTTATCCCCCCAGTGTATAGATTGCATTCATATTTTTGCCACCCAGATGCATTATTTTACGTTTTTCTACATTGAACCTCATTTGCCATGTAGATGCCCAACCCATTCATTTGTTCAGATCTTTTTGCAAGGTTTCCACATCCTGCAGGGAAGTTATTGCCCTGCTTAGCTTAGTATCATCTGCAAATACAGAGATTGAACTGTTTACCCCCATCCTCCAGGTCGTTTATGAACAAATTAAACAAGATTGGTCCCAGCACAGAACCCTGGGGAACCCCACTACCCACCCCTGACCATTCTGAGTACTCCCCATTTATCACCACCCTCTGAACACGCCCTTGTAGCCAGTTTTCAATCCATGTACTCACCCTATGGTCCATGCCAACGCACCTTATTTTGTACAGTAAACGTTTATGGGGAACTGTGTAAAATGCTTTTGCAAAATAAAGATACAACACGTGTACGGGCTTTCCTTTATCTAGCTGGCAACTCACCTCCTCATAGAAGGTTAGTAGATTGGTTTGGCAAGAACGATTCTTCATGAATCCATGCTGATTACTGCTAATAATACCATGCTCACTACTAAAATCTTGAATATAGTCCCTTATTATCCCCTCCAAGAGTTTACATACTATTGATGTTAGGCTACCTGGTCTGTAATTCCCAGGGATGTATTTTGGGCCCTTTTTAAATATTGGTGCTACATTGGCTTTTCTCCAATCAGCTGGTAACCATTCCAGTCAGTAGAATGTCTGTAAAAATTAGAAACAACGGTCTGGCAATCAATTGACTGAGTTCCCTAAGTACCCTCGGGTGCAAGCCATCTGGTCCCAGTGATTTATTAATGTTAAGTTTCTCAAGTCTAATTTTAATTGTGTCCTCTGTTAACCATGGAGGTGCTTCCTGTGATGTGTTATGAGGATAAACACTGCAGTTTTGGTTATTGAAGCCACCCGATTCCCTCATGAAGACTGAGGAGAAGAATAAATTCAATACCTTCGCCATCTCCCCATCCTTTGCAACCAGATATCCTTCCTCATTCTTTATGGGGCCAATGTGGTCTGTCCTCCCTTTTTTACTGTTTACATACTTAAAGAATTTATTGGGATTTTTCTTGCTCTCCTCCGCTATGTGTAAAATATGTTTAAATTACTTTGAACTCCCAAACATTATTTTTTTTTTAAAGAAAAGGCCCTACAGATTAAAATGGTGGGTGTTTAATTTTTTTTTTTTCACACAGTATTTGTGCAGCGATTTTTCAAACGCATTTTTTTTGGAAAAAACACACTTTTTTAATTTTAATGCACTAAAACACACTATATTGCCCAAATGTTTGATGAAATAAAAAGATGATCTTAGGCCACATACATGTGGATACCAAACACGACATGAATATAAAACTGCGCACAAACGTGCAGCGGCGACAAACTACATACATTTTTAAAATCCTTTAAAAGCCTTTACAGGTTACCACTTTAGATTTACAGAGGAGATCTACTGTTAATATTACTGCCCTTGATCTGACCTTCGCGGTGATACCTAACATGCATGGTGCAATTGCTGTTTACATATGACGCCAGACCGACGCTTGCGTTCGCCTTTGCGCAAGAGCACGGGGGGGGGGGGCAGGGGTGCTTTTTTTTTTTAAATGATTTATTTTGCTTTTTTAATTTTATTTTTAATCTGTTCCTTTCATTTATATTTTTTTATCATTTTTAGTGTTATCTCAGGGAATGTAAATATCCCTTATGATAGCAACAGGTAGTGACAGGTACTCTTTTTTGAAAAAATTGGGGTCTATTAGACCCTAGATCTCTCCTCTGCCCTCAAAGCATCTGACCACACCAAGATCGGTGTGATAAAATGCTTTTCCGATTTCCCAATGGCGCTGTTTATATCCGGCGAAATCTAAGTCATTAAATGCTCGTAGCTTCCGGTTTCTTAGGCCATAGAGATGATTGGAGCCATTCTGGTATCTGATCAGCTCTATGGTCAGCTGGCAGAACCACCGCCTGCATTCTCAGGTTCCCTGTTGGGACAAGAGAGCCAGAGAAAACCATGGAAGACGGTAGAGGGGGGGGACATTCCCTCCCACTGCTTGTAAAAGCAGTCTAGAGGCTAATTAGCCACTAGTATTGCTTTTACGTGAAAGCCGACCGCTGGCTGAAAAGAATTATACCAAGATGATACCTAAACCCACAGGCATCATTCTGTTATAACCACTCAAAGTCCAGCAACATACCAGTACGTTGTTGGTCCTTGTTGGGCATGTTTTGTAATCTTTTTATCATGCAGCCTGTGGGTTAAACGAAAAAAAAGAGGTTGATCAGTGGGTATGCCCACCATTAGAATACTTCCCTTCATCCACCCACTTCTAATGATGGGCATACATGCACCATTTTGTTTTTAACCATGGTGGTGAAATCACCTCCTACGCTGGAGTCATGGCTTTATGTATCGTGGGAGCAAACGCTGTTGCTGTCAAGATAAATAAATCCGCACTGCAGCTGAATGGCCTAAAAAATATATGCCGAAGCATGGGGGCATCCGCCCCAAAAGTTAGGAGCAAATCGCTCCCTCACGCCTGCTGCCAAATGGTGTACCTGCTAAGCAAATGATGGTTAACAATAAAACAAAGTAACATTACAGTATAACAGTACGATTTACCATACCTGCAAAGCAAATACAAAAAACAGTAAAAAATAAAACATTTTTTAATGCAACCTGTGCCTAAAATATATATATATATGCCAAAGCATGGGGGCATCTGCCCCAAAAGTTATGAGCAAATCGCTCCTCACCCCTGCTGCCCCCACACTTCGGCATATATGCTTTTTTTTAAACTGTGGTGGTGAAATCACCTCCGACAGCCCTGGAGTCATGGCTTTATGCATCGTGGGAACAAACACTGTTGCTGTCAAGATAAATAAATCTGCACTGCTGCTGAATGGCGTACCTGCTAAGCAAATGATGGTTAACAACAAAACAAAGTAACATTACAGTATAACAGTAAGACATACCATACCTGCAAAGCTAATACAAAAAAATAGTAAAAAATAAAACTATTTTTGTTTTTTTATTTTTAATTTTTTTGTGATTTTTTAATTTTTTATTTACACTTTTATTTGTAACTGTAACTGTAATGGTTCGGTTCCAGGTTCGGGTCTCCAAAATGCAATGGCATCTTGGGAGACCCTGTGAAAGTTTGCCTAGTCTGTGCAGTGCTGTACCCTATGCTAATACTCAACTAGTGTATGATAGCGTTCAAAACAGTCACCAATGCAAAGACCAGGATTGTCAGGACAGGAGGGACAAAAATAGTGGGTGTCACGCTTATATCCACGCTTTCTACAGACACAACAGTTTCTTTGGAGGGCTCGTTGGATAGGGGTACTCGGGAGGACATACGGAAAATGCCTCTCATGCAGCCTTTTTACTGCATTTGGATTGGGAAGTTGAGGTGGAGCACCGTCTGGAAACAGACAATCTCTTCCTGGAATTTAAGGAAGGATACAGTCCATCCTGAAGCTCTGTATAGCACATGAGCGTTCAGCAAATGGAGGGATAATAAGAATGTTTCCATTCTTTCCCCTTCATGCAGAGAAATTTGGACCGTCGTGTCTGCTTGAAGGGTGGAAAGAACCAAAACATTCTTATTATCCCTCCACTTCATAGCGAGCAAATTATTATACTTCAAGCAGGCTCTCTCCCCCAGCCTAAGAAGGAATCTACAAGCCGCTGGGGAAAGCCCCGGCGAATAGATCATACGGTGCCACATGCTCCAATCTGATGATCAAACAAGTGACTAAAAAGTGGCACGCTTATGTAAGAATAAGGTTGACACCAAGTCCCACACAATCTTGCCAGTGTTCCCTATGTAGTCAGGGCAGTTTTTTGGCTCTACGTAACTATCTCTTCCCTTGTAAACCATAAAACTACATGTATAGCCTGTTGCCCTGTCACAGAGGTTATACATCTTGACCTCTTATCTGGCACGCTTGCTGGGAAGATACTGTTTGAATGGCAAGTGGCCAGAAAACTTAATCAGGGACTCATCAACGCAGACAACTTGATGGGGAGTAAACAAGTCTGCAAAACGTTGGTTGAAGTGCTTTATGAGGGGGGCCGAATTTTGTAGAGCCGATCGTATCCAGGGTCTCCACGAGGATGAGAGTTCATTGTTGTTGAAGTGCATGAACTGCAAAATCTGCTTGTATCGTGCCCTGGCCATGGAAGCAGAGAACACGGGCATATGGTGAATTGGGTCAGTGGACCAATATGACCGCAACTCATTCTTTTTAGTGGTGATCTATTGACCAGCATACAAAGTTCTTTGGTCCACAATAGATCTATAGAGATCTTCGGTGAAAAACAGCGAATAAGAATCAAGTGACGTAAAATCAACTGTTTCCACCTGAATGCCAGGTTGGCCAGTGAATGGGGGAAGTACGGGTGCTGCAGAAGTGGTGGGCTCCCAATTAGGCAAATTCTGCAGGAAGGACACTATGGGCATGATGGGCCTGTCTTTGTCTTCTTGGTGGCAGCGGGACACTACTTGTGCTTGCCACCTCACCAGCTTGAACTGCACTTATGGGACTTGCCACATCACCACGTTTTACTGCAGTGCTGGTTTGACTACAACCAGGGTGTACTAGGCCGCTGGTGCTTGCCAGTTCACCAGAAGGAATAGCGGCACTAGTACTTCTCTGCGCCATACAAGAGCCCTGCGATTCTTGCACCTCAACAGCAGAAGAAGATCGGGGTCTGGTATGCCTGACCTTGGCAAGGAACCACAACTCCGTCGTCAGAGCTATCTGTCATGGAGCCGCTGTTGTCTACAGGATTGTATTCTGAGCCTGAATCTAACGGATGAGTGACTTCGTCTTCACTATCTGTCATGCTCAGAAACGTGTAGACCTCTCTTCACTAGTGTACCTTCGATTTGCTATTTTGGTCTCTAAATTTACTGGTACACTAGTGAGACTCACAGGTAAAAAAGCTCCTAGGCTGTCAGAAACTGTGTCAAAACGCTACCAAAAAAACTGTTAGCTATCGCAGGGATCAGGCCTGACTCTACGAATGCTGCAATTATGTGTGTTGTGTTTTGTAAGTGACAGTGATCGATCGATACTGTACTTGGGTGGGCTGGGCTGGGCAGAGGGGCAAAATGCAGGTGCTAGCAGGTATCTGGGCTGATCCCGATAACACTGCATTTTTGGGAACCCTAAACTGCTGGGGACGCTAGTATAGATCTGATCAGATATTGATCCGTCCACTCCTAAACCACTAAGGGAGGTGTATGCTGCGTGCGTGGGTGTTAGCGGTATTGGCACTAACCTGACGCTGCCTGGGGCGACGCAGACCCTATCTGACACTAAAACCTAACTGATATCACCCACCGGGCGATCAGGGGGTTAAACCTTTATTAGGTAATAAACGGTGGGTGCCCTGACACTATAAAATACAAACTAACTAACCAGTGTCACCCGTAACAGTTATAAGGTGATCACTGGTGAAGGAGTTAACTAGGGGGCAATCAAGGGGTTAAAACCTTTATTAGGTAGTATATGGGGGTACCTGACGCTATAAAAAGCTGACGGTGAACCTAAATATTTACCTGGCTAACTAGCGTCACCTCTGACACTAATACGGCGATCAGAAAAAAGATCACTTAGTGGCACTGGCGATAGGGGGTGATCAAAGGGTTAAACCTTTATTAGGGGGGTTAAGGGGGTACCCTAGACCTAAAGGGGCCTACCACTAACTGACCTAACACTTATAACAGTCACAAATGACACCAATGCAGTGATCAGTAAAAAAATAAAAACTGCTATTGGTGTCACTGTGACAGGGGGTGCAGGGGGGGGTGATTTGTGTGCCTCTGTGTTCTACTGTTCGTGTAGTGTTGGTACACTTACTTGATGTCTTCTCTCCTTGCGCGCTGGACCGAAAAGACCGACACGAGGAGAGATGACATCACTTCCTCTGCTTCTGTTTACATTACAGAAGCAGATGAAGCTTCTCATTCGTCAGGAACGATCGCGAGGGGCTGGCCATGAATCGGTGGCCTCCCCCTCATCACGGATCACTTCTGGAATGATTCCAACTGCCGCAGGCACCGGGGGGGCCCAATCAGGCTCCCCGCCCGCTGGGAGGCAGGGACATACAGGTACGCCCATATGCCTGCCCGTGCCATTCTGCCAACGTACATCCACGTGCGGTGGTCGGCAACTGGTTAAGCATTATTAAAATCACTGGTCCCGAAAAAAGAGCTCTTTTTAAAACTTTTGTTTGCATTGATCCATGTCCCCTGGGGCAGGACCCAGGTCCCCAAACACTTTTTATGAAAATAACTTGCACATTAAGCCTTAAAATTAGCACTTTTGATTTTTCATGTTCGTGTCCCATAGACTTTAAAGGTGTTCGCGTGTTCTAACAAATTTTTTGCCTCTTCTCATGTTCTGCTGCAAATCAAACCGGGGGGTGTTCGGTTCATCCCTACTCCTCATCTTTTACTAGAATATCGGACCATTTAGGCCTCCTGACATCATTAGTGCCTTTAGGATTTGGGCTTCCTCTGGAATTACAGTCTTCGGTGACTTCATTGGAATTGGGTTGTTTGGAGCGACCTGCTTATGTCAGAGGAATGAAGTGACCACTGAAAATTAGGAGAATAATTAATATCTAACAAGCATGATCCCCCGGTAGGGATTTCAGGATCCTCACTATTGTGACCTGGGGAAAAATATGGTGTTAGAACCTCTGTCTCCTATATCTTTATACAGTGCATTCCTCTGATTTATTTTAACATGGGCGCTTCAAAGGCTCTGTGGACCTTGGCTGGCCAAAGGATTTGCCCCTAAATAAGTGTTATTTAAGTTCTGTGCAGCAATGAAACCATGTAAACAATCCATAATTTGATTTATTTTGGTCTCTGCGTTGCTTACAGGCTTATCAGAATTAGGTTGTTGGGCCCGGTTCCGGTAATTTCTGGGGACTTCTGGCTCAGTCTGATCAGACATATCCCCATCAGAATTACTGTCTTGATTACGGAGTGGTGGTCTGGGCCTTAGTTGCTCCTTATCTTCTTTAAGATTTTGGGGTGTCCTAACAAGTGGTGGCTCCCTATTTACCTGTGTAGGTCCCCAGGGCCAATTATACCAGTTATAGTGAGGGTTTCCACCCTCAGGGTTAAATCCAGCCCTTCTTGGATACTCCCTATAGTTTCTCCTAAACCTTGGGTCCGGTTGCCTTGGAGGATACTCCTGAGGTGGTCTTTGTGTTCCCCCTCTAAAGGGTGGTCTCTGCTCCCCCCTTCTGATTGGTGGGGTATCTGGTCTCCCGCTGGGGAAACAATGTGGCATATCTCCTCTGACTGTATCAGTGTATGTCTTTTTCTTGTGTACAGGAAGCCAAGGTTGGGTCCTAGACAGGTGCTATATATAGCACCGATTTTTGGGTTATGGTCCCTTTAAGGGAATTGTGGTAGTATTCAGGGGGTCACCCAGGAGGGGTGAGGAATTTACGGGAATAGCTTTAATCAGGAGAGGACTAACTCGCAGTTCTCTCTGTGTTAATAAAGAGATATTTGGGACCCAGAATTTCAGAGGCTCTGAAGTGATATTCGGGTGGGAATGAGCCTCCACTCCTGACTACAGGGATTCCAGCACACACAGGAAGCAGCTCTTCAAGGCAGAAAGTAGTGGTAGGAGGGGTGCTGAGGAGGAGTTGGTGAATACACCTGTCTTGAAGAGCTGTGAGTCTGCTGGGGTATGCTAAAAAGATTCAACAAGGACTTTTAAACCCTTGGGGCAAAGACCCATCCATGAACTGTATGTGTCTTTTTACTTTTACTTTGTGCTGAAGATAAGCCGACTTTATTTTGTATTTTTGTGCTTGTGTGCTGCTGGAAGCCTGTTGTGGATATTCCACTATTCTCTTGCACTAATAAGCGCCCTTTCAGCATAATGGTATAATGCATCTTACATAATCCATGGACATGAAGGTCAGTCGGTCTGGGATCCTCTGTGTCTTGTACTTGGGTTGGGCTTCAGGGCATCATCATCTGCTCGGGCTCTGTTCACTCATCCAATCAAGCAACAGTAGCACCTCATCATGGCATATAGATGAATAGAAACAAAAATAACATGAGTATATATACCCCTGCTTCCTTCAACTATGATCCGCTGCAAAACAAAAAATTAAATCCCCAAAGATTCCCAAACCCTTAAAAGGACTTCAATCTTCATTAGTTGTAGCTCTGGCTTTGCCTTGCAGGGATCTAAACCTTATCCATATGGGCCTGAATTTTATCACTAGTATCCCTGATTCAGGTATAACAATCTTTACTATGAATTCCCAGAAACCCCCCTTGGACTGTGAGAACCTCCTTATAGCTTCAATAGTTACATGAAACATCTCATCCTCAATGGATGAGAAATTGTTCAATTGTTTCATAAGCTCAAGCCCCCAAAGTGTACAAGCAGGAAACCATGCCCAGACCTGGTCGGGTTGGTGAACAATTCCCTTCTAGCTGTCCCTGTCATTCTTACCTTCTCTCGCGCCATCAGATCCTCACGATCGGCCGCAACATAAGATGCTTGGACGAGTTTCACCAGCACACATGAACCTCTTGCATTAGGGGAAAAAAGTGCAGCGCTGGATAAATATACCATGACAAACTTAGATATAAATATTTAAAAAGGATGCAAATATTAAAATTAATAAGTATAAATATGTGATCACAAAATATAAATTGATATGGAATTATAATAAAATAAAGATAAAATATGATTTTCATAAACCCTAGTGTCCATATATTGTTAAACAATGTGAAGTGGTGAAATAGTGACTTCACTGCAGATGTATATATGTGACTTCCACCGCAATATAACGCCTGTCACCTTGAGAAGATTAAAGGCTTACCGGAAAGCCTTTTTAAAAAGGCATATTGACACCAACACTGGAATCCCTGGGTGCTTCCTCCAACAGGCGAACCTCAGCCGTCATGGAAAAGGATATCCCCCTCACAGATGTCCAAGCAATGCTCCAAAGTGCTCACCTCCAGGATAGTGGGTACACATCAGCAGAGTATTCACTTCATATGAACTGTGTACATCCACTAGAGATCTGATGAAAGGAGACCGCGGAAATCCCTTTTAACTGATTGCTGCCCGCCAGCTGTCATATGACGGCCAGGCGGCGCGGCTTTCGTTCTGGGAGGGCGTCATATGACGCTCTCGCCTTCCCTACCCACCAGGGGGCGCGTTCACCGCTGACGGCAATCACGCACCCGCCGTGTCACTGGGCACCCGATGCACGTGCCCGGTGGCTGCGATGTCCGCCGGGCACACGCGATTGCCCGGTAACATGGCAGGACGTGGATCTGTGTGTGTAAACACACAGATCCACGTCCTGTCAGAGAGAAGAGGAGACCGATCTGTGTTCTCAGTACAGAGCAACACAGATCGGTCTCCTCCCCTTGTGAGTCCCCTCCCCCTTCAGTTAGAAACATTCCCTAGGAACACAGTTAACCCCTCGATCACCTCCTAGTGTTAACCCCTTCCCTGCCAGTCACATTTATACAGTAATCAGTGCATTTTTATAGCACGGATCGCTGTATAAATGTGAATGGTCCCAAAAATGTTTCAAAAGTGTCCAATGTGTCTGCCGCAATATCGCAGTCACAATAAAAATCGCATATCGCCGCCATGACTAGTAAAAAAAAAAATAATAATAATAATGCTATAAAACCAATCAATATACGCTTATTGCGATTTTTTTTTACCAAAAATATGTAGAAGAATAAGTATCGACCTAAACTGAGATAAAAATTTGTTTAAAAAAAAAATGGATGGGGCAGGAGGCGGAGCCTAGCAGAGCAGACATGCATTGTTAGAGCTCCACACCGCTGAGGAGAGAAGAGAAGGACAAAGCGGAGCCTGCAGGCTCAAAAGGTATCCATTTGAACCTTTTTGCCCCAGGGAACAAACTGTCAAAGTTTGGGCAGGAAATATGGTACTGGGAGGAAACCGTGGCAGAAATAAAAATCACCTCACAAAGAGCTCACAGGCACTCACTGCAGCTGAAGCAGCTCCAGTCACCTCACAAGATACAGCATCAGGGCGCTCTCACAGACAGAAAATGTCACAGCAAGACTCTTCATTTGAGTCAGATACAGAACAAATCCTCTCACAAACTTCTCCACAAGCCTCCTCAGTATCCCCAGTAATATTATTACAATTTGAAAAGATGCTTCATAAGGCTTTAAAACAAACCTCAGACCAAATAACAAAAAGCCTAACCAAAGAAATAAGAGAGCTGGGAAACCGCACCGCAGCCTTAGAAATAAAAATGGATGAAATTGAAATTACAACCCAAGAAAATATAACAGAATTGGAACAATTAAAAAAAGGGAATTTAATACTTCAAACTAAGCTCGAAGATTACGAAAATAGAGCCAGACGTTCAAACTTACGCATAAGGGGAATACCTGAAACTGTGACAGACCTGCAATCTACTATTACTGCTCTATTACAAGAACTAAAGCCAGATATCCCTATTGAACGTTTAGAACTGGACAGAGTACACAGAGCCCTCACAGCCAAAAAGAAAGATGGACCCCCACGTGATATAATCACAAAATTTCATTATTACAGAACGAAAGAACAAATACTAATTGCTGCAAGAAAAAAAAAAGGAACTTAATTTTCAAGGACACAATTATCAAATTTTTGCTGACCTGTCCCAACTTACTATTACTAAAAGACGATCCATGAAACCCCAACTAATGGAACTGCAACGCCACAACATTATGTATCAATGGGGCTTCCCCTTTTCAGTCAGATTTAACTACCAAGGTACAATTTACAGAAGCAGATCAGCAGATGAACTACAACAAACCCTTTTAAAATTAAATCTGACAGAACCCACAAGCAGCAACACTCCCACACGCAGAAGAATGGCATCATCTTCACCTTCAGGCAGCACCCAGAAAATTTCAGAACAAAATGGGAATCATCATTCTCACAAAAGAGGCCGTTATGCCACATCATCCATGGACCAAGAAGATTCAATGGACTGACATCCTAATTCCTGATATCTCTTCATTTATTATACTAAGAGATGGTTCTCTATAAAAAAACCTATATTTATAACTGAATGTAACTGCATTCTGATAGTCACACACTGTGTGGGATCATGTTACATTCCAGTTATATTTCTTATTACTTCTGATTCATATAGCCTTAGAATATATAAGTGAAATAAGGAAATTCTTGTTCAGTTATACATTATCAGGTAATAACAATAGATTTATTACTTTTTAGGACAAATATGTTCAATAATCCAGAAGTAATGGAAGCTTTTTCTTTCTTTTCTTAAAACAAATATATTATTACCTAACTAGTTCCTAGAATTATGTTTTTGTTTATTCTAATCTGAAGCAATACAACCTCAATTTTATGAGTTAACATATCTAAACAGTTACGTATGAATAAAATATGTAATTGTTTACTCTAAAAGGGTTAAAATCCCAAAATAATTCAAACTATCTTCATCAATACCAAAGTTATTAACAGTACCTTTCTAACTGAATTATTTAGCCTAGGGCAAGACTAACCATATACAACCACCCTGGAATAAATAATTTCAACAAAAACTATATTCTGCACTCCAATTAATGAAACATCATTTTGATGTCTTTTGACATAGCACTTCTCTCCTGTAAGCGGAAGATCCGTGTACCCCCATTAGCCCTCCTCATTCTCCCAACCATATTATGTGGGAGTGTGACGAAGGCACTTATTCCCCTGAGAGAGATATTTATTCTCTTTCACGGGTAAATTGTGATTACTTGCAAAAAATAATTTATACAATGTATCATCTAATCTCATATGTTTTTTGTTTACTCTTTACTCCAGAATTCACTGGTTTCTTTTCTATCTATTCATCTCTTCAGTCCACACAAGTTGATCTGCGCAGTCAGCTCTGCATAACAAAAAGTAAGTCAAAACTATTTGATCTATTGCCATGGCACCACTGAATATACTTTCCCTGAATGTTCAGGGAATAAATGTCCCTCAAAAAAGGACCAAAGCCTTCCGTACTTTCCATAACAAGAAGGCTCACATAGTATGCCTCCAAGAAACACACTTCACCAAAGATTCTACTCCAAAATATATTTCTCCTTTTTATCAACAAATTTACATGGCTTCTGCCTGTACCAAGCAAAGGGGAACTCTAATTGCATTTCACCGATCCACACCATTCACCTTATCATCAGAAATTAAAGACCTAGAAGGTAGATACCTGATACTCATGGGTTATATAATGGATACAGCAATCACTGTGATTTCCTACTACACTCCTAACAAAGAACCTACACCATTCCTCTCACATATATTACAAGTGAGTAATACACACAAAATAGGAACAGTGATAATGTGTGGGGATTCGAACCAGGTCCTCCTCCCATTTCTAGATAAATCACCTTTTACACCATCCAAAATAACCTCTAGATTACCTTTTTCTCAACTTCTTTCCAAATACAATCTGGTAGATTCATGGAGAGAAAGTAACCCAATGAAAAAGAAATTCACTTATTTCTCGCACCCTCATCAAACCTTCACCAGAATAGATCATATTTTTCTAACAATAGGAATGATACCAGAAATTATTGCATCAGATATAATTCCGATTCCGTGGTCTGACCATAATGCAGTATACACTACTATAGCCTCAGCCATACCAAAAGCGCATGACCCAACGTGGTACTTACCGGACATAATGCTCAAACACCCACTACATCAGATGGCCATTGAACAAGCTTTAAAGGAATACATATCAATTAATAATACAACAGACATCTCCCCAATAACACTGTGGGAAGCTCATAAGCTTGTCTTGCGTGGTACAATACAAAGACAAATGGCACTATTTAAACGGGAACGCAAAAATCTAGCAAAAAAACTAGAACTCAATTTTAATGCAGCCTACATATCATTCCAAGATAATCCATCTCAGAGTACAAAATCTCATCTGGAAAAATCTAGATTGGAATACGATCTATTTCTCACTGAGTCAGTTGATAAATCCCTCAAACGCTCCAAACACAATTTCTACATGAATACAAACAAACCAGGTACTTATTTGGCTCGGGCATTAAATTCAACTAACAAATCTTTCAAACCAATACGTTTGAAATTATCAAAAAATGTTTACACTTGTAATCCAGTTAAAACAGTCCATAAATTTCACTCACATCTCGCAACTTTATACAAGACAAACAATGAATTTAATCCTACAGAGGCTGAATCCTTCTTCTCAAAAATAACCTTACCTGAGTTATCTCAGAATCAAAAAAGCAGTTTGGATGAGCCTATAACTATAGATGAAGTTGCTAACGTCATAAAAGACCTAAAACTTAACAAAAGACCAGGCTCAGACGGCTACTCGGCTTTATACTATAAAACATTCTCAGAAATACTCTCTCCCATTCTCACTGAAACTTTTAACAAACTTCTAGATGGACATTCTTTTCGGCAAGAAACACTAATGGCAATTGTTTGTATGATCCCAAAACCCCTTTCTGATGATACTTCCTGTGTGAATTATCGGCCTATCTCTCTGTTAAACCTCGATATTAAATTATTAGCAAAAATAATAGCAAAACGCCTCAATAGCATTATAGGAAAATTAATACATAGAGATCAAGTAGGCTTCAAGCCAAATAGACAGGCAGGCGATAATATACGCAGGGCAGTGTTATTGGCACATATTGCTAAAAAACGGAAAATCCCTTTATGTTTTCTATCTCTCGATATTAAGAGGGCATTTGACACAGTATCCTGGCAATATATGCAATATTCATTACAAAAATGGGGTTTTGGACCCCACTTTTTAACATGGATCAAAGCATTATATAATAAACACAAAGCCTATATAAAATATGCTGGATACAAATCTGAAGCCTTTAATATCGAAAGAGGTACCCGACAGGGTTGCCCATTATCTCCCTTATTATTTGCCCTTATACTCGAACCCATGGCCCAATACATCAGAACAAACCAAACTATAACTGGCATTGAAGTAGGAGGTATTACACACAAATTATGTATATTTGCAGACGATATATTACTTTTTCTATCATCACCACAGGTCTCTGGTCCTAACTTAATACCAGCTCTTGATGGGTTTGCAGCCCTATCCGGCCTTATGATTAATCCTAAGAAATGCCTAGTGCTTAATATTTCACTCACAAACATGGAATTGATCCCGGCTAGGGCTGCACTCCCATTCACATGGGCAGAAAAATCAATCCCATATCTTGGAATTCATTTAACAGCATCTCATTCTGACTTATTCTCAACCAATTATCCTCCTGTATTAAGACAGATCACAAATCTAATAAAACAATGGTCGCAACTTCCTTTATCCTGGATAGGGAAGATTAATGCAATCAAAATGACTATTCTACCCAAATTGCTTTATCTATTCAGAGTCCTCCCTATTCCAATTCCTTCCTATTTTTTGAGAATAGTACAAAAAAGAGCAACTTCGTTTATATGGGGCTCTTCTAAACCACGTATACCTATACACACACTACATCTTCCCAAAAATAAAGGAGGCCTGGGATACCCTAATTTTACTAACTACTACAGAGCAGCACATTTGGCCAGTCTGTCCAAATACCATGCAAAACAGGAAATCCCATTATGGGTATTTATAGAGGCTTCAGAAAATGACCCTCTATTAATATCAAATTTATTATGGCTTGATCCTAAAGACCGCTTTAAAATTCATAATCCCATAACTAAACACTTCTTATCTCTCTGGGATAAACTAAAAACCAAATATCAGTTACAATCTCCACACAATCCTCTCCTTTCTTTTATCAGAAATCCGGCCTTTTATCCGGCATGGATCTACCCAAATTCTTTTAAAGCTTGGACAACATCAGGCATTCAGACACTAAATGACTTCATAGCATCTAAATCATTCCTTTCATTCCCATCGCTTAGAGAAAAATATGATCTACCAAACTCTGAGATATTTAGATATCTCCAAATCAAAAATTTCTATACACCATTCCTAAAGGGGGATACACCATTATCCCAATTATCCATTTTTGAATCAATCTGTACAAAAGATCCATTTGCTAAAGGTACAATTTCATCACTTTATAATCAATTATATGGAGTAGCAAATCTTAATAGACCCTCTTATGTTCAGAGGTGGGAGGAGGACCTGGGACGAACTTTAGAAGACACGGACTGGTCTAACATATGGCTCACATCTAAGTCATCTTCACCCAACATCTTAGCACTGGAGACAAATTATAAAGTCCTAACTCACTGGTACCTTGTACCCGCTAGAGTGGCAAAATATTCACCTAATACCTCAGCTCTTTGTTTTCGAGGATGCCCAGAAATAGGCACATATTTACACATATGGTGGACATGCCCAGTAATCCAAACCTTCTGGAAGGAAGTCTTCCTGATTGCATCTAAAATATTTAAAAAAATAATACAACCAGATCCATATTTAACTTTACTTAATCTAAAACCGGAATGGTTAACACTCTCTCAATTCAAACTTATGATCCAACTAATAACGGCTGCAAAACAAACAGTGGCCAAGGCATGGAAATCTCCTACATTGGTACTAGCAGAAACAATTCACAGAATGAATAATACAATGTCCCATGCTAAGATGGTAGCCATCGATCAAAATCAAATTCCAAAATTTGAAAAACTTTGGCATCCTTGGATAAAACAACAGTTCCTGTCAAACTTCAATGACTCTGTCCTGTTGCCATGGTAACAGATTAAATGACTTACAGAGACACCCATTCTAAGGCTTCAAAGAGAACTAAAAAGAATAATAAACTGACGAACGGGACAACCTTGTGGACCATACCTCTGCCTTTCAACCCTTTTTCTTCTTTCTCTTTCCTTTTCTCCACCTTACGATTAAAGCTCATTATCAGAATTTATTTGACCTATATACACTCTACTTGTAAACAATATGTATAGTAGGTATAAATCATTTAAATACCTACAAAAGTAACTAAGGAAATTATATATATCTTTAATTTAGGTTTATGTGAACCCAATGTTTAATATTTGAAATTTCATGATATTTACCTATATAAACCCTACTGTAAAACAATGAGCTTACTTTATAGATCCTTGTAAACTTACTTTATGTATCTTTATAACATTGTATACTCAATAAACTTCTTTTGACAAGGAAAAAAAAAATGGATATTTATTATAACAAAAAGTAAAAAATACTGTGTTTTTTTTTTCAAACTTGTCCCTCTTCTTTTGTTTATAGTGCAAAAAAAAAAAAACCGCAGATGTGATCAAATACCACCAAAATAATGTTCTATTTGTGGGGAAAAAATAATAAAAATTTCATTTGGGTACACTGTTGCATGACCGCGCAATTGTCATTCAAAATGTGACAGCGCTGAAAGCTGAAAAATTGCTTGGGCAGGAAGGGGGTTAAAATGCCCTGTATTAAGATGGTTAAAAAGGCATAGTGACACCAACACTGGAAAAGGATACCCCCCTCACAGATGTCCGAGCAATGCTCCAAAGTGCTCACCTCCAGGATAGTGGGTACACATCAGCAGAGTATTCACTTCATATGAACCGTGTACATCCACCGGAGATCTGATGAAAGGAGACCTCTTTTAAGTTGCTGTTCTGAACAAACTTTTTCCCTGTCCAGGACAACAATCTACACAAGTCATGCAATCTACTTGTCCCATACATAGGTAATAATCACAATTCATACATTTCTATTTCTCATATACTTATTACACAACATACAGTTACTTACACATAACAAACATGCAATAAAAATTACAGCATTATACCAAAAGACGAAAAATGTGTTCTTTTGCAAAGCAGAACCTACATAACACATCAGACAGCCTAATGATCCGATTGTGAAGGAGGTTCTGTTCACTCCTACCATGGCCCGCCAAAAACTGTCATGGTATTCTACTATATTATACTATTGCTCTAATAAGCGCCCTTTCAGCATAATGGTATAATGCATCTTTAAATAACCCATGTCTCCCCTCTTCCCCAGTAAAGAGACATAGTCACCTCTCTGATGTCTTTAGCTCCATCACTCAAATCAACTGCCCTCCTTACTCCCTGGGAGCCACCTTTATTTATATAAACAAATGGAAATCACAAACAGGAAGCCCTGGCCCAACAGCTAATCGCTTCCTCCACAGGATGTGACAACACAGGATGGGACAACACAGAACATGACCAAACAAGGATATGACCAAACGAGGATATGAGTGCAGATGTATGTCATGGCACCTCAAATATGTTGATCAGGTAACATCTGTGCATAGCACAGGGGCCTTTTTGCCGGCAGACATATCCTCACTCTGCAAACACCTCTCTCCAACCCCAGGAAGTTTTCCATTACCTAACGGATCTCAACCAGCATCAGTCTGCCCCAGTCAGCTCTTCAGAGCAGGTTGCAGGAGAACTAACACTGGGAGACACTATGACAATTCATATTAAAATACATCTTCATAAAATTTCCACAACAAGCCTTATTTTGATTTGCTTGCTAAAAATAAAAGCCTTTTTGTTTAAAGTTTAACGGCTTTGTGGAGCTACAAGCCCCCAAACTTTACACTTGGCTTCAAAATGGAATGATTGAGGAGATATATGAGTTTCAGCCACAAATATAATTATAGGTTCAGGCCTTCCTTTGTTTTCACTGGTCTTTTGGATAGAGTATACATTTTTGCTCTCTTTTACCAGTGAACACCTCCCTTTGTAGTCTTTCGCTAAACTCATTTTTATGTAGGTAGTGCCTCAAAGAATATGGATTTAAACTCAGGGTGATTGTAATCTGGCTCCTTTTCTGCGAAGTGGTAAGCACTTTTGAGCACAGCCAGAAATTCAATGGAGCTTTGATGACTGGTACAATCTTAGGTTGTGTATAGCTGCTCTAGGCGCAGTAACATTTTTGTATGGGCCAAATTCTAGATGACAGTGGTGTTTAATTTCTTGCCATGAAGTACCGTACATACCTTTTAAAGATTCGCAAATCTATGGTGTTTGGTTTCAAATATCCACAGCAAGAAATGAATCCTAGACTGGGCATCACCTAGGACCAAAACTGATAGGGTATTTTCATAGGTTTCAATGTGGTCAATAATATACTGTACATGGATCCCCTCTTCTTAAAGACCGGGACAGCACTATTTAAAAATTGTATTATTTTTGAAGCCTCCTATTTAGGGGTGACTGTCTTTTTCTCTGAACCTAAAAAAAACTGAATAGACCTACCTTTATGTGGTGGTTCAATTTTTACCCCCACTGTGCTCTACAGATGGCTTGGGGTAGGATATAGATTCTTTTTCTGATTCCTCTCTGTTGTCTAACTCCCAAACTTCATATTGAGAGTCAGATATTGGATTATTGTCAGACTTTCAGGGTTAGGCATCTGAGCATTACCCTGGGGCATGAACTTCAATGCTTTTTCAATTCTAATTGCTTAATTAGGAATTCCTGTCCAGATCTAAATTGATTTATTTCTCCTTCTAATTTTCCACTGCCTATTACTCGGCAAGTTTCGTCAGGGAACCCTTTTCCTTGCCTATAACTCTCCAGATCCTCTATTAATTGTTTACACTTTTTATTTAATCAGTGATTTGTATCCTGGTTTATTTTGCTGTTCTTTTGCAACAATTCTAGTTTATCTTGCATTGTCAAACTTAAGAAAACGATCTGCCTAATCAGTGGCCTCCTTTATTTTTCTAGTGAGCTCACATTGCCTTTCTTTTAAAAAGGGACTGGGACCCTAAGATATCCTTCCCCTGTTGGGTATTTTGAAGTTTAAACTCATTGCAAAGATACAGCAGGACAGGCTATAGTTCTAAAAGTAAGTAATCATGCCTTTTTATGTGCTTCTTTATCTTAGAGAAGCTGTCTGTGAGTTCATAGATTTCACCTTTCACGTTCCACATGTCTTTTACTAAATGACTGGCACAGCTTTTAAGGTCTTTAATGTATGCTTCTACATCAGCTTCAATAGCCAATCTTTTTTTGGCATGAGCCACCATTTCAATTTTGGAAACAATTTTCAACATGTCCTGCACTTGTACCAATTTTGATTGAGTATTAATACCACCACTAGGGGCTGACTCTTGACAATCACTAGCAGCAGAAGATCCACTTTGACCAGACATTTTTTTTGGCTATATATATATATATATATATATATATATATATATATATATATATATACATATCTATCTATCTATCTATCTATCTATCTATCTATCTATCTATCTATCTATCTATCTATCTATCTATCTATATATATATCTATATATATATATATATAGATATATATATAGATATATATAATTTTTTTTTTTTTTTTAATTAATAAATACTAATTTTATGTAAAACATTATTTATGTCACCACAATAACTATAATTAATCCTTTCAAAATACTAACATTATCTCAGCGGTGCCTCCAATTTTATGTTGTGAGTGTGGTATGTAAATTTAATGATAAT
The DNA here is from genome assembly GCF_042186555.1 of Aquarana catesbeiana. Classification (NCBI taxonomy): domain Eukaryota; kingdom Metazoa; phylum Chordata; class Amphibia; order Anura; family Ranidae; genus Aquarana; species Aquarana catesbeiana. The sequence goes on from NC_133324.1 coordinate 40,858,474, forward strand.
AAGTATGGGGAATTTTAAATAAATAAATAAAGTGTTTTGATGAATGGTACGTGATAAATAAAAGGGTAATGTTTGAATCTATGTATAATGAATCGCAGTGCCTCCAGCCAGCCAAAGACATTAACGCAACAATAAAACTATTTTCCTTAATATTTGACATATAACCCTAGGGTAGCCCCAGTCGACTATGTTAAAAAGGTTGTGGTTAACCGCTCCTTAAATTCAAAAACACAATATCTCTTGCCGCTCGGAAGACAATTTTCTGACTTTCTCCAGCCGGAAGGAAGTCAAAATATGTCTTCCGGAGCCAACAGATTTGATCAATTTGAAAGAAGTCTTAATTTTACAGGGCTGCCAGGTTGGATTTGGCAATAAATAATTTCCCTGGGACCACAATAGCCAAATAAGTTGCAATACAGGTTGATCTTGATTTCACCCACTGACGGCTTCAGCACATGGCAAGACAAATAATGTGAGACAATTATTAAATACTAAACTACCCTTCACACAGCACTTCATAAGATTAAAATATAAATAGTAAAATATGATTCCTATCATTTTGGGAACAAAAATGTGATCAACATTTATATGGTCAGTATCTCACCACTGTTTAAAGGAAAGGTTGTATATTCAATTTGTCCTAAGAGCAACGTCCAACGAGATGGGGAGTGGTCACTTATTACCAAGCTTGTGTTCATCCAGAGAGTGTATGTCAGAGTGTGGATTTGTGGTCGTCAGTATCTTGAATCATGTGTGTGTCTCTTTTTTTATGGTGAAAATTGTTGGATGGTTACCTCCCTCTCCTCATGTTTACCAACTCGTGATTGCTTGGCTCCAAATATGGGAGGTAACTGCTCTAATTCTCACCCGGCCATCTGTGATCATGGTAAAGGTGTAATCAGAATATGATGTCTAGTGTTATTATGAAATGTATTTTCCCTCCTTAATGGTTTTACTTAAATTAAAATTTGGTAATGCGATTTTGGTGAAACTATAAATACTTTAAGAGTTACTGAGAGTGTTTAAGATATTGAATTCATGAAGTGCTAGGGTTTTTGGTGGTAAAGTTTGAATACAGTCTTAAAGTGACTGATAGCATAGATTACCGGACAGCCGTCCACCCTTGGTAATCCACAGCGACCCTGTCAGAATTCTGGAGTCCCCAATGACACACACAACAGGCAGCTTTTATGTGCAAAGTGAGTCTGAACTCTTTATTAAGAATGATATCTCTATATGTGAGTTACAACACAGAGGGGAGGGTCAAACTCACTCCTATGTTTCTATGGGTTAACAAGGCTTCTACAGAGAGATTTTTTCATCATTAATTTTAGGCAGCTGAAAGGAATTTACAAAGATAGTTTATCTGCAAGAACATAAACTATCGCAAATCGGCCCAAACACAATTGTCATACAGTGAAAGTCATATAGTGAAAGTTCTAATTAAAAAGTTGACTCAACCAAAAAGGTCTAAAACGCTAATGAGAAAGAAGTGTAAGATAAGGCATGTACATTCTTTAAAAACAAGCTTTTGAAATGGAGGGTAGATTACAAAATGGATGCCTTGAATGATCAGCAAAGATTTTGCCAGATTGCAATGAATGCTCATCAGCTGGATATCCCCAATCTGAAAAGAAAGGCACACTCGGGCTGTCATGTGACCAGAAGTTGCAGTCCAAGCCCAACATCGCCTGTGAGGATCGTTCAGCTGAGCTACAAATCAGGTGTGAATGTGATCCAAGAATGGCTGCCAGAGAGCTGACCACCGCTCAGAGACAAACTGCAGCTTAAATTTTGGAGCCCGAGTGTGCTTTTCTTTTCAGATTGGGGATATCCAGCTGATGAGCAATCATTGCTATCCGGCAAAATCTTTGCTGACCATTCAAGGCAACCAAAGGACCAGAGATATTGGAGGATCCAAGTGTCCCCGCAGAGGGCTTAATTTGCCTGCTCGTATGACCCCACTCTCTAGGGGGTCCACCTGCTCCGGTAAGGGTTATCACATACAGAGCTTTACACCAAAGTTGTCTCTCATTTTCGGCACTAAAAAGCAAGGCTGATCATCCGGACCCTGATACCTACTGTGGATCATAATACCCACATTTTTACGTTTATCTATCACAATTAAGGAAAGACACTGCCTATTGCACTTCTTTCTTACATGGACACTAATTCATTCATTCATTGATGTATACATTATCGATTTCAATTGCTGCTATATTATTGATTTCACTATTTATTTATGTGCTTATCACTTGATTGAGCTCAGGGTGCTCTCCCGATCTGGGTTTGTTCCCGATCTTTGCATGTCATTTATTTATGTTACCTCTTGCACAGAGAAATACATAATTTAGCACAACTTTTCTTATACACAAGTATTTATAATAGTACCATTAGGTATTAGATTGTTTATTGTTGCTGCTTTTCGTTTAGTGAGTTGTTTTGTCCGAGAGCGGGATTTTTATTTATTTATTTCTTCCCAGAAGTCTGTGGTGAAATAAGCGAGGTCATCTTTTTTAGAGTCTTGACCACCTGCTTCACTCAGTCTTCAAGGATTTTCACTGCTTACTTCACCTCCTTTGTCTTTAATCGTCCTCTTAGGTGTTTGGTTCACCTTCTTCACACGACTGGCATGAATCCAGGTCTGTTGTCCTACCAGAATAGCTGTGCAGGTAACTGCGATCACTGTGGTTGGGTGTTCAAAGGGATACGCCTGCTTCTTGGTGCGGTTCAATTGCTGGACCACCACGGTGTCACCCACCTGGAAAGGGTATATAGGTTCCTGTGAAGAAAAAGGAGAGGTGCAAGCAACATTTCTTTCAATTTTATCCAAATTTTTCTTACATATTCTTCCTGAATGAGATTAAAGTCCCCTCTTTCTAACATAAGTGGCTGTCTGACTCATGGGGTGGGGAATGGCCTACCCATTAGGACTTCAAAAGGAGAGTATCCTGTTTTCTTAGAGGGTGTCATTCTTACCTCAGCTAGAACTGCTGGGAGGACCTTCTTCCAATTGGTATACGTGCCTCCAATGGCCTTCCTGATCTTATCCTTAATGGTTCTGTTCATCCTTCCCACTATACCTGAACTTTGAGGGTGATAAAGTATGTGAAACTTCCAGTAAATTTTGAACGTTTTTTACTAGATCTTGGCAGACTTTGGTCACAAATGCAGGGCCATTGTCTGAGTTGATCAGAATGATTTCTGTGTAAGAATTTGTTGTGACAAACATTTCTATCCATCTTCAGAACATGTCCACTATTACAAGTAGGTATTCTTGTCTCTTACCTAACTTAGGCATGTGTGTGAAATCAATTTGTAAATGAGTGAATGGTGTGGATGGATAGATTAGGTGTTCATGTTTTGCCTTGTGAGGGTTCCTGGGATTATTCTGGATGCATGTGATGCATCTGGAAACATATGCCTTAACTAAGGAGGGAAGACCAGGGATGTAAAAATCATTGTCTAATAATTCACATGTGACCTGCCAGCCTCTGTGTCCTACACCATGGTATTGTACAATTAATAAAGGAGCACTTGCTACAGGAATACATGATCTCCCCTCATGGCAGACAAGCTCAGATTCTGAGCTTTTCTCCACACTTACTGCATTCCATTGTTGGATGTCTTTGTCTGTAGCATATGATTGGAGATCATGCAATGTTTGATCTAGGAGTGGGATTTCAGATGAGAGCAATGGCATTTGGATGTCTGCTGACGGTGTGGATGCTGCCTCTCTTGCTGCGTTGTCAGCTAAAGCATTTCCCTTGGCATCTTGCTGACCTGTATGTGCCTTACAGTGCAATATAGCAATGGATTTTGGTAGTTGTATGGCTTGTGACAAGAGTGGAATATGTGATTGGATCTACAATCTGCTGCTGTTTAGCCCCTTCTTTTCTATATAACTCTAAAATCATGCGCAACACTGAATGTGTACTTGGAGTCAGTGTAAATGTTTACATCCTGTCCTTCAAAAAGCTGACAAGCTCTAGTAAGGTCTATAAGTTCTGCAGCTTGTGCTGATTGGAATGGGACGGGGTTTGCTTCCATTATTCTATCAGGCAATTGGACAACAGCATACCCTGCATGGTATGTGTTATCATTTAGTCTTGAATAGGGATGAGCTTCGTGTTCGAGTTGAACCCATGTTCGACTCGAACATCGTCTGTTCGATCGTTCATCGAATTGCGAACGATATGGACCGTTCGCCCAAATTCGTGTGGCGCGTCACCGCCCATAATTCACTGCGGCATCGCATCGCATTGCTGGCTGATGATTGGCCAAGCATGCACTATGACCCGCATGCTTGGCCAATCACATCGCTGTCAGTAGAGAGAGCTGTAATTGGCCAAAGCCAGGGTGGCTTTGGCCAATTATGGCTCAGGGGGATTAGAACACGCCACACACTATATAAGGCCGCCTGCACGGCGGCCCTGTGTAGTGTGTTCTGGCGTACTTAGAGAGAGAGAGAGACAGTGTCATTTAAATTGAGTTAGCAAGATTAGGCAAGACAGTCAGTGAGTTAGCTGCACTTACAGTGTATTGTGTATATATATATGCATCCCAGGTGTTGTATATATATACAGTGTATATATATATATATATATATATATATATATATATATATATATATACACTGTATTCAGTTTAGCTAGATCCGTTCCTGTTATCTTCCTTCTGACAGGCAGCCTTGTCTTGTTACAGTATTTACAGCTACCTGAAGAAAATTGCTGGTGTTCTTTTGATCCTATTAGTACCACAGTCAGGCAGCTAGACTATTTACAGTTAGTGTAGTGCATCCCCCTCACAGTGTTCAGTTAAAGCTACAAGTTAGTTTAGTGTGACCTCTGCACAGTGTTCAGCTAAAACTACAAGTTAGTGTAGTGCGTCCTCCTCACAGTGTTCAGCTAAAGCTACAAGTTAGTTTAGTGTGACCTCTGCACAGTGTTCAGCTAAAGCTACAAGTTAGGGTAGTGCATTCTCCTCATAGTGTTCAGCTAAAGCTACAAGTTAGTGCAGTGGTCCTCCTCACAGTGTTCAGCTAAAACTACAAGTTAGTGTAGTGCGACCTCTGCACAGTATTCAGCTAAAGCTACAAGTTAGTGTAGTGCATCCTCTGAACAGTGTTCAGCTAAAGCTACAAGTTAGTGTAGTGCGTCCTCATCACAGTGTTCAGCTAAAACTGCAAATTAGTGTAGTGCGAGCTCTGCACAGTGTTCATCTAAAGCTACCTGTAGAAGGTTGGTGGTGTTTTCCTGATCCTATCACTACCGCAGGCAGGTAAATAAGCTACAAGTTCATTTTTTGTGAGCTCTGCACAGTGTTCACCTAAAGCTATCTGTAGAAGGTTGGTGGTGTTTTCCTGATTCTATCACTACCGCAGGCAGCTAAATAAGCTACAAGTTAGTTTTTTGTGAGCTCTGCACAGTGTTCACCTAAAGCTACCTGTAGAAGGTTGGTGGTGTTTTCCTGATCCTATCACTACCACAGGCAGATAAATAAGCTACAAGTTAGGGTAGTGCGTCCTCCTCACGGTGTTCAGCTAAAGCTACAAGTTAGGGTAGTGCGTCCTCCTCACAGTGTTCAGCTAAAACTACAAGTTAGTGTAGTGCGACCTCTGCACAGTGTTCAGCTAAAGCTACAAGTTAGTGTAGTGCGTCCTCTGAACAATGTTCAGCTAAAACTACAAGTTAGTGTAGTGCACAGTGTTCAGCTAAAGCTACAAGTTAGGGTAGTGCGTTCTCCTCACAGTGTTCAGCTAAAGCTACAAGTTAGTGTAGTGCGTCCTCCTCACAGTGTTCAGCTAAAACTACAAGTTAGTGTAGTGCGACCTCTGCACAGTGTTCAGCTAAAGCTACAAGTTAGTGTGGTGCATCCTCTGAACAGTGTTCAGCTAAAGCTACAAGTTAGTGTAGTGCGTCCTCCTCGCAGTGTTCAGCTAAAACTACAAGTTAGTGTAGTGCGAGCTCTGCACAGTGTTCAGCTAAAGCTACCTGTAGAAGGTTGGTGGTGTACAGGCCATTAGTATGTCTGGAAGGCCAACAAGGAGAGGCAGACAGCCAATGAAAGAGGGCAAGCAGGCTCTGTGTCTAGAGGCAACAGTGCTGGTCGTGGAGACGGTACATCCTCATCAGCACGTGGCCGTGGGACACGCTTGGCCTTTTTTTTCGGCAGATGGAAATGTTGAGCCGCAACATGCGGAAGACTTGGTCAAGTGGATGACCAAGCCGTCCTCATCCTCCTCTTCCTCTCTCACCCATGCTCAGGGCCTCTTCCCTCGGCTCAATGGCATCAGTGACTCCTTCCCTAGCCCCACCATGTCCTCCTGAGGAGTCCCTCCAACTGTTTGACCACAGTGTTGGGTACATGCTCCAGGATGATGCCCAGTGTTTAGAAGGCTCTGATGATGATACTGAGCTAGATGAAGGCAGTAACGTGAGCACGGATAGAGGGGGTGCCCAAGAAGGACAGCAATCTGGCAGTCATGCTCCCCCTGCTGCAGCATACTGCCAGGTTTGCACCAGTGATGAGGAGGGAGGGGATGATGAGGTCACTGACTCAATGTGGGTGCCTGATAGGAGAGAGGAGGAGGAGGAGGCACATCACCAATGAGACAGGATGCCCTCCAGGGGCCAGCCTAAGGGCAGCACACTGACTGCATAACACCCCAAAGCTCAGCATGTGCAGGGCACTCCTGTCTCTGCGCATTATTCCAAAAGTTCTTTGGTGTGGGCCTTTTTTGAGACGAGTGCATCAGATCGCACCGCTGCTATTTGCAACATATGTCTCAAGCGTATCTCGCGTGGCCAAAACATCTCCCGCTTGGGCACCACATGCTTGACCAGACATATGTTGACCTGCCATGCAGTTCGTTGGCAAGCGTATCTAAAAGACCCACACCAAAGAACAAAGAGGACCTCTCCTTGATCCTCATCAGCTGAGATCTCCAACCCCACTATACCTTCAGTACTCTCTGAGACCTGCACTGAGAGGAATGAAGGTGTAGAATTAGGTGTGTCACAGCCAAGTACTTGTGGGCAATCTGCTTTCGGTACACCAACGTCAGATTGTACCAGGCAAATTTCCCTGCCCCAGCTGCTGCACCGTCAAAAGAAGTTCGCTCCCAGCCATCCACATGCCCAGCGGTTGAATGCTAGCTTGGCAAAATTGCTAGCACTTCAACTGCTGCCTTTTCATTTGGTAGACTCTACCCCCTTCCGTGAGTTTGTGGAATGTGTGGTTCCTCAGTGGCAGGTACCCAAACGCCACTTTTTCTCACGGAAGGTGATTCCGGCTCTCTACCTGCATGTGGAAGGCAATGTCCATGCCTCGCTGAACAGGGCAGTCAGGTGCATATTACCGCTGACTCATGGTCCAGCAAGCATGGACAGGGACATTACCTAAGTTTCACCGCGCATTGGGTAACTCTGCTGGCAGCTGGGAAGGATGCAGGACAAGGTGCAGTAGTGTTGGAGGTTGTTCCGCCACCACGCCTCCAAAATGCCACTACTAATGATTGTGACACACCTCTCTCCTCCACCCCCTCCTCTTCTTCTTCCTCCATGGCCTCTTCCTGTGCTTTGTCCTCAGAACCAGCGGTGCTCCGTAGCCCTTCAAGGGGCTACGCAAGTATGCAGGCCAAAAGATGCCATGCGGTGCTTGAGCTGGTGTGCTTGGGGGACAGGAGCCACACTGGGGCAGAGGTTCTGTCAGCTCTGCAGGGGCAGGTTCAGAGGTGGTTGATGCCACGCCAACTTAAGGCAGGAATGGTGGTTTGCGACAATGACACCAACCTTCTCTCTGTGCCCTGTTTGGCTCACGTCCTTAACTTGGTGGTGCAGCGGTTCTTGGGCAGGTACCCGCTAAACACATTAAAAATGTACCCGTTCAAAATTACAAACAGATTCTACTTAACAACAAACCTACAGTCCCTGTCTTGTTTGCACCGCCTGTATACTGCTGTTCAGAGTACAGAGCCTGTATACTGCTGTTTCCTTTTTTAATTTGGGTGCGGGGTTCCCCTTAATATCCATATAAGACCCAAAGGGCCTGGTAATGGACTGGGGGGTACCCATGCCATTTGTCTCACTAATTTTCATCCATATTGCCAGGACCCGACATTTCATTAAAGCCTCAAGCAGTTTTAAATGACTTTTTTTCCTTTAAAAATGACATTTTGTGCAGGGACTGTTCTAAGCACGGGAAACATGCGCCACTTTACAGGCATACTATAGACACCCCCCAGGTACGATATTTAAAGGAGTATTTCACTTTTTTTTTTTTTTACTTTAAGCATCAATAAAATCACTGCTCCTGAAAAAACGGCTGTTTTTAAAAGTTTTTTTTGCATTGATACATGTCCCCTGGGGCAGGACCCAGGTCCCCAAACCCTTTTTAGGACAATACCATGCAAATTAGCCTTTAAAATGAGCACTTTTGATTTTGAACGTTCGAGTCCCATAGACGTCAATGGGGTTCTAACATTCGTGCAAATTTTCGGTCCATTTGCAGGTTCTGGTGCGAACCAAACCGGGGGGTGTTTTGCTCATCCCTAGTCTTGAACAAGATCCATCCACAAAAACATTCTGTGCTCCAGGGAGAGCAGTTAAAGACATGTCTGGTCTGGGGGATGTGTCTTGGTGGATGAGGTCCATGCATTTATGTTGAGGCAACACCTCATCTTCCTCACCTTTCAAGCCTAACAAGGCATTCAGAATTGGAGCTGGGACAGAAGTGGGAGAGGCGTATTTTATCCTAAGTTTTGGGTTAGAAAGTAAAATTACTTCATAACCGCTCAGCTTTGGGCTGACATGTGCTGGGTATGGATATTCTTTAGTAGAATGGTTACATTGTGAGTGGTGTGTAGTGTGGTGACAAGTCCTAGAGTGAGTGAATGATGTAGCCATTTCCACCACCATTGCACAGGATGCCAGAGCGCTGAGACACGCCAGCATGCCCCGCACTGGCATAGGCACAATCCTTGAAAAAATACAATAGGATGGAGTTTTGCCCACATGCTTCTGCTCTAGGACCCTCGCCATTGTTTTACATTGTCCCTGCCAGGCAATCCAAGTCTCGGAGCTGTGACCAATGCATTTTTAAGATACACAAAAGCATTGTACATTTCATCATTCCATTTCACACAATCTGGCATGTCAGAACCTGTGGCTTGCCCCAGGAGTTTATCGTAGTAGGAACAATCAGGTATCCATTGGCGGCAGTATCTAATCATACCAAGAAAGGATAGCATTTCCTTCTTAGTGAGTGGGAGGGGCAGACCCATTGAGAGCCGCAGCTCTCCTGTGACTGATTTTTCTTTCTCTTTTGGAGAAAACCAAGGTATTCAACAGTCTCCTGACACAAACCTTGTAACCATTATCTGTTAACCAATGTAACAGATATAAACCATTCTCCTTGCATGCAACCTGGCTTGGACTACACAACAAATCATAGTAGGACAGAACCATGACGGGGTGTCCAGGACCGCAGGGTTGCCTGGAGGACCACTGAGTAGACTACAAGGTTATCTACATAACCCTGGGGCATTCTACACCAGGTCATCTGCCAGTTTTTATTTAAAAACAAAAAGCAAGGATTGGCTGTGTCTCCTTATCCACAAGGATGCTAAAAAAATGCATTCATTAAATCAATCACAGAAAAATACTCTGCGTATAATGGTATTGAGGTAAGGAGTAAATGGCACATCAGGCACTATAGGCACAATGGGCACCACCAGGTTATTTACAGCTCAAAGGTCTTGAACAAACCCATAACTGCCATCTGGCTTTTTTAACTGAGTTGATAGGTGTGTTATAGGGGGATACAACTTCTTTTAGAATGCCTTTTTTTAAGAAGTGTTCTACCGTAGGGGCAATGCCTTCCTCTTTTTCTTTTGACAATGGATACTGTTTGTGATAAATGTATTGTGCCCATTCTTTGCGGGTAGCCTTGTATGGGGTACAGGTGATGAGCCCTATATCTAGAGCACTCTCTGACCATACTTTGTCAGAATCACAGGGAGGGTCCTGTGTCTGTCTCTTGCACTTCAGTATTTAACATATGGGGATCTTTATAGAATGAGCAATCACACCTCCCTGATTGGTTATCTCTATTCTAATCCCCAACTTACCTAGTATGTCTCTCCCCAAGAGATTGACAGGGCAGTTTGGTATTATCCTGAAACTGTGGTGCAACAACACTAATCGGCATTCTATATTTACTACTAGGAGGGGACGGGTTAACTTTCCTTGGACATGCAGAGTCACCACCGGCCCCTTATAAAAGGAGCTAGAGACAAGGGGGAACCCTGGAACACCACCCCCTGGGCAGCTTCACTGTTGTGGCTTAGGCTGGGTCCATTGAATGGGGTATTTCACTCCCTGATTTTGCTGAGGGTTCTGTATCTGGGCAGGGGCTTGATTATTTTGTTGTCGATTGAATGATTCATATGGGCATTGATTTTTCCAGTGGCCCTCCTGTCCACAGTTCAAACAACTGGTTCTGGACTGCTGAGGACCCCTAGAAAACCCTCTTCCCCACTGCCCACCATTCCCATGGGGAGGGATTTGCTGTGCCCCTCCCTGGTAATGGGCACTTACTGTTTTTTTCTCTTTGCTCTATCAAAACATCCTGCAGCATCTCTTTCTGTTAAAGTTTTCTGAAAAACATCCAAAGTACTTGTTGGCCATTCAGAAATCATTTGCCTGACCATTAAGCCCATCTGTGGTTTCAGTTTAGAGATGTAGTTCTGAATCATCAGGCTAGTCATATCTGCCTGCAAGGATAACCCAGCCTCTTGAGTCCAGGTATCCATGAATCTCTTCCAAAAATCCAATACTGATTCACTTGATTTTTGTTTGCACGCTATAGCAGTGGGGAGGGAAGACTTATTTTTAAAAGCACTTGTCATTTCTTTCTCAATTTCTTCCCACATTTTCTTCCTACCATCTTCAGTGTTAAGCCCATAATCTACTGCTTTGGTGTCATACTTACATAGTTAGTCAGGTTGAAAAAGACACAAATCCATCCAGTTCAACCTTAAAAACAATAAATAAATAAAATAAAAAATATTGTACAATCCAATATACCCAATTTTATACCCTCAGTTGATTGAGAGGAAGGCAAAAAACTCCAGAAGAGCATGCTCCAATTTGCTACAGCAGGGGAAAAAAATCCTTCCTGATCGCCCAAGAGAAAATTGGATTTTCCCTGGATCAACTGTGTCAGTTGGATCACAAATGTCACTGTCTTGTGTTACAGCTATGGTCGGGACATGAACCCAGTTCCATGCAGTTGTGTGTCCGGTTATTCTATCAATAATTAGGTGCATGTCTTCTTGTGTGTAAGATCTATATCTTCTTTTGTGAGACTGGGATAGATTTTATTTGTGTATGGTGGAGGGTTAAATGGAAGGAGGGGGGCAGTTGGGTCTGGTCTCTGCGTATCTGCCTCTTCCCTGTGCTTTCTCTCATAATCCTCCTTACTTAAACATCTGTTGGGTTTCTTTTGTTTATTATTATCCCCCTGGAACCAATACGGGGCATATCTCTAACCAGTTCTCCCCTCCCTGTCTCAGATTAGTCATGTCCCATTGTGGGTCCCCAGGGAAATGCCTTTTTTTATATATATCTCCTAGACATTAATCCTTTTATGATGTCCATGTTTAACTCATCATTATCACCATCCCAGGGGAAAGGATCGGAGCTTTACATGTGTCAGTCCACCCGATAGATTTGGTACCCAGGGAACTATGAACTGACAATCTATACCACAAACCCTTGCTACATAAGCTGTACATGTTTCAGGGTTGGGAGGAGGGGGGAACTCCTTTACCATATTTTTGACCCATATTGACAGTGGGAAACGACTGTCTTACCTTACAATTGTCTGATCCACACAACAAATAATCTTATACGTCTAAGCGACAGAAAGAATAAGCAGAAAAGTTTTGGGTCGCTGTTGACTTATCTCAAAGACTATTCTCCTTCCCACAAGGAGTAAACAGTATTGTTTAAATATTTGTGTCTTCCCAAAGGATTGTTAGGTCTACAGAAGACCTTTTTCTATATACAGTATCTCACAGAAGTGAGTACACCCCTCACATTTTTGTAAATATTTTAGTATATCTTTTCATGTGACAACACTGAAGAAATTACACTTTGCTACTTTGCTACTCATGTACAATGAGCACTGACCCCCCCACCCCTTCAACCTCTGCAGCAATGCTGGCAGCACTCGTATGTCTATTTCCCAAAGACAACCTCTGGATATGACGCTAAGCATGTGCTCTCAACTTCTTTGGTCGTTCATGGCGAGGCCTGTTCTGAGTGGAACCTGTCCTGTTAAACCGCTGTATGGTCTTGGCCACCATGCTGCAGCTCATTTTCAGGGTCTTGGCAATATTCTTATAGCCTAGGCCATCTTTATGTAGAGCAACAATTCCTTTTTTTAGATCCTCAGAGAGTTCTTTACCATGAGGTACAATGTTGAACTTCCAGTGACCGATTATGAGAGAATGAGAGCGATAACACCAAATTTAACACACCTGCTCCCCATTCACACCTGAGACCTTGTAACACTAATGAGTCACATGACACCGGGGAGGGAAAATGGCTAATTGGGCCCAATCTGGACATTTTCACTTAGGGGTGTAATCACTTTTGTTGCCAGCGGTTTAGACATTCATGGCTGTGTGTTGAGTTATTTTGAGGGGAGAGCAAATATACACTGTTATGCAAGCTGTACACTCACTACTTTACATGGTATCAAAGTGTCATTTCTTCAGTGTTGTCACATGAAAAGATATAATAAAATATTTACAAAAATGGGAGGGGTGTACTCATTTTTGTGAGATACTGTATGTGTCCTTGCCAAAAGGACTTTCAGGTCTACCAAAGACCTATTGCTATATTAGTGTCTTTCCCAAAAGGACTTAATTAGATCTGCCAAAGACCTTTTTCTATATATGTCTATGTAGGCATGGTCTGTCTCCTTTCTATACAATTTAAACTGTTCTAAAGCTTTATCAGAGCCACGGCAAGGAAACAATTTGTCAGATAAGACAAAAAAATAACTTACCTTAACTTACTGGACAGCCGACCACCCTTGGCAATCCACAGCGACCCCGTCAGAATTCTGGAGACCCCAATGACACGCACAACAGGTAGGTTTCATGTGCAAAGTGAGTCTGAACTCTTTATTAAGAATGATATCTTTATATGTGAGTTACAACACAGAGGAAAGGCGCAAACTCACTCCTAAGTTTCTATGGGTTAACCAGGCTTCTACAGAGAGATTTTTTTTTTCATCATTAATTTTAGGCAGCTGAAAGGAATTTACAAAGATAGCTTATCTGCAAGAACATAATCTATCGCAAATCAGCCCAAATACATTGAGTCATACAGTGAAAGTTCTAATTAAAAAGTTGGCTCAAGCAAAAAGGTCTAAAACCCTAATGAGAAAGAAGTGTAAGATAAGGCACGTACATTCTTTAAAAACAAGCTTGTGAAATGGAGGATAGATTACAAAATGGAGTGACAGTTGATCATATGCTCTATTATAGTGACTACTTTTTTTTTTTTTAACATATTACGTTTTTAATTCCCAGAATGTCAGCTGTAAAGTGTTAATGATGTAATGTTACTTATATTCATTACTGTTTTATTATGCATATGATAATCATATATTGCAAAGTTAGGAAACTAAGCCAGAATATGTGCTTGGGTAAAAAGTTCTGTTCTGGGACCCTCAGGTTTCACGTGGGTCCAGAGAATAAGAGGAACTAAAAGTGTTTATGTTTTATTGAATCCTGCAGCAATACTGGATTTGAGAAAGATGGTCAGTTGAATATATACAGAAGCTATATAATGAAAACTGTTGCTAGGAAACATTTTATTTCTGCATGCTTAATGGACTAATGGACTTATGTTTGAATTAATGAAATAATATTATTTTTAGCACATCCACTGGTTAAGGAAGGCTTTATCTATTCTTTCAGGTGACTCTGTGGTTATTCATGTTGGCTGGAGAGTATCCACCCCCAATTCATGCCTCTATCTGGATGCCTGCTACTTGAAGAAATTATTACATCTTTTGCATGAAAATCTTTGTTGCTCTAAGCCAGCCAGGAGGTCCATTCTGGTATGACACATGGCTACTTTTCGTAGTCATTGCTGAAGCAAGCTGAAGAAATAAAGCCACTCCTGGAAAAGTTCCTGGGATGCCTAGAGGGGGAGCCACAATGCCAACCCAAGGCCTGAGAATTCCAGTGAACACCACAAGAGAGAGATCTGAGGTGCCAGCCCAAAGACCCAAACCTAGCCCAAATGCATCAGTTCCAGTCTGTCTGTGGATGTCAAGTTCTGTCCTTACAAAGAGGCAAGTTTTATGGGGTGGAGAATCTTCTGATTGCATTGAATCAAATCCTTGGAGGTATTTTAGAAGTTTAGGAAATTAAATTATGGAGTGAAATAATGTGGACTCTTTATATACTGAAAATTTTATGGACATTTATAAGCCATACAAACAGAATCTTTTTGTGTTCTTTTATATTTTTGATGAGGACTATTTTTCACTAACCTACAGAATATCATGCCCCCTCCCTCTTGTATTTCATGGACTGTCACTCCCCATTGCCTTTATTTTTCGTGGACAATTGCTATACAGCTGAGATCTTGATATTGACTAATTCTGATGTGTTTATTGTTCTCTATTTAATACATGCTTATTCTAATGGCACTTCTTTTATTCCTCTTTGTATACTTTGAAATAAAATGTGTTATGTGTATGATTTCGAAGATAAAATATAGAAGGATGGAGCAGGCTAGGGAGGATTGTGAGAATTATGAGTTAGACTTATATTGGTGTTCTTTTTTGGACCAAAGGGGAGGATTGATTGGATATTGATCTGCTTTGATTATTGATTTTCTGCAAGCATTATTAATTTACATGCAGTATATCTGCAATGCTGTATGAAACCAAGGCTGGAAGACCTCGTTAACCACTTCCCACATGGCCACTGCACATACAGGCCAGGTGGGTGATTCCTCCTTCTAAGTGGACATTCCTGAATGTTCTTCAGAAGCAGCGGGATCGAGCGGCCGCACAATTCTGATGCGCTCATGTCCCCCTGACATGCTGCATCTCGGATTAACAGGAGGGCTCTGTGATTTGCCGTCCTGATCATGTGATGGCTGTGTCCAATCATAGCCATTATGTGATGTAAACACAGCTTGGGGGACCTCACAAGAAGCGGGCTCACACGGCCGCATGCCCATGCAGTGGTGCAATCCCAATGTGCCTGTGTCCCCCAAGATACAGGGCAACATTGCTTAGTAGGAGGGCTCTGTGATTAGCCCCCCTGATTATATGATGGTTGTGTCCAATCACAGCCATCATGTAATGTAAACAAAGAGCTGTTGCCAGGCGATCGGCTCAGCTGTGTTAGTGAGTAGAAGGAGAATGGATCTGCGAGCTGGGGATTAATGTGTATGAGCTGTTTTTTATGGCTTTTTATACACTGGTCACTCAGCTAGTGTCCCCAAACAGTGGCCCAAACAGTGAAAAACACCAACACCAGTCCCACATCTGTCCCAGTAAACATCTGCCACACTGAACATCTGTCTGTGAACATCTGTGCACATGTGGCACACATCTGTCCATGGTCATCTGCCACATCTGTCAGTGATCATCTGGCACATCTGTCCTTGATCATGTGTGCACATCTGGCAGACATCTGTCCGTGATCATCTGCCACATCTGTCCGTGATCATCTGCCACATCTGTCTGTGATCATCTGCCACATCTGTCTGTGATCATCTGCCACATCTAATTCCACTGTCCTGGTGCTCCCTGGCCTTCAAAAATGCGATAGGTACTCAGGAAACTAAATGTGTAATTTATGTCTTTAGAACGCCTGATGGTGCTCCCTACATGTTGGGCCCCTGTATTTGGCCACACTGTAAAAATCTCACACATGTGGTATTGCCATGCTCAGGAGGAGTAGCAGAATGTATTTTGGGGTGTAAATGTTGCTATGTACATGCTATGTGTTAGAACAATCTTATAACTTGACAACTTAGTGTAAAAAATATATGTTTTCACTTTCTTTCCCTATTTTCCAAAAACTTATGGAAAAAAATGATATGTTCAAAAAGATTTATTATGCCTCATAGAATTTTTATTGAGGTGTTTGCTTTCTAAAATTGGGTCATTTTGTGGTTACTTTAACTATTATGGTGCTCCGGGGCCTTCAAAAATGTGATTGGTGGTCAGGAAACTAAATGTGTAATTTATGCTCCTATAACACCTGATGGTGCTCCCTGCATGTTGGATCTCTGTATGTGGCTAGGCTGTGGAGTAATGTAATTGCAAGTTTATCTATGCCATGTGTGAGAAATAACTTGTTAATATGCCAATTTTGTGGAAAAAATAAATACAAATTCTTCATTTTCCAAACTATTGTTGTAACTTCAAAAACCCACTATGCCTCTTACTAAATACCTTGGACTGTCATCTTTTTTTTTTTTTTATCCAAGAAAAAGTTTTTATTGAAAAACAAGTACATACAGTCCAAGAAATCCACAATTAAATTGTACATAGTAGCCTAGTCAGGCATAATACCATAGAAGAATCAGACTCATACAAAAGTATAAAGTACATCCCACTGTTAGAAAATAAGATAGGAATTGCTATCACTGTCTCCTACTCATGAAAGTTCCAACCCTCTATCTGTAACCATCCCGAGCTCAGAGCTCCAATCAGGGCTAATGCAGGGTGCACCATGCCTTCAGCCGTTATTAAAGCGCAGTAATCTATCCATGACCAGGTCCTCCGGAGCTAACCCAGGAGTGCCCAGCCATGGTTCCCATAGTTTTTCAAATTTTTTTGAACATCCCCTGTGTTGGTATATAATCTTCTCCATTCTCAATGTATGTCCTAGTGCGGTAATCCATTCCTTAACTGAGGGAGGCGTTTCAGATTTCCAGTGTACCATGATTAGCTTACGGGCCACAAAAAGGGCTCTAGATAAAGCTTCCCTGACGTGGTGTTCCCATTCTAGTTCATCTAGCACATTCAAAACACAGTGCCTAGGGTCCAGCGGAATTGAGACCCCAAACACTGCACCCAGCGTGTCCACCACCCCCTTCCAGTACACATGCAGTCTGGGACATCTCCATAGCATATGTATTAAATCTCCGTGATCTCTCTTACATCTAGTACAGGTTGGGGTGGAAAGAAGTCCCATATTGTGTAACCTATGGGGTGTATAATACGCTCTCAGAAGTGTATATAGTTGCGTTAGTCTTTGCGTTACATTCAATGAACATATGGAAACTGACTGCAAGACCTCCTCCCATTGATCCTCATCTAAGGGTCCAACATCCAACTCCCATTTCCCCTTTACTGTCAGAGGATGCTTTAGAAGGTACTTGTGGAGCAGGGTGCTATAACTCTGGGAAATGAATCCTTTAGAGGTCTCCGCCCCCTTAAGCAAATCGACCAAAGGGTTCGAGCTAATATGCCAATCAGAGGTTTTTGACTGTGCTTCAAATGCGTGTCTAAGTTGCATATAATAAAAAAGCATGGAGGACGGAAGACTATATAGGTCCCTTAAATTGTCAAATGAACGCAGTTTGCCCTCATTTATGATTTGTTTTAGGTAAAGAATGCCAAACCTCTTCCATCTTTCCGCATGTTGCAATTTAGCAAGTTCTGGGTAGGATTCATTTTCCCATATAGGACTATACTCGATAATACCTGTCGCCTCCTGAATGTACTTAGTTTTGTTCCATATTTTTTGTATGAGAGCATAAGTGGGGAAACATTTCTGAGGCTTGCTAAAGGCCGCAGCCTCTAAAGCCATGGGGATGGATTTACCCCCTATCGTGTGTAGCATTATATATTCTGAAGCGCTAGGGACCCTGGCCGTAGACTCTCCTTCCATGGCCACGGTGCCTATTAAATGTTGCATTTGCGAAGACAAGTAATAAAGCCATGGATTTGGCAATGCAAGTCCACCCTCATCTTTAGGGCGTTGTAAGTTTTCTAGTTTTATCCTTGGTGGGCGGTTCTTCCAGATCAATTCACGAAAAATGGCATTAATTATTCTAAATATCTTAAGTGGGATGACTACCGGTGAATTATGTAGTATGTATAGCAGTTGAGGCATTAGAATCATTTTAATTAGATTCACTTTGCCTGCTACCGACATACTCAAAGCATTCCAGGCTTTAACTCGTAGACGAAAACGAGCCAGTAGTGGGGAAATATTCAACTGACTATATTGCCTAATCTTAGGAGAAACCTGTATCCCCAAGTATCTGAAGGAAGCGGACACAGGGATTCCCCCAACTTTCTCCTCATTTAATAGTCTTGCATCATCTATTGGCATTAGGGCAGACTTGGTCCAGTTTATTTTAAGGCCTGAAAAATCCCCAAAGCGAACCACTGTTTCCATTGTGTTTTTTAGGGAGTGGTCAGTATCACCCAAAAGAATCATAGTATCATCCGCATAGAGCATCACCTTCTCCTGTCTGTCACCATAGCAGAAGCCGGTGATCTCTCCGCAGTCTCTGATCCGTATTGCCAACGGCTCTATGGCTAGAGCAAACAGCAGGGGGGACAAAGGGCACCCCTGCCACGTACCCCGCCCCAGAGCAAAGGGCAGTGACATTCTACCCGCCTCTCTAATTATTGCCTGAGGGCAATGATATAATAAACGCACCCAAGAAATATATATCTCTCCAAAACCAAATCTCCTCATTACCTCCCACAGGTATGGCCATTCCACACTGTCAAAGGCTTTCATTGCGTCAAGAGACAACAATGCCCTCTTACCTTTATTATCCGGTGGGGACTGCAAGTTAAGATATAGTCTCCTAAGGTTTATTGCTGTTGATTTGTTGGGCATAAATCCCGCCTGATCAGAGTGTATAATTGAGGCAACAGCCTTATTCAACCTGATAGCCAAAATCTTTGCCAATATTTTGATGTCTGTCTGCAATAGGGATATCGGTCTATATGAGGCCGGGTCTACGGGGTCTTTGCCTGGTTTTAGAATTAATACAATGTGGGCTCTGGACATGGAGGGTGGTAGGGCATTGTGTTTCCTAGCCGTAAGGAATACATTTAAGAGCTTGGGGAGCAATATCTCAGAGTAGGTTTTATAGATTTCCATAGGGATACCATCCCCCCCGGGGGCCTTACAGTTAGGGAATGCAGCCACTGCCTCCTGCATCTCATCAAGAGTCAGAGGGGCGTCTAATTCTTTCCTCTGGGAGTCCGTAAGCCGTGGAAACACAATGCCATCCAAGTAACCGGACAGCTCCTCGGAGCTATATCTGGAAGAGGAGCAGTATAGCTGCTCATAGAACTCTGCCAATGTCTGGAGCACCTGGTCTGGGGAGTGCACCAGACGACCGTCAGCCCTCCTTATGGACCCGATTGCCGGGGATCTCTTGTCAGAATTGGCTATTCTAGCTAAAAGGCGGCCGGTCGTTTCCCCTTCCTCAAAAAAGGCAGTCTTAGAAAAAAACCTCTTTTTGTTCGCCGAGGAGGTCAGCAGGTGCTCATAAGCTGATTGAGCCGACTGCCAAGCCTCCCTCGCGGAGTCAGTTGGGTCTTGGACATACTTTGCCTCCAGGGAGCAGGCATGGGATTCCAGTGTGTCCCGCAGCGCTTCAGAATGTTTCTTAATCTTGGTGACCTCATTACTAAGTATTTTCTTGAGGTGTATTTTGAAACCCTCCCATTCTGCAAGGGCAGACAATGAGCCCGACTGACATGAAAAGAACTTTTTTATGTTGCCTTCTAAGTTCTCAGGGGAGGTAAAAAGCTGAAGCCAAAAGGCGTTAAATTTCCAGGGTACCTTAGGGAGTGTGGATTGGTGGAATACAATAAGGTTTATCACCAAATAGGAGTGATCAGATACACACCGAGGTTTGTACGAAATGTCTAGCAACGAGGAGAGCATAGCCGGGTTTCCCACTGCCAAATCTATTCTAGATAAGGAACCGTGTGATTTCGAAAAACAGGAGAACTGTTTAGCAGTGGGATTCCGGTGCCTCCACAAATCCAACCATCCCACCTCCTGTAGCAATCTAGCCAGCGGAGTTAGCCTATGAGGAGCTGGGGTGCTCGGGCCCGGGTGTTTATCCAGGGCCGGAACCAACCAGCTGTTGAAATCGCCCACCAGCAGTAACGGGAGATCCGGCTTCCCCTCCATAAATTCCAGGAGGAGCCGGAGTACCCGAGCATTAAACGGGGGAGGGATGTACACACAAGCAAGAATACATTTCAGGATACCAATGCGACAATGCAAAAATACAAATCTACCCTCCTGATCTATTTTGGACTCAAATTCCTGATAGTCCAGGGAGCTGTGTATCACTACATTCACCCCCCGAGAAAAGGAGGTGTGAGTGGAGTGGTACGACCACCCAATCCACCTATATTTCACACAGCTTATAGAATCAGACGTTAAATGTGTTTCCTGTAGGCAAATAACCGCAGGATAGAACTTTTTCAGACATGAGAAAATCATAGTACGTTTCAGGGGGGAGTTCATGCCCCTAATGTTCCAGGAGATCACCGGTGAACCCGCCATGGCAAAAACACTGTTAATTGTGAGGGAGGGTTAGAGGGTGGCTTGCCTGCACAGAAACCACCCAAATCCTGTTGGAAGAGATTGCAGCAGGCTTGAGTGAAGTCAAAATAGCGGATGGTTAGTGGGAGTAAGATTCTTGGACTGCAGTAAAGAACAGGCTGCATGGAATAGCATAGCACAATGGTGCCAACAAACAGCAGTGCAACTGCACTAAGGTATTTCCTTTCGTGATTTGGTGCTCTCACTCCTGTGAGAAAGCAGGTAAAAATAAACAAAATAGGCATCCTGATGAGCCATGCCAACGGGGTAGGCCCATAGGGCCCAACAGGGCCTAGAAACAGACCAACTAATACTTCAGACATCTCAAGTCAAGTAAAGGGGGTTTCACAGTTCAGTTCCTTTCACTGAAGAAATATGGGATGATTCCCGGCACTTAGGTAACATCTGGAAGTGTGTCCCGTTCAGTCACCTTCCGCCTCAGCGCGGTGGCGACGCAGTGCTTGTTCATTATGGTCCAACCAGGCGGCAGCCTCTCTGGCAGAGCCAAAGAATTGTGCATGTCCTTCCGCAGTTACTCGGAGCCTCGCCGGGTATAGCATAGCGTATGGCAGTTGCAAAGCTCTTAGGCGCCTCTTCACATCGCTGAACTTAGCTCTATTTCTTTGCACCTCGGCCGAAAAGTCTGGATAGAAAGACACTCTTACGCCATTGAACTTCACTGCGGCCTGTTCTCTTGCGCAGCGTAACACTGCCTCTCTGTCACGGTAGTGTAGCAGCTTGGCCAACATTGATCTGGGGGGAGCACCCTGTGGGGGAGGTCGCCCCGGTATTCTATGGGCCCTCTCCACTGTAAAAAATGGGGAAAAGGCTTCTCGGCCAAACAGTTCAACCAGCCAGCTTTCCACAAACGACGTGGGATCTCTACCCTCCGACTTCTCAGGGAGGCCGACTATACGGACATTGTTTCTGCGCAAACGATTTTCCGTGTCTTCTGCTCTGTTATACGTATCTTGGGCCATGCGGTAAGCTGCCTTTGCTTCTCGCGCCACCGGGGGTAACTGATCCTCCAAATCGCTTACTCTGCTCTCAACTGCAGTTGCTCTCTCTCTAAGCTTTTGAAGGTCTTGTCTAAGTAGTGAGACCTCTTCCCTCAGGCCCCCAAACTGCTCCTTCATATCAGTGACTGTGGCCGTGCACACATTTACAGCCTTCAAAATATCAGCCAGGGTGGGCTGCTCCAGGGACTCAGGTATCTCATCTGATGGTGGGGGGGAGGGAGGCTGACTAGTGTCCTCATGGAGCTGCTCAGGCATGGTGTCTGTATCAAGGCCCCAGTCAGCTTGTGAAAAAAGATCTGCAGCTTCCCCGTTACTTGTAGTCCCCCCCGCATCCTCTGGGATTTGTATTTTCTGTGTGTAGTATGTCATGTCTCTGTACTGCTCCTTACCCTGTCCTTTCAGCTGCTTCTTGCTAATATTATCCCTGGGCTTGTCCATCGTTCGCGGCGTGCGCTGTGCTTTGGCTGCTGCAGCGGCGGCGCCATCTTGCGATTCCGGTCCCACCATCTCCAACGGGCCTCGGCGGGTCTTTGCTCTCGTGCAGAGGGCCGGTGGTGGGTCCGGATGGTAAGGGGTCTCGGTAGCCAGCTGGGGAGCCGAAAAAATCAGGATCAGGGGTGCCGGGAAAGGATCAATCTGAGGATCAGGCAGGAGCTGTGAGAAGTGCGTCCTCTCACATGCCGGTCTTGGCCACGCCCCCCATGGACTGTCATCTTTACAAAAAGGGGTAATTTTGGGGGTATCTGTACTGTCCTGACATTTTAGGGCCTCAAGAAATGAGATAGGCCATCAATACATCGGGATTGATCAATTTTCAATGATACGTAGCATAGCTTGTAGACTCTATAACTTTCAAGTAAACCTATTATCATACACATATCAGTATTTTTTATTTCAAAGACATGTAGCAGAATACATTCTGGCCTAAATTTATTAAGAAATTTGATTTTATTGGATTTCTTTATAAATAGAAAGTAGAAAATATTGTTTTTTTTTTCAAAATTTTTGCACTTTTTTGCTTATATTGCAAAAACAAAAAAAAAGTGGTGATTAAATACCACCAAAAGAAATCTCTATTTGTGTTGACAAAATGATAAAAAATTAATTTGGGTACAGTGTAGCATGACTGAGTAATTGTCATTTAAACTGCAAGAGCTTTGAAAGCTGAAAATTGTTCTGGGAAGGAAGGGGGTGAAAGTTCCCAGTATTGAGGCAGTTAAGCTTAAATATTAATGCTGCATTCTGTACTCATGAAAAAAGGGAAGTTGCTACGAGCTTAGGCTTAACCGCAAGATATTTACAGAATCATGATAAAGCAAGAGCAAATAGTTTGTGACACATACACATAAAATTTTGGATAGGAAAATTACATTATGGGAGTGTATCTTTAGGGGGTCACTAAACACAGGGGGAGCTTGTCCTTATTTAGGAATAAAGCATATTAAGTAAAACACTCATGTCATGTCATATCCTGTATTATGAATCTTTTAAAAGAATGAACCCGGAAATAAAAGCTTTGAGCAGTGTATGAATTCTGATCTCTGGGTGTGGCGGAACATAGAAATTTACAAATAGGGATGAGCCGAACACCCCCCTGTTCGGTTCGCACCAGAACATGCGAACAGGAAAAAAGTTCGTTCGAACACGCGAACACCGTTAAAGTCTATGGGACACGAACATGAATAATCAAAAGTGCTAATTTTATAGGCTAATATGCAAGTTATTGTCATAAAAAGTGTTTGGGGACCTGGGTCCTGCCCCAGGGGACATGGATCAATGCAAAAAAAAGTTTTAAAAACGGCCGTTTTTTCAGGAGCAGTGATTTTAATAATGCTTAAAGTCAAACAATAAAAGTGTAATATCCCTTTAAATTTCGTACCTGGGGGTTGTCTATATTATGCCTGTAAAGGGGCGCACGTTTCCCGTGTTTAGAACAGTCTGACAGCAAAATTACATTTTGAAGGAAAAAACTCATTTAAAACTACCCGCGGCTATTGCATTGTCGACAATACACATAGAAGTTCATTGATAAAAACGGCATGGGAATTCCCCAAAGAGGCCCCCAGAACCAAAATTAAAAAAAAAAAATGACGTGGGAGTCCCCCTAAATTCCATACCAGGCCCTTCAGGTCTGATATGGATATTAAGGGGAACCCCGGCCAAAATTAAAAAAAAAAATGACGTGGGGTTCCCCCTAAATTCCATACCAGACCCTTCAGGTCTGGTATGGATTTTAAGGGGAACCCCGCGCCAAAAAAAAAAAAAACGGCGTGGGGTCCCCCCAAAAATCCATACCAGACCCTTATCCGAGCACGCAACCTGGCAGGCCGCAGGAAAAGAGGGGGGGACGAGAGTGCGGCCCCCCCCTTCCTGAACCATACCAGGCTACATGCCCTCAACATTGGGAGGGTGCTTTGGGGTGGCCCCCCAAAACACCTTGTCCCCATGTTGATGAGGACAAGGGCCTCATCCCCACAACCCTGGCCGGTGGTTGTGGGGGTCTGCGGGCGGGGGGCTTATCGGAATCTGGAAGCCCCCTTTAACAAGGGGACCCCCAGATCCCGGCCCCCCCCCTGTGTGAAATGGTAAGGGGGTACTTACCCCTACCATTTCACTAAAAAACTGTCAAAAATGTTAAAAATGGCAAGAGACAGTTTTTGACAATTCCTTTATTTAAATACTTCTTCTTTCTTCTATCTTCCTTCATCTTCTGGTTCTTCTGGTTCTTCTGGCTCTTCTAGTTCTTCCTCCGGCGTTCTCGTCCAGCATCTCCTCCGCGGCGTCTTCTATCTTCTTCTCGTCGGGCCGCTCCGCACCCATGGCATGGGGGGGAGGCTCCCGCTCTTCTCTTCTTCTTTTCTTCGCTTCTTCTCTTCTTCTCTTCTTCATTTTCTTCTCCGGGCCGCTCCGCATCCATGCTGGCATGGAGGGAGGCTCCCACTGTGTGACAGCACTCCTCGTCTGACAGTTCTTAAATAACGGGGGGCGGGGCCACCCGGTGACCCCGCCCCCTCTGACACACGGTGACTTGACGGGACTTCCCTGTGACGTCACGGGGAATGCCACAGGGAAGTCCCGTCATGTCCCGTGCGTCAGAGGGGGGCGGGGTCACCGGGTGGCCCCGCCCCCCGTTATTTAAGAACCGTCAGACGAGGAGCGCCGTCACACAGCGGGAGCCTCCCTCCATGCCAGCATGGATGCGGAGCGGCCCGGAGAAGAAAATGAAGAAGAGAAGAAGAGAAGAAGCGAAGAAAAGAAGAAGAGAAGAGCGGGAGCCTCCCCCCCATGCCATGGGTGCGGAGCGGCCCGACGAGAAGAAGATAGAAGACGCCGCGGAGGAGATGCTGGACGAGAACGCCGGAGGAAGAACTAGAAGAGCCAGAAGAACCAGAAGAACCAGAAGATGAAGGAAGATAGAAGAAAGAAGAAGTATTTAAATAAAGGAATTGTCAAAAACTGTCTCTTGCCATTTTTAACATTTTTGACAGTTTTTTAGTGAAATGGTAGGGGTAAGTACCCCCTTACCATTTCACACAGGGGGGGGGCCGGGATCTGGGGGTCCCCTTGTTAAAGGGGGCTTCCAGATTCCGATAAGCCCCCCGCCCGCAGACCCCCACAACCACCGGCCAGGGTTGTGGGGATGAGGCCCTTGTCCTCATCAACATGGGGACAAGGTGTTTTGGGGGGCTACCCCAAAGCACCCTCCCAATGTTGAGGGCATGTGGCCTGGTACAGTTCAGGAGGGGGGGCGCACTCTCGTCCCCCCCTCTTTTCCTGCGGCCTGCCAGGTTGCGTGCTCGGATAAGGGTCTGGTATGGATTTTTGGGGGGACCCCACGCCGTTTTTTTTTTTTTTTTGGCGCGGAGTTCCCCTTAAAATCCATACCAGACCTGGGTCTGGTATGGAATTTAGGGGGAACCCCACGTCATTTTTTTTTTTTAATTTTGGCCAGGGTTCCCGTTAATATCCATATCAGACCTGAAGGGCCTGGTATGGAATTTAGGGGGACTCCCACGTCATTTTTTTTTTTTTAATTTTGGTTCGGGGTTCCCCTTTGGGGAATTCCAATGCCGTTTTTATCAATGAACTTCTTTGTGTATTGTCGGCAATGCAATAGCCGCGGGTAGTTTTAAATGAGTTTTTTCCTTCAAAATGTCATTTTGCTGTCAGACTGTTCTAAACACAGGAAACATGCGCCCCTTTACAGGCATACTATAGACACCCCCCAGGTATGAAATTTAAAGGGATATTACACTTTTATTGTTTGACTTTAAGCATTATTAAAATCACTGCTCCTGAAAAAACGGCCGTTTTTAAAACTTTTTTTTGCATTGATCCATGTCCCCTGGGGCAGGACCTGGGTCCCCAAACACTTTTTATGACAATAACTTGCATATTAGCCTTTAAAATTAGCACTTTTGATTTCTCCCATAGACTTTTAAAGGGTGTTCCCGGCATTCGAATTTGCCGCGAACACCCCAAATTGTTCGCTGTTCGGCGAACTTGCGAACAGCCAATGTTCAAGTCGAACATGAGTTCGACTCGAACTCGAAGCTCACCCCTAATTACAAAGTAATAAAGGTGATAGCTAGTATATAGAGGTAGAGGAGGACAGAGGGTCTTTCAAGCCATTCACCTGCAGACCCCCACAACCCCCACCCAGGATTGTGGGGAAGAGGATCTTTTTGTCCTCACCAACATGGTGACAAGGGGTATTGGAGCAGGGGGGCAGATACTGTACAGGTAAACAATACAGGTAGTACATTTTTAGGGAAAATATTATTTTGGTAAATATTGTCACAAAAATAACACGGAGCCTTAAACATCAGCAGCACCTTCCTTTTATTCTACTGGTCCAATGCTTTTAGAAAATATATGGTTTTGGGGGTCTTTTACAAACTCTGAAAGCTGTAGGGAAAAATTAAAAGCTTCCGATTTTTTGAGAAATTTACATTTTTGCGTACATTTAATTTTCAACATTTTTCAAAAAGACATACTTTTATTTGTACAAATATTTGTTATTTATTAGCCACTTCAGCTCTAGAAGGTTTTACCCCCTTCCTGACCAGACCATTTTTGGTGAGACTGCACTGCATTGCTTTTACTGACAGTCGTGCAGTCATGCGACACTGTATCGAAATAAAATAAAAATTTCCTTTTTTCCCACAAATAGAGCTTTCTTTTGGTGGTATGTGATCACCTCTGTGGTTTTTATTTTTTGCGCTATAAACAAAAAAAAGACTGACAATTTTGAAAAAAAAAACAATATTTTTTACTTTCTGCTATAAAACATAATCAATAAAAAAATTTAAAAAATTTAATTTCTTCATTAACCACTTCAGCCCCGGAAGGATTTGCCCCTTAATGACCTGGCCATTTTTTGTAATACGGCACTGTGTTGCTTTAACTGACAATTGCGCAGTCATGTGACATTGTACCCAAACAAAATTGATGTCCTTTTTTTTCCTACAAATAGAGCTTTCTTTTGGTGGTAATTTGATCACCTCTGTGTTTTTTATTTTTAGCTCTATAAACAAAGAGCCACAATTTGAAAAAAAAAAATAAAATTTTTTGCAGTAATACATATCCCAAAAAATCTAAAAAAACACATTTATTCATCAGTTTGGGCCGATATATATTCTTCTACATATTTTTAGAAAAATCAAATCGCAATAGGCGTATATTAATTGGTTTGCGCAAAAGTTATAGCATCTATAAAATAGGGGATAGATTTATGGCATTTTTATTATTTGTATTTTTACTAGTAATGGCGTCGATCTACGATTTTTAGTGGGACTGCGACATTGCGGCAGACAGATCAGACACTTTTGACATTTTTTGGGACCATTGACATTTATACAGTGATCAGTGCTATAAATAGCCACTGATTACTGTGTAAATATCACTGGCAGGGAAGGGGTTAACACTAGGGGCGATCAAGGGGTTAAATGTGTTCTAACTGTAGGGGGGATGGGCTTTCTGGAACATGACAGAGATCACTGTTCTTGATCACTGGGAACAGTAGATCCCTATCATGTCACCTGTCAGAACGGGGATTTGCCTTGTTTACAAAGGCAGCTGCCCGTTCTGCCTCTGTAATAGGCAATCGCAGGTCACCAGTGGACATCAACGGCGGCTGGTCAACAAGTGGTTAATTTAGGCCAATATGTATCCTGCTACATGTTTTTGGTAAAAAATCCCAATAAGCATATATTGATTGGTTTGCACAAATTTTATAATGTGTAAAAACTGTGGGATAGGTTTATAGACTTTTTTTTATTGTTTTACAAGTAATGGCGGTGATCAGCAATTTTTAGCGGGACTGCGACATATGACAGTAAGCCCAGGTTCACACTGAGCTGCGGGAATGAAGCTGTGCGAGTTCAGCTGAACTCGCATGATTTCACTCCCGCATGTCAGTCCCGATTTTGCCAGCGATTTCACAGACATCTGTGTGGGTTTCTGCACAGATGTCAATGGAAATCGCACCCCAAAACCGCAAAAAGTAGTACAGAAACTACTTTTTGAAATCCGTTCCACACCACAAATGCAGCGTTGCACCGATTAGGACGGTGCCATTGCCGGCAATTGCCACCTATTTGACATGCGGTTTGACATGTCAAATGTGAATCAGGGCTGAGTGACACCTTTTGGGGACCAGTGATACGAATACAGGAATTAGTGCTAAACAAATGCACTGTCACTGTATAAATGACACTGGCAGGGAAGGCATTAACATCAGGGTTAAGTGTGCTCTTAGGGATTCCTTTCTAACTGTGGGGGGAATGCTGTGACTGGAGGAAAACAGAGATCTGTGTTTCTGCTTAGCAGAAACACAAGATCTCCATTTTACTCTCTGGCAGAACGGCAATCTACCTTGTTTACATAGGCAGACCACCGTTCTGCCTCTCCTGTGAATGATCGGCAGGTCCCGATGGCCATCGCGGCCCCAGAGCTGAACATAAGAATCACTTACAGGTGCATGATTTTGTGCTTAGGGGCTGCCCTGCCAAAGTACATGTACGTGGGGCAGTCCTTAAGCGGTTAAAGTGCACCAAACACCACTTTTCATTGAATAAAGTGCATCCAATTACACATTTCCCAGTATTTATTAAGCTCCCATCATGCCAGGGAGGCCAAAAAGGAGAGCAGATATTCCCACGCCACTATGAGGGTGCCATCAGCATCTGTGCCCACAGGCACAGTGGTCTGTCTTCAGGCAGGGCACCATTTTCTCTGTTTAATGATGTTGCCCAAGATATTCAGCCACAGCATGCAGAGGAGGTGATTGACTGGCTTATTAAACCATCCTCATCCCCCTCATCCTCTATGACCCAAGGTGAGACTAGTGTGCAATCTACTGCAGCTGCCAGAATGGCTTATTCTGCCTCCTTTTTCACAGCTACTCCTGCCAGCCCCAGCTTTATGCATAGAGGAGTCAGTTGAAATATTTGAACACAGCGTCAGCCACTTGCTTCTTGAGGATGCACAGACATTACTTGAATCTGATGTTGCTTCTGAGGTTGAGGAAAGGAGTAACATGAGCATACAGAGAGGGGAGAACACTGATAAACAACACTTTGGCAGTCATGTTCCTCAAGCCACAGCATTCAGATCAAGATCAAGCGTGGCAAAAATACCAACCATTTGAATACCACTTACTTGCAAAAGCATTTAACCTCCGACCACTCATTGGCAAGAGCACCTGAAAGCTACACAAAAGGGACACAATTCATCTCCTCCTCACTCCTCACTTTTCATGTCTACCCCCACTACATCTCATGACCTCTCATCAGCCTCCACTGACAGTGATGATAGTATAGCAAAGGGTGTCATGGTTCCTTGCGACCTACTGACAGTATATAATCCCACCTCACAAAATTGTCGCACAGATCTCTACAGCTCTTTCCCAACAGCTGCAAGAAACCCAGAATTGTGTTCCTCAAGCCTTGAAGATACCACCAGGTTGCCTGTTCGTAGCCCCTAGCCTCAGAATACCTGTACTCCTCTGGGCACATGATGGTGTGTTATCCGGTCATCCTGGTGTCACCATCACTCTTAAGACCTTGCAGCATCATGTCTGGTACCCTCATATGAAAAAATATGTTACTGACTTTGTGGGTGCCTGTCCAACTTGTGCTGCTAATAAAGTTCCCCCGCACATTGGACTGTTACAACCACTTCCTGCACCTCGCCAGCCTTTGACCCATTTGACTATAGACTTTATTACAGAGTTACCCAAGTCCGAGTTCATGACTGCTATATGGGTCATAGTGGATCGCTTTTCCAAAATGTCTAATTTTGTACTGCTCCCTGGATTACCTACAGCGGAAGCACTGTCTACTCTCTTCCTTTCCCATATTGTGAAACATCATAGCATACCTACCAATGTCGTCTCAGACCGCGGATCCCTGTTTGTTACCCGATTCAGGGGAGCGTTCTGTAAGAAACTGGGAGTAACGCTCTCACTCTCTACCTCATATCACCCTCAAACAGATGGTCAAAGGCATGAACCAGACCCTGGAAACCTATCTTCGACATTATGTAAATGCATTACACTCCAATTGGACTGAGTATTTGCCTTTGGCTGAATTCGCCATTAACTCCCGTTGGCACAGTGCTCTTCATACGACACCATTCTACGCAGCCCTAGGCTATCACCCTCAGACTTTTCCCCTACTTCAACCTTCTTCTGGTGTACCAGCAGCAGATCAGTGTGTGAAAAATATTCTGCTACACTGGAAGAAGATTTGCTTAATACTATAGAAGTCAGCAGGCAAGTATGCGCTTTTCTCCAACAAAGATGCCATATACCTCCATATGTGGTGGGGGACAGAGTTTGGCAATCAACCAAATACATGAGACTGAAACAACCTTCTATTAAATCGGGCCCTCCATTTATCGGTCCTTACAGTATTATTGCTCGAGTTGAGCCAATCTCCTATCGGTTAAAATTGCCCTCCTTTCTCCAGATACATCCCGTATTCCACGTTTCTCTCCTCAAAAAGGCAATTTTCAATCGCTACTCCAGAACCCAACAGCTACCTCCTCCTGTTCTTGTTGATTGACAACATGAGTTTGAAGTCTCTAGGGTTCTGAATTTTAGAAGGCTCGGTTGTGGCCTACAGTATCCGGTTCATTGGAAGGGATATCCCATCACAGACTGTTCCTGGGTTCCAGCCAAAGATTTGCATGCCCCTGCTCTTATTCAAGACTTCCAAGCCTCCTTTGCCACTAAGCCCGCTAGGCCCCCAGAGGGGTCCACTGAGGAGGGGGCCCTGTTATGTACCTGGGTGTCTTCGAACCGGGATGTTCCTGGTCTCACAGCTGCAGTCTTACGTTTTGTGCCACAGAGGAGCTCTGAAGTTATTGCAATGTTCTCCCAGCTTGATGCATTGCCTTGGACTCACTAGCCCCACCTGCTGCCAGCTGTGGACAATGTACTATCAAGCAGCCCATAAATAGCAGCACTTCCTGTTACTCAGTGCCCGTTTGTTTGGACTTGCTCCCTAACTGTATTGATAGTGCTGTGATTTTGACTACCATGTATTTGACCTCTGCCTGAATTCTTGACCATTCTCCAGCCTGCTGATTTGGTACTTCACCTCCAGCTCATGTATGACCTCATGTATGCCTGCCTGACCATTCTTTGGATTTTGATTTTTACCGCTTTGCCTGATATGTTGCCGACTTGACCTCCCAGACTAAGTTTTCTTCGGAATCCTCAGCATACAAGCTCTACTTTGAACACTACCTACCATGGGTATCTTACAGTTATCACATCCTCTGGATGTTGTTAGGAACCTGAAGTGGGATAAACCCAGCTGTACTACTTCCGTGAGGTCTATGGAATAATTGAAGATGGTGAGAAGTTAATCTATCTCTTTAACCACATTTACCAGATGGAGGGTGAGAAGATATCAGCGGCTAGATGAGATTCTGCACCTTCATTAACCTCACCCTGTATAATGAAGGGTGGAATGGAAGCCAAAGCTGCAAGCAGAGCTCTCATGTGACAAATGCAAAGAGGAGCCCAACCGCTGGATCCTGCTGTGCTACAACTTCGAACCCCAGGTCTGATTGACTTTCTTACCTACTCTAAACTAATGAAGGTCATTAGAGAAGAGGAGGCCCTGCTGGAAAATAAGAAGTAGGGCCAAAGGGTGGAATCTGCTGTTGGGGTCAGGGTGGTCAGTACAACTGATTCAGAATGATTTAGAGACTGAGCTCCTGAAGAATCAGATGTCCCAGTTGAGAGAGATGATGACTGGGTCGTCAAGTCAAGATGTACAAAGAAACAGAGCAACTGGTTATCTAGTCTGAGATAGTGGTATTGAAGCTACAGAAGTCTCAGATAATGGACATGGTAAACATGTTGGCAGAGTAGTTCACTGAGCTGTCCAAAGAGGGTGTTATGGGTCAGAATGTACCCACCGACTCGCCTGATGTGCCTAGCCAGAGGCCAACGAATTAAGACTTCTGTCAAAACTGAGGAGGTGTGGGTCATTACCAGAGAGTGTGCCCAAGTCCACGGAGGGTAGAAGACTGGTGGGACCACAGAGAGGTGAGCCAAGGATGGAGAGAAGGCCTGGGCCTTCAAGAGGAACTTACACTGAACCTGCAAGGGAACTGTCAGGGACATGCTGGGGGCTTGTCCAGGGCGTTGCGGTTAAATTCTCCACCGGGGGGCGCCGGCGTGTGTCCGCGCGCGCTAGCGCTGTTTGGCACCAAGGGCTCTTTAAAAGAGTGTTAGTTGCACCCATGAGGTGCTGTTCGTCTGCAGCTCTGCACCTGTGTTCCTGTATCCTGCCTGTTGCTGTATCTGTTATTGACCCGGCTACGCTTGACCATTCTGCTATCTCCAATCTGACCCGGCTTGCCTGACTCTACTTAACCTCTTGTTACCCGTTGCCGAACACCTGCCTGCCTGCCTGACTACTCTGCGATTATCCTTCTGCCAATACCTGCCTGATCTCCTGCCAAACGGACTGTCTGACTCTGCTTTTGCCTGTGTCCTGTGATGCTGCTTCCCAGCCTGCTTATCCAGCTCCAGGTTCTGCTGTTGCTATACCACCTACCGGCCTGCCTACTGATCCACTTCAGCCTGCCAGCACCTGCAGCTCAGCCATCCCGGAGGGACTTCTTCTCAGCTCCTGTGCCGGCCCCTGCAAGAACCTGCACCAGGCACTCCTACCCACTGTGCTCAAGAGACCACTGTTCCCACTCCAGTGGCTCCTGAACCAGCGCAGTAAGAGAGGTCTTCTTCTACCAGTCGGGCTCAACTACCAGGTACCTAACAGGAACAGTGAAGGGCACCTGCAGTTTATGCTGTCTCAGTGAGTAATGACTCTCAGCTTCCAAGATGTCAGTGGAAACAGAATTTCCAATGACAGAAGAGGAAGGAAGCACAAGTCCAGCCACAAAAATCTGCTGTTCCAAATGCTGCCACCAAACCTCCCGCTCAGTTGGTAGGCCCTCTGCCTGTATTTACTGTTTTGGTGGAAGGAATTTATACAAGAGCCATTCTTGATTCAGGTGCTCAGGTTACCTTGTGTTGTTCGGCTCTACTATTCAGGAGTTTAAGTGCACCAACGAGTGGCTAGCTGAAAATACAAAGCCTCATCTTTCTTCAAAGGGACTGGAGTTGCTAGTGCCATAGGAGCCCACGCACACATACTCAAGGCTCTGTATATGCCATGGGGGTGCAGGACAGTTTATCTGCAGAAGGAGTATATGAAGGTAAGATTTTTATCCTTTAATGTCACATTTTATTGCATTGAATGTTTGCTAATATATTGTATTTCTTTCCTCATTCCCTAATTACCATGATTGGAATATGCTGTGTATGTCCCCTTTCTCCTCATGCATGCTGGATTTTTATGTAATTATTATTTTAGGTCCTTCATACATATTTGCCCTTCAATAACCTCCCCAGCATGGTGTCTCCTGGCCTATATTCACCTCATATAGTCACTTAAAGTGGTGTTCTGGCCGAAATTATACTTTTTAAATAAAAATACCCCTATAATACACAAGCTTAATGTATTCTAGTAAAGTTAGTCTGTAAACTAAGGTCTGTTTTGTTAGTTTATAGCAGTAGTTTGTTATTTTATAAACTTACAGCAGGCCGTGGCCATCTTAAGTGTGGGCATCTGAAGCCAGACTGTATTTCTTCCTGGATCTCATCCTTGCAGATCTCACACATGCTCAGTGCAGCACAAGCAGTGTAATAGGCTTCAGGTCAGGTTTGCATAGCAACGGCAGTTTCAGAGGAAGTTGCCGCCCCTTCCCAGAAGGCATTGCAAACAGGAAATGATGCGATGGGCCGCGGCCAGGGAGGAGGAAGTGAAAAATGAATACAGCTGATATACAGTAGGTGCTGAGAAAAAAAATTAAAAAATATCCAATTTGTTTACAGTGCAGAGTTTAGTGAGGGATGCTGAAGAGTTGTAAAAATGGGTGGAACTCCACTTTAACAACGTATTTTATCAGCTCCATAGTAGTGCTTACCCCAAACACCCAATGTTTTGAAATGTTATTTTTTCTTTAAATTCACGCAGAGTGCCAGAGGCTTTTTTTTTGTGGTGTCCCCAAATAATTTTTAGTAACCCTCCCTCCCCCAACTGCTAACTCAGCTGATCCCAATTCTCTATCTATCCTCAATCATCTATCTGCTGATTTTGCCAAACCCATACAGACTATACCCATCTCTTCTGTGCTCAGATGTATGGATGAATTACCCAAAGCATGTAGTGCAAGGGCCTGCCTGTATACTTTCCAATGGTACTGTTTAAAGTTTTTGTATTCTATTATTATCTTGATAGGTAATAGCAGAATGTCCAAATGTCCTCAAATGTGTACAGTGTGTATTTATATCTTTGTATTATGACACTTCTTACATGTCCAGTGTTCTGCCAATGGTGTAACAAAGGAGGGGCTATTCCAAGTAATACCCATTATTTAGGCATTCATCTCTCAATGAAGTGAAGAGGGTTACCTGTCCAAGATTTCCACACACCCCATAATGTTAGAAATGGCCCATGAGAGGGGGGGAGGGGGAATATGATAGGTGTACCTTATACTTTGGCGTTGTTAAATTCCCATTACTAAATGCTATCTGGAGGTTGACCCATAATGTTTGTGCCTAATCTGCTTGCCATGTTTCTGAGCAAAAATAGTAATGTTTTATTTTTTCCCTCAACAGTTTCCTGTTTCCTGGTGTCGGCTAATTACGACTTCTTGTATGTGGACGTGGGGAAGAATGGCCGGATGTCCGATGGTGGAGTCATCACCCAGACAGAGTTCTACAGGCATCTCCAGAAGGGCAGCTTGGACTTGCCACCTCCAGAGGACATTGTGGAAGGTCTCCCATTTGTGTTCGTTGCTGATGAAGCGTTTGCGCTGGGGGACCACCTGGTGCGGCCATTCCCGATGAGGACCCTCAGCCCGGAACAGAGGGTTTTTAATAACCGGCTGGCCAGAGCCCGAAGAGTGGTGGAGAACACATTTGGAATCCTGGCCAGCCGGTTCCGCCTATTTATGACACCCATCCATATGGCGGAGTATAAACTGAACCATATTATACTGGGGTGCTGTATTCTCCATAACTTTTTAAGGAAACATTCGGCCAACTATGCTGGCTCAGTTGGGCCTGAGGTCGGAGTGATACCTGAAACACTGACGGCGCTTGAAAGCGGCCGTCCTGGCTTGCCCTCCCTGAGTGCCCGTGATGTCCGGTTACGCTACCTGGAGTTCTTTGTGGGTAGGGGGGCTATCAATATGCCAGAAAATCTGTGGAGCCTTTTTTTAATAAAAAACAAAAAGAAATTCTTTGTGGACATTTACTGCTTGTGTTTGTTTTAGCTGACCCTGACAGAAATGTGTTGAGTGCAGAAAATGGCATGATTGTGTAACCTTATACAAAGCACTGTTGGCTGTTATTTACTAAATGCAAAAACACATTTCACTACAAGTGCACTTGCAACTGCACTGAACCTGCACTTGTAGTGCAAAGTGGATTTGCCCTTAGGAAATAACCCCCATTTTCCCTGAAAACTGCAATTACATCACCCCAAAAGTGTTGTAGTGTTGAGACAATAATAATCCACACATTCTTGATGAACCAACTTTTTTATACCTGCACAATCACATGTGCATTTACCAAAGGTTTTTAAAACAAACCAACATGTTTGTTGTATAACAATTTTTTGGGTGGCATTATCAAAAATAGAAATGTCCATTTACGATAAAACAGGCCTGTGTAAAACCAAGAAGAAAGACAAAAAACTTGAACTTACAAAGTTCACATTAGGTAAAACCTGAAGGCAATATCAAACATCAGTATTTAGGAACTGTGTTTGATATTGCGTTCAGATGGGGGGAATCACCCCTGGAAAAGCCAAATTTGGAAGATGCACAGCAATTTACGAATGTCAACATGTGCTAGCTGCCATCACGGGGGATCAAGGGACGTGTTTTGGGGGTGCAAGTCCTTCCTCACCGCTACTTTATAATTGAGGAAGGGGTTGCACCCCCAAAACGCGTCCATTGATCTCCCGTGATGGCAGATAGCACATGTTGGCACATTGTGTGCATCCTCCAAATTTGGCTTTTCAAAACATTGCAAAAAGATTTAAAACATTGTACCACAATCAAAAAAGTGATTTGGTGGGGTTTTAAATTTGCCCCAAAACATCAATGATGTTATTATTTCTTTTAATCACATCATTGATTTTTGTCTTTAGGTTCTCCAATTCCAAATTACACCCCATGATCTCCCCGATCAGCATCTGGGCACTTTCGGATGTGAAAGGATCTCGATCACCTAAAAAGAGAGAAACCAAACAAAAACAGGTGTCAAAAATCTGCCAGCATCCATCTCTTACCTGAGTCTGTGGTCGCAGATAGGGATGAGCCGAACACCCCCCTGTTCGGTTCGCCCCAGAACATGTGAACAGGAAAAAAGTTTGTTCGAACACGTTAAAGTCTATGGGACACGAACATGAATAAACAAAAGTGCTAATTTTAAAGGCTTATATGCAAGTTATTGTCATAAAAAGTGTTTGGGGACCTGGGTCCTGCCCCAGGGGACATGGATCAATGCAAAAAAAAGTTTTAAAAACGGCCGTTTTTTCAGGAGCAGTGATTTTAATAATGCTTAAAGTCAAACAATAAAAGTGTAATATCCCTTTAAATTTCGTA
Organism: Aquarana catesbeiana; assembly: GCF_042186555.1. Classification (NCBI taxonomy): domain Eukaryota; kingdom Metazoa; phylum Chordata; class Amphibia; order Anura; family Ranidae; genus Aquarana; species Aquarana catesbeiana. The sequence continues at coordinate 40,895,338 of NC_133324.1, forward strand.
CCTGGGGGGTGTCTATAGTATGCCTGTAAAGGGGCGCATGTTTCCTGTGTTTAGAACAGTCTGACAGCAAAATGACATTTTGAAGGAAAAACTCATTTAAAACTACCCGCGGCTATTGCATTGCCGACAATACACATAGAAGTTCATTGATAAAAAATTTTTAAAATTTTTGACACTTTTTTCGTGAAATGGTAGGGGTATAAGTACCCCCTTACCATTTCACACAGGGGGGGCCGGGATCTGGGGGTCACCTTGTTAAAGGGGGCTTCCAGATTCCGATAAGCCCCCCGCCCGCAGACCCCCACAACCACCGGCCAGGGTTGTGGGGATGAGGCCCTTGTCTTCATCAACATGGGGACAAGGTGTTTTGGGGGGCTACCCCAAAGCACCCTCCCAATGTTGAGGGCATGTGGCCTGGTACGGTTCAGGAGGGAGGGGGGGCCGCACTCTCGTCCCCCCCTCTTTTCCTGCGGCCTGCCAGGTTGCGTGCTCGGATAAGGGTCTGGTATGGATTTTTGGGGGGACCCCACGCCGTTTTTTTTTTTTTTTTTTTGGCGCGGGGTTCCCCTTAAAATCCATACCAGACCTGAAGGGTCTGGTATGGAATTTAGGGGGAACCCCACGTCATTTTTTTTTTAATTTTGGCCGGGGTTCCCCTTAATATCCATATCAGACCTGAAGGGCCTGGTATGGAATTTAGGGGGACTCCCACGTCATTTTTTTTTTTAATTTTGGTTCGGGGTTCCCCTTTGGGGAATTCCCATGCCGTTTTTATCAATGAACTTCTATGTGTATTGTCGGCAATGCAATAGCCGCGGGTAGTTTTAAATGAGTTTTTTCCTTCAAAATGTCATTTTGCTGTCAGACTGTTCTAAACACAGGAAACATGCGCCCCTTTACAGGCATACTATAGACACCCCCCAGGTACGAAATTTAAAGGGATATTACACTTTTATTGATTGACTTTAAGCATTATTAAAATCACTGCTCCTGAAAAAAGGGCCGTTTTTAAAACTTTTTTTGCATTGATCCATGTCCCCTGGGGCAGGACCCAGGTCCCCAAACACTTTTTATGACAATAACTTGCATATTAGCCTTTAAAATTAGCACTTTTGATTTCTCCCATAGACTTTTAAAGGGTGTTCCGCGGCATTCGAATTTGCCGCGAACACCCCAAATTGTTCGCTGTTCGGCGAACTTGCGAACAGCCAATGTTCGAGTCGAACATGAGTTCGACTCGAACTCGAAGCTCATCCCTAGTCGCAGACACTCACCTGTTGTGATGGCAAGTTCAACCACATCTTCTTCCTCCTCCTGCTCTTGTTGGGATGGTGGTATTTCCCCTTCTTCCCGAGGTGGGGGGTCTCTGTTCTCCTCGGATGAGGGGTGTCCTCTGAGTCTTCTCTCCCCTATGTAAAACAAAAATGGTATAATTAGCACACAGTGATTTGATGGCAGAACTATAAATAGGAAAATTGCTTGGAAGTGGGGTACAAGTGTCTATTTTAGCAGAGTTCCAAGATGTCGCTTTTTCATTGTCCTTTGCCAACCTGCAATACTTTACCTGTTTAGTACAAGCTTCACAGATGGAGACCCCCCTATAGTATACACTGGAGCACCTGTGTGCCCCCCCTAATAAAAATTGTGTTCTTGTGTCCCACACTAGTGCTCCAGTGTCCAGATGTGAAAACAGCTGCTCAGTGTCCTCTCCCTACACAGAATCTAGTTTGCATTTCATTCTAGTAACAAACCCATCTACACAACCAAATATTTTTCATCCAAGTAGGCCCTAAAAAATGTGGGCAAATGCATATGGCAGAAACAATGTTGTTTTAGAGGGTAAAAAAAAAATTTGTAGACGAACGAATAATGGGCCCATGAACATTAAAGTTGACAGTTTAAACTGTACAATTAAGATAAGCATATGGAGCAGCACGAACGTAATAAAGACAAAAATAATAGGAACACAGCACAACTACTTACTTTTTTGCAGCACTCTCCGGATCTTTCGGTACTGCTCGGGCTCTCTTAATTTTAGGTCCGACCACCGCTTCCTGAGCTGATCTTTCGATCATCGTACCCCGAAGTTTCTGTGCAGACTTTTGATCACTTTAGCAATGATTTTGGCCTTTCTGATGTTGGGGTGGGGGTAAGGTCCATACTTGCCATCATAGTCGGCCTTCTTCATGATGTCCACCATCTCCAACATCTCCCCAAAGGACATATTTGTCGCCTTAAATCGTCTCCTTCTGGATCAGGACGTTTCCGGATCCGGGCTTTCCTCCTCCTCGTTGCTAGAATTAGCACGCACCTGCTCTAACTCTGCAATGTGCTCTTCACCCACTGCGCCGAACGAAAAGGGGCGGGGAATAGACTAGAAAGAACGTCAGGGGCGGGCGGAGTTACACGCATGCACAGTGTGTATAAAGCGTAACACGCGTGTGTAGTACGTACGATCTGTGAGCGGAGGAAGGAGCATTGGACGTGCCGATCGTAAGAACGAAGGTGAGAGACAAACTTGTGCCTATACTGCTTCTATATTGAGGACTATATTGTAACAAGATTTGGAGAGTTTTATCTGACATTAGGCTTTGTCTTGTGTTGTGTCTTGCAGTGAACATGGATATGCTACTGAAAGACAATGACTTCATGTCAGTATTCCTAGATATGTTAAGGGAGCTGCCATGTCTGTGGGAGATTAACCACACCCATTACAAGAACCAAGCAAAGAGGAAGGCAGCACTGGGGCAATTGTGTGAAATTGTGAAGCAGGCGATCCCCACGGCAGGCATCACATATTTGAAGATCTAAATTGGTGGCCTGAGGAGCACTTATCTAAGGGAGCGCAAGAAAGTCCTGGATTCGCAGAGATCCGGAGCAGCAGATGACATCTATGTCCCCAGGATGTGGTACTATGACAGGCTGCATTTTCTGGCAGGCCAGACTGAACCCAGGCCATCCCTCTCCAGTCTTCCTTCCACGCTTCCTTCCCCCCGGCTGAGGCTTCTGATGCCCAACCTGGGCCTTCCAGGCCGCATGTGGAGGAGCCCAGATTGAGCCAGGTATAGCATTCCTCTAAATATTTCTGCTTGTCCAATCAATGATGTTACCTAGATGTTAGTTTGGAGTACTAATTTAGGATTGTGATTGAGGAAGCAAAAACTAAAACCATGTCCCTTTTTCATACACAGGGAAGTCTCAGCCAGGGGGTGGCCAGGCCGAGCTGGCTGGCTGATCTGCAGGTCCCTCCACCCCCCCTGGAAAGAGAAAGTGGCAGGAGGAGGAGTGCCCTAGAGGAGGCTACCAGAGGACTCTTTTGGAGGGCTACAGAGGTCCTGGGAGCACCACACACCGTGGAGGAGGACATTGCTGCCACCATTGCCTATAAAATGCAGAGGATGGAGGAGGGCCAACAAGCCATGTGTGAGTCGCTCATATTGGAGGCTCTTAACAAAGGTATGAGGGGCCTAATTACAGCTCAGACACACCTTTGCGATGTTCCTCCTCCTCCTCCTGTAGGTCCTCCTCCTCCTCCTACAGGTCCTCCTCCTCCTCCTGCAGGTCCTCCTCCTCCTTCTCATCCAGGTCCTCCCAGTCCTCCTCCTCCTCCAGGTCCTACATCCTGCCATATCTCCAACAGCACAGCCACAGCCCGGAAGGAAGCGTGGAAGGAAGACCAGAAAGTGAGGACCCTGGATCCAGTCTGGTCGGCCAAAAAATGCAGTCTCTTGTGGTACCACAGCCTGGGGACACAGATGTCATCTGCTGCTTTCCAGATCTCTGCGACTTCGGGACCAGACTGCCCTCCCTTACATATGGACTCCTCAGGCCACCAATTTTGATGTTCAAGAATTTATGTCTGCCCTGGGGGTCCCAGGCTTTGCTAATTTCTCCTGTTGATCCAGTGTTGCCTTCCTCTTTGTTTGGTTATGAGCCCTTAATAAAGGATTTTTGTTTTGAATTATACTCTCCTATGTGTTTTACTTCAAAAAGGACAGTTTGTTTGTGAGGATTCAGGTACATTTCAAATATACAATGTGAAATTAACAAGGGACACCAACACCAAACAATCTCCTTGAGATTAAATAATACAAGATATCAATGGTGTTGGGGTAACTTGACACACAAAACACACCCAAAAATATTCTGGAGTAAAAATAAAAATAACATTGAACAAAGATCAGCCTTAGAAAAAATACAAACATTAAATCTAAAAAAAAAAGGCTTAATATCCCCCAAAAAATAAAATAAAATAAAAAACATTCTGTTAGATGTGACAACTAATAACAATATATTGCGGGAATCCCAAGAAAAAAAAAAAAGTTTGTGAGAAGTGTGTGTGAATATGAGCAGCAAAACTACTTAATTCTTGTCACATTATAAAGAAGAGGAGAGTGCGCTGTAATAAACCATTTTTGACATTGCAGCGTGACGAAAGTGCTGTATCCATTGCGAACGCTAAGTTTACCAAAACGAGCTGTTCCGTGCCGGAATTTCTTCTGAGCATGCATGGCACTTTGTGCGTCGGAACAGGCCACACACGGTCGGAATTGACGCGATCGGATTTTGTTGTCGTAAAATTTTATCTCCTGCTCTCCAACTTTGTGTGTCGGAAAATCCGATGGAAAATGCCCGATGGAGCCCACACATGGTCGGAATTTCCGACAACACGCTCCGATCGGACATTTTCCATCGGAAATTCCGACCGTGTGTACGGGGCATAATAGTGCAAACTTCAAATCAAAGGGACATCTGTGTACAGTATGATCACTCGTTTCTTGGGACAACACAAACAAGTCCGTCAAATTATGCAGAAGTATTGGTAGCTGTTAACAGCTGACAGTACCATATCCAAACATCTCAAAACCTATCCAGAAATCACCTTCAGGAGATCAAAATCATTAAAAGATAATCTGGTCCATAGTCACTATACTTCCAAAGTGGGAACCAAAAATAGATCAAATGAACCTTTCCCTGCAATGAATGCAATTTTTTTAGATACATTTGTATCTACAAAATGTATCTTAAAGCTAAGTGGATCACTCTTCCTGATGGATATATTTTCAGACCTCAATTTCTGTCTGACTGTCAATCATTGAGAGTGGTGTACATTATGCTGTGTGATTGTGGGATTCGTGATCGTGTCTCTCTAATATCAAAGAAAAAAATGGAGACACCCATTAGTAGACACGTAGGCCTTTTACACAAATTTGACTGCTCAAAAATGAATTATTTTGCTTTAGAATATATCCCACTAAATGAAAGAGAGGGAGATAATGGCAAGATACTCTTACAGCGAGAAGCTTGCTGGATTCACAGCTTGTCTGCATTAAAGCACCCCGGATTGAATGCTGCTCTCAGTTATAAATCATTTCTGTGAATAGGAGAGCACTGTTATATCAATAATTCCCCACTTAATCAGGGCATATTAATGCACCCTCTAATATGTACTAAAATATTATTGTCAGAAAGATAGGTTCATATAGATAAATATTAACCTATGCAATTTGATGTCCGAATATGTATTGTTGCATTATATTATTATTGAAATCTAGAGATGTGCTTTGTAAGGATGTTAGAACAAATCCAGAGGATATATATAGAGATTTAATTAAATTAACACTGTGGAATCAATATTCATTGTGTATATTATATGACCATTGCCAAACCATAACTGGGATCAGTGATCATACGGATGCCCGGGGCAGGTATTTGACCAATCACCTGTAGCGGACTTGAGCCCAATATAGTGTAAGACTAACGCACAATATCAAACTGGGTCCTTTAATACCAACCAACCTAGGCTTTGCCTAGAGCATCCTGGTCCGTAGTGCAAGCTATCCTACCCACATTTATTCGGGAGGCATGCTAAGCCCGCCTACATGTATGTTGAGCAAGGATAATCCTATATGGTGATGTGACAACAGCACGTAGGTGCTCTATGTTGTTTCCGCTGTATGGAGCGTCAGCATCTATCTAATGTCCACGCTCCAGTGGTGACGTAAAATGCCACTGGAACGTGGGAGAGATATGAAGCGGTGATCAGCCGCCATTCTCTGACAGGGGCCATGAGAAAGAGAGAGTTTGCATGCCTCTTCTCCTTCTCTATAGACAACTTTGGATTTCTTCTGGGACAGGTGAGAATCAACTATCTCTGTGCACCTATATGTGACTATCTCCATGCTTCAAGGGGGACCCACTAGTCAGCCTGGCGGGATCTACTATAGAATGAGTGGCATGCACCTAGTCTCCATCCCACTGGACTGACTATGGAGATCCCTCTCAACATGTATCTTATATAAATACATATCACTGAGTGAACATGTATGTGTTTTATTTATTTTTCAGGCATAACTAGGCTGATGCATGATTTGAGGGTGATTATAATAGGCTCCCTCAGCAGAAGAAATTCTCGCTGTGTATGTTTGCTCCATCTGGGCTATCCAGCATCTACCATCCATGTTTTCCCTAGATCCATCATCATCCATAGTGGCAAAATACCCTTCTCAATGAGAAAAGGGGAGCAAATTGGTTCTATCAACTATTAAGAACAAGTTAATTATCATACACTCAGCATGATCCCTATATAACTAATCTAAATCATATCTGTTCATACAATTATTTATATACATTGTAGGTGAAATCTCTATCTCTCCCCTATGGTCACAATATGTCCCATTGGCCGGGCATCTATTGGAATCTACTGGGATTCACATACCCATCTGATTTGAAATTTGTCCTATAGCATCCATTAGGCCCATCTCTATTTCAATATAAATACAGTATCTCACAAAAGTGAGAACACCCCTTTTGTAAATATGTTATTATATCTTTTCATGTGACAACACTGAAGAATTTACACTTTGCTACAATGTAAAGTAGTGAGCGTACAGCTTGTATAACTGTGTAAATTTGCTGTCCCCTCAAAATAACTCAACACACAGCCATTAATGTCTAAATCTCTGGCAACAAAAGTGAGTACACCCCTAAGTGAAAATGTCCAAACTGGGGCCAATTAGCCATCCTCCCTCCCCGGTGTCATGTGACTCATTAGTGTTACAAGGTCTCAGGTGTGAATGGGAAGCAGGTGTCTTAAATTTGGTGTTTTTGCTCTCACTCTCTCATACTGGTCACTGGAGGTTCAACATTGTACCTCATGGCAAAGAATTCTCTGAGGATCTGAAAAAAAGAATTGTTGCTCTACATAAAGATGTACTAGGCTATAAGAAAATTGCCAAGACCCTGAAACTGAGCTTTAGCATGGTGGCCAAGACCATACAGCGGTTTAAGCGGACAGGTTCCACTCAGAACAGGCCTCCCCATGGTTGCCCAAAGAAGTTGAGTGCACATGCTCAGTGTCAGATCCAGAGGTTGTCTTTGAGAAATAGATGTATGAGTGCTGCCAGCATTGCTGCAGAGGTTGAAGGGGTGGGGGTCAGCCTCTCAGTACTCAGACCATGCACCGCACACTGCAACAAATTGGTCTGCATGGCTGTAGTCCCAGAGGGAAGCCTCTTCTAAAGATGATGCACAAGAAAGCCTACAAACAGTTTGCTGAAGACAAGCAGACAGGGTTACTGGAACCATGTCCTGTGGTCTGATGAGACCAAGATAAACTTATTTGGTTCAGATGGCTTCAAGCGTGTGTGGCCGCAACCAGGTGAGGAGTATAGGGACAAGTGTGTGTTGCCTACAGTCAAGAATGGTGGTGGGTTGTGTAATGGTCTGGGGCTAAATGAGTGCTGCTGGCACTGGGGAGCTACAGTTCATTGAGGGAACCATGAATGCCAATATGTACTGTGACATACTAAAGCAGAGCACGATCCCCTCCCTTCAGGCACTGGGCCGCAGGGCAGTATTGCAACATGATAATGAACCCAAACACACCTCTGAGATGATCACTGCCTTGCTAAAGAAGCTGAGGATAAAGGTAATGGACTGGCCAAGCATGTCTTCAGATCTAAACCCAATTGAGCACCTGTGGGGCATCCTTAAACAGAAGGTGGAGGAGCGCAAGGTCTCTAACATCCACCAGCTTTGTGATGTCGTCATGAAGAAGTGGAAGAGGACTCCAGTGGCAACCTGTGAGGCTCTGGTGAATTTCATGCCCAAGAGGGTTAAGGCAGTGCTGGAAAATAATGGTGACCACATAAAATATTGATACTTTGGGCCCAATTTGGACAATTTCACTTAGGATTGTACTCACTTTCGTTGCCAGCGGTTTAGACATTAATGGCTGTGTGTTGAGTTATTTTGAGGGGACAGCAAATTTACATTGTTATACAAGCTGTACACTCACTACTTTACATTGTAGCAAAGTGTCATTTCTTCAGTATTGTCACATGAAAAAGTATAATAAAATATTTATAAAAATGAGAGGGGTGTACTCACTTTTATGAGATACTGTATATCTACAGTGGGGACGGAAAGTATTCAGACCCCCTTAAATTTTTCACTCTTTGTTATATTGCAGCCATTTCCTAAAATCATTTTTTTCCTCATTAATGTACACACAGCACCCCATATTGACAGAAAGACACAGAATTGTTGACATTTTTGCAGATTTATTAAAAAAGAAAGACTGAAATATCACATGGTCCTAAATATTCAGACCCTTTGCTCTGACACTCATATATTTAAGTCAGGTGCTGTCCATTTCTTCTGATCATCCTTGAGATGGTTCTACACCTTCATTTGAGTCCAGCTGTGTTTGATTATACTGAAAGCCACACATCTGTCTATATAAGACCTTACAGCTCACAGTGCATGTCAGAGCAAATGAGAATCATGAGGTCAAAGGAACTGCCTGAAGAGCTCAGATACAGAATTGTGGCAAGGCACAGATTTGACCAAGGTTACAAAAAATTTTCTGCTGCACTTAAGGTTCCTAAGAGCAAAGTGGCCTCCATAATCCCTAAATGGAAGACGTTTGGGATGACCAGAGCCCTTCCTAGAGCTGGCCGTCTGGCCAAACTGAGCTATCGGGGGAGAAAAGCCTTGGTGAGAGAGGTAAAGAAGAACCCAAAGATCACTGTGGCTGAGCTCCAGAGATGCAGTCGAGAGATGGGAGAAAGTTGTAGAAAGTCAACCATCACTGCAGCCCTCCACCAGTCAGGGCATTATGGTAGAGTGGCCCGACGGAAGCCTCTCCTCAGTGCAAGACACGTGAAAGCCCGCATGGAGTTTGCTAGAAACAGTTCACCATATCAGAGACTTAGAATCTATATTGGGCCTTGCGCCCACCAATGTATGCACCTGTCACTTAGTTATTTTTTTTCTTCAATGCTTTAATGGAAAAAACTTGAAAGAAGTAGCAGTAAAGAGGTTGAAGGGGAGTTGCAGATATTTTTTTTTCTCTTGTAGCAGATCACTTACAGACTCTTCAGAATAAGGGACAAACAAAAAAAAACTTTCTCTCTGTAAATCTTGTATGGCTGCGTAGATCTCTGCCATAGATCTAGCAATTTGCAAGATGTCTGGACAAGCCTCTCTCACAGACTTAGCAGCCAGTATACGCCTGGATAAGTCTCTCTTGCAAACTTAGCAGCCAGACAATTAGTTATCTTGATTGAATTGTAGAGCAGCTTCTTCACAGTACCAGAACCTTTAAGCCTACCCAACAGTACTGTGAGGATAGGTTAGAGATAGGTGCATCCTCCAAGTAGGTTACCAGGCCCTTCTGAGAGACAAGCCTTCATCCTGGCTCTCTCCAGCAAGGGTCCTCCCCTGGATCTCCTCAGCTTGGTTCAGCTTCTTCCTAGCAGGCAAGACAGCCTAAGGACCACCTCTGCGGTAGTAGGCCCCAGACAGGCTTCTGGGCCTACTTGCACAGCTGCAGCGACGTAGCTTCAGGCCTGGAGGGCCATGAGGGGAGAACTGACAAAGCACATGGCATCTGTCCCATAAATACTCTCTCACAGAATGCACAGCAGCAGGAACCTCCTACTGGGCTGTTTCTGGAAAAAGAATATTCATTACAGTTTAACTAAGTTGTTATTCACACACTGTCCTGCGGTACCAGTGAAACTTACTGGCAACAGTGGGAACTGCACAACCAAGTCAATTCCAGAACAGGTCCAGTTAACGATATACATTCAATCTGAGCTGGTTACAGCTCAGCCAAAGACTAAATTTACATGCGAGCGGCTGGTCAACAGGAGCAGGGCGCTACAGTAGTATGATAACATACTGTATGAAATAGTTTCAAAAACAGAAAATTACAGTTTGAGTAAAAATATTGGGGTTATGGCCAGTCAAGCCCTAAGTGTTTATCTCTGTATCTTCTGCCTACAAAGGATCATTTTTCTTCATTTTGATTCAGTTTTTGGAAGCAGAGCTGTCACCATACTGGGGAGGTTCAACCTTTTCTGTTTTGCCTATTATCACAGTAGCAGAAAGTTACCAACTTCCCCAAAAATTGCAGTTGTCAGTGGAAAAGGTGGTGAGGGGAAACCTTCACATGGGGACAGAGTGTGAAAGCTAGAAAAATGGACTTAAAAGGCACACGAGTAATTTAACTATAAAAAGTAAACATTATTTTATTTGGTTTAAATTACAAAAATGAAAACAGATACTATAAATATTACATTTTCCATATAAAAGTATTAAGTATTCAGTGTTTTCTACCCTACATGCAATTTAGGACACCACTTGTTATACATATAACTTATAATCAAACATTCAAAAGATAAATGGGGAATGAATTCCCAAACCAATGTTACGATTTGTGAATGTAAGATGAGGAGTTGTGGGTTAAATTGCAGATCCGGGTAGGTATTCGCTTAGTCGCTCAACATGTTGCACGTCTAAATAACGCTTCCTCAGGAGCTAAGGATAATTCTGTTTAGTAGGAAGTGGATGGAAGGCACGTGATCAGATGCTTACATCAAGAAATGTATGGTTTATTTATGTAAAAGAATACAGACATATAGTCATATAACTATAAAATCATACAAATACCACATAATATTATAAAAAAAGGAAAAACAGGTAACAAAATAAGTACTAGGAAGTTAAAATTTCTTAAGTACCTGCCATATTGAGGCAGGTACTTAAGAAAGGCTGACGCGTTTCGAGGAAAACCTCTTCATCAGAGCCAGGAGAACTGGAGCACAGTCTGTATGGGCCGGTAGGCCGACATGTGTACATGGGGAGAGCCCCTTCTGCTGCCAGTATCACACGGCTCTCCACTCCAAAGGATCTCTACAGTTTGCAGCTGTGTCTACACACTTCTCCTGAGACAGGCACATCTGACAGCCTAACAGCACCGCAAAAAGAAAATACAATCTATTTACATTCTAATTTCATCCATAGAACACCTGGGAATGGAACTTGGAATAATCAATTGTCCATCACAGGACACATCCTCCTACTAGCCACACCACCTCTCCCCATGTACACATGTCGGCCTACCGGCCCATACAGACTGTGCTCCAGTTCTCCTGGCTCTGATGAAGAGGTTTTCCTCGAAACACGTCAGCCTTTCTTAAATACCTGCCTCAATATGGGCACACCCCAATTTTAACTTCCTAGTACTTATTTTGTTACCTGTTTTTCCTTTTTTTATAATATTATGTAGTATTTGTATGATTTTATAGTTATATGACTATATGTCTGTATTCTTTTGCATAAATAAACCATACATTTCTTGATGTAAGCGTCTGATCACGCGCCTTCCATCCACTTCCTACTAAACAGTCCTTTCCAGACAACCCCTGGTCAGCTAAGGCAGCGGGACATGCTCCATCATCTCCCCCAGTCCTACCTCTGACTACAATACTACCTTTGTTTTACAGCAAACGATCTCACAAGCGCAGGAGTATTTTTCACCATATCTTGTTCATACTTTTGCTAAGGATAATTCTGCTGGATACATATAAAATACATCAATAAGTATATGTAAAGTATAGACACAAAACATATTTCAAGGTATAATACCAGACATTGAATAAAGTATAAAATCTGTTCCGACCGAATATGATGGTCACATGGAAAAACCCCATAAAGGAGATGGTCACCCGGGGGCAGACAAGTAACTGGGGAAACTATTATAAAGTATATGCATACATCTGTATAAAAATGTTGAATCAAATAACCTGGTATATAGTAGATTAATAATTCCTCCAAATCCCACAAGGGAAGTATCAAAGGTAAGTATTCATAAGGTACTGGAATAACGGAATTTCTACCACATTTACTGAATTACTATTAATATATATTGGGAGGAAATAAATCGAGTGTGTTTAGTAAGTACAGGCAATTAGAAAAGATTACCAACAAATATATATATATATATATATATATATATATATATATATATATATATATGCACACAGCTTACCCCATATGGTCAGACATAATGAAGAGCATGTAAATATAATGTTACAGCTGGTAAGATGAGTAATCGCTTAGTTGTATTTAGAGGTTAGCGGTTTATACAGGGCGTTGCAGAGGCACCAATATAGCCACAGTTCCCAATATAAAGATAGACGTCAGTAGAAAGCCTTTTAAATAGCTGTAGCTTGTAGAGGCTACTGTTTATAAAGATAAAAACATAAAAATATGATGTAAAGTCTTCTTTGTACTGAGGATCCTTCAATAAATTTCAGGGTAAGAAAAAATCTATGTATACATAGTGAGCTACGGTGATAATGGCTTACCTCAAATTTGTTATGGGAAGGCTGTAAGATATAGTGCAGCTCCCTCCGATAGAGCAACGTCTGTTGATCATATGGCAAAACTGTGTGTGCTTAAATAGCTCCCCCCACCGGAAACGCAGAGAGCCCAAGTGGGCTCGGCGCATCTTGGTCCAACCGCCGACTGCTGCGCATGTGCTGAATGATGCCGCCGACACAGCAGTGCCTGGCCAATGCGAACGCAGCAAGGCAGGGACTCGAAGGAACTGCGCATGTGCAGGGTGGTCTCACCAGTGTGGCGATGCTCGGCCAATGCAACAGCAGCAAGGGCGGGGACTGGGAGGGAGCCCGAGGGCACCCCGTGTCCCCATCAATCGCCGCACATCCGGTCAGAGGAGAGGACCAGATGTGCGGCGCTATGCGGTCGAGTTTACTAGCCAAGAACCATGAAGCCAGCCAAGCGACCAGGACCAGGGGGATATGCCATGAGACCATGGATAAGGGGGAAACAAAAAGTAAAACAAATTGCAAAAATAAGCAATATGACAAATACAAAATAGCTATACTTATAAATATTGCATAATATTCAACAATTATATTGGTATCCAGATTTATGGCTAGATGAAATAGATAGTGAATTTGAAAATCACCGCAGCCATCTTTAAATATTAAAGACTGAAGAAATGTCAGTGTCTATTCTAGATATCGCTGAACCGGGCATTGCAGTATTTACAGTGTATATATTGATAAGGTTCCTTCAATGCCAAATAGGGAATATTTAAAGGAATGGTTTATAAGACTGGGTCTCATTGAGTCCTGGCGCTCGAGTAGCGTTTAGGTGCTCTATCCATAGAGTCTCTTTTTGTTATATAAATTTGTCCCATTCGCCCCCTCTAGGATTCTTGGGAATGTAACTGGGGGGGTGGGAGCGCCATTTGATTTCTTATGAGCCTTTGACAAAATTTAATGACCACATCTTGTGTTGGAAACGATACATTGATGACATTTTCATCATTTGGTCGGACACTCACAAATCTCTGGAGAAATGTATTCAAATTTTAAATACCAACCAATTCAATTTGAAATTTACTTACAATTGTGATATCAGAACCACCAATTTCTTAGACCTTGTCATTTACAAGGATGCAAATAACACCCTAGCAACAAACTTGTTCTGTAAAACGACAGCTGGAAACACATTACTGCACGCCGCCAGTGCACATCCCCCAGCACTTATTCGAAGAGTACCATACGCACAATACATTCTACTTTGCCGAAATTGCACACATACATCAGATTTTCAACACCAAGCTAACCTTTTAAAATCGTGCTTGCTGGCACGAGAGTACAGTCGATCCTTGTTGCGCCAGGCTTACAATAAAGCAATATGTAAAACACGTAATGATTTATTATACAAAACCAGGGCTCATTCCAAAAAACCCACTGTTAAACTAATCACTAAATTTTCATCTCACCATGAGGACATTAGGTAAATTTTGAGTACACATTAGCATCTCCTACAGGAAGATCCAATTTTAAGAAAATATATCAGTATGCACCTGGAAATTGTGTTTAGACGCACCAACTCCCTCAGAGACAGACTTGTGTCCAGCCACTATACCGCCTACAATTCATCCATACCTAAACTACCATTAGGCACATCACGTTGCGGCAACTGTACATTCTGCCCTTGGATATTGCCTGGACACCAAGTCTTACTTCCTAACGGTGAGGTTTACTATCTAAAACTCTCGGCTGCATGTAACACACAAGATGTGATATACCTTATGACATGTATATGTGGGGCCTTTTACGTAGGGAAGACGGCCAGACAGCTGAGACAGCGATATAATGATCACATATATTATTCGGGGAATGGCAAAATGCTTACTCCCATTAGCCGACATCTTGATTTGTACCATCGTTTTGATACCTCCTCTGTCTCTTTCGCTGTTCTGGCCGTCGTCCCCAAGAATCCTAGAGGGGGTGAATGGGACAAAAAGAGACTATGGATAGAGCGCCTAAACGCTACCCGAGCGCCAGGACTCAATGAGACCCAGTCTTATAAACCAAGCAATGCCCAGTTCAGCGATACCTAGAATAGACACTGACATTTCTTCAGTCTTTAATATTTAAAGATGGCTGCGGTGATTTTCAAATTCACTATCTATTTCATCTAGCCATAAATCTGGATACCAATATAATTGTTGAATATTATGCAATTTTTATAAGTATAGCTATTTTGTATTTGTCATATTGATGTTTTTGCAATTTGTTTTACTTTTTGTTCCCCCTTATCCATGGTCTCATGGCATATCCCCCTGGTCCTGGTCGCTTGGCTGGCTTCATGGTTCTTGGCCAGTAAACTTGACCGCATAGCGCCGCACATCTGGTCCTCTCCTCTGACCGGATGTGCGGCGATTGACGGGGACACGGGGCGCCCTCGGGCTCCCTCCCAGTCCCCACCCTTGCTGCTGTTGCGTTGGCTGAGCATCGCCACACTGGTGAGACCGCCCGCCCCATGCGCAATAGCCGGCGGGTTCCTTTGAGTCCTGCGTTTGCATTGGTAAGGCGCCGCTGTGTCATCGGTGTCATTCGGGATGTGCGCAGCAGCCGGCGGTCGGACCGAGATGCGCCGAGCCCACTTGGGCTCTCGGCGTTTCCGGTGGGGGAGCTATTTAAGCACACACAGTTTTGCCATATGATCAGCAGACGTTGCTCTATCAGAGGGAGCTGCACTATATCTTACAGCCTTCCCATAACAAATTTGAGGTAAGCCATTATCACCGTAGCTCATTATATATACATATATTTTTTCTTACCCTGAAATTTATTAAAGGGTCGTCAGTACGAAGAAGATTTTACATCATATTTTTATGTTTTTTACTTTATAAACAGTAGCCTCTACAAGCTACAGCTATTTAAAAGGCTTTCTACTGACGTCTATCTTAATATTGGGAACTGTGGCTATATTGGTAAGCTGTGTGTATATATATATATATATATATATATATATATATATATATATATATATATATATATATTTGTTGGTAATCTTTTCTAATTGCCTGTACTTACTAAACACACTCGATTTATTTCCTCCCAATATATATTGATTGTAATTCAGTAAATGTGGTAGAAATACCGTTTTTCCAGTACCTTATGAATACTTACCTTTGATACTTCCTTGTGGAATTTGGAGGAATTATTAATCTACTATATACCAGGTTATTTGATTTGACATTTTTATACAGATGTATGCATATACTTTATAATAGTTTCCCCAGTTACTTGGCTTTACCGTCTGCCCCCAGGTGACCATCTCCTTTATGGGGTTTTTCCATGTGACCATCATATTCGGTCGGAACAGATTTTATACTTTATTCAATGTCTGGTATTACACCTAGGAAATATGTTTTGTTTCTATACCTTATATATACTTATTGATGTATTTTATATATATTCAGCAGAATTACCCTTAGCTCCTGAGGAAGCGTTATTTAGACGTGCAACAGGTTGAGCGACTAAGCGAATACCTACCCGGATCTGCAATTTAACCCACAACTCCTCATCTTACACTCACAAATCGTAACATTGGTTTGGGAATTCATTCCCCATTTATCTTTTGAATGTTTGATTATAAGTTATATGTATAACAAGTGGTGTCCTAAATTGCATGTAGGGTAGGAAACACTGAATACTTAATACTTTTATATGGAAAATGTAATATTTATAGTATCTGTTTTCATTTTTGTAATTTAAACCAAATAAAATAATTTTTACTTTTTATAGTTAAATTACTTGTGTGTCTTTAAAGTCCATTTTTCTAGCTTTCACACTCTATCTATCTGATATAGGTACGTTGGCATACTACTATAGAAGTACGTACAGTGTCACCCTGTTTTTAGGTACACTTTGATTTGGGAATCCCTCAAACTTCACATGGGGGACACCTGCTCTACTGAATCCTTCCGCAAGGTACTTTCTTGTTATTTCCATAATACTCACATTTCTATCTCTGTGGCAGCTGATAGTTGAAATGTCAGTTGTTTATTAAAATCTCTGTGCCCCGGCTGGCTGTTTACTATTATCACCAAAATTAAAATCCAATCTACAACAGGAATAGAGGGACCTTCATAAATTGGGAAACGAATGCCCCGTACACACGGTCGGATTTTCCGACGGAAAATGTGTGATAGGACCTTGTTGTCGGAAATTCAGACCGTGTGTGGGCTCCATCACACATTTTCCATCGGATTTTCCAACACACAAAGTTTGAGAGCAGGCTATAAAATTTTCCGGCAACAAAATCCATTGTCAGAATTTCCGATCGTGTGTACACAAATCCGAAGCACAAAGTGTCACGCATGTTCAGAATAAATAAAGAGATGAAAGCTATTGGCTACCCATTTATAGTCCCAACGTACGTGTTTTATGTCACCGCGTTCAGAATGATCAGATTTTCCGACAACTTTGTGTGACCGTGTGTATGCAAGATAAGTTTGAGCCAACATCCGTCGGAAAAAATCCTAGGATTTTGTTGTCGGAATTTCCGATCAATGTCCAACAGTGTGTACGGGGCATAATTCTTGTGATCTTGGTGGCTACCTGGAATTTCCCCTCACTTTCTGTGGTGGCTATGGAACTGAAATTGAAGGGGAATCTCTCAAATTGAAGATTGGTGACAAATCTTATCTTACCCTGATCTTCATGTAAAAGGAGAAATATGTGTTTTGTCTCTTATTATATCTCAAGTACATTGCAAATCCCACTAGCTAAATGTATGTAGCTTACATGCTGACATTTTGGCTAATGGTTTAAAATGTCAGTAAAAAAGTGTCTGTGTCAGTAATTATGTTGTGTTGTGTGAGTACTTTTCACTTCTGGAGGTTGACAACCCTAGTCAGGGGGTGCATACATATGAACATATCATCTCCTGTGCTTGGGAATAATTGCTAAATTTGATTCCATATTAAAATCAAGCAATGAGCCTTTGACATTTTAAACCTGTGTGTATGTAAATGCTTATTGTTGAATAACTGCTAATTATTCATCCTCCAAGAAAAGAGGAGAGAGACAACCTTGACTACACAACCTGACTTGGGGCTTACACAAGGCAAGCATCTCTCTATGACTCCAAAAGACAGTGCCAGATGTCTGAGCAACCAATCACCAAGCACCATGTTGTCACATGGGAGGAAGGGGAGTAAACCACATGCCCCCATACCTGGAAGTATAAGGTATTAGTGTTCACTTTCAGTAGAGAAGGGAAAGGTGGCAATCAAGGAGAATGTGAATATGATCAGGTGGG
Organism: Aquarana catesbeiana; assembly: GCF_042186555.1. Lineage (NCBI taxonomy): Eukaryota > Metazoa > Chordata > Amphibia > Anura > Ranidae > Aquarana > Aquarana catesbeiana. The sequence goes on from NC_133324.1 coordinate 40,913,284, forward strand.
GAGTGGGCAGTTAAGATAACTATTTACTCTTCTGGGGAAAAACACAGGTTCACTTAAATGTGATCTTAAATGTGATTTATATTTCAAAAAAACTTGAGAATCATTTTATTATAACTAAAATGAGTTTAGAAGGGCCCGAAACAAGATCATTTCCACTTCACAAGTCTATGGATATCCTTAGCTTTCCATTGATTTGCCTGTTAAAGGAAATGTATAATGTTTTATATTGATTTATTAACTTTATTTAAGCTTTTTTTTTTTAGAATATTTTTCCCCACACCTACAATTCCAGCCAGCAGGTGAAGCTCTTGGCTCCTTTTACATTGTTGGTTCCTAAGCTGGCTATACAGAAATAGTTTTCTATACAAACATTTGCAGAAAAATTCTTGTTTCATTCGATACTGCCATCAGAAACTTGACAAATGTCACTCAAAAGTATTTCAACATTTCATTTGCTTTTAACATTTGCTTATGAAGACAGAAACCACAATCATTATTAGAATTTTGTTTGTTTGGAGAAAATATGTCCATACTTTTCCTTTGATTTTTTTTATTGCTACAGTAAAAAATCTATTTGACCCCATCTACTACTAGAACATTGACTGAACATTCAAAAATCAAATTTTTTATGAAAAGACACTTTGGGTTTAGTATGGGCAAATTTCAGAGGCAGGTTTTGTACGGAGAGGAGAACTTTGACAAAAGGTTACTGGGGGGTTTGTTCAAAAATCTTAATTTCGGAATATTGAAGTGCCACACTAAATAGTTTAAGTCCAATATGAGGTTTATTTCAAATATTAAATGGGTAAAATAGCCAACACGTTTTAGGAGTCCAACATCACCCCCTTCACCAAGGCTTAGCAAAATATAGGGTTGACAGTCTAGTGACTCGGACATAACTAATGAATTAAATTGTGTTGCGGTGTGAACACACACATATTAAGGCTCCATTCACACCTGAGCATAGCATTTTCAGGCAGAAAGTCGCACGATTTTGCCGCAATTTTTGCCATGGTTTTCACCGCGTTTTTGATGCGATTTTGATCAAAAAGGTCACCAGTGTAAAAAGCAGAAAAACGCCCAAATCTGTCTAAAATCTGTTCCAGAACTTGTTTGAGCTTCAGGCATTTGAGCTTCTGGCTTCAGGTGTTTTGGAGTGGAGATGTGAACCATCTCCATAGAGAATAATTGATATTTTCCCCTCCAGTGTTTTGTAGCTTGAGGCTTCAAGCTACAAAACGCACAGGTGTGAATGGGGCCTAATCCATCAGTACCTAATTAATCTTGAAAAAAAATGTCATTCTGGACATGCTTGGCTTGCAATAGCTGCCTACTTACTGATCAAATGCCCTACAGGGAATACACCGACATAACAATGACATTAATTTGAAAACCATCACCCACCTCCAGCCCCAGGTTTCATCTCCATCTACCATTAAAAACAAAAATGCATGAGATTTACACAACTTTGACTGAGGATTAACAACATTTGAAATTCATTAGACTTGGGTGAAATCTATTTGAATGTTGTGTGAAAGCATTTATAAACAAATTCCTAAGAGTAGTTATTCATGTCTATTTTTGCTATCAAGTAAACATGATTGTGTATTCAATTCAGGTTTAAATAAGATAATGAAACATTTTGGAAAAAATATACAGCTTAGAAGTCCAGCACTTGAGGCCAATAAGGCAAATATCTCCACAGCCACCATGTATTTCCCTTTAGTGCTCAGATAGGCCGGAATAATGGCAATCCAGACATTGCAGAAAACCAGCATGCTGAAAGTGATGTATTTGGCCTCATTAAAACTGTCAGGTAATGTCCTCACCATGAAAGCCAGAACAAAACTCACAGCTGCCAGAAACCCCATATAACCCAACACAGAGTAGAACCCGATAACAGACCCTTCATTACACTGAATAATGATCTTGTCCTGATAAGAGTGAGTGTCTATTTCCTTAAAAGGGTGAGAAGAGGACAACCAATTAATACATATTATTACTTGAATAGATGAGCACACTGATACTATGGAATTGGCCGGTTTGCTTCCAAGCCATTTCCTCCAGTAGCTGCCAGGTTTGGTGGCTTTGAAAGCAATATAAACCATGGTGGTTTTAGCAAGAAGAGAGGAGACAGCTATGGAGAAGATGACTCCAAATGTCATGACACGCAATATACAGGTTATATCCAGTGGCTGCCCAAGGAACAAGAACACACAGAGGAAGCTCAATAAAATGGAGACAAGAAGAACAAAACTCAGATTTCTGTTATTAGCTTTGACGATCGGGGTATTCAGATAGGTAATAAAAATCCCCTTTATTAAAACAGTCACAATGCAGAGTACAGCAGAAACTGTTAGGAATACTTTAGAAATGCCATCAGTGTAGGAAAGGAATTCAAGGTGTTTTGGAATACACCGATCTTTCTTCTCATTGGGCCATTCTTCCTCTGGACAATTCATACAGTTCTCACTATCTGCGAAGAGTAATACATATAACACAGATTAATTTTTATTTTAAAATGTTTTTATTGATTTTATATGAGAAATAGTGTATAAGAAATTATACATGAATAATGACCGTACAAAAATCATAGATCAAAACAAAAGCATTGTGTGTACAGGAATACATGAAGGGAGGCAGAGAAAAGTGCTAGGGGTACACTCTACAGGAGTGAAGATGATTCGGTCTCAGTGTACTCTTGTTTTGTGGACAGGACTGTCAGGGGGACGAACATTTAGGAAATAACAAAAAAAAGTATAATTTTATCTCCGGGATATGGGTTCCAGATGGACCAAGAGGCCTCATACACACCTCCCCAGTGGGATCTTCCTGTGGGTGTGTACAGTGTCCCCCCGGAGTCCGTCTCCACTCCGGTAGGTGGGGTCACCATGGATTGAATCGAAGGCTATAAAAGTGGAGCCCTCTATTTTAGATTACATCCAAGGCGGAGAAATACTTGTACTGTAGGGAGTGCGAGGTCCCTCCGACAGTCCTGAAATCAACCTTAAAAGCTTTCCCCGTGGGGGGAAACTACAGGTCATTTTGCTCTGTGGGGATGGAAGGAACTAGGTAGTCCCAGAAGAGAGAGGAAACGTGGGAAATGGAGAGAGGATAGAAGAGAAGGACCGAGTTGGGTCAAGGAGAGGAGGGAGTAATACCAGTTCCCGATGCCATTCCTGGGACGAGTGGTATACACCCCACCCCCACACCCCAAAGCACCTTGTCCCCATGTTGATGAGGACAAGGGCCTCTTCCAGACAACCCTGGCCATTGGTTGTTGGGGTCTGCGGGCGGGGGGCTTATCGGAATCCAGGAGCCCCCCTTTAATAAGGGGGCCCCCAGATCCCGGCCTCCCACCCTATGTGCATGAGTATGGGGTACATGGTACCCCTACCCATTCACCTAGGGAAAAAAAGTGTCAATAAAAAAAAAAAACACAGTACACAGATTTTAAGAGTAATTTATTAGGCAGCTCCGGGGTCTTCTTCCCACTTTGGGGGGTCTCCTTCTGACTTCTCCCAGTATTCGGCCTCTTCTCCTGGTGTTCAGCCTCTTCTCCCGGGCCCCTCCGCTATCTTCTTCCAGCTCTTTTGCCAGCTAGGGGTCCGGTCTGCTGCCACTGTCTTGTTGCTGCTGTCTCGTCACTTCTTCTCTTCTTCTCTTCTTTCGATGTTGACACGATGCTCTCTCCATCTGGAATGCTGTGTGCGAGCTGCGGAGCCATTTATATAGGTGGTGACCCCGCCCCCTTGTGACGTCATGGTCCCAGCATGCGCAGGGACTCTGGGGTCATGCCCCTTATGATGCCAGAGTCCCTGCGCATGCTGGGACCGTGATATCACTAGGGGGCGTGGTCACCACCTATATAAATGGCTCCACAGCTCGCACACAGCATTCCAGCCGGAGAGAGCGTCGTGTCAACATCGGAAGAAGAGAAAAAGAGAAGAAGCGATGAGACAGCGCGACAAGACAGCGGCAGCAGACCGGGCCCTTCGCTGGCAAAAGAGCTGGAAGAAGATAGCGGAGGGGCCCGGGAGAAGAGGCCGAACACCGGGAGAAGTCGGAAGGAGACCCCCCGAAGTGGGAAGAAGACCCCGGAGCTGCCTAATAAATTACTCTTAAAATCTGTGTACTGTTTTTTTTTTATTGACACTTTTTTCCCTAGGTGAATGGGTAGGGGTACCATGTACCCCATACTCATTCACATAGGGTGGGGGGACCGGGATCTGGGGCTCCCTTATTAAAGGGGGCTCCCGGATTCAGATAAGCCCCCCACCCACAGACCCTGACAACCAAAGGCCAGGGTTGTCGGGAAGAGGCCCTTGTCCTCATCAACATGGGGACAAGGTGTTTTGGGTTGGGGGAGCAACAGGGCGCCCCCCTCCCCCAAGGCACTCATGCCCCCATGTTGAGGGCATGCGGCCTGGTACGGCTCAGGAGGGCGGGCGCTCGCTCGTTCCCACCCCCCTTCCTGGACAGCCGGGCTGCGTGCTCGGATAAGGGTCTGGTATGGATTTTGGGGGGACCCCCACGCCGATTTTTCAGCGTAGGGGGTCCCCTTACAATACATACCAGACCTAAGGGCCTGGTATGTCCCTGGGGGGGAACCCACGCCGTTTTTTTATTTAAAATTTGGCGCGGCGTTCCCCCCTCAGGATTCATACCAGACAGCTGTCAGCACTGCCTGTCACTCATCGCGAAAGAAAAAAGTTTTCCTTTCCCGATAAGCGAGCCAGCGTGACATGCACAGCACCCTGTCGCTGAGAACGCGCTGGAAACACAATCTCGCGGTCAGATACTGTAGGTATTCCAGATCCAGTTTTATCCATGGAGAAATCAAAAGCTGTGTTATGCCGCGTACACACGGGCTGACTTTTCGACTGACTTTCTGACGAACTTTCTGACGGACTTTCAAATGAACGGACTTGCCTACACACGATCAACCAAAGTCCGACGGATTTTCAGGGCAGGATGGGCTACCCCAACCTAACCCTTTAACCTGAGAGGGCAGGCGCCCTGTCTGTAGGGCAGCCGGACAAGAAACCAAAGGCATGAACTGCGCTCTTGGTTCCTACTGGAGGTGCACTGGGTCCACCACAGCCCTGCCACCAGTAGTACAAGGTAAATTAAGGCATTAAGGTATTCTGCTATGTACTAAAAACAGAACAACCCAACGAAAAAAATCAACATAAATACATATAACTAACAGAGAGCTTTCTATCTAGTCCGACCTCCACCCAGGGCCCCCATCCTCCCTCCAAGGGGCCCAGGGGAGAAAGCCAGCGCAAAATGGGGAGAGCACCATATCCCAAAACATGGGGTATACGGTATTCTCTTGCTGCGTAATGAGAGGTTGTACCGCTAAGCTAAAACAGAGAGTCATATCAGCAGCGTCTAGTATACTGAATGAGTGGGAACCCGACCAAATAGAACATTTTAAGTAAACTTGTGCCCACCCGGCCACCCCTAAATAACACATATAAAGTCCAGCTGAGGGAAAAAAATATAACTAGGTATGATGTCCTGATAAAGTTCCCGTCCAGCCATTAGGGTACCAGGACTGGCGAAGGAACAGGTATCCTCCTTCCTCCATACCATCCCTGAAGGCTCACATAAGAGGCTGCCACCTGATTTAATATATCAGTGAGCTGGTTTACGGTTTAGACCGTATCATAGGCATGACACTTCCACCATGGGGACAGCAGGAAGGGTATACAATTAGAGGATCCAAAAGGTCATCATGGATCAGGAGTTGGCACAAGGGAAGTTCTGGATCAGGGCCCTGATCCTAGAGGGGGCCAGTACATCATGGCGGGAGATTTTCTTTAAAGCGTTTGGAGTTTTGCTTCAGCCAGGTAGGTTGCAGTGGGCTCGCCGGTGGTGGTCTCTTCATAGATGAGGGGGTGTTCCGGCCCGTCTGGGAAGGTGTTGGATCTTGTGCAATCAGGCCCAATTGTAGCAGAAGACGTTCTCCCTCTGCGAATGTTGAGAAGCCGTAGCTTTTATTTCTGTAGAAGAAGTTCAATCGCAGGGGAAAGGACCAGCAGTATGTGATTTCCTTCTCAATCAGCAGTTGGAGTAACGATTTGAGAGATCATCTTTTCTGTACCATGTATGGTGATAAATCTTCAAAAATCTGGATCCTGTGACCAAGCAGCTTGAGATCATCTGAACCCCTAGACCTCCTCATCACCTCCTCCTTAAGGGAGTAGAAGTGGGGTTTCACGATTATGTCTCTTTGGAGACCATTCTAACGGGGTGGTTGCAGGGCTCTGTGGGCTCTGCCTAGCTCCAGATGGTGTCCTGCGATATCAGGAATAAGGCCCTTCAGCAGTGTTTTCACTGAAGCGTGTACATCCTTCTCAGATTCGGGGAGCCCATAAATTCGGAAATTATAATGTCTTGATCTATTTTCGAGGTCATCGATTTTTGCAAAAGCTGTTTCAAGTTGATCCTGCATTTCTTGTATTCTGGCTGAGTTTTGATTAATATGTGCTTTCTTTTCAATTGTGTCCATCCTCTGCCCTAGTTGCTGCAGGTCAGCTTGGATGGAGGAGGCTATTTGGGCTGCATTCAGGGCCAAGCTCTTGGAGAGTAGTTGGGAGAAAGCTTCGATCATGGACGGAAAGTCCGTGGGCATAGGGGGTGACAGCCTTTACTTCAGTCCGTCATAGGTAGGGATGAGCCGAACACCCCCCTGTTCGGTTCGCACCAGAACATGCGAACAGGAAAAAAGTTTGTTCGAACACGCGAACACCGCTAAAGTCTATGGGACACGAACATGAATAATCAAAAGTGCTAATTTTAAAGGCTTATATGCAAGTTATTGTCATAAAAAGTGTTTGGGGACCTGGGTCCTGCCCCAGGGGACATGGATCAATGCAAAAAAAGTTTTAAAAACGGACGTTTTTTCAGGAGCAGTGATTTTAATAATGCTTAAAGTCAAACAATAAAAGTGTAATATCCCTTTAAATTTCGTAGCTGGGGGGTGCCTATAGTATGCCTGTAAAGGGGCGCATGTTTACCGTGTTTAGAACAGTCTGACAGCAAAATGACATTTTGAAGGAAAAAACCCATTTAAAACTACTTGCGGCTATTGCATTGCCGACAATACACATAGAAGTTCATTGATAAAAACGGCATGGGAATTCCCCACAGGGGAACCCCGAACCAAAAAAAAAAAAAAAAATGACGTGGGAGTCCCCCTAAATTCCATACCAGGCCCTTCAGGTCTGGTATGGTTATTACGGGGAACCCCGGCCAAAGTTTAAAAAAAAATGATGTGGATTTTAAGGGGAACCCCGCGCCAAAAAAAAAAAAAAACGGCGTGGGGTCCCCCCAAAAATCCATACCAGACCCTTATCCGAGCACGCAACCTGACAGGCCGCAGGAAAAGAGGGGTGGACAAGAGTGCGGCCCCCCCTCCTGAACCGTACCAGGCCACATGCCCTCAACATTGGGAGGGTGCTTTGGGGTAGCCCCCCAAAACACCTTGTCCCCTTGTTGATGAGGACAAGGGCCTCATCCCCACAACCCTGGCCGATGGTTGTGGAGGTCTGCGGGTGGGGGGGCTTATCGGAATCTGGAAGCCCCCTTTAACAAGGGGACCCCCAGATCCCGCCCCCCCCGTGTGAAATGGTAAGGGGGTACTTACCCCTACCATTTCACTAAAAAACTGTCAAAAATGTTAAAAATGACAAGAGACAGTTTTTGACAATTCCTTTATTTAAATGCTTCTTCTTTCATCTTCTTTCATCTTTCTTCCTTCATCTTCTTTTTCTGGTTCTTCTGGCTCTTCTGGTTCTTCCTCCGGCGTTCTCGTCCAGCATCTCCTCCACAGCTTCTTCTATCTTCTTCATCTCAGGCCGCTCCGCACCCATGGCATGGGGGGAGGCTCCCGCTCTTCTCTTTGTTTTCTTCTCTTCTTCCTTCTTCTCTTCTTCTCTTCTTCTCTTCTTCATTTTCTTCTCCGCTGGCATGGAGGGAGGCTCCTGCTGTGTGACGGCGTCTCCTCATCTGACGGTTGTTAAATAACGGGGGGGCGGGGCCACCCAGTGACCTCGCCCCCCTCTGACGCACGGTGACTTGACGGGACTTCCCTGTGACATCACGGGGAATGCCACAGGGAAGTCCCGTCATGTCCCTGTGGTAATGACTCCCACGTCATTTTTTTTAATTTTGGTTCGGGGTTCCCCTGTGGGGAATTCCCATGCCGTTTTTATCAATGAACTTCTATGTGTATTGTCGGCAATGCAATAGTAGGTTTAAATGGGTTTTTTCCTTCGAAATGTCATTTTGCTGTCAGACTGTTCTAAACACGGGAAACATGCGCCCCTTTACAGGCATACTATAGACACCCCCCAGCTATGAAATTTAAAGGAATATTACACTTTTATTGTTTGACTTTAAGCATTATTAAAATCACTGCTCCTGAAAAAACGGCCATTTTTAAAACATTTTCTTTGCATTGATCCATGTCCCCTGGGGCAGGACCCAGGTCCCCAAACACTTTTTATGACAATAACTTGCATATAAGCCTTTAAAATTAGTACTTTTGATTTCTCCCATAGACTTTTAAAGGTTGTTCCACGGCATTCGAATTTGCCGCGAACACCCCAAATTGTTCGCTGTTCGGCGAACTTGCGAACAGCCAATTTTCGAGTCGAACATGAGTTTGGCTCGAACTCGAAGCTCATCCCTAGTCATAGGAGTAGAGGGGAGGCCAGATCCCAGTCTGCCCAGCAGGGACTCAGTGGATGTGGGTGAAGTGACCAGGGGTAGGGGAGGAAAGTCAGTATCTGGGGAAGGTGGCGGCTGTGAGTCCTGATCCGCGATGGATTCCTCTGCATTCCCATGTTGTATGAGCCTCGTGGAGCCACTGCCATCTTAGCGTAGCAGACCGGGACGGCCTCCGCGGTCATCTGGCTCGAGAGGCTTCTCCTGGCTTGCACCATTATCCTGTGCGGGTTCCTGGGGGTCTCCCCCACTCGTGTGTCCTAGTTCAGTGCTCGGGGGTCTGTTCTGGTGGCTCTGGTGGCGATTTAAGGGCTGTGGTGGAGAAGAGCTCTAGTAGCCAGCGGCCATCTTAGAAGCTGCTGCACATGTGCCTTCACAGATTAATTTTTATTGTAATTAATTAAACAGCCATTTTTGGAGGAGCAGTGGTTATATAATTTGTACATATGTAGCACACTCCTGAAGGAGCTACTGAGGGAATAAGACTAATCTGGTGTATGGACTATTCATAATATCAATTTAACCACTTTGCCACACTCCTGACAATGAGTTAGAAGACACCAACTTGAGTTGAATCTGTAGTTTTATTACCACCAACCATTCAGATCATCTTAATCGCTTGCCGACTGCCTCATGTAGAAGTATGGCGGCACAGTGGCTCTCCTGCACTGGATAACATTATTAGATATGTAATCCAGCACTTCCGGGTAGGGGCCACGCCGGCTATTTTCTCATTAGTCACAGCACAAGCCCATCAGTGGGTCCTGGCCAATGGATGACATTTGGCACCTGCTGATCGGCGAAGAAGATGACAGGACAGAGCTCTCTGACTGTAAGCAATACAGAGCTCTGTCCTGTTAGTGTGGATGTGCCAGTTTTTATTATCTTTAGTAAAAGCATCTCACAGTGAATGTACCAAGCTCTGTTAGGCAGACATTTAACCCTTTAATCGCCCTATATGTTAATCCCTTCCCAGCCAGTGTCATTAGTACAGTGTCGGTGTATATTGTTAGCACTGATCACTGTATTAGTGTTACTGGTTCCCACAAAGTATCAGTAATGCCGCATACACACGAGCGGACTTTACGGCAGACTTTGCCCAGCGGACTTTTCAACGGACTTTACAATGGACTTTCTGAATGAACGGACTTGCCTACACACAATCCACCAATGTCCGTCGAATTCGTACGTGATGACGTATGACCAAACTAAAACAAGAAAGTTCATAGCCAGTAGCCAATAGCTGCCCTAGCATGGCTTTTTGTCCGTCGAACTAGCATACAGACAAGCGGACTTTTCGACCGGACTCGATTTCCATGGATTGATTTAAAACATGTTTCAAATCTAAGTCCGTCCAACTTTTGAGAAAACAAAGTCCGCTGGAGCCCACACACGATCGAATTATCTGACGAAATCCCGTCTGCCAGGCAAAGTCTGCCATAAAGTCTGCTCGTGTGTACGCGGCATTAGTGTCTCATAGCTCCCAATTTTTGAGGTGGGAATGAGGGACACCTATCAGCAAAAGAATGCAGGCATAAGACACACCCCTGGCCCCGACCCCTTAAAGGAGAATTGGCTTATATTGGCTTTTGGAATTTACAAATGCAGCAATTTAGAAATCAGATGAAAGGTTTTGTGCTGGAAAACACTTTTTGATAGATAAAAAGAGCAGTTTATATACATTTATATAGCTCAGACCAAAATGAAGGACAAATGAGGAGGAATGAGGGACAGAGGGACATTGCTCCAAATCAGGGACAGTCCCTCCAAAATCAGGGACATTTGGGAGCTATGGTGTCTGACTGCCTGCCATACTATCACAGTCTTGCTATAAGCTGTGGATCACCACCATTACGATTATTTTTTTTAGTTTTTTTTATTGGACATGTTTAGGGGTGCCTCTGACGTGATGGGGGAGATCTGATGTGAAGAGGGGCTTTTGATGTGAAATTAATTAATCAAGGTGAGTGACTGCAACATCAAAGGCTCAGGTTCCCCATTGATAAGCAACATATGCATTTTTTACATATTAAATTGGGGTGCCTTAGGATTTTTCATACTTTAAAACAAGGGTGCCGGGTCTGTAAAATGTTGAGAGACACTGGGCCAAATGTATTCTCCTGAGGCTGCCCAGTTGTCCACCAACAAGAGGAGAGTCTGCATAGGATCCATAAAGTTTAACTGCATATATCTCCCCTTTCTCTAATTTAACATTTTTTTTTAAAGATTTTTTATTGATAATAAAGACAAACTTACGTACAGACATAAAGAAGAGGCGGGGTGTGAACATCATGGATGAAAGAAGATGTGTAAAACTTGAACTCCCGTTCCCCGCACGACTACCCCTGCTACTACTCTCTCTCTCTCTTGCGGTATGCCCACCACCAGAAAGAAGAAGGCACCAGGAAGCAGTCAGAAAGTAAAAGGAGCAACAAGAGCAACAAAGGCAGCGATAAACTGCAGAAAGATAGAACGCTATCTCACGGACCCCCAGGCAGCCTCTCCCGATTCCGCTCCCGCTCCTAAGTAGGGATGAGCTTCATGTTCGAGTCAAACCCATATTCGACTTGAACATTGTCTGTTCGATCATTCGCCGAATTGCAAACGATATGGGCCGTTCGCGCCAAATTCGAGTGTTAGATAGATTAGGCAGGACAGTTAGTCAGTTAGCTGCACTTACAGTGTATTGTGTATATGCATCGCAGGTGTTGTATGTATATATATATATATATATATATATATATATATATATATATATATATATATATACTGTATTCAATTTAGCTAGATCTATTCCTGTTATTATCTTCCTACTGACAGGCAGGCTTGTGTTACAGTATTTACAGCTACCTGAAGAAAATTGCTGGTGTTCTTCTGATCCTATTAGTACCACAGTCAGGCAGCTAGACTATTTACAGTTAGTGTAGTGCATCCTCTGAACAGTGTTCAGCTAAAGCTACAAATTAGTGTAGTGCATCCTCTGAACAGTGTTCAGCTAAAGCTTCAAGTTAGTGTAGTGTACAGTGTTCAGCTAATGCTACAAGTTGGTGTAGTGCATCCTCCTCACAGTCTTCAGCTAAAGCTACAAGTTAGTGTAGTGCAACCTCTGCACAGTGTTCAGCTAAAGCCACAAGTTAGTGTAGTGCGTCTTCCTCACAGTGTTCAGCTAAAGCTACAAGTTAGTGTAGTGCATCCTCCTCACAGTGTTCAACAAAAGCTAAAAGTTAGTGTAGTGCATCCTCTGAACAGTGTTCAGCTAAAGCTACAAGTTAGTGTAGTGCGACCTCTGCACAGTGTTCAGCTAAAGCTACCTGTAGAAGGTTGGTGGTGTTTTCCTGATCCTATCACTACCGCAGGCAGCTACATTATTTTAATGTTAGTGTACTGCATCCTCTTCACAGTGTTCAGCTAAAGCTACCTGTAAAAGGTGTGTGGTGTTTTCCTGATCCTATCACTACCGCAGGCAGCTACATTATTTTAACGTTAGTGTAGTGCGTCATCTTCACAGTGTTCAGCTAAAGCAATCTGTAGAAGGTTGGTGGTGTTTTCCTGATCCTATCACTACCGCAGGCAGCTACATTATTTACACGTTAGTGTAGTGCATCCTCTGCACAGTGTTCAGCTAAAGCTACCTGTAGAAGGTTGATGGTGTATTCCTGATCCTATCACTACCGCAGGCAGCTACATTATTTTAACGTTGGTGTAGTGTGTCCTCTGCACAGTGGTCAGCTAAAGCTACAAGTTAGTGTAGTGCGACCTCTGCACAGTGTTCATCTAAAGCTACAAGTAAGTGTAATGCGTCCTCTGAACAGTGTTCAGCTAAAGCTACAAGTTAGTGTAGTGCACAGTGTTCAGCTAAAGCTACAAGTTAGTGTAGTGCATCCTCCTCACAGTGTTCAGCTAAAGCTACAAGTTAGTGTAGTGCATCCTCCTCACAGTGTTCAGCTAAAGCTACAAGTTAGTGTAGTGCGTCCTCCTCACAGTGTTCAGCTAAAGCTACAAGTTAGTGTAGTGCACAGTGTTTAGCTAAAGCTACAAGTTAGTGTAGTGCGTCCTCCGAACAGTGTTCAGCTAAAGCCACAAGTTAGTGTAGTGCATCCTCTGAACAGTGTTCAGCTAAAGCCACAAGTTAGTGTAGTGCATCCTCTGAACAGTGTTCAGCTAAAGCTACCTGTAGAAGGTTGATGGTGTATTCCTGATCCTATCACTACCGCAGGCAGCTACTTTATTTTAACGTTGGTGTAGTGCATCCTCTGCACATTGGTCAGCTAAAGCTACAAGTTAGTGCAGTACGACCTCTGCACAGTGTTCATCTAAAGCTACAAGTTAGTGTAGTGCGTCCGCTGAACAGTGTTCAGCTAAAGCTACAAGTTAGTGTAGTGCACAGTGTTCAGCTAAAGCTACAATTTAGTGTAGTGCGTCCTCCTCACAGTGTTCAGCTAAAGCTACAAGTTAGTGTAGTGCGTCCTCCTCACAGTGTTCAGCTAAAGCTACAAGTTAGTGTAGTGTGTCCTCCTCACAGTGTTCAGCTAAAGCTACAAGTTAGTGTAGTGCACAGTGTTCAGCTAAGGCTACAAGTTAGTGTAGTGCGTCCTCCTCACAGTGCTCAGCTAAAGTTACAAGTTAGTGTAGTGCGTCCTCCTCACAGTGTTCAGCTAAAGCTACAAGTTAGTGTAGTGCGTCCTCCTCACAGTGTTCAATTAAAGCTACAAGTTAGTGTAGTGCGTCCTCTGAACAGTGTTCAGCTAAAGCTACAAGTTAGTGTAGTGCACAGTGTTCAGCTAAAGCTACAAGTTAGTGTAGTGTGTCCTCCTCACAGTGTTCAGCTAAAGCTACAAGTTAGTGTAGTGTGACCTCTGCACAGTGTTCAGCTAAAGCTACAAGTTAGTGTAGTGTGTCCTCCGAACAGTGTTCAGCTAAAGCCACAAGTTAGTGTAGTGTGTCCTCCTCACAGTGTTCAGCTAAAGCCACAAGTTAGTGTACTGCATCCTCTGAACAGTGTTCAGCTAAAGCTACAAGTTAGTGTAGTGCGTCCTCCTCACAGTGTTTAGCTAAAGCTACAAGTTAGTGTAGTGCACAGTGTTTAGCTAAAGCTACAAGTTAGTGTAGTGCGTCCTCCGAACAGTGTTCAGTTAAAGCCACAAGTTAGTGTAGTGCATCCTCTGAACAGTGTTCAGCTAAAGCCACAAGTTAGTGTAGTGCATCCTCTGAACAGTGTTCAGCTAAAGCTACAAGTTAGTGTAGTGCGACCTCTGCACAGTGTTCAGCTAAAGCTACCTGTAGAAGGTTGGTGATGTTTTCCTGATCCCATCACTACCGCAGGCAGCTACATTATTTTAACGTTAGTGTAGTGCGTCCTCTTCACAGTGTTCAGCTAAAGCTACCTGTAGAAGGTTGGTGGTGTTTTCCTGATCCTATCACTACTGCAGGCAGCTACATTATTTTAACGTTAGTGTAGTGCGTCCTCTTCACAGTGTTCAGCTAAAGCTACCTGTAGAAGGTTGGTGGTGTTTTCCTGATCCCATCACTACTGCAGGCAGCTACATTATTTTAACGTTGGTGTAGTGCTTCCTCTGCACAGTGGTCAGCTAAAGCTACCTGTAGAAGGTTGATGGTGTATTCCTCATCCTTTCACTACCGCAGGCAGCTACTTTATTTTAACGTTGGTGTAGTGCATCCTCTGCACATTGGTCAGCTAAAGCTACAAGTTAGTGCAGTGCGACCTCTGCACAGTGTTCATCTAAAGCTACAAGTTAGTGTAGTGCGTCCGCTGAACAGTGTTCAGCTAAAGCTACAAGTTAGTGTAGTGCACAGTGTTCAGCTAAAGCTACAATTTACTGTAGTGCGTCCTCCTCACAGTGTTCAGCTAAAGCTACAAGTTAGTGTAGTGCGTCCTCCTCACAGTGTTCAGCTAAAGCTACAAGTTAGTGTAGTGTGTCCTCCTCACAGTGTTCAGCTAAAGCTACAAGTTAGTGTAGTGCACAGTGTTCAGCTAAGGCTACAAGTTAGTGTAGTGCGTCCTCCTCACAGTGCTCAGCTAAAGTTACAAGTTAGTGCAGTGCGTCCTCCTCACAGTGTTCAGCTAAAGCTACAAGTTAGTGTAGTGCGTCCTCCTCACAGTGTTCAATTAAAGCTACAAGTTAGTGTAGTGCGTCCTCTGAACAGTGTTCAGCTAAAGCTACAAGTTAGTGTAGTGCACAGTGTTCAGCTAAAGCTACAAGTTAGTGTAGTGCGTCCTCCTCACAGTGTTCAGCTAAAGCTACAAGTTAGTGTAGTGTGACCTCTGCACAGTGTTCAGCTAAAGCTACAAGTTAGTGTAGTGTGTCCTCCGAACAGTGTTCAGCTAAAGCCACAAGTTAGTGTAGTGTGTCCTCCTCACAGTGTTCAGCTAAAGCCACAAGTTAGTGTACTGCATCCTCTGAACAGTGTTCAGCTAAAGCTACAAGTTAGTGTAGTGCGACCTCTGCACAGTGTTCAGCTAAAGCTACCTGTAGAAGGTTGGTGGTGTTTTCCTGATCCTATCACTACCGCAGGCAGCAACATTATTTTAACATTAGTGTAGTGCGTCCTCTTCACAGTGTTCAGCTAAAGCTACCTGTAGAAGGTTGGTGGTGTTTTCCTGATCCTATCACTACTGCAGGCAGCTACATTATTTTAACGTTAGTGTAGTGCGTCCTCTTCACAGTGTTCAGCTAAAGCTACCTGTAGAAGGTTGATGGTGTATTCCTGATCCTATCACTACCGCAGGCAGCTACATTATTTTAACGTTGGCTACAATTTAGTGTAGTGCGTCCTCCTCACAGTGTTCAGCTAAAGCTACAAGTTAGTGTAGTGCGTCCTCCTCACAGTGTTCAGCTAAAGCTACAAGTTAGTGTAGTGTGTCCTCCTCACAGTGTTCAGCTAAAGCTACAAGTTAGTGTAGTGCACAGTGTTCAGCTAAGGCTACAAGTTAGTGTAGTGCGTCCTCCTCACAGTGTTCAGCTAAAGTTACAAGTTAGTGTGGTGCGTCCTCCTCACAGTGTTCAGCTAAAGCTACAAGTTAGTGCAGTGCGTCCACCTCACAGTGTTCAGTTAAAGCTACAAGTTAGTGTAGTGCGTCCTCTGAACAGTGTTCAGCTAAAGCTACAAGTTAGTGTAGTGCACAGTGTTCAGCTAAAGCTACAAGTTAGTGTAGTGCGTCCTCCTCACAGTGTTCAGCTAAAGCTACAAGTTAGTGTAGTGTGACCTCTGCACAGTGTTCAGCTAAAGCTACAAGTTAGTGTAGTGTGTCCTCCGAACAGTGTTCAGCTAAAGCCACAAGTTAGTGTAGTGTGTCCTCCTCACAGTGTTCAGCTAAAGCCACAAGTTAGTGTACTGCATCCTCTGAACAGTGTTCAGCTAAAGCTACAAGTTAGTGTAGTGCGACCTCTGCACAGTGTTCAGCTAAAGCTACCTGTAGAAGGTTGGTGGTGTTTTCCTGATCCTATCACTACCACAGGCAGCAACATTATTTTAACATTAGTGTAGTGCGTCCTCTTCACAGTGTTCAGCTAAAGCTACCTGTAGAAGGTTGGTGGTGTTTTCCTGATCCTATCACTACCGCAGGCAGCTACATTATTTTAACGTTAGTGTAGTGCGTCCTCTTCACAGTGTTCAGCTAAAGCTACCTGTAGAAGGTTGGTGGTGTTTTCCTGATCCCATCACTACTGCAGACAGCTACATTTTTTTAACGTTGGTGTAGTGCATCCTCTGCACAGTGGTCAGCTAAAGCTACCTGTGGAAGGTTGATGGTGTATTCCTGATCCTATCACTACTGCAGGCAGCTACATTATTTTAATGTTGGTGTAGTGCATCCTCTGCACAGTGGTCAGCTAAAGCTACAAGTTAGTGTAGTGCAACCTCTGCACAGTGTTCATCTAAAGCTACAAGTTAGTGTAGTGTGTCCTCTGAACAGTGTTCAGCTAAAGCTACAAGTTAGTGTAGAGCACAGTGTTCAGCTAAAGCTACAAGTTAGTGTAGTGCGTCCTCCTCACAGTGTTCAGCTAAAGTTACAAGTTAGTGTAGTGCGTCCTCCTCACAGTGTTCAGCTAAAGCTACAAGTTAGTGTAGTGCGTCCTCCTCACAGTGTTCAGCTAAAGCTACAAGTTAGTGTAGTGCGTCCTCTTCACAGTGTTAAGCTAAAGCTACAAGTTAGTGTAGTGCACAGTGTTCAGCTAAAGCTACAAATTAGTGTAGTGCGTCCTCCTCACAGTGTTCAGCTAAAGCTACAAGTTAGTGTAGTGTGACCTCTGCACAGTGTTCAGCTAAAGCTACAAGTTAGTGTAGTGCGTCCTCCTCACAGTGTTCAGCTAAAGCCACAAGTTAGTGTAGTGCATCCTCTGAACAGTGTTCAGCTAAAGCTACAAGTTAGGGTAGTGCATCCTCCTCACAGTGTTCAGCTAACGCTACAAGTTAGTGTAGTGCATCCTCCAAACAGTGTTCAGCTAAAGCTACAAGTTAGTGTAGTGCGACCTCTGCACAGTGTTCAGCTAAAGCTACCTGTAGAAGGTTGGTGGTGTTTTCCTGATGCTATCACTACCGCAGGCAGCTACATTATTTTAACGTTAGTGTAGTGCGTCCTCTTCACAGTGTTCAGCTAAAGCTACCTGTAGAAGGTTGGTGGTGTTTTCCTGATCCTATCTCTACTGCAGGCAGCTATATTATTTTAACGTTGGTGTAGTGCATCCTCTGCACAGTGGTCAGCTAAAGCTACCTGTGGAAGGTTGATGGTGTATTTCTGATCCTATCACTACCGCAGGCAGCTACATTATTTTAATGTTGGTGTAGTGCGTCCTCTGCACAGTGGTCAGCTAAAGCTACAAGTTAGTGTAGTGCGACCTCTGCACAGTGTTCATCTAAAGCTACCGGTAGAAGATTGGTGGTGTTCTCATACTATAGGCAGGCAGTTGATTTTGCTAGCTGCAGTATCAGTATATATATATATATATATATATATATATATATATATATATATATATATATCCCAGCTTAGTGCAGCTACATCTCACTGCAGGCCATTAGTATGTCTGGAAGGCCAACAAGGAGAGGCAGACAGTCATAAGCCAATAAAAGAGGGCAAGCAGGCTCTGTGTCTAGAGGCAACAGTGCTGGTTGTGGAGATTGTGCATCCTCATCAGCACGTGCCCGTGGGACACGCTTAGCTTTTTTTTCGGCAGCTGGCCGTGTTGAGCCGCAACATGCGGAAGACTTGGTCGAGTGGATGACCAAGCCTTCCTCATCCTCCTCATCCTCTCTCACCCATGCTCAGGGTACTTTGTCTGGCAAAGCAGCTGCCAACGCGGCCTCTTCCCTCAGCTCAATGGCATCAGTGACTCCTTCCCTAGCCCCACCATGTCCTCCTGAGGAGTCCCTCGAACTGTTTGATTACAGTGTTGGGTACATGCTGCAGGAGGATGCCCAGCATTTAGAAGGCTCTGATGATGATACTGAGCTAGATGAAGGCAGTAACGTGCGCACGGACAGAGGGGGTGCCCAAGAAGGACAGCAATCTGGCAGTCATGCTCCCCCTGCTGCAGCATACTGCCAGGTATGCTCTAGTGATGAGGAGGGAGGGGATGATGAGGTCACTGACTCAATGTGGGTGCCTGATAGGAGAGAGGAGGAAGGAGAAGGAGGAGGCACATTACCAACGAGGCAGGATGCCCTCCAGGGGCCAGCCCAAGGGCAGCACACTGACTGCATCACACTGCAAAGCTCCGCATGTGCAGGGCGCTGCTGTCTCTGCACGTTATTCCAAAAGTTCTTTGGTGTGGGCCTTTTTTGAGACAAGTGCATCAGATCGCACCGCTGCTATTTGCAACATATGTCTCAAGCGTATCTCGCGTGGCCAAAATATCTCCCGCTTGGGCACCACATGCTTGACCAGACATATGTTGACCTGCCATGCAGTTCGTTTTCAAGTGTATCTAAAAGACCCACACCAAAGAACAAAGAGGACCTCTCCTTTCTCCTCATCAGCTGAGATTTCCAACCCCACTATACCTTCAGTCCTCCCTGAGACCTGCATTGAGAGGAATAAAGGTTTAGAATTAGGTGTGTCACAGCCAAGTACTTGTGGGCAATCTGCTTTCGGTACACCGACGTCAGATTGTACCAGGCAAATTTCCCTGCCCCAGCTGCTGCACCGCCGAAAGAAGTTTGCTCCCAGCCATCCACATGCCCAGCGGTTGAATGCTAGCACTTCAACTGCTACCTTTTCAGTTGGTAGACTCTGCCCCTTCCATGAGTTTGTGGAATGTGCGGTTCCTCAATGGCAAGTACCCAAATGCCACTTTTTCTCATGGAAAGCGATTCCGGCTCTCTACCAGCATGTTAAAGGCAATGTCCATGCCTCGCTGGACAGGGCGGTCATTGGTAAGGTGCATATTACCGCTGACTCATGGTCCAGCAGGCATGGACAGGGGCGTTACCTAAGTTTCACGGTGCATTAGGTGACTCTGCTGGCAGCTGGGAAGGATGCAGGACAAGGTGCAGTTGTGCTGGAGGTTGTTACACCACCACACCTCCAAAATGCCACTACTAATGATTCTGACACACCTCTCTCCTCCACCCCCTCCTCTTCTTCTTCCTCCATGGCCTCTTCCTGTGCTTTGTCCTCGGAACCAGCGGTGCTCCGTAGGCGTTCGAAGGGCTACTCAAGTATGCAAGCCAAAAGATGCCATGCGGTGCTTGAGCTGGTGTGCTTGGGAGACAGGAGCCACACTGGGGCAGAGGTTCTGTCAGCTCTGCAGGTGCAGGTTCAGAGGTGGTTGACGCCATGCCAACTTAAGGCAGGAATGGTGGTTTGTGACAATGGCACCAACCTCCTCTCTGCCTTCCGACAGGGACAAATGACCCATGTGCCCTGTTTGGCTCACGTCCTTAACTTGGCAGGCCAGGAAAGTCTGTGTGCATTTCCGCTGGTCATATAATGCCAGTGCTCGGCTGGCAGACCTCCAAAAGGAATTTAACCTGCCCAAGAACCGCCTAATCTGTGACATGCCCACCAGGTGGAACTCAATGTTGGCCATGCTGCAGCAGCTGCAAACGCAGCAGAGGGCCATCAATGAGTACCTGTGCGACTATGGCACCAGGACAGGGTCAGGGGAGCTTGTTTTTTTTCCCCACGCCAGTGGGCCATGATCGGGGATGCATGCACTGTCCTGTCACCATTTGAGGAGGCCACAAGGATGGTGAGCAGTGACAGTGCATGCATCAGTGACACTGTTCCCCTTGTCCACCTGTTGGAGCACACGCTGCTTGGAATAATAGACAGGGCACTTGAGGCAGAACAGAGGCAGGAAGGGGAGGACTTCCTTAGCTCTCAAGGCCCCCTTTATCCAGACAGTGTTCCTGCATGCCTGCCGATCACACAGGAAGAGGATGAGGAGGAGGAGGAGGAGGATTGTGTCAGTATGGAGGTGGAGCCTGGCACTCAGCATCAGCAGCAGTCTTTAAGGGATCATTTACAGTCCCAAGAAACACATGGACTTGTACGTGGCTGGGAGGAGGTGGCTGCGGATCATGTCGTCCTTAGTGACCCAGAGGTCTCTGGACCGAATGCCTCAACAAACCTACTCTGCATGGCCTCCCTGATCCTGCAAAGCCTACGGAAGGATCCTCGTATTGGTGGTATCAAGGAGGGGGATTGTTACTGGCTGGCAACCCTTCTTGATCCACGTTACAAGGGTAAGGTTGCGGACCTTATCTTGCCGTCGCAGAGGGAGCAGAGGATGAAACATCTTCGGGAGTCCTTGCAGAAAGGTCTGTGCAACGCATTCCCAGAGACTGGGAGGTTACAAACTCCTGTTTCTGGACAACGTGTTGCTGAGGCTTCGGTCAGTCAAAGAAGGAGCAGTGGAGAAGGTGGCCGTTCAGACAATTTTTTAGTCCGCAACCCCAAACTATGATCGGTTCCAGCAACCATCGCCAGCATCTGTTTTACACGGTGCAGGAATACCTAGGGGCAAGATCTGACTTGGACACCTTTCCCACCGAAAATCCTTTGGGTTACTGGGTCTTGAGGATGGATCACTGGCCAGAGCTTGCACAGTATGCAATTGAGCTACTGGCCTGTCCTGCATCCAGCGTTCTTTCGGAATGCACATTCAGTGCTGCTGGAGGCTTTGTAACCGATCACAGGGTGCATCTGTCCACCGACTCGGTCGATCGACTGACCTTCATAAAAATGAATCAGTCTTGGATCACCACCAGCTACCAAGCACCTGATGCTGATGTAACCGAATAAATTTTTTTTGAAAAGTCAGATCCCTTCAAAGACTGCCTATGCTGATGCTGAGTGACTATCCTGTTATACTGGGTAATTATCCTCTTCCTCCTCAGTGATCATGATGATAGCTTGTAAGAACATTTTTGGTTCCACCACCAGTGCCTAAGGCTCAATTTTAAGCCCCTGTTTAACAGTGGCATGTAATAACAATTTTTCATGCAATTCTTTGCAGCAGGGCGATTTCCTGTGCTCCAACTAGAGCTCCAAAGGGATGAAGCTAAGGGGAAAATAATACTGGGAGTATGCTATAGGCCCCCTAACCTGAGGGAGGAAGTGGAGACGGATCTCCTATCACAAATTGGATTAGCAGCAA
Source organism: Aquarana catesbeiana (assembly GCF_042186555.1). Lineage (NCBI taxonomy): Eukaryota > Metazoa > Chordata > Amphibia > Anura > Ranidae > Aquarana > Aquarana catesbeiana. Next base: position 40,934,643 of record NC_133324.1, read on the forward strand.
GGATGGGAAGTGTTATCATAATGGGGGAATTATCCAGTCATTGACTGGGCGGAGGGAACCACGCATTCATTTAGGGCTCGCCAGTTATTTAATGTCTTACAGGACAATTTTATGGGTCAGATGGTATACGCACCAACTAGAAATAAAACATTACTGGATCTACTGATTACCAACAATACAGACCTGATCACGGATGTGGAAATACGGGGCAATTTAGGTAACAGCGATCACAGGTCAATTAGTTTCAGTATAAATCACACAAATAGGAAACATAAAGGGAACACAAAGACATTGAATTTCAAAAGAGCCAACTTCCCTAAACTACAAACCTTGCTAAAAGGCATAAATTGGGATAAAATATTAGGAACTAAGAATACGGAGGAGAGATGAGTTTGCTTTAAGAGCATATTAAATAAGGGCATTAGCCAATGTATCCCATTGGGTAATAAATTTAAAAGGAGCGAACAAAAATCCTGGATGGCTTAACTCCAATGTAAAAAAAGGGTATAAAAGCAAAGCAGAAGGCCTTCAAAAAATACAAGGTTAAGGGATCATCCTCAGCATTCAGACTTTATAAAGAATGCAACAATAAATGTAAGGGTGCAATTAGGACGGCTAAGATAGAACATGAAAGACACATAGCGGAGGAAAGCAAAAAAAATCCCAAGAAATTCTTTAAGTATGTAAACAGTAAAAAAGGGAGGACAGACCATATTTTCCCCATAAAGAATGAGGAAGGACATCTGGTTACAAAGAATGGGGAGATGGCGAAGGTATTACATTTATTCTTCTCCTCAGTCTTCACGAGTGAATCGGGGGGCTTCAGTAACCAAAACTGCAGTGTTTATCCTCATGACACAACACAGGAAGCACCTCCATGGTTAACAGAGGACAGAATTAAAATTAGACTTGAGAAACTTAACATTAATAAATCACCAGGACCAGATGGCTTGCATCCGAGAGTACTTAGGGAACTCAGTCAGGTGATTGCCAGACCGTTGTTCCTATTTTTTACAGTCTATTGACTGGAATGGTACCAGCTGATTGGAGAAAAGCCAATGTAGCACCAATATTTAAAAAGGGCCCAAAAAACATCCCTGGGAATTACAGACCAGTTAGCCTAACATCAATAGTATGTAAACTCTTGGAGGGGATGATAAGGGACTATATACAAGATTTTAGTAATAAGAATGATATCATTAGCAGTAATCAGCATGGATTCATGAAGAATCGTTCTTGCCAAACCAATCTATTAACCTTCTATGAGGAGGTGAGTTGCCATTTAGATAAAGGAAGGCCCGTAGACGTGGTGTATCTGGATTTTGCAAAAGCATTTGACACAGTTCCCCATAAACGTTTACTGTACAAAATAAGGTGCGTTGGCATGGACCATAGGGTGAGTACATGGATTGAAAACTGGCTACAAGGGCGTGTTCAGAGGGTGGTGATAAATGGGGAGTACTCAGAATGGTCAGGGGTGGGTAGTGGGGTTCCCCAGGGTTCTGTGCTGGGACCAATCCTATTTAATTTGTTCATAAACGACCTGGAGGATGGAATAAACAGTTCAATCTCTGTATTTGCAGACGATACTAAGCTAAGCAGGGAAATAACTTCTCCGCAGGATGTGGAAATCTTACAAAAAGACCTGAACAAATTAATGGGGTGGGCGACTACATGGCAAATGAGGTTCAATGTAGAAAAATTTAAAATAATGCATTTGGGTGGCAAAAATATGAATGCAATCTATACACTGGGGGGAGAACCTCTGGGGGAATCTAGGATGGAAAAGGACCTGGGGGTCCTAGTAGATGATAGGCTCAGCAATGGCATGCAATGCCAAGCTGCTGCTAATAAAGCAAACAGAATATTGGCATGCATTAAAAGGGGGATCAACTCCAGAGATAAAACGATAATTCTCCCGCTCTACAAGACTCTGATCCGGCTGCACCTGGAGTATGCTGTCCAGTTCTGCGCACTAGTCCTCAGGAGGGACGTACTGGAAATGGAGCGAGTACAAAGAAGGGCAACAAAGCTAATAAAGGGTCTGGAGGATCTTAGTTATGAGGAAAGGTTGCGAGCACTGAACTTATTCTCTCTGGAGAAGAGACGCTTGAGAGGGGATATGATTTCAATTTACAAATACTGTACTGGTGACCCCACAATAGGGATAAAACTTTTTCGCAGAAGAGAGTTTAATAAGACTCGTGGCCACTCATTACAATTAGATGAAAAGAGGTTTAACCTTAAACTACGTAGAGGGTTCTTTACTGTAAGAGCGGCAAGGATGTGTAATTCCCTTCCACAGGCGTTGGTCTCAGCGGGGAGCGTTGATAGCTTCAAGAAACTATTAGATAATCACCTGAATGACTGCAACATACAGGGATATGTAATGTAATACTGACACATAATCACACACACATAGGTTGGACTTGATGGACTTGTGTATTTTTTCAACCTCACCTACTATGTAACTATGTAACTATGTAACTATGAGTTGTATTATGGCCATACTAGTTATTAGGGCTTACTATGGAATTTATTTTTCATTTTTATGCATCTCGCCTCGCTGCGACCAGGCTAATTGTGCCCATGTGGAGAGAGGCATGGGATGTTTATAGGTCGATGGCCACTTACCTCCTCTTGGTTGACCATGCTCTTTAACGTGGGGGGGCTCTAACGCTCAGGGTGCAGCAGGCACCAGGGGAGTTAGTTACCCTGCCCCACCACTAAGCCTTGAGATGCACATGGCGACAAAATTTAAGGCCTCGGGAGGGGGTCCCTGCTCTCTCCTGGACTGGATGGGAGTGTTGCTGTGGATGGGGGGACTGATATAGGGGCACTGGAGTGCTACAGTGCTTCCTATGATTGGTGCCCTAGGATGCACAGATTCCTGGTGTTTAGCTATGGATAAGAAGAGCTGGCCATTGTCAGGCCCAGGAGAGAAGTTACCAACCCACCCCAAATTTACTGGGAGATATATGCACCTGGGATATGGGAGACCCCATGGGATGGGGGCATTTTTGTATATGGGGTGTGGGAAGGGGAGAGGGCCTAGCGGTGTCGACCTCTTGCCATCGGTCGGAGATGCTCCCTTTTATTTATGGGAGGTGTCTGGCCAGGGCGAGATGCAGACATCACTAGCTAAATTCCTTTTTGATATGAAATATTGTCTTTTGAATTGTTGGTGCTAATAACAATTATGATTTTGGTTAAGGTTTAAACATACATATGATGACTGGAGTGGGGTGGGGGGGATTAGAGATGCTCTTACGGAGCTTGCTCTATCATCTTCCATACATAGGCCATCACACAGACCCCCCAACCTATTTTGGGGGGGCAGATGTGACTACATTAGTTGGTATTAACCAAATTAGTTGTTTCTAAGTGGAGTGAGGGACCGATAGGGTTTCCGTCTCTCGATCCACTTCTCTCCCCCCTTTTTTTTTTTCTTTCTTTTAGTTTTCCATTTTCCCTCCCTTCCTTCTTTTCTCCCCTTTTCCCTCCCTAACAACCCCCTCCCTCTTTTGCTCCCCAATTTTTGTTGGGGGGTTTTGGTATTTTGGTAATGGATAGCCTTAAGGTGTTCTCACTCAACGCCAAGGGGTTAAACACCCCTGAGAAACGGAAAATGTTGCTACATGATTTGAAAGCTACTCATACTGATATAGCATTCATACAAGAGACCCATTTTGGAGAGGATAGGCTGCCCGTGCTCAAAAGCAGATTTTTTTCCTGTGATATATCATGCCACTAATAAAATGGCTAAATCTAGAGGTGTATTTATCCTCCTTTTTAGCAAACTTCCATGGGTTTGCAGGGAGACTTTGTTAGATGAAGGGGGATGCTTTGCGTTTATAAAAGGTCTCCTCGATGGGGTGCGCTAAAATTTTGCGACGATCTATGCGCCTAATGATCACCAGGATATCTTTATTCGTCAAATCTTGGCCAAACTGATCGACTTTACGGAGGGCTCATTGATCTTGAGAGGGGACTTTAATGTCTCACTGACCCCTCAAGTAGACACGTTCTCTGGAAAGTCATCTGTCCCCATAGGCTCCCATAAACAGATTAATCAAGCTATACACAATGCCCAACTGATCGACGTGTGGCGCCTCCAACTTTCTGGCGAAAGAGATTATTCATTTTATTCTCCCCCTCACAAGGTCTATTCGAGAATTGACTTCTTCTTAATCCCTCATGCCCAGTTGCACGTGGTTCACAAAACTTCCATTGGTTTGATTACATGGTCTGACCATTCTCCCATACTAATGACCTATGCTCTATCGCAGGTCGCCTCACAGGCGACACGCGTCTGGAAATTGAATGAAAGTCTCTTACAGGTTCTGGAAGTAGTATCAGAAATCACTAAAGAGCTGCCTTTATATTTCCAGACAAACAGAACTCCTGATAGTAGCCCAGGCATGGTATGGAAAGCTCATAAAACAGTCACGAGGTATACTTTTCAAATATGGTTCCAGGCTTAAAAGAGACAAAGAACGACAATTAAAACTGCTCCTGACCAAACTTCAAGGTACGGAGTCTAAACACAAACATGCACCCTCCCCTGCTATAGAACATGAACTAGATGAAATTCGGGTACAAATTAATGATCTCCTACAATATAGGGCCAAGGCGGCACTGCAGAAATGCAGGAAAATCAGTTACGCATATAGTGATAAGTGTGGGAAAACATTAGCTAGGTCGATTAAGGAACAAAAACTTCAATCATACATACCACATATTATGTCCCCGAATGCCCAGAAGATGGCCTTGCCCTTGCAGATCTCGGAGGTTTTTCAAGATCTCTATGCGTCCCTCCATAATATACCATCTGCCACAAACTCCCAATCGCTGATGGATGAATACGTCCAATCAGCTTAGATGCCTGCTATTACACCTGAAATCAAAGCAGGACTAGACAAGTCGATAAGTTTAGAGGAATTGATATTAGCGGTAAAATCTACCAAACCGGGAAAGGCCCCCCGGTCCGGATGGCCTCACCCTGCAGTACTACAGAACCCTGCTTCCAATCCTAGGACCCTACATGGTAGATTGTTTAATGAGCTGTGCAAAGACAAGGCCCTTCCTAGAGACACACTAAAAGGTTATATATCCGTCATCCCGAAGGAAGGTAAGGACCCGACCTCATGTGGCAGTTGCCGGCCAATTTCTCTTCTGAACGCCTACCTTAAACTGTTCACTAAAATTCTGGCGACTCGCCTAGCAACTCATCTACCAGACTTGGTGCATTTAGACCAAGTAGGTTTGTCCCCACTAGGTAAGTGAGGGACAATACGACTAAAGCCTTAAACTTGCTTCACATAGCCAGAACTTCCCTCACACCCTGCGTTTTCCTCAGCACGGACGCTGAGAAAGCGTTCGACTGGGTGAACTGGCAATATATGTTCACGGTCCTTCGACAACTGGGCCTAGGGGATTCCATTATTCAATGGATTACTATATTTTATTCACACCCTACGGCTCAGGTTAAAGTCAATGGGGTACTCTCTGATCCTTTCTCTATACAGAATGGTACTAGACAGGGATGTCTGCTCTCCCCTATGGATCTATGGATCCCTCTCCAACTTGAAAATTAATCTTCATTCAGAAGCCATGGCGATAGAGATATCCCTCCCCGTGTTGTCTCCACTTAAGTCTAGTTTCAAATTTAAATGGACAGCAACGGCTTTGCAGTATATAGTTACCTATATTCCTTTGGATATGTCACGTATATTCAAACTTAACTTTTATCTGCTGCTGTCCAAAACCTACACGCTTTTGGAGACTTGGAATAGGGGCCTGCACTCATGGTTCGGCAGAATTAATCTACTGAAAATGTGTATCCTACCTAAATTTCTTTATTTACTCCAAGCCTTACCAATCAGGATCCCTATATCTTATTTTAAACAAGTTAACTCACTCTTCACCAAGTTTGTGTGGGCATATAAGAAGCCACGACTTTCTTTTTATTTAATGACTCTACCTAAGCAACACGGTGGTTTGGTTCTTCCAGATATCCTAGTATATTATCAGGCAATCCATGTAGGCATAATCATTGATTGGTGCCGCCATGGCTGATCTAAACTATGGGCTCAGATAAAACAAGCCCAAACACACATTCCACTTTCAAGGACCTTGTGGTGTTATGATCACCTCCAATCACTATTGAAAAGCCAACCCCTAATAGGGACGATGCTTCGTATAGGTTCCGTAGCTATTAAATGATATTCCCTATCCTCTTTGGACTCCCCGTTGTTCCCTATTTTAGGGAACCCACAATTTTCCCCGGGTCTTTGCCCTCACAAGTTTGGCAACCTGCGTCAGTTGGGCATAACCCAAGCCCTCAATTGAGGAATTAATGATGGAGGAGGGCCCCTTTACATTGACCTTTTGGCCAGCTCTTCAGTTACGACACTTTCTGGAAACCATACAGTAGGTGACCGCAATATTGTGTCAATCTCATCGCTGTTATCAGCCAGGTTTGACACCTGCAAGCCCCGTCGCAGGAGCCAGCGCCGAGCTGGCTCGCTCATCGGGAAAAGAAACATTTTTTTTCCTTTCGCGATGAGCGACAGGCAGTGCTGACAGCTGTCTGGTATGAATTAAGAGGGGGAACGCCGCGCCAAATTTTAAATAAAAAAATGGCGTGGGTTCCCCCCAGGGGCATACCAGGCCCTTAGGTCTGGTATGGATTTTAGGGGAACCCCCTACGCCGAAAAATTGGCATGGGTCCCCTCAAAATTCATACCAGACCCTTATCCAAGCACGCAGCCCGGTCCCCATGTTGATGAGGACAAGAGCCTCTTCCCGACAACCCTGGCCGTTGGTTGTCAGGGTCTGCGGGCGGAGAGCTTATCAGAATCTGGGAGCCCCCTCTAATAAGCTTTTTCCCGCTAGAATTCTGTGTGTGAGCTGCGCAGCCATTTATATAGGCATTGGGCGTGGTCACCGGAAAGAGCGTCATGTCAACATCGGAAGAAGAGAAGACGGCGCAGAAGTCCAGGCGACCACTAGCAAAAGAGCGGCAGAAGATAGCAGAGGAGCCCGGCAGAAGAACCGGACACCGGGAGAAGAGGCCGAACACTGGGAGAAGAGGCCGGACACCGGGAGAAGAGGCCGGAGAGCGGAGAAGTCGGAAGAAGACCCCCGAAGTCGGAAGAAGACCCCCGGAGCTGCTTAATAAATTACTTTAAAAACCTGTGCAGTGTGTTTTATTTATTGACACTTTTTTCCCTAGGTGAATGGGTAGGGGTACAATGTACCCCATACTCATTCACATAGGGTGGGGGGCCGGGATCTGGGGGCCCCCTTATTAAAGGGGGCTCCCGAATTCCGATAAGCCCTCCGCCCACATACTCCAACAACCAATGGTCAGGGTTGTTGGGAAGAGGCCCTTGTCCTCATCAACATGGGGACAAGGTGCTTTGGGGTGGGGGGGCCCACGGGGTACCCTTTTTTTCCCTGGCCTGGCATATCCAACGTGTCCTTGATGCGATGCTAAGCTCAAGTAGATACACTGGAGAAGCTTCACATAATTTCTAATCTACAAGCTCTATATATTTTGTTGTCTTTGTTTATAGAGCAAAAAATTAAAACTGCAGAAGTGATCAAATACCACCAAAAGAAAGCTCTATTTGAAGGAAAAAAAGGACATTTTGTTTGATTACAGTGTCGCACGACTGTGCAATTGTCAGTTAAATCAATGCAGTGCCGTATTGCAAAAAAATGGCCTCGTCATTAAGGGGGCAAATCCTTCTGGGGGCAAATCCTTCTGGCCCTTAAGTGAGTAAGCTTAATTGAACAAGCTGAGGTTACAATCTAATTAGTTTCTATGCCCAGATTATGGGTGCTGCTGTTTTACTAAATAACACCGGCTGCATTATTTATTTTAAAATACTACCTGCCTCACCTCTCCTACATTGCAGTCTTACCAAGCTGCTTACATACTATCCAGCAACTGTAAGATATTTCCAGCTAGTGTCCCCCGAACAGTATGCTGTAATTTTTTTTCATGATAAAACCTGCCATGTCTCTCCCTTTTACATTGCAGCCTAACCAAGCTATTTACATATTGTCTAGTAACTGTACAAAATTTGTTGATGTTGTATTACTAAGATTATTCTCTAATGTTTATTTCAAGATAATAAAACACTTCATCTCTCCCTTTTACATTGCAACCTTAGATGCAGCTTGATACTGTCCAACCACTGAACAATATTTGTGGCTACAGTATTGTCTCTCATAAACAATATGTAGTACTGACCACCGACGGAGCTGCTGGTATATTTGGGCCTGTACTCTGCTTTGTTTCCCCCCTGAATATCTCAGTCCCCCTGACACAGCTGTGGTGTAGTAGGGCGTACACACGGTCGGACTTTGTTCGGACATTCCGACAACAAAATCCTCGGATTTTTTCCAACGGATGTTGGCTCAAACTTGTTTTGCCTACACACGGTCGCACAAAGTTGTCGGAATTTCCGATCAACAACCACGCGGTCACGTACACGACGTACGACGAGGCTAGAAAAGGCCGGTTCAGAACCAAGCGCGGCACCCTTTGGGCTCCTTTTGCTAATCTCGTGTTAGTAAAAGTTTGGTGAGAGACGATTCACACTTTTTCAGACTCGTGGCTTTCAGATCGTTTTCTGCCGTTCAGTTTGTGCTTGTGGGTTTGTATCTGCTCTTCAGTGCGTGCAGCAAGTTCCGCGTGACTTAGTCATTGCATTCTTGTTCGTTCGTTACTGGTTTTCAGGTCGCTCTTCACAGGCCTTGCTGTTCTTCAGTGCGTTCTGTTACTTCGTTCTGAGCAGCCGACCATTTTCTAGCCATGTTTCGTATGTGTACTCCTTGTAGAGTTCGTGCTGTGCGGGGGCTTGGTGTTGGGGTCCTGACCTTGACACAAGTCCAGTCCATGAACAGGGTGGGGAGGAGTTCATGGACCAAGAATTGGTTGCTTCAGCGTGACCAGTTCTGTCATATGCCTTTGCTCCGTGAGATCCGTGAGAATAATCCTGATGATTTCAGGAACTTTCTCAGGATGACGGACCCCGTATTTCACCGTTTGTTGGCTTCGCTGACCCCCTATATCAGCAGGCAGGATACCTGCATGAGGCAAGCCATCACTGCGGAGCAGAGGTTGGTCGCTACCCTGCGGTATTTGGCCACAGGGAGAAGCCTGCAGGACTTGAAGTTCTCGACAGGCATCTCCCCCCAGACTCTTCTTTGTGGACATTTACTGCTTGTGTTTGTTTTAGCTGACCCTGACAGAAATGTGTGGAGTCCAGAAAATGTCATGATTGTGTAACCTTATACAAAGCACTGTTGGCTGTTATTTACTAAATGCAAAGACACTTTTCACTACAAGTGCACTTGCAACTGCACTGAAACTGCACTTGTAGTGCAAAGAGGATTTGCCCTTAGGAAATTACCCCCATTTTCTCATAAAACAACAATTACATCACCCCAAAAGTGTTGTAGCGTTGAGACAATAATCCACACATTTTTGATGAACAATCTTTTTAATACCTGCACAATCACATGTGCATTTACCAAAGGTTTTTCTGACAAACCAACATGTTTGTTGTATAACAATTTTTGTGATGTCATTATCCAAAATCAAAATGTCCATTTTATAGAAAACAGGCCTGTGTAAAATCCACAAGAAAAGTCACAAATCTTGATCTTACAAAGTTCACATTTGGTAGAACTGGAAGGCAATATCAGACATGAGTATTTAGGAACTGTGTTTGATATTGCGTTCAGATGGGGGGAAATCACCCCAGGAAAAGCCAAATTTGGAAGATGCACACAAATTTCACAATGTCAACATGTGCTATCTGCCATCACGGGGGATCAAGGAATGTGTTTTGGGGGAGAAAGCCCTTCCTCTCAGCTACTTTGTTATTGAGGAAGGGGTTGCACCCCCAAAACGCGTCCATTGATCTCCCGTGATGGCAGATAGCACATGTTGACACACTGTGTGCATCCTCCAAATTTGGCTTTGGGAAAAATCACAAAAACATTTTGCACATTGTAGCAGACAAAAGAAGAAAGTGATTTGGAGGGGTTTTAAACTCGCACCAAAACATCAATGATGTTTTTATATTTTGGAATAACATCATTGATGTTTTGCTTGATGTTTTCCAATTGTAAATTACACCCCATGATCTCCCCGATCAGGATCTGGGCACTTTCGGATGTGAAAGGATCTTTATCCACAACCTCACGATCACCTAAAAAGAGAGGAACCCCAAAATAAATTAGGTTTGCAAAAAAATGCCGCCATCCATCTCTTACGTGAGCCTGTGGTTGCAGACACTCACCTGTTGTGGTGACTAGTTCAGCCACGTCTTCATCCTCCTGCTCATCTTGTGTTGTTGGGATTTCCTCTTCTTCCAGGGGGGCTCTGGTCTCCTCAGATGAGGGGTGTCCTCCGAGTCTTTTATCCCCTATGTAAAACAAAAATGGTATACTTAGCACACAGATATTTAATGTCAGAACTATAAAGATGAAACATTGCTTGGAAGTGGGGTACAATTATCTATTTTAGCAGAGTTCCAAGATGTAGCTTTTTTAGTGTCCTTTGTCAAGCTGCAATACTTTACCTGTTTGGTACAAGCTTCACAGATGGAGACACCCCTATAGTATACACTGGAGCACTTGTGTGGCCCCCTAATAAAAATGGTGTTCTGGGATCCCACACTAGTGCTCCAGTGTCCAGATGTGAAAACAGCTGCTGAGTGTACTCTCCTTACACACAATCTAGTTTGCATTTCATTCTAGTAACAAACCCATCTACAAAACCCAATTCTTTGAAGCCAAGTATAGGGCGTCAAAATGGTGGCCAAATGCATATGGCCTAAACAATGGTATTTTATCGTCCGAAATAAAAATGTGTGATCCGAACGAATAATGTGCCCATGAACATGAAAGTTGCCATTTTAAACTGTACAACAGTTCCTAAAAGCACATGGAGCAGCACGAACGTAATAAACACAAAAAGAATAGGAACACAGCACAACTACTTACTTTTTTGCAGCACTCTCCGGATCTTTCTGTACTGCTCATGTTCTCGTAATTTCAGGTCCGACCACCGCTTCCTGAGCTGATCTTTCGATCGTCGTACCCCGAATTTCCGGTGCAGACTTCTGACCACTTTCGCCATTATCTTGGCCTTTCGGACATTGGGGTTGGGGTAAGGCCCATACTTTCCGTCATAGTCGGCCTTCTTCAGGATGCCCACCATTTCCAACATCTCCCCAAAGGACATATTTGAGTCCTTTAATCTCCTTCTGGATCGGGACGTTTCAGGCTCCAGCCTTTCCTCCCCCTCCTCCTCGTTGCTACAATTAGCACGATCCTGCTGTCTATCCGCCATGTGCTCTTCCCCCACTGCGCCGAACGAAAAGGGGCGGGGAATAGACTAGAAAGAACGTCAGGGGCGGGCGGAGTTATACGCATGCGCAGTGTGTATAAATCGTAACACGCGCGCGTCTTACGTACGATCTGTGAGCGGAGGAAGGAGCATCGGAGACGCCGATCGTGCTAATGAAGGTAGGATCTAAACTTGGGCCTATACTGCTTCAAAATGGAAGCCTATATTGTAACAAGATTAGGGGAGTTCGGCCTGACATTAGGGTTTGTCTTGTGTTGTGTCTTGCAGAGAAAATGGATGGGTTCAACGACCACAATTTCCTGCCCCTGTTCATAGACAAATACAGGGAGCTGCCCTGTCTGTGGCAGGTCAGACACCCCCACTATAATCACAAACAGAAGAGGCAGGCAGCGCTGGAGAAACTGCTGGAGTTGGTGAAGCCAGTGGTCCCCACAGCAACCATCCCTTATTTAAAAGCTAAAATTGGTGGCCTGAGGAGCACGTATCTTAGGGAGCGCAAGAAGGTCACAGATTCCCAGAGGTCCGGAGCTGCAGCAGATGACGTTTATGTCCCCAGGCTGTGGTACTATGAGAGACTGCGATTTCTGTCAGACCACACTGAAGTCAGGGAATCCCTCTCTACTCTTCCTTCCACACTTCTTTCCATACCAGCTGAGGCTTCTGATGTCCAACCTGGGCCTTCCAGCCAGGAAGAAGTGGAGGAGCCCAGCTGGAGTCAGGTATAGCATTCTTCTACAGATTTCTGGTCAATAAATAAATGATGTTTACTAGATGTTATTATTAATCACTAATTGATGATTGAAAAAAGTGTTTTATATATCAATACACAGTAGTGGGCACCCAAAATTTGGACAAGAATGCAAAATGCTGGGCTCAGAAGGATAGTCTGTTATATTTGTTAACATTCAATTTGCAGCAGTCAGGAGGTGAAAATTGTGTGTGATTGATGAAAACAATACTAAAACTATGTCCCTTTTTCATACACAGGAAGACCTCAGCCAGGAGGAGGTTGTGGAATGTGGCAGTCAGGAGGAGGCGGGGATTAGTGGCAGTCAGAAGGAGGCGGGGATTAGTGTAAGCCAGGAGGAGGCGGGGCTAAGTGTCAGCCAAGAGAAGCCTGGGACAAGTCGCAGCCTGACTGAGTCTCAGGTCCCTCCGCCTGCCACATAAACGAGCCAGGAAGGCCACTCCGAGTCCTGTGCAGGATTCAGCATACAGGCTGATCCAGGAGGCTTTGGCGTCCCTCAGAGCCTTCCCCAGTCCTGCAGAGGCCTTTGCCTGCATGGCTGCCACCAAATTGCAGGGCATGCAGGAGGGCCAACGCAGGATCTCTGAGGACCTGATTTATAAAGTCCTACGTAAGGGGGAGAGTGGGGAACTAACACCCAAGATGGATGTCATTGAGATCGACGATCCTCCTCCTCCTCCTGCTGCCACAACTCCACCACCACAGCCACCGCGTGGAAGGAGGTGTGGAAAGAAGACCAGAGAGTGATGACCCTGGGTTCAGTCTGGTCTGACAGAAGATGCAGTCTCTTGTATGACCACAGCCTGGGGACACAGATGTCATCTGCTGCTTTCTGGATCTCTGGGACTTCTGGACCAGACTGCCCTCCCTTAGATATGGACTCCTCAGGCCACCAATTTTATTTTGCTTTTAAATAATTAATGTCTGCCCTGGGGGTCCAAGGCTTCGCCAATTTCTGCAGTTTCTCCAGTGTTGCCTCCCTCTTTGTTTTTTTATAGTTGTGACCCCTTAATAAAATTTTTTAAGGTAAATTCTACTCTCCTGTGTGTGTTTTCATCCAAAAAGGACAGTTTGTTGGTGATGATTCAGGTACATTTCTAACATAAAATGTGAAATTAACAAGAGACAACAACACCAAACAATCTCCTACAGATTAAATAGAACAACATATCAATGGTGTTGTGGGAACTTGTCACAAAAAACACACAGGGAGTACAAATCAAAATCACCAAAAAAAAAAAAGAGAAACACAAAAAAAGATTCTACATTAAAGGCAAAAAAAAAAAAAAGATACAAAAATATGTTGTCAGATGTGAGAAATCAAAATATATTGAGGGAATCCCGATAAATAGTAACGAAATAAGTTTGTGAGAAGTGTGTGTGAATATGAGCAGCAAAACTAAGATATTCTTGTCACATTATAAAGAAGAAGAGAGTGCGCTGTATTAAACCATTTTGAACATTGCAGCGTGACGAAAGTGCTGTATCCATTGCGAACGCTAAGTTTACCAGAACGAGCTGTCCCGTGTCGGAATTTCTTCTGAGCATGCGTGGCACTTTGTGCGTCGGAACAGGCCACACATGGTCGGAATTGACGCGATCGGATTTTGTTGTTGGAAAATTTTATCTCCTGCTCTCCAACTTTGTGTGTCGGAAAATCCGATGGAAAATGTCCGATGGCGCCCACACACGGTCGGAATTTCCGACAACACGCTCCGATCGGACATTGTCCATCGGAAAATCCGACCGTGTGTACGGGGCATAATAGTGGGAATCAAACCGAAATCATAAAGGCAAATTCACAATACTCAATATTATATACCTGCATGTAGTTACCTTACTCTCCTCTTGGCTGGGGATGAAGAGTAAAACAACACTCACACAGTTATACTTGAATAATAACCTTATTTACTGTAGTTGTATTAGAAGGGTTAAACTACAATGGTTGTACTGTCAGACCAACATAGTCTGACAGACAACTAAACTTTATATTACAAATACTGTATACAATACAGGTATCAAATGTATGAAATAATATATGAGAGATATAACAAACTATATAGGATAACTGTCAGAGTGAATGTATCTCACTATGAGCACTGTCCTATTTCCTGCGCGCTTAAGGCTATACTAAATCAAATGTTGATTTGATTAAGTATAATACAAAACTAGGGAGATCCCTCCTTTAGTATCACACTACTCCAATATAGTAAAGGTTCACAAGGCCTTGTGTTTTACTAAGCAGTCCTTCTTTATCTTCTTTTCTTCTTCTAGCAAACAAAATAGATTTGTAATCCAAAGGGTTAATGACTCCTGATCAAAGTAGACTGAAAATGTGACAGTGAGGTTCTGGTGCAGCAGCACTATAACTGACTTTGATACCAAGGACTCAGTACTAAATTCTCTTGACTTTGCTTTTGGGTCTATGGCTCCCAGCAACTCTGTCTTATGTAGACGGATGTAATGCATCAAGAAACTTGTGGGCAACAGCCCTCTCACCCAACCAGGAGAGTGTTGTCAGAAAACTCCATTCTGAGGTTACAGGGTTCTGTACTGCTGGCTGGCACTGCTGAGATGCTCCGCTCCACGAGACGCTCTGGAACTCCCAGATGACTCCGGCAGGCTCCTCTGGCTCCTTCCCAGTCATTCCCAGTCATGCCCCGCTGTCAGCCCAACTCTCTGGGATGTCGCAATAATGCAGCTCGGATCGCTGTTCTGTGGAGGTAGGCCGCGCTGTGCTGGAGACCTCACAAAGATCCTCCCAGGCTGGCCATGCATGTCCAAGAGACCTGTAACGAGCCCCTTGCTCGCTCGGTTCCACTTTCCCGACACTCCTCTGCACCTATTGAACCAGATTGCAACGTCTGATGGTTCGGTCATCCGATGCTCCGGGACTAGAACTACAGCTCTGTGCTGTTCTAGTCCAGTTGTGATCGCTCAGAACAAACACCAGGCATGCTGTATGTAAGTTCAAACAGGAATCTTTTTTATTGCAAAATACAGGCTTTTATACACTAAAAATGGAGGTGCAGACCTCCTGCTCATATTACTCTAACAATACAGCTGTAACCTAATTAACCTAATTAACATGAGCTAATTAACTAATCCCTTTAGACAGGCTAGATGACTCAGACATGACCGTTAGGCCAGACAGGCCGTCTTGTAGTTCAGAAAATCCAATCAACATTATCACAATCAACATAGACTCTTCTTCACACAATAGCAGAGTTAATTAACACAAATAACAATGGGGATCTAATGACTCTTAGATCCCATAGTAGACTTATTTACAAAACACATTTTAGCAGACAATAGACAGACAGGTGTTGGAATTTACATCAGCATCTCCTAACAGTATCTGTCCCAGCATTATGAATCAGCCACTATTCCAATATGGCAAATCTAGGGTTCCCAGAGTCTGTGTGTCCTGGGGGACCAGGATCCGAATCCACAGTAATACCACCTCAAGGGTCCCCAGGCATACAGCTCACAAAGAGCATTGTTCCCCCAAATGCAAGGGCCCCCGATTGATCAGCAAGAGGCTAGCATACAGTCCCCTCCAAAAGTCTCTTTCCCGGCTAGGTCTGTCACATTTCTCCCCTTTCAGCAGGAGACTAACACAGGAGGAGGCCCCGGACGGGTTGACTCCAAAGTTAGTCAGTAGTTCCAGTCCTCTAATGCCCGTACTCACACAGTACCACAAACAAATTGTTCCAAACAAAGCAATACTCACCCAGCCAACCTCTGCCTCTCTCAGAGAACATATCTGCCGCTGGGGAGAGGCCTGGACTGGCCCTTCTCCCTGGAGTCCTTTCTGCCGCTGGAGAGAAGACAGGGTGTCTGGGCTCACTCCGTCATGCTGTTGGGAATCTGGGCCGACCGGCCAGCATCCCTGGGGTATACAGGTGGAGACTGAAGTCCCATCCACCTTCACAGGACATCCATCCTCTGTTAGTTGAGGGCAGAGTCCAGCAGTACTCGGCCCTGTTGCCAGCCCTTCTGCTGGAAACCCCACACCATCTGCTCCAGCTAACTGTTGGGGAGGGACGACGAACACCTCCTCTCCCTTCTCCCCCTGTATCCCTTCTCTGCTGCTGGGAAGTGACCACCTCCTTCTCACCCTGATCCTCCGGAACTGCCGCAGGTGTAGGGCAGAGATCTTGGACCCTCGGTCCGGTTGCCAGTGCTTCAGCTGGGGAAGTTCCTTGTGACTTCACAAATACTTCTGTTGGTGCTGGGCAGAGCATAGTGAAGTTTGGCCCTAATAACAGCTCCTCTTCTGCTGGAGGCTCACCAGGTTGTTCTTCCTCAGCAGAAAAGTCTATCAAATCCCCTGTCTCTGCAACTGGTGTCTGGGGATAAAGGTTCACCATCTCCTCTCCGTGGAACCCAGAAGATGCTATCAGTGCTGGGCAGAGGTTAGCAGAGCTCTGCCCTGTTGTCAGCACTTCAGGTTTGGGGACGGCAATCTTTAGATTTTCCACTGCTGATTCTCTGGCATTCTGCTGGACAGGCACATTCCTCCATCCAAGATCATCCAATGCAGAAACAGGTTCATCAAGGTCAGTCAGCACTTGCTGCATCCACCATAAGACCTCCGCCTCCATAGCTGCGGGTGCAGGTTGGCAAAGCACACCGTTACTCTGCCACATTGTCAACTCTTCAGCCAGGTTTTCAGAGTTGTCAACTGGTATTTCATGATAGTCCCAGGCAAAGGGAGCACCACCCTGCTGCTGAGCAGAGTCTAACAGCTGTTTGTAGGCGATCTCCAACTCCCATTCCTGAATGGCCAGAAACTCCAAATCTTCCATTGCCCAGTGCACTTCTGAGACATTCAGTCCCCGCTCACTGTGCTCCATTATTTCCTCCAAACGCCACTCCCGATCACTTCCAAAGTCAAAGTCCTTGGACAGCCTCCAGTATAACAATCCCAGGCATTGTAGTCAAAGCCTTCCGTGGGGCTGTCATCCGCTGTCCATGGGCACACTTGGGCCACATACCACTGAAGGGCTCTGTAGCTCTCGTCCAACCGCATTTCTGCCCGGATCAGCCTACTTAACTCGGCTGTGCACTCCTGGTTCGACTGTTCCCCCAAAAACAGCATTCGCACTTCATACTGCGACTAGTACCTTACATGGATGGAGGGGAGAACTTTTCCCTGGTGTCGCTGCTCACGGACTAACGCTTCCTTCCAGAGTTCACAGCGGATAGAATCAAACCATCCTAGCAGGACCTGCGCTGATACTGGTCCTCTGTGCTATATCTCCTTCTCTCGCAACCTCCTTCTGAATTCCTCATCCATGGTGGCTGGTATCTCTCCTCTCCTGCTATCCTGCTACCTTGGATCTGGGTGATGGTTTGGATGTGTTCATGGCAAGGAAGCACGATCCCACCATTCCCTCCACGGCTCTCAAGTAAGTCTTTCAGCGTGGCTCTCCTGCAGGCTGGTTTGGAGTGTCCCAGTAACTGGAGAGCAAATCCCACGGCTGCCACCCAATGTAACGAGCCCCTTGCTCACTCGGTTCCACTCTCCCGACACTCCTCTGCAGCTATTGAATCAGACTGCAACGTCTGATGGTTCGGTCATCCGATGCTCTGGGACTAGAACGACAGCTCTGTGTCATTCTAGTCCAGTTGTGATAGCTCAGAACAAACACCAGGCATGCTGTATGTAAGTTCAAACAGGAATCTCTTTTATTGCAAAATACAGGCTTTTATACACTAAAAATGGAGGTGCAGACCTCCTGCTCATATTACTCTAACAATACAGCTGTAACCTAATTAACCTAATTAACATGAGCTAATTAACCAATCCCTTTAGACAGCCTAGATGACTCAGACATGACCGTTAGGCCAGACTGGCTGTCTTGTAGTTCAGAAAATCCAATCAACATTATCACAATCAACATAGACTCTTCTTCACACAATAGCAGAGTTAATTAACACAAATAACAATGGGGATCTAATGACTCTTAGATCCCATAGTAGACTTATTTACAATACACATTTTAGCAGACAGTAGACAGACAGGTTTTGGAATTTACATCAGCATCTCCTAACAGTATCTGTCCCAGCATTATGAATCAGCCACTATTCCAATATGGCAAATCCAGGGTCCCCAGAGTCTGTGTGTCCTGGGGGACCAGGACCCGAATCCACAGTAATACCACCTCAAGGGTCCCCAGGCATACAGCTCACAAAGAGCACTGTTGCCCCAAATGCAAGGGCCCCCGATTGATCAGCAAGAGGCTAGCATACAGTCCCCTCCAAAAGTCTCTTTCCCAGCTAGGTATGTCACAAGACCTAAGATGGTCGCTCACAGCCTTTTTATAGGCTTCCCACAATGCAGTTCTGTTCCCTGAGGTTTGTGGGAGTTACTGAGCATTATGGGTAGGTCAAGTTAATGTCCAGATGTAAACAAACAAAATACTTCCATGTCAACTTGAATAGTAAAAGAAATAAAGATACATCCTTTTATATTTTGGCCGCTAGATGGCGCCAGAGGATAAGATATGACATTACCTTAAGTTATACATATATTATGACCACTACAAATAACTGTGGCTATTGTCTCTCAAATAATACATTACAATGTTCCTTTCAAGATAAAACCTGCCTCATCTCTCCCTTTTACATTGCAGACTTATCAAGCTGTTGAGCCACTGTACAATATTTGTGGCTATCAGCTAGCAGAGAATAAACTCTAATGTTTATTTCAGATGCAGTATAGCTTGCTTCTCCTACTTACATTTCAACTTTGCCAAACTTTTTACAAACTGACCAGCCACTGAACAATAAATGTGGCAATTGTCTCTCAAATAATGCATTGTAATGTTTATTTCAAAATAAAACGTGCCTTACCGCTCTGTTTTAATTTGATACTTTGCCATCTGCTAACATACTGTCCAGCCACTGAACAATATTTGTGGCTTTTGCCTTTCAAATATTGAACCCACGTTTATTTTTCAAGATAAACCTACTGCATCTCTCCCTCTTAAGTGTGAGCCTTTCCACGCTGCTTACATACAGTCTAGCCACTGTACAACACTTGAGCAGTGGAAGTGGATGCACATGCATCTGCCAATGGCTCTGCATGGTGATGGCATTTTTAAGCCCTCTGAATGAGCCCCAATGCAGAATACAGTGATGCTGGTCACACCCAAGAAAGCTGTAGTGTTTCACAATATCAAATACAGCTTAAAGGGATCTCTCATGCATTTAGTCCCCATGTCCCCAGCTACAGTGCCCAGCCACCCATGCCCTTTTTTGACAACATATTAGCCTATTAACCTACAAAACCTAGGCAGAATGCAGTATCAAGAATGACCCCCCCCCAGACTTCATTGAGATCAAATACTAAGTTCAAGTGTATGGAATTCACAGATTCACCCCTGTAAATCAAATGCTGCACAGTGCATTGGAAGCCCTGATTAGTGTGCTATAGTGTGCGATTGTGATTCTATTATGAGTGTAAAGTATCAGTGTAGTGTGAATATAGTGATAGTGCAGTGTAAGTGTAGTGCGACCATTCATTTTTACTGTAGTGTCAGTTGAGTGCGTCAGTGCAGTTTGACTTCAGTATATTAAATTGTGTTAGTGCACTTTTACTGCAGAATATTTAAGTTTGTTAGTGCAGTTTTACTGCAGTATATTGAAGTGCATTAGTGGACTTTTACTGCAATGTATTGTAGTGTGTCAGTGCGGTTTTACTGCAGTATATTGTAGTGTGTCAGTGGAGTGTGCCTGTGTAGTGAGTACACAAGTTAAAGTGCACCAAACACCACTTTCAATTGATTAAAGTGCATTCAAGTACACATTTCCCCGTCTCTATTACATTTCATTGATTAGTACCCCCATCATGTCTGGGAGTCCAACAGCATCTGTGTCCACAGGCAAAGGTGGAAATGGTCCATGCTCAGGCAATTTAGTTTAGTGATGTTGTCCATGCTATCCAGCCACAGCATGCAAATGAGGTGGTAGACTGGCTTACTAAACCATCCTCATCCTCCTCATCCTCTATCACCCAAACAGAGACTAATGTGCAGTCCACCGAAGCTGCCAGAGTGGCTTATTTGGCCACATTGTCCACAGCTACTCCTGCTATAGCCCCTGCATCATGCATGGAGGAGTCAACTTAGTTATTTGAAACAATTGCTCTCTGATTATGCGCAGCCATTACTTGATTCTGATGTTGGTTCTGAGGTTGAGGAAGGCAAGAACATGAGCCTACAGAGAGGGGAGAACACTGGTAAACAACAAATTGGCAGTCATATTCCCCCAGCCGCAGCATATTGCCAAGTTGGCTCCAGTGATTATGAGGATGAAGGGGATGATGATGATGAAGTCACTGACATGACTTGGGTGCTGGATAGAGGAGAGGAGGAAAGTGAGGGTGTGGCACAACCCCAAAGAGGCAGGATGTCCTCAAGAGCAGCCATCATGGAAGAGTAGAGAGCAGCCACCCTATTTCATCACATTGTGGAGCTGTTATCTCCTGGCCCACTTGCCACAGCTCAGCTGTCTGGTCCTTTTTTAGCACATGTGCAGCTGATCGGACTGTTGCAATTTGCAAACTTTGCCTCAAGCAGATCAAGCATGGCAAAAATACCAGCCGTTTGGGTAACACATGCTTGACAAGGCATTTAACCTCCCACCACTCAGCCAGCTGGCAAGAGCACCTAAAAGTAGACATGTGCATTTTGTTTTATTCCAAATCGAAATTTGGCCAAATTATTCATTATTCGGAAATTTTAATGCATCCGAAATACCAAATTACAATAGTAACAAGTTTAACCACTTCCCACCAGACCTATAGCGGATTGACATCCGGGAAGTGGTTCCGTTATCCTGACTGGGTGTCTTATGATGTCCAGCAGGATAACATGCCATTGCGCACCCGGGGGGCACGCATCACGGCGATCGGTGGAGCGGTGTGTCAGCCTGACACACCGCTCTACCGATCTTGGTAAAGAGCCTCCGGCAGAGGCTCTTTACCACGTGATCAGCCGTGTCCAATCATGGCTGATCACGATGTCAATAGTAAGAGCTGTTGATCGGCCTTTTCTCACTCGCGTCTGACAGAAGCGAGTAGAGGAGAGCCGATCGGCGGTTCTCCTGACAGGGGGGTCTGCGCTGATTGTATATCAGCGTAGCCCCCCTCAGATCACCACACTGGACCACCAGGGATCGCCACTAGGACCACCAGGGAAGGGGCAACATGTGGATGGCCAGGTATGTACCCCATGGCCATCCACATGTGCCCAATGTGCCCAATCTGTGCCAATCAGTGCCCACAAATGGCCCTCTCCCCCCTCCCCCCTCCCCCTTGAAGCACTAGCCCTCTCCCCCCTCCCCCTTCAAGCACTAGCCCCCTCCCCCTTCCAGAACTAGCCCCCCTCCTTCCAGCACTTGCCCTCTCCCCTCCCTTTCAGCACTAGCCCCCTCACCCCTTCCAGCTCTAGCCCTTTCAGCACTAGCCCTCCCCCCCTTCCAGCACTAGCACTCTACCCCTCTTCCAGCACTAGCCCTATCCCCCCCTTCCAGCACTAGTCCTCTCCCCCCCTTCCAGCACTAGCCCTCCCCCTTCCAGCACTAGCCCTCTCCCCCTTCCATCACTAGCCCTCTCAGCACTAGCCCTCTCCCCCCTCCCCCTTAAAGCACTAGCCCTCTCCCCCTCCCCCTTCAAGCACTAGCCCTCTCAGCACTAGCCCTCTCCCCCCTCCCCCTTCAAGCACTAGCCCTCTCAGCACTAGCCCTCTCCCCCCTCCCCCTTCAAGCACTAGCCCCCCTCCTTCCAGCACTAGCCCTCTCCCCTCCCTTCTAGCACTAGCCCCCTCCCCCCTTCCAGCTCTAGCCCTCTCAGCACTAGCCCTCTCCCCCCTCCCCCTTCCAGCACTAGCCCTCCCCCCCTACAGCACTATCCCCCCCTTCCAGCACTAGCCCTCTCCCCCCCTTCCAGCACTAGCCCTCTCCCTCCCAGATATTCTCCTCCTCACAGAGGGCATGATCGTGGCATCTGGGACCCCTAGAGATGGAGGACATTTACCTTGGAGGCCCACACAAGCTCCTGCTTGCCAAGTTAGTGGAGCCTAGTGCCAGAACTTGTTCCAGCACTGGGCTCCTGGAATCAGCCCGGATTCATGGGACACTGGGATTTTGTTTAAATCTCAGGAAAGGCCCATTAAAACTGGGACAGTATGGAGGTTTGAATTTGGATTAGAAATGGGGAAAGGATTTGTGTTTGTGGGGGAAAAGTTTGTATTGGCAGGGGGGATTTAGGTGGGAAGATATGTGATGGAACTGGGGAGAAGACTTGTGTAGGAGGGGCTTGGAGGAATGAAGATAAGGGGAGAGGAATTGTTCCAGGATGGGGAGCATTGGGGGAGAAAATTTGTACTGGGAGGAGGATTTATGCTTGGGGGATGTTGGGGCGGGGTATTTTTGCTGGGATGAGGAGCTGTGCTGGGATATGGATTTGTGGGGTGGAAGGAGATTTGTGCTGGGAAGGGGGATTTTTTTTTAGGGAGAGCTTTGCATAGACTGAGTTCATTCAGAGAGGAGTGCACTGGGAAAGTGTATGGGGGAGGGGGAATATGTGCAGAGTGGTAAAGTTTGTGTGCGTTTATCAGAGGGGAGAGCATTGTACACAGAGGAGAGCTGGAGGGAATTTGTGATGAAAGGGGAGCTGAGAAAGTATGTGTGTGGAGTGGGAGGTCAGCAGAGAGGAGAGCTGGGGGACTTTGTGATGAGAGGAGAGCTAGGAGGGGATTTGTGATGAGGAGATCTGGGGGGGTTTTGGGGAATTTGCCTTATGTGATAAATTTGGCGCAGCTGTAAATCTCTCCTCTAAGGAAGGTGTGGCTGGGGGCAGGGTTTGGGGGTGGCTGGGGCGGAGAGTTGGACAGAGAGGGTGAGTTCCTGCACATTTTCTCTGAGAAAAAAAAGCCCTGTATATAACCATTCGTATAGAATGAATTTGAATAGAAAAGATTAGAATAGAATAAAAAAGAATAGCATAAAAAAACAATAGAGCAGTATAAAAAATATATATAGAGAGAGAGAGGGAGAGGGGGAGAGAGAGAGAGATAGGTATATATATATATATATATATATATATATATATATATATATATATATATATATATATATATATATATATATATATATATATATATATATATATATATATATCCTGGATGTAATCATTCATAGGCATGATGTTTTGAAGAAGGGTGTGATCAGTATTAGCCTGAAACCGTTAACTATCATGACTGCCTGTATATTTTTGATGTTTTTCATTAAAACATTTTTTTGTACAGCAATCCTTTCTGTTGGATATATATATCCATCTTCCGAAATTCAAATTTCGTATAGAATGAAATCAATCAAATCAAAGAATAGCATTGAAAAACAAAACAATAGAACAGAATATAATTTATATATATTTATCTATCTCTCTCTATTGCCACCCCGTCTGTTTCTTGGTACCCCATTTTGGTTCCAGCGCCGCTGGAGGGTTGTGTATGTGTTTTTTTTTTTTTTTTTAACATCTCACGCTGCAGAGGGGATGGAGTTCCTCCATCCTCCCTGCCGCTTTACTTTGACACATGAAGCTGGCGGGGTCCCACTCCGATGCACGGGTACTTAAGCTGGGATATGGCTGCTCACACCTTGTTTCCATCCTGACAGGATGACCTACTCCTCACCCCGTTCAGACCTTACTTTCATATACACTTACACTCACACCACACACTCATCTAGTTTCCCATCATATGTTTGCAGGGTTAATCGATGGACACTCTACTAATGGATGTGCCAATTATACAGCCATTTCATCATATCCTGGGTCTCCAGACCCTCCATCCTGATCTCAGGCTGTGGTTGTTTGCCCCTTTTCCCAGCTGTCTAGCCCTGTGGCCTCCCACCCAGTCCGCCCGATTGCACGGGCAGGATAATGTGGGGAATACATTGTTGTGGGTTCTCCCGCCTCAACCTCGGATGAGACAAACTTTCCCAGGTTATGTTCGGTCCATCACAGTAGCTGTAGGTCTATACCCATGAGATACTCTATAGGTAAAGTATTATTACTAACTATACTCATCCTTTGTCTCTCAGTTGGAGAGCAAACATTTACCTAATACACTAGATCTTGGTCCACTTACTTATCTATTCATTATTTTATTTATTTTATAGCATCCTGCTCCTGATGATTGGCTTTAAATGCCATGAAACATGTTGAGTCCACACTCAAGGGTGCCAGGTTATAGCTTGTATCATCATGAATCAAATTTACCATCTTTTGTGGTTTTTAAAAAAGTTTTCATTCCCTATAGGATTCCCGATCGATTGATACAATCTGTGAAGTGTGGAAATGTTGTTACATCTGTTGATTTTTTGTGCCGGGATAATTTCATGTCACATTATATTATGTAGTAGAATAGAAAAAAAAATATCTATCTATCTATCTATCTATCTATCTATCTATCTATCTATCTATCTATCTATCTATCTATCTATCTATCTATCTATCTATCTATCTATCTATATATATATATATACATATATGTATTGTGAGAGTGGGAGCCCCTGCCTTAGTGAAAATGTGTGTAACTATCCTTTTTTGTTCTGCTCTATTGTTTTTCTTTGCCATTCTAATTCATTCTATATGAAATTCGGATTTCAGAAGATGGTTATATATAGTTTACTTTTTTCAAATTCGGCTGAATTTTTTTCAAATTCAAAATCAATCTTTTTCGAATGTGGTAGATTTTTTGCGAATGCGCTCAATTTTTTTTTTCGAATTTGATGGAATTTTATCAAATTTTTTTTAAATTGGTCGAATTTTTTTCGAATTCGAATACAAAAAAAAATTAATCCCAAAAATGAATACAACTAATTTAACTAAACAAATTTAGTTAAACAACAACTCAAAACTGAACTAAGCTAATTTTTTCATCCTGCGTATATCTACCTGAAAGCCACACAAAAGAGACGAAATTCTGTTTCTTCTCACTCCTCACTTTTCAGGTCTACCCACGCTATATCTCATGGCCTCTCAGCAGCCTCCACTAACAAGGATGATGGTATAGCAAAGGGTGTCACAGGTCCTTGCAGCATGTCTGCCAGCAGCACACCACCAGCTGTAGAGTATAGTAGGCAAATTTCTCTGCCCCAGTTACTGCAGTGGAAAAAAATACAGTCACTGCTACCCATATGCCCAGCATCTAAATTCCAGTTTATCCAAGCTTATGGCTTTACAACTCCTGCTTTTCAGTCTTATGGATTGTGCCCCTTCCATGAATTTGCAGAATGTGCTATACCACAATAGTAGGTTCCGGTCACTATTTATTTTTCAAGGCCATTCCAGCTCTCTACCATTACATGGAAGACAATTCTGTGGCATCGATGACAAAGGTAGTCAGCTGCAAGGGCCATGTTACTGCTGACATGTGGTCCAGAAAGCATGGTCAGGAATGATATATTTCATTCACAGCACACTGGGTAACTCTGCTTGCAACTTGCAAGGATGCAGGACAGGGCTCTGTGCTGCAGCTTGTTTTGCCGCCACGTCTCCATACAGCTGGTAATGATGATGCGAGATTTGTCATCCCCACCCCTCCTCCTCCTCCATGCCCTCCTCTGCTGAATTGTCCTAAGAACCACCAGTACCCCTAAGTGTTCATGGGGCTATTCAATGAGTCATGCTAAAAAATGTCATGCAGTGCTTCAGTCTAGGGGACAGGAGCCACACCGCAGAGATTCTTTCAGCTTTAGCCAGGAATGTGGTGCAAACTTGCATTGCATGGCCTTCTCATTCTTTAAAGCCAGCAAAAGGACAGAGAATTTGTGGCATCAGGGAGAAAGATCACTATTGACCACCGTTACTGTACAAAAGGCATCGATGACAAAGGTAGTCAGCTGCAAGGGCCATGTTACTGCTGACATGTGGTCCAGAAAGCATGGTCAGGAATGATATATTTCATTCACAGCACACTGGGTAACTCTGCTTGCAACTTGCAAGGATGCAGGACAGGGCTCTGTGCTGCAGCTTGTTTTGCCGCCACGTCTCCATACAGCTGGTAATGATGATGCGAGATTTGTCATCCCCACCCCTCCTCCTCCTCCATGCCCTCCTCTGCTGAATTGTCCTAAGAACCACCAGTACCCCTAAGTGTTCATGGGGCTATTCAATGAGTCATGCTAAAAAATGTCATGCAGTGCTTCAGTCTAGGGGACAGGAGCCACACCGCAGAGATTCTTTCAGCTTTAGCCAGGAATATGGTGCAGACTTGCATTGCATGGCCTTCTCATTCTTTAAAGCCAGCAAAAGGACAGAGAATTTGTGGCATCAGGGAGAAAGATCACTATTGACTACCGTTACTGTACAAAAGGAAAGTCTAGGGACTCATCCCATCCACACAGAGGGAGCAGATAATGACATATCTTGAGGACACCTTAAAGAGGAGCTTATGTAACACCTTTCAAGACTCTGGTAGGTTACAATCTAATGGAAAAGCTATTTCTGAGGCTTGTGTTGGTCAAGCGTGGAGTGGTGGACAAGGGGGCTGCCTCAGTGATGGAAATTTTTTTAGTCCTCAGTGCCCAGGGATGTCAGCATCCACATCCAATCAGCAGTGTCTGTATCATATGGTGGGAGATTATCTATGGGCAAAAACAGACATGGAAAGCTTTCCAGTTGGTGATTCACTGGGTTACTGGGTCATGACAATAGACCACTGGCCAAAACTTGCCCAGTATGCAATTGAGCTGTTGGGCTGCCTTGCATCCAGTGTGCCTTATGAACAGTTATTCAGTGCTAACAGAGGTTTTGTGACTGATGAAAGAGCGTGTCTGTCCACTAACTCTGTTGACCGGCTGACATTTATCAAAATGGATTATTTCTGGAATAGCAGCAGCTATTAGGTCCCTGATGCCAATGATTAAGTGTTTTCTGGATCTGGAATCTCTGAAAGACTGTCTACGCTGCCTAGATTTGTGGGTATTGATTTTATCTGCAAGAAATTTTTTGGTATAGGTTTCATGGACACAATTAAAACCAAAGGACCTAATTTTTCCTCACCTTTTTGAGAGTTGCATATAATTAACATTTTTGACAGCAAGGCCAATATTTACTTTCATCAAGAGTACCGCTAACGGTTTACGGTGTGAGGGCACCACCAACACCCAAAGCCCAATTATTCTGCATCTGTTACTTCTATCCAAAGTCTGCAAAGCAAACACCAGAATTTATCCAAAAAAAAACTTTAACCTTGTTCCTAATACACTAAATTGTGGCTTCATCACATCATACAGACTGGCTCCCTAAGCAGTTGTTTATAAAATAAAGAAAATTTGCAGGGAAGATGTCATTTTTTGGCTTTATAAATGTAATTTTTGTTGCAGCAGGTTCTTTTTTTAATATTCTTTTTTATTCAAAGGGAGGCAGGGAGACCAATATCCTATCAGTTTCCATCAATTAAAAAAACATTTTCTTTTAATTGCAATTTGTACTAACTTAATATTCCATGATTATGAAAGCATGCATATATACATCCTCATTCACCAATACATATATCTATGTATCCACTCATAAATCAATAAACCCACAAAAACAGAAAATGAAACAATACAAAACAAAACAAAAAACCGGGGGGTCATCCTCCGTTCCCTGAGGAGACGGGCGGCCAAAGCGAAAACACATAGGCGTAGGACACCTCATTCCCCAGACATGCTCCCCAGCAGTCTCCTCCCCTCTTCTGAATATACAAATTGATCTCAGTCTGCCCATGTTCTAGTGTATTGCTTTTTTCTGTCTTGTGCTGACAATACTAGATCCTCCATAACCCTGATATTTCTTACCCTATTTAGCCACTGGGTGATGGAAGGAGGTTTGGGATCCCTCCAGCAAAGAGTAATGCCCTGTACACACGGTCGGACTTTGTTTGGACATTCTGACAACAAAATCCTAGGATTTTTTCCGACGGATGTTGGCTCAAACTTGTTTTGCGTACACACGGTCGCACAAAGTTGTTGGAATTTCCGATCGCCAACAATGCGGTGACGTCAACCACGTACGACGAGACTAGAAAAGGCCAGTTCTGAACCAAGCGTGGCACCTTTTGGGCTCCTTTTGCTAATCTCGTGTTAGTAAAAGTTTGGTGAGAGACGATTCGCGCTTTTTCAGATCGTTTTCTGCGGTTCAGTTTGTGCTTGAGGGTTTGTACCTGCTCTTCAGTGCGTGCAAGCAAGTTCCGCATTACTTTAAGTAGTCATTGTGTTCTTGTTCATTCGTTACTGTTTTTCAGGTTGCTCTTCACAGGCCTTGCTGTTCTTCAGTGCGTTCTGTTACTTCGTTCTGAGCAGCTGACCGTTTTCTAGCCATGTTTCGTATATGCACTCCTCGTAGAGTTCGTGCTGTGTGGGGGCTTGGTGTTGGGGTCCTGACCTTGACACAAGTCCAGTCCATGAACAAGGTGGGGAGGAGTTCATGGACCAAGAATTGGTTGCTTCAGCGTGACCAGTTCTGTCATATGCCTTTGCTCCGTGAGATCCGTGAGAATAATCCTGATGATTTCAGGAACTTTCTCAGGATGACGGACCCCGTATTTCACCTTCTGCTGGCTTCGCTGACCCCCTATATCAGCAGGCAGGATACCTGCATGAGGCAAGCCATCACTCCGGAGCAGAGGCTCGTCGCTACCCTGCGGTACTTGGCGACAGGGAGAAGCCTGCAGGACCTCAAGTTCTCAACAGGCATCTCCCCCCAGGCTCTGGGGATCATTATCCCAGAGACCTGTTCTGCCATCATCCAGGTCCTGCAGAAGGAGTATATGAAGGTAAGATTTTTATCCTTTAATATCACATTTTATTGTATTTAATGTTTGCTAAGATATTGTATTTCTTTCCTCATTCTCTAATTACCATGATTGGAATATGCTGAGAATGTCCCCTTTGTCCTCATGCATGCTGGATTTTTATGTAATTATTTTTTAGTCCTTCATACATATCTGCCTTCACTTACCTCCCCAACATGTTCTCATGCCCCTATATTCACCTCATGTAGTCACTTAACAATGTATTTTATCAGCTCCATAGTAGTGCTTTACCCCAAACACCCCCTAAAATGTTTAGAAATGTGATTTGTGCTTTAAATTCAGGCAGAGTGCCAGAGTCTTTTTTTGTAGTGTCCCCAAAACATTTTTTTAAACCCTCCCTCCTCCTAACTGCTAAGTCAGCTGATCCCAATTCTCTATCTATCCTCAATCATCTATCTGCTGACTTTGCCAAACCCATACACACTATACCCATCTCTTTACTGTTCAGATTTATGGATGAATTCCCCAAAGCATGTAGTGCAAGGACCTGCCTGTATACTTTCCAATGGTACTGTTTAAAGTTTTTGTATTCTATTATTATCTTGATAGGTAATATCAGAATGTCCAAATGTCCTCAAATGTGTACAGTGTGTATTTATATCTTTGTATTATGACACTTCTTACCTGTCCAGTGGGCTGGCAATAGTGTAACTAAGGAGGGGCTGTTCCAAGTAATACCCTGTATTTAGGCATTCATCTCTCAATGAAGTGAAGAGGGTTACCTGTCCAGGATTCCACCCCCCCTATAATGTTAGAAATGGCCCATGAGAAGGCGGGAGGGGGAATATGATAAGTGTACCTTATACTTTGGTGTTAATTTCCCCTTAATAAATGCTATCTGGAGGTTGGCCAAGAATGTTTGTGCCTAATCTGCTTGCCAGGTTTATGTGCAAAAAAAGTAATTTATTTTTGTTTTCCTCAACAGTTTCCTTCCATGCCACAGGAATGGCAGACTGTGGTCTCCCACTTTGCCCAGCGGTGGGACTTTCCTAACAGCGGAGGGGCAATTGATGGGAAACACATCCACATCGTCCCACCACCCAACTCAGGGTCATACTATTTCAACTATAAGGGGTTCAATAGTATTGTGATGTTGGCGGTGGTGTCGGCTAATTACGACTTCTTGTATGTGGACGTGGGGAAGAATGGCCGGATGTCCAATGGTGGAGTCATCACCCAGACGGAGTTCTACAGGCTTCTCCAGAATGGCAGCTTGGACTTGCCACCTCCAGAGGACAATGTGGAAGGACTCCCATTCGTCTTTGTTGCGGATGAAGCATTTGCGCTGGGGGACCATTTTATGCGGCCATTCCCAATGAGGACCCTCACCCCGGAACAGAGGGTTTTTAATTACCGGCTGGCCAGAGCCAGAAGAGTGGTGGAGAACACATTTGGAATCATGGCCAGCCGGTTCCGCTTATTTCTGACACCCATCCATATGGCGGAGTATTAACTTAATCATCTAATCCTGGCGTGCTGTGTTCTCCATAACTTTTTATGCAAACATTCTGCCAACTATGCTGGCTCAGTTGGGCCTGAGGCCAGAATTCTACATAATACAACCATGACGGTGCTTGAAAGTGGCCGTCCTGGCTTGCCCTCCCTGAGTGCCCGTGATGTCCGGTTAAGATACCTTGAGTTCTTTGCGGGTAGGGGGACCATCAATATGCCAGACAATTTGTGAAGCATTTATCAAATAAAAAAAAAGCTAATCTTTGGTGACATTTACTGCTTGTGTTTGTTTTAGCTGACCCTAACAGCAATGTGGGGAGTCCTAAAAATGGCGTGATTGTGTAACCTTATACAAAGCACTGTTGGGTTTTATTTACTAAAGGCGTATACACTTTTTATACTACAAGTGCACTTGAAACTGCACTGAAACTGCACTTGTAGAGCAAAGAGGATTTGCCCTTAGGAAATAACCACCATTTTCTCAGAAAACAGCAATTACATCAACACAAAAGTGTTGTGGCGTTGAGACAATAATCCACACATTCTTGATTAACAAACTTTTTAATACCTGCACAATCACATGTGCATTTAGAAAAGGTTTTTAAAACAAACCAACATGTTTGTTGTATAACAATTTTTGGGGTGGCATTATCAAAAATAGAAATGTCCATTTACGATAAAACAGGCCTGTGTAAAACCAACAAGAAAGACAAAAATCTTGAACTTACAAAGTTCACATATGGTAAAACTTGAAGGCAATATCAGACATGAGTATTTAGGAACTGTGTTTGATATTGCGTTCAGATGGGGTGAAGTCACCCCTTGAAAAGCCAAATTTGGAAGATGCACACCAATTTACGAATGTCAACATGTGCTAGCTGCCATCACGGGGGATCAAGGGACGTGTTTTGTGGGAGCAACCCCTTCCTCACCGCTACTTTATTATTGAGGAAGGGGTTGCATCCCCAAAACGCGTCCATTGATCTCCCGTGATGGCAGATAGCACATGTTGGCACACTGTGTGCATCCTCCAAATTTGGCTTTTCGAAACATTGCACAAAAATTTTTAAGATTGTAGCACACAAAAAAAAGTGATTTTGTGGGGTTTTAAGTTCGCCCCAAAACATCAATGATGTTATTATTTTTTTGAATAACATCATTGATTTTTTTCTTGAGGTTTTCCAATTCTAAATTACACCCCATGATCTCCCCGATCAGGATCTGGGCACTTTCTGATGTGAAAGGATCTTGATCCATAACATCATGATCACCTAAAAAGAGAGAAACCAAACAAAAACAGGTATCAACAATCTGCCAACATCCATCTCTTACCTGAGTCTGTGGTCGCAGACACTCACCTGTTGTGGTGCCAATTTCCACCACATCTTCTTCCTCCTCCTGCTCAGCTTGTGTTTGGGGTATTTCCCCTGTTTTCAGAGGTGGGGGGGTCTGTGGTCTCCTCGGATGTGGTCTCTCCTCTGTAAAACAAAAATGGTATAATTAGCACACAGATATTTGATGGCAGAACTATAAATAGGAAACATTATTTGGAAGTGGGGTACAATTGTCAATTTTAGCAGAGTTCCAAGATGTAGCTTTTTTAGTGTCCTTTGTCAACCTGCAATACTTTACCTGTTTTGTACAAGCTTCACAGATGGAGACCCCCCTATAGTATACACTGGAGCACCTGTGTGGGCCCCCTAATAAAAAGGGTGTTCTTGTGTCCCACACTAGTGCTCCAGTGTCCAGATGTGAAAACAGCTGCTCAGTGTCCTCTCCTTACACAGAATCTAGTTTGCATTTCATTCTAGTAACAAAGCCATCTACACAACCAAATATTTTTCATCAAAGTAGGCCCTAAAAAATGTAGGAAAATGCATATGGCCTAAACAATGGTGTTTTAGAGGCCGAAATAAAAATGTTTGATACGAACGAATAATGGGCCCATGAACATTAAAATTGCCATTTTAAACTGTACAACAATTAAGAAAAGCATATGGAGCAGCACGAACGTAATAAAGACAAAAAGAATAGGAACACAGCACAACTACTTACTTTTTTGCAGCACTCTCCGGATCTTTCGGTACTGCTCGGGCTCTCTTAATTTCAGGTCCGACCACCGCTTCCTGAGCTGATCTTTCGATCGTCGTACCCCGAAATTCCGGTGTGGACTTTTGACCACTTTCGCAATGATCTTGGCCTTTCTGATATTGGGGTTGGGGTAAGGTCCATACTTCCCGTCATAGTCGGCCTTCTTCAGGATGTCCACCATCTCCAACATCTCCCCAAAGGACATATTTGTGGCCTTAAATCTTCTCCTTCTGGATCGGGACGTGCCCTGATCCGGGCTTTCCTCCTCCTCGTTCCTATAATTAGCACGCACCTGCTGTGTATCCGCCATGTGCTCTTCCCCCACTGCGCAGAACGAAAAGGGGTGGGGAACAGACTAGAAAGAACATCAGGGGTGGGCGGAGTTACACGCATGCGCAGTGTGTATAAAGCGTACCACATGTGCGTATTACGTATGATCTGTGAGCGGAGGAAGGAGCATTGGAGGCGCCGATCGTAAGAACGAAGGTAAGAGACATACTTGTGCCTATACTGCTTCTACATTGAGGCCTATATTGTAACAAGATTAGGAGAGTTTGGCCTGACATTAGGGTTTGTCTTGTGTTGTGTCTTGCAGTGAAAATGGATATCTTTCAAGAAAATGACTTCATGGCAATATTCATTGACATGTTCAGGGAGCTGCCTTGTCTGTGGGAGATCAACCACCCACATTACAGGAACCAAACAAAGAGGAAGGCAGCGCTGGATCAATTGTGTGAAATTGTGAAGCAGGTGATCCCCACAGCAGACATCACATATTTGAAGATCCTAATTGGTGGCCTGAGGAGCACATATGTAAGGGAGCGCCAGAAAGTCCAGGATTCACAGAGATCCGGAGCAGTAGATGACATCTATGTCCCCAGGATGTGGTACTATGACAGGCTGCATTTTCTGGCAGGCCAGACTGAACCCAGGTCATCACTCTCCAGTCTTCCTTCCACGCTTCCTTCCCCTCCAGCTGAGGCTTCTGACGCCCAACCTGGGCGTTCCAGGCAACAACATGTGGAGGAGCCCAGATTGAGCCAGGTATAGCATTCCTCTAAATATTGTTGGATGTCCAATCAATGATGTTAACTAGATGTTAGTTTGGAGTACTAATTTATGATTATGATTGATGATGCAAAAACTAAAACCATGTCCCTTTTTCATACACAGGGAAGTCTCAGCCAGGAGGTGGCCGGGCCGAGCAGGCTGCCTGATCTGCAGGTCCCTCCCCTACACCTGGAAAGAGAAAGTGGCAGGAGGAGTTGTACCCTAGAGGAGGCTGCCATAGGCCTCTTTTGGAAGGCTACAGAGGCCCTGGGAGCACCACACACCGTGGAGGAGGACTTCGCTGCCATCATTGCCTGTAAAATGCAGAGGATGGAGGAGGGACAACAACTCATGTGTGAGTCATTAATATTGGAGGCTCTTAATAAGGGGATGAGGGCCCAAATTACATCTGATACACACCTTTATGAACTCACACATGGTCCTCCTCCTCCTCCTGCAGGTCCTCCTCCTCCTTCTCCTCCAGGTCCTCCTAGTCCTCCTCCTCCTCCAGGTCCTACTCCTCCTCCTGCCACATCTCCAGCAGCAGAGCCACAGCCAGGAAGGAAGCGTGGAAGGAAGACCAGAAAGTGATGGCCCTGGGTTCAGTCTGGTCAGCCAAAAGATGCAGCCTTGTGGTACCACCTGCTTTCCAGATCTCTGGGACTTCTGGACCAGACTGCCCTCCCTTACATATGGACTCCTCAGGCCACCAATTTTGATGTTCAAGAATTGATGTCTGCCCTGGGGGTCTCAGGCTTCGCTAATTTCTCCTGTTTATCCAGCGTTGCCTCCCTCTTTGTTTGGTTCTGATCCCTTAATAAAGGATTTTTGGTTTGAATTATACTTGCCTATGTGTGTTTTACTTCAAAAAGGACAGTTTGTGAGGATTCTGGTAGATTTCAAAAATACAATGTGAAATTAACAAGGGACACAAACAACAAACAATCTCCTTGAGATTAAATAATAAAAGATATCAATGGTGTTGTGGTAACTTGACACACAAAACACACACAAAAATATTCTGGAGTAAAACTAAAAATAGCATTAAACAAAGATCAGCCTTGGAAAAAATACAAACATAAAATCTAAAAGAAAAATGGCTTTAAATAAAAAAAAAAAAAATTATGTCAGATGTGACAAATAACAATATATTCAGGGAATCCCAAGAAAAAAAAAAATTTTGTGAGAAGTGTGTGTGAATATGAGCAGCAAAACTACTTAATTCTTGTCACATTATAAAGAAGAAGAGAGTGCACTGTATTAAACCATTTTTAACATTGCAGCGTGACGAAAGTGCTGTATCCATTGCGAACGGTAATTTTACCAGACCAAGCTGTTCCGTGTCGGAATTTCTTCTGAGCATGCGTGGCATTTTGTGCGTCGGAACAGGCCACACACGGTCGGAATTGACGCGATCGGATTTTGTTGTCGGAAATTTTTATAGCCTGCTCTCCAACTTTGTGTGTCGGAAAATCCGATGGAAAATGTCCGATGGAGCCCACACACGGTCGGAATGTCTGACAACACACTCCGTTCGGACATTTTCCATCGGAAAATCCAACCGTGTGTACGGGGAATAATACAGGCTTTGGCAGCATTGACCATATGACATAGCACAGATTTTTTATATACCTGCCGGGGGATTTGTGAACAGTGAAGCAAAAAAAAGGCGGGGTCATCTGGTATTGGAAAGGCTGTAAACTTTTGAGAAGTCTTCTGTATCTCCAGCCAACATTGTCTAATCTTAGGACAGGACCAAAATATGTGAAATAGTGTCCCCGATCCTCTCTATATCTCCAACAACGGTCTGAGGCCTCTGGAGAAAATTTACTTAGCCTTGCCGGAGTGTAATACCATCGTGTCAGTAATTTATAATTAGATTCCTGAATCTGCATGCATATTGATGAGTTCAGCGAAAGATGGATAATATTCTGACATTGGGCGGGGCTAAAGGTCCTATCCAGATCTCTCTCTCCCATTTACTAAGGCCTGGCATCACAAAATCCTCTGAAGGCATGCTAAGCAAAGCATATATCTTAGAAATCGTCCGAGGGAGGGGTTCGTCTCCATAGCAATATGACTCAAATGTAGTTAGTTGGTGCTGATAATTTATCAGTGATCCCAAGGACCTAAAGAAGTGACGTAGCTGCAACGCCTGCCAGAGATTTATTTCATACCGCCCCCCCGGGTGTGTCAATGTGGCCACTGTGGGCCAATTCTCATGATCCAAAAAGTGCGATGTCTGAAAACAGCCCTTCTCTATTAGGTTATTAAACGCACATAATTCCATGCCTAGAGGTAAACTAGGGTTTCCCAATATTGGGAACAAGGGTGATTGCATCATGGAAAATGTAGGGTTCCGACAAAATCCAGATCTCATTCGCAGTGTAGGGCCTATAATAGGATGTGTTTTAAGAGGGGCGGGTAGGGCTGCATAGAATTGCAGCAGGTTCTATACATG
Organism: Aquarana catesbeiana; assembly: GCF_042186555.1. Taxonomy (NCBI): domain Eukaryota; kingdom Metazoa; phylum Chordata; class Amphibia; order Anura; family Ranidae; genus Aquarana; species Aquarana catesbeiana. Next base: position 40,970,714 of record NC_133324.1, read on the forward strand.
GTACAGATGCCCCACTTTACATGCAGACTAATGGGACCCCCCAGACATTATATTTAAAGGAATTTTTCATTTTTATTATTTCACTTTAAGCATCAGTAAATTACTGCTTATTTAAAAATATTTTTTACAAACTTTTTTTTATTGATTCTTATCCCCAAAATGGGCACGTTTGATTTTTTCCAGTTCGGGTCCCATAGACTTCAATAGGGTTCGGCTCCGAACTTTTGTGATGTTCAAAAGTTCTGTCACAAACTGAACCGGGGGCTGTTCGGCCCATCTCTAGTTACCTGTGGGATGGTTTGATTGCACTGCACAGAGAGACTGCCGAGGTGCCATTCACCCCACTTGTTTTGAATATGTACAGTATCTCACAAAAGTGAGTACACCCCTCAAATGTTTGTAAATACTTTATGATATCTTTTTCATGTAACAACACTGAAGAAATGACACTTTGCTACAATGTAAAGTAGTGAGTGTACAGCTTTTATAACAGTGTAAATTTGCTGTCCCCTCAAAAAAACTCAACACACAGCCATTAATGTCTAAACCGCTGGCAAAAAAAGTGAGTACACCCCTAAGTAAAAATGTCCAAATTGGGCACAATTAGCCATTTTCCCTCCCTCCATTTTCATGTGACTCATTAGTGTTACAAGGTCTCAGGTGTGACTAGGGAGCAGGTGTGTTGAATTTGGTGTTATCGCTCTCACTCTCTCATACTGGTCACTGAAAGTTCAACATGGCACCTCATAGCAAAGAACTCTCTAAAGAATCTGAAAAAAGAATTGTTGCTGTACATAAAGATGGCCTAGGCTATAAAAAGATTGCCAAAACCCTGAAACTGAGCTGCAGCACGGTGGCCAAGAACATACAGCGGTTTAACAGGACAGGTTTCACTCAGAACAGGCCTCACCATGGTTGACCAAAGAAGTTGAGTGCACATGCCCAGCGTCATATCCAGAGGTTGTCTTTGGGAAGTAGATGTATGAGTGCTGCCAGCATTGCTGCCAAGGTTGAAGGGGTGGGGGTCAGGCTGTCAGTGCTCAGACCATATACCGCACACTGCATCAAATTGGTCCGCATGGCTGTCATCCCAGAAGGAAGCCTCATCTAAAGATGATGCACAAGAAAGCACGCAAACAGTTTGCTGAAGACAAGTAGACTAAGGACATGGCTTACTGGAACCATGTCCTGTGGTCTGATGAGATCAAGATAAACTTATTTGGTTCAGATGTTATCAAGCGTGTGTGGTGGCAACCAGGTGAGGAGTATAAAGACAAGTGTGTGTGCCTACAGTCAAGCATGGTGGTGGGAGTGCCATGGTCTGGGGCTGCATGAGTGCTGCCAGCACTGGAGAGCTACAGTTCATTGAAGGAACCATGAATGCCAACATGTACTGTGACATACTGAAGCAGTGCATGATCCCCTCCCTTCGGAGACTGGGCTGCAGGGCAGTATTCCAAAATGATAACGACCTCAAACACATTTCCAAGACGACAACTGCCTTGCTAAAGAAGTTGAGAGTAAAGGTAATGGACTGGCCAAGCGTGTCTCCAGACCTAAACCCTATTGAGCATCTCAAACGTAAGGTGGAGGAGCGCAATGTCTCTAACATCCACCAGCTCCGTGATGTCGTCATGGAGGAGTGGAAGAGAACTCCAGTGGCGAACTCTGGTGAACTCCATGCCCAAGAGGGTTAAGGCAGTGCTGGAAAATAATGGTGGCTACACAAAATATTGACACTTTGGGCCCAATTTGGACATTTTCACTTAGGGGTGTACCCACTTTTGTTGCCAGAGGTTTAGACATTAACCAGTTCAATACAGGGCATTTTCACCCCCTTCCTTCCCAGACCAATTTTAAGTTTTCAGTGCTGTCGCACTTTAAATGACAGTTGCGTCGTGCGACGTTGTACCCAAACAAAATTTATGTCCCTTTTTTTTCCCACAAATAGAGCTTTCTTTTGGTGGTATTTGATCACCTTCGCAGTTTTTTTTTTTGCGCTATAAACAAAAGAAGAGCGACAATTTTGAAAAAAAACACAATATTTTTTACTTTTTGCTATAATAAATATCCCAATGTTTTTTTAAAAAAACAAATTTTTTCCTCCGTTTCGGCCGATACGTATTCTTCTACATATTTTTGGTAAAAAAATTGCAATAAGCGTATATTGATTGGTTTGTGCAAAAATTATAGCATCACGGCGATCGTGATTTTTTTTCATGACTGCGATATTATGGCGGACACATCGGACACTTTTGACACATTTTTGGGACCATTCACATTTATACAGGGATCTATGCTATAAAATTGCATTGATTACTGTATAAATGTGACTGTCAGGGAAGGGGTTAACCACTAGGGGGAGACGAGGGGTTAAATCTTTCCTAGGGGAGTGATTATAACTGTAGGGGGAGGGGACGCACAAGGGGAGGAGACCGATCGGTGTTCCTCTGTACTGGGAACACAGATCGGTCTTCTCTCACCTGACAGGAAGTGGATCTGTGTGTTTACACACACAGATCCACGGTCCAGCCCGGTTAACCGGCAATCGCGGGTGCCCAGCAGACATCGCGGCCACCGGGCACACACCCTGGGTCCCGAGCAACACGGCGAGCGCTCCCTAGACGGCCGGGAAGCCCAGGCCGTCATATGACGTCCACGCAGGATGGGAGATCCCATCTGTGGACGTCATTTTACTATGGCCGGGTAGTGAAGTGGTTAATGGCTGTGTGGTGAGTTATTTTGTGGGGACAGCAAATTTACACTGTTATACAAGCTGTACACACACTACTTTACATTGTAGCAAAGTGTCATTTCTTCAGTGTTGTCACATGAAATGATAAGATTAAATATTTACAAAAATGTGAGGGGTGTATTCACTTTTGTGAGATACTGTATATATATATGTTACAGCTTTTGCACATCTGTGAATTTCATGTTAAAGTTAAAAACAATTAAAACAAAAAACATAGTATATGCATATATATACTGTTTATGCAGTATGTATATAAAAATATAAAGCATACCAATCATATTGGATATTTGCCCTTCTGAACATGGCACACAGTCATAGCAGCAAGAGTGGATTGAAGATCTTGGCTTTTTTCTGTATCCGGGCAAACAAGAGTCCACACACCGAGACTCCAGCTTCTAAAAGGAAGTGAAAAAAAATGTATTTACTTGTGTGAAATAATATTGGAGATTAAATAAGAGTGTGTTGAAACTGTTGTTGTAGCTCCTTATCTGTGACTTCCATTGCATATTATTTCTATTTTTCAGTAGAGCTGCCAGCAAGTCTCTCAGTGTACAGTCTGGAGATCGTGCCAGGAACAACTCTTCTTATTTCAGGATGACAACACTAATGCCGCGTACACACGAGTGGCCTTTTGACCGGACTGGTCCGATGGTCTATCCGACAGACTTTCGATGGACTTCCTACGGACTTTCTGAACAAACGGACTTGCCTACACACGATCACACCAAAGTACGACGGATTCATACTTGATGACGTACGACCGGACTAAAATAAGGAAGTTGATAGCCAGTAGCCAATAACTGTCCTAGCGTCAGTTTTCATCTGTCGGACTAGCATACAGACGAGCAGACTTTTCGATAGGAACTGGGAGTTCCGATGTAAAGATTTGAAACATGTTCCAAATCTAAAGTCCGTCAGATTTTTGACTGAAAAAGTCCGCTGCAGGTCCGATGAAGCCCACACACGGTCGAATTGTCCGCCGGACTCGGTCCGCCGGAAAAGTCCGGTCGAAAAGTCTGCTCATAAGCCACCGCCTCACACTGGAGGAGTACTCATGGCCAACTTACAATGATGATGATAATATTGAGGAAGTTGATTAGTGTTGTCAGCCTGCTATAGGAAGTGCTGCTACTGGTGTGATCTCCGGGTAAGAAACTGCAAAGGATTCCCAAAGAAAAAAAAATTGAATACAGTGATATAGTGATGCCTAACATATTAACATATTAAAAAAAAAAAAATATATATATATTTTTTTTAGGTTTACTTGCACTTTAAAGTGTAATATTTTTTTTTGTAGACTGTTGTCAGCCTTGCCCTTTTTTTTTGTAATTTGAACAGGTATAACAAAATGCTTGCAATCGTATATTTAACCACTTCAGCCCCAGACCATCTGGCTGGGTCAAAGACCAGAGCAATTTTTGGAATTCGGCACAGCGTCGCTTTAACTGACAAAACTGCGCGGTCGTGCGACGTGGCTCCCAAACAAAACTGACGTCCTTTTTTTCCCACAAATAGAGTTTTCTTTTGGTAGTATTTTATCACTTCTGCGGTTTTTATTTTTTGTGCTATAAATAAAAAAAGAGTGACAATTTTGAAAAAAACTCAATATTTTTTACTTTTTGCTATAATAAATATCCCAAAAAATACGTATAAAAAAACATTTTTTTTTCCCTCAGTTTAGTATACGTATTTTTCTACATGTTTTTGGTAAAAAAAAAATTTGCAATAAGCGTTGATTGATTGGTTTGCACAAAAGTTATAGCGTCTACAAAATAGGGGATAGTTTTATGGCATTCTTATTAACAATTTTTTTTACTAGTAATGGCGACGATCAGCAATTTTTATCATGACTGCGACATTATGGCGGACACATCGTACAATTTTGACACATTTTTGGGACCATTCACATTTATACAGTGATCAGTGCGATTAAAAATGCATTGATTACTGTGTAAATGTGACTGGTAGTGAAGGGGTTAACACTAGGTGGCACTGTAGGGGTTAAGTGTGTCTCCTAGGGAGTGATTCTAACTGTGGGGGGGGGGGCTGTGTGTGACACAACACTGATCACCGCTCCCGATTACAGGGAGCTTTGATCAGTGTCCTGTCACTAGGCAGAATGGGGTAATGCTTGTTTACAATAACATTTCCCCATTCTTCCTCTCCATGAGACGATCGTGGGTATCCCCGCAGACATCGAGTCTGCAGGACCCGCGATCCTACTCACGGAGCTCGCGGCGGGCGCGCACCTTTAATTAAATTTCTAATGGAAAAAATGTAATTTAAAGCTGGTCGCAGCTGTAATGTATTGTTAGGTCTCGGCAATATAGATAAAACTCATTGAAAAAAAGAGCATGTTGATGGAGACAAGGGCCTCATCCCCACAACCCTTGCCCAGTGTTTGTGGGGTCTGCGGGCATGGGGCTTATCGGAATCTGGAAGCCCCCTTTAACAAGGGGACCCCCAGATCCTGGCCTCCCTATGTCAATTGGTAACGGGGTATATTGTACCCCTACCATTTCACAAAAAAAGTGTCAAAAAAGGTCAAAAAAGTTGTTGGGTTGAGGGAGTGCGCATGCACTGGGCTCACAAAATGGCCGTTATCGCCTAGAGCTCCACTCCCTCACGAAACAGCGGCGCCCACAGCACTATCCACGGCACAACGCAAGGACCCAAAACAACGGGAGGCACCACCCACAGTCCCGGCTACACTCCCATATGACCGGGGCCCCGGTAAAACGGAATCTGTGGCCACAATTGGAGAAAGCAAGAATGGCCAGGATATCCAAGATGGCTGCTGCAACACAGCCACAGACACAGGATCTCTGCTCCACAGGACAGGCGGACTGCAGGTCAGAGCAACCCCTCATCCCCCTCCGCTTCACACCTGGAAGGCAAACGGGCTTCCCACCTGCTATCACCCTTTCCCCAGCTTCCACGGAATCCCTCATAGAACGCTCTATAAATGACTATTCCCTGTCCCTCATGGGATCTAACACAGGACACATGGGCTATCCTCTTCATGACTTCCCAGCCAGAGACCCTGCCTTTCACATGGACACCCTCTTCCACAGGTTCTCTGAACTACTGGACAAAGGCCTGGCACAAACGACTGCTAAAATCATAGGGGATCTAAAGGCTGACTTTATCAATTTAGGAGCCTGGATCGACACGATCGAACACATAATGGAGGAAACTATAGCCATCACTAACCAAAATTCTCAGCACATCTGCACTGTGCAGGATCAACTCAACCTAGCCACGGCTCGTATCGACGAACTTGAGAATAGGTCAAGACGATACAATATCAGAATCTGTGGCCTACCGGAAATAATTCAAAATGTTCCAGAAGCAGCGCAAAACCTGATTAAACAACTAATTCCCAACATTCCCCCTCACCGCCTTGAGCTGGACAGGGCCCACAGAGCCCTGGGGCCCACCAGAAAAGATAGAACCCCAAGAGACATCATTGCCAAATCCCATCATTACACAGTAAAAGAAGAAGTGATGAGACAGGCCAGGTCCACTCACACTGTGATGTGCAAGGGTCACCAGGTGCAGATCTTTGCGTATCTCTCACCCTCAATGATCCAGAGGAGGAGATCATAGAAACCCCTGCTTCACGCTCTCACCCAAAGAGACATAAAGTACAGATGGGCCTTCCCGTTTGCAGTTAAATTCTCCATTAAGGGGAAACACTACGCTTTCTCCTCCTTCCCAGAAGGAGAGAAACTTCTATTGCACCTTAAAATCATAACCTAGGAAGCTGAGATGGACACATTCAATGCCGGTGTTAGCGCCAACAAACAACCGACCCCCACCAGCCCTCAATCCCCCTTGTGGTCCACAGGAAAAGCAAAGAAGGCCAAAAACAACAACCTAAGCTGAAGCCAGTGCTAATTTGGACTACCTCGCCTACATCCTGGTTGTGAAGCAGGGACCAGAGTAGTAATTGCCCCGATTGTGGGGGGTCCCTCGTGCCTATAGTCCTAGGCACTAGGGATGAGCCGAACACCCCCCCGGTTCGGTTCGCACCAGAACCTGCGAATGGACCGAAAATTCGCAAGAACGTTAGAACCCCATTGACGTCTATGGGACTCGAACGTTCAAAATCGAAAGTGCTCATTTTAAAGGCTAATTTGCATGGTATTGTCCTAAAAAGGGTTTGGGGACCCGGGTCCTGCCCCAGGGGACATGTATCAATGCAAAAAAAAACTTTTAAAAATGGGAGGAGTGATTTTAATGATGCTTAAAGTAAAAAAAAACGTGAAATATTCCTTTAAATCTCGTACCTGGGGGGTGTCTATAGTATGCCTGTAAAGTGGCACGTGTTTCCCATGCTTAGAACAGTCCCTGCACAAAATGTCATTTTTAAAGGAAAAAAAGTCATTTAAAACTGCTTGCGGGTTCAATGTAATGTCGGGTCCTGGCAATATGAATGAAAATCAGTGAGACAAAAAGCATGGGTACCCCCCCAGTCCATTACCAGGCCCTTTGGGCCTTGTATGGATATTAAGGGGAAACCCGGACCCAAATTAAAAAAGGAAACAGCAGTATACAGGCTCTGTACTCTGAACAGCAGTATACAGGCGGTGCAAACAAGACAGGGACTGTAGGTTTGTTGTTAAGTAGAATCTGTTTGTAATTTTGAACTGGTACATTTTTAACGTGTTTAGCTCCAGCCAAAAAATCTATTTTAAGCTTTTTGGAAAACATAGGGAAGGGTTATCACCCCAGTGACATTTGTTTTGCTGTCTGTGCTCCTCTTCAGAAAATTTCACCTCACTTTTTGTCCCAATGACAAATGTTTTTTGAAAATGTGGGTTTTTTTGTGAAACAAGAATTGGTGATAAAGCATCAATGGAAAGGAGAAATGTTTTTCCCATATTAACTCTTACAGGGGTAGATTTCATCTCACTTCCTGTTGTCTCCTTCCGTTTGCAAGTAGGAGTAGTTTGTAAGTTGGATGTTTGAAAGTAGGGGCCTGCCCAAAATACTCAGCAGAAATTTGGGCATTAGGTGTTGTTGTGGCCACAACACTGTAAGCCCTCTCAGTGCCCTGCTGTGAAATATTAAATCAAGAATTGTAATTACATGCCCCTGTTGAACAGGGGCTGCAAAATTGGGCCTTAGGCACTGATCCTGGTGCTACAACACGGCAACCCCTCACAGATACTCTAGTTGGAATGCAGGAATGAGCCCTGCTGCAAAGTATTGCATCAAAAATTGTAATTACACGCCCTGTTAAATAGGGGCATAAAAATTGGGCCTTTGGTGGTGGGGGGGCTGGTGAAACAATACTGTAAGTCCTCACTCGCTCTTGGTGGGCGCAGAAATGGGCCCTGCTGTGAAATATTAGATCAAGAATTGTAATTACATGCCCCTGTTAAACAGGGGCTGAAAAATTGGGCCTTAGGCACTGGTGCTGGTGCCACAACACTGCAACCCCTCACAGATACTCTAGTTGGAATGCAGGAACAAGCCCTGCTGCAAAGTATTGCATCAAAAATTGTAATTACATGCCCCTGTTAAACAGGGGCAGAAAATTGGGCCTTAGGCACTGGTGCTGGTGCCACAACACTGCAACCCCTGACAGATACTCTAGTTGGAACGCAGGAACGAGCCCTGCTGCAAAGTATTGCATCAAAAATTGTAATTACATGCCCCTGTTAAACAGGGGCTGAAAATTGGGCCTTAGGCACTGGTGCTGGTGCCACAACACTGCAACCCCTCACAGATACTCTAGTTGGAACGCAGGAACGAGCCCTGCTGCAAAGTATTGCATCAAAAATTGTAATTACACGCCCCTGTTAAACAGGGGCAGAAAATTGGGCCTTAGGCACTGGTGCTGGTGCCACAACACTGCAACCCCTGACAGATACTCTAGTTGGAACGCAGAAACAAGCCCTGCTGCAAAGTATTGCATCAAAAGTTGTAATTACACGCCCCTGTTGAACAGGGGCTGAAAAATTGGGCCTTAGGCACTGGTGCTGGTGCCACAACACTGCAAACCCTCACAGATACTCTAGTTGGAACGCAGGAACGAGCCCTGCTGCAAAGTATTGCATCAAAAATTGTAATTACATGCCCCTGTTAAACAGGGGCTGAAAAATTGGGCCTTAGGCACTGGTGGCGGCGCCCAGAACCAAAAATGTTCTTACAAGCTATCAGCATGATCATTGAGGAGGAAGAGGATAATTACTCAGGATAGTCACTCAGTATCAGCATAGGCAGTCTTTGAAGGGATCTGAGATTTCAAAAAAAATTATTTGGTTACATAAGCATCAGGTGCTTGGTAGCTGATGGTGATCCAAGACTGATTCATTTTTATGAAGGTCAGTCGATCGACCGAGTCAGTGGACAGACGCACCCTGTGATCAGTTACAAAGCCTCCAGCAGCACTGAATGTGCGTTCCAAAAGAACGCTGGATGCAGGATAGGCCAGTAGCTCAATTGCATACTGTGCAAGCTCTGGCCAGTGATCCATCCTCAAGACCCAGTAACCCAGAGGTTGCTGGAACCGATCATACCTTGGGGCTGCACACTAAAAAATTGTCTGAATGCATCGATCAGACGGCTACCTTCTCCACCGCTCCTTCTTTGACTGACTGAAGCCTCAGCAACACGTTGTCCAGAAACAGGAGTTTGTAACCTCCCAGTCTCTGGGAACGCATTGCACAGACCTTTCTGCAAGGCCTCCTGAAGATGTTTCATCCTCTGCTCCCTCTGCGATGGCAAAATAAGGTCCGCAACCTTACCCTTGTAACGTGGATCAAGGAGGGTTGACAGCCAGTATTCGTTCTTCTCCTTGATACCACAAATACGAGGATCCTTACGCAGGCTTTGCAGGATCAGGGAGGCCATGCAGCGTAGGTTTGCTGAGGCATTCGGTCCGGAGACCTCTGGGTCACTAAGGATGACATGGTCTGCAGCCACCTCCTCCCAGCCACGTACAAGTCAATGTGCTTCTTGGGACTGATCCCTTAAAGACTGCTGCTGATGCTGAGTGCCAGGCTCCACCTCCATACTGACACAATCCTCCTCCTCCTTCTCCTCGTCCTCTTTCTGTGTGATCGGCGGGCACGCAGGAACACTGTCTGGATAAAGGGGTCCTTGAGAGCTAAGGAAGTCCTCCTCTTCCTGCCTCTGTTCTGCCTCAAGTGCCCTGTCCATTATTCCACATAGCGTGTGCTCCAACAGGTGGACAAGGGGGACAGTGTCACTGATGCATGCACTGTCACTGCTCACCATCCTCGTGGCCTCCTCAAATGATGACAGGACAGTGAATGCATCCCTGATCATGGCCCACTGGCGTGGGGAAAAAAAAACAATCTCCCCTGACCCTGTCCTTGTGCCATATTTGCACAGGTACTCATTGATGGCCCTCTGCTGCATGTGCAGCCGCTGCAGCATGGCCAACGTTGAGTTCCACCTGGTGGGCATGTCACAGATTAGGCGGTTCTTAGGCAGGTTAAACTCCTTTTGGAGGTCTGCCAGCTGAGCACTGGCATTATATGACCGGAAGAAATGCACACAGACTTTCCTGGCCTGCCTCAGGACATCCTGTAAGCCTGGGTACCTGCCCAAGAACTGCTGCACCACCAAGTTAATGACGTGAGCCAAACAGGGCACATGGGTCATTTGTCCCTGTCGGAGGGCAGAGAGGAGGTTGGTGCCATTGTCTCAAACCACCATTCCTGGCTTAAGTTGGCATGGCGTCAACCACCTCTGAACCTGCCCCTGCAGAGCTGACAGAACCTTTGCCCCAGTGTGGCTCCTGTCCCCCAAGCACACCAGCTCAAGCACCGCATGGCATCTTTTGGCCTGCATACTTGCATAGCCCCTTGAACGGCTATGGAGCAGCACTGCTTCCGAGGACCAAGCACAGGAAGAGGCCATGGAGGAAGAAGAAGAGGAGGGGGTGGAGGAGAGAGGTGTGACACAGTCATTAGTAGTGGCATTTTGGGGGCGTAGTGGCGGAACAACCTCCAACACTACTGCACCTTGTCCTGCATCCTTCCCAGCTGCCAGCAGAGTAACCCAATGCGTGGTGAAACTTAGGTAATGTCCCTGTCCATGGCTTCTGGACCATGAGTCAGCTGTAATATGCACCTTACCACTGACCGCCCTGTCCAGCGAGGCATTGACATTGCCTTCCACATGCCGGTAGAGAGCCGGAATCGCCTTCCATCAGAAAAAGTGGTGTTTGGGTACCTGCCACTGAGGAACTGCACATTCCACAAACTCACGGAAGGGGGCAGAATCTACCAACTGAAAAAGCAGCAGTTGAAGTGCTAGCAGTTTTGCCAAGCTAGCATTCAACCGCTGGGCATGTGGATGGCTGGGAGCGAACTTCTTTCGGCGGTGCAGCAGCTGGGGCAGGGAAATTTGCCTGGTACAATCTGACGTTGGTGTACCGAAAGCAGATTGCCCACAAGTACTTGGCTGTGACACACTTAATTCTACACCTTCATTCCTTTCAGTACAGGTCTCAGAGAGGACTGAAGGTATAGTGGGGTTGGAGATCTCAGCTGATGAGGAGCAAGGAGAGGTCCTCTTTGTTCTTTGGTGTGGGTCTTTTAGATACGCTTGCCAACGAACTGCATGGCAGGTCAAGATATATCTGGTCAAGCATGTGGTGCCCCATGCGAGATATGCTTGAGACATATGTTGCAAATAGCAGAGGTGCGATCTGATGCACTTGTCTCAAAAAAGGCCCACACCAAAGAACTTTTGGATTAACGCGCAGAGACTGCAGCGCCCTGCACATGCGGAGCTTTGCAGTGTGATGCAGTCAGTGTGCTGCCCTTAGGCACTGTGGTCAAACAGGAACTCCTCAGGAGGACATAGTGGGGCTAGGGAAGGAGTCACTGATGCCATTAAGCCAAGGGAAGAGGACGCGTTGGCAGCTGCTTTGCCAGAAAAAGTACCCTGAGCATGGGTGAGAGAGGACGAGGAGGATGAGGACGGCTTGGTCATCCACTCAACCAAGTCTTCCACATGTTGCGGCTCAACACGGCCAGCTGCCAAAAAAAAGGCCAAGCATGTACCATGGCCATGTGCTCATAAGGATGCACTGTCTCCACGACCAGCACTGTTGCCTCTAGACACAGAGCCTGCTTGCCCTCTTTTATTGGCTTGTGACTGTCTGCCTCTCCTTGTTGGCCTTCCAAACATACTAATGGCCTGTAGCTGCACTAAGCTGGGATATATATATATATATATATATATATATATATATATATATGTACTGATACTGCAACTAGCAAAATGAACTGCCTGTCTGTAGTATGAGAACACCACCAACTTTCTACAGGTAGCTTTAGCTGAATACTGTGCAGAGCTCGCCAAAAAATAACTTGTAGCTTATTTAGATGCCTGCGGTAGTGATAGGATCAGGAAAACACCACCAACCTTCTACAGGTTGCTTTTGCTGAACACTGTGCAGAGCTCACAAAAAATAACTTGTAGGATTAGCTGAACACTATGAGGAGGACGCATTACACTAACTTGTAGCTTTAGCTGAACAATGTGAGGAGGACGTACTACACTAACTTGTAGCTTTAGCTGAACACTGTGCAGAGGTCACACTACACTAACTTGTAGTTTTAGCTGAACACTGTGAGGAGGATGCACTACCCTAACTTGCAGCTTTAGCTGAACACTGTGCACTACACTAACTTGTAGTTTTAGCTGAACACTGTGAGGAGGACACACTACACTAACTTGTTGCTTATTTAGCTGCCTGCGGTAGTGATAGGATCAGGAAAACACCACCAACCTTCTATAGGTAGCTTTAGGTTAACACTGTGCAGAGCTTGCAAAAAACTAACTTGTAGCTTATTTAGCTGAACACTGTGAGGAGGACGCACTACAGTAACTTGTAGCTTTAGCTGAACAATGTGAGGAGGACGTACTACACTAACTTGTAGCTTTAGCTGAACACTGTGCAGAGGTCGCACTACACTAACTTGTAGTTTTAGCTGAACACTGTGAGGAGGACGCACTACCCTAACTTGCAGCTTTAGCTGAACACTGTGCACTACACTAACTTGTAGTTTTAGCTGAACACTGTGAGGAGGACACACTACACTAACTTGTAGCTTATTTAGCTGCCTGTGGTAGTGATAGGATCAGGAAAACACCACCAACCTTCTACAGGTAGCTTTAGCTGAACATTGTGCAGAGCTCGCAAAAAACTAACTTGTAGCTTATTTAGCTGCCTGCGGTAGTGATAGGATCAGGAAAACACCACCAACCTTCTACAGGTAGCTTTAGCTGAACACTGTGCAGAGCTCGCAGAAAACTAACTTGTAGCTTATTTAGCTGCCTACGGTAGTGATAGGATCAGGAAAACACCAACAAACTTCTACAGGTAGCTTTAGCTGAACACTGTGCAGAGGTCACACTACACTAACTTGTAGTTTTAGCTGAACACCGTGCAGAGGTTGCACTACACTAACTTGTAGTTTTAGCTGAACACTGTGCAGAGGACTCACTACACTAACTTTTAGCTTTAGCTGAACACTGTGCAGAGGTCGCACTACACTAACTTGTAGTTTTAGCTGAACACTGTTCAGAGGACGCACTACACTAACTTGTAGCTTTAGCTGAAGACTGTGCAGAGGTTGCACTACACTAACTTGTAGTTTTAGCTGAACACTGTTCAGAGGACGCACTATACTAACTTGCAGCTTTAGCTGAACAATGTGCAGAGGTCGCAATACACAAACTTGTTGTTTTAGCTGAACACTGTGAGGAGGACGCACTACCCTAACTTGTAGCTTTAGCTGAACACTGTGCACTACACTAACTTGTAGTTTTAGCTGAACACTGTGAGGAGGACGCACTACACTAACTTGTAGCTTATTTAGCTGCCTGCGGTAGCGATAGGATCAGGAAAACACCTCCAACCTTCTACAGGTAGCTTTAGGCGAACACTGTGCAGAGCTCGCACTACACTAACTTGTAGTTTTAGCTGAACACTGTTCAGAGGACACACTACACTAACTTGTAGCTTATTTAGCTGAACACTGTGAGGAGGACGCACTACACTAACTTGTAGCTTTAGCTGAACAATGTGAGGAGGACGTACTACACTAACTTGTAGCTTTAGCTGAACACTGTGCAGAGGTCGCACTACACTAACTTGTAGTTTTAGCTGAACACTGTGAGGAGGACGCACTACCCTAACTTGCAGCTTTAGCTGAACACTGTGCACTACACTAACTTGTAGTTTTAGCTGAACACTGTGAGGAGGACACACTACACTAACTTGTAGCTTATTTAGCTGCCTGTGGTAGTGATAGGATCAGGAAAACACCACCAACCTTCTACAGGTAGCTTTAGCTGAACATTGTGCAGAGCTCGCAAAAAACTAACTTGTAGCTTATTTAGCTGCCTGCGGTAGTGATAGGATCAGGAAAACACCACCAACCTTCTACAGGTAGCTTTAGCTGAACATTGTGCAGAGCTTGCAAAAAACTAACTTGTAGCTTATTTAGCTGCCTGCGGTAGTGATAGGATCAGGAAAACACCACCAACCTTCTACAGGTAGCTTTAGCTGAACACTGTGCAGAGCTCGCAAAAAACTAACTTGTAGCTTATTTAGCTGCCTGTGGTAGTGATAGGATCAGGAAAACACCAACAAACTTCTACAGGTAGCTTTAGCTGAACACTGTGCAGAGGTCGCACTACACTAACTTGTAGTTTTAGCTGAACACTGTGCAGAGGACTCACTACACTAACTTTTAGCTTTAGCTGAACACTGTGCAGAGGTCGCACTACACTAACTTGTAGTTTTAGCTGAACACTGTTCAGAGGACGCACTACACTAACTTGTAGCTTTAGCTGAAGACTGTGCAGAGGTCGCAATACACGAACTTGTTGTTTTAGCTGAACACTGTGAGGAGGACGCACTACCCTAACTTGTAGCTTTAGCTGAACACTGTGCACTACACTAACTTGTAGTTTTAGCTGAACACTGTGAGGAGGATGCACTACACTAACTTGTAGCTTATTTAGCTGCCTGTGGTAGCGATAGGATCAAGAAAACACCTCCAACCTTCTACAGGTAGCTTTTGGTGAACACTGTGCAGAGCTCGCACTACACTAACTTGTAGTTTTAGCTGAACACTGTTCAGAGGACACACTGCACTAACTTGTAGCTTTAGCTGAACACTGTGCAGAGGTCGCACTACACTAACTTGTAGTTTTAGCTGAACACTGTGAGGAGGATGCACTACACTAACTTGTAGTTTTAGCTGAACACTGTGAGGAGGACGCACTACACTAACTTGTAGCTTTAGCTGAACACTGTGAGTAGGACGCACTACCCTAACTTGTAACTTTAGCTGAACACTGTGCACTACACTAACTTGTAGTTTTAGCTGAACACTGTGGGGAACACTAACTTTTAGCTTATTTAGCTGCCTGCGGTAGTGATAGGATCAGAAAAACACCACCAACCTTCTACAGGTAGCTTTAGCTGAACACTTGCAGAGCTCGCAAAAAAACTAACTTGTAGCTTATTTAGCTGCCTGCGGTAGTGATAGGATCAGGAAAACACCACCAACCTTCGACAGGTAGCTTTAGATGAACAGTGTGCAGAGCTCGCAAAAAATAACTTGTAGCTTATTTAGCTGCCTGCAGTAGTGATAGGCTCAGGAAAACACCACCAACCTTCTACAGGTAGCTTTATCTGAACACTGTGCAGTGGTTGCACTACATTAACTTGTAGTTTTAACTGAACACTGTGAGGAGGACGCACTACACTAACTTGTAGCTTTAGCTGAACACTGTGCAGAGGTCGCACTACACTAACTTGTAGTTTTAGCTGAACACTGTTCAGAGGACGCACTACACTAACTTGTAGCTTTAGCTGAACACTGTGCAGTGGTTGCACTACACTAACTTGTAGTTTTAGCTGAACACTGTGAGGAGGACACACTACACTAACTTGTAGCTTTAGCTGAACACTGTGCAGAGGTCGCACTACACTAACTTGTAGTTTTAGCTAAACACTGTTCAGAGGTCACACTAAACTAACTTGTAGTTTTAACTGAACACTGTGAGGAGGACGCACTACACTAACTGTAAATAGTCTAGCTGTCTGACTGTGGTACTAATAGGATCAAAAGAACACCAGCAATTTTCTTCAGGTAGCTATAAATACTGTAACAAGACAAGCCTGCCTGTCAGTAGGAAGATAACGGGAACGGATCTAGCTAAACTGAATACAGTGTATATATATATATATATATATATATATATACATATATATATATATACAACACCTGGGATGCATATATATACACAATACACTGTAAGTGCAGCTAACTCACTGACTGTCCTGCCTTATCTATCTAACTTAAATCAAATGACACTGTCTCTCTGTCTATCTTGTTTTTTAACATTTTTACACTTTTTTGTGAAATGGTAGGGGTACAATGTTACAATGTTAACGGGTACCCCGTTACCAATTCACATGAGGGCGGGATCTGGGGGTCCCCTTGTTAAAGGGGGCTTTTAGATTCCGATAATCCCCCTGCCCGCATACCCCCACAACCACCAGCAAGGGTTGTGGGGATGAGGCCCTTGTCCCCATCAACATGGAGACAAGGTGCTTTGGGGAGCTACCCCAAAGCACCCTCCCCATGTTGAGGGCATGTGGCCTGGTATGGTTTAGGAGGGGGGGCACTCTCTTGTCCCCTCTCTTTTCCTGCGGCCTGCCAGGTTGCGTGCTCGGATAATGGTCTGGTATCGATTTTGGGGACTCCACTCCATTCTTTTTTAAATTTGGCACAGGGTTCCCCTTAATTTCCATTTCAGACCTGAAGGGCCTGATATAGATTTTAGGGGGACCCCCACATAATTTTTTTTATTTTGGTTCAGGGTTCCCCTTAATATTCATACCAGATCCAAAAGGCCTGGTAATGGACTGGGGGGTGGAACCCATGCCCTTTTTTTCAATTACTTCTATCCATATTGCCGAGACCAGACAATTCATTACAGCCGCGATCAGTTTTAAATTAAATTTTTTCTATTAGAAATGTCATTTTGCTGTGGTACTGTTCTAAACTCAAGAAAACTGTGCCACTTTACAGGCATACTATAGACACCCCCTAGGCACGATATTTAAAGGAATATTTCATTTTTATTGATTCATTTTAAGCATTAAAAAAAATCACTGCTCCCGAAAAAAACGTCAATTTAAAAAAAAAAATTGCATTGCTACATGTCCCCTGGGGCAGGACCCGGGTCCCCAAACACTTTTTATGACAATAACTTGCATATAAGCCTTTAAAATTAGCACTTTGTATTTTTTATGTTTGTGTTCATAGACTTTAACAGTGTTCGTGGGTTCTTCCAAATTGTCTGTCTGTTCGATTTGTTCTGGTGCAAACCGATCCAGGGGGTGTTCGGGTCAACCCCAATTGTTACACATCTGTTGTGAAAACTGTCCATTAGGCGGCCAATGTTATGAAAAGTGAGTGCCACATGTTCTCCTCCTCACCGTATTATTGTCTTCATCCCAGGTTATTTTGTTGAGGTCAATGTGAAGTTGGTCTTCTTCTTTACCCCAAGGAGTGTACGAACCAACATCAGTAGACTTTGTTCCAGAGTGGCGGTTAGACTTCTTCCAATGTACTATTTGGTAGTGGAATGGAAATTCACCGTTTTCATCAAAGAAGGTGATTGTGTATGCTGTCTTATATGGATTTTTTATTTGTTTCACATATTTATGCAGCTGGAGGACAGAAAAACCTCAAACAAGTTAAAACTTAGGTTTAAACAATTTATATGTTGCTTTCCCTTGTTTCTCCATCTCCCTTTATCAATTCAATATACAGTGTGTGTGTGTATATATATATATATATATATATATATATATATATATATATATATATATATATATATATATATATATACTTATTGTAGAGAATCAGAGGGGTGGACAGCTGGCTCAGAGACAGTCCGGTAAAACAAAAGTGGCTTTATTCAGAAAAATGGCAAAAATAAACATAAGATCAGATAGACTTGTCTTGTCACATGGTTGTGCACACAGGTACAGCTCACAGTTCAGCAGCACACAGGCTTACAGGTAATAGTTCATGGCTCCAATCAGAGCTACAGTTTTTATGTGGTTAAGCTCACCCAGCAGGTACGCCATCCAGCAGTGGACATTTTCACACAGCGTGCTGCTGTGTCTCTCTCTCCTACTCAAACAGCTCCTCTCTGACACTTTCAGCCCAGCTGACAATAAGCAGGTCTGAAAGGGAAGTACCTGCCCTCTTCGATTAACCCTTTTTTAACCCTGCCTCAGGCTGACCCTCTACATATCCCCCCTTTGTTCCAGGCCAGGGGTCTGGACACCACGAATCCAGTGGCAATAGACCCGGGAATAGGGCATCCGCATTCTGATGTACCTTTCCTGCTCTATGTACCACTACAAACCTGAAGTCCTGTAGAGCAAGGAACCACCGGATGATTCTGGAGTTTTTATCTTTATTTTGGACCATCCATGTAAGGGGTGCATGATCTGAAACTAACTTGAAGGGTCGGCCCAACAAGTAGTAGCGGAGTGTCTCCAAAGCCCATTTTATTGCGAGACACTCCCTTTCCACAATGGAATAATTCCTCTCAGCTGATATGAGCTTCCGGATCAAGCACACGAGGTTCTCATCCCCCAATCATATGGGACAGTACTGCACCCAGACCCAACTTTAGGCATCTGTTTGTACCTGGAGCTCTTTTTGGAAGTCGGGAGCTACCAACACTGGTTCCTGGCACAAAGCTTGCTTCAACTGGCAGAACGCTGCTTCTGCTTCTGCACTCCACTGAACAACAGTTGCGTTCTTTCCCTTGGTGAGACCAGTCAGAGGCACTGCTAGACTAGAAAAGTTGGGGACAAACCTCCTATAATAGCCTACAATGCCAAGAAAAATAAGCACTTGTTTCTTTGTGAGTGAATGGGGCCATTTCTGAATAGCCTCCACCTTGTTTAGTTGGGGTTTAATCACGCCCCTGCCTACAACATACCCCAGGTAGCGGCCTCCTCCAACCCAACCTTGCTCTTTTCCAGGTTCACTGTAAACCCCACCCTTCGGAGTGCATCCAAGACCAACTGAACCTTTGGTAAGTGACTCTCCCAGTCCTGACTAAAGATGACAATGTCATCAAGATAGGCTCCTGAGAATTCCTTATGAGGTCTCAGGACAAAGTCCATGGCCCTCTGGAAAGTGGCTGGGGCCCCATGTAACCCAAACGACATTCAGGCATACTGCCATAACCCCTCTAGTGTGGCAAATGCAGTTTTTTCTTTTGATTCCGGGGAAAGCGGGATCTGCCAGTATCCCTTGGTCAAATCAAGAGTGGTGATGTAGCGGGCCGGTCCTAATCTCTCGATTAACTCATCCACCTGGGGCATGGGATACGCATCTGGCTTGGAGACTTCATTTAATTTGTGAAAGTCATTGCAGAACTGCCAGGTTCCATTCAGCTTGGGTACAAGGACTATAGGGCTGGACCAGCTACTTGAAGACTCCTCAATGATCCCAAGGTCCAACATACTCTTAAGCTCAGCCAAGACAATATTCCGGTGAGCTTCGGGTATGCAGTAGGGTTTGAGGTTTACTCGAACACCAGGGTCTGCGATGACATTATGTTCAATTACCAAGGTTAGGCCCGGCAGGTTTGAAAAAATGTCTCGATTCCTCTGCAAAAACTCCCAGGACTCCTGTTTTTGAGAAGGGGAGAGAGCCTCTGCAATCCCTATGTTCTTAATCTGAGCATCAGGGTCTTCCGGGACCTTCAGACTGACTGTAAAAACCGGTTTATCTTTCCATGGTTTGATCCAATTGACGTGGTAAATCTGGTAGGGTTTACGTTTGGTGGGCTGATGGGCTTTATTGTTGACCCTGCCCACCCTCTCAACTATCTCAAAGGGTCCTTGCCACTTGGCAAAAAACTTACTCTCAGGCACTCAGACCAGCACCCGATCCCCAGGTTTAAACTCTCTAACCTTGGCAGATCGGTTGCATACAAGACTCTGGGCGTTTTGCGCAGCTTGCAAATGTTTCCGTACTATGGGCATAACTTTTGTTATTCGGTCCTGCATTTGAGAGACGTGTTCTACCACACTCTGATACGGGGAAGCTTCTTGTTCCCACGCCTCTTTCATTATGTCCAGTAGTCCACGGGGGTATCTCCCATAAACCAACTCAAAAGGGGAGAATCCCGTGGAGGCCTGGGGTACCTCTCTTATGGCAAACAACAAGGGAGGCAACAAGCAATCCCAATCCCCACCATCCTCCGCAAATGCTTTCTTTAGCATTTCCTTTAAGGTTTTGTTGAACCGCTCCACTAACCCATCAGTTTGTGGGTGATACACTGAAGTCCGCAAGTGTTTAATCTTAAACAGTTTACAGAGTTTCTTCATCACTTTTGACATGAACGGGGTCCCTTGGTCTGTCAAGATCTCGGATGGGAGCCCTGTTCTCATGAACATCTGAAACAACTCCTGTGCGATGACCTTGGATGAGCAAATTCTTAAAGGGACCGCTTCCAGGTACCTAATGGCATAGTTGAGGACAACTAAAATGTATTGGTGTCCCCTAGCTGACTTAGTTAAGGGGACCCACCAAGTCCATGGCTATGCGATCAAAGGGAACCTCGATAATTGGAAGCGGTACCAGCGGACTGCAAAAATGGGGTGTTGGAGCGGTTCTTTGACAGGTAGGGAAGGACTCACAGTAGTCCTTAATTTCTCGATATACACCTGCCAAAAAAAACTGTAAAACCCGTTTCTGAGTTTTAGCTGCTCCAAGGTGACTCCCAAGTACATGACTATGAGCCAAATGCAACATCCTAGACATAAAAAGTTTGGGTACCACCAGTTGTTCCAACACTTCTTTATTGACTTTAGTTACTCGGTACAACTAGTCATGATTCACAGTAAAATAGGGGAACTGCACGTCTGCCCCATGGTGCTGTGGTTCACCGTTTAAGACAGTGGCCTGCTCCCTGTGAAGGATCAAAGTGGGGTCCCTCATCTGAGCACTAAGGAAATCTTCCCGAGAGCCCCCGAGATCTGACATATCTGGCTCAGAGGAGATACTTTCTGCTTCCAATCTCGCAAACACCTCCAGGGAACCGGGTTCACTTCCTGCAGGTTTAGCAACCTGGTACTGATCCTTAGTAACAACAATACAGTATTATTTAACACCTCTGTGGGTTTCTGGAAACCCCAGAACTTTTGAGCTTTTGCTCATACAAGTCCCAAAACATGGGGAAGTCTTGCCCGATTAGTAATCCCGGGACCACCCCAACTTTTAGTGTAGCCATTCCTGTTGGTGTACACAGGGGCACACAGGCCACCGGATAGTTTTTAAAATCACCATGCACACAGATGACCCCAACCAGCTTTCTTGGCAACCCATCCGATCCGAGCAGGTTAACAGCACTCCCAGAGTCAAGGAATGCTACCACCTCCAGTCCATTGACCTGCACCACACACTCATGTGGATTTAGGCTGGTTGCAGCACATAATGCATGGGCATACATGGAGCAATTGGTTCTTCCTGACTTGGACACTGGGCCACCAGATGACACAGTTGATGGCAGGACCAACAGCGAACCTCACGGGGTTCCCCCTGTCAGTTCCCTGGAAGCTTAGGTCCTAGGGTGCTCCTGGTAGTTGTATAATACCTCTGAGCAGCCACTATGTGATCACCGGGAGCCACAATGGTGCTGGAACGCACTTCTTTGGAATGGGCCAGAGGGACTCTCCTGTAACTTTTCTGCACAACTGTAGCACTCAACAGTTGCAGCCATCTCATCCAGGCACTGAGGCTCGGTGGAGCTCAGTGGGTAGCCCATGCAGGAAACGGTCAAGTGCGACTCTTTCCACAATATGAGTGGTTGTCTTTTCCTCAGGTTTCAGCCAATCTTGAAACAAGTGCATCAGGTGGTAGAGCTGCGCATGGGCAAGCTTAGTCTTGTCAAAGTGCCAGCCATGGATTCAGTTTAGTCACTCCCAGCCTTGCTAGGATTTCTGCTTTCAGGAGCTTATAATCCCGTGCTGATTCAGGGGTCAAGTCACAGTACGCTTGTTGGGGGTCTCCAGTCAGGAAAGGAGCAAGTACATCTGCCCAGTCTTTATCAGGCAGACCTTCCCTTGCTGC
Source organism: Aquarana catesbeiana (assembly GCF_042186555.1). Classification (NCBI taxonomy): domain Eukaryota; kingdom Metazoa; phylum Chordata; class Amphibia; order Anura; family Ranidae; genus Aquarana; species Aquarana catesbeiana. Next base: position 40,992,653 of record NC_133324.1, read on the forward strand.
AATCTGCTCAAGCAATGCTAGGTATGCTTCCACGTTGTCTAAGGCCATCATCTTTTGCAGGGTCCGCTGCACTGCCTTCCGGGGGTCACTCTTTACAGCAGGGTCACCTTTCATCATTTCAGCCTGCTGGGTCACCACCTTTTGTAATCCCGCTATCTATTCACTCAGTAAGCGGTTTGTTTCCTGTTGTACAGCGACTGTCTGCACCAGGATCTGCTCCTGCCGAGCCCGTGCTTGCACAAGGGCCTGCTGGGCCTCCTGATGGTGGGCCTGCACTTGTGTATTAGCCAGTACCAGCTGCTTAACCATGTCCTCCATGACTTGTTCAGAAAATTTCACCGTCTGTGCAGCTTTAACCCAGGACATGGGATTGGACCGGACTCCTCAAACTGCCCGATGCACGCTCCACCAATTGTAGGGGATCAGAGGGGTGGACAGCTGGCTCAGAGACAGTCCAGTAAAACAAAAGTGGCTTTATTCAGAAAAATGGCAAAAATAAACATAGGATAAGACAGACTTGTCTTGTCACACGGTTGTGCACACAGGTACAGCTCACAGTTCAGCAGAACACAGGCTTACAGGTAATAGTTCATGGCTCCAATCAGAGCTACAGTCTTTATGTGGTTAAGCTTACCCAGCAGGTACACCATCCAGCAATGGACATTTTCACACAGCGTGCTGCTGTGTCTCTCTCTCCTACTCAAACAGCCCCTCTCTGACACTTTCAGCCCAGCTAACAATAAGCATATCTGAAGGGGAAGTACCTGCCTACTTCGATTAATAACCCCTTCATAACCCTGCCCCAGGCTGACCCTCTACAATATATATATATATATATATATATATATATATATATATATATATATATATATATATATATATATATATATATATATATATATATATATATATATATATATATATTGTGACATTGGGGGATGTCTAGCTTAGTGATAGATGCATTTTAAGTGAGTTCACAGCCAACAGGAACTAAGGTTTATGGGCATGGTAGCCCACTTTTATTGAAAGTAACAAAAAGATGAAAGTTCACATACGTACATATATTTTATAAACCTTTTCTGTTTCTATTACGTACTAGACGTGCAATTCATTTAGTTCCAAATTTGTTTTTTAACAAATTTAGACAACATCGTTATTTCGGAAATATCCGAATTTCCAAATTTTTCTGAATACTAGAAAATTTGAAAATTAAAAAAGTCACAAAGTCGAAAGTTCAGAAATTCGAAAATTCAAAAATTTAAAAATTGAAAATTCAGAAATTTGAAATTTAAAAAATCTGGAAATTTGAAAAATCAGAAATTAGGAATTCTAACAATAAGAATGAAAATCCGAAAATTCAAAAGAACAAAAATGCGAACAAAAGAACAAAAATCCGACAATTTTAAAACCCGAAAACACAAAAATCTGAAATAATAACTAAATAATAATAACTTAACTATTACTAACGATTAAATTATATGTATTGTAATTTCCTTTCAAATTTGGCTGTTACGAATTTATCCAGAGTCATAAATTATCCGTCATAATGAATGCCATATCTAAACGAATGGAACGCAATCAATTAATAATAATAAATAACAATAATAATACTAATAAAAACGCATTATTATTATTTATTATTATTTAGTTTTGTTCCATTTGTTTAGCTGCACCATTCTTTATTTTGGATAATTTGTAACTTCAGATAAATTTGTATTTGTTACATTCACTAACAGCCAAATGTGAAAGGAATTTCCAATACCTATAATGTAATAGTTAGTTATTATTAGTTAGTTAGTTATCATTTTGCTTTTTTGGAATTTTTTGAATTTTTGTTAAATAATTTACAGACTATTGCACTATACTGTTTTACCTGCTTAAATCTGTTAATTTTAAAACTGTGATTAAACTTGTTAAAAAAATGTATAGCTTCAGCCATAGCTTCTACTGCAATATACACTCGTAGAGATTCTTCGCAAAGCATACTTCTTTTAATTTGCTGAAAATAGACTCTCACGAAACTCTGACTAAAAATAGTAAAGTTTTGGAAATAAATATTTTTCCCATTTTCAGTTGATGTTATATTGTAAAATGTAATGATCAGATCATCCATTAGCTGTCCAATTTGTGAATGTCTTGACAATAGATTGTCATCAAACGGACTTTCATCAATAAGAATTTGCGGATCATTCAACTGTAAAGACAAACTTGTTATAAAACTTGTCAAAAAGGTTATCATCTTGATTTCACCTGAAGTCCAGCCTGGGGGAAGGATAAGCATATTGTTTATATTGAACAGATAGTATTCAAAAAGGTATCCCCGAGCATTGCTTGTGAAGGAACCACAAAGTATTAAAACTTTACAATGCACTTTACTAAGTGTGTCTTTCCACTGATTCATTGTAGCAGAATTCATGGTCATTCTTTTTTCAAAAGCCACACAAATCTCCTGGGAAGCCAAATTTCTCTTCAGAATTTGCGCTTCATTCTCTCCGGCATCATTGTCTGAAAAAAGTATTCCAACCCAGTTCCAGCCAAAATGTTTCACTAGTTTGGCAATTGCTAAATAATAGACATAATCATTCTGAACGGTCCTGAATACATGCGGGTAAAGGAGTCGGTCACTTAAAGAGTAATCGGTGGCTCCATAGCTGATCTGAAAGGAGGAGGATTAACTATTATCAGGGCATCAGAATAGGCAGTGTCGCTGGTGGAGCTTTGATGGTCGCAATGGTGACCCTGCCTATGCTCTAGGGGACCGTGAAGCCTTCTTTTCACATTAGGTTTTACACTTTAGCATTCACTGGAACAGATCCCTGTATTGTCCTCCTGCAGCCTCTGAAAGACTGCTTCTCCTCCTTTCCCTCTCGTCGGCATTCTGCAGCTGCTGGAGGAAAATACAGGGGATCTGTTCCAGTATATGCTGCCCCTCCCACTCCTCCTATCCAGGTTCCTCCTGCTTCCCGGGCCACTTACTGTATGTGCTCCCCTGGTACCCCCTCCCACAGCACTGCCGACTTTACCTCTTCTCCCGCCATCTGCGGTGCAGGATTGCTTCAGGATGTAGAACAGGGAAGGGGCTGGTAAATTCATAATTTACAGGCCGCTATCCTTTCTGAATGAAAACAGTGAGTGATCAGTACTGATCACTTACTGTGTTCATTTATAACTGTGTTTACTATGCTTTGGTTTGTGAATGAACAAGGAGGATGTGCTCTTCCTGTTCATTCACTGTGTAGCTAAGGCTGCAGTGATGGAGATTGAGGACTGTGTCCTCATTTTAATTTCACTGTCTCAAAAATGAGACATCAAGGGTCTGTTTAGACTCCTGATATTTCACCAAAGCTCCTTAACCACTTCAGCCCCAGAAGAATTTACCCCCTTTCCTGACCAGAGCACTTTTTGGGATTGGGCACTGCATCGATTTAACTGACAATTGCACAGTCGTGCAACGTTGTACCCAAACAAAATTAACGTCCTTTTTTTCCCACAAATAGAGCTTTCTTGTAGTGGTATTTGATCACCTCTGTGGTTTTTATTTTTTGTGCTGTAAACAAAAAAAGAGCGACAATTTTGAAAAAATGCAATATTTTTTACTTTTAGCTATAATAAATATCCCCCAAAAATATATAAAAAAATGTTTTTTTCCCTCAGTTTAGGCCGATATGTATTCTTCTACATATTTTTGGTAAAAAAAACCCACAATAAGCGTATAATGATTGGTTTGCGCAAAATTTATAGCGTCTACAAAATAGGGGATAGTTTTATGGCATTTTTATTTTTAATTTTTTTTTATTAGTAATGGCAATGATCTGCGATTTTTATCGGGACTGAGACATTATGGCGGACACATCGTAAACTTTTGACACTATTTTGGGACCATTGTCATTTAACCGTGACACGATTGCGGGCACCTGGCGGACATCGAGTCCGCGGGTCCTGCGGTCATGGAGAACACAGCAGGCGCGCACACCGGTGCGCATGCCCCCGCAGCACCGCTTCTTAAAGAGGACGTACCTTTACACCCTTTTGCCCGCCAGCGCCATTCTGCCGACGTAAATCCACGTGCGCTGGTCAGCAAGCCGTTGATAAAGGGCTGATAAAAAATTGTAGAAAATAATAAAAATAAATAAATAACAAAGGTAAAAACAACTGATATTGTTCACTGCCCTATTGACACCATCCACTGTTCTACTGACTCCGTTCTCTGCACTACTGACAAAGTCCACAGCCATACTGACACTGTCCATTTCTCTACTGACTGAAACCTTCCACTACCCTACTGACACCATTCACTGTGGGATGGTCAGAGCAGAGAACATGGGGTATTCATTGTGAAGAGGAGGGGGTGGGGGGATGGTGGGGGTGGTAAAAATGTTATTAGCTGTGAAGACAACAATCCTTGCACCGGCCCTGACTATTAACTATAATGTTACTATATTTCAAAGTTACATTCATATACAGTTGGCGCTAAAACTATAATTAGAGACTGCACTATACAAATATTTAAAAATACAACTGATCTTTTAGATTAAATTGGCTAAATACATTTCAGGTGCATTAAAACAAAACATTTATTTCTATATACTGTAGAATGCAGCCAGAGCCTGGGTAGAAAAGCCGGCCCCTGCCAGCATGCTGTAGAGAAGGATCCTTGCTCTCTGTTGTTGAAACAGTGGTCTACCTGCAGAGGTACGATACGCCCCGGGTTTAGTCAAATCTGTGGCTCTCCAATCAGCAAGGGTCATAAGTATTATATGATACAGCTTGGGTTTATCAGTGGACATGTTGGACCTCTGCAGAGAGACCACTGTTTTCACATAGAGAACAGTGACCTTTCTCTGCAGCAGGCTGGCAGGGACAGGCGTCCCTACTTAGGCTAAATTATACATACCCACTATGTAAAAACTATGCAAATCAGGAGACTCAACATCAAGGTGGCTTTACTTGTGATCTGCTTGCTTTGGATCACCGATTCTGGCTAGCCAGAAAAAACTGTTTACCCACATTTTCAAAAAGAAGTCAGCAAAAGATAAACTATGTTTCTATCAGTATATATTCATAAAGATGTCATTTATATTTATAACTACAAACTCTAGCACAGCTTTGTATTCATTTTGATTAAAGCCTAGTTGAAACCTACTTTATGTTTCTTGTGTTCCCCGTTGACAGCTGAATGTAAAAAACAATGGCAACAATAAAAAGAAGAAAACAAAAAAAAGAGCGGGGGTCCCTCCCATTCCATACCAGGCACTTCAGGTGTGGTATGGTTTTTAAGGGGAATCCCACACCAAAATGAAAAAAAAAAAAAAAAAGGCTTGGGGTCCCCTCATAATCCATACCAAACCCTTATCCAAGCATACAGCTTGGTAGACCAGGAAAGGGGAGGGGGGTGGGCGAGCGTCCTCCCTCCTGAACTATACCAGGCCACATTCACTCAACATGGGGGGGTGCTTTGAGGTAGGGGACTCCCCTCCAAAGCACCTAGTCTCCATGTTGATGAGCACAAGGGCCTTTTCCCCACAGCCCTGGCCCAGTGGTTGTGGGGGTGCGGGGGAGGACTTATCGGGATCTGGTAGCCCCATTAACAAGAGGGCCCCCAGATCCAGTCCCCCTATGTGAAAGAGTATGGGTTACACACAGAACACACAGTTTTTGACAAGTCCTTTATTACAAAAACAAACACAATATCCCCCAGTGTAGATCCATCATCAATCGTGATGAACGCTGGTTACTGACCCCCCCAAAAAAAGGTCCTCACATGATGAAGGCTGCTGTCATCTGATAGCTCTGCTGAATTCCACTGCTAATAAACTAAAGGGCAGGGACACCCGGGGATGTCACTATATAGCCCCCCTTGTGACATCATTTTTTACTATATACCCATGGGGGATAGGATCTGGGGGCCCCTTGTTGAAAGGGGCTTCAAGATTCTGATAAGGCCTCTGCCTGCAGACCCCCAAAACCACCGGCCAGGGTTTTGGGAAAGAGGCCCTTTGTACCCATCAACATGAGGACAAGGTGTTTTAGTGATATCACTGTATGGCCCTGCCCCCTGGTAATGTCATCGAATAGGACATGCTGGGCAGATGACATCACATGGGGCGGAGTCACCCAATGATATCACCTGTCAGTCTTTGGAAGCCTTTGTGCAGGCTTTTCTTTTTTTTTTTTTTGGGTCAGCAGCCAGCATTCATCGTAATTGAAGATGGATCTACTCCTGGGGACAGTTTAATTTTTTTAAAATAAAGGGCTTGTCAAAAACTGCCTCCTGTGTTTATTTACAAAACACTTTTTTTTTGATGAATGAGTAGGGGTACTGTTCTCTTTCACATAGGGGGGACCAGGATCTGGGGCCCCTTTGTTAAAGGAGGCTTCCAGATTCCGATAAGCCCCCCGCCCACAGATCCCCACAATCACTGGCCAGGGTTGTGGGGAAGTGGCTTTGGTGACATCACCGTATGGCCCTGTATCCTTGTGACGTCATCGACTGGGGCATGCTGGGCCAATGACATCATAAGGGGTGGGGTCGCCCAGTGACATAATCGGGTGGCCCCACCTTTTAATGTAATTAGTGGCGGGAGGTGGTGAAGCTGTCATTCGGCTGGAGCCTTCCTACTCCGTGGTACAATTTTTTTTTTTTTTAATAATGCACTTCTCAAAAGTTGCCTCCCGTAATTACACAACACTTTTTTTTTTTGGTGAATGAGCAGAGGTGCTATGTACCCCATACTCATCCACATGGAGGGGCTGGATCTGAGGGCCCCCTTGTTAAAGGAGGCTTCCATATTCCAATAAGCCCCTCACCCGCAGACCCCAAAAATGTCCCCATTGTCGCCATTTTTTTTTTAAAATTGGTCAAACAGCCTGCTTAAGCGTTTTTTGGTCCAGTGTTTTTCCAGCATTTTTTTAGCTCCCGGTGTGCATGAAGCCTAATGATGGAAAATGGGATAAAATCCTTAGTGATTGTGCTAGGGGTGTCTTCATTTGTTTGACTGACTGCATTTTAAAAAACTTTAATTGTTAGAGTTTATATACACTTTAACTTTCACAGACTGTCATGTTTTTATAAAATGTATATTGTTTTCTCTGTTGACTTAGAATATTATTACAAATATACAAGTACTTTTCACTCACCTGTGTGTATCTGTACAATCCAAGGATTTGGGCGATTGGGATTGTAGTGGATGAATATTGATCTCCAATAACACCAGCCAGCTTGACTTGTCCTTTACAGGAATAATTAGGAAATGTGCCATTTGGTCCAGATAAGATCTGCAGCACACTCTGTGCACCCTTCCTAGGTTCCAACCATGAATCAAATAGATGGAAGCCTAGAGTGATATTGGGTAAGATATCTGGATCCTGGTTAATAGTATCAATTGCATAAAGGAAAGCTAGGAGGTTCAAGTGATACCAGAAAGTCGGGCTACAAAAAAGATTTTTGTCCAAAACAGTACGTTAACATACACAGATATGTCAAATGTTTTAAAAATATTCATACATGTGATCAGCATTAAATATAGAGGGAAAAGCTTTTGGGCAATGCTTTCTGGGGAATGAATAAAACAAAGAAATAATGTTGAGTTAATGCTAAGTTTCACAAAGCATGTCTGTAAATTAGTCTCATCACTGAATGTTTAAACCAATCATGTGGCCTTTAAAGATCCAGAACACCTACTTGTGGAATGTTTTGGTATATTCTGCATAGGTCTGGCAGGTAATGATCAGCCAAACTGCCAATGTTCAGTTCAGCAGGTGTTCGGTGAACTTCATTGAAACCAGTTAAATTGAAAATGCTAATTTTCTGCTCTAATAGGCAAGAGGGTGTAAAAAAAAAGGGAGCGAGTACTACCTTCGAGAATAATGCAAGGGGAGGCGCAATCCTAGGAGGTTGTCATATGACATCCCCCCAGAACAACAGTGCTCCCACCCGACCATCATTTTACAATCGGCTGGGCGGGAAGGCGTTAAAGTGAACCAGACTGCTGGTTGGAAGCAAAACAGTGGGGACCTTGAGTGGAGAGTGAACAAGTCTTGCTTTTTGACTGCTGGTGATTGCTGGGTTGCATTTTTAGGTTCTTTTTGGGGCTTTTCCTTGTAGCTTTTTAACACCTTTTTCTGACACTTTTTAAACAGCTCTTTTTTACTTTGCTTCCCTCAGCTTACCATTTAAGGGGAGTGGTTAATTGGTCAGGGGTGCTTGAGACCTATATAACCTTCTATAGAACTCATTGTGTGCCTGCTCATCTTTGAGCTTGCTGGAACTCTGTCCAAGTGGAACTGGTCTAAGTGGTGAGTTAAAAACCAGAGTTAGTGGAACTGGTCTAAGTGGTGAGTTAAAAACCAGAGTTAGTGGAACTAGTCTAAGTGGTGAATTAAAAACCAGAGTTAGTAGAACTGGTCTAAATGGTTAGTTAAAAAAACAGAGTTTAAAACAGGAGGTTATAACAGGGGTCACAGTACCAGTGTAGAGTGAGTACCTGATTGTTGTCTGAGTAGTGTGTGTGGATCGTTAGTACTTGTGTATTGTGTACTGTGTACTTGTGTATTGTGAGTGCACGTAGGTCTGCGAGTGCATGTAGTTCTGCGAGTGCACATAGTTCTGCGAGTGCATGTAGTTCTGCGAGTGCACATAGTTCTGCGAGTGCCTGTGTATTGTCTTGTTGAGTATTAGTGTCAGGAAGCTAGTTGTTAGGTAATTTGGACAGGGTATAACCCCAAACCTCATTAAATTTACTAGGTACGATGCCCAGCAGTAGGGATGAGCCGAACACCCCCCTGTTCGGTTCGCACCAGAACATGCGAACAGGAAAAAAGTTCGTTCGAACATGCGAACACCGTTAAAGTCTATGGGACACGAACATGAATAATCAAAAGTGCTAATTTTAAAGGCTTATATGCAAGTTATTGTCATAAAAAGTGTTTGGGGACCTGGGTCCTGCCCCAGGGGACATGGATCAATGCAAAAAAAAGTTTTAAAAACGGCCGTTTTTTCAGGAGCAGTGATTTTAATAATGCTTAAAGTCAAACAATAAAAGTGTAATATCCCTTTAAATTTCGTACCTGGGGGGTGTCTATAGTATGCCTGTAAAGGGGCGCATGTTTCCTGTGTTTAGAACAGTCTGACAGCAAAATGACATTTTGAAGGAAAAAACTCATTTAAAACTACCCGCGGCTATTGCATTGTCGACAATACACATAGAAGTTCATTGATAAAAACGGCATGGGAATTACCCAAAGAGGCCCCCAGAACCAGGCATTCCCCGTGACGTCACAGGGAAGTCCCGTCAAGTCACCGTGCGTCAGAGGGGGGCGGGGTCACTGGGTGGCCCCGCCCCCCCCGTTATTTAAGAACTGTCAGACGAGGAGCGCCGTCACACAGCGGGAGCCTCCCTCCATGCCAGCATGGATTGCGGAGCGGCCCGGAGAAGAAAATGAAGAAGAGAAGAAGAGAAGAAAAGAAGAAAAGAAGAAGAGAAGAAGAGAAGAAGAGAAGAGCGGGAGCCTCACCCCCATGCCATGGGTGCGGAGCGGCCCGAGGAGAAGAAGATAGAAGACGCCGCGGAGGAGATGCTGGACGAGAACGCCGGAGGAAGAGCCAGAAGAACCAGAAGAACCAGAAGATGAAGGAAGATAGAAGAAGCATTTAAATAAAGGAATTGTCAAAAACTGTCTCTTGTCATTTTTAACATTTTTGACACTTTTTTCGTGAAATGGTAGGGGTACTTATGTACCCCCTTACCATTTCACACAGGGGGGGGCCGGGATCTGGGGGTCACCTTGTTAAAGGGGGCTTCCAGATTCCGATAAGCCCCCCGCCCGCAGACCCCCACAACCACCAGCCAGGGTTGTGGGGATGAGGCCCTTGTCCTCATCAACATGGGGACAAGGTGTTTTGGGGGGCTACCCCAAAGCACCCTCCCAATGTTGAGGGCATGTGGCCTGGTACGGTTCAGGAGGGAGGGGGGCCGCACTCTCGTCCCCCCCTCTTTTCCTGCGGCCTGCCAGGTTGCGTGCTCGGATAAGGGTCTGGTATGGATTTTTGGGGGGACCCCACGCCGTTTTTTTTTTGGCGCGGGGTTCCCCTTAAAATCCATACCAGACCTGAAGGGCCTGGTATGGAATTTAGGGGGAACCCCACGTCATTTTTTTTTTAAAATTTTGGCCGGGGTTCCCCTTAATATCCATACCAGACCTAAAGGGCCTGGTATGGAATTTAGGGGGACCCCCACGTCATTTTTTTTTTTTTAATTTTGGTTCGGGGTTCCCCTTTGGGGAATTCCCATGCCGTTTTTATCAATAAACTTCTATGTGTATTGTCGGCAATGCAATAGCCGCGGGTAGTTTTAAATGAGTTTTTTCCTTCAAAATGTCATTTTGCTGTCAGACTGTTCTAAACACAGGAAACATGCGCCCCTTTACAGGCACACTATAGACACCCCCCAGGTACGAAATTTAAAGGGATATTACACTTTTATTGATTGACTTTAAGCATTATTAAAATCACTGCTCCTGAAAAAACGGCCGTTTTTAAAACTTTTTTTTGCATTGATCTATGTCCCCTGGGGCAGGACCCAGGTCCCCAAACACTTTTTATGACAATAACTTGCATATTAGCCTTTAAAATTAGCACTTTTGATTTCTCCCATAGACTTTTAAAGAGTGTTCAGCGGCATTCGAATTTGCCGCGAACACCCCAAATTGTTCGCTGTTCGGTGAACTTGCGAACAGCCAATGTTCGAGTCGAACATGAGTTCGACTCGAACTCGAAGCTCATCCCTACCCAGCAGGTGTGGAGAGGCAACTCTTTATACATCTTGCAGCATGTATGCGTTCCTTGATCATCCGATTGAGGGTGAATACTGCTGTGCAAAATGTAAGCACATTATTTGCCTGGAAGCCCAGGTTCTGAATCTGGGGAAGCAACTGTCAGCACTGAGAAGTCCCTCCATACTAAAGGAGAGCCAGGAATGTACATGGCAGGGGCCAGCACAGAGGCGGGTGGAGACAAAGAGGTGTAGGCACTAGGAAAGAGTAGATGGATGACAGTCAGGAAGGGTAGAGGGGAAGTGCCAGGGAGGCCCAATAAGTACGCTCCATTGAGTGACATTGGTGAAACCAGTCAGGGACCAGCACTGCTGGAGCTGAGGGACTCTCCTAGATGCCGGGGGAAGAACTCCCCCAGTGAGAGTGGGGGGAAAGCAAAGGGAAAGGAAAGACAGATTCTGGTGGTAGGGTACTCAATTCTTAGAAGGACAGAGAGGCCAATCTGTAAAAAAGACCTGAAGCGTCGAACAGTATGTTGTCTACCGGGCGCTCGGGTTCAGCATATCATGGATCTGGTGGACAGATTACTGGGAGGGACTGGGGAACACCCAGCTGCCATGGTGGATGTTGGCACCAATGACAAAGTCAGAGGCAGATGGAGTGTCCTAAAGAACGATTTTAGGGACTTGGGAGCTACAGTACCTGACCGCGAGATTGTGTTTCCAGCGCGATACTATTGCGCTGGTTCTCGGTGACAGGGCACTGTGCATGTCGCGCTGGCTCGCTCATCGGAAAAGGAAAACTTTTTTTCCTTTCGCGATGAGTGGCAGGCAGTGCTGACAGCTGTCTGGTATGAATCCTTAGGGGGGGAACGCCGCGCCAAATTTGAAATAAAAAACCGGCGTGGGTTCCCCCCCAGGGGCATACCAGGCCCTTAGGTCTGGTATGAATTGTAAGGGGAACCCCCTACGCCGAAAAATCATGTTGAGGGCATGCGGCCTGGTACGGCTCAGGAGGGGGGGGGCGCTCGCTCGTTGCCACCCCCTTTCCTGGCCGGCCGGGCTGCTTGCTCGGATAAGAGTCTGGTATGGATTTTAGGGGGGACCCCACGCCGGTTTTTTATTTAAAATTTGGCACGGCGTTCCCCCCTCAGGATTCATACCAGACAGCTGTCAGCACTGCCTGTCACTCATCGCGAAAGGAAAAAAAGTTTTCCTTTCCCAATGAGTGAGCCATCTCGGCGCTGGCTCCTGCGACGGGGCTCGCAGGTGTCAAATCTCGCTGAGAAATGCGGCGAGATTGACACAATATCGCGGTCACCTACTGTAAATTGAGGAAAAGGACCTCGAAGTTAGCATTCTCAGGAATATTACCGGCACATTGAGCCACACCAGAAAGGCAGAGGGAGATTAGGGAAAAAAACAAGTGGCTGAAGAGCTGGTGTAGTAAGGAGGGGTTTGGGTTCCTGGAGGACTGGGCTGACTTCTCAGTCGATAACTAGTACTATAGAAGGGATGGACTGCACCTAAATGAGGAGGGTGCAGATCTGCTGGGAATGAAGATGGCCAAAAAGTTAGAGGGGTTTTTAAACTAGGCGATGGGGGGGTCCGGAGGTAGAGATGGGGCATTAGTGGTAGGTTGACCAAAGCACATAAACCCAAGGTAAGTATAGTAGCAAGTTCTAGTTGCAATCTCGGAACACCCAATAAGAGGAGAATATGCGACTGGTCTAAACTACGTGGCATGTTCACCAATGCCAGGAGCCTGGCAGACAAGATGGGTGATCTAGAGATACTATTGTTCGAGGAGGATTTGGATTTTGTGGGAATTTCAGAGACCTGGTTCAACTGCTCTCATGATTGGCTGGCAACCATTCAAGGGTATACCTTTGATCACAAGGATAGAGAAGGTAAAAAAGAGGGAGGGGTATGCCTATATCAAGAATAATGTAAAAGTAAGTGTGAAAGATGACATCACTAAGGGAACTAGGGAGGAGGTGGAATCCTTTTGGGTAGAGCACCAAAGGGATGAAGTTAAGGGGAAAATAATACTGGCAGTATGCTATAGGCCCCCTAACCTGAGGGAGGAAGGGGAGACAGATCTATCACAATTTGGATTAGCAGCAAGGATGGGAAGTGTTATCATAATGGGGGATTTTAACTAGCCAGACATAGACTGGGTGGAGGGAACCACGCATTCATCTAAGGCTTGCCAGTTCCTAAATGTCTTGCAGGACAATTTTATGGGTCAGATGGTAGACGCACCAACTAGAAATAAAGCATTACTGGATCTACTGATTACCAACAATACAGACCTGATCACGGATGTGGAAATAAGGGGCGATTTAGGTAACAGTGATCACAGGTCAGTTGGCTTCAGTATAAATCACACAAATAGGAAACATAAGGTGAATACAAAGACACTGAATTTCAAAAGACCCAACTTCCCTAAACTACAAACCTTTCTAGAAGGCATAAATTGGGATAAAATCTTAGGAACAAAGAACACGGAGGAGAGATGGGTTTGCTTTAAGAGCATATTAAATAAGGGCATTAGCCAATGCATCCCACTGGGTAATACATTTAAAAGAGCGAACAAAAGTCCTGGATGGCTTACCTCCAATGTAAAAACGCATATAAAAGCAAAGGAGAAGGCCTTCAAAAAATACATGGCTGAGGGATAATCATCAGTATTCAGACTTTATAAAGAATGCAACAATAAATGTAAGGGTGCAATAAAGACGGCTAAGATAGAACATGAAAGACACATAGCGGAGGAGAGCAAAAAAATCCCAAGAAATTCTTTAAGTATGTAAACAGTAAAATAGGGAGGACAGACCATACTGGCCCATAAAGAATGAGGAAGGTTACAAAGGATGGAGAGATGGTGAAGGTATTGTATTTATTCTTCTCCTCAGTCTTCACGAGGGAATCGGGGGGGCTTCAGTAACCAAAACTGCAGTGTTTATCCTCATGACACATCACAGGAAGCACCTCCGTGGTTAACAGAGGACAGAATTAAAATTAGACTTGGGGAACATTAATAAATCACTGGGACCAGATGGCTTGCACCCGAGGGTACTTAGGGAACTCAGTCAAGTAATTGCCAGACCATTGTTCCTAATTTTTACTTACAGTCTACTACCAGCTGATTGGAGAAAAGTCAGTGTAGCACCAATATTTAAAAAGGGCTCAAAATACATCCCTGGGAATGTATTTTAGTAATGAGAATGGTATCATTAGCAGTAATCAGCATGGGTTCATGAAGAATCGTTCTTGCCAAACCAATCTATTAACCTTCTATGAGGAGGTGAGTTGCCATCTAGATAAAAGAAGGCCCGTAGACATGGTGTATCTGGATTTTGCAAAAGCATTTGACACAGTTCCCTATAAACGTTTACTGTACAAAATAAGGTCCATTGGCATGGTCCATAGGGTGAGTACATGGATTGAAAACTGGCTACAAGGGTGAGTTCAGAGGGTGGTGATAAATGGAGAGTATTCGGAATAGTCAGTGGTGGGTAGTGGGGTCTCCCCTGGGGTTCTGTGCTGGGACCAATCCTGTTTAATTTGTTCATAAACGACCTGGAGGGTGGGGTAAACAGTTCAATCTCTGTATTTGCGGTCAATACTAACCTAACCAAGGCAATAACTTCTCCGCAGGATGTGGAAAGCTTGCAAAAAGAACAAATTAATGGGGTGGGCAACTACATGGCAAATGAGGTCAATGTCGAAAAATGTAAAATAATGCATTTGGGTGGCAAAAATATGAATGCAATCTATACACTGGGGGGGGGAGAACCTCTGGGGGAATCTAGGATGGAAAAGGACCTGGGGGTCCTAGTAGATGATAGGCTCAGCAATGACATGCAATGTCAAGCTGCTGCTAATAAAGCAAACAGAATATTAGCATGCATTAAAAGGGGGATTAATTCCAGAGATAAAATAATTCTCCCGATCTTCAAGACTCTGGCCCGGTCGCACCTAGAGTATGCTGTCCAGTTCTGGGCACCAGTCCTCAGGAAGGATGTACTGGAAATGGAGCGAGTACAAAGAAGTGCAACAAAGCTAATAAAGGGTCTGGAGGATATTCGTTATGAGGAAAGGTTGCAAACACTGAACTTATTCTCTCTGGAGAAGAGACACTTTAGAGGGGATATGATTTCAATATACAAATACCATACTGGTGACTAGGGATGGGCCGAACACGCCCTCGTTCGGTTCGCACCAGAACATGCAAACAGGCAAAAACTTTGTACGAACATCATTAAAGTCTATAGGACACGAACATGAAAAATCAAAAGTGCTAATTGTAAAGGTTTATATGCATGGTATTGTCTTAAAAAGTGTTTGAGGACCTGGGTCCTGCCCCAGGGGACATGTATCAACGCAAAAAAAAAAAGTTTTAAAAATGGCCGTTTTTTCAGGAGCAGTGATTTTAATAATGCTTAAAGTGGATGTAAACCCAATGTCATCCTTTCTAAACTACTTCCATAGGGGTTATCTATAAGGATATACATGCCTCCTGCATGTATCTTTACCTGTCAAATGTCTCCCCTCTGTCTGTTATTAGACCCGGAAACTGCATATTCTGTGGGCGGGTATGTTGTCTAGAGCTCGGTGGGTGGAGTCGCGATGTCAGTAGACTCCCCGCCCACCTTTACAATCCCCTTGTCAATATGCATTTCTCCTGTGTATTTCTTACACTGAACTTCTGCTATGATCTCTAACACATAAAGTGAAAAGACAGGAAAGTAACCACATGACTTCAGCATGCCATATCACCTGTAAATCACCTGTCACTTACAGCAAAGGGTAGGATTTGACAAAGTTTTTCTCTGTTTGTCAAGATTTATCTTACTGTACAAGAAAAGAGGATTGCTCAAAGATGGATTAACTCTGTGTGGCAAGACTGGGCTCAAATGATAAGAAAACTCTCATACTCTACAGTATGATATTTAAAAAAAAAATTCGGGTTTACATCCACTTGAAAGTGAAACAATAAAAGTGTAATATTCCTTTAAAATTCGTACCTGGGGGGTGTCTATAGTATGCCTGTAAAGTGGCGCATGTTTCCCGTGTTTAGAACAGTCCCTGCACAAAATGGCATTTCTAAAGGAAAAAAAGTCATTTAAAACTACTGGCGTGGCGGCTAGGGATGAACTTTGTGTTTGAGTCGAATGCATGTTTGACTCGAACATCGTGTGTTTGGTCGTTAGCCAAATTACAAACGTTATGGGCCGTTCGCGCCAAATTCGAGTGGCGCATCACGGACCATAATTCACTGCGGCATCGCAGTGCATTGCTGGCTGATGATTGGCCAAGCATGCACTATGACCCGCATGCTTGGCCAATCACAGTGCCATGTGTATAGAGAGCCGTAACTGGCCAAAGGCCGGGAGGCTTTGGTCAACTATGGCTCAGGGGGTTTAATACACACCCCGCACTATATAAGGCCACCTGCACGTCGGCCCTGTGTAGTGTGTTGCGGTGGAGAGAGATAGATAGACAGGGAGACAGTGTCATTTGATTTAAGTTAAATAGAGCAGGCAGGTTGAGTTAGTTAGCTGCACTTGCAGTGTATTGTGTATATATATGCATCCCAGGTGTTGTGTGTGTATATATATACAGTGGGGACGGAAAGTATTCAGACCCCCTTAAATTTTTCACTCTTTGTTATATTGCAGCCATTTGCTAAAATTTTATAAGTTCATTTTTTTTCCTCATTAATGTACACACAGCACCCCATATTGACAGAAAAACACAGAATTGTTGACATTTTTGCAGATTTATTAAAAAAGAAAAACTGAAATATCACACGGTCCTAAGTATTCAGACCCTTTGCTCAGTATTTAGTAGAAGCACCCTTTTGATCTAATACAGCCATGAGTCTTTTTGGGAAAGATTCAACAAGTTTTTCACACCTGGATTTGGGGATCCTCTGCCATTCCTCCTTGCAGATCCTCCAGTTCTGTCAGGTTGGATGGTAAATGTTGGTGGACAGGCATTTTTAGGTCTCTCCAGAGATGCTCAATTGGGTTTAAGTCAGGGCTCTGGCTGGGCCATTCAAGAACAGTCACGGAGTTGTTGTGAAGCCACTCATTCGTTATTTTCGCTGTGTGCTTAAGGTCTTTGTCTTGTTGGAAGGTAAACCTTTGGCCCAGTCTGAAGTCCTGAGCCCTCTGGAGAAAGTTTTCATCCAGGATATCCCTGTACTTGGCTGCATTTATCTTTCCCTCAATTGCAACCAGTCATCCTGTCCCTGCAGCTGAAAAACACCCCCACAGCATGATGCTGCCACCACCATGCTTCACTGCTGGGACTGTATTGGACAGGTGATGAGCAGTGCCTGGTTTTCTCCACACATACCGCTTAGAATTAAGGCCAAAAAGTTCTATCTTGGTCTCATCAGACCAGAGAATATTATTTCTCACCATCTTGGGGTCCTTCAGGTGTTTTTTAGGAAACTCCATGCGGGCTTTCATGTGTCTTGCACTGAGGAGAGGCATCCATCGGGCCACTCTGCCATAAAGACTTTCTCTCATCTCCCGACTGCATCTCTGGAGCTCAGCCACAGTGATCTTTGGGTTCTTCTCCCCCGATAGCTCAGTTTGGCCGGACAACCAGCTCTAGGAAGGGTTCTGGTAGTACCAAATGTCTTCCATTTAAGGATTATGGAGGCCATTGTGCTCTTAGGAACCTTAAGTGCAGCAGAATTTTTTTTTGTAACCTTGGCCAGATCTGTGCCTTGCCACAAATCTGTCTCTGAGATCTTCAGGCAGTTCCTTTGATGTCATGATTCTCATTTGCTCTGACATGCACTGTGAGCTGTAAGGTCTTATATAGACATGTGTGTGGCTTTCCTAATCAAGTTCAATCAGTATAATCAAACACAGCTGGACTCAAATGAAGGTGTAGAACCATCTCAAGGATGATCAGAAGAAATGGACAGCACCTGAGTTAAATATATGAGTGTCACAGCAAAGGGTCTGAATACTTAGGACCATGTGATATTTAAGTTTTTCTTTTTTAATAAATCTGCAAAAATGTCAACAATTCTGTGTTTTTCTGTCAATATGGGGTGCTGTGTGTACATTAATTAGGAAAAAAAAAATCTTAAATTATTTTAGCCAATGCCTGCAATATAACAAAAAGTGAAAAATGTAAGGGGGTCTGAATACTTTCTGTCCCCACTGTATATATATATATATATATATATATATATATATATATATATATATATATACATATACACTGTATTCAGTTTAGCTAGAGCCTGCACAGTTGCACCTACAAAATAGCTACCTGAAGCTAGGTGCTTGTGTAGGCCCTTGACGTATTTCCAGTTACTGTACTGTGTACCCTGCACAGTTTTACCTACAGTATAACTACCTGAAGCCAGGTGCTTGTGTAGGCTCTTGACGTATTTCCAGTTACTGTACTGTGTACCCTGCACAGTTGCACCTACAGTATAACTACCTGAAGCCAGGTGCTTGTGTAGGCTCCTGGCATATTTCCAGCTCCTGTACTGTGTACCCTGCACAGTTGCACCTACAGTATAACTACCTGAAGCCAGGTGCTTGTGTAGGCTCTTGACATATTTCCAGTTACTGTATTGTGTACCCTGCACAGTTGCACCTACAATATAACTACCTGAAGCCAGGTGCTTGTGTAGGCTCTTGACGTATTTCCAGTAACTGTACTGTGTACCCTGTACAGTTGCACCTACAGTATAGCTACCTGAAGACAAGTGCAGGTGTTCTCATACTAATAATACTACAGGCAGGCAGTTGATTCTGCTAGCTGCAGTATAATCGGTATATATATATATACATCCCAGTTTTGTGCAGCTACATCTCACTGCAGGCCAATAGTATGTCTGGAAGGCCAACAAGGAGAGGCAGACAGTCACAAGCCAATAAAAGAGGGAAAGCAGGCTCTGTGTCTAGAGGCAACAGTGCTGGTCGTAGAGACGGTGCATCCTCATCAGCACGTGGCCGTGGGACACGCTTGTCCTTTTTTTAGGCAGCTTGGCCATGTTGAGCCGCAACATGCGGAAGACTTGGTAGAGTGGATGACCAAGCCGTCCTCATCCTCTCTCACCCAGGCTCAGGGTACTTTGTCTGGCAAAGCAGCTGCCAACGTGGCTTCATCCCTCAGCTCAATGGCATCAGTCACTCCTTCCCTAGCCCCTCCATGACCTCCTGAGGAGTCCCCCGAATTGTTCGACCACAGTGTTGGGTACATGCTCCAGGAGGATGCCCAGCGTTTTGAAGGCTCCGATGATGGTACCCAGCTAGAGGAAGGCAGTAACGTGAGCCCAGAGAGAGGGGGTGCCCAAGAAGGACAGCAATATGGCAGTCATGTTCCCCCTCTTGCAGCATACTGCCAGCTTTGCTCCAGTGATGAGGAGGGAGGGGATGATGAGATCACTGACTCCACGTGGGTGCCACATCACCAACGAGGCAGGATGCCCTCCAGGGGCCATCTTAAGGGCCGCACACCGACCGCATCACACCGCAGAGCTCCGCATGTGCAGGGCGCTGCTGTCTCTGCGCGTTACTCCAAAAGTTCTTTGGTGTGGGTCTTTTTTGAGATGAGTGCATCAGATCCCACTGCTGCTATTTGCAACATATGTCTCAAGCGTATCTCTCATGACCAAAACATCTCCCGCTTGGGCACCACATGCTTGAACAGATATATGTTGACCTGCCTTGCAGTTCATTGGCAAGCGTACCTAAAAGACCCACACCAAAGAACAAAGAGGACCTCTCCTTGCTCCTCATCAGCTGGGATCTCCAACCCCACTATACCTTCAGTCCTCTCTGAGACCTGCACTGAGAGGAATAAAGGTGTAGAATTAGGTGTGTCACAGCCAAGTACTTGGGGGCAATCTTCTATCGGTACACCAAGGTCTGATTGTACCAGGCAAATTTCCCTGCCACAGCTGCTGCACCACTGAAAGAAGATCACTCCCAGCCATCCACATGCCCAGCAGTTGAATGCTTGCTTGGCTAAATTGCTAGCACTTCAACTGCTGCCTTTTCAGTTGGTAGACTCTGCCCCCTTCCGTGAGTTTGTGGAATGTGCGGTACCTAAGTGGCGGGTTCCCAAACGCCACTTTTTCTCCCAGAAGGCGATTCTGGCTCTCTACCGGTATGTGGAAGGCAATGTCTTGGCCTCGTTGGACAGGGCGGTCAGCGGTATGGTGCATATTACCGCTGACTCATGGTCCAGCAGGCATGGACAGGGACATTACCTGTCTTTCACCGCGCACTGGGTGACTCTTCTGGCAGCTGGGAAGGATGCAGGACAGGGTGTAGCAGTGTTGGAGGTTGTTCTGCCACCACGCCTCCAAAACACTACTAGTGGCGATTCTGCCACACCTCTCTCCTTCACCCACTCCTCTTCTTCTTCATCCATGGCCTCTTCCTGTGCTGATTTGACTTTGGAATCAGCGGTGCTCTGTATGCGTTCAAGGGGCTACGCAAGCACGCAGGCCAAAAGATGCCATGAGGTGCTTGAGCTGCTGTGCTTGGGGGACAGGAGCCACACTGGGGCAGAGATTCTGTCAGCTCTGCAGGGGCAGATTCAGAGGTGGTTGACACCACGCCAGCTTAAGGCAGGTATGGTGGTTTGCGACAATGGCACCAACCTCCTCTCCGCCCTCCGACAGGGACAACTGACCCATGTGCCCTGTTTGGCTCACGTCCTTAACTTGGTGGTACAGTGGTTCTTGGGCAGGTACCCAGGCTTACAGGATGTCCTGAGGCAGGCCAGGAAAGTCTGTGTGCATTTCCACAGGTCATATAAGCTTGGCTAGCTGACCTCCAAAAGGAATTTAACCTGCCCAAGAACCACCTAATCTGTGACGTGCCTACCAGGTGGAACTCAGTGTTGGCCATGCTGCAGCGGCTGCACACGCAGCAGGAACCCAGGCTTACAGGATGTCCTGAGGCAGGCCAGGAAAGTCTGTGTGCATTTCCGCAGGTCATATAATGCCAGTGCTCGGCTGGCTGACCTCCAAAAGGAATTTAACCTGCCCAAGAACCACCTAATCTGTGACATGCCCACCAGATGGAACTCAACGTTGGCCATGCTGCAGCAGCTGCACAGGCAGCAGAGGGTCATCAGTGAGTACCTGTGTGACTATGGCACCAGGACAGGGTCAGGGAGCTTGTTTTTTTTTCCCCATGCCAGTGGGCCATGATCAGGGATGCATGCACTGTCCTGTCACCATTTGAGGAGGCCACGAGGATGGTGAGCAGTAACAGTGCATGAATCAGTGACACTGCCCCCCTTGTACACCTGTTGGAGCACACGCTACATGGAATAATGGACAGGGTACTTGAGGCAGAACAGAAGCAGAAAGAGGAGGACTTCCTTAGCTCTCAAGCCCCCTCTATCCAGACAGTGTTCCTGCGTGCCTGCCGATCACACAGGAAGAGGATGAGGAGGAGGAAGAGGAGGATTGTGTCAGCATGGAGGTGGAGCCTGGCACTCAGCATCAGCAGCAGTCTTTAAGGGATCATTTACAGTCCCAAGAAACCCATGGACTTGTATGTGGCTGTGCATCATGTCGTCCTTAGTGACCCAGAGGACTCCGGACTGAATGCCTCAGCAAACCTACGCTGCTTGGCCTTCCTGATCCTGCAAAGCCTGCGGAAGGATCCATGTATTCATTGTGGGATCAATTCTGGGAGAGGGATCAATACTGGCTGGCAACCCTCCTTGATCCACGTTACAAGGGTAAGGTTGCAGACCTTGTCTTGCCATCGCAGAGGGAGCAGAGGATTAAACATCTTCAGGAGGCCATGCAGAAAGGTCTGTGCAACGCATTCCCAGAGACTGGGAAGTTACAAACTCCTGTTACTGGATAACGTGTTGCTGAGGCTTCGGTCAGTCAAAGAAAGAGCGGTGGAGAAGGTGGCCATCTGATCGATGTGTTCAGACAATTTTTTAGTCTGCAGCCCCAAGGTATGATTGGTTCCAGCAACCATTGCCAGCGTCTGTTTTACCGGGTGCAGGAATACCTAGGGGCAAGATCTGACTTGGACACCTTTCCCACCGAAAATCCTCTGGGTTACTAGGTCTTGAGGATGGATCACTGGCCAGAGCTTTCACAGTATGCAATTGAGCTACTGGCCTGTCCTGCATCCAGCATTCTTTTGGAACACACATTTAGTGCTGCTGGAGGTTTTGTAAGCGATCACAGGGTGCGCCTGTCCCCCGACTTGGTCGATCGACTGACCTTCATAAAAATTAATCAGTCTTGGATCACCACCAGCTACCAAGCACCTGATGCTGATGTAACCAAATTTTTTTTGAAATGTCAGATCCCTTCAAGACTGCCTATGCTGATGCTGAGTGACTATCCTGTTATGCTGAGTGACTATCCTCTTCCTCCTCAATGATCATGCTGATAGCTTGTAAGAATATTTTTGGTTCTGGGCACCGCCTCCAGTGGCTAAGGCCCAATTTTTCAGCCCCTGTTTAACAGGGGCGTGTAATTACAATTTTTGATGCAATATTTTGCAAGGAGGGTTCGTTGCAGCAATCAACTAGAGTATTTGTGAGGGGTTGCAGTGTTGCGGCACCAGCACCAGTGCCTAAGGCCCAATTTTTCAGCCCCTGTTTAACAGGGGCGTGTAATTAAAATTGTTGATGCAATATTTTACAGGAGGGCTCATTCCTGCGCTTCAACTAGAGTATCTGTGAAGGGTTTCAGTGTTGTGGCACCAGTGCCTAAGGCCCAATTTTTCTGTCCCTGTTTAACAGGGACATGTAATTTCAATTTTTGATCTAATATCTCATAGCAGGGCCCATTTCTGCGCCCACCAAGAGTAACTGTGAGGACTTACAGTGTTGTGGCACCACCACCACCAAAGGCTCAATTTTTCTACCCCTGTTCAACAGGTGCAAGTAATTACAATTCTTGATATAATATTTCAGAGCAGGGCCCATTCCAGCTCCCACCAAGAGTAACTGTGAGGACTTACAGTGTTGTGGCAACACCACCACCACCACCAAAGGCCCAATTTTTATGCCTCCGTTCAACAGGTGCATGTAATTACAATTCTTGATCTAATATTTTACAGCAGGGCCCGTTCCAGCTGCCACCAAGAGTAACTGTGAGGACTTACAGTGTTGTGGCACCAGCACCACCAACACCAAAGGCCCAATTTTTCTGACCCTGTTCAACAGGGGCATGTAATTACAATTCTTGATCTAATATTTCACAGCAGAGCCCGTTCCTGCACCCACCAAGAGTAACTGTGAGGACTTACAGTGTTGTGGCAACACCAACACCTAAGGCCACAATTTCTGCAGAGTATATAGGGCAGGCCCCTACTTTCAAACATCCAACTTACAAACGACTCCTACTTGCAAACGGAAGGAGACAACAGGAAGTGAGATGAAATCTACCCCTAGGAAGGGAAATTCTCCCCTGTAAGAGTTAATATGGAAAAAATGTGTCTCCTTTCCACTGATGCTTTATCACCAATCCTTGTTTCACTAAAAACCCCAAATTGTCAAAAAACATTTGTCATTGGGACAGAAAGTGAGGTAAAATATTCTGAAGAGGTGCACAGACAGCAAAACAAACGTCATAGGGGTGATAACCCTTCCCTATGTTTTCCAAAAGGCTTAAAAATAATTTTTTTGGCTGGAGCTACACTTTAAAAATGTACCAGTTTAAAATTACAAACAGATTCTACTTAACAACAAACCTACAGTCCCTGTCTTGTTTGCACCGCCTGTATACTGCTGTTCAGAGGGCTTGGGGCCCCACGCCTTTCCTTTTTTTAATTTGGGTGCGGGGTTCCCCTTAATATCCATACAAGACCCAAAAATCCTGGTAATGGACTGGGGGGAGGGTACCCATGCCGTTTGTCTTTGTGATTTTCATCCATATTACCGGGACCGGACATTACATTAAAGCCTTAAGCAGTTTTAAATGACTTTTATTCCTTTAAAAATGTAATTTTGTGCAGGGACTGTTCTAAGCATGGGAAACACGTGCCACTTTACAGGCATACTATAGACACCCCCCAGGTACGATATATAAAGGAATATTTCACTTTTTTTTTCACTTTAAGCATCATTAAAATCACTGCTCCCTAAAAAAAGCCGTTTTTGAAACTTTTTTTTGTATTGATACATGTCCCCTGCGGCAGGACCCAGGTCCCCAAATGCTTTTTAGGACAATACCATGCAAATTAGCCTTTAAAATTTGCACTTTTGATTTTGAACGTTCAAGTCCCATAGACTTCAATGGGGTTCTAATGTTCGTGCAAATTTTCGGTCCGTTCGCAGGTTCTGGTGCGAACCTAACAAAAGTAACTGTAAAGGCAGAAGGTTTTTTTATCTTAATGCATTCTGTGCATTAAGATAAAAAGCCTTCTGTGTGCAGCAGCCCCCCTCAGCCCCCCCCCCAATATTTTCCTGAGCTTCCTCTTGATCCAGCGAAGTGGCTATTGGCTCCCTCTGCTGTCAATCAAAGTCAGCCAGCCAATGAGGAGAGAAAGGTGGCCGGGCCGGGCCGGGCCGGGCTGGGCCATGGCTCCATGTCTGAATGGACACAGGGAGCTGTGGCTCAGCTTGGGTGCCCCCATAGCAAGCTGCTTGCAGTGGGGGCACTCAACAGGAGGGAGGGGCCAGGAGCAATGAAGAGGGACCCGAGAAGAGGAGGATTGGGGCTGCTCTGTGCAAATCCA
Organism: Aquarana catesbeiana; assembly: GCF_042186555.1. NCBI lineage: Eukaryota > Metazoa > Chordata > Amphibia > Anura > Ranidae > Aquarana > Aquarana catesbeiana. Next base: position 41,017,140 of record NC_133324.1, read on the forward strand.
CTACACAGGGCAGGTAAGTATAACATGTTTGGTTTTCGTTTTTTTAAAATGAGACTTTACCTTCACTTTAATGTTCTGTCTAAACACAAGGCACATAATGCACCACACCACAAAGTTGTGAATGGGCCAGGTAATGTTTTTTTCTAACCTGATGTATGCCGAATGTCGTTGGATTGAAAGTATAGAAACAGCTTACAGCTGCATCTGTGAGTTTGTTTCAAAATTTAACTCTGGGTGTTAGGTTTTAATGTAAATGTAAAGATGCCTGGTCACTTCTACAAGTGGTGGAAGTGAAGACTAGGGATGGACTGAACACCCACCGGTTCGGTTCGCACCAGAACATCTTGAAACGCAAAAAGTTCTAGCAAACATGCAGACCCTATTAAAGTCTATGGGACAAGAACATGAAAAATCAAATGTCCAAATTTTGAACGCTCATATGCAAGCTATTGCCATAAAAAGTGTATGAGGACCAGGGTACTGCCCTAGGGGACATGTATCAATGCAAAAAAAAAGTTTTAAAAACAATAATTTTTAACCTCTTCCCCCCCTGCCCACTGTTAAATGATGGAAGAACGGTGCAGGTCTTGTTCTGGGTGATGCGAAGCGCGATGATCGCACCCACTCTGTGTTGCTAGGGCAGGGCCCAACCCCGATCTTAGTAAAGTGCCGCTGATGTGGCTCTTTAACCATGTGATCAGCTGTGTCCAATCACAACCGGTCACATGTAAACACGGAAGTGCTGACAGAGTGTGTGGAGAGGAGAGACAATCAGCGGCATCTCCTCGCAGGTGACAGCAAGAGGTCCGAGGATGAGACCCAGGAGCATTCCTCCGGACCGTACCCCTTCCAATGCACCAGGTATTGAATGCGCCCACGGAACCTACGGGAGTCAACAATGGATTGTACCTCATACTCCTCATGGTTCTCAAACTGTATAGGGTGAGGACGTGGCACCGAGGTGGTAAAGTGGTTGCAGACCAACGGTTTCAATAAGGAGACATGAAACATATTTGAGATGCGCATACTAGGAGGAAGGTCCAACACGTAAGCCACTGGGTTAATCCTGCAAAGGATATGGAAAGTCCCAATAAACCAAGGTGCGAACTTCAGTAAGGGAACACGAAGTCGGAGGTTGCGGGATGACAGCCAGACCCTGTCCCCAACCTGGTAGGAAGGTGCAGGCAGGCATCTGCGGTCAGCATGGAGTCTGTACCTTTCATTAGCATGACGCAAAGCGTCGTGGACTTGTGCTCAAGTGAAACGAAGACCACGGAGATGCTCCTCTAGTACAGGAATACTCTGTGGAACAAATGAGTCAGGCAACATGGAAGGTTGGAAACCATAATTTGCCATAAATGGAGACAATCGGGAAGCAGAATTCAAGGCACTGTTGTGAGCAAACTCTGCCCATGGTAATAGGTCTGACCAGCTGTTGTGATGGTAAGAAATATAGCAACGTACAAATTGCTCCAAGGTCTGATTGGCTCATTCTGTGGCCCCATTAGACTGTGGGTGATACGCAGAGGAGAAAGCAAGCTGAATTCCCAACTGTGCACAAAAAGCTCGCCAGAACCGGGACACAAACTGACTACCCCTGTCTGAGACAATCACCTTGGGTAGCCCATGTAAGCAAAAGATCTCCCGAGCAAATATGGAAGCCAGTTCCTTAGAAGTGGGCAACTTCTTAAGTGGAATACAATGACACATCTTTGAGAACTGGTCAACCACAATAAGGATAATTGTGTTGCCTTGGGAGTTGGGCAAATCTACAATGAAATCCATAGACAGGTTGGTCCAGGGCATCTCTCCATTGGGTATGGGTTGTAGGAGGCCCACTGGAAGGTGTCGTGGAGTCTTACTCTGAGCACACACGGAACAGGCAGCTACGAAGGCAGTTACATCAGCGTGTAGGCCACCAGAATTGTTGGGAAATGGCCCAAATGAGTTGATTCTTACCAGGGTGGCCAGCTGCCTTGGGAGAATCGTAAGTCTGAGGCACGGCAGTACGGAGACACTCTGGGACAAAGCAGCGGTCACAAGGTTTCTCAGGAAGAGCATCGACCTGAGCAGCAAGAATTTTGTCACCCAAAGGAGAAGTAAGACTGGTGCGAACCATAGCCAGAAAATGATAGGGAGGAATCATAGGAACGACTCCAACTTGGAAGTTCAGGAAAATTGTCGTGACAGCGACAGCCCTTACATTCTTAGTACCGGGTAAGAATGAGACAATGTAATTGAAACTTTACAAGAAAAGAGCCCATCGTGCCCTTCTGGGAGAGAGGCATTTAGCCTCAGACAAGAACGTGAGATTCTTATGGTCAGTAAGAATGAGAACAGGCACAGTGGTACCTTTGAGGAGATGTCTCCATTCTTTAAGGGCTAAAATGATTGCCAACAGATCTCTGTCACCAATCTCATAATTGTACTTGGCAGGTGACAATTTCTTGGAAAAGTAACCAAAAGGATGCATAGCACTCTCAGAAGTAGGACGTTGAGACAGAAGGGCACCAACACCAGTCTCAAAAGCATCAACCTCAAGGATAAAAGGTAATATAGGATCAGGATGTGCCAACACAGGAGCAGAAACAAAGGCAGCCTTGAGACTTCCAAAGACCTTAATGGACTCTGGAGACCAATTATGTGGGTTACCGTTCTTTCTGGTCATATCGGTCAGGGGCTTGACCAGAGACGAAAATAATAGTTGGCAAAACCCAGGAAATGCTGCAGAGGACGTAACCCCATGGGTCAAGACCACTGTAGGACTGCCGAAAGTCTCTCTGGGTCCATTGAAAAACCAGCAGTGGAAATGCCCAGGAATTTAACCTGTTCCCGATGGAACTCACACTTCTCCAGTTTACAATAGAGATTGTTCTCTCTTAATTTCTGAAGCACACGACAGACATCTGTGTGGTGGCTCTCCAGGGACTTGGAAAATATGAGGATATCATTGAGATAAACCACCACACATAACTGCAACAAATCTCAGAAGAAATCATTAATAAATTCCTGGAAAACTGCTGGGGCATTACAAATCCCAAAACTCATTACGAGATACTCATAATGGCCTGTTCTGGTATAAAATGCAGTTTTTCACTTGTCACCCTCCTTAATCCTCACGAGATTGTAAGCCCCTCTCAAATCAAGCTTAGTGAAAACCACTCCTCCCTTGAGACAGTCAAATAACTCTGTATTTAACAGGAGCAGGTAGGCATTCTTAATCATGAAACGACTGAGACCCCTATAATCAATACAAGGTCTCAATTCACCGCTTCTCTTTTTCAGAAAGAAGAAACCAGCAAAAGCAGGAGACGAGCATTTGCGGATGAAACCTCGAGAAAGTGCATCTGCAACATACTCCTCCATAGCATTATCCTCCAAGACTGACAAGGGGTAAACCCCGAGAGGGAGTGGCACCAGGTTGAAGGTCAATTGCGCAATCATATGGCCGGTGTGAAGGCAAACTACCAGCTTGACCTTTGTCATAGACATACCTTAAATCACGGTACTCCTCTGGCAGGGAGGAGAGTGAAGAGGTACACAGGACCCTGGCTACCTTCCGGAAGCATGTTTCACTGCATTGTGATGACCAGGAGAGAACCTCAGCATGGAGGCAATCAAAAGAGGGGTTGTGCCTCTGTAACCAAGGATAAACCAATAACCAGTGGAAACTTAGGAGAGGAAATCACTTGGAATTGGATTATCTCATGGTGAAGAGCCCCTACAGCCATGGATAATGGAACCATCTCATGAGTCACATGGGCAGGCTGTAGAGATCTCCTGTCAAGAGCCTCAATGGCAAGTGGAGTGTCACACAGCTGCAGTGGAATCAAGTGCTTTGATACAAAGGCAGCATCAATGAACAGGCCTGCAGCCCCAGAGTCGATTAGAGCCTGAATCTCGATAGAAGACTTAGCCCAAGAAAGGGTGACCAAAACCAGGGGCTTATCCTTCTGGATAACTGGGGATGACACAACACCACCTAAGGTCCATGACATGATCTCAAGGTTCGGGTGTTCCCAGGCTGGGTAGGACAAGACTTCAAAAAGTGACCTGCCTGGCCACAATAAAGGCACAATCTCTCCCTCCTCCAAAAGACTCTCTCATCTGCAGAGAGACGAGTGAAGCCCAAGTGCATGGGTTCATCTTCACTGGCTGACTCTGTACCAGGAGGCATGGGAAGTGAGGAAGGCATGGGTGGGAGTGCACAGCTTGGAGGCAAATGTACAGGAGGCTTCCGCCAAACGCTCCTTAAAAGAAAGTCTTTCTCTGAGTCTGGAGTCAATGAGGATGGCAAACGAGATCAAGCTCTCCAGCTCAGTGGGTATATCTCGGGATGCTATCTCATCCTTGATGAAATCCGAGAGACCATGAGAAAAAACAGCCAAGAGGGCCTCATTGTTCCAAGCAACTTCTGCTGCCAGAGTACGGAACTCAATGGCGTAGTTGGCAACAGTTCTCGTACTCTATTTGATGGACATGAGGCACTTGGCAGCAGAAGCGGAGCATGTGGGAACGTCAAATACCCTTTTAAAGGAGGCCACAAACTCTGGGTAACTTAAGACAACAGGTTTTTGTGTCTCCCATAGAGGTTTAGCCCAGGCCAAGTCTCTCTCAGAAAGCAAAGATATCACGAACCCTACTTTGCTTCTGTCCATGGGAAAGGCCTGGGGCAGCATCTCGAAGTATATCTCAACTTGATTGAGAAACCCTCTGCATTGAACTGGATCGCCATCAAATCGCTTGGGAAGCGGGGCGGAACCAGACATACCTCTTATAGAGGTAATAATTAAGGCGGGTACCTGCACAGAGACTGGCGCAGCAGCAGAGACGGCCTGCAACTCAGGTTGTACAGAAGCAGCCACAGTGGGGGATTCCAGGTGAGCCTTACAACTCAGGAGCATTTGTTACGCCATGGCAAACTGATCCATGTGGTGATCTTGCTCATCCAATCTGGAAAAAATGTTACCAACAAGTGGATTGACTGTATCTTCTGAATTCATGGCCTGTGCCTACTGTCAGAAACCATAAACCAGACCGAGACATAAGTACAGTAAAATCACACTTGTTTATTAATAAAAATAAAAAGGTAAATAGAGTAAGCATAGTCAAAGCATAGCCAGAGTTCCGTAACTAGATCGGGTAATCAGCCAAGCCAGAGTTCAGTAACCAGATCGGGTAATCAGCCAGGCCAGAAGTCAGGGATCCAACTAAAGGAAAAGCAAGCAGGATAAGGAGCCAGAAGGAATGTCACCAAAGCCAGTCCTTAAACAAGAACGCTGGAAATGGTTTCTGGAGATGTGAGCAAGGCGAAGGCAGGTAGGTAGTGAGCTGGAGATCTTTAACTAGGCAGGACTGACAAGCAGATCCACCACAGCTGGTTAACTGTGGAGAGAGATGAGAGCTGGCAATTAGCCGACAACTGAGCGGCCAGCTCAGAGAAGGAAGGGCTGAGTCAGCCCTGACAGTGTCAAACTGAAACTTCTCACCATTACCATATAAATGGGTATATAAACCTCACACGCGGGATGTCTGATGGTGCTTTAAGTGTCTGACTGTAGTTCATTCCAATGTTATCCGCTGCTATAGGAATTTCTTTCATAATGAAAAGAAGGGAATGGTGGAGGCGTGATGCAATCACAATAACTGGGAGACAGGTCTTTGGGGAGATATAGCCTGAGCAATGTTTTAGCAGAAAGTCCAAAACATATATGTACATGTACTCTAAAGCCACGTACACAAGAGCACAATGTCCGACAGAAAAAGTCAGACGGAAGCTTTTCGTCGTCTATTTCGATCGTGTTATAACTTATCGGACTCTTCTTTTCGAAAATTCTGACGGACCTAGAAATGGAACATGTTCTAATATTTCCAACGGAACCAATGCCTATCAGGAAAACCGCTCATCTGTATGCTGTTGCAACGGACCAAAATTGACGCATGCTCTGAAGCAAGTAAGAGATGGAAGCTATTGTCTACTGGCTATTGAACTTCCTTTTTCTAGTCCCGTCGTACATGTTGTACGTCACCACGTTCTGGACGGTCAGACTTTGGAGTAACCATGTGTATGCAAGACCGCTTGAGCGGAATTCTGTCAGAGTTCCGTCGGAGAAACCTTCGGAGTTTATTCCGATGGCAAAATCGGTCGTGTGCGCGGCATTAGGCAGTTTCTCTTACTTTGCTGCTCAAAGTTTGGAACCATGACCTGGAATGGATTTCTTATGATCTGAGCAGCCTTTATTCATCCATTCCCATTCAAAAGGTCTTCAAGCGGTTTCTTATTTTTTTCAACATATTTTAGTAAATTTTCCTTAGTTCATCAGGAATTTATTTTACAGTGTTTAGTCATCTGGATTCCACTTCTATTAACTTTCTTGATGTCACATTGATGGGATTGATGGTGGAGTTGAGTCAAAGCTCTACAGAAAACCTCTTGCAGGTAACACACTGTTGAGGGCTGACTCCAGCCACCCCAAGCACACCATCAAGGGAATATCTGTAGGGCAATTTCTCAGACTAAGATGAATATGCAGTAATGGTCAAAATTTTCAAGTAGAATCTTTAAACATGAAGGAAAGCTTCAGAAAAAGGGGATACCCAGCATCTGTTTTAAATAGAGCCATTAACATGGCTAATAATACTAAAAGAGATGCTTTGTTAAGTGATAGAACAACCACTTTAGATAGGAAAAAGAAATCAACTGCAACTGGTGTGCCAGTGAGTTCAGGAAAGTTGAATCTACCGTTAAGAAATATTTACCCATACTTTTCAACAATCCCATTTATGCGCACATTCTATCAAATGGCATCAAAACAGTTTCTGGTAGGGCCCCTACTTTAGGTCAAACCCGGTCTCTGAGTTTATACACAAGTACACACCATCCTCAACATTGGTTGCAATTTAAGAGCTCATTCTGATGTGGAGCAAATATCTGTTCATGCTGTTTGCATATTAAGAGGGGTGATTTGATTCATGCAATGACTACCCACAAAGATGCCAGGAAAAAATCATTCATTAACTGCAATACCAGATATTTAGTGCACATTATTACATGTGAATTATGCTTGCTCCAATATGTTGGACAACTCGCAGGTTCAGAGTTCGGTTATATGATCATTTCTATGATATACAAAAGAAACCATGCGACAAATGTGGCCAAACACTGGAACAAACATCACAATAAAAACGTGGCAAGTTTGTCCATACAAGGAGTAGAAAAAGTTACAGTAACAAAAAGATGAGGGGACAAATTCAGAATCTTATATAAAAAAGAAGTATTCTGGATTTTCAACCTTAATACCAGAAAACCCCTTGGCCTTAACCATGAGTGGGATGTAACACACTTCTATGAATAACAAAGCTTTGTGTGAAATAAGTGGGGGAGTTTTGGTTGGGTGAAACCATTTCCTTTATACTTTTTCCCTCCCCATATCCCCTCCATGTCAAACTAGACATAATCCATGTCCACGGTATAACTAGATGTGAACATGGATTGTTTTTTCTGTTTGGTGTTTTGCTTTGTTTTGTTTCATTCCATTCTATTCCACAAACCATGACCATTCCACCACACTATACTATATAAAAAATATTGTTAGCAATAAATGAAAATGAAAATAAAAATGCAATTTATGATGGGGGTGGATTGGTAAGGGTTAATAATGAGATAATAATCAGATGATATGAAGTAGAACAAGGTGGAGTGGAGTAGAATGAAATAAAAGCAAAATGGAATCCAATCTAATACTATTTCAAACGATTTTTTTCCTTGTCAAAAGAAGTTTATTGAGTATACAATGTTATAAAGATACATAAAGTAAGTTTACAAGGATCTATAAAGTAAGCTCATTGTTTTACAGTAGGGTTTATATAGGTAAATATCATGAAATTTCAAATATTAAACATTGGGTTCACGTAAACCTAAATTAAAGATATATATAATTTCCTTAGTTACTTTTGTAGGTATTTAAATGATTTATACCTACTATACATATTGTTTACAAGTAGAGTGTATATAGGTCAAATAAATTCTGATAATGAGCTTTAATCGTAAGGTGGAGAAAAGGAAAGAGAAAGAAGAAAAAGGGTTGAAAGGTAGAGGTATGGTCCACAAGGTTGTCCCGCTCGTCAGTTTATTATTCTTTTTAGTTCTCTTTGAAGCCTTAGAATGGGTGTCTCTGTAAGTCATTTAATCTGTTACCATGGCAACAGGACAGAGTCATTGAAGTTTGACAGAAACTGTTGTTTTATCCAAGGATGCCAAAGTTTTTCAAATTTTGGAATTTGATTTTGATCGATGGCTACCATCTTAGCATGGGACATTGTATTATTCATTCTGTGAATTGTTTCTGCTAGTACCAATGTAGGAGATTTCCATGCCTTGGCCACTGTTTGTTTTGCAGCCGTTATTAGTTGGATCATAAGTTTGAATTGAGAGAGTGTTAACCATTCCGGTTTTAGATTAAGTAAAGTTAAATATGGATCTGGTTGTATTATTTTTTTAAATATTTTAGATGCAATCACGAAGACTTCCTTCCAGAAGGTTTGGATTACTGGGCACGTCCACCATATGTGTAAATATGTGCCTATTTCTGGGCATCCTCGAAAACAAAGAGCTGAGGTATTAGGTGAATATTTTGCCACTCTAGCGGGTACAAGGTACCAGCGAGTTAGGACTTTATAATTTGTCTCCAGTGCTAAGATGTTGGGTGAAGATGACTTAGATGTGAGCCATATGTTAGACCAGTCCGTGTCTTCTAAAGTTCGTCCCAGGTCCTCCTCCCACCTCTGAACGTAAGAGGGTCTATTAAGATTTGCTACTCCATATAATTGATTATAAAGTGATGAAATTGTACCTTTAGCAAATGGATCTTTTGTACAGATTGATTCAAAAATGGATAATTGGGATAATGGTGTATCCCCCTTTAGGAATGGTGTATAGAAATTTTTGATTTGGAGATATCTAAATATCTCAGAGTTTGGTAGATCATATTTTTCTCTAAGCGATGGGAATGAAAGGAATGATTTAGATGACACAGTGTCATTTAGTGTCTGAATGCCTGATGTTGTCCAAGCTTTAAAAGAATTTGGGTAGATCCATGCCGGATAAAAGGCCGGATTTCTGATAAAAGAAAGGAGAGGATTGTGTGGAGATTGTAACTGATATTTGGTTTTTAGTTTATCCCAGAGAGATAAGAAGTGTTTAGTTATGGGATTATGAATTTTAAAGCGGTCTTTAGGATCAAGCCATAATAAATTTGATATTAATAGAGGGTCATTTTCTGAAGCCTCTATAAATACCCATAATGGGATTTCCTGTTTTGCATGGTATTTGGACAGACTGGCCAAATGTGCTGCTCTGTAGTAGTTAGTAAAATTAGGGTATCCCAGGCCTCCTTTATTTTTGGGAAGATGCAGTGTGTGTATAGGTATACGTGGTTTAGAAGAGCCCCATATAAACGAAGTTGCTCTTTTTTGTACTATTCTCAAAAAATAGGAAGGAATTGGAATAGGGAGGACTCTGAATAGATAAAGCAATTTGGGTAGAATAGTCATTTTGATTGCATTAATCTTCCCTATCCAGGATAAAGGAAGTTGCGACCATTGTTTTATTAGATTTGTGATCTGTCTTAATACAGGAGGATAATTGGTTGAGAATAAGTCAGAATGAGATGCTGTTAAATGAATTCCAAGATATGGGATTGATTTTTCTGCCCATGTGAATGGGAGTGCAGCCCTAGCCGGGATCAATTCCATGTTTGTGAGTGAAATATTAAGCACTAGGCATTTCTTAGGATTAATCATAAGGCCGGATAGGGCTGCAAACCCATCAAGAGCTGGTATTAAGTTAGGACCAGAGACCTGTGGTGATGATAGAAAAAGTAATATATCGTCTGCAAATATACATAATTTGTGTGTAATACCTCCTACTTCAATGCCAGTTATAGTTTGGTTTGTTCTGATGTATTGGGCCATGGGTTCGAGTATAAGGGCAAATAATAAGGGAGATAATGGGCAACCCTGTCGGGTACCTCTTTCGATATTAAAGGCTTCAGATTTGTATCCAGCATATTTTATATAGGCTTTGGGTTTATTATATAATGCTTTGATCCATGTTAAAAAGTGGGGTCCAAAACCCCATTTTTGTAATGAATATTGCATATATTGCCAGGATACTGTGTCAAATGCCCTCTTAATATCGAGAGATAGAAAACATAAAGGGATTTTCCGTTTTTTAGCAATATGTGCCAATAACACTGCCCTGCGTATATTATCGCCTGCCTGTGTATTTGGCATGAAGCCTACTTGATCTCTATGTATTAATTTTCCTATAATGCTATTGAGGCGTTTTGCTATTATTTTTGCTAATAATTTAGTATCGAGGTTTAACAGAGAGATAGGTCGAAAATTCACACAGGAGGTATCATCAGAAAGGGGTTTTGGGATCATACAAACAATTGCCATTAGTGTTTCTTGCCGAAAAGAATTTCCATCTAGAAGTTTGTTAAAAGTTTCAGTGAGAATGGGAGAGAGTATTTCTGAGAATGTTTTATAGTATAAAGCCGAGTAGCCGTCTGGGCCTGGCTTTTATTAAGTTTTAGGTCTTTTATGGCGTTAGCAACTTCATCTATAGTTATAGGCTCATCCAAACTGCTTTTTTGATTTTGAGATAACTCAGGTAAGGTTATTTTTGAGAAGAAGGATTCAGCCTCTGTAGGATTAAATTCATTGTTTGTCTTGTATAAAGTTGCGAGATGTGAGTGAAATTTATGGACTATTTTAACTGGATTACAAGTGTAAAAATTTTTTGATAATTTCAAACGTATTGGTTTGAAAGATTTGTTGGTTGAATTTAATGCCCGAGCCAAATATGTACCTGGTTTGTTTGTATTCATGTAGAAATTGTGTTTGGAGCGTTTGAGGGATTTATCAACTGACTCCGTGAGAAATAGATCGTATTCCAATCTAGATTTTTCCAGATGAGATTTTGTACTCTGAGATGGATTATCTTGGAATGATATGTAGGCTGCATTAAAATTGAGTTCTAGTTTTTTTGCTAGATTTTTGCGTTCCCGTTTAAATAGTGCCATTTGTCTTTGTATTGTACCACGCAAGACAGGCTTATGAGCTTCCCACAGTGTTATTGGGGAGATGTCTGTTGTATTATTAATTGATATGTATTCCTTTAAAGCTTGTTCAATGGCCATCTGATGTAATGGGTGTTTGAGCATTATGTCCGGTAAGTACCACGTTGGGTCATGCGCTTTTGGTATGGCTGAGGCTATAGTAGTGTATACTGCATTATGGTCAGACCACGGAATCAGAATTATATCTGATGCAATAATTTCTGGTATCATTCCTATTGTTAGAAAAATATGATCTATTCTGGTGAAGGTTTGATGAGGGTGCGAGAAATAAGTGAATTTCTTTTTCATTGGGTTACTTTCTCTCCATGAATCTACCAGATTGTATTTGGAAAGAAGTTGAGAAAAAGGTAATCTAGAGGTTATTTTGGATGGTGTAAAAGGTGATTTATCTAGAAATGGGAGGAGGACCTGGTTCGAATCCCCACACATTATCACTGTTCCTATTTTGTGTGTATTAATCACTTGTAATATATGTGAGAGGAATGGTGTAGGTTGTTTGTTAGGAGCGTAGTAGGAAATCACCGTGATTGCTGTATCCATTATATAACCCATGAGTATCAAGTATCTACCTTCTGGGTCTTTAATTTCTGATGATAAGGTGAATGGTGTGGATCGGTGAAATGCAATTAGCGTTCCCCTTTGCTTGGTACAGGCAGAAGCCGTGTAAATTTGTTGATAAAAAGGAGAAATATATTTTGGAGTAGAATCTTTGGTGAAGTGTGTTTCTTGGAGGCATACTATGTGAGCCTTCTTTTTATGGAAAGTACGGAAGGCTTTGGTCCTTTTTTGAGGGACATTTATTCCCTGAACATTCAGGGAAAGTATATTCAGTGGTGCCATGGCAATAGATCAAATAGTTTTGACTTACTTTTTGTTATGCAGAGCTGACTGCGCAGATCAACCTGTGTGGACTGAAGAGATGAATAGATAGAAAAGAAACCAGTGAATTCTGGAGTAAAGAGTAAACAAAAAACATACGAGATTAGATGATACATTGTATAAATTATTTTTTGCAAGTAATCATAATTTACCCGTGAAAGAGAATAAATATCTCTCTCAGGGGAATAAGTGCCTTCGTCACACTCCCACATAATATGGTTGGGAGAATGAGGAGGGCTAATGGGGGTACACGGATCTTCCGCTTACAGGAGAGAAGTGCTATGTCAAAAGACATCAAAATGATGTTTCATTAATTGGAGTGCAGAATATAGTTTTTGTTGAAATTATTTATTCCAGGGTGGTTGTATATGGTTAGTCTTGCCCTAGGCTAAATAATTCAGTTAGAAAGGTACTGTTAATAACTTTGGTATTGATGAAGATAGTTTGAATTATTTTGGGATTTTAACCCTTTTAGAGTAAACAATTACATATTTTATTCATACGTAACTGTTTAGATATGTTAACTCATAAAATTGAGGTTGTATTGCTTCAGATTAGAATAAACAAAAACATAATTCTAGGAACTAGTTAGATAATAATATATTTGTTTTAAGAAAAGAAAGAAAAAGCTTCCATTACTTCTGGATTATTGAACATATTTGTCCTAAAAAGTAATAAATCTATTGTTATTACCTGATATATATAACTGAACAAGAATTTCCTTATTTCACTTATATATTCTAAGGCTATATGAATCAGAAGTAATAAGAAATATAACTGGAATGTAACATGATCCCACACAGTGTGTGACTATCAGAATGCAGTTACATTCAGTTATAAATATAGGTTTTTTATCGAGAACCATCTCTTAGTATAATAAATGAAGAGATATCAGGAATTAGGATGTCAGTCCATTGAATCTTCTTGGTCCATGGATGATGTGGCATAACGGCCTCTTTTGTGAGAATGATGATTCCCATTTTGTTCTGAAATTTTCTGGGTGCTGCCTGAAGGTGAAGATGATGCCATTCTTCTGCGTGTGGGAGTGTTGCTGCTTGTGGGTTCTGTCAGATTTAATTTTAAAAGGGTTTGTTGTAGTTCATCTGCTGATCTGCTTCTGTAAATTGTACCTTGGCAATTAAATCTGACTGAAAAGGGGAAGCCCCATTGATACATAATGTTGTGGCGTTGCAGTTCCATTAGTTGGGGTTTCATGGATCGTCTTTTAGTAATAGTAAGTTGGGATAGGTCAGCAAAAATTTGATAATTGTGTCCTTGAAAATTAAGTTCCCTTTTTTCTCTTGCAGCAATTAGTATTTGTTCTTTCGTTCTGTAATAATGAAATTTTGTGATTATATCACGTGGGGGTCCATCTTTCTTTTTGGCTGTGAGGGCTCTGTGTACTCTGTCCAGTTCTAAACGTTCAATAGGGATATCTGGCTTTAGTTCTTGTAATAGAGCAGTAATAGTAGATTGCAGGTCTGTCACAGTTTCAGGTATTCCCCTTATGGGTAAGTTTGAACGTCTGGCTCTATTTTCGTAATCTTCGAGCTTAGTTTGAAGTATTAAATTCTCTTTTTTTAATTGTTCCAATTCTGTTATATTTTCTTGGGTTGTAATTTCAATTTCATCCATTTTTATTTCTAAAGCTGCGGTGCGGTTTCCCAGCTCTCTTATTTCTTTGGTTAGGCTGTTTGTTATTTGGTCTGAGGTTTGTTTTAAAGCCTTATGAAGCATCTTTTCAAATTGTAATAATATTACTGGGGATACTGAGGAGGCTTGTGGAGAAGTTTGTGAGAGGATTTGTTCTGTATCTGACTCAAATGGAGAGTCTTGCTGTGACATTTTCTGTCTGTGAGAGCGCCCTGATGCTGTATCTTGTGAGGTGACTGGAGCTGCTTCAGCTGCAGTGAGTGCCTGTGAGCTCTTTGTGAGGTGATTTTTATTTCTGCCACGGTTCCCTCCCAGTACCATATTTCCTGCCCAAACTTTCACAGTTTGTTCCCTGGGGCAAAAAGGTTCAAATGGATACCTTTTGAGCCTGCAGGCTCCGCTTTGTCCTTCTCTTCTCTCCTCAGCGGTGTGGAGCTCTAACAATGCATGTCTGCTCCGCTAGGCTCCGCCTCCTGCCCTCTCAAATGATTTTTTTGACCCTGTTATCTATTCGCCTGTGTCTACATACAGGGAGTGGTTGAATAGCATACCATCCTGTATGAGCGGCACTATGTTGAGACTATAAAGGCTAGATCCAGCCACCAGTACTGTATATGCAGATTTAATAATAATAATACACATTGATCGATGGAGTGGATGGGGCAGAATAGAATCAATTAAATCAATATAATAAAATAAAATAAATTCATGCTTAATTAGTCATCCCAAAATAGTGGTCATTTCTTTATGTATGTTATTAACCATTCAACATATTTTGATATTTTATAAATGAAAAATAAATCTTTGGAGTTGGGAAATATGTTTTATGGAACAGTATAACAATTTAAGAGTCCAATAGAGTGGGTGCTTTTTTTTTTGAAAAGGGACTGTTCTTTGATTCAGACACCTATTCAGGTGAAAGGACAATATATCCTTTTTTCTGATACTTTGTGTCTCTGCATGTATGGTATCGTCACCATACAGCAATCACCTAAGTTTTGTAAGACCCACTTTATAATCCAAAAAACATTTTAGAAGTTGTAAAAACCACAGTATAAAAAGATTATATCTTAGAGAAAGTTGTGAGGTTTTAGCAATAAAATGTGCACTTTAAATGATAAAATTCCTTTAAATGATAAAATTCCTTTGATAATTAAACCCTATGTTATCAATTTCATTAATATTCAATGATTGTGCTAAATACACCTACACTTTTAGATGGATTTTCTGTTTGTCCGTCTAGCACACATTTGTTTTGGTTCCACTATTATTGTTTTTACAACATTATTATGGATGTTCACAACAGGGCACAGCAAATACACACATTTGAGGTTTATTTACTCATTTATATGGTAATGGTGAGAAATTTCAGTTTGACAGGTTTTACTGACACTTGTTTAACAATTTATTACTAATTAGAGTGTCAATTGATAACCTTCCCCTCATGTAATTATCTATGTGCTTGTGTGTATATATACCTGACTGTAGACACAGTTTTTTGAGCTATGAGTAAGCACCTGACCTTGGTGTGAAACAGGTGAGCTGATACCTGTAGTTCACCTTTGTATCCAGCACTTGAATAAAGAAATTGCATAGGAGTGCGACCTTCCAGCTTTCTTTTCTTCTATACTCACACAGGTACTCATTGATGGCCCTCTGCTGCATGTGCAGCTGCTGCAGCATTGCCAATGTTGAGTTCCACCTGGTGGGCATGTCATAAATCAGACGGTTGGTGGGCAGGTTGAATTACCCTTGAATGTCAACTAGTCGAGAACTGGCATTGTATGACCGCTGGAAATGGCCACAGACTTTTCTGGCCTGCCTCAGAAGATCTTGTAAGCCTGGGTACCTGTTCAAGAAACACTGTACCACCAAATTCAGGACGTGTGCCAAGCATGTAACATGTGTCAAGTGTCGCTGTTGGAGGGCGGAGTGAAGGTTGGTGCTATTGTCGCATTCAACCATTCCTGGCTCAAGCTGCCATGGCGTCAACCACCTCTGAGCCTGCCCCTGTCGAGCTGACAGAATCTCTGCCCCAATGTGGCTCCTGTCCCCTAGACAGACCAACTGAAGCATCGCATGGCATCTTTTAGCCCCTTGAATGCTTAGGGAGCACTACTGGTTCCGAAAGACAATTCCGCAGAAGAGGCCATAGAGGAAGACGAAGAGGAGGGGGTGGAGCAGACAGATGTGGCAGAATCACCACTAGCTTTTTGGAAATGTGGTGGTGGAACAAGTTCCAGCACTGAACCCTGTCATGCATCCTTCCCAGCTGCCAGCAGAGTTACCCAGTGCACCATGAAGGAAATTGCTGCTGACCGCCCTGTCCAACTAAGCCAAAACATTGCCTTCCACATGACGGTACAGAGCTGTAATGGCCTTACGTGAAAATAAATGTATTTTTGGAACCTGCCATTGTGGTATAGCACATTCTGCAAATTCATGAAAGGGGGCAGAGTTTACATATGATAAGGCAGCAGTTGTAGTGCTAGCAATTTGGCCAAGCTAGCATTTAGATGCTGAACATGTGGATGACTGGGACAGTATTTTTTTATGGTTTAGCAACTGGGGTAGCAAAATTTGCCTGGTGAAATCAACAGGTGGTGTACTGCTAGTAGATTGGGTGCAAGTACTTGTAGCACCCATTGCTATACCATCCTCTCAGTGGAGGTTTTTGAGAAAACTTGAGGAATAGTAGGAGTAAAGATCTCATATGAGGAGCAAAGAGAAGTCAGCATTTTTTTATGATGTGGGTCTTGCTGTTGCCAACGGAGTGCATGGTAGGTCATCATATGTCTTGTCAAGCATGTAGTGCCCAAGCCGCTGGTGTTCTGGCCACGCTTGATCCGCTTCAGACATAGATTGCAAACAGAAAAGCTGCGGTCTGCTGCACATGTGTTGAGAAAAGCCCAAACCAATGAACTTTTGGAAGTCAGCAGGGAGTCAGAAGCGCCCTGCACCTGTGGAGCTCTGTGGTGTGATGCAATAGGGTGGCTGCCCTTAAGCCGGCCCCTGGAGGACATCCTGCCTCATTGGAGTTGTGTCTCCTCCTCCTCACTTTCATCCTCTGTTCTGTCAGACACCCACGTATAGTCAGTGACCTCATCCTCCCCTCCCTCCTCATCATTGGAGAAAACTTGGCCGTATGCTGCAGCTGGGTGAACATGACTGCTAGTTTCTTTTCCTTCTGTGACACCCCCTCTCTCTATGCTCATGTTACTCCCTTCCTCAACCTGGGAACCAATATCGAAGCATTCAAATTGCTGCGCATACTCCAGCAGCATGTAACTGACACTATGATCCAATAATTCACCTGGGTGACAGATTATGAGGAGAATTAGGATGACTTAGTTATCCACTCCACCAACTGTTCTGCATGTTGTGGCTCAATAACACAGCCAGCAGCAGAAAAAAAAGGACACGTATGCCCTGCCTGCGGAAGAATCGCCATGTCTGCGACCACCACTTTTTTCTGTAGACACAGAGGCTGCTTTCCCTCTTTTAGTGGCCTGTGAGCGTCTGCCTCTCCTTGTTGGCCTTTCGGACATGATGGGGATTTTTTGGGGGGGATTTATTTTTTGCTTGGTGCTTTATTATTCTTTTTTATTTTTTGGGGGGAATTTTTATAACTCTTTATTATAGAGCGTGGGAAGGGAATATGGTGCTTAGGTGCAATACTTTTTTGCTTGGTGCAATGTAAACTGTTTTATTATAGTTTTTTTTGTATTAATAAAGAAAATAAGGATGCAGCAATTGTGGAGAATTTTTCTTTCGCTGCTGCTGCTGCTGCAAAAAAAACTAAAATAAAATTAATGTAAAAAAAAAATAAGTAAGGCAAAAAAACAAAGAGTGGTGATGCAGAAGGAAGACCACTGAGATTTTTTTTTGCTCCTGCTGGAAAAATAAAAATTCTAAAAGCCCCCCCCCAAAAAAATGGGGAACCACTGCTGACACAGAAAGAGAAACACCTGCGACGCAGAAGGGGGACAGCATTTATGCCCTAAATATCACCTAAAAATCAAAAGTATACCACTGCTGTGTTGACGCAGAAGGAATAACACATATGACACAGAAGGGGGAGTACTAATAATGCAGCAAAAGAACCTGATACTGCAAAAAAAAAAAAAAAGATTAATGAAAAAAAATGGGATCAGTGGTTACACACCGACACTTCAGTAGCACCATAACACTTTGTTATTCACACTACACTGCAGTATATCATCTGCATATATACTCTGCACTGCACTATATAATCTGCACTGTAGTATATACAGTGCCTTGCAAAAGTATTTACCCCCTTGGCATTTTTCATGTTTTGTTGCCTCACAACCTGGAATTAACATGGATTGTTTGAGGATTTGCATCATTTAATTTACAGAACATGCCCACAACTTTGAAGATGTTTTTTTTTTATTGTGAAGCAAACAAACAATAGGGCAAAATAACAGAAAAAGCCAATGTGCATAACTATTCACCCCCTAAAGTCAATATTTTGTAGAGCCACCTTTTGTGGCTATCACAGCTCCAAGTTGCTTTGGATAAGTATGAGCTTGCCACATCTTACCACTGGGATTTTTCCCCCTTCCTCCTTGTAAAACTGCTCCAGCTCCTTCAAGTTGGATGGCTTGTGCTTGTGAACAGCAATCTTAAGTCTGACCACAGATTTTCTATTGGATTGAGGTTGGGGCTTTGACTATGCCATTCCAACACATTTACATGTTTCCCCTTAAACCACTCAAGTGTTGCTTTAGCAGTGTGTTTGGGGTCATTGTCCTGCTGGAAGGTGAACCTCCGTCCTAGCCTCAAATCACACACAGAGTGGTACAGGTTTTGCTCAAGAATATGCCTGTATTTAGCATCATCCATCTTTCCCTCAACTCTGACCAGTTTCCCAGTCCCGACTGCTAAAAAACATCCCCACAGCATGATGCTGCCGCCACCATGTTTCACTGTGGGGATGGTGTTCTTTGGGTGATGTGTTGGGTTTGCGCCAGACATAGCATTTTCTTTGATGGCCAAAAAGTTCAATTTTAGTCTCATCAGACCAGAGCACCTTCCTCCATACATTTTGGGAGTCTTCCTCACAACTTTTTCCCAAACTCAAAATGTGCCATTTTGTTTTTTGCTGAAAGTAATGGCTTTCTTCTGGCCACTCTGCCATAAAGCCCAACTCTATGGAGCGTATGGCTTATTGTCGTCCTATGTACAGATACTCCAGTCTCTTATGTGGAACTCTGCAGCTCCTCCAGGGTTACCTTAGGTCTCTGTGCTGCCTCTCTGATTAATGCCCTCCTTGCCCAGTCTGTGAGTTTTGGTGTTCGGACGTCTCTTGGCAGGTTTGCTGTTGTGCCATGTTCTTTCCATTTGGTTATGATAGATTTGATGGTGCTCCTAGGGTTCATAAAAGATTTGGATATTTTCTTATAACCTAGCCCTGACTTGTACTTCTCAACAACATTGTCCCTTACTTGTTTGGAGAGTTCCTTGGTCTTCATTGCAGTGTTTGGTTAGTGGTGCCTCTTGCTTAGGTGTTGCAGCCTCTGGGGCCTTTCAAAAAGGTGTGTGTATATGTAATGACAGATTATATGACACTTAGATTGCACACAGGTAGACATCATTTCACTAATTATGTGACTTCTGAAGGTAATTGGTTGAACCAGAGCTTTTTATTATGGGCTTCATAACAAGGGGGGTGAATATATACGCACATGCCAATTATCAGTTTTTTATTTCTGAAAAATAGTTTTATGTATATATATTTTTCAAATTGTACTTCACCAACTTAGACTATTGTGTTCTGATCCATCACATATAATTCAGATTTTAAAAAATTGAACCAAAGGCTGTAATGTAACAAAATAGGTAAAAAGCCAAGGGGGTGAATACTTTTGCAAGTCACTGTACTCTGCACTGCACTGTAGTATATACTCTGCACTGCACTATATACTCTGCACTGCACTGTAGTATATACTCTGCACTATATACTCTGCACTGCACTGGGGCCCTGTTGCAGATGACTTAAGGTGGTTTCGGCAGTCGGTTGATGGAACGGATCAGCATACAGTTGGGCCATGGCGTCAAAAAAGGAACTTGCAGAAGCCAAGACAGGATCATGTTGCTCCCAGGGTTGGTCAGCCCAGGCCTGGGGTTCTCCCAGCAGCAAGGAGATGAGGAAGCCCACCTTCACTTCTTCGGTAGAAAAAGTGCGGGGAAGTAGAGAAAAATAAAGCTCACAGGCATTCTGAAAAGTTCTGAATCCTTTACGGTCACCAGAGAAGCACTCAGGTAAAGGTACTCTAGGCTCAGGAGAGTAAGAAAGTCCCACATGGTTACAAGTTGTGATTCGTGCAGCAGAATCCATGACTCTTGTAGACTCAGAGGTGGAGACCGGACTGGATATTGACTGTAGTTGGTCGTGAAGTTGAACAAAGTCCTTATGCAACCCTTGTACCACATGAGAAAGTAAGGTAACAGTCCAGCAGAGGGTTGACAGAAGAGAGACCTCCCTTTCAGATTCCATTACGGGCTGACTGGTACTGTTAACGTACCTGGTTGGAGACTGAAATGACGAGGTCAGAATCTCTTGTATCTCCAGTCCAGGTCCAGCTGGAAGTGGAACAGTGGGAGCCGAGGGCCAGGAGGGACATAAGTGCCTGCAGCTGTGGACCTGGAGACTTGTGGCGGAGGATGCGATCTTGGATGAGCAGAGAAACCGTCAGATCAGGATAAGTGGTGCTGCGTCAAGGATCAGCTGGGCTTAAGGAGGCACTCCGCAGGAACTGTGGTGCTGGAATGTTAGGTGGTGTAAAGTCCTTGGAATACTTGCAGCAGGAGGTCACAGCAGGTTGCAGGACTGTGATTGCAGGCACTTGCAGGATAATGAGGATAAACACCAGAGGCAGGAGCAGAATCTCAATAGGAGCCAGGTTCGGTAACAGGCGGGCAGCGGGGTACAAGGCAGCAGGCAGAAGCGAAGTCACATGGATAGCCGGGTCTGGTAACAGGCGAGCAGTGCAGTGCAAGGCAGCAGGCATAAACAGAGTCCAATGGAAAGCCAGGATCAGAAACCAGTAATCAGAGCAGAAACAGGACCCAGAAGCAGGGTCAAGGCAAGCCAGGTTCATCAACAGGTAACAAGCAGGTAGTAGCAGGGTTCAGGTATCAGGATACAGCTGAAGACCAGTCAGCACCGGTCTGAGGGCAGAGCACTTCTTTAAATAGGCCGGCTGGCGCCAACTGGCATTATGGGCGTGCTCCTGCGCGTGCACGCCGTCCATTGCGCATGCGCATGCGCATTGATGCGCACAGGCATCTGCAGCTGTCCGTGTGCGCGCATGCACGTGAGTGCGCACCAAACGGGAACTAATAGTTCTCTTACATTGCCCCCACCCCTTACGGGCAGCCTCCGGATGAATCAATTGTGGAGCATGTACATTGGAAGAGGGTTCCCACAAATTATCTTCAGGACCATAGCCCTTCCATTGAATTAAAAACTAGGTCTGGCCTCTTCTCTTCCTGCAGTCCATAACAGCCTCAACCTCAAACTCTTTGTTACCTTCAACAAGCAAGGGTGGAGGAATCTCAGGTTCTCGATCAGGGAAGTGATCAGCCACGGATCGCTTTAAGAGAGATACGTGAAATACCGCATGAATCTTCAAACTTGCCGGCAGGTTGAGCTCGAAGGCAAAAGCATTAATCCTCTTCTTTACTGAGAATGGACCAATATACCTTGGTCCAAGTTTTTTAGAGGGACAGGCCAACTTTAGGTTCGTGGTGGAAAGCCATACCTTATCTCCTAGTTTAAGGTCCAGGTTACCCCTTCTCCTCCTGTCATAGAACCTCTTATTATTTTCCTGGGACTTGGTGATGGTTTCTTATAGGTGTTGGTTATTGGAACTCCAGAACTCCAAATGATCCTGTACTGCTGGAACTGAAGATTCCTGGGGAACATCAGGCAAAAAGGATGGGTGAAACCCATAGTAAGCAAAAAAAGGAGTTTGTTTGATTTCAGAGTGCAAAAGAAGAAAAGCAATGCAAATACTGCTCCAGGGTCTGGTTTGTCCTCTCTGTTTGACCGTTAGTCTGTGGATGGTATGCAGATGACAAACAGTGTTTAATGCCCAAAGCTTCACGTAAGGATTTCCAAACTCTGGAAGTGAATTGTACCTCACGGTCAGAGGTAATGTTGGCAGGAATACCATGAAGGCGTACAAATTCCTTGATAAAAGAAGAGGCAGTCTCTGCAGTAGAAGGGGTGCCTTTCAGGGGCACAAAGTGGGCCATTTTGGACAATCGATCCACAATCACAAAAATGGTGGTGAAGCCTTCTGATGGGGGTAGTTCAACAATAAAGTCCATGGCAATCATGGTCCATAATTTATCAGGGATAGGAAGGAGTTCCAATAGACCCCGATTTTTGGCTCTATCAGTCCTGTTCCGAAGACACGTTGTGCAAGACTTAATATAGTCCCTGCAATCTTGCACCAGGTTTGGCCACCAGAAGGAGTGAAGGACCAGATTTGATGTCTTATGTGCTCCGAAATGACCTGCCAAGGGATGGTCATGACACATTTAAAGCACTGCTGACCGTAACTGCTCAGGAACGAAGATCTGTTTGCCATGAAAGCAGAGACCTTCTTTCAGCTGAAGGTGGAGTTCTTGAGGTGGAGAATGGTTCTGAACTGCTGACTTAATTTGAGGAATGAGGTCCATCTGTAACAGAAGAAAATTTTTGAATGGTATCAGGCTCAGAGGGAACCTCAGTGTCTTGGAACATACGAGATAGGGCGTCAGGCTTCCCATTCTTGGATCCAGGCCGATAGGTAATATGGAAGCAGAACCTTGCAAAAAAGAGGGCCCATCTGGCCTGGGGTCTTAATCTCTTGGCTGCTTTTAAATATTCAAAGTTCTTGTGGTCAGTGAATACAAGAATAGGATGTGCTGCTCCTTCAAGAAGATAGCGCCATTCTTCCAAGGCAGATTTGATAGCCAGTAACTCCCGATCACCCACACCATAGTTCCTTTCTGAGGCACATAGTTTTCTGGAAAAGAAGGCAACAGGGTGGAGTAAGGATTTTATCCCCTGTCGCTGAGACAGTATGGCTCCCACAGCAATCTCGGAGGCATCTACCTTGAGAACATAAGGCAAGGCAAGGTCAGGATGTCTTAAAATGGGTACAGATGTGAAAAAACCCTTTAATCTCTCAAAAGCAGCTTGAGCTTCTACAGTCCATGTGAAAGTTGTGCATGATCTGGTTAATTGTGTAATAGGGGATATGATACCTGAGAAGTTCTTGATAAACTTCCTGTAGAAATTAGAAAATCCCACCAATCGCTGCACAAACTTTTTATCAGTGGGAGCCGGCCAGTCGAGTACTGCAGATACTTTCTGTGGGTCCATGGCAATCCCATCTGCGGAAATAATGAGGCCCAGGAACTGGATAGTAAGTCTCTCGAACTCACACTTTTCAGCTTTGGCATAAAGGTGATGTTTCCTTAGTCTGTCTAATACCTTCTTAACATGGACTCGATGTGATTCAAGGGAGGAGGAGAAGATTAATATGTCATCCAAGTAGACAATAGTAAATACATCAAGGAAGTCCCGAAAAACTTAATTCACAAACTGCTGGAAGGTAGCTGGTGCGTTACAGAGTTCGAAGGGCATCACCAAATATTCAAAGTGCCCAAAACGAGACCTAAAGGCCGTCTTCCACTCATGTCCTTCCTTAATTCTGATCAGGTTATATGCTCCTCTTAGATCCAGTTTAGAGAAAACACGTGCTTCTCGCAGTCTCTGAAACAGTTCAGCGATGAGTGGCAGGGGGTATCGGTTCTTAATCGTTACTTTATTTAAGTCCCGGTAATCAACACAAGGCCGGAGTGTGTGATCCTTTTTTTCAACAAAGAAAATTCCGGCTCCAGCGGGGGAAGAGGAAGGCCGGATAAAGCCCTTATCAAGGTTTCCCTTAATGTACTTTCGAAGTTCCTCCAGTTCAAGCTCAGAGAGAGGAAAGATTCTGCCAAAGGGAATTTCAGCGCCCGGCAAAAGTTCAATAGGGCAGTCATACGGTCTGTGTGGGGGGAGAGTGTCAGCATTATTCTTGTTGAAAACATCCAGGTATTCATGATAAATGGATGGCACAAGTTTAACAGTCTCAGAATCTGCACTGATGCAGAGGAGTAGCTCTCCGGAACTGGGTATAGGAGGGAAGCAGTACTCCTTGCAACAGTCAGAGGAAAAAGACACTTCTCCAGATGACCAATTGATGAGAGGATTATGTGCCCTCAGCCAGGGTTGCCAAAGAATAACAGGAAAAAGTGGGGATGTGATGACACCAAGACGAAGGAGCTCCAGATGTCCAGAAGTGGTAGAACAGGGAATAGGTACAGTCTCTAGCATAACAGGTCCAGATTTAATGCCCGTACCATCAGCTAGGTGAACCGAGAAGCTGTTTTTCTTGGTACATAAAGGTAGTTCATGCATAGTTGCGAAAGAAGAGTCCACAAAACAGCTACAGGCCCCTGAGTCCACATTGGCAGAAACTGTGAGAGTCTTTCCTGCATACTGGAGAGAGATTGGCAGCAAGGTGTGGTTCTGCCCAGGGTTTAGGGAAGCAACCCTATGAGGTGGAGAAGATGATCTCCTAAGGTATCTTCGGGGACAACATTGCAGAAAATGTCCTTCATCGCCACAGTAAAGGCAGAGTTTGAGCTGGTGATGACGAGATCGCTTCTGTTTGGACAGAGGAGGTCTCGGGAAGCTGGTCTGTGCGACCCTCTTAACATTGGCTGTGTCTTTAGGCATAGTTGCAGAGGAAGAAGATAACTAGGCCTTGGGCTGTGCAGGTAACAAATGAAGGTTTCCGATTCTCTCGCACTGTCTTTCACGCAGGCGGCGATCAATCAGAATGCAGAGATGAATCAAGTCATCCCAGGAGGTGGGTGCATCTACCCTGGCCAGTTCATCCTTGATAGCCTCTGACAGGACGAAACTGAAAATGTAGTGAAGATCTATTCCATTTGGTATCAGCGCTCCATAATTGGAGGTCCGAAACATAATCCTCCAAAGGCCTAGGGTCCTGTTGCAGATGACTTAAGGTGGTTTCGGCAGTCTGTTTACTGAACGGATCAGCATACAGTTGGGCCATGGCGACAAAAAAGGAACTTGCAGAAGCCAAGACAGGATCACGTTGCTCCCAGAGTTGGTAAGCCCAGGCCTGGGGTTCTCCCAGCAGCAAGGAGATGAGGAAGCCCACCTTCACTTCTTCGGTAGAAAAAGTGCGGGGCAGTAGAGAAAAATAAAGCTCACAGGCATTCTGAAAAGTTCTTAATCCTTTACGGTCGCCAGAAAAGCACTCGGGTAAAGGTACTCTAGGCTCAGGAGGGTAAGAAAGTCCCACATGGTTACAAGTTGTGATTCATGCAGCAGAATCCATGACTCTTGTAGACTCAGAGGTGGAGACCTGACTGGATATTGACTGTAGTTGGTCGTGAAGTTGAACAAAGTCCTTATGCAACCCTTGTACCATATGAGAAAGTATGGTAACAGTCCAGCAGAGGGTTGACAGAAGAGAGACCTCCCTTTCAGATTCCATTACGGGCTGACTGGTACTGTTAACGTACCTGGTCGGAGACTGAAATGACGAGGTCAGAATCTCTTGTATCTCCAGTCCAGGTCCAGCTGGAAGTGGAACAGTGGGAGCCGAGGGCCAGGAGGGACACGAGTGCCTGCAGCTGTGGACCCGGAGACTTGTGGCGGAGGATGCGATCTTGGATGAGCAGAGAAACCGTCAGATCAGGATAAGCGGTGCTGTGCCAAGGATCAGCTGGGCTTAAGGAGGCACTCCGCAGGAACTGTGGTGCTGGAACATTAGGTGGTGTAAGGTCCCTGGAATACTTGCAGCAGGAAGTCGCAGCACTGCAGGACTGTGATTGCAGGCAGTTGCAGAATAATGAGGATAAACGTCAGAGGCAGGAGCAGAGTCTCAAGGGTAGCCAGGTTCGGTAACAGGTGGGCAGCGGGGTACAAGGCAGCAGGCAGAAGCGAAGTCACATGGATAGCCGGGTCTGGTAACAGGCGAGCAGTGCAGTGCAAGGCAGTAGGCATAAACAGAGTCCAATGGGAAGCCAGGATCAGAAACCGGTAATCACAGCAGAAAAAGGATCCAGAAGCACGGTCAAGGCAAGCCAGGTTCATCAACAGGTAACAAGCAGGTAGTAGCAGGGTTCAGGTATCAGGGTACAGCTAAAGACCAGTCAGCACCGGTCTGAGGGCAGAACAATTCTTTAAATAGGCCAGCTGGCATCAGCTGGCATTATGGGTGCGCTCCTGCACGTGCACGCCGTCCGTTGCGCACGCACATATGCATTGATGCACACAGGCATCTTCAGCAGTCCATGTGCACACGCATGCGTGCGAGTGCGCACCAAACGGGAACTAATAGTTCTCTTACAGCACTGTAGTATGTACTCTGCATTATATACACTACAATGACTGCACTGTATTATATATTATACACTGTCTACATGCTCAATCCACTAACTAACCTGCCTAATCTCTCTCCCTTACAACACACTACATACGGCCGCCATGTAGGCAGCCTTATATAGTGTGGGGTGTGGACTTAGCCCCAGAGCCATGATGGCTTTAATAGCACATTGCGCTGTGATTGGCCAAAGCATACAGTTCAGGTGCATGATTTGGCCAATCAGCAGCTGTCAATGAACTGTGATCTCGTAGTGCATTATGGGGAGCTCCACAGCGACAGAACATCCCACAAGTGGCCCATATGTTTGTTAGTTCTACGAACAGACAGCTGATGTTCAAGTCAAACTTACATTGGACTCAAACATCAAGCCCATCACTAGTGAAGACCCAGCATGTGACTCCCCACTGTGGTTCCTAGACTCTCCCACTCCTACCAGGAGCACACAAGCACAACAACTATCAGGGTGACTAGCGGTGTGAACAGAGGAGAGATAACATACCTGATCTCTCCTCCATACAGCGAACGCAGAAGCACTTCTGGGTTTGTGACTGTCAAATAACAGCCGCTAATGGCAGGTGTAGGAGCTGATCAGGGAGTTTACAGTATGTCCTTTATCAGCTCTGGGAAAATAATAGACCCCTGATGTCTCCATAAAGAGAACCTGTCACTGCAGAATACTATCACATTGGGGGCTTAGCAGCCCTTAAAGAAGAAAAATTCAAACTGAAGTTAAAATGAATAAAACTGGAAAAAATAAATGAGTAAAGCAAAAAGTAAAGCAAAAACAAATGACCATTGATGCCCTTACGCACAGATGTAAAAATACATATAGCTAGCATTGGAAGACATCACCAGTGTAACACATTTTGGAGGAGAGAAAGAGTTTTACTTCCAATATTTATGGTTAACTTTAAAATTATGAGCTGGAAGGGCTTTTGAAAACGTCACTTAAAGATGTTTGTTTTCTGGGTGCAGGCATTTTTTAAGGATTTACATGTTTGGTATCTATTTACTAGACACAATCTCACCTTTTATAGTTAAAAATATATACTATACATTATATTACTATCTTTGTATGCACTAAAAGAAAATGTAAAGCCGTGTACACACGACCGGACTGGACCAACGGAACAAATCCGTCAGATAATTTGACCGTGTGTGGGCTTCATCGGACCTTAAGCAGACTTTTTCTGTCGAAAATCAGACAGACTTTAGATTTGGAACATGTTTCAAATCTTTCCGACAGACTCAAGTCCAGTTGAAAAATCAGTTCGTCTGTATGCTAGTCCGACGGACAAAAAAAGGACTCAAGGGCAGCTATTGGCTACTGGCTATGAACTTCCTTATTCTAGTCCCTTCATACGTCATCACGTTCAAACCAACGGACTTTCGAACGGACTTTAGTCCGTTTGTGTGTGGGCAAGTCCGGTCAATCGAAAGTCCATTGAAAGTCCGTCGGAAAGACTGTCGGACCTTTGATGCTAAAAAGTCCGCTCGTGTGTATAATGCGCTAATATTAACCTCCCAATATAACGTAATCTCCTAATGGTTAATCAGTGAATCATGTGTAAAATAATCAAATGGAGCCTATTATAAATAATATAACATTCTTCACCATAACAAAATCCTATAACTAAATATCAATGTGATAATAAATTATTGAACACAATAAAAAAGAGAGAAAGAAAGATTAAATATATTAATGTGATTAACCACACAGTGCACAGATATCTCAATAGGACAGCATACTGCTGTGAAGAAATATAACGTCTTTGGTGATTGATGCATAAAGACAAGTTTCAATGAGTAATCCCCAGTAGGGAAGATCCGAACACCCCCCGGTTCGGTTCGCACCAGAACCTGCGAATGGACCGAAAATTTGCACGAACGTTAGAACCCCATTGACGTCTATGGGACTGGAACGTTCGAAATCAAAATTGCTCATTTTAAAGGCTAATTTTCATGGTATTGTCCTAAAAAGGGTTTGGGGACCCGGGTCCTGCCCCAGGGAACGTGTATCAATGCAAAAAAAACTTTTAAAAACGGCAGTTTTTTCGGGAGCAGTGATTTTAATGATGCTTAAAGTAAATTAAAAAAAAGTGAAATATTCCTTTAAATATCGTACCTGGGGGGTGTCTATAGTATGCCTGTAAAGTGGCGCATGTTTCTCATGCTTAGAACAGTCCCTGCACAAAATGTAATTTTTAAAGGAAAAAAAGTCATTTAAAACTGCTTGCGGGTTTATTGTAATGTCGGGTCCTGGCAATATGGATGAAAATGAGTGAGACAAACGGCATGGGTACCCCCCAGTCCATTGCCAGGCCCTTTAGGTCTTGTATGGATATTAAGGGGAACCCCGCACCCAAATTAAAAAAGGAAACAGCAGTATACAGGCTCTGTACTCTGAACAGCAGTATACAGGCGGTGCAAACAAGACAGGGACTGTAGGTTTGTTGTTAAGTAGAATCTGTTTTTAATTTTGAACGGGTACATTTTTAACGTGTTTAGCTTCAGCCGGAAAATCTTTTTTAAGCTTTTTGGAAAACACAGGAAAGGGGTATCACCCCTGTGACATTTGTTTTGCTGCCTGTGCTCAGAAGATTGAACCTCACTTTTTGTCCCAATGACAAATGTTTTTTGAAAATGTGGGGGTTTTTGTGAAACAAGGATTGGTGATAAAGCATCAGTGGAAAGGAGAAATGTTTTTCCCATATTAACTCTTACAGGAGAGAATTTACCTTTCTAAGGGTAGATTTCATCTCACTTGTTGTCTCCTTCCGTTTGCAAGTAGGAGTCGTTTGTAAGTTGGATGTTTGAAAGTAGGGGCCTGTCCTATATACTCAGCAGAAATTTGGGCCTTAGGTGTTGTTGTGGCCACAACACTGTAAGCCCTCACAGGGCCCTGCTGTGAAATATTAGATCAAGAATTGTAATTACATGCCCCTGTTGAACAGGGGCAGAAAAATTGGGCCTTTGGTGGTGGTGGTGGTGCCGCAACACTGTAAGTCCTCACTCGCTCTTGGTGGGCGCAGAAACGGGCCCTGCTGTGAAATATTAGATCAAGAATTGTAATTACATGCCCCTGTTGAACAAGGGCAGAAAATTGGGCCTTTGGTGGTGGTGGTGGTGCTGGTGCCACAAAAATGTAAGTCCTCACTCGCTCTTGGTGGGCACAGAAACGGGCCCTGCTGTGAAATATTAGATCAAGAATTGTAATTACATGCCCCTGTTAAACAGGGGCTGAAAAATTAGGCCTTAGGCACTAGTGCTGGTGCCACAACACTGCAACCCCTCACAGATACTCTAGTTGGAACGCAGGAACGAGCCCTGCTGCAAAGTATTGCATCAAAAATTGTAATTACATGCCCCTGTTAAACAGGGGCTGAAAAATATGGCCTTAGGCACTGGTGCTGGTGCCACAATAGTGCAACCCCTCACAGATACTCTAGTTGGAACGCAGGAACGAGCCCTGCTGCAAAGTATTGCATCAAAAATTGTAATTCCACGCCCCTGTTAAACAGGGGCTAAAAAATTAGGCCTTAGGCACTGGTGACGGTGCCCAGAACCAAAAATGTTCTTGCAAGCTATCAGCATGATCATTGAGGAGGAAGAGGATAATTACTCAGGATAGTCACTCAGCATCAGCATAGGCAGTCTTTGAAGAAATCTGAGATTTCAAAAAAAATTATTCGGTTACATCAGCATCAGGTGCTTGGTAGCTGGTGGTGATCCAAGACTGATTCATTTTTATGAAGGTCATTTGATTGACCGAGTCGATGGACAGATGCACCCTGTGATCGGTTACAAAGCCTCCAGCAGCACTGAATGTGCGTTCCGAAAGAACGCTGGATGCAGGACAGGCCAGTAGCTCAATTGCATACTGTGCAAGCTCTGGCCAGTGATCCATCCTCAAGACCCAGTAACCCAGAGGATTTTCAGTGGGAAAGGTGTCCAAGTCAGATCTTGCCCCTAGGTATTCCTGCACCATGTAAAACAGACGCTGGCGATGGTTGCTGGAACCAATCATACCTTGGGGCTGTGGACTAAAAAATTGTCTGAACGCATCGGTCAGATGGCCACCTTCTCCGCAGCTCCTTCTTTGACTGACCGAAGCCTCAACAACACGTTGTCCAGAAACAGGAGTTTGTAACCTCCCAGTCTCTGGGAACGCGTTTGCACAAACCTTTCTGCAAGGCCTCCCGAAGATGTTTCATCCTCTGCTCTCTCTGCGACGGCAAGATAAGGTCCGCAACCTTACCCTTGTAACGTGGATCAAGGAGGGTTGCCAGTCAGTATTGGTCCTTCTCCTTGATACCACGAATATGAGGATCCTTACGCAGGCTTTGCAGGATCAGGGAGGCAATGCAGTGTAGGTTTGCTGAGGCATTCAGTCCAGAGTCCTCTGGGTCACTAAGGATGACATGGTCCGCAGCCACCTCCTCCCAGCCACGTACAAGTCCATGTGCTTCTTGGGACTGATCCCTTAAAGACTGCTGCTGATGCTGAGTGCCAGGCTCCACCTCCATACTGACACAATCCTCCTTCTCCTCCTCCTCTTCCTGTGTGATCGGCGGGCACGCAGGAACACTGTCTGGATAAAGGCGGCCTTGAGAGCTAAGGAAGTCCTCCTCTTCCTGCCTCTGTTCTGCCTCAAGTGCCCTGTCCATTATTCCATGCAGCGTGAGCTCCAACAGGTGGACAAGGGGGACAGTGTAACTGATGCATGCACTGTCACTGCTTACCATCCTCGTGGCCTCCTCAAATGATGACAAGACAGTGCATGCATCCCTGATCATGGCCCACTGGCATGGGGAAAAAAAACCAAGCTCCCCTGACCCTGTCCTGGTGCCATAGTCGCACAGGTACTCATTGATGGCCCTCTGCTGCGTGTGCAGCCGCTGCAGCATGGCTAACGTTGAGTTCCACCTGGTGGGAATGTCACAGATTAGACGGTTCTTGGGCAGGTTAAACTTCTTTTAGAGGTCCGCCAGCCGAGCACTGGCATTTTATGACCAGCAGAAATGCACACAGACTTTCCTGGCCTGCCTCAGGACATCCTGTAAGCCTGGGTACCTGCCCAAGAACCGCTGCACCACCAAGTTAATGATGTGAGCCAAACAGGGCACATGGGTCATTTGTCCCTGTCGGAGGGCAGAGAGGAGGTTGGTGCCATTGTCACAAACCACCATTCCTGGCTTAAGTTGGCGTGGCGTCAACCACCTCTGAACCTGCCCCTGCAGAGCTGACAGAACCTCTGCCCCAGTGTGGCTCCTGTCCCCCAAGCACACCAGCTCAAGCACCGCATGCCATCTTTTGGCCTGCATACATGCGTAGCCCCTTGAATGCCTACGGAGCACTGCTTGTTCCGAGGACAAAGCACAGGAAGAGGCCATGGAGGAAGAAGAAGAGGAGGGGGTGGAGGAGAGAGGTGTGTCACAATCATTAGTAGTGGCATTTTGGAGGCGTGGTGGCAGAATAACCTCCAACACTACTGCACCTTGTCCTGCATCCTTCCCAGCTGCCAGCAGAGTCACCCAATGCGCCGTGAAACTTAGGTAACGTCCCTGTCCATGCCTGCTGGACCATGAGTCAGCAGTAATATGCACCTTACCGCTGACCGCCCTTTCCAGCGAGGCATGGACATTGCCTTCCACATGCCGTTAGAGAGCCGGAATTGCCTTCCATGAGAAAAAGTGGCGTTTGGGTACCTGCCACTGAGGAACCGCACATTTCACAAACTCACGGAAGGGGGCAGAGTCTACCAACTGAAAAGGCAGCAGTTGAAGTGCTAGCAATTTTGCCAAGCTAGCATTCAACCGCTGGGCATGTGGATGGCTGGGTGCGAACTTCTTTCGGCGGTGCAGCAGCTGGGGCAGGGAAATATGCCTGGTACAACCTGACGTCAGTGTACCGAAAGCAGATTGCCCACAAGTACTTGGCTGTGACACACCTAATTCTACACCTTCATTCCTCTCAGTGCAGCTGAACACTGTGAGGAGGACGCACTACACTAACTTGTAGCTTTAGCTGAACACTGTGCAGAGATCGCACTACATTAACTTGTAGTTTTAGCTGAACACTGTGAGCAGGACGCACTACACTAACTGCAAATAGTCTAGCTGCCTGACTGTGGTAGTAATAGGATCAAAAGAACACCAGCGATTTTCTTCAGGTAGCTGTAAATACTGTAACAAGACAAGCCTGCCTGTCAGCAGGAAGATAACAGCAACAGATCTAGCTAAACTGAATACAGTGTATATATATAAATATATATGCAGCACCTGGGATGCATATATATACACAATACATTGTAAGTGCAGCTAACTCACTGACTGTCCTGCCTAATCTAGCTAACTCAAATGAAATGACACCGTCTCTCTCTATATCTCTCAGCACGCCGGAACACTACACAGGGCCACCGTGTAGGCAGCCTTATATAGTGTGGGGCGTGTTCTAAACTCCCTGAGCCATAATTGGCCAAAGCCACCCTGGCTTTCGCCAATTACAGCTCTCTCTACTGACGGCGCTGTGATTGGCCAAGCATGCGGGTCATAGTGCATGCTTGGCCAATCATCAGCCAGCAATGCACTGCAATGCCGCAGTGAATTATGGGCCGTGACGCGCCACAGGAATTTGGCGCGAACGGCCCATAAAGTTCGCAATTCGGTGAACGATTGAACAGCCGATGTTCGAGTCGAACATGGGTTCGACTCGAACGCGAAGCTCATCCCTAATCCCCAGTGACAGATGGCTTGCTCATATATTCAGCTGCTCATTGGCATAGGCTGGCTTCTGGCTTTCAAAGAACTTCAGCAGTATGAAACAACAAAAAAAGAGACCATTGCGCAGGTAGTGTAATATGTATTCCCTATAAACTAAGGGTAAAACTTCACTCACATTTTTTAGCAGAATAAATCGCATATGGTAAGGTCAGTTGCATACAGCTAACAGCTGGGATCTCCTTACACGCCAACAGTGTACACACAGCACTGCTCGTCACTGGCTCCTCCCGACCGGTTTCATCGCTAGACATGTGACTTTTTCAAAGGTGACCATGTGACGAACTTGCTTAGCATTTATAGTGTGCATGTCTGTTGCCATAGTGACCGGGGAGTGTAATGCATCATCATGCCGCTATATGTGTTCTGAACTACATTCAAACAATATAATATCCATACAAAGTAACAATTGAAAACATATAGATACATAATCTTTACAATAAAACATATATTTAAAAACATACTTACAACTCTACCCTAAAACCCATTTAAATACATGAAGTAAGCAGATATAACCTAGGAACTCCCTCCAGTGGTGAACCAATGGAATTACATCTCTACATAATCATCCTGTAATGAATTAAGGGTAAATGGATGTGTATTAGGTAGAAAGATGCTAGAAAGACGCTAAAAAAATCGCTAAAATAATTTTTTGACAAAAATATTTAAAAATATATATAATAAAATTATTAAAAATATTTTAAAATATTAGAACTTGTTTTGGAGGAGCAGGTGTCAAGAGATATATTAAAAATCCAAAATAAAACAATTTATATCAAAATCTATATTTAAACCAAAAGGTGAAAGAGTACCCATTTCAAAAATCCATTTTGATTTGTTTTTACTTAATTATCTCACTTTATTACTACCCCGCCAGTGCGGTTCATATTTTCCAATGGCCAAAAATTTCAGTAATGCAGGGTCTTTGTCATGATATAGAGCAAAATGGCGTGACACACTGTGTTTTGGAAAACCTTTTTCAACATTCTGTATGTGCTCCCAAATGCGTTTCCACATAGGAGTTTCGTTCTTCTCTCCTACTGTAGGGAGCACAGACATTGTAATACATACACCACTCCCTCAGTTCTACATGACACAAAATCTTTGATTTCAAAATCTTTGTTTTTACTGGTAGATGTGAAATTGATGCATTTTTGACCATTTTGCTTTGTATTTCTACAAGCATAGCATCTTTTACATGGAAAGAAACCCTTTCCTTGAAAAAATGTGTACCCCTGTGAGATTTTTGGAGGGTCCAAAACATTTTTTACTATTTAATCCCTAAAGAAGGTGCAATTGTGGTTTTATCAAAAGAATACTACAACAATGAACTTCAAGGACAACTGAATAATCAGAATACCTATATAAAACTGAGAGGAAATCCCACTAGAGAATATAAAAGTGAATTACAGGAGCTGATACTAAAAAGGAAGCAAAACGAATATATTAACCAAAAAGGAGGAAAAATGTTATTTATAATAGGCTCCATTTGATTATTTTGCACATGATTCAATGATTAACCATTAGGAGATTACACTGTGTTATATTGGGAGGTTAATATTAGCGCATTATACATTCCGAAAATATACAACACTTTTTGTGTGATATCAGTTCACATACACAATAATTGCAGCTATATTATTTGGTCATCTTCTAGTATTTGTCAGTTATTTATTTATTTACTAGTTCATATCAGCGTTTTAGTACACTTTTTACTTAATCAATCGAACACTGTCACTTACAAAACACAGCACACATAACTGCAGCATTCGCAGAGTCAGGCCTGATCCCAGCGAAAGCTAACAGTTTTTTTGGTAGAGTTTGAATCAGTTGCTGACAGTCCGGAGCTTTTTTACCTGTGAGTCTCACTACTGTACCAGTAAATTTAGAGACCAAAATGTTAAATCAAAGGTACAGTGTAGAGGAAGTCACTCATCTGTCAGATTGAGGCTCAGAATACGAAACTGTAGACAGCAGCGGCAACCTGTCAGATAGTTCTGACGACGGAGTTGTGGTCCCTGCCAAGATCAGACGTACCAGACCCCGTTCTGATGTTGTTGAGGTGCAAGAACTGCAGGTCCCTCATATGTAGCAGAGAGCCAGTACTAGCACCGCTATTCCTTCTGGTGAACTGGCAAGCACCAGCAGCCTTGTACACCCTGGTCGTACATCCAATACTGCAGTATCACGTGGTGACGTGGCAAGTCCCATAAGTGGAGTTCAAGCTGGCGAGGTGGCAAGCACGAGTAGTGTCCCGCTGCCACCAAGAAGACAAAGACAGGCCTGTTGAGCCCATAGTGCCCTTCCTGCTGCATTTACCAATCCTAATTGGGAACCCACCACTTCTGCAGAACCCGTACTTCCCCCATTCACTGACTAGGGATGAGCCGAACACCCCCCAGTTCGGTTCGCACCAGAACCTGCGAACGGACCGAAAGTTCGCAAGAACGTTAGAACCCCATTGACGTCTATGGGACTCGAACGTTCGAAATCAAAAGTGCTCATTTTAAAGGCTAATTTGCATGGTATTGTCCTAAAAAGGGTTTGGGGACCCGGGTCCTACCCCAGGGGACATGTATCAATGCAAAAAAAACTTTTAAAAACAGCCATTTTTTCGGGAGCAGTGATTTTAATGATGCTTAAAGTAAAAAAAAAAAAAAAAAGTGAAATATTCCTTTAAATATCGGGGTGTCTATAGTATGCCTGTAAAGTGACGCGTGTTTCCCGTGTTTAGAACAGTCCCTGCACCAAATGTCATTTTTAAAGGAAAAAATCTCATTTAAAACTGCTTGCGGGTTTAATGTAATGTCGGGTCCTGGCAATATGGATGAAAATTAGTGAGACAAACGGCATGGGTACCCCCCAGTCCATTACCAGGCCCTTTGGGTCTTGTATGGATATTAAGGGGAACCCCGCACCCAAATTAAAATAAGGAAAGGTGTGGGGCCACCAGGCCCTATATACTCTGAACAGCAGTATACAGGTTGTATGTTTGTTGTTAAGTAGAATCTCTTTGTAATTTTGAACGGGTACATTTTTAACGTGTTTAGCTCCAGCCAAAAAATCTTTTTTAAGCTTTTTGGAAAACATAGGAAAGGGTTATCACCCCTGTGACATTTGTTTTGCTGTCTTTCCTCCTCTTCAGAAGATTTCACCTCACTTTTTGTCCCAATGGATTGGAAAGCATCAGTGGAAAGGAGAAATGTTTTTCCCATATTAACTCTTACAGGAGAGAATTTCCCTTCCTAGGGGTAGATTTATTCTCACTTCCTGTTGTCTCCTTCCGTTTGCAAGTAGGAGTCATTTGTAAGTTAGTTGTTTGAAAGTAGGGTCCTGCCCTATATACTCAGCAGAAATTTGGGCCTTAGGTGTTGCTGTGGCTACAACACTGTAAGCCCTCACAGGGCTCTGCTGTGAAATATTAGATCAAGAATTGTAATTACATGCCCCTGTTGAACAGGAGCTGAAAAATTAGGCCTTAGGCACTGGTGCTGGTGCCACAACACTGCAACCCCTCACAGACACTCTAGTTGGAATGCAGGAACGAGCCCTGCTGCAAAGTATTACATCAAAAATCGTAATTACACGCCCCTGTTAAACAGGGGCTGAAAAATTGTGCCTTAGGCACTGATGGTGGAACCCAGAACCAAAAATGTTCTTACAAGCTATCAGCGTGATGATTGAGGAGGAAGAGGATAATTACTCAGGGATAGTCACTCAGCATCAGCATAGGCAGTCTTTGAAGGGATCTGAGATTTCAAAAAAAATTATTCGGTTACATCAGCATCAGGTGCTTGGTAGCTGGTGGTGATCCAAGACTCATTCATTTTTATGAAGGTCAGTCGATCGACCGAGTCAGTGGACAGACGCACCCTGTGATCAGTTACCACGCCTCCAGCAGCACTGAATGTGCGTTCCGAAAGAACGCTGGATGCAGGACAGGCCAGTAGCTCAATTGCATACTGTGCAAGCTCTGGCCAGTGATCCATCCTCAAGACCCAGTAACCCAGAGGATTTTCGGTGGGAAAGGTGTCCAAGTCTGATCTTGCCCCTAGGTATTCCTGCACCATGTAAAACAGACGCTGGTGATGGTTGCTGTAACCGATCATACCTTGGGGCTGCGGACCAAAAAATTGTCTGAACGCATCGGTCAGATGGCCACCTTCTCCACCGCTCCTTCTTTGACTGACCGAAGCCTCAGCAACACGTTGTCCAGAAACAGGAGTTTGTAACCTCCCAGTCTCTGGGAACGTGTTGCACAGACCTTTCTGCAAGGCCTCCCGAAGATGTTTCATCCTCTGCTCCCTCTGCGATGGCAAGATAAGGTCCGCAACCTTACCCTTGTAACGTGGATCAAGGAGGGTTGCCAGCCAGTATTGGTCCTTCTCCTTGATACCACGAATACGAGGATCCTTACGCAGGCTTTGCAGGATCAGGGAGGCCATGCAGCGTAGGTTTGCTGAGGCATTCGGTCCGGAGTCCTCTGGGTCACTAAGGACGACATGGTCCGCAGCCACCTCCTCCCAGCCACGTACAAGTCCATGTGTTTCTTGGGACTGATCCCTTAAAGACTGCTGCTGATGCTGAGTGCCAGGCTCCACCTCCATACTGACACAATCTTCCTCCTCCTCCTCTTCCTCCTCGTCCTCTTCCTGTGTGATCGGCGGGCACGCAGGAACACTGTCTGGATAAAGGGGGCCTTGAGAGCTAAGGAAGTCCTCCTCTTCCTGCCTCTGTTCTGCCTCAAGTGCCCTGTCCATTATTCCATGCAGCGTGTGCTCCAACAGGTGGACAAGGGGGACAGTGTCACTGATGCATGCACTGTCACTGCTCACCATCCTCGTGGCCTCCTCAAATGGTGACAGGACAGTGCATGCATCCCTGATCATGGCCCACTGGCGTGGGGAAAAAAAACCAAGCTCCCCTGACCCTGTCCTGGTTCCATAGTCGCACAGGTACTCATTGATGGCCCTCTGCTGCGTGTGCAGCCGCTGCAGCATGGCCAACGTTGAGTTCCACCTGGTGGGCATGTCACAGATTAGGCTGTTCTTGGGCAGGTTAAACTCCTTTTGGAGGTCCGTCAGCCGAGCACTGGCATTATATGACCGGCGGAAATGCACACAGACTTTCCTGGCCTGCCTCAGGACATCCTGTAAGCCCGGGTACCTGCCCAAGAACCGCTGCACCACCAAGTTAAGGACGTGAGCCAAACAGGGCACATGGGTCATTTGTCCCTGTCGGAGGGCAGAGAGGAGGTTGGTGCCATTGTCGCAAACCACCATTCCTGCCTTAAGTTGGTGTGGCGTCAACCACCTCTGAACCTGCCCCTGCAGAGCTGACAGAACCTCTGCCCCAGTGTGGCTCCTGTCCCCCAAGCACACCAGCTCAAGCACCGCATGGCATCTTTTGGCCTGCGTACTTGCGTAGCCCCTTGAACGACTACGGAGCACCGCTGGTTCCGAGGAAGAGGCCATGGAGGAAGAAGAAGAGGAGGGGGTGGAGGAGAGAGGTGTGTCACAATCATTAGCATTTTGGAGGCGTGGTGGCGGAACAACCTCCAACACTACTGCACCTTGTCCTGCATCCTTCCCAGCTGCCAGCAGAGTCACCCAATGCGCCGTGAAACTTAGGTAACGTCCCTGTCCATGCCTGCTGGACCATGAGTCAGCGGTAATATGCACCTTACCGCTGACCGCCCTGTCCAGCGAGGCATGGACATTGCCTTCCACATGCTGGTAGAGAGCCGGAATCGCCTTCCGTGAGAAAAAGTGGCGTTTGGGTACCTGCCACTGAGGAACCGCACATTCCACAAACTCACGGAAGGGGGCAGAGTCTACCAACTGAAAAGGCAGCAGTTGAAGTGCTAGCAATTTTGCCAAGCTAGCATTCAACCGTTGGGCATGTGGATGGCTGGGAGCAAACTTCTTTCGGCGGTGCAGCAGCTGGGGCAGGGAAATTTGCCTGGTACAATCTGACGTCGGTGTACCAAAATCAGATTGCCCACAAGTACGTGGCTGTGACACACCTAATTCTACACCTTCATTCCTCTCAGTGCAGGTCTCAGAGAGGACTGAAGGTCTAGTGGGGTTGGAAATCTCAGCTGATGAGGAGCAAGCAGAGGTCCTCTTTGTTCTTTGGTGTGGGTCTTTTAGATACGCTTGCCAACGAACTGCATGGCAGGTCAACATATGTCTGGTCAAGCATGTGGTACCCAAGCGGGAGATGTTTTGGCTACGCGAGATACGCTTGAGACATATGTTGCAAATAGCAGCGGTGCGATCTGATGCACTCGTCTCAAAAAAGGCCCACACCAAAGAACTTTTTGAATAACGCGCAGAGACTGCAGCGCCCTGCACATGTGGAGCTTTGGGGTGTGATGCAGTCAATGTACTGCCCTTAGGCTGGCCCCTGGAGGGCATCCTGCCTCGTTGGTGATGTGCCGCCTCCTTCTCCTCCTCCTCTCTCCTATCAGGCACCCACGTTGAGTCAGTGACCTCATCATCCCCTCCCTCCTCATCACTGGAGCAAACCTGGCAGTATGCTGCAGCAGGGGGAGCATGACTGCCAGATTGCTGTCCTTCTTGGGCACCCCCTCTGTCCGTGCTCGTGTTACTGCCTTCATCGAGCTCAGTATCATCATCAGAGCCTTCCAAACGCTGGGCATCCTCCTGGAGCATGTACCCAACACTGTGGTCAAACAGTTCGAGGGACTCCTCAGGAGGACATGGTGGGGCTAGGGAAGGAGTCACTGATGACATTGAGCCGAGGGAAGAGGCCGCTGCTTTGCCAGACAAAGTACCCTGGGCATGGGTGAGAGAGGATGAGGAGGATGAGGACGGCTTGGTCATCCACTCGACCAAGTCTTCCGCATGTTGCGGCTCAACATGGCCAGCTGCCGAAAAAAAGGCCAAGCGTGTCCCATGGCCACGTGCTGATGAGGATGCACCGTCTCCATGACCAGCACTAGACACAGAGCCTGCTTGCCCTCTCTTATTGGCTTGTGACTGTCTGCCTCTCCTTCTTGGCCTTCCAGACATACCAATGGCCTGTAGCTGCACTAAGCTGGGATATATATATATATATATATATATATATATATATATATATATATATGTACTGATACTGCAGCTAGCAAAATCAACTGCCTGCCTGTAGTATGAGAACACCACCAACCTTCTACAGGTAGCTTTAGCTGAACACTGTGAGGTGGACGCACCCCACTAACTTGTAGGTTTAGCAGAACACTGTGAGCAGGACGCACTGCACTAACTGTAAATAGTCTAGCTGCCTGACTGTGGTACTAATAGGATCAAAAGAACATCAGCAATTTTCTTCAGGTAGCTGTATTTACTGTAACAAGACAAGCCTGCCTGTCAGTAAGAAGATAACAGAAACGGATCTAGCTGAACACTGTGAGCAGGACGCACCCCACTAGCTTGTAGGTTTAGCTGAACACTGTGAGGTGGACGCACCCCACTAACTTGTAGGTTTAGCTGAACACTGTGAGCAGGACGCACCCCACTAACTTGTAGGTTTAGCAGAACACTGTGAGCAGGACGCACTGCACTAACTGTAAATAGTCTAGCTGTCTGACTGTGGTACTAATAGGATCAAAAGAACATCAGTAATTTTCTTTAAAATACTGTAACAAGACAAGCCTGCCTGTCAGTAAGAAGATAACAGGAATGGATCTAGCTGAACACTGTGAGCAGGACGCACCCCACTAGCTTGTAGGTTTAGCTGAACACTGTGAGGTGGACGCACCCCACTAACTTGTAGGTTTAGCTGAACACTGTGAGCAGGACGCACCCCACTAACTTGTAGGTTTAGCAGAACACTGTGAGCAGGACGCACTGCACTAACTGTAAATAGTCTAGCTGCCTGACTGTGGTACTAATAGGATCAAAAGAACACCAGCAATTTTCTTCAGGTAGCTGTATTTACTGTAACAAGACAAGCCTGCCTGTCAGTAAGAAGATAACAGGAACGGATCTAGCTGAACACTGTGAGCAGGACGCACCCCACTAGCTTGTAGGTTTAGCTGAACACTGTGAGGTGGACGCACCCCACTAACTTGTAGGTTTAGCTGAACACTGTGAGCAGGACACACCCCACTAACTTGTAGGTTTAGCAGAACACTGTGAGCAGGACGCACTGCACTAACTGTAAATAGTCTAGCTGCCTGACTGTGGTACTAATAGGATCAAAAGAACACCAGCAATTTTCTTCAGGTAGCTGTATTTACTGTAACAAGACAAGCCTGCCTGTCAGTAAGAAGATAACAGGAACGGATCTAGCTGAACACTGTGAGCAGGACGCACCCCACTAGCTTGTAGGTTTAGCTGAACACTGTGAGGTGGACGCACCCCACTAACTTGTAGATTTAGCTGAACACTGTGAGCAGGACGCACCCCACTAACTTGTAGGTTTAGCAGAACACTGTGAGCAGGACGCACTGCACTAACTGTAAATAGTCTAGCTGCCTGACTGTGGTACTAATATGATCAAAAGAACACCAGCAATTTTCTTCAGGTAGCTGTATTTACTGTAACAAGACAAGCCTGCCTGTCAGTAAGAAGATAACAGAAACGGATCTAGCTGAACACTGTGAGCAGGACGCATCCCACTAGCTTGTAGGTTTAGCTGAACACTGTGAGGTGGACGCACCCCACTAACTTGTAGGTTTAGCTGAACACTGTGAGCAGGACGCACCCCACTTACTTGTAGGTTTAGCAGAACACTGTGGGCAGGACGCACTGCACTAACTGTAAATAGTCTAGCTGCCTGACTGTGGTACTAATAGGATCAAAAGAACACCAGTAATTTTCTTTAAAATACTGTAACAAGACAAGCCTGCCTGTCAGTAAGAAGATAACAGGAACGGATCTAGCTGAACACTGTGAGCAGGACGCACTGCACTAAATGTAAATAGTCTAGCTGCCTGACTGTGGTACTAATAGGATCAAAAGAACACCAGTAATTTTCTTCAAAATACTGTAACAAGACAAGCCTGCCTGTCAGTAGGAATATAACAGGAACGGATCTAGCTGAACACTGTGAGCAGGACGCACTGCACTAAATGTAAATAGTCTAGAAGATAACAGGAACGGATCTAGCTAAACTGAATACAGTGTATATATATATATATATATATATATATATATATGCAACACCTGGGATGCATATATATATACACAATACACTTTAAGTGCAGCTAACTGACTGACTGTCCTGCCTAATCTAGCTAACTCAAATGAAATGACACTGTCTCTCTCTCTCTAAGCACACCGGAACATACTGCACAGGGCCGCCGTGCAGGCGGCCTTATATAGTGTGGGGCGTGTACTAAATCCCCTGAGCCATAATTGGCCAAAGCCTCCTTGGCTTTGGCCAATTATGGCTCTCTGTTAAGGCGGCGCTGTGATTGGCCAAGCATGCGGGTCATAGTGCATGCTTGGCCAATCATCAGCAAGCAATGCACTGCGATGCCGCAGTGAATTATGGGCCGTGACGCGC
Organism: Aquarana catesbeiana; assembly: GCF_042186555.1. Lineage (NCBI taxonomy): Eukaryota > Metazoa > Chordata > Amphibia > Anura > Ranidae > Aquarana > Aquarana catesbeiana. Next base: position 41,059,599 of record NC_133324.1, read on the forward strand.
CACACGAATTTGGCGCGAACGGCCCATATCGTTCGCAATTCGGCGAACGATCGAACAGCCGATGTTCGAGTCGAACATGGGTTCGACTCGAACACGAAGCTCATCCCTATCACTGACCAACCCAGAATTCATCTGGAAACAGTTGATTTTACGTCACTTAATTTTTATTCGCTATTTTTTCAGATCTCTATAGATCTGTTGTGGACCAAAATAATTTGTATGCTGGTCAATTCATTGCCGCTAATCCCTAGCTGACCCTTGCCAGGGAATGGAAACCAATTACGGTTTCCAAATTTAAAACCTTTCTGGGCCTATCCCTCCTCATGGGCGTAACTAAAAAGAATGAGTTGCGGTCATATTGGTCCACTGACCGAAATCACCATACGCCCGTGTTCTCTGCTTCCATGGACAGGGCATGATACGAGCAGATCTTGTGGTTCATGCACTTCAACGACAATGAACTCTGTCATCCTCTGCGTGACCATGAATACGATCGGCTCTACAAAATTCGGCCCCTCATAAACCACTTCAACCAATGTTTTGCAGCCTTGTTTACTCCCCATCAAGTTGCCTGCATTGATGAGTCCCTGATTAAGTTTTCTGGCCGCTTGTCTTTCAAACAGTATCTTCCCAGCAAGCGTGCCAGATACGGGGTCAAGATGTATAAGCTCTGTGACAGGGCCACAGGCTATACATATAGTTTTATGGTTTACGAGGGAAGAGAGTCATGTAGAGCCGGAGAACTGCCCAGATTACATAGGGAGTGCTGGTACGATTGTGCGGGACTTGGTGTCACCCTTATTCGGAAAGTGGTACCACTTGTATGTGGACAATTATTACACAAGCGTGCCACTTTTTAGTCACATGTTTGATGAACAAATTGGAGCATGTGGCACCTTGCGATCTAATCGCCGGTGCTTTCCCAAGCGGCTTGTAGACTCTCGTCTTAGGCTGAGGGAAAGAGCCTGCCTGTAGTGTAATAACTTGCTCGCTGTGATATTAAGAATGTTTTCGTTCTGTCCTCCCTTCAAGCAGACACGACGGTCCAAATTCCTACGGCGACTGGTGTTGTGGAGAAACCCCTCTGTGTCTACAAATATAACCCTAATATGGGAGGAGTGGACCTCAACGACCAGCTGTTGGCACTGTACCTAATTGCCTGGAAGGCCAGACTCTATTACAAAAAAGTGTCTATTTATTTATTTCAATTGGCTTTGCTGAATGCTTTTGTGCTATACAAAGCTTCAGGATGAACTGGATCCTTCCTCCAGGAAGAGATCATCAGAGCCCTTCTGTTTCCAGACGGTGCTTTGGCTCAACTTCCCAAAGCAAATGCAGTAAGCCAGTTGCATGAGAGGCATTTTCCGTATGTCCTCCCTGGTACCCCTACCCAACGAGCCCCCCCCCCAAAGAAAATCTTGTGTCTGTAGAAAGCATGGATATAGGCGTGACACCCACTATTTTTTTCCCTCATGTTCTGACAATCCTGGTCTTTGTATTGGTGAATGTTTTGAATGCTACCACTCACTAGTGGAGTTTTAGCATAGGGTACAGCACTGCACAGACTAGGACACGGGGTCTCCAAAGATGCCATCGCATTTTGGGAGACCCAACCTGGAACCATTACAGTTACAACCACTACAACCACTACAGCTACAAAAAAAAGTGTAAAAAAAAAAAAAGTTAAAAAAAAAATAAATAAATAAAATAAAATAAACAAAAATGATTGTCATTTTATTGTTCTCTCTCTATTCTCTCTCTATTGTTCTGCTCTTTTTTACTGTATTCTAAAATGCAATGTTCTATTGTTACTATGTTTTATCATGTTTGCTTTTCGGATATGTAATTCTTTTATACTTTACATGTGGTATCCCCGTACTCAGGAGAAGCAGCAGAATGTATTTTGGGATGTAATTCCACATACAGTCAGGTGCATAAATATTGGGACATCGACACAATTCTAATCTTTTTGGCTCTATACACCACCACAATGGATTTGAAATGAAACAAGATGTGCTTTAACTGCAGACTTTCAGCTTTAATCTGAGGGTATTTACATCCAAATCAGGTCAACAGTCTAGGAATTACAACAGTTTGTATATGTGCCTCCCACTTTTTAAGGGACCAAAAGTAATGGGACAGATTAACAATCATCCATCAAACTTTCACTTTTTAATACTTGGTTGCAAATCCTTTGCAGTCAATTACAGTCTGAAGTCTGGAATGCATAGACATCATAGACACTGGGTTTCATCCCTGGTGATGCTTTGCCAGGCCTCTTCTGCAACTGTCTTCAGTTCCTGCTTGTTCTTGGGGCATTTTCCCTTCAGTTTTGTCTTCAGTAAGTGAAATGCATGCTCAGTTGGATTCAGGTCAGGTGATTGACTTGGCCATTGCATAACATTTCACTTCTCTCCCTTAAAAAACTCTTTGGTTGCTTTCGCAGTATGCTTCAGGTCATTGTCCATCTGCACTGTGAAGCGCCATCCAATGAGTCCGAAACACTTCAGAATTCATCCTACTGATTTTGTCAGCAGTCACATCATCAATAAATACAAGAGAACCAGTTCCATTGGCAGCCATACATGCCCACGCCATGACACTACCACCACCATGCTTCACTGATGAGGTGGTATGCTTTGGATCATGAGCAGTTCCTTTCCTTCTTCATACTCTTCTCTTCCCATCACTCTGGTACAAGTTGATCTTGGTCTCATCTGTCCATAGGATGTTGTTCCAGAACTGTGAAGGCTTTTTTAGATGTTGTTTAGCAAACTCTAATCTGGCCTTCCTGTTTTTGAGACTCACTAATGGTTTACATCTTGTGGTGAACTCTCTGTATTCACTCTGGTGAAGTCTTCTCTTGATTGTTGACTTTGACACACATACACCTACCTCCTGGAGAGTGTTCTTGATCTGGCCAACTGTTGTGAAGGGTGTTTTCTTGACCAGGGGAAGAATTCTTCGGTCATCCACCACAATTGTTTTCCGTGTTCTTCCAGGTCTTTTGACATTGCTGAGCTCACCGTGCGTTCTTTCTTTTTTTTTTCCATAAAAGATTTTTATTTATATAAGCAAAGAAAGAGTATACAAAGAATGCATTCCATTCACTCGATAAAGTCGCAACATTAACAGATTATTGGGTATACAGTCTTATGCCCTGTACACACGGTCGGATTTTCTGATGGAAAATGTGTGATAGGACCTTGTTGTCGGAAATTCCGACCGTGTGTAGGCTCCATCACACATTTTCCATCGGATTTTCCTACACACAAAGTTTGAGAGCAGGCTATAAAATTTTCCGTATATGCAAAATAATTCTGCACTGCCCGAAAAAAAGGAAATGAAAGCAGCTAACACGACCAACAAAGTACAAATGTGAAAAACAACAAAAAAGTGTAGCGCTAAACAATATCCAACATAAAACGACAATAAGCCCATCAGTATGCAGTGAAAGGGATCAACTGAATCTGAGAAATGAACCTAATGAATAGGTAGTCCTCATGTAGACATTATGACTAAACAATAAAAATGGGTAGTCCTTGTGAAAACATATTATGAACAGAAAATTTTCGGCATCCCAAATGCAGACCAGCTCACTCCCACCGAGAGATGAAAAGGCTTACCGGATAGGGTGGACCCAAAGGGGCATACGCCAAATAGGGTCAGATAAGGCTTGGGTGGTGAGTGGCTGTGTTAGGCTCAAAGAAGGATGTTATCTCGCGGATTGCTGTATCCCTCCAAGTAGCACCCGGGTCCTGAAGGGTGTGGGCAATCTCACGGATATGGATGGTCCTGTAGGTCCTAGAAGGGTGGGGTATTCCGTGGGTGAATCCCTCAAGGCAACATTCCGTGGACCAGGAGATGATGTTGTTAGGTAAGGAAAGAAAGGAAGGGCCACATAGTGTAAATCCGAAAACAAAGATTATTTACTTAAAATAAATAGATATACACTCACATATAGATCCAAAATATATAAAACAGCGCTGTGAAAAAATGGCGACAGTGGGGTCCTACCCGACGCGTTTCGTCCTCATAGACGTCGTCTGGGGGGTTCCCCCCACTGTAGCCAACCTAATATATATAGAAAATGCATCCATAATCATGGGAAACGGCTCCACGTTAGAAAAAACTTTACTTCCGGTATCGGCCAAAATGGCCGTCCGGCGTGCGTTCCAGGCGTGCGTACCATGCCTCCCTTCCATGTTATGTGATGAACCGGAAGTGTAGGAATGATCTAATCCAAAGGATAAAAAATGTATATATAATTGCCTAAATTTTGTCTTGTCAGACGAAATCTGACAAGAAGCCATATGATGTGCAGAGTGTAAAAAATTAGGTGCAGCGATGTGAGCACAGATCGAGAGAATGCCCCCGATACTGCGCGTGCGCAATATGTGTACAAAGAGAAAGGGAACGAATGGTCTCCTGTGTGTGGGCGTGACGACACAGAAAATGACGCTGCTGGGAGGAGCCTGAGTGAAAGGAATGGCACAGAGTCACTTGGGTTGTGCATGCGCAGTAGAGACAAAAGGGTACTCAGATATAATAGTGAGAGAAACTCCGCTGGTGCAATCGTGATGTCAGCGGACATAGCATAACCTAGAGACCGCAGTAAGGTGACATAGAAAGAGTTTCAAGGAGAGCCAAATGTCGTGCATGTGTGCTAAGAGGAGTGTGAAGACTTGAAAAGTGCATGAGTAAATAAAATGCACAAATGAAAACGCTAAAAATAAAAACGCTTAAATACATGAATAAAAAACGGCCACCTCATATGATGCACCGGCAATAAATCATGATGACTCAAAAGGTGAATGGTGACCCCCAATACACAAGTAAGGGGAACTGATGTGTAGTTATAAAGATGAACCTCTGAACAACAGGTGAACACCTTGATAAATGGATGGCAAAAATTAATGGAAAGAGCAATGGTAGAGCGGGCTCCCATGAAAATGTACATAGGACAATACGCCCATATATATAAACACAAATAAAAAATATAAAATACATTAATACACAGAATGATGAAATAAATTCCCACGGAAATGTACAAAGGACACTCCCTGTGGATAATAAATGCACCCTTGAGTGCGACCATTGTGTGTATGTGGAATGTAGACCAGTTAAAATAGGATAAAAATGTATAAGAAGCCAAACTAAGGCCAAAAACAAAAACAAAAACAAAAAGCGAAACCAAAAAACAGAAAGGAGAGAGTTTATCGCTTGGAGGTGGGTGTCAAGCTCTGTTAATAAAGGCATTGACATCCAACTCCACGTTAATACCTGATGGAAAAAGTGTATGGAGCTCGTGGATCCAGAAAGTCTCCAACCGTGATACACCCCTAGTCATGGCCCCACCCCTCCACGGGGGAACATATCGGTCTATTACTATGAATTGTGTTCCAGCAATCACCCGATTGTGATGTAACTTGTAGTGTCGGGGAACTGTGTGTTTAGTATCACCGCTCTTAATCAAGGCAATATGTTCCGCTACTCTTATGGCAAAAGAGCGAATGGTGCGGCCAACATATTGTTTTCCACAATGACATGTGATTAAGTAAACGATGTGGCTGGTGGTACAAGTACAGAAGCGTTTGATGGAGTATCGTTTCTGTGTGACTGATGAAGTAAACGATACAGTTTTCCTTCCTATGCCCGAATTGTGTTGACATACAATACATCTTCTACATGAGTAGAATCCCTCCATTTCATGGAAGAGTGGTTGACGTGTGGGGGGGTTGATGATGTTGGGGCGATTTTACTTTGTAAGGTAGGGGCACCCTTAAAAATGACTCTTGCCCTGTCGGGCAAGACAGTGCTCAAAACCCGATCATTCTTGAGGGTATCCCAATGCTTAGACATAATGGCTTTAACATGTTTATATTGATTGGAAAAAGCAGTCAAAAGAGACCACTTGAAGATCTCACTCTGTTCTTTTTTGGGCTTTTCAACAAGGAGTGACTCCCTATTGATCCCAAGGGCATGTTGAAACTCCCGATCTATAAGTTGGGAGTCATAGTTCTTATCTAACAACTTTGCCTTCAAAAGAGCAGATTGTGTTTTAAAGGCCTCAGTGCTAGAGCAATTTCTTCGTAATCTAAGAAATTGGCTTTTTGGAACTGAATCCAGCCAGGACCGGTGATGGCAACTATCTGGAGGTATGAAACTATTCCGGTCCGTGGTCTTAAAGTGAGTCTGAAAATGGAAACGGCCGTTACAGATCTCAATGTCTAGATCTAAAAAATTAATTTTTTGTTTACTAGCCGTGTAGGTCAGGGAAATGCCACGATCGTTGGTGTTAAGAAGTTCAAAGAATGAATCTAATGATTCGGCACTACCCTTCCATAGGAGGAGGATGTCGTCAATATATCGTGCCCACATGGTTAGAGAAGGGTCCCTATTGGTATAGACGACATCCTCCTCCCATTTGGCCATAAACAAATTGGCGAGGCTAGGGGCAAATTTAGCGCCCATAGCCACGCCACGCAGTTGATGATAGTATTGCTGGTCGAACCAGAAATAACTTCGCTTAGTAGCGAACTCCAATAGTTCCATGATGAAAGAGCATTGGAAGGAAGCAATGCTGGGCTCCTTCTCAAGAAAGTATCGGACAGCCTCTAGGCCCTTATCTTGGGGTATGCACGTATACAGGGAAGCCACATCGGCAGTGGCAATGATATGGTCACCCTGTAATTCTAAACTTTCAAGCATACGTATGGTGGCCCCTGTATCTTTCAGGTAAGAAGGCAAACGCCTTACAAGCGGCTGTAAATAAAAATCAATGTAACGGCCTATACGTGAAGTGACAGAGTCTATGCCACTCACGATAGGCCGGCCTGGGGGTTGAACTGGGTTCTTATGCACCTTAGGTAAATAATAAATAGTTGGAACCCTGGGTGCCAAGGGCACCAAAAAATGTTTCTCCTTTCTGTTTAGGATCACGTGGTCATAACCCTTCTTTATGATGACAGACAACTCTCTTTTATAGACGTAGGTGGGATTATTGGGCATTATTTTGTATGTATCCGGTTCGTTAAGAATCCTATACATCTCAGATACATAGTCCTTCTTATCTAAAACCACAATACCACCGCCCTTGTCCGCTGGACGAATCACAAGATCTTTTTGTGAGCACAGGGACTTCAAACCAGTGCTGGACAAGGAGTGGCGGTATGTACGTTTATCTGGAAGTTCAGATAGATCTTTGAGGACTAAGTCCCTGAACACACTAATGGCTGGCGCCATAGGGACTGACCAATGGTTTACATCTTGTGGTGAACTCTCTGTATTCACTCTGGTGAAGTCTTCTCTTGATTGTTGACTTTGACACACATACACCTACCTCCTGGAGAGTGTTCTTGATCTGGCCAACTGTTGTGAAGGGTGTTTTCTTGACCAGGGGAAGAATTCTTCGGTCATCCACCACAATTGTTTTCCGTGTTCTTCCAGGTCTTTTGACATTGCTGAGCTCACCGTGCGTTCTTTCTTTTTTTTTTCCATAAAAGATTTTTATTTATATAAGCAAAGAAAGAGTATACAAAGAATGCATTCCATTCACTCGATAAAGTCGCAACATTAACAGATTATTGGGTATACAGTCTTATGCCCTGTACACACGGTCGGATTTTCTGATGGAAAATGTGTGATAGGACCTTGTTGTCGGAAATTCCGACCGTGTGTAGGCTCCATCACACATTTTCCATCGGATTTTCCTACACACAAAGTTTGAGAGTAGGCTATAAAATTTTCCGACAACAAAATCCGTTGTCGGAATTTCCAATCGTGTGTACATAAATCTGATGCACAAAGTGCCACGCATGCTCAGAATAAATAAAGAGATGAACGCTATTTGCTACTGGCCCGTTTATAGTCCCAACGTACGTGTTTTACATCACAGCGTTCAGAACGATCGGATTTTCCGATAACTTTGTGTGACCGTGTGTATGCAAGACAAGTTTGAGCCAACATCCGTCGGAAAAAATCCTAGGATTTTGTTTTTGGAATGTCCGATCAATGTCCGACCGTGTGTACGGGGCATTAAGATACACTTTAGTATAACAGTCTGGTATGAGTCGACCAGGAGCAAGACTTGTGGATTAAACAAGGCGTAGTTAGGTGGAGGATCTCTTTTTCAATTTCACCCCCCCCCGCCAGGCCGCCAAGGGTAGGGGGCAGCCAGAAGGCTTTCACCAGGTGTTTGTAGTACACAATGTATAACCTGAGATGGCCTAATTGGCGACAGCAGGATAGGTGTAGGGAGGGAGGGAAAGGTGGGCATGTTAACGGTTGCGATCGAATTCAGGGCATTCGACCTTGAGGGAAAGAGAGGGATATAACCCTACTGTGGGTGAAAAAAGGGAGAATGGGGAAGATGAAGAGAAAGTGAGAGTGAGAGGGGGGAAAAGAGGGCAGAAGAGGTAGCCAGGAAGGGGGAACGAGGAGGGACTTGGTTGTGAAGAGAAGGAAGAGGGGGGATAGATATAAAATTAGCTATGGGAGGGGTGTAGAAAATGAGGGGGTGTTGGTAGATCGTTCTCGTGTGGTTCCGCCAGCCACCTCCCCCCGATTCTTCCGGTAGTCCAAGGAGGCCTAAAACTACATAAGCAAGTCCAATCTATGTAGCGTGTTGGCGGAAACGGTCTATAGTTGTGAAGTGATTCCAACATGCCCAAGTGGTTGTGAATTTATGTATCCTATCTTGGGAAATATGGATCAATTCTTCCATGTTTTTTATGTTTGAGATTCTTGACAACCATTTCCTAATTGTCGGGGCGTTTTTAGAACCCCAATGCATCGGTATGCAGAGCTTAGCTGCATTTACCATGTGCATGGCTAAGGATTTGTAATAGTTTTTTTCGATAAAGACGTGTGATGAAGGAGAAACTGAGCCAGAGAGTAATCTAGGGTAAATGTGGTGACATAGGATATGAGACTATGGACCTCTTTCCAGAAAGGTTGTATTTCCTCGCATTCCCACCAAATGTGGAACATGGTTCCAACTGACTTCTCACATCTCCAACATATGTTAGGGATGGTAGGGGAAATTTATGGAGGCGTGATGGAGTCCTATACCATCTGGTCGTCAGTTTGTAACAGTTTTCTTGAACAGCCACATTCATTGAGCCTTTGTGGCCGTATTCGTATACGGTGTTCCATTCCTCCTTGGTCAAAGATAGTTGTAGGTCTCTATTCCACGCTGAGGGATGTGGCTCGTGTTTGGTCTCCCCAGAAAGGAGGATGTATAATAGGGAAATAAGGTGTCTCTGTGGTGTTTTGCAGTGGCAGAGGTCTTCGAAGGGCGTGAGTTGTCTTGTCCAATTAGTTTGGTATGTGTGAGTCATGAGAAAGTGCCGTATTTGCCTATATGTCCAGAAGGGGAAAGTGGTGGTTTTAGAGATGGCTTTTGCCTTCTCTAGAGGGATAAGCCATCTTCAAAGGGCCATTCCTGGCGGAGAAAATGCTGGGAGTCACCTGGAGGAAAAGCAGAGTTACCTCTTAGAGTAGTTAAGGGTCCCGGGGTAGGAGCGAGTGTCCCAGAATGTGAAGCTTTTTTGAAAGCTAAGAGGGAGGGGTAGATAAGTGGGTGTGAGGAGATGTTTGGAGACCAGTGTTTGGAGGGTATCCAGGGGAGCAGGTGAAGAGGGTTGAATGTAAAGGGCTTTTCGAGATCTACCCATTTTTTTGTATGAGCGTGTATGTCCCAGTCAGCTATTATGGTGTGATGGCATGCCATATAGTACTTACATAAGTCTGGTAGGCCAATGCCTCCTTTGGTTTTATGGAGTGTGAGGCGGAAATATTTAATACGCGGTGGGGAGTTTTTCCATAAGAAGGCGGAGCAGGCTTTCTGATAGCTCGCAAAGAATTTTGGTGGTAGAAGGATTGGTACAGATTGAATTAAGTATAGAATGCGAGGGAGAATTATCATTTTAATAAGAGCTGAACGGCCAAACCAGGAAACGTCCAGTCCCATCCAGTCCCTCAGGTGTTTTTGAGCTGTGAGTAAGGCAGCGTGGAAATTTTTCATGTAAAGATCCGAGAGATGGAATGGGATCTGAATTCCAAGGTATGTGATCGTCTCCTTCTCCCACTTAAAGGGAAAGGAGTCTTGACAATGGATTACTTCTTGCGGCGGGAGGGATATGTTTAGGGCCTGAGATTTTGCGTGATTTTGAGACTGGACAATATACCGAAGGTTTCAATATCTTTAAGGAGGTTGGGAAGCGAGGTTCGGGGGGAAGTCAAAGAAAGTAAGACGTCATCCGCGAAAGCTGCGACTTTGTATTCCCTTCCTTTTACATTCACTCCCTGTATGTTAGGATTGTTTCATAGCCTATTATTAAAGGGTTCAAGAGTTAATATATATATTAGGGGGGGATAGGGGGCAGCCCTGGCGTGTGCCATTGGAGATGGAGAAGACGCTCGACAGGTGGTCGTTGACCCTTACAGCCGCAGTGGGACCAGAATACAGGGACATTATATGTGCTAGCACGCAAGTCTCTAGGCCCAGGGCCATGAGTACCTCGCGCATGTAGTCCCAGGCCACCCTGTCGAACGCCTTCTCTGCATCCAGGGAAAGAAAAAAGCCTTGCGATTTTGAGGATGTCAGCCAGTGTTGAATGTTTAAAGTGCGTATGGTGTTGTCCCTGGCCTCCCTGCCAGGGACAAACTCCACTTGGTCTGTGGAAATAATGCCAGGTACTAGAGGAAGCAACCTTTTAGCTAGCATTTTCGCATAGAGCTTGATGTCCACATTTAGAAGGAAGATTGGTCTATAGCTGGCTACTTGGGCGGGGTCTTTTCCTTCCTTGGGGATAACAGATATATGGGCCGATAACATTCTACTTGGGAGCATGCGAGGGTCTGATTGCGTTGAAGGTCGAGAGAAGCTTTGGAGAAAGAATATCAGCGAACAGTTTGTAATACTGGAGGGTGAAGCCGTCCAGTCCTGGGCTCTTACCCAGTTTCATTTGCTTAATGGCAATATCCAATTCTTCTCCCAAAAGAGGGCATTCCATCTCCTGGACCTGTTGGGGGGTTAATGCTTTTGGTCTATATTGGGCTAGGAAGTCTCTGATGTTATTAGTGCGGATTTCAGCGGAAGTCTGGTTTGAGTGGCAGGGTTGTAGGTTATAAAGTTTTGAGTAGAACTTCTCGAATTCACCTGCGATGTCCTCATTTTTGGCTAGAAGCGTTCGCCATGCATCGCGTATGTGGTGTATTCTAGACTAGGGTTTGAAGGCCTGGACCGAATGGGCAAGTAGGCGGCCGCATCTATTTCCATGTTCATAGAAGATCCTCTGGCCCAGAACATACCAACGCTTAGAGAGTATGCCCAATTCCTCCAAAAGTGAGGAACGGGCTTTAGTTAATTCCCGAAGGGTAGACTGTGCACAAGTCTGTTTGTGTGTTAGTTCTAACCATTTAATAGTTTTTGTTAAGGCGTTCATCTTTGCTTGGGATTCTTTTTTGTATTTTGTGGATAAGGCCAGTAGTTCACCTCTAATCACACATTTTTGTGCTTCCCAGAAGGAGATAGGAGACATATATGGGGGGGTGTTTTCTGCAAAGTACAAGCAGATGCGTTCACGTAAGTGGTCAACAACCACAGGGTCTTTTAAAAGGGAGGGATTGAGACGCCAAATTTTTGTTCTAGTGGAAGTTTCAGGAAAGGAGAGTGAGATAGTAATCGGGTGGTGATCGGAAAGAAACATAGGTTCTATAGTGGATTGTTGTAAGCAGGGTAGGTCTGTTTGGGAAAGGAAAAAATAGTCAATCCTGGAATATTTCTGGTGGGGGGCTGAAAAGAAGGTGTAGTCTTTGACAGAGGGGGATAAGATTCGCCAGGCATAATGTAAGGTAAATTTCTGGAGCTCAATTTTAATTTGGCGGAGGGCTTTATAGGGTAGATTAGATGTGCTCGAGGAGGAATCGAGGATCGGGTTCAAGGGGACATTAAAATCCCCTCCAAGAAGTACCATTCCCTGCTGGAAAGACGATAGAAGTTCACAGGTCTTCCTAAAGAAGGTAACGTGATGTTCGTTGGGACAGTAGATATCGGCCAGTGTTATTGGTTTTGAGGCGTACATGCCTTAAAGAAAGATGAACCTACCGTCAGGGTTGACAAGAGAATCAAGAAGGTGAAAATCTACGTGTCTAGATACTAGGATAGAGACCCCTTTAGTCTTGGATGTCGGGTTAGTGGCCTGAAAAGCAGATTGGTATGTATAATTGGATAATTTAGGTACAGAATCCGAACGGAAGTGCGTTTCTTGTAAGTAAATGAAGTGGGCCTTGTGTTTCATGAGCGAGGATAACACTTGTGTTCTCTTTTCCAGGAGATTAAGGCCTTTCGTGTTTAGTGATATACATTTTAAGGTTAGGAGGGTTGAGGCAAGTAACTTACTTTGCATGATGAAAAGTAGATGAGGCGTCAAAATTTAAGTGCAGGGGTGTCTGATAGGTGAGTGAACTGGAACTGGGGGGGAGAGGCAATTGAGTGGGGGCGGAACCACAAGAGAAGGAATCACTTGGTATAGGGGGTGAAGAGGGAGAGGGGAAGAAGGGGCGTATATAGAGTTTGCTGGGGATGACAGGAAGGGGGGAGCTAAACCTTGGGGGTGGGAGAGTAGAAAAAGCAGAAAGAAATAGTATGGGAGAGACCAAAGGGTGGGAATAGAGAAGAAATACCAGAGGTGGTGGTAGGTTAACTACTCCACCTAAAGAGGGAAATGCTGAGGGTGTCAGCCGAGGTCCACGAGGACCACTGTATGGGGACGAAAAGAGAGACGGAGATCCCAAGATCTCTGCGAGCCGGGGAGCGAGAAATGAAGAGTTGAAATTGAGCTTTAATGTGGTGGGGAGCCATCTAAACAAAGTAGCATAAGATTGATTCTTAATCAAGGTAAAAAACATAAAGGCAATAACGTTAACAATAACAGTAACAATAATTCAGCCATCGGGTAGCTTTGCCCCAGTAAATATGAGCACTCCAATGAGGCAGAACGCTCAGTACAACTTCAGCATACAGGGATGGACAATTGTACATCCTAAAGGTAAGTAGAGCAGCCTAAACAACAAAAAAAAAAGGGGGGGTGGGGAAAGGAGGAGGGAAAGAGGGGGGATGGGAGAGGAGGAGGGAAAGAGGGGGGGAGGGGAGAGGAGGAGGGAAAGAGGAGGAGGGGGGAGAGGAATGGGGAGGAGGAGGGGGGAAGGAAGGGGAGGGGAAAGAGGGGGAACGGGGAAAGGGGGAGGGAAAGAGGGGGGAAAAGAGGGGGGGGAGGGGAGGGTGTTGGATAGAGAATACGGAGAGGGTTGGAGGAGTTTAGGAGTCCTGGGAGAACCTGGGATAACCTACAATACTACCGCAGTGATGTGATCTTGCAGACAGTAGAGGCCCACCAGAAACCTAGAGTGCGTTAAGTACATTTTTTGATGTTTAATCGTCGCTTAAGATAATAAGGATGGTATCCCAAGAACCAGGGGGAACGTATTGTCTCTGATGTTGTCACCTGAAAGAGTGGCGATTAGGGATGAGCTTCGTGTTCGAGTTGAACCCATGTTCGACTCGAACATCATCTGTTCGCCCGTTCACCGAATTGCGAACGATATGGTCTGTTCGCGCCAAATTTGTGTGGCGCGTCACGGTCCATAATTCACTGCGACATCTCAGTGCATTGCTGGCTGATGATTGGCCAAGCATGCACTATGACCCGCATGCTTGGCCAATCACAGCGCCGTCTGAACAGAGAGCCATAATTGGCCAAAGCCTTTGGCCAATTATGGCTCAGGGGATTTAGTACACGCCCCACACTATATAAGGCCGCCTACACGGCGGCCCTGCGTAGTGTGTGTTCCGGCATTGAAAGAGATAGATAGAGAGACAGTGTAATTTGATTTAAGTTAGATAGATTAGACAGGACAGTCAGTGAGTTAGCTGCACTTACAGTGTATTGTGTATATATATGCATCCCAGGTGTTGTATATATATATATATATATATATATATATATATATATATATATATACACACTGTACTCAGTTTAGTTAGATCCGATCCTATCACTACCGCAGACAGCTAAATAAGCTACAAGTTAGATTTTTGCGAGCTCTGCACAGTGTTCACCTAAAGCTACCTGTAGAAGGTTGGTGGTGTTTTCCTGAACCTATCACTACCGCAGGCAGCTAAATAAGCTACAAGTTATTTTTTTGTGTGCTCTGCACAGTGTTCAATTAAAGCTACCTGCAGAAGGTTGGTGGTGTTTTCCTGATCCTATCACTACCGCAGGCAGCTAAATAAGCTACACGTTAGTGTAGTGCATCCTCTAAACAGTGTTCAGCTAAAACTACAAGTTAGTGTAGTGCACAGTGTTCAGCTAAAGCTACAAGTTAGGGTAGTGCGTCCTCCTCACAGTGTTCAGCTAAAGCTACAAGTTAGTGTAGTGCGGCCTCCTCACAGTGTTCAGCTAAAACTACAATTAGTGTAGTGCGATCTCTGCACAGTATTCAGATAAAGCTACAAGTTAGTGTAGTGCATCCGCTGAACAGTGTTCAGCTAAAACTACAAGTTAATGTAGTGCGAACTCTGCACAGTGTTCAGATAAAGCTACAAGTTAGTGTAGTGCGTCCTCTGAACAGTGTTCAGCTAAAACTACAAGTTAGTGTAGTGCAACCTCTGCACAGTGTTCAGTTAAAGCTACCTGCAGAAGGTTGTTGATGTTTTCCTGATCCTATCACTACCGTAGGCAGCTAAATAAGCTACAAGTTATTTTTTTGCGAGCTCTGCACAGTGTTCACCTAAAGCTACCTGCAGAAGGTTGGTGGTGTTTTCCTGATCCTATCACTACCGCAGGCAGCTAAATAAGCTACAAGTTAGTGTAGTGCGTCTTCCTCACAGTGTTCAGCTAAAACTACAAGTTAGTGTTGTGTGACCTCTGCACAGTGTTCAGCTAAAACTACAAGCTAGTGTAGTGCGTCCTCCTCAAAGTGTTCAGTTAAAGCTAAAAGTTAGTTTAGTGTGACATCTGCACAGTGTTCAGCTAAAGCTACAAGTTAGGGTAGTGCATCCTCTGCACAGTGTTCAGCTAAAGCTACAAGTTAGTGTAGTGCATCCTGTGAACAGTGCTCAGCTAAAACTACAACTTAGTGTAGTGCGACCTCTGCACAGTGTTCAGCTAAAGCTACAAGTTAGTGTAGTTTGTCATGTGAACAGCGTTCAGCTAAAACTACAAGTTAGTGTAGTGCATCCTCCTCACGGTGTTCAGCTAAAACTATAAGTTAGTGTAGTGCAACCTCTGCACAGTGTTCAGCTAAAGCTACAAGTTAGTGTAGTGCATCCTCTGAACAGTGTTCAGCTAAAACTACATTAGTGTAGTGTGACCTCTACCTGTAGAAGGTTGTTGGTGTTTTCCTGATCCTATCACTACCGCAGGCAGCTAAATAAGCTACAAGTTCGTTTTTTGCGAGCTCTGCACAGTGTTCAGCTAAAAATACCTGTAGAAGGTTGGTGGTGTTTTCCTGATCCTATCACTACCGCAGGCAGCTAAATAAGCTACAAGTTAGTTTTTTGCGAGCTCTGCACAGTGTTCAGCTAAAGCTACCTGTAGAAGGTTGGTGGTGTTTTCCTGATCCTATCACTACCGCAGGCAGCTAAATAAGCTATAAGTTAGTGTAGTGCGTCCTCCTCACAGTGTTCAGCTAAAACTACAAGTTAGTGTAGTGCACAGTATTCAGCTAAAGCTAAAAGTTAGGGTAGTGCGTCCTCCTCACAGTGGAGCAAAATATTACAGCGCGCACATGCAAAAAAGACACTCCTCACAGTGTTCAGCTAAAACTACAAGTTAGAGTAGTGCGACCTCTGCACAGTGTTCATCTAAAGCTACAAGTTAGTGTAGTGCGTCCACTGAACTGTGTTCAGCTAAAGCTACAAGTTAGTGTAGTGCGTCCTCCTCACAGTGTTCAGCTAAAACTACAAGTTAGTGTAGTGCGACCTCTGCACAGTGTTCAGCTAAAGCTACCTGTAGAAGGTTGTTGGTGTTTTCCTGATCCTATCACTACCGCAGGCAGCTAAATAAGCTACAAGTTCGTTTTTTGCAAGCTCTGCACAGTGTTCAGTTAAAGCTACCTGTAGAAGGTTGGTGGTGTTTTCCTGATCCTATCACTACCGCAGGCAGCTAAATAAGCTACAAGTTAGTTTTTTGTGAGCTCAGCACAGTGTTCAGCTAAAGCTACCTGTAGAAGGTTGGTGGTGCTTTCCTGATCCTCTCACTACCGCAGGCAGCTAAATAAGCTACAAGTTATTTTTTTGCGAGCTCTGCACAGTGTTCAGCTAAAGCTACCTGCAAAAGGTTGGTGGTATTTTCCAGATCCTATCGCTACCGCAGGCAGCTAAATAAGCTACAAGTTAGGGTAGTGCGTCCTCCTCACAGTGTTCAGCTAAAACTACAAGTTAGTGTAGTGCGACCTCTGCACAGTGTTCAGCTAAAGCTACAAGTTAATGTAGTGCGTCCACTGAACAGTGTTCAGCTAAAGCTACAAGTTAGTGTAGTGCGTCCTCTGAACAGTGTTCATCTAAAACTACAAGTTAGTGTAGTGCGACCTCTGCACAGTGTTCAGCTAAAGCTACCTGTAGAAGGTTGTTGGTGTTTTCCTGATCCTATCACTACCGCAGGCAGCTAAATAAGCTACAAGTTTGTTTTTTGCAAGCTCTGCACAGTGTTCAGTTAAAGCTACCTGTAGAAGGCTGGTGGTGTTTTCCTGATCCTATCACTACCGCAGGCAGCTTAATAAGCTACAAGTTAGTTTTTTGTGAACTCTGCACAGTGTTCAGCTAAAGCTACCTGTAGAAGGTTGGTGGTGCTTTCCTGATCCTCTCACTACCGCAGGCAGCTAAATAAGCTACAAGTTAGTTTTTTGCGAGCTCTGCACAGTGTTCAGCTAAAGCTACCTGCAGAAGGTTGGTGGTGTTTTCCAGATCCTATCACTACCGCAGGCAGCTAAATAAGCTACAAGTTAGGGTAGTGCGACCTCTGCACAGTGTTCAGCTACAGCTACAAGTTAGTGTAGTGCGTCCTCTGAACAGTATTCAGCTAAAGCTACAAGTTAGTGTAGTGCGTCCTCTGAACAGTGTTCAGCTAAAGCTACCTGTAAAAGGTTGGTGGTATTTTTCTGATCCTATCACTACCGCAGGCAGCTAAATAAGCTACAAGTTAGTTTGTTTTTTGCGAGCTCTGCACAGTGTTCACCTACAGCTACCTGTAGAAGGTTGGTGTTTTTTTCCTGATCCTATCACTACCGCAGGCAGCTAAATAAGCTACAAGTTATGTTTTTGAGAGCTCTGCAGTGTTCACCTAACGCTACCTGTAGAAGGTTGGTGGTCTTTTCCTGATCCTATCACTACCGCAGGCAGCTAAATAAGCTACAAGTTAGTTTTTTGCGAGCTCTTCACAGTGTTCAACTAAAGCTACCTGTAGAAGGTTGGTGGTGTTCTCATACTACAGGCAGGCAGTTCATTTTGCTAGCTGCAGTATCAGTATATATATATATATATATATATATATATATATATATATATATATATATATATATATATCCCAGCTTAGTGCAGCTACAGGCCATTAGTATGACTGGAAGGCCAACAAGGAGAGGCAGACAGTCACAAGCCAATAAAAGAGGGCAAGCAGGCTCTGTGTCTAGAGGCAACAGTGCTGGTCATGGAGACGGTGCATCCTCATCAGCACGTGGCCGTGGGACACGCTTGGCCTTTTTTTCGGCAGCTGGACGTGTTGAGCCGCAACATGCAGAAGACTTGGTCGAGTGGATGACCAAGCCGTCCTCATCCTCCTCTTCCTCTCTCACCCATGCTCAGGGTACTTTGTCTGGCAAAGCAGCTGCCAACGTGGCCTCTTCCCTCGGCTCAATGGCATCAGTGACTCCTTCCCTAGCCCCACTATGTCCTCCTGAGGAGTCCCCTGAACTGTTTGACCACAGTGTTGGGTACATGCTCCAGGAGGATGCCCAGCATTTAGAAGGCTCTGATGATGATACTGAGCTAGATGAAGGCAGTAACGTGAGCACGGACAGAGGGGGTCCCCAAGAAGGACAGCAATCTGGCAGTCATGCTCCCCCTGCTGCAGCATACTGCCAGGTTTGCTCCAGTGAAGAGGAGGGAGGGGATGAAGAGATCACTGACTCAACCTGGGTGCCTGATGGGAGAGAGGAGGAGGAGGAGGCACATCACCAACGAGGCATATGCCCTTCAGGGGCCAGCCTAAGGGCAGCACACTGACTGCATCACACCCCAAAGCTCCGCATGTGCAGGGCGCTGCCGTCTCTGCGCGTTTTTCCAAAAGTTCTTTGGTGTGGGCCATTTTTGAGATGAGTGCATCAGATCGCACCGCTGCTATTTGCAACATATGTCTCAAGCGTATCTTGCGTGGCCAAAACATCTCCCGCTTGGGCACTACATGCTTGACCAGACATATGTTGACCTGCCATGCAGTTTGTTGGCAAGCATATCTAAAAGACCCACACCAAAGAACAAAGAGGACCTCTCCTTGCTCCTCATCAGTTGAGATCTCCAACCCCACTATACCTTCAGTCCTCTCTGAGACTGCACTGAGAGGAATGAAGGTGTAGAATTAGGTGTGTCACAGCCAAGTACTTGTGGGCAATCTGTTTTCGGTATACCGATGTCAGAATGTATCAGGTAAATTTTCCTGCCCCAGCTGCTGCACCGCCAAAAGAAGTTCGCTCCCAGCCATCCACATGCCCAGCGGTTGAATGCTAGCTTGGCAAAATTGCTAGCACTTCAACTTCTGCCTTTTCAGTTGGTAGACTCTGCCCCCTTCCATGAGTTTGTGGAATGTGCGGTTCCTCAGTGGCAGATACCCAAACGCCACTTTTTCTCATGGAAGGCAATTCCGGCTCTCTACCAGCATGTGGAAGTTAATGTGAATGCCTTGCTGGACAGGGCGGTCAGCGGTAAGGTGCATATTAACGCTGACTCATGGTCCAGCAGGCATGGACATGGACGTTACCTAAGTTTCACTGCACATTGGGTGACTCTGCTGGCAGATGGGAAGGATGCAGGACAAGGTACAGTAGTGTTGGAGGTTGTTCCGCCACCATGCCTCCAAAATCTCACTACCAATGATTGTGACACACCTCTCTCCTCCACCTCCTCCTCTTCTTCTTCCTCCATGGCCTCTTCCTGTGCTTGGTCCTCGGAACCAGCGGTGCTCCGTAGCCGTTCAAGGGGCTACGCAAGTATGCAGGTCAAAAGATGCCATGCGGTGCTTGAGCTGGTGTGCTTGGGGGACAGTAGCCACACTGGGGCAAAGGTTCTGTCAGCTCTGCAGGGGCAGGTTCAGAGATGGTTGACGCTACACCAACTTAAGCCAGGAATGGTGGTTTGTGACAATGGCACCAACCTCCTCTCTGCCCCCCGACAGGGACAAATGACCCATGTGCCCTGTTTGGCTCACGTCCTTAACTTGGTGGTGTAGCAGTTCTTGGGCAGGTACCCAGGCTTACAGGATGTCCTGAGGCAGGCCAGGAAAGTCTGTGTGCATTTCCGCCGATCATATAATGCCAGTGCTCGGCTGGCGGACCTCCAAAAGGAGTTTAACCTGCCCAAGAACCGCCTAATCTGTGACATGCCCACCAGGTGGAACTCAACGTTGGCCATGCTGCAGCGGCTGCACACGCAGCAGAGGGCCATCAATGAGTACCTGTGTGACTATGGCACCAGGACAGGGTCAGGGGAGCTTGTTTTTTTTTCCCCACGCCAGTGGGCCATGATCGTAGATGCATGCACTGTCCTGTCACCATTTGAGGAGGCCACAAGGATGGTGAGCAGTGACAGTGCATGCATCAGTGACACTGTCCCCCTTGTCCACCTGTTGGAGCACACGCTACATGGAATAATGGACAGGGCATTTGAGGCAGAGCAGAGGCAGGAAGAGGAGGACATCCTTAGCTCTCAAGGCCCCCTTTATCCAGACAGTGTTCCTGCGTGCCCGCTGATCACACAGGAAGAGGACGAGGAGGAGGAGGATGAGGAGGAGGAGGAGGATTGTGTCAGTATGGAGGTGGAGCATGGCACTCAACATCAGCAGCAGTCTTTAAGGGATCAGTCCCAAGAAACACATGGACTTGTACGTGGCTGGGAGGAAGTGGCTGCGGACCATATCGTCCTTAGTGACCCAGAGGACTCTGGACCGAATGACGCAGAAAACCTACGCTGCATGGCCTCCCTGATCCTGCAAAGCCTGCGTAAGGATCCTCATATTCGTGGAGTGAAGGAGAAGGACCAATACTGGCTGGCAACCCTCCTTGATCCACGTTACAAGGGTAAGGTTGCGGACCTTATCTTGCCATCGCAAAGGGAGAAGAGGAGGAAACATCTTCGGGAAGCCTTGCAGAAAGGTCTGTGCAATGCATTCCCAGAGACTGGGAGGTTACAACGTGTTGCTGAGGCTTCGGTTAGTCAAAGAAGGAGCGGTGGAGAAGGTGGCCGTCTGACCGATGCATTCAGACAATTTCTTGGTCCGCAGCCCCAAGGTATGATCGGTTCCAGCAACCATTGCCAGCGTCTGTTTTACATGGTGCAGGAATACCTAGGGGCAAGATCTGAGTTGGACACCTTTCCTACTGAAAATCCTCTGGGTTACTGGGTCTTGAGGATGGATCACTAGCCAGAGCTTGCACAGTATGCAATTGAGCTACTGGCCTGTCCTGCATCCAGCGTTCTTTTGGAACCCACATTCAGTGCTGTTGGAGGCTTTGTAACTGATCACAGGGTGCGTCTGTCCACCGACTCGATCGATCGACTGACCTTCATAAAAATGAATCAGTCTTGGATCACCGCCAGTTACCAAGCACCTGATGCTGATTTAACCGAATAATTTTTTTTTGAAATCTCTGATCCCTTCAAAGACTGCCTATGCTGATGCTGAGTGACTATCTTGAGTAATTATCCTCTTCCTCCTCAATGATCATGCTGATAGCTTGTAAGAACATTTTTGGTTCTGGGCACCGCCCCCAGTGCCTAAGGCCCAATTTTTCCAACTAGAGTATCTGTGAGTGGTTGCAGTGTTGTGACACCAGCACCAGTGCTTAAGGCCCAATTTTTCAGCCCCTGTTTAACAGGGGCGTGTAATTACAATTTTTGATGCAATACTTTGCAGCAGGGCTCGTTTCTGCGTTCCAACTAGAGTATCTGTGAGGGGTTGCAGTGTTGTAGCACCAGCACCAGTGCCTTGGACAAAATTTTTCAGCCCCTGTTTAACAGGGGCATGTAATTACAATTCTTGATCTAATATTTAACAGCAGGGCCCTGGGAGGGCTTACAGTGTTGTGGCCACAACAAAACCTAAGGCCCAAATTTCTGCTGAGTATATAGGGCAGGCCCCTACTTTCAAACATCCAACTTACAAACTACTCCTACTTGCAAACGGAAGGAGACAACAGGAAGTGAGATGAAATCTACCCCTAGGAAGGGAAATTCTCTCCTGTAAGTGTTAATATGGGAAAAACATTTCTCCTTTCCATTGATGCTTTATCACCAATCCTTGTTTCACAAAAAAACCCAAATTTTCAAAAAACATTTGTCATTGGGACAAAAAGTGATGTGAAATCTTCTTAAGAGGGGCACAGACAGCAAAACAAATGTCACAGGGGTGATAACCCTTCCCTATGTTTTCCAAAAAGCTTAAAATAGATTTTTTGGCTGGAGCTAAACACGTTAAAAATGTACCAGTTCAAAATTACAGATTCTACTTAGCAACAAACCTACAGTCCCTGTCTTGTTTGCATCGCCTGTATACTGCTGTTCAGAGTACAGAGCCTGTATACTGCTGTTTCCTTTTTTAATTTGGGTGCGGGGTTCCCCTTTATATCCATACAAGACCCAAAGGGCCTAGTAATGACTGGGGGGTAACCATGCCGTTTGTCTCACTGATTTTCATCCATATTGCCAGGACCCGACATTAAATTAAACCCGCAAGCAGTTTTAAATGACTTTTTTTCCTTTAAAAATGACATTTTTTGCAGGGACTGTTCTAAGCACGGGAAACACGCGCCACTTTACAGGCATACTATAGACACCCCCCAGGTATAATATTTAAAGGAATATTTCACTTTTTTTTTTTTTTACTTTAAGCATCATTAAAATCACTGTTACCGAAAAAACGGCCATTTTTAAAAGTTTTTTTTGCATTGATACATTTCCCCTGGGGCAGGACCCAGGTCCCCAAACCCTTTTTAGAACAATACCATGCAAATTAGCCTTTAAAATGAGCACTTTTGATTTCGAACATTTGAGTCCCATAGACGTCAATGGGGTTCTAACGTTTGTGCGAATTTTCGGTCCGTTCGCAGGTTCTGGTGCAAACCGAACCAGGGGGGTTTTCGGCTCATCCCTAGTGTCGATATCTCAGAGGTATAGAATTACCTACACTCCCTAAATAGCTGTGTGGATGGCTTTGCATTATAAATTGGGTGTTAGCGCTGATTGGTAATTAGTAAGATGAAGGTAATAGATTAAGCATTGCCTGTCAGTCCCCTTTAGGTTCCCAAGATACCACATACCCCTAGTATCCATCAGAGCCTCATAGACATGCATGTTACGTTGTAGAGGGCTGGAAGCCCAACCTGTTTGTAGCAAGATTGTACCAAAGTTATTGGAAACTTCCATGAGGAGCACCGCTATGTGTGAACCGACCCATAGTGCAAATTATTCACGTGTTGTGGGTACATTAAGAATGGAGAAAAATCTTCTAAGGGTAGCGTCTTGTACTAAGCATGATGATTGTTGCTTCCATGTTATTTTGGCTGAGGTTGAGGATGCAAGGTAGAAGAATGTTAGAGTCAGCAGAGATCCAGTACAGTTCAACTGCTATAGGAAAACACCTTGTATGCTTAGAGCAGGAGACACGACAACTTAACTCATGCAATGGGCATTCAGTTTGTGGGAGACGTATGGTAACATTAATGTCGCCAAAATCTTACCATGTTACAAGAGAGATACATGTGGGTATTTATATCCTGGATGACTTTAATTATTGGGTCAGGGTACCTTACATGGGTGGAATTCGATCGCATCAGAATGCTCTGTGATGGAAGTCTCAACTTCAAAATTTGTGTAGGGTTCGGAAAGCGAGATGTCCCAGTTTCCGGCATATACAGGCAAGGGGGGGAAGAGGAAGGTGATAGGATGACTGGAGGAGTTAAACTGAGGGGGGAAAGGTAAATAAAAGGCAACAATAGCACTTACATGTATGTGCTAGTCCATGGCTGAATAGAGAAACGTGTCCTTATGCAGCAAAGCAGTCTTTCTTCGTGGAAGGTGATAAGGGAGATCCCAGCTGCGGTGGTAGAGGTTCTGGCGGGAGGAGCCGGCATTCGGTGAAGGCTGATCTGCTCTTTGTTTGCGGGATCAGTGGCGTTAAGCTTTCGGTGATGGGTTTAATGAAACCGGGAGCCACGGTTCTGGGGGGAAATAGAAAGTATACCAGTCCGGAAGTTCTACACGTGGGAGATCAAGTTGTTCGCAGTGCATCTGGAGGTCTTCTGGCGTGCGGAGTATAGCAGAGCGCCCTCTGGAGGATGCTGACAAGGCAAAAGGAAATTTCCAGCGATACTGTATGTTCCGTGTGCGCAGTATCTCCAGCAGGGGGTGTAGAGCTCTCCTGTTCTGCAGCGTGATCTGTGATAGATCCTGAAAGAGTTTTATCTCCGTGCCATTGTAGTGAATGTGTCCTCTTTCTCTGGCCTTGCGGAGAATTTCCTCTTTCAGTGGAAAATTGACTATGCAGCAAATCACATCTCTGGGAGGTTCATTCTCCCAGGGTTGAGGGTGAAGAGCACGATGAGCTCTTTCCACCTCAATAGGAGAGTCAGCAGGGCGATCAATCAGGTCATTAAAGATTGCACAGAGAGTTTGGTGGAGATTTCCCGGGTCGCCATTCTCAGGGATACCCCGCACTCTGATATTATGTCTTCTACCTCGGTTGTCGAGGTTCTCGACGTGCCTGTGGAGGTCAAGAAGATGGGGTAGCTGGGAATCATAATTGTGTTGTACCTGACGAATGGCTGCAGCATGGGTCTGTATTGTCTGTTCCACATCGCCAGTCCGGTGCACTGAAGCTTGTATGTCTGATCGAAGATCAGCAATGGCAGCTGTAAAAGTGTTTTTAATATCAGAGGCGATCTTCTCCAAGTCAAATAGGCTGGGGGGTTGTGTATGGTCTGCGGTAGGCATAACTCCCCCCGCCGTTGAGGGACTGGGATCAGTGTTAAGTGAGCTCGGTATCTGGGCCTGCAGGGCCGCGTATGCAGACGTGCGCTGGGTCCAAAAAAGCTCCGGTATATTTCTGCTGAGTTGTGTGCCGGATTCCATGGCAGCGCGGGAAGTGGAGGAGCTCCGGGTGGTCCTGTTCATGATGTTTGGGGAGAGAATCGGCAATATCAGCTTCCCACTAGGCTAGTATCGGTCCCCGGGTCGCAGGAGCTAGGAGGTTAAGCTGCCATCTTGGTCTCCATCCAGGCCATGCCCCCGTCGCGTTCTTTCTTTTTAAGGATGTTCCAAACAGTTGATTTGGCCACACCTAATGTTTTTGCTATCCCTCTGATGGGTTTGTTTTGTTTTTTCAGCCTAACGATGGCTTGCTTCACTGATAGTGACAACTCTTTGGATCTCATATTGAGAGTTGACAGCAACAGATTCTAAATGCAAATAGCACACTTGAAATGAACTCTGGACCTTTTATCTGCTCCTTGTAAATTGGATAATGAGGGAATAATACACACCTGGCCATGGAACAGCTGAGCAGCCAATTGTCCCATTACTTTTGGTCCCTTAAAAAGTGGGAGGCACATATACAAACTGTTGTAATTCCTACACCATTCACCTGATTTGGATGTAAATACCCTCAAATTAAAGCTGAAAGCCTGCAGTTAAAGCGCATCTTGTTTGTTTCATTTCAAATCCATTGTGGTGGTGTATAGAGCCAAAAAGATTAGAATTGTGTCGATGTCCCAATATTTATGGACCTGACTGTATAACCATGCCATGTTTGAACAATATATAATTTAGTGACAATGTTGTGTAAAAAAAATATATATATAATTTTTCCAAAACTTGTGGCAAAATATAAAATATTCCATGGACTCAACATTCCTATCAGCAAATAGCTTGAGGTGTCTACTTTCCAAAATGGGGTCATTTGGGGGGGTTTTGTGCTATTTGGGCTATTCATGGCCTTCGAAACTGTGATAGGTAGTAAGGAAGTGAAATCACCATTTTACACACTAATGTCCCGTACACACGGTCGGACTTTGTTTGGACATTCCGACAACAAAATCCTAGGAATTTTTCCGACGGATGTTGGCTCAAACTTGTCTTGCATACACACGGTCACACAAAGTTGTCAGAAAATCCGATCATTCTGAACGCGGTGACGTAAAACACGTACCTCGGGACTATAAACGGGGCAGTGGCCAATAGCTTTCATCTCTTTATTTATTCTGAGCATGCGTGGCACTTTGTCCGTCGGATTTGTGTACACACGATCGGAATTTCCGACAACGGATTTTGTTGTCGGAAAATTTTATAGCCTGCTCTCAAACTTTGTGTGTCGGAAAATCCGATGGAAAATGTGTGATGGAGCCTACACATGGTCGGAATTTCCGACAACAAGGTCCTATCACACATTTTCCGTCGGAAAATCCGACCGTGTGTACGGGGCATTAGAATGCCTGAAGGTTGTGATTGGTTTTTGGGGTCCTGTACACGGCTATGCTCCAAAAAAGCCTCACACATGTGGTATCCCCGTACTCAGGAGAAGCAGCAAAATGTATTTTGGGGTGCCATTCCACATATGCCCATGGCATGTTTGAGCAATATATCATTTAGTGACAACTTTGTGCTATCTTGGCATTTTATGGCCTTCAAAACTGTGATAGGTAGTGAGGAGTGAAATAAAACATTTACACCCTTATGCCCCATACACATGATCAGAAATTCTGCCAGCAAAAGTCGGATGTGAGCTTTTGTTCAGAAATTCCGACTGTGTGTATGCTCTATCGGACCTTTGCTGGCAGAACTCCATCCAGTAAAAGATTGAGAGCAGGTTCTCTATTTTTCGGTCAGAAAAACTTCCTATCTGAAAATGCGTTTGTATGCAATTCGGACGCACAAAAAATCATGCATGTTTGGAAACAATTTGATGCATGCTCAGAAGCATTGAACTTCATTTTCTCAGCTCGTCATAGTGTTGTTCGTCACCGCGTTCTTGATGGTCGAAAGTTCAGAGAGCTTTTGTGTGACCGTGTGTGTGCAAGGCAAGCTTCAGCGGAATTCCTCTATTCAAGTTTTTTTTCTGGCGGAATTTCTGACTGTGTGTATGGGGCATAAGAGATAAAATGTAATTTTTTTGTTGTTGTCATTTTTCAATCACTTGTGGCAAAAAATAGAATATTCAATGGGCTCAACATGCCTCTCAGCAATTTCCCTGGGGTGTCTACTTTCCAAAATGGTGTCATTTGGGGGGTTTGTACTGCCCTGCCATTTTAGCACCTCAAGAAATGAGATAGGCAGTCATAAACTTAAAGCTGCGTAAATTCCAGAAAATGTACCCTAGTTTGTAGACGCTATAACATAAACCAATAAATATATGCTTATTGACATTTTTTTACTAAAGACATGTGGCTGAATAAATTTTGGCATAAAAAAATGACTAAAATTGAGTTTATTAAATTTTTTTTTTATAACAAAAAGTAGAAAATATCTTTTTTTAAAAACATTTTTCGGTCTTTTTCCATTTTCCATTTTTTCGCAAAAAATATAAATCGCAGAGGCAATCAAATACCATCAAAATAATGCTCTATTTGTGGGAAAAAAAGGACACAAATTTTGTTTGGGTACAGCATTGCATGACCGCGCAATTACCAGTTAAATCGACGCAGTGCCAAACTGTAAAAGGTGCTCTGGTCAGGAAGGGGGTAAATTGTTCTGGGGCTGAAGTGGTTAAAATCTGCATTTTTGGTTATAAAATTACCTAGAACAGAAGTCAGAGTATTCTGACAGTGAAGAGTCCCGCTTCCAGAATACAATGACTCAAAAGGGAGGATCCCTCCATCTACCTGGATGAATGAAAAAAAAAATCATCCAAGGACAGCTGTAGTGATCACTGTTACAGCTAGGAATGAACAGATACCACTTTTTTTTACAATGAGTGCGAGTACCGATACTTTTTTTTTTTAGTACTTGCAGATACCAATTACCAATACCTACCGCAACAGTTTTTTTTTTCACTTCAGCTATCAGCAATGGTACACAGCATTGAAAAGTTTTTTTCAAATTAAATAAATTTTTTTTTTTTTCCTTTTTGTGGTTTTTCAATGTGAAATGTGTAAATATATGTTAATATATATATATAATATATATATATATATATATATATATATATATGTAAAATTATTCATTAAAGCAGAGTTTTGCTGGAAAAAAAATATTAAAAGCCAGCAGCTACAAATATTGCAGCTGCTGACTTTTAATATTTGGACACTTACCTGTCCAGGGAGCCCGCAGTGTCGGCAGCCGAAGCCGATCCGTCCTTCGGCTCTCAGCTGCTGCCGCCACCATCCTTGGTAAGGGAATAAGGAAGTGAAGCCGTGTGGCTTCACTTCCTGATTCCCTACTGTGCATGCGCGAGCCGCGCTGCGCGTCCTCACAGGTCTCTGCTGTATTCTGTGTCTCACAGAATACAGCTGTGCCTCACAGAAGACAGCAGGGGCGGACGGGGTAGGCGGCGGAAGTTGCGTAGGTCACCGCAATCACCGCGGTGATCTATGCCAGGAAGTGGGAGCCAATACCTGTATTAGACAGGTATCTGCTCCCTCCTCCCCTCTGAAAGGTGCCAAATGTGACACCAGAGGGGGGGGTCCAAAAAGTGGAAGTTCCATTTTTGGGTGGAACTCCATTTTAACAAAGCAAACAAAAAAAAGTTTCAAGTGTTTATCGTTTAAAAAAAATAGACGTAAACAAAAAAAAAAAGCAGGAAAATAATAATTAAATGGAGGAGAATAGGGAGTTAATTAAGGCTGATTAGAGTAAATTTAGGGTTAATAAGGGGTTAAACAGAGGAACTTTTGTTCATCCCTTTTATCTGCAGATGAAGAAACAGAAAGATACAAAAAGAAACAAATTTTCTTTTTATTTTAGTGTTTCAGCTGCTGAGCCATGTTGTTAATAAATATTGCCGGCTGCTTTTTTTTTTTTTACACCTCCAGTTACTGGACTTCTTTAGCACTTCAGCTGTCAACAGGGGAGACCCACTGACAGCTCAAAGAACCGAGCCTGAAAGTATTGGTTTCAGGTATCAGTGTATTTGCCGTACCGATACTTGTGCAAATACTCGGTATCAGCACCGATAATGATACTAGTATCGGTGCAACCCTAGTTACAACAAATAAAACATGACAGATCGCTCCATCCACACAAACAGAGCAGATGGAGGAATCCCCACACTTTTCAGCGTTAAAGAAAAGATTTTTCCAGCAACTTCTCCAACACACTGACACTGTTATAGTTTGTCACTGTCACCGACCCCATATCACTGTAGTCCATCCCCTGACACTTTCAGCTTGGCTTGCATGTAAATGAAGAGACATTTTATATCCAATATATACATTCCTATAATATTTCCACCACATGTATTTCTTACAATCATTTTGTAAAATCCGATTTGTTGTTCTTTGTCGCCCTGATCAATTTTTTCTCTCCATAGCAAGCAAGTTACATACCTGTATATCTTTTGTTCGGGTAAATTGGGATTATCTTCTTTTGACCTCTCAGTGAGCACTCCTCCAATGATCAAATCTCCATCCTGAAAATATTGGAATTCATCAAATACATCAGTAAAATGAAGGGTACAGGCTGGACTCTGCATTCCTGATCTCCAGAGTGTCATACATTGCAGGATCACACAGAACTGGAAGATGTAGGTATATGATATGACCATAGCTCCGATCACTGGGTTCTTCTTTAATTAAATCCCATAATTCTCCATTGTGACACAGACTTCTGCAGCATGGGTATCACAATGACAATACAATGAGCTGGCTTCTCTTTCTCTTTTTATACAGTTCAGTACCATACATCTCTCTTTGTTCGCATTATACTGACTTCATCTTCTATCTACTTTTAATTGTTTGTGCAGGTAGTTTATTTTTGAGTGGTTTAGTCCTCTATTATTCATATTATTTTAACGACTCTAAACCAAGACATATCATTTCTTTAAAATAAGCTCCTATTCAGCAAGGATCAATGCTAAATATCATACAACTGAAATACACAGGTAGTACCAAATATATTTTTTATAATGATTTCTGCTCACATTAACAATGCACATAACTGTTCTATATTGTTCTGACCCTGTAAAGTAAGCAAGGCCTGTAAAAGAAGACTGTCTTTACTTACCTTTTTTTTGGCCCTTACCTGCAAACATGTTTAAGTGTTTGAATACCTGCTTCTCTATGTCTTCTATATTTACGCTCATGAAATGACTTAGCATTTTCTTTTCCTACAATAATTGTTCTAGTTGAGCTTCCTCTGGAATGGTGGCAGTAGATCTACCAGAGTTTTCCCCTTGTTTCAAGAAGTGGTGAAATATCCCCCTTGAAACGTCCCACTATATTTCCTGCTGTTGCCAGCATTCCAACACTTCTCCTCCTAACCTTCATCACCCAACACTTATCCTCCTAACCTTCAACACTCCAACACTTCTCCTCCTAACCTTCAGCACCCAAACACTCTTCCTCTTCATATTACACCTTTACCTCCTGCTACCTTAGGGCATTCCACATGCCATGGACATGGAATGGCCTTTTGTGCAAAATAATGGCACTGGCTTGAACTTTTTGGTCAAAATAATGAGGGTTGGGTACCTGCTATTGTGTAGTACAAGACACAGAAAAAGGGAGGAGGAGGAGAACGTGTGCACTAGCAATCCAAAAAATTACTGACATGTACCCTTGTGCAAGAAGAAAACAAAGAATTATGGGGCATACAGACCGTCAGACTTTTCGGCTACAAAAGTCAGACGGACGCCGCCGGACCAAATCCGGCGGACAATCCGACCATGTGTGGTCTGCATCGGACTGCATCGGACTGCCGATGGACCGTTTCGGTCAGAAATCCAACGTACTTTAGATTTGAAGCCTGCTTCAAATCTTTACGTCGTAACTTCGCCGGACTGAGTTCTTGACGGAAAGCCCATTTGTCTGTATGCTGGTCCGACGGACCAGATACGACGCAAGGGCAGGGTATTGCATCTCACGCTCGCTGCAATAGGAAAAACAAATTTTCCTATTGCAGCGAGCGCGGGGCATACCAGGCCCTTAGATCTGGTATGGATTTTAAAGGGAACCCCTACGCTGAAAAAATAGCGTGGGGTCCCCCCTAATGACCATACCAGACCCCGATCCGAGCATGCAGCCTGGCTGGTCAGGAAAGGGGATGGGGATGAGCGAGCTCCCCCTCCTGAACCGTAGAGGCTGCATGCCCTCAACATGGGGGGGCAGGTGCTTTGGGGAGGGGGGCGCCCTGCAGGGCCCCCCACCCCAAAGCACCTTGTCCCCATGTTAATGAGGACAAGGGCCTCTTCCCGACAACCCTGGCCGTTGGTTGTCGGGGTCTGCAGGCTGGGAGCTTATCGGAATCCAGGAGCCCTCTTTAATAAGAGGGCCCCCAGATCCCGCCCCCCACCCAATGTGAATGAGTATGGGGTACATGGTACCCCTACCCATTTACCTAGGGAAAAAGTGTCAATAATAAAACACACTGCACAGGTTTTTAAAATAATTTATTAGACAGCTCTGGGGGGGTCTTCCTCCGGCTTCTGGGGTCTTCTTCCGACTTCGGGGGTCCCTCCGGTTCCTCTTCTTCCTGTGTCCGGTTGATTCTTCTCCGCTCTCTCTGGCCTCTTCCCCTGGTGTTCCAGTTCTTCTGCCGGCTCCTCCGCTGTCTTCATGCCGCTCTTTTGCCAGTGGAGGCCCGGACTTCTGGGCTTCTTGTCTTCTTCCCTCTTCTCTTCTCCAGATGTTGACACAATGGTCTCTCCGGCTGGACTACTCTCTGAGCGCTCCACTGTGACTTATATAGGCGGAGACCACGCCCCCTTATGCCATCACAGTCCCTGGGCATGCTGGGACTGTGACGGCATAAGGGGGCGTGGTTGTTGACCATGCCGTCTAAAATGTCACAGTCCCAGCATGCCCAGGGACTGTGACGGCATAAGAGGGCGGGGTCTCCGCCTATATAAGTCACAGCGGAGCGCTCAGAGAGCAGTCCAGCCGGAGAAAGCGTCGTGTCAACATCGGAAGAGGAGAAGAAGAGAAGAAGAGAAGGAAGAAGGCGGAAGACAGAAGGAAGAAGTCCGGGCCCCTGCTAACAAAAGAGCTGCAAAAGAGCAGAAGATAGCGGAGGAGCCCGGCAGAAGACCCGGAGAGCACGGAGAAGAACCGGAGAGACACCTGAAGCCGGAAGAAGACCCCGGAGCTGTCTAATAAATTACTTTAAAAACCTGTGCAGTGTGTTTTTTTATTGACACTTTTTCCCTAGGTGAATGGGTAGGGGTACCATGTACTCCATACTCATTCACATAGGGTGGGGGACTGGGATCTGGGGGCCCCCTTATTAAAGGGGGCTCCTGGATTCCGATAAGCCCCCCGCCCGCAGACCCCGACAACCAACGGCCAGGGTTGTTGGGAAGAGACCCTTGTCCTCATCAACATAGGAACAAGGTGCTTTGGGGTGGGGGGGCCGCAGGGCGCCCCCTCCCCCAAAGCCCCCCCCCATGCTGAGGGCATATGGCCTGGTACGGTTCAGGAGGGGGGCGCTCGCTCGTCCCCACCCCCTTTCCTGACCGGCCAGGCTGCATGCTCCGATCGGGTTCTGGTAAGGACTTTGGGGGGACCCCACGCCGTTTTTTTGGTGTAGGGGGTTCCCCTTAAAATCCAAGGTGTCAATCTCGCCGATAAAAGTGGTGAGATTGACTTCCTTTTCTAGTCCCGTCGTACCTGGGTCATGTTCAAAATGAACGGACTTGGCCATGTGTGGGCAAGTTCATTCATTCTGAAAGTCCGCCGTAACTCCGGCGAAAGTCCGTCGGAAAGACCGGCGGACCTAGTCTGCCGGAAAGTCCGGTCGTGTGTAGGCAAGTCCGTCCATTCAGAAAGTCCGGCGGTAGTCCGCAGGAAGTCTGGCGGCAAGTACGCAAGTACTAGCTTCCCAGAAAGTCCGACTGTGTGTACGAGGCATTAGAAGCCCCAAGTACTGGTTTTAATGTGTCCTAAAAAAAGAATTCCAAATATAGTAGCTTGGAGCAATGTACCAATGCACATACAATACACATGGGATCCCTCTACAAACTGAAGCACAGGACCCAAATGATAGTAGAGATCACTACAGTAGCAGTATCTATTACTGTGATCTCCACTCGTATCTAGGTCTTGTGCTGAATGGCTTCCCAGCTGCATGCTGAACACAGGCGGTCAGCCACACAGCAAGGATCTGATTCAGAAAATGCTTTGCATTGCATTTGCACTCGCAAAGCATTCTCTAATTGGATGAGGTGAGAAGGTGGGGCAGTGATATCTCAAACTCCTGTGTTTACAATGCAGCAGGGAATCCATTTGGTACAAGACCCAGAATCTAGTGGAGATCACTGTAGTAGGGTTGTCTACTAAAGTGATTTCCAGATTCTAGAGGGATGCATAGTTAGATTGGTCCAAGCTATGTAACAAAATGCCCTACCTTGAAGTCTTCTTTAAGGAAAAAGAAGATGAGTGCATTAGTACATAAGGCAGGTGCAATGTGGCCTCCTGGCTGTAGATGGCATTGTGTCATAGCCACTGTACAGGAGGGATTAATGGAGAACTTTGTCCCTCTGGAGCTCAGGGGAGAAGCTGTCAGATTGGACACTAGAAGCCTGGTGACCTCCGCGGCCATCTTTAGTGAAACAAAATGACACACATTTTGTGAAGTAGGCATTGCAGGGATAGAGCTCCTTCTGGTTAGGGACAGTGTGGTAGAGATTAGTGCTGGTTGAACAGTTCAGCCTGGTTGTTAATGAGCTGGTTGTTAATGAGCAGGGACGGGAAGCCATCAGCTGTCAACGAGCTGAATAATAAAAAATAATTTGCAAGGAAAAAAAATTGCTCTACCCTCAGAATGGGAATGTCCGGATAGAGCAATCGTAAAGGATATGCCGCTCACCAAGCCTTAGAACTACAAATGAGTGCCTCCACCCTCGATTGATATCAGGTGCAGACTGTGCACAAGTCTATAGAAGCAAGACAATCCCGGATTGCCGCACTCTGAATACAAACATCTTTATTTCATAGTTGATTAAAATCCAACAATAGCCATCTCACAGGAACAGAGAATAGCAATAGCTAACGCGTTTCACATACAGAGATGCTTACTCATAGCTAAGGTGTACATGAATAAGAATGCAGATAAGTAGAGAAACAGAATAAAAAGCTACCAATCAGCAACTGGCAGTAAAACAATTAAACTATTAAACAATTAAACAATTAAACAATTAAAAGGACACACTTTGAACATCAAATGGGCCGGACATCCCAACAATGGAAAACACATGTAAAAAGTAAACATCAAGAGGAAACATCCCAAAGGGGATTTGTATTATCTCCACAAATTGAAAAACAACCTGTAAACCATGACATTATCTCCTCTTGATGTTCATACCATAATGGGATGACTGATATGGCAGCAGTGCAAAACGTAAGGAGAAACAAAAACAAAAACTTGTTCGTTCAAGTTAATGAAGATTATTATTGATTTCAAACAAAAGGACCTGGACCATCCACAAAGTGAGATGACTAGTATCCAAAGGAGCTTGCTGAACAACAATACATGCCTAATTATGTTGACTTGGATAGCCAGCTTAACAGAAGACTTGACAAGCTGGAAAAGAGTGTCATTGCCACTAAAAAAGATAAACGAACCAGAGACCAGCTGGATTATGACACAGATAAAGTTTACACTTGGAAGAAGTAACGACGCGGCAACCTCACGGAAAATCTCAGTCGGGTGGTCGACAACCATCTGAAACCATTTGTTGAATGTCAAGCATCGTATATACGCGACACCATACATTTTTTACAAGCACTACGAGATATATACATCCCTGAGGGTACTCTCCTAGTCAGTATTGACGTTGAGTCCTTATATTGCAGTATACCACACAATTTAGGCCTTGCAATGGTGCGCCGCGTACTTTCTCAATTCCGTGAATCCAAACCAGAATACGATGAGTTTATTTTAAACTCCCTTGAATTCATACTATCTCACAACGTGTTTTGCTTTGATGGTTCCCACTACCTCCAGGTACAGGGTGTTGCGATGGGGACCTGTTGTGCCCCATCGTATGCCAATCTGTACCTGGGGGAGTGGGAACACTCTCTGATCACAACGATTCACTGTCTATCTACATGTGCCACGTTTTAACGTGGCGCAGGTATATAGACAATGTTTTTCTTATGGGAAGGCCCAGACAAACTTTTGCACAAATTCTTGGCTGCAATTAACTGTAATGAATTCAATCTAGCTTTTACTATGGTATACAGTGAGACCGAGATCACCTTTCTGGACGTGTCGGTCAAAAAACAGTCGGACGGCAGTCTCTCTAGTCAGCTGTACCATAAGCCCACAGCGGGAAATTCTCTTTTACACGCAACTAGTTTTCATCCCAAACCCCTGCTGTCTTCCATACCTTACACACAGTATCTTAGGACACACAGAAACTGTTCAGACGATTCTACATTTAAGGAAGAGGCTGATAAATTAAGGATTAGACTACTCGAAAGAGGTTACTCTCGATCCTCTCTCAAAAAGGCCTACAAAAGAACATTAGCCTTGTCACGACATGATTTATTGGAGACATCGACACGATCTTCTACTGCCAATACTACCAGAATTATTACCACATACACCACACAACACTGAGGATTGAAACAAATCCTGAATAGGTATTGGCACTTATTAAAAATGGACCCGCTTCTATCCGCTTTTGTCCCAGACACACCGGCTGTGACTTACAGAAGGGCCTCATCTGTTGGTGACTGAATAGTGAAAAGTGAGTATAGGTCACGCAGGGGGGATACTTGTAAAACCCTGGGTACCTTTTCGTGTGGTGGATGTCCCTACTGTCAGTATATGGACCGGCGTAGGGACATCCACCTACCCAATGGACAGTTATTTCACCCAAGACATTTTATCAATTGCAAGACCCCAGGTGTAGTTTATTTACTCACATGTGAATGTGGAGGATATTATATTGGAAAGACCATTAATCCCTTATGGAAGAGAATATATCAACATGTCTCAACCATCTTAAAACGTGATCCTGATGTAACTATCGGCCGACATATGGCCCTGGCACACCCCATCTCGATCCCCAAAATTCATTTTTTGGGACTTGATCGCATCCACTTTAGCTCACGAGGTGGTGACTTCAATAAAAGCCTCCTTCAATGTGAACTTAGGTGGATTCACAGTTTACGAGCCACTGTGCCACCAGGACTGAATGAGGCTTTTAACTTTAGACCCTTCCTCCCAGGCTTCCCATCAGGGGTATGTGAACTTAATATGTAGGATATCAGCTCAATCTAGACCCCTTCCAATCATTCCAACCATATACAACAATATATCCCGGTATATAGTGCTGGCTTGATCCCTCTCATTGCTGTTTTATATTTTGTGTTTAATCACTGTTATTCTTCTTTTCCTTGTTTATGTTTTTGTTCTTCTTGTGTTTTTTTTGGTTTTTTTTGTTTTTTACTCACATTTGTACTATTATTGTCTATTTAATTATTCATTATTATTTTTTATGTCACACTGCGATTATTTTCTCTGTGAAACATGCTGGTTGCCTTTTTTCATCTATCCACAAGGTGGCAGGATCGGGCCTCTGTGGTTCCCGTGGTGCTGCTTGTGCGCTGACACCCGGCGGGTGGGCTCCCCCTGTTGCAGCCGAGGACGGTGATGGCTTCTTCCTCCCGTCTTGCACTGGCTGTGCGGGGTGGAGCGTCTATATGCCCTCACCATCATCTCCATGATGATCGGTGAGGCTTCCTCGCTGGTGGCACGCTGACACGTGACACCATCGCGCCAGTTGTGGGCGTGGCTGCGCTGCACGCCATTGTGCCTGAGGTACACCCCTTGAGGCACGTCCCCGCCCGCCGTGCATGTCAGCGCGGCGGCTGGGGCGGTCTCTCGGTCTGCCTCCAATTAGCCACTCTTCACACACCCCTGATTCAATCTCTTTCAGCTGTGTCAAAACACAGCTGTATTGATTTGAGTAATCTTGCCAAAATGATCTATTGTTCCTTATATAGGCCACTCTTTTGCTCACATCCGGATGTCTTATGCCAATACAGTGGCAGACACCGGATTGTCAGCAGCAGATGCCCCTGATCTACCTCTCAAACCAAGGTATGAACCATGTCTTTTATGGATTTGGCACCTTACAGGGACAGTCCTTACACACTTATAGATTTTTCTAAACAAACACACTTTTTTAGCCTCTCCCTTTGTGCAATCTTTCCCCCTAATGCTGACATTGTTTGCTACAGGGTGGATTGGGCGTCCCTTGTGAAGGTGCCCTTGCGATTCTGCGTGCTGTCACGGGCGCTCCCTCTGTCACCTTGGGACCCTCACAACCAGCATATTGATTTCTTCATCTGTTTGTTTTTATTCATGACATGAGCTTCATTATGTAAGTACCATGATCTTTTGTTATATAATAATGGTCACAAAATAGACCATGTATATGGTCTCTTTTTTTTGCTATGTTACTTATTGATGTTCATATTTATGTTCTAGAGACTAGAAATAATTTTCTTTCACCCATCTGTATGTAAAACAATTTCCCTGAAGAAGGATTATACAAGTTTGACTATGGTCTTCTCCGAAACATGTTGGGAAATATGCATTAGCCACCTACCCCCACCACACTCACCCTGTGCGAGTTAATGGTTTGGGGTCGCTGGCATTGGGTGACATTACCTATTTATGCTCTATTTATGCTCTATATGTCTTACACACAATTCCCTGCAAAGTTATTGATTACCTGTTGTATATGTTTGTCTTGTCTTTTCAGACATTTTTATCTATTTTTTGTACATTAAATAAAGCTGGCACAGCTGGTGCCTTTTATGGTTACACATTCTCTTTACTCTTTTTCTGCCTTTATAATCCAAAGGGGCGTCCCCTATATGCACTTTGTTGCACGCCAACATGGTTTCCCATAATTTGATCCTTTACACTTGGAAGAAAACTTCCTTCCATCCAAATTGCCCTAGGAAGACCCTCTCTAAAAATCGAGTTAGATTTTCAGATACTGAGGGCGAACGTACCTGTGATACCCTGGCAGCTATGGGATCTGATTCTTCCAATGATAATAATTATACTTCCCAACGTACACCGAATGAGAATATCGCTTCTTTAAACCAAGGTGGTTTCAGACACAGCAGGAAGGGAAAGAAAAAGAAGAAAAGAAAACACGGAGAGCCGGTAAAAGACATAAAAGAAACCAATGGAGGTTTGCTACCAACTCCGGGGCCGGAAACAGTAGAAGATCAGAACGTTATTAATCTATCATCATGTCCACTCTCTAACGCTGATATATCACTTCTATCTAAAGGCTTAAATTTTTGTCCCTCAAACCAATTCGATTTATTTGGAACCATCCTTGATGTCAATAGGCTGGCTCGTACACTGCAAAAGCATTTCTTCTCTGAGAGGGAAGATGCTCAGCCTGCCCTTGCTTCGAATGGAACATCAGGTGGTGAGTTATTCTCTTGTTCTAAGTTATTTACTGAACTGTGTGCCCTCATAGCCTTGTCAGATTTGGAAAACAAATCAACGCATGATACACCTACTAATGATACTAATTGCAATCCAGTGTCCCTTAATGTGAAATCAGATTTTTACCCTATTAATTCTAGAGGGAAGGACATGGACTTATACCAAAAGTTAGTAGAAAGGGATTTGACTTATCTAGCAAAAAATATCTCTAACAATACTTCTGAGAACCTTTCAAGCGGTGAAAAATTATCCCTTAATGACTTACGTAAAGATTCCTCTATAGTAATTAGAAATGCTGATAAAGGTGAAGTGGTGGTAGTTCTGGATGCTTCCACATATAGGGAGGAGGCTTTACGTCAACTATCAGACCACCTACCACAAACTTAAGGGTGATTCCACAGATTCTTTCAAAAAAGAATTATCGTCCCTCTTGGACAGAGCGGTCTCGATTGGCATTTTTACCCCCAAAGAGAAAGAAATACTTTTTCCCACCTTTCCAATAATGCTAATTTTTCACCATCTTCCTAAACTTCCTTAGGTGACTTATGCCCTTGACTGGCAGACCGATTGTAGCAGGCTTAACTCGCTTAATGAACGCTTAGGTAAATGGGTTGATCAACAACTGCAACCTTTGGTTAATAGCTTGCCAGGCTTCCTACGAGACACTAAACAACTACTGTCCACATTGGATGGGATGGAATGGGAAGAGAATTTTTGTTGGATATCATGCGATGTCTCTAGCTTGTACTCCTCTATTCCACATAACCTGGGATTGCAAGCGGATGCTTTTTTCTTGGATAGGTCGGGTCAATTTTCTTTGGTGGAACAGGAATTCATTATTATGTGTCTGGAATATCTATTAACTCATAATTTCTTTATGTTTGACGGGGACTATTATATCCAAAAATGCGGAGCCTCTATGGGAGCTAAGTTCTCGCCATCCCTGGCCAATCTTTATATGGGATGGTGGGAAAGGCTCCGCCTTTTTGGTGTTGATAGAAAAGATACTATTTTCTTTTGAAGGTACATTGATGATCTGCTATTCATTGCTTCAGATCCTCAGATTAATTTAGAACAGTGGTTAAATTACTTAAACGACAATGAATTGAATTTAAAATTCACAGGAAAACTTAATTTTCACAGGATTAATTTCTTGGATGTCACGCTCACTGGACATGACAATAAAATTGTTTCCAATCTATTCAGGAAGCCAAGTGCAGGCAACACACGTTTACGGGCTGATTTCAGCCATCTGGGACACACCATGCGGAGTGTCCCGGTTGGCCAGTTTC
Source organism: Aquarana catesbeiana (assembly GCF_042186555.1). NCBI lineage: Eukaryota > Metazoa > Chordata > Amphibia > Anura > Ranidae > Aquarana > Aquarana catesbeiana. The sequence continues at coordinate 41,098,788 of NC_133324.1, forward strand.
TGAGGCTCAGAAGACTTTGTAGCAGAGTATCGGATTTTGACACAGAAGCTATCCATATGGCCTCTAGGTTTGAAAATAGGGGATATTCCAAATCAGTGATCAATAGGGGTGTGTCTATAGCATCTAAAGGACCCCAAGGTAAACTTCTTGCAGAGAAATCCACAAAGAAGGATAAAAATATAAAAATAAAAATAGAGGAGGCAGGGATAACAATTTCACTCCTACCTTTTCTACTCCATATAGCTTGGAGTACGATAAAGTGCGCAAAATAGTAAATAAATATCTTCCAATCTTGTCACATGACCCCATATATTCACAGATTTTAGCTAGAGGGATACATACTGTGTCAAGAAAAGCCCCATCCCTTGGAAATCTTTTGTCACCTAGTCTTTTCTCCAGTAGGAGCAGTACATATAACTGGTTATCTTTTAGAGGCACCTTTAGATGTGGGGGACAAAATTGTGCCTATTGCCCATTTATCAAAGGTGGTGATACGATTACATCTTCATCAGCTGGTAAATCTCATAAAATTAATTTCTTTGTTAATTGCAACACTCGTTATATTATATATACTATAACCTGCACTGCATGTTCTGCACAATACGTTGGAAGAACAATTCGCAGACTTAAAGATCGATTATACGATCACGTTTATGACATCGAAAAAAACCATAATACGAATGTTGCACTACACTGGAATGAAGTCAACAATAAGAACACCTCTAGTCTAGTTATGCAAGGCATTAATAAGATATTAATAAGATCTACTATGCAAGCCTGAGGTCCGGTGGATTTTCATTTTGAACACTAGGCTCCCATTCGGGCTCAATTTTGAATGGGACGTGTCTCATTTCTACCAATAAATTACATAATATCAATGTTGTATGAAGTGTATTTCTCCAAGTACACTATTAAATAGAATACTAGTTCTTATGTATTCTCATGGTCTTCACCTGGCTACCCCAGGACATTAGAATACATGTTTACATATAGTTTTCACTTTATTGGCCATATACATTTCTTTTTCTTTAGATGTGACACATTGGTGCCACATGTGTATGGCACCATTATTGGTATAGACTTACGCCGTTACGCTGATGTCATATATATGTGATACAATGAGCGATATATGTTTCTACTGTATGTCGCAAACATTAAATACAGTTTCTCGCTTCCCTTTAATGTTTAGTTCCTTAATCTTTAGTCCTTAGACATTGGTAGATAATTTTAACTTCAAAGTATTTTTTGTATCGGTAGTGAGAGTGAGATATATGGTCCGACTCTTTGACTGCAGCAAGTGGAAGGAGACTCTGATCATCTCCAGAGCCCATTCCAGTTAGGCTTTTATCTGATTAAGAAAACTGATTAATAGAGGGTTCATTTAGCTCCAAAGGTTTTCTTTCCTTTACTTTTCTCTTTACATTTTGTTTTCTGTTTTTTGCTTTTTGTTATTGTAATTAAGGTGGGGACACTCTGATCATCTCTATTAATTTATTTTTTTCTAACCTGATTTCGTTTTGAAAATATTTCCTTTTCCTGTATTTCAGTGAGCAAAGTTTTTTAGATTACGCTACTTTTCCCATCTTTTCATGAACTTATGATAAAGATAAATACCTCCCTTTAAACTGTCATAATACATGATTTGTTCTTTGAGATTTCTAAATATTTAAATATTTTGACAGGTCTCTTTTTATTATCATTCATGTTCCATTCGGGAATAGTGTTTTCGCAATTCCTTTATGTAATGTGTAACATGTAACAGTAATTTAAGATGGTAACATTTGCATCAATATTTGGAAATGTTTTTCGAGTTTTAGCAATTATGTGTCGTGGCTGCAATATACAATAACCTCTTGGAAAGGATCATTTGGTTTGTATATTGTATGTAAACTGTTGAGAGAGTTCTCTATATTGCTACATATGTATTTTGTTTCTCATTACGTTTTGCACTGCTGCCATTATATCAGTCATCCCATTATGGTATGAACATCAAGAGGAGATAATGTCATGGTTTACAGGTTGTTTTTCAATTTGTGGAGATAATATAAATCCCCCTTTATTTTTTTACATGTGTTTTCCATTGTTGGGATGTCCGGCCCATTTGATGTTCAAAGTGTGTCCTTTTAATGGATAATTGTTTAATGGTTTAATTGTTTCATTGTTTTACTGCCAGTTTCTGATTGGTAGCTTTTTATTCTGTTTCTCTACTTATCTGCATTCTTATTCATGTACACCTTAGCTATGAATAAGCATCTCTGTATGTGAAACGCGTTAGCTATTGCTACGCTCTGTTCCTGTGAGATGGCTATTGTTGGATTTTAATTGACTATGAAATAAAGATGTCTGTCTTCAGAGTGCGGCAGTTCGGGATTTTCTTGCTTCTATAGACCCTCAGAATGGGAGGAGAAGATTAAAGCTCAATTAGCCCGATGGGAGAAGGTGTTCTCCAAAAATGACTTTGGTGTGGGCTGCGCCAGGACTACCCAACATCGAATTTGGCTGAACTGAAGACAAGCCTTTTCATGAAAGGGCCAGGCAGATCCCTTTGTGTGATCTGGAGGACCTTAGAGAACAGCTGACCGAGCTGAAGAAGTCATTAAGGAGTCCAGGAGCCCTCATGTATCCCTGATTGTGATAATGAGAAAGAAGAATGGGTCACTCCAGATGTGTAATGACTAGGGATGAGCCCGATGTTCGAGTCCAACGTAAGCCTGTTCACCGAATAGTGAACAATTTGGGGTGTTTGCGGCAAATTCGAAAGCCTCGGAACACCCTTTAAAAGTCTATGGGGGAAATCAAAAGTGCTAATTTTAAGGGCTTATATGCATGGTATTGTCATAAAAAGTGTTTGGGGACCCGGGTCACTGATTTTTCATGTTCATGTCCCATAGACTTTAACGGTGTTCGTGTGTTCAAACAAATTTTTTGCCTGTTCCCATGTTCTGCTGCGAACTGAATCTGAGGGTGTTCAGCTCATCCCTAGTATTGACTACCGAACCTTGAACTGAAGGACTATACCAGACCAGTACCCAACCCCCCGCATAGAAGAGGTCCTGCTATGTCTGTCCGGGGCCAAGTGGTTCAGTGTGTTGGATCTAAAGAGCGGGTACTACCAGATACCCATGCATCTGGATGACCGAGAAAAAACGGCCTTCATCAGCCCTCTAGGATTTTTTGAATTTGACCAAAAGCCACAAGGATTAGCTGTGGCCCCCGCCACTTTTCAGAGACTGATGGAGAACACTGTGGGGAATATGAACTTGGTGGAAGTGCTAGTGTACCTTGATGATATCATTGTGTTTGGCAGAACATTGGAGGAACATGAAGCTCAGTTGGAGAAATTTTTCCAACGGTTACACATAGAGGGACTGAAGCTGTCATTAGAAAAATGCCAGTTCTACCAGACCTCAGAACTATTCTGCACACAAATTTTAGTTCTTGGCCCTCAAGTGGGCAGTGGTAGAAAAACTATGTGACTATCTGTACAGGGCCACGTTTGTGGTGAAGACGGATAATAACCCTTTGACTTACCTAATAACCACTGCCAAGCTGGATGCCACTGGACATCGGTGGCTGGTCGCTCTGTCTGAGTTTTGGTTCAGTCTGAAGTACTGACCAGGAGTGGGAAATTGGGATGCTGATGCCCTTTCCCCAAGACCCCATACCACAAATGCTGGCCAAAAGAGTTGGGTCCATTTACCTTTGGAAAGAGTATTGGCTGTGTATCAGGGTGTCGAACACAGGCACAGAGGAGTGGTAGGAACTGAAGCTGTAGGAGGCACTCCAGCTGGAGTGCCCAAATATTATATTGTTATTGTAATTAAGGTGGGGACACTCTGATCATCTCTATTAATTTATTTTTTTCTAACCTGATTTCGTTTTGAAAATATTTCCTTTTCCTGTATTTCAGTGAGCAAAGTTTTTTAGATTACGCTACTTTTCCCATCTTTTCATGAACTTATGATAAAGATACATACCTCCCTTTAAACTGTCATAATACATGATTTGTTCTTTGAGATTTCTAAATATTTAAATATTTTGACAGGTCTCTTTTTATTATCATTCATGTTCCATTCGGGAATAGTGTTTTCGCAATTCCTTTATGTAATGTGTAACATGTAACAGTAATTTAAGATGGTAACATTTGCATCAATATTTGGAAATGTTTTTCGAGTTTTAGCAATTATGTGTCGTGGCTGCAATATACAATAACCTCTTGGAAAGGATCATTTGGTTTGTATATTGTATGTAAACTGTTGAGAGAGTTCTCTATATTGCTACATATGTATTTTGTTTCTCATTACGTTTTGCACTGCTGCCATTATATCAGTCATCCCATTATGGTATGAACATCAAGAGGAGATAATGTCATGGTTTACAGGTTGTTTTTCAATTTGTGGAGATAATATAAATCCCCCTTTATTTTTTTACATGTGTTTTCCATTGTTGGGATGTCCGGCCCATTTGATGTTCAAAGTGTGTCCTTTTAATGGATAATTGTTTAATGGTTTAATTGTTTCATTTGTTTACTGCCAGTTTCTGATTGGTAGCTTTTTATTCTGTTTCTCTACTTATCTGCATTCTTATTCATGTACACCTTAGCTATGAATAAGCATCTCTGTATGTGAAACGCGTTAGCTATTGCTACGCTCTGTTCCTGTGAGATGGCTATTGTTGGATTTTAATTGACTATGAAATAAAGATGTCTGTCTTCAGAGTGCGGCAGTTCGGGATTTTCTTGCTTCTATAGACCCTCAGAATGGGAGGAGAAGATTAAAGCTCAATTAGCCCGATGGGAGAAGGTGTTCTCCAAAAATGACTTTGGTGTGGGCTGCGCCAGGACTACCCAACATCGAATTTGGCTGAACTGAAGACAAGCCTTTTCATGAAAGGGCCAGGCAGATCCCTTTGTGTGATCTGGAGGACCTTAGAGAACAGCTGACCGAGCTGAAGAAGTCATTAAGGAGTCCAGGAGCCCTCATGTATCCCTGATTGTGATAATGAGAAAGAAGAATGGGTCACTCCAGATGTGTAATGACTAGGGATGAGCCCGATGTTCGAGTCCAACGTAAGCCTGTTCACCGAATAGTGAACAATTTGGGGTGTTTGCGGCAAATTCGAAAGCCTCGGAACACCCTTTAAAAGTCTATGGGGGAAATCAAAAGTGCTAATTTTAAGGGCTTATATGCATGGTATTGTCATAAAAAGTGTTTGGGGACCCGGGTCACTGATTTTTCATGTTCATGTCCCATAGACTTTAACGGTGTTCGTGTGTTCAAACAAATTTTTTGCCTGTTCCCATGTTCTGCTGCGAACTGAATCTGAGGGTGTTCAGCTCATCCCTAGTATTGACTACCGAACCTTGAACTGAAGGACTATACCAGACCAGTACCCAACCCCCCGCATAGAAGAGGTCCTGCTATGTCTGTCCGGGGCCAAGTGGTTCAGTGTGTTGGATCTAAAGAGCGGGTACTACCAGATACCCATGCATCTGGATGACCGAGAAAAAACGGCCTTCATCAGCCCTCTAGGATTTTTTGAATTTGACTAAAAGCCACAAGGATTAGCTGTGGCCCCTGCCACTTTTCAGAGACTGATGGAGAACACTGTGGGGAATATGAACTTGGTGGAAGTGCTAGTGTACCTTGATGATATCATTGTGTTTGGCAGAACATTGGAGGAACATGAAGCTCAGTTGGAGAAATTTTTCCAACGGTTACACATAGAGGGACTGAAGCTGTCATTAGAAAAATGCCAGTTCTACCAGACCTCAGAACTATTCTGCACACAAATTTTAGTTCTTGGCCCTCAAGTGGGCAGTGGTAGAAAAACTATGTGACTATCTGTACAGGGCCACGTTTGTGGTGAAGACGGATAATAACCCTTTGACTTACCTAATAACCACTGCCAAGCTGGATGCCACTGGACATCGGTGGCTGGTCGCTCTGTCTGAGTTTTGGTTCAGTCTGAAGTACTGACCAGGAGTGGGAAATTGGGATGCTGATGCCCTTTCCCCAAGACCCCATACCACAAATGCTGGCCAAAAGAGTTGGGTCCATTTACCTTTGGAAAGAGTATTGGCTGTGTATCAGGGTGTCGAACACAGGCACAGAGGAGTGGTAGGAACTGAAGCTGTAGGAGGCACTCCAGCTGGAGTGCCCAAATATTATAGTGATCACAAGTGCGCAGTCAAGAATTGCCTTAACTGACAAGAGAAGATATGAGGCGGGACCAACTGGAAGATCCATTGGGAAATCTTCTGAGGAAGTCCCCATCCATTTAAGACCCTCAGATGCTATTGGATTGTTCCATTGAGGGAGCAAAAGTAGTCCACAGAGAGTGGGAACAAATGCGATTAGAAGATAGGGTCATATACCGGAGAGCCCCTTCTGAAGAGCCAGAGGGTGTTTGTCAATTGTTCCTCCCTGAGAAACACTGGTTAAAGGTTTTGACCACTCTTCATGATGATCATGGTCATTTAGGCCCGGACAGAACCTTCAAGTTAGTCAGGGACTGATTCTATTGGCGAACCATGAGAGCTGAGGGGGAAATCTATTGTCGCTCTTGCATCAGGTGCATACAAAAAAAGACTTTACCCGGCAGGGCAGCCCCAATGGGCCATCTCCAGAGCCAAGGGCCAATGGAATTGATGTGCATTGATTTCTTGTGTCTGGAGCCTGACTTGAGTGGACGAAGTACTGTAGCAAAAACTCTGGTGGAAAAGTTCTTTACCCACTTCGGACTGCCCCAATGTCTACACTCAGACCAAGGTTGGGACTTTGAGAGCAAGTTAATCAGAAGATTGTGCGAAATCTTGAATATAAAGAAATCCAGAACCACTCCTTACCATCCTCAAGGGGATCCACAACCCAAATGTTTCAACCATACCCTGCTGAATATGTTGGGAACCCTTCCCTCGGAGAAGAAATAGCATTGGGGAGACCATATAGCTGTAGTAGTTCATGCTTAAAATAGCACCTCCAATGACTCTACTGGGTATTCCCCTTACAGATTATTGTTCAGAAGAGAGGCTCATTTACCAGCGGACCTGGCTTTTGGAACATCGTTAGATCACACCTCCCAGGCTTCCTACTGGGGGTATGTCGACAGGCTTCGGAAGAGCCTAAAGATGGCCTATGAGAAAGCCAAGGAAGCCTCTACCACCAGAGAACAGAGGAACAACAAAAAAAAACTTTGATCTCAAAGTAAGGGTTCAGGACTCACAACCCGGAGATTGAGTGTTGCTACGCAATCTAGGAGTGCCTGGAAAGCATAAACTGGCTGATAGGTGGAACTCTCAACCCTACATTGTCTTTAAGTGATTTATCCAGGCTCCCTGTATACAAAATTTGGCCTGAGGGTAAGACTGGTCCCCTGAAGACCTGGCACTGAAATCATCTTTGTTACCTATATCTGAGGCCGTTCGGGTACCTCCATCTCCTTGTCTAGAGACTTACCAGTCCCCTACTCTGAGGCCTAGGCCCGGGAAAGCCTGCCAACCCATGCTACCTGAAGAAGAGAGTGATGGGGAGGAACTAGCTCTTGATTGGTTATGGATTTCCCCTCTTGAAGACAACCCTGCCACGCAGGGGACATGTCCTCTACCACCAGAGGTTGAATGTTGGATTTCCACCTGATGAGAGAAAACAAGAATGTCAAGAACCTGTTGAAATTATTGATGTGCCAGAGACCTCCATTCCTCTCATCAATGAAACAGAGAGAGAAACTGTTTCTGAGCCAAAGCTTGAACCCGAACATGCACCAGAGCTTGAGCTAGAACATGCACCAGAGCTTGAGCCAGAACATGAACCAGAGTTTGAACCAGACCATGAATCAGAACCTGACTCAGAACCGCTGGAAAATATCTACTCCAGATTAAGATGAGAGGGAAAACAGGCCGGCCTGGGTTTCTCTTTCTAGAAGTATTGTCTGTATTGCTGTTTAACTTGCTTATCCTTTCAGATATATCCAAGTGGTATACTACTGTACATATGTGTATATAATATTCTGTTGTTGCCTTCTGTCTCAACTGACATTTCTTAAGTAGTCATTCGTCTGAGTTTGTGCTGTCATCCCTAAACTCAGTTGAACCATTACTTTTTGTACAACCATACCTTAACTGAAGTATTCCAGTAAACATTATTGGAATATAAATGCATTGAGTGCTGTCTTATTACTTAAAGGTGTTGCAATGATGTCTGAAACCAGAGTGTCAGGTGGGTTGGTAGGTTCACAGGGTCATAGCGATGCAGATGATCAGGTAAACCCAAGCAGTCCCCTAGGGGGCCGTGCTACACATGTAGGCAGAAAATGAAAGATTAGAGGATTCAAGATGACAGTAGTTTTCAGATCTAACATGGGGGCTTTTACACTCCATTTCTGCTTGGGTGCCATGTAAGACCCTCCCAAACAAACATTTTACACATTAAAGCATATGCTATAATTTGTAGAATTTGCACAAGCAACACATTGTTCACTATAAGAGACATTCATTACTGTAATGCCCTGTACACACAGTCAGATTTTCTGACGGATAAAGTGTGATTGGATTATGTTGTCGGAAATTCCGATCATGTGTGGGCTCCATTGGACTTTTTCCGTCGGAATTTCCGACACACAACGTTTGAGAACAGGATATAACATTTTCCGACAACAAAATCCGATCATTTAAATTCCGATCGTGTGTATGCAAATCCGACGCACAAAGTGCCACGCATGCTCAGAATAAATTAAGAGACAAAAGCTTTTGGCTACTGCCCTGTTTATAGTTCTGATGTACATGTTTTACGTCACCGTGTTCAGAACGATCAGATTTACTGACAACGACAAAACAGGGACACTCACAGGAGTACAGACAAATGGGCTGCGCACCCCACAAGATGCATAAGAAAATATGAAAACCCCCTAACGGGGCTTTAATGAAGCCAATTAATTCAGAGTGAGTGGGTAATCAAAAATAATTTTATTAATACAAAAAATTGTATAAAACAGATGGGTTCTGACCTATAAAGTCAGGACATGAACTGAAGTACAACATAAGATAAAAAACAATGGACAATGCCCGTAATCAGGAACAGTGTACAGTACAATATATTTTAGACAACAAGATCATAGATACTAAAAATCTGACGCGTTTTGACCCTAACTGGGTCTTCTTCAGAGGATGGTTGTCAGGAGTCACAAGGTTCCCGATAGCTCTGAATGTTCATGGTGAAAAAGGTATGATCCCTCCTGTGTCCTTTACCTCCCCAATGACAGGCCAGCTCCCCGGAGAGCGGGTAATAGGCCAACATGCCTTGCAAGGGATCACGCATAAACTACCCCCCGAGGGGGAACCGGAGGGTGAGAGTCAATGGACTCTCTCCTGACTCTGTGAAACACCCGCATGCAGCCACTGGTCTGATTGATTGAACCCCGGGCAATTTGATTTAAGCCATTTCCTGTCTTCAGTACTAGCATTACCGTTGTTCCACTTTGGGTGCAGTGTGTGCCCCTCACCCTCCGGTTCCCCCTCGGGGGGTAGTTTATGCGTGATCCCTTGCAAGGCATGTTGGCCTATTACCCACTCTCCGGGGAGCTGGCCTGTCATTGGGGAGGTAAAGGACACAGGAGGGACCATACCTTTTTCACCATGAACATTCAGAACTATCAGGAACCTTGTGACTGCTGACAACTATTCCCTGAAGAAGACCCAGTTAGGGTCGAAACGCGTCACCTTTTAGTATCTATGATCTTGTTGTCTAAAATATATTGTACTGTACACTGTTCCTGATTATGGGCATTGTCCGTTGTTTTTTATCTTATGTTGTACTCCAGTTCATGTCCTGACTTCGGTCAGAACCCATCTGTTTTATACAATTTTTTGTATTAATAAAATTATTTTTGATTACCCACTCACTCTGAATTAATTGGCTGCATTAAAGCCCCGATAGGGGTTTTTCGTATTTTCTTATAGATTTTCTGACAACTTTGTGCGACCGTGTGTATGCAAGACAAGTTTGAGCCAACACCCGTCGGAAAAAATCCGATGGATTTTGTTGTCGGAATGTCCGATCAATGTCCGATCATGTGTACAGGGCATTACTGTCTCATGCTTAGCTGGTGGGCAGAACAAGAGAAATCTATGCATGTAAGAGAAAATTTAAAGTTAGAGGATAAAAAAGATGAGCAGATCCTAGATGACAGCAATTAGTAGATGAGCTGGCTGGAGGCAAACTGTAACAAGCAGCTGGAAGCAGGAACCAGGTGGAAGCTTGTTGGATTGGAAGCTGACAAGCCGGGTCGGTAACGGTCAGGTAGATCAGGCATGGATGGAAGAAAGCAAGATAGTCAGGTAACAAGCCAAATCAGCACAGGGAGATCAATCAAGCAGAAACAGGAGACAGGAGCATAATCCATAGATGAGCCGAGGTCGGGGCAGGTAGCAGACAAACGCAGGTCAGAGGTAAGCCAAATGAAGATCAGAAGTCACACAGAATCAGGAACAACACACAGAAGTCACGGCCCATAATTCACTGCGGCATCGAAGTGCATTGCTGGCTGATGATTGGCCAAGCATGCACTATGACCCGCATGCTTGGCCAATCACAGCGCCGTCAGTAGAGAGAGCTGTAATTGGCCAAAGCCAGGGTGGCTTTGGCCAATTATGGCTCAGGGGGGTTTAGAACATGCCCCACACTATATAAGGCCGCCTACACGGCGGCCCTGTGTAGTGTGTTCAAAATTGTTGGACATGGCGGGACTTTAAATGAGGTCATAGACAAAGTGAAGGGAACTAAAATAAATGTACATGTTTATTGAAAAAATAAGATGCATAAAAAACCCAGTCAAGAAAGAAACCACATAAAGATAGACATTATAGTGAACATCATTTCATAGTGAATTGCAAACACATAAGTATGTGCATATGCAATAAGCGACAAGAAAATATCAGACTTGGCATCACATTGTGGTCTCATTTGATAGATAATACATACAAACATTTCATATATATACATGTAAAAAATTCAGATGTTCTGAATTGAAAGTGTGTTGTAGACATATGTCTAGATCCCATATGTCCAACGCGTTTCGTGTGAAAGACACTCATCAGGGGCAGGTGTTCAGGGGACATCTAAAGCATAAATGAAATCTATGGTGATTCCACTGGTAATTAGACGTGACAAGCAAGGAAGGGTGGGAAGCACCCTGAGTACTTACATGAAGTCCATGCATTAAGCTGTGGTCGATGCGGGAGTGTAGTGTGTTCCAGCGTGCTTAGAGAGAGAGAAAGAGACAGTGTTATTTCATTTGAGTTAGCTAGATTAGGCAGGACAGTCAGTGAGTTCGCTGCACTTACAGTGTATTGTGTATATATATGCATCCCAGGTGCTGTATATATATATATATATATATATATATATATATATATATATATATATATATATATACACTGTATTCAGTTTAGCTAGATCCATTCCTGTTATCTTCCTACTGACAGGCAGGCTTGTCTTGTTACAGTATTTACAGCTACCTGAAGAAAATTGCTGGTGTTCTTTTGATCCTATTAGTACCACAGTCAGGCAGCTAGACTATTTACAGTTAGTGTAGTGTGTCCTCCTCACAGTGTTCAGTTAAAGCTACAAGTTAGTTTAGTGTGACCTCTGCACAGTGTTCAGCTAAAACTACAAGTTAGTGTAGTGCGTCCTCCTCACAGTGTTCAGCTAAAGCTACAAGTTAGTGTAGTGCGTCCTCCTCACAGTGTTCAGCTAAAACTACAAGTTAGTATAGTGTAACCTCTGCACAGTGTTCATCTAAAGCTACAAGTTAGTGTAGTGCATCCTCCTCACAGTGTTCAGCTAAAGGTACAAGTTAGTGTAGTGCGTCCTCCTCACAGTGTTCAGCTAAAACTACAAGTTAGTGTAGTGCGACCTCTGCACAGTGTTGAACTAAAGCTACAAGTTAGTGTAATGTGTCCTGTGAACAGTGTTCAGCTAAAGCTACAAGTTAGTGTAGTGTGTCCTCCTCACAGTGTTCAGCTAAAGCTACCTGTAGAAGGTTGGTGGTCTTTTCCTGATCCCATCACTACCGCAGGCAGCTAAATAAGCTACAAGTTAGTTTTTTGCGAGCTCTTTACAGTGTTCAGCTAAAGCTACCTGTAGAAGGTTGGTGGTGTTTTCCTGATCCTATCACTACCGCAGGCAGCTAAATAAGCTACAAGTTATTTTTTTGCGAGCTCTGCACAGTGTTCAGCTAAAACTACAAGTTAGTGTAGTGCGACCTCTGCACAGTGTTCACCTAAAGCTACCTGTAGAAGGTTGGTGGTGTTTTCCTTATCCTATCACTACCGCAGGCAGCTAAATAAGCTACAAGTTCGTTTTTTTGCGAGCTCTGCACAGTGTTCACCTAAAGCTACCTGTAGAAGGTTGGTGGTGTTTTCCTGATCCTATCACTACCGCAGGCAGCTAAATAAGCTACAAGTTCGTTTTTTGCAAGCTCTGCACAGTGTTCTTCTAAAGTTACCTGTAGAAGGTTGGTGGTGTTTTCCTGATCCTATCACTACCGCAGGCAGCTAAATAAGCTACAAGTTATTTTTTTGCGAGCTCTGCACAGTGTTCACCTAAAGCTACCTGTAGAAGGTTGGTGGTGTTTTCCTGATCCTGTCAGGAAAAGCCCTCTTGCAGTTATCCCAGCAGATTGAGGGTTAAACTAATGCCTGTGCATAGAAGCGCCATCCGGCGCTCGCGCGCGCGCAATAGCGCCAATAGCGCTAACGGGCGTATGCGCATGCGCAATAGCACCACTTGGCGCCAAAGATAGGCTATTTAAAGAAGACTGTTCCAATGCTGCCTTGCTGTCCGGTCTACAGCGTTTCCTGAGACCCCTGCTACCTTGTTACCAGTTTTCTTGTATCCAGTACTTACTTGGCTTGTTCCTGACTTACCTGCTTGCTGCCCGCCCCGATCTTGGCTTGGACTCTGATTATTCTCTTGGTTTGCCCTTCTGTACCTGATCTGCCCGCCAGTACCTTGACCCAGCTTGTCTGCACCTCCCTGCTGTCTGCAACCTGCTACAGGACTACAGTGCACCTCCCTGCTATCTGCATCTTGCTACAGTACTACAGTGCACCTCCCTGCTGTCTGCAACCTGCTACAGGACTACAGTGCACCTCCCTGCTATCCGCATCCTGCTACAGGACTACAGTGCACCTCCCTGCTATCCGCATCCTGCTACAGTACTACAGTGCACCTCCCTGCTGTCTGCAACCTGTTACATGACTACAGTGCACCTCCCTGCTATCCGCATCCTGCTACAGTACTACAGTGCACCTCCCTGCTGTCTGCAACCTGCTACAGGACTATAGTGCACCTCCCTGCTATCTGCATCCTGCTACAGTACCACAGTGCACCTCCCTGCTGTCTGCAACCTGCTACAGGACTACAGTGCACCTCCCTGCTGTCTTCATCCGGCTATAGGACTACAGTGCACCTCCCTGTTACCTGCACCCTGCTACAGTACTACAGTGCACCTCCCTGCTGTCTGCAACCTGCTACAGGACTACGGTGCACCTCCCTGCTGACTACAGGATCCTGCCTTCTACTTCAGTGTTCCAGTCAGGCACTTGTGCCCCTCTGTACTTTCGAGTCCCTGTTCACATCTTCAGGGGTTCTTAAGTCGGAGGCATACGAGAGGCCGTTCTCTGCATTCCGGGGTCCACCTACCAGGTAAGTGACAGATCCTATCACTACCGCAGGCAGCTAAATAAGCTACAAGTTAGTTTTTTGTGAGCTCTGCACAGTGTTCAGCTAAAACTACAAGTTAGTGTAGTACGAGCTCTGCACAGTGTTCAGCTAAAGCTACCTATAGAAGGTTGGTGGTGTTTTCCTGATCCTATCACTACCGCAGGCAGCTGAATAAGCTACAAGTTAGTTTTTTTGCGAGCTCTGCATAGTGTTCACCTAAAGCTACCTGTAGAAGGTTGGTGGTGTTTTCCTGATCCTATCACTACCGCAGGCAGCTGAATAAGCTACAAGTTAGTTTTTTTGCGAGCTCTGCACAGTGTTCAGCTAAAACTACAAGTTAGTGTAGTGCGAGCTCTTTACAGTGTTCAGCTAAAGCTACCTGTAGAAGGTTGGTGGTGTTTTCCTGATCCTATCACTACCGCAGGCAGCTAAAAAAGCTACAAGTTAGTTTTTTGCGAGCCCTGCACAGTGTTCACCTAAAGCTACCTGTAGAAGGTTGGTGGTGTTTTCCTGATCCTATCACTACCGCAGGCTGCTAAATAAGCTACAAGATAGTTTTTTGCAAGCTCTGCACAGTGTTCACCTAAAGCTACCTGTAGAAGGTCAGTGTTTTTTTCCTGATCCTATCACTACCGCAGGCAGCTAAATAAGCTACAAGTTATTTTTTTGCGAGCTCTGCACGGTGTTCATCTAAAGCTACCTGTAGAAGGTTGGTGGTGTTTTCCTGATCCTATCACTACCGCAGGCAGCTAAATAAGCTACAAGTTAGTTTTTTGAAAGCTCTGAACAGTGTTCAGCTAAAACTACAAGTTAGTGTAGTGCGAGCTCTGCACAGTGTTCAGCTAAAGCTACCTGTAGAAGGTTGGTGGTGTTTTCCTGATCCTATCACTACTGCAAGCAGCTAAATAAGCTACAAGTTAGTTTTTTGTGAGCTCTGCACAGTGTTCAGCTAAAGCTACCTGTAGAAGGTTGGTGGTGTTCTCATACTACAGGCAGACAGTTGATTTTGCTAGCTGCAGTATCAGTATATATATATATATATATCCCAGCTTAGTGCAGCTACAGGCCATTAATATGTCTGGAAGGCTAACAAGGAGAGGCAGACAGTCACAAGCAAATAAAAGAGGGCAAGCAGGCTCTGTGTCTAGAGGCAACAGTGCCTGTCGTGGAGACGGTGCATCACATGGCCGTGAGACACGCTTGGCCTTTTTTTCATCAGCTGGCCGTGTTGAGCCGCAACATGCGGAAGACTTGGTCGAGTGGATGACCAAGCCATCCTCATCCTCCTCACCCTCTCTCACCCATGCTCAGGGTACTTTGTCTGGCAAAGCAGCTGCCAACACGGCCTCTTCCCTCGGCTCAATGGCATCAGTGACTCCTTCCCTAGCCCCACCATGTCCTCCTGAGGAGTCCCTCAAACTGGTTGACCACAGTGTTGGGTACATGCTCCAGGAGGATGCCCAGCATTTAGAAGGCTCTGATGATGATACTGAGCTAGATGAAGGCAGTAACGTGAGCACAGACAGAGGGGGTGCCCAAGAAGGACAGTAATCTGACAGTCATGCTCCCCCTGCTGCAGCATACTGCCAGGTTTGCTCCAGTGATGAGGAGGGAGGAGATGATGAGGTCACTGACTCAACGTGGGTGCCTGATAGGAGAGAGGAGTAGGAGGAGGAGAACTCACATCACCAACAAGGCAGGATGCCCTCCAGGGGCCAGCCTAAGGGCAGCACACTGACTGCATCACACCCCAAAGCTCCGCATGTGCAGGGCGCTGCTGTCTCTGCACGTTATTCCAAAAGTTCTTTGGTGTGGGCCTTTTTTGAGACGAGTGCATTAGATCGCACCGCTGCTATTTGCAACATATGTCTCAAGCGTATCTCGCGTGGCCAAAACATCTCCCGCTTGGGCACCACATGCTTGACCAGACATATGTTGACCTGCCATGCAGTTCATTGGCAAGCGTATCTAAAAGACCCACACCAAAGAACAAAGAGGACCTCTCCTTTCTCCTCATCAGCTGAGATCTCCAACCCCACTATACCTTCAGTCCTCTCTGAGACCTACGCTGAGAGGAATGAAGGTGTAGAATTAGGTGTGTCACAGCCAAGTACTTGTGGCCAATCTGCTTTCGGTACACCGACATCAGATTGTACCAGGCAAATTTCCCTGCCCCAGCTGCTGCACCGCCAAAAGAAGTTCGCTCCCAGCCATCCACATGCCCAGCGGTTGAATGCTAGCTTGGCAAAATTGCTAGCACTTCAACTGCTGCCTTTTCAGTTGATAGACTCTGCCCCCTTCTGTGGGTTTGTGGAATGTGCGGTTCCTCAGTGGCAGGTACCCAAACGCCACTTTTTCTCACTTTTTCTCTCTACTGGCATGTGGAAGGCAATGTCTTGGCCTCGCTGGACAGGACGGTCAGCGGTAAGGTGCATAATACCACTGATTCATGGTCCAGCAGGCATGGACAGGGACGTTACCTAAGTTTCACCGCACATTGGGGGACTCTGCTGGCAGCTGGGAAGGATGCAGGACAAGGTGCAGTAGTTTTGGAGTTTGTTCTGTCACCATGGCTCCAAAATGCCACTACTAATGATTGTGACACACCTCTCTCCTCCACCTCCTCTTCTTCTTCCTCCATGGCCTTTTCCTGTGCTTTGTCCTCGGAACCAGCGGTGCTCCGTAGCCGTTCAAGGGGCTACGCAAGTATGCAGGCCAAAAGATGCCATGCGGTGCTTGAGCTGGTGTGCTTGGCGGATAGGAGCCACACTGGGGCAGAGGTTCTATCAGCTCTGCAGGGGCAGGTTCAGAGGTGGTTGATGCCACGCCAACTTAAGGCAGGAATGGTGGTTTGTGAAAATGGCACCAACCTCCTCTCTGCCCTCTGACAGGGACAAATGACCCATGTTCCCTGTTTGGCTCACGTCCTTAACTTGGTGGTGCAGTGCTTCTTGGGCAGGTACCCAGGCTTACAGGATGTCGTGAGGCAGTCTGTGTGCATTTCTGCCATTCATATAATGCCAGTGCTCGGCTGGTAGACCTCCAAAAGGAGTTTAACCTGCCCAAGAACTGCCTAATCTGTGACATGCCCACCAGGTGGAACTCAACGTTGGCCATGCTGCAGTGGCTGCACACGCAGCAGAGGGCCATCAATGAGTACCTGTGTGACTATAGCACCAGGACAGGGTCAGGGGAGCTTGTTTTTTTTTCCCCACACCAGTATGACATGATCAGGGATGCATGCACTGTCCTGTCACCATTTGAGGAGGCCACGAGGATGGTGAGCAGTGACAGTGTATGCATCAGTGACACTGTCCCCCTTGTCCACCTGTTGGAGCACACGCTGCATGGAATAATGGACAGGGCACTTGAGGCAGAGCAGAGGCAGGAAGAGGAGGACTTCCTTAGCTCTCAAGGCCCCCTTTATCCAGGCAGTGTTCCTGCGTGTTCTTGCGTGCCCGCTGATCACACAGGAAGAGGACGAGGATGAGGAGGAGGAGGAGGATTGTGTCAGTATGGAGGTGGAGCCTGGCACTCAGCATCAGCAGCAGTCTTTAAGGGATCAGTCCCAAGAAACACATGGACTTGTACGTGGCTGGGAGAAGGTGGCTGCGCACAATGTCGTTCTTAGTGACCCAGAGGACTCCGGACCGAATGCCTCAGCAAACCTACACTGCATGGCCTCCCTGATCCTGCAAAACCTGCGTAAGAATCCTCATATTCATGGTATCAAGGAGAAGGAACAATACTGGCTGGCAACCCTCCTTGATCCACGTTACAAGTGTAAGGTTGCGGATCTTATCTTTCCGTCGCAGAGGGAGCAGAGGATGAAACATCTTCAGGAGGCCTTGCAGAAAGGTCTGTGCAATGCGTTCCCAGAGACTGGGAGGTTACAAACTCCTGTTTCTGGACAGCGTGTTGCTGAGGCTTCGGTCAGTCAAAGAAGGAGCAGTGGAGAAGGTGGCCGTCTGACTGATGCGTTCAGACAATTTTTTAGTCCGCAGCCCCAAGGTATGATCGGTTCCAGCAGCCATCGCCAGCGTCTGTTTTACGTGGTGCAGGAATACCTAGGGGCAAGATCTGACTTGGAGACCTTTCCCACCAAAAATCCTCTGGGTTACTGGGTCTTGAGGATGGATCACTGGCCAGAGCTTACACAGTATGCAATTGAGCTACTGGCCTGTCCTGCATCCAGCATTCTTTCGGAATGCACATTCAGCGCTGCTGGAGGCTTTGTAACCGATTACAGGGTGCGTCTGTCCACCGACTCGGTTGATCGACTGACCTTCATAAAAATGAATCAGTCTTGGATCACCACCAGCTACCAAGCACCTGATGCTGATGTAACCGAATAATTTTTTTTGAAATGTCTGATCCCTTCAAAGACTGCCTATGCTGATGCTGAGTGACTATCCTGAGTAATTATCCTCTTCCTCCTCAATGGTCACGCTGATAGCTTGTAAGAACATTTTTGTTTCTGGGCACCGCCTCCAGTGCCTAAGGCCCAATTTTTCAGCCCCTGTTTAACAGGGGCGTGTAATTACAATTTTTGATGCAATACTTTGCAGCAGGGCTCGTTCCTGCGTTCCAACTAGAGTATCTGTGAGAAGTTGCAGTGTTGTGGCACCAGCACCAGTGCCTAAGGTCAAATTTTTCAGCCCCTGTTTAACAGGGGCATGTAATTAAAATTTTGGATGCAATACTTTGCAGCAGGGCTCGTTCCTGCATTCCAACTAGAGTATCTGTGAGGGGTTGCAGTGTTGTGGCACCAGCACCAGTGCCTAAGGCCCAATTTTTCTGCCCTGTTTCACAGGGGTGTGTAATTACAATTTTTGATGCAATACTTTACAGCAGGGCTCGTTCCTGTGTTCCAACTAGAGTATCTGTGAGGGGCTGCAGTGTTGTGGCACCAGCACCAGTGCCTAAGGCCCAATTTTTCAGCCCCTGTTCAACGGGGGCATGTAATTACAATTCTTGATCTAATATTTCACAGCAGGGCCCTGTGAGGGCTTACAGTAAATAGGGAAGGACCCTACTTTCAAACATCCAACTTACAAACGACTCCTACTTGCAAACGGAAGGAGACAACAGGAAGTGAGATGAAATCTACCCCTAGGAAGGGAAATTCTCTCCTGTAAGAGTTAATATGGGAAAAACATTTCTCCTTTCCATTGATGCTTTTCAATCCTTGTTCCACAAAAAACCCCAAATTTTCAAAAAACATTTGTCATTGGGACAAAAAGTGAGGTGAAATCTTCTGAAGAGGAGGACAGACAGCAAAACAAATGTCACAGGGGTGATAACCCTTCCCTATGTTTTCCAAAAAGCTTAAAATAGATTTTTTGGCTGGAGCTAAACACATTAAAAATGTACCAGTTCAAAATTACAAACAGATTCTACTTAACAACAAACTTACAGTCCCTGTCTTGTTTGCACCGCTTGTATACTGCTGTTCAGAGTACAGAGCCTATATACTGCTGTTTCCTTTTTTAATTTGGATGCGGGGTTCCCCTTAATATCCATACAAGACCCAAAGGGCCTGGTAATGGACTGGGGGGTACCCATGCTATTTGTCTCGCTGATTTTCATCCATATTGCCAGAACCCGACATTACATTAAAGCCGCAAGCAGTTTTAAATGACTTTTTTTCCTTTAAAAATGACATTTTGTGGAGGGACTGTTCTAAGCGCGGGAAACATGCACCACTTTACAGGCATACTATAGACACCCCCCAGGTACGATATTTAAAGGAATATTTCACCTTTTTTTTTTTTACTTTAAGCGTCATTAAAATCACTGCTCCCGAAAAAACGTTCGTTTTTAAAAGTTTTTTTTGCATTGATACATGTCCCCTGGGGCAGGACCCGGGTCCCCAAACCCTTTTTAGGACAATACCAAGCAAATTAGCCTTTAAAATGGACACTTCTGATTTTGAACGTTCGAGTCCCATAGACGTCAATGGGGTTCCAACGTTCGTGCAAATTTTCGGTCCGTTCGCAGGTTCTGGTGCGAACTGAACCGGGGGGGTGTTCGGCTCATCCCTATTCCGCACTGTTTCCCTTTTGGTTTGCGGATGGTAAGCTGAGGCTAAGGATAGCTCTTTAAAGTCCCGCACAGTGCTTTCCAAAATCTTGGTCTCCAAAAACCCTTCGGTCTAACACAATGTTTGCAGTTACACCGTGGAGCCTGGCAATTTACTTGACAAAGACGGGCGTTCCCATCAGCAGATGGCGTGTATTTCAGAGGTAAGAAATTAGCTATTTGGGACAGATGATCTATTACCACAAAGATAGTGGTACACCCTTCAGAAGGCGGATGTTCGACTATAAAGTCCATAGAAATCTTCCATGGTCTATCTGGTACAGGCAGAGGTCTGAGAAATCCCCAAGCTTTATTATGGGTATTTTTACTTCAGATACTAGTGGTGCATGCATTTACATTACTTTACAATCCTTCTCTAGCTCAGGCCACCAGAATGTCCTTTGCACCAACTCGACAGTCTTGCAAAACCAGAAATGACCTGCTAGAGGATGATCATGAGAGGGCCCCAGGACAACCACCCGAGCATCTGCTGGCACAAAAATCTGCTCACCTCTCTATAGTAGTCCATCTCCTCCCTGCAGTGTGATTCCTGGAGGACTGAGTGTTCTCACAGGAGATTGCAGTAAATTAGACAGAAGATCGGACTGTAGTAGGAGGAAGTTTCCACCTGGCAAGATGGTGTCTGGTAGTGGTGTGTCTTTAGGATCCTCAAACATGTGTAACAGAGTGTTAGGCTTGGTGTTCTTTGATCCTGGTCTGTAGGTGATGTGGAACGTAAATCTCAAGAAGAAGAGTTCCTATTGAGTTTGGCGGGTCTTGAGACCGCAGATATTCAAGGTTTTTATGGTCTGTGTAAATTAGTATCGGGTGGGTAGCTCCTTCCAGAAAATACCTCCAATCTTCCAGGGCTGTAGATAATTGCCATAATTGCCAGGAGCTCCCGATCTCCCATATCATAATTTCTTTCTGCTGAGGTAAGTTTTATGACAAGAATGGGACCAGATGGATCACATCTTTGAGGCCTTGGCGCTGTGATCGGATTGCACCAACTGCACTTTCAGATGCGTCCACTTCTAGGATATAAGGCAAGGTGGAATCTGGGCGACTCAGGACAGGAGTGGTGGTAAATAACTTCTTTAAGGTCTCAAAAGTAGCTTGTGCATCGGCAGCCTAGCAGAAAGGGAATACCTTGCTTGGTGAGTTGTATGATAGGAGTGATGATGGGTGAGACATTTATAATAAATTTGCCGTAAATGTTGGTGAAGCCCACAAACCGTTGGATTCCCTTTTTATTTGTGGGGGCCGGCCAGTCCAGGATTGCTGACACCTTCTGTGGGTCAATTTTGATTTAGTCTGTAGAAATAATCAGGCCTAGAAACTGAATGCTTCATTGTTTAAAGTCATATTTTTCGGCCTTGGCATAGAAGTCATGCTGTTGGAGCCAACACAGCAAACTTCTCATATGTCCCCAGTGTACCTCTAATGACACAGAAAATATCAGGATGTCATCCAAATAGACAATGGCAAAGATATCTAGAAAGTCTCTGAAGATATTGTTAATGAAGTGCTGGAAGGTGGCTGGTGCATTGTATAGTCCGAATGGCATGACTTGAGCATGACAGTGCTCAAAATGGCCAAATCAAGTACGGAACGCAGTCTTTCACTCATTGCCCTCCTGGATACGGACCAAGTTATAGGCCCATCTTAAGTCCCATTTTATAAAAATGGTTTCAGATTTAAGTCTCTGGAATAGTTCAGATAGCAAGGGCAGATGATAGCGGTTTTTCACTTTAGTTTTATTTAGATCATGATAGTCCACACATGGCCATAGGAATGATCCTTCTTCTCCGTGAAGAATATGCCTGCACCAGCCGGTGAGGTAGCATGGATGAATCCTTTCTGCAGTTTTTTGTGACTGTAGTCTTTTAAGGCCCCAAGTACGGACAAGGAAAAAATACGCCCAGGGAATTTTGGCTACAGGCAGAAGCCCAATGGGGCAATCATAAGGTCTTTATGGGGGGAGAGTATCTGCCCCCCATTTACTGAAACTGTTCAGGTACTCGTGGTAGGGCCTTCGAACTAATTGGCATACAGTGCCTTGAAAAAGTATTCACACCCCTTGAAATTTTCCACATTTTGTCATGTTACAACCAAAAACGTAAATGTATTTTATTGGGATTTCATGTGATAGATCAACACAAAGTGGCACCAGTGTTGCCAACCCTCCAAAGTGAAATTCACTGGCAGAACGCCAAAATTTACAAACGGCACCAATTTTTTTTACTGGCAAAATCATTTACTGATGGATCTACATTCTTTACTGGCACGGCAAAAAAAGACCCAAAAATGACCGTTTTTAGTGCTAAACAGTGCAAATATCAATATTTGAACTACAGTATACACACATAGCTAGTGCTATTAGCAATGTGTTTAGGTTAAACTAAAGTCAAACAACATATTTCTCAGTTTACATGAAGGTCAGGATACTATAACCCAGCCAGCACAGAGTTCTCCCTTACTTCAGAGTCTGCAGGATGGTGACCAGAGACCACCTTCTGCAGAGTGAATACACTAAGGTAAGGGGGGATTACTAATATAGGGGGGAACCTTTATATTGGTGCCCCCTTACAATATTGTATTCACTTCCCCCTTACATCAGTGACCCCTCTCCGACTGGCCTGGTGGTGCTGTCACTGACCTCCTCTCAGGTGAACCGTGCAGGGCTCAGTCAGATGGCTCCAGCTTGGCGGCTCTTGTTTTATTTTATAGTCTCCTCTCCACAGTCCACACATGTCTGTCTCTTCCCGTAACCCCCATCCCTTTCTAGGATCCCCTCAGAGACTGCAGACATGATAAAAGACATGAGATGGTCAGAGGCTGTGGACATGATACAGGAGGTGGACAGAGGCTGCAGACATAATACAGGAGGTGGACAGAGGCTGCTGACATGATATAGAAGATGGACAGAGGCTGCAGAGTGTGGACATGATACAGGAGGTGGACAGAGGCTGCAGAGATGATACAGGAGGTGGACAGAGGCTGCACACATACTACTGAAGGTGGACAGAGGCTGCGGACATACTACAGGAGGTGGACAGAGGCTGCGGACATACTACTGGAGGTGGACAGAGGCTGCGGACATACTACAGGAGGTGGACAGAGGCCGCAGACATACTACAGGAAGTGGACAGAGGCTGCGAACATGATAGTGTCCTCACCCCCTCACAGTAGCCTCCTCCTCTGCCCACCATCATATTACTTCTCCACATCATCAGTGTGCTGTGTCCTCCTGCTGTGCCCTTTCACCTCTCCACAGGTCAGGGCAGCACTGTGCTGCCCTGACTTGTGGAGAGGTGAAAGGGGCACAGGAGGAGGACACAGCACACTGATAATGTGGACTGGAGAAGTAATATGATGGTGGACAGAGCACATCAGTCTCTGTCACCTGCATGGTATGGCTTCAGCCTCCCGACTCCCAGTAATGTCCTCTTCTCTCTCTGTCCCCTTTTTACTATGATATCCCCCCACAGTTTCAGTCACTCTCCTCCTCCTCACAGTCAACCCTGATCGGCTCCCCCGCCTATGATGAGTGCACTGCAGGACAGGAGTCGCTGACCACCGTGGTCTCTCTCGATCGTTTATTCAAAAATGGTGCCAGGCAGCACAATTACGTTACTCTGCATGTGCCAAACGAGTGTGTATGAGCTTTCCAGAGCCTTCAGAACGGCGCATGCACAGTTGCATGGTCGGCTCGTGGCCATCTTTTTTACGGGCACCGTTGCCCGTAACAGACTTTAACGGGCAGCCCGAAAAATGGGTTAAATTTACGGACTGCCCGTAAATCTACGGGCAGTTGGCAACACTGAGTGGCACATAATTGTGAAGTGGAAGGAAAATTATAAATGGTTTTCAATTTTTTTTTACAAATAAATATGTGAAAAGTGTAGTGTGCATTTGTATTCAGCCCCCCTGAGTCAAGACTTTGTAGAAGACTCTACCAACTTTGCACATCTAGAGAGGGACATTTTTGCCCATTCTTCTTTGCAAAATAGCTCAAGCTTTGTCAGATTGGATGGAGAGCATCTGTGAACAGAAATTTTCAAGTCTTGCCACAGATTATCAATTGGATTTAGGTCTGAACTTTGAGTGAACCATTCTAACACATGAATATGCTTTGATATAAACCATTCCATTGTAGCTCTGGCTGTATGTTTACAGTCGTGGTCTTACTGGAAAGTCAACCTCTGCCCCGTCTCAAGTCTTTTGCAGACTCTAATGCTGTGTACACACGAGCAGACTTTCAACGGACTGAATCACTTTGGACCTATCAACGGACTTACGACGGAGTTCTGACGGAGTTCCACCAAAACGGACTTGCCTACACACGATCACACCAAAGTCCAACCATCTAGTATGCGGTGACGTACACCAGGTCCAACAAGGCTATAAAAAGGAAGTGTAATAGCTTGTGCGACCCTTTGGGCCCCTTCTGCTAATTTCGTGTTTACCTCGTGTTAGTAGAAGTTTGGTGAGAGACGATTCGCGCTTTTCAGACTCGTGTTTTTCAGATGGTTTAACTGTTGTTCAGTTTGTGCTTGTGAGGTTTGTATCTGCTTTTCAGTGCGTGTAGTGAGTTTGCATTGGTTTATTCAGTGCGTTCTTGTCTGCTCATTGCTGATTTTCAACTCGCTCTTCACAGGCCTTGCTGTTCTTCAGTGCGTTTTGTTAAGTTCGTTCTGACCAGCCAACCATTTTGAAGCCATGTTGCGTGTACATACTCATCGTAGAGTTTGTACTTTGCTTGGGCTTGGTGTTGGGGTTCATTCTTCAACCCAAGACCAGTCCATGAACAGGGTGGGGAGGAGTTCATGGAGGAAGAATTGGATGCTCCAGCGTGACCAATTCTCCCACATGCCTTTGCTTTGTGAGATCCATGAGAATAATCCTGACGATTTCAGGAACTTTCTCAGGATGACCGACCTTGTTTTTTACCATTTGTTGGGTTTGCTGACCCCTTATATCAGCAGGCAATTTACCTGCATGAGGCAAGCCATCACTCCGGAGCAGATGCTAGTCGCCACGTTGTGGTACTTTGCAACTGGGAGAAACCTGCAGGACCTCAAGTTCTCGAAAGGCATCTCCCCCAGGCTCTGGGGATCATTATCCCAGAGACCTGCTCTGCCATCATTCAGGTCCTGCAGAAAGACTATATTAAGGTAAGATGTATCCTTTAACATCACATTTTATTGTATTTAATGTTTGCTAATGTATTGTAATTCTTTCCTCAATCCCTAATTACCATGATTGCAATATGCTGTGAATGTCCCCTTTGTCCTCATGCATACTGGAAGCTTTTAATGCTCCTTTTTTGTCCTTCATGCATATTTGCCTTCACTAACCTCCCCAGCATGCTATGCTGGGCCCATATCCACCTAGTCTAGTCACTTAACAATGTATTTTGTCAGCTCCATTGTAGTGCTTTAGCCTAAACACCCCCTCAAATTGTGTCCAAATGGTCTGTGTGTCGTTAAATTAATTTCTAAGCCCCCCTTAAAATGTGTCCAAATGGTCTGCGTGTCGTTAAATTAATTTATAAGCCCCCCAAAATGTGTCCAAATTGTCTGTGTGTCGTTAAATTAATTTCTAAGCCCCCCCCAAAATGTGTCCAAATGGTCTGTGTGTCGTTAAATTAATTTATAAGCCCCCCCCTTAAATTTTATCAATGGGGGGGTGAGGAATCTGATAAGTGGGCCTTATATTTTAGTCTTTAAATAATACTTAAAATAAATGTTATACTGATGTTGGGCAAGAATGTTTTTTGTGTAATGTGCTTGCAATGTTATGTATAAAAGTACTTTTTTTTTTCTTGTTTGACTCCCCAGTTTCCTTCAACGCCACAGCAATGGCAGACTGTGGCATCCCATTTTGCCACCTGTTGGGACTTTCCCAACTGTGGAGGGGCTATAGATGGGAAGCACGTCCACATCATGCCACCACCGCATTCGGGGTCATACTATTTTAACTATAAGGGGTTTCATAGTATTGTGTTAATGGTGGTGGTGTTGGCACAATATGAATTTCTGTATGTGGACGTGGGGAAGAATAGCCGGATGTCAGATGGAGGAGTCTTCACCCAGACGGAGTTCTACCAGAGTTTCCAGAGTGGTGGTCTGGGATTGCCACCTGATGTGGATAACGTGGAAGGACTCTCCCTTGTCTTCATTGCAGATGAAGCCTTCGGTCTGGGCGAGCACCTAATGAGGCCATTTCCCCAAAAGACCCTCACCCCAGAGAGGAGGGTTTTTAACTACCGGCTGGCCAGAGTGAGAAGAGTTGTGGAGAATGCCTTTGGGAAAATGGCCAACCAGTTTCACCTGTTTCAGACAGCAATCCACATGGTGAACTACAAACTTAATCACATTGTCCTAGCATGCTGCATCCTGCACAATTTTTTATGCAAAAATTCAAGAAATTATCTTGCATCACTTGGGCCTGAGGCCAGACTTACAGGGAATCCTCTGATGGGCCTGGATACTGGCCGTACTGGCTTGGCCCCCCAAAGCGCCCGTGAAATTCGGGATAAATATGTTAATTTTTTTATGGGTAGGGGGCCATTGCAATGCCAGACATTGTCTAATTTTTATGAATAAAAAATAATGATCACATAAAATCTAGAAATGTATTTATTGCTTGCCTTTATATTTGGTTGTCTCCTAGGTTCTCCTAGTGCACCTGTAGTGCCAAGTGTATTTTCCTTTAGTAAAAAAGCCCCATTTTCACTGTAAACACCAAATAACTTACAAAACTGGTATTGAGCATTGAAAGAAGAAGCCACACATTGTTGAATCGCACATTCACATGTGCGTTTATAAAACAAAAAATTTTAGAAAATATATATTTTTTTTAACAATTTTTTTTGTTTTTTTGTTTTTTTTGTTTTTTTTACAAACAGGCTTTTTTTTTTACAAATAGGAATTTTTTGTTTTTGTTTTTTTTTTTTTTTTTTTTTTATCAATAGTGTTTATTAAAGGTGAACAACATTTGTCATATATCAATGGGTATCGTAGACTGTGATATAGATATTAATAGCTAACAACATTGTACATTTGCATTACAATTACATTACATTTGTATGGTTTCTGAAGAAAATGCATAGGGCGGGAGGTGCTGTTTCCCTCCACCCGCCATCCCCTTGGGAGCTCACTGTGGCTCGTTGGAGGTACAGCCCCTGCTAGCCCGCACGTCTTATATAACTACAACAGGGCTGTTACTGTTAGCATTCGTTCACCAAGAGCATAGAGCTCATAACTAACTAGAAAATAAACAAACAAACTAGGATCAACTCAGAGACATTAAGGAAAAAGAAGGATTTGAACCGTAAGTAGAGTACAGTTAAGCAGTAGATAGTTTACAAGTTCATCGCTTATGGAGAGTTTTCTTATGTGATGTTCACGTTGTACCAATTTATCCATTGTTGCCAATGTAGAAGAAATTTTTCCTGTTTTCCCTCAATGGATGCAAGCATCCTTTCGTAAGTGTAGTGTATGGATAGAGTACGTATAGCCTCTTTTACTGCTGGGGTGTTCGGAGATCTCCACCGTCGCAGTATCACTAACTTGGCTGCTAGAAATAAGTGGGTGGTAAATTTCCTATGAAGTGGTGTTATATCTTCTATACCTATATTTAAGAGAGCTAATGAGGGAGAGGTTTGAAGCTGTAGACCTGTTGCTTGACATAGGATTGAGAAGATGTTGGGCCAAAATCTGCCTAGGCCCTTGCAGCTCCATAAAACATGAAAGATGGTGCCTTTCTGTCCACAATGTCTCCAACACAGAGGAGATGTGCTGGGGTCAAATTTAGCTATCCAGTATGGTGTCAAGTACTATCTCTGTATAATTTTGTGGGAGAGTTCCCAGAGGTTGGTGCATTTAGCTGCTGAGTGGGTATTTTGTAGGGCTTTATGCCATTGCTTTTCAGAAAAGGAATTGTTAAGGTCTGTTTCCCATGCTAGCATGGAGTTGGTTTTGGTGAGTATGGTTTTGTCATGGAGAGAATTGTAGAACAGCGAGATACCTCCTCTACGATGTGTTTTAGCAGTGAGGTAGTTTTGAATCTGCCAGAATAGGTTGTATTTAATGGTGCCTTTACTTTTCAGATAAGATGTAACTCGGAAGTGATTAAATTGTTCTGAGGCAGGTAGACCATATTCTGATTGTAAATCAGGGAATGATTTTATATTAGTGCCTGAGTATAGATCCGATACCCAGTTCAGTCCCCTGATTTTCCATTTGTGCAGGGTTAATTCCGGAATTATCAAAGCTAGGGTAGATATGAGTATTGATAGAAAGATATAACCATAGGTTAGTGACTGGTATTTGGTGGAAAGAGACACCTTGCCCACATCCCTATATACAAATACACAATGGGGAATTTCCTCTTGGTGGGACTTTTAAGGGCAGGAGTCTCAGAACGATATATCAACACAGTATGAATAATAGTTGTATTTTATTTATCAAAAAGTTTAAAAGGACATGACAATCAATAAAAGACCAAAGAAAAAGCGGATGCTGGATTACCAATGATGATGATACAACAATGATATAAGACAGATAAACAAAATACACTTATCCCCACAAAAAACTGTTCCAGCAAAAGAGGAGCTGTACAGTAGATCCTGACGCATTTCGAGGTTTTATCAGTATTATGACCTCTTCTTCAGGGGCTGGTGGTGAGGTACTTAATCCATCTAAAAACATTTGATAGACAAAAGATATATATAAATGAAGGAAAACATAGAACAGACAATACCGTGTGAACCAAACATGACACATTATTAGCATATTTGCATGATGTAAATATCACAGTATTGTATAAAAGGGTTCTAACCGTATTATTCCTTGGTGAACATTCTTCAGCATCCAACTTAAAAGCTTTGAAGGGATAGAATGGTTAGCCACTGAGGTTCAAAAGCTGAAAAGCCTCTGCCGTCACTGAGGGACTGAATGTATTCCGCACCTGAGACACAACACAAAGGGCGTCTGGTCCACCAGATGGCGACACTGTAGATGTTACAGTATTAAAGTATGGTTGTTTGCTAGGAAGAAGAAAAGGAGAAGGATATATACAGTATAAAGGACTTGTATATAAGCAGGGTGTTGTCTAAATTAGACTCACACCTGCTAGAGGTTATTTAATAAAAAATATATGTATATATCTATATATTTGTATATAATTACTACATACCAGGCCATGCATATCTAGGGTAGTTATCCCCAGTAGCAGACTAAAGATAAAGGTGTCTTCAACAAATGCTGTCCAGTCTAAGCACCAGAGAAAGATCACCACAATAACCTCTGCAACCAATGGCTGTAGTCAAAGCAGAAAAAGCAGAAAAGGAAGAGACATGAATATAGGCTCAAGCTGAATTAAGCATAATAGATTAAGGTTAATGGTAACTAGGGATCAGCATTAGGGGAATTCTTCCTTCATGCAGGATCCACCATCCATATGCTCTGCATGTACAATACATGCTAGGCTTAGGAATAGTTACTGTTAATATATTGCAAAGAGGAGCGCCATGGCTTACCTTCAGAGGCTAAACAGCTATAACATACCGTCAGATGTCCACTCCAACCTGGAGTGAGGCGTCTCCACTTGTAGTTTAAATTGTGCTGCTGATTAGCATCAGATGTCTCACAGCTGACAAAAGCGTCAGCGCTGGTGGGCGGGGCTGCCCTCCGAGTCCCCGGCGCGCAGGCCAGCCCCCAAAAACCCCACGCACGGCATACCAGCCCAGGGAGACGTACGTCATATCCTGGGAACAGAGGATCCGTGCTGGGAGGGAGCTGACGCTGGTAGCCATGGCAACGAGATAAACTATCTCGGCCATAGGCGAACAAAGAAGGAGGCCAAACGCTACCAAGTAAATATGGTGCTATTGGCCCCCATGCGCCGAGTGAGGTATCCCGGTGCGGACCAGACAAGTACCCCGACATGCATCGGCACAAAGCTTCAGACACCCAGTGGCACCAGGGCGAACTACAGGGAATAAACAAGGAGAGAGGGAAGGGAGGGAGAAGAAACTGTACAGTAAAAAATTACACTGTAATATCGGGAACAGATGATAAAACAGCATAGGAAAAAAAAAAAATGAATTGAATGCATAACAGTCTGAGTCATTACCAGAAAATGCATATTGATTAACATTGTGATGTCAAGAGTTTATCTCCAAACTAATCCTGATACCCATCTAGTGCTATTAGACACAATCAAGCCCAACATGATATGATTGAGAAAGACATCTTAGAGAGGGCCAATCGTTCATTTAAATCGCATAAGCTACATTGGGATTGGCCCTCTCTAAGATGCATTTCTCAATCATATCATGCTGGGCTTGATTGTGTCTAATAGATCTGCTCTATCACATGGATTTACACGTAGATCCAATATATAAGATTTGGCTTCATTCACTTTGTAGTATGACACCATACCATATCTATGTAGTAGTTGAGACACTAGTTCTAGGGAAGACACCGATCAGTGAGCATTAAGATTACGTCATCTGCGAATAAGCTTATAACATGTTTGCAATTATTGATCATGAAACCACATATGTTAGATGTTTGTCTAATGCTGGCTGCTAATGGCTCAATCAATAAATTAAAAATAAGGGGAGACAGTGGACATCCCTGTCGATTGCCATTTGTGATTTTAAAGGGTTTAGATAGCATGCCCGAGGTATACACTTGAGCCGATGGAGAAGTATATAGAGCTAATATTGCAGAAAGTAGATGGCCTGTGAAGCCAAATTTCTCCAGTGTTGTAGTTAGGTACATCCAGTGCACTCTATCGAACGCCTTCTCTGCATCCAAAGCTAGAAGCAGAGAAGGTGTCCCGTGTTTCATAGCCAAATGTATTGTCGATTAGCCATCTGGTGGCATCAGATGTTTGTCTACCTTTGTCTACCAGATTGATCTGGGTCAATTAGGGTGGGTAGGATGTCCACTAGTCTCAATGCTATCAGCTTAGCATAAATCTTTAGGTCATTGTTCAATAGGGATATTGGCCTAAAATGTTGGGGAACGTCCGGTGACTTGCCTGGTTTGGGCAGTGTAACTATCAAAGCTTCTAACATCTCAGATGAAAAAGAAGCCGAGGCAGCAGCAGTCTCGAATACCCTAGGAAGGTGTGAACTCAGAATGTGTTTAAAATTTTTGTAGTATTGCCCTGTCAGTCCATCCGGTCCTAGGAATCTGTTATTGGGAAGAGTATCTATAATCTTCTGCATTTCAAACTGTGAGAATGGGGTATTTAGCTCCTGCAGTTGCGAAGTGGAGAGTTGAGGTAGGTTAATGTCTTTTAAGAAATTAACTATAGCTGAGTGAGATGGTTTTGCAGTGCCCTTATTCTGATTCAGGTTATAAAGGGACCCATAATATTCACTAAAGGCATCTGCGATATTTTGGGGATCAAATACTTTTTGTTTGGACTTAGGGTCGATGATGTGGGGTATTTTGGTTTTAAAACGTTGGCCCTTCAGTTTGCGGGCTAGTGCATATGCAGCTTTATTGCTGGATGAATAGAAGGACATTTTTAGCCTCCTCTCCTTTTGTTTGTAAGATTGGAGTAGTTCCAGTCTAAGTTCATGTCTAAGGGTTGTGAGTTTTACGCTAATGAGATGTGTAGGATTTGTTTTATTTTGGGCTTCTAGGGCACTAATATCTGAGAGAAAGGTATTAAGCCCCTGCTGCCTTTGCCTTTTGAGCCATGTGGCTAGTTGGATAAACATACCTCTAATGTGCGCCTTATGAGCGTTCCAGAGTACAAATGGGTCATTTGTAGGAGAGGAATTGATCTGAAAATAATCGGACAAGTGACCTTCTAGTATGGTCTTAGTTGATGGATTCTGTATTACATGAGGATTAGAGCACCATACATAGGCCCTATCGGTAGGGTAGTTATCCCCTAGAGTGAGGAGGATGAAAGTGTGGTCCGACCATGTTATGTTATTGATT
This sequence comes from Aquarana catesbeiana, assembly GCF_042186555.1. Taxonomy (NCBI): domain Eukaryota; kingdom Metazoa; phylum Chordata; class Amphibia; order Anura; family Ranidae; genus Aquarana; species Aquarana catesbeiana. The sequence continues at coordinate 41,130,565 of NC_133324.1, forward strand.
TTGATTTGTATTACTTTCTGAAGCAGCCACTTGTCCATCAGAAACAGATCAATCCTCGTATAAGTACAGTGTCTATGAGAGTAAAACAAAAAGTCTCTTTCGTTGGCATGTGTGCAGCGCCATGCGTCATACAGGTCAGGGGATCGTAAGAAGAAAGCCAAAGAGGGTGATCTGTTGGAAGTTACTGATGTGGAATCCATGCATGGATCAGGTGTAATGTTAAAGTCTCCACATGTTACAAGGGAACATTGTTGAATACCATTGAGCTTTTTCAGCAACTTGTTCAGAAATCTAACTTGGTGAAAGTTGGGAACGTAAACATTCACTAGAGTGTAATGGGTAGCATTAATGTCACACACAAAAATGATGTAGCGACCATCCGGATCCAATGTTTCTGAGTGAAGTTGGAAGGATACAGAGTCTTTAATAGCCACCATAACCCCTCTTTTTTTCGCTCTCATATTGGAGAAAAAATAGTGTTGGAAGCTTTTATCAGAGCATCTGAGTGGAGCTCCGTGGTGAAAGTGTGTCTCTTGGACACAGTTAATATCGCATTGGGAAGAGTCTGCTTCCTTCCAGAGGGATGCTCTCTTGGCCAGATGGTTTAGGCCATGTGTATTAATGTAAAGTATTTTAACTGGCATGTATCAAGTTGGGGAGTGCGGTAGATGTTAAGTGTCGATAGTACTCACAATTAGGTTGGTGAGCGACAGTTCCATCGAGGAGGAGTTTCCTTTGTTCCAGGGCGACGATGTCCCAAGAATGTACTTTAACTTTAACAAATGCTTGAAGAATTCTGAGGTTCTTTTCATTGGAAATTCCCTTGGAAATGCCTCTGGTATTGGTTGTTGATCCATAAATTCAAATGGGAAGGTAAAACAAAACAAACTGAAATATGAAAAAAGAATGGTCACAGGGTAAAAGGAGAATCTGCAAGGGGATTCTTGATATGCACTGTTCAATAAAGGGGAGGGGAATAGGAAGCATTTCCATGTATGCCATTGCCGGGGGGCATATAACACTAGAACTGATTTAGTAGTTTAGGAGCGTTCCTTCGGATGTCCAGTTTTCTTTTCATTTTTTTCCCGGGACACCACCTGCCAATCAGCCTGTATGTGCAAGGTTCCATCTACTTGTATGGGGACTGGAGGCATTTCCAGCAAAATTCCCCATTGTCGGAGGACTGTCAGTCCCTCTTCAAGTGTGGAAATATTAGTGTTAGTACCATTGTACGTGACGGAGAGTGTGGCAGGGTATTTCCACTTGTGTAAGATGTGATGGTTGCGTAGGGCTTTGGTGATGGTGGCTAGGTTGAGACATTGCTGGAGAGTGTATCTAGAGAGGGAGCAGTTGTATGAAGGTGTTTTGAGCTGGGCGCTGGTCAGCTTTGCGAAAGGCAGCGAGTATGCTTTCTTTTGCTCTGTAGAAGTGTAACCCCAGCAAAACATCCCTGGGTACATTGTCTGCTAAGAAGGACGGTTTTGGTACTCTATGCACTCAGTCCACTGAGAGCTCTAACGCTGACATTGCAGGCAATATTGCGGAGAATAGGTCGTGGACATATTGTGGTAGCTGTATTGCAGATACTGATTCAGGGATTCCTCTTATTTTTAGGTTATTCCTCCTGGATCTATCTTCAAGGTCTGCTATTTTATCTTTGATCCAGGAGATGTCATCACTATGAGCAGTGTGTGCATCCACCATCTTGTTGAAGGAGGTTGCGTGTTCTCCCATGGCATGTTCTATCTGATTCACCTTCTCTCCCATTATGTGAACCTCTGCTTGAAATTTGTTCACTGTGTTTAGCATGTCATGATGTAATGATGATCGCAGGGGCATCAGCATATCTTTTAGGACCGTGTCAGACACAGGCTGCCCTGAGGTAGGGAATCCAGCCATGGTGTCTGATGTCTCTGGTGTGTGAGACTGTGAGGATCCCTGTCAACTCACCTCCATTTCCTGATTATGCAGGTTGTCACGAGGGGAAGCCATTCGCTGCCTGGACTTGGCAGGGCTCCTAGTGGTGGGGGTGAATGCTGCTGATGAGGACCTGCTGGACTGATTCCACGGGGTGATCCCACTATGTGCTGAGGCAGCTGCGGCCTTCCCATTCTTAAGCTCCGTCCAGGCACCATTTTGTTGAAGCCACTCTGAATCTGTGAAGTATCCTGGCAGCTTGCAGAGCTGCGGTGGCGGCTCTTTTCTCCTCCTCGGCATCCTGAGTGGTGGACTGAGCTCTGAGCTTTGCTCTTTTACAAACAGGCATAATTTTTTTTTTTTTTTTTTTTTACAAACAGGCATATATTTTTTTATTTTTTTACAAACAGGCTTTATTACAAAATTTGGCTTTTAAATTTTTTTAAAAGTCAAAGCCCAGAATGGGGTCAGCAAAAAAGGAAATGAAGAACATGATCAATGTTTTTTTCGGGAAAAAGGGAATAGATTCTCCCCAAAACATTGATCATGTTCTTCATTTCCTGCTGCATATTGTCCAGCAGATTATGCATGATGTCAATGGTATTGCGCATGGCATCAATATCCCCATTCTAGGCCATGATCTGGCCAATCAATCTTTGGGCACTGTCTGTTGTAAATGCTTCCCCTTCCACAACCAGCACATCACCTAAAATTGATGAACAAACATGTATTTAGAAATATGCAGACATACATAGATTACCTGAAGCTGGGGTGTCAGACACTCACCTGGTGGGGTGCCCATGTTGCTCACATCCTCGGGGGGCTGGGGCTTAGTTGCCATTCAGGCTGTCGAGGTCAGGGGTCCCTGGGATCCTGCTGTCTGAGTCTTTTCTCCCCTATGACAATTAAACAAAAGGTATACTTAGCATACAGATATTTGAGTAAAGAAATAGGAATATGAAACATTGCTTAAAAGTGCTGTACAATTGTCTGGGAAGAAATCCAAGTTGAAGACATGATTAAAATTCCCTTTTAAACAAACTGCAATACTTAACTTTTTTGGCCAAGTTTCACAGATTGAGACACCCCAAGTATCCCCTTGAGCCCCTGTGTGGGTTACCCTAAAAAAAGGTCTCTGGTGTCCCACACTAGTGCTCCTGAGTCCAGATGTGTAAACAGCTGCTGAGTGTCCTCTCCTTACATTCCACTGAATGAAGTTTACTATTCATTCTAGTTTCAAAGACATCTAGACAACAATGTCCTAAACGTCTTTTAAGAAGACAAATTACCAAGACCAAAATATTGTTTAAACCCTGTATCAACTAAATACATTGTATATTTTTTCAAACAATGCTTCCTACGAGCGATGTTTCCTACGAACGATTAGTGTGTACATGAACATGAAAGTAGCCATTTAAAACTGTACAACAGTAAAGAAAAGCACATGGAGCAGCACGCAAGTTTATAATCAGAATAGGAACACACAAGTACTTACTTTTTTGAATAACTTTCTTTATTCTTCTGTACTGATCCGGCTCCCTCAATTTAAGGGTGGACCAGCGTTTGCTCAATTGGTCTTTAGAGCGTCGTACCCCAAAATTCTGATACAGGGTCTTTACCACTTTGGACATGATTTTGGCCTTGCACAAATTTGTCTGGGTGTACGGTCCATGCTTCCCATCATAGTCGTTCCTATGCAAGATGTACACCATATCCACCATCTCTTCAAAGGCCATATTGGAGGCCTTAAATCTCCTCTTCCCGGATCGGGCTTTCCTCATTACTGGAAGAATTAGCACACACCTGCTGTGTCTCCGCCATGTTGCTTCTACTGCGCACCGAGGAATATTTGTGAAAAAGAACGTCAGGGGCGGGAGACGCAAATGGAGTTTCATGCATGCATACTGTATATAAAGCTGACACGCAAGTGCCACATGTGCATGGAGGAAATAGGAAGGGAAGTTGTGAGCAACCAAAACGAAGGTAATTTTTATACAAATTTTCGAAAATCAGTGGCCTATATTGCTTATACATTGAGGTCTATATTGGGATAAGATTATGAGAGTTTAGGCTAACATTAGTGTTTTTGTCTTGTGTATTGTCTTACAGAAAAAATGAATAATAAGTTTAAGGACCCTGAATTCATATCACAATTTATTGACAAGTACAGGGAGATGAGGAATCTGTGGGAGGGCAGCATATTACAACAAACCAGTAAGGAAGGGAACGCTGGAGAGACTTCTGGCATTTTGCAGACTTCGATCCCAGAAGCAACCTTTGAAATTTTGGAATGTAGGGGGGGCGGAGCCGGCAGCCAGAGCTCATGGACGTGTGAGAAGAGAGCTCTGATACACCGGGTGATCTCAGCGGCTCACAGCGCACCAAAAACAGCGACCAAGCACAGAAATTGAGAGAGGAGAGAGAGGGGAACACAGCGGGCACAATGTTTAAACGCAAGGAGAGAGAGGCACCCCGAAAATTGACGGAATTCTTCCGCCTCGCTGAGGGCCGAAAAATCCAAGATGGCGCCGGCGCCGGGAGCCGTTCTGCCAGCTCCACAGCACAGACAAACAACAATCCGACGCCATCCTCGGGTGAGTCACACATAAATGATAACCCCTTATTATCCTCCCCATTCTGCAGCCCTGTTAAACAAAAAAGGAGGATTGGGGAAGGAGGGGGAAATGAGGATGAGGCAGAAGCAGCAGGGAATGAAATGGATGAATCATCCACACAGGCAGAGCAGCTAGATGCATTCCCCACCTCAGGTCAACCCATCATTGATACCACAATGAAAGAGATGCTGCAGACACTAAGGGGAGCTCTTCAATCTGATATGGCTATGTTTATGAATAACACAAAAAGGGAAATCTCAGCTATCAGCAACAGAGTGGAATATGTAGAGAATAAAATGGAGGAGTTCACCCTGGCACACAATGAACTGGTAGATGCCCACTTTGAGGTAGAAGATGAAATCAGGGCTATGCGCCTCAAAATGGCGGATATGGAAGATCGGGCCAGAAGGAACAATGTCAAATTCAGGGGGATCCCTGAGACGGTCAAACCCGCAGAGATTACTACCTACCTGCAAAAGCTCATGATGACTGTCCTCCCTTCTCTTAGCCCAGCAGACATCACTATCGACAGGGCACACAGACTGCCAAAACCATCCTTCCTGCCTGAACAATTACCTAGAGATGTGATTGCAAGAATCCACTTCTACCACATAAAGGACCAACTCATGCGATTTGCAAGACAGCATCCCTCTCTTCCTGATCCTTACGCTGGTATCGCACTTTATGCAGACCTGTCACAAGCCACCCTGTCAGCCAGACACAACTTAGTACCTATCACTAAGATCTTGCGCAACAATAAGATCCTCTACAAATGGGGGTTTCCTGCAAAACTTCTGGTTGAAATGAACAATGAATCCCATGCGATAACATCAATCGAAAAGGGCCTGGACCTTCTCCGAAAATGGCGCCTACTCCCAGCAGACGCAATACCTGAGGACCCTAAACCACAATATCCCAGACTCAACAACCAACGTACAACTAAGAAATATCAGCAACATTCTGCCTAAAGCTATATTACTAGAAGATATTTCCTTTCAATGAGTACTCTCCTCTCATGATTACCATCTGGCTAATTTTGGTACTATGCAACCCTCTAGGAAGTTGCCCTTTACAATCCACCACCCGATGTTCGGCTGATTAAGGGTTTACCTTTTTAAACCCCCTACATTAGTTACGAGATGATTCCCGTGACCTACTACCCGCAATACCTGCGGCCTACGCTTCATTACTTGCCAAAAGTTCAAGTTTGTTCAGTTACACTGTTCCCTCACAAGGCTATGAGGACATTGCTTTCTCAAATCCCATGCATCTTGACCATGCTCAACAGCTCCACTCCAATCCCTGGAATTACCACTAGATGGCACTGCTGCGCAACTTTCCACAAGAATGAATCTTAAACTGATGTCATACAATGTGAGAGGTTTGAATAGTCCCTACAAGAGAAGAGCTCTTTGGAAGTCCGCATTGGAAGAGAAGTGTGACATTCTATGCGTACAAGAAACTCATTTCAACAACGATAACTCCCCGAAATGTACACATCCCAAATTTCCGCACGTATATATGGCCAAGAATACGACAAAAAAGAACGGAGTGATGATTGCTTTCAAGGACACACTAACCTTCTCTCTTTTGCAGGAACATGTTGATCCCCAAGGTCGATTTCTGATTGTAATCGCAGAACTGAACCATGTCACGTATACGATAGTCAACTTGTATGCAGCTAATGTTAGAACTCTCAGGTTTGTTCGCAAAGTGATAGCTAAGGCAAAAAAGGTGCAAAAAGGCAACTTAATAATATGTGGTGATTTTAACTTGATTATGAGCTCAGAGTTAGACGTGTCCTCGATGGCTTCTAAGAAGCGTCCCTCTCTAGACTCGCTGTGCCACGAAGAGAGGCTCTATGACCCCTGGCGCTGTCTTAGAACCACCGAGAGAGACTACACATTTTATTCAGCTGTACACAAGAGCTATTCTAGAATAGATTTCTTCCTCACCGATCTGTATACTCTGCAAAATGTAGTAAGGGCTGACATCCACAGTATCACATGGTCTGACCACGCCCCAGTGACTATTGAGATTGTGGATGTCAATAAACACTCCCACAAACCACTGTGGCGTAACAACACATTTCTTCTATCACACCCCGAAATTAGGGACGAAATTGCAGCAAAAATTAAAGAATTTTTTCATTTCAATACTACTGAAGATTGCTCGCCTATGAATATCTGGTGTGCGCACAAAGCATTCGCTAGAGGCGCCCTCATTCAGGTAGCCTCTAGGGAAAAGAAAAAGAAACAGCAGCGCATGACAAAATTACTTGAGAAGATAGCAGATTTAGAAGCGCAACACAAAAATTCTGCTACCTCCTCAAGGGAAATTCTCAAAAATCTCAATGAATGTCGAGAAACAGTAAGACAAGAAATTAGAGCGGACTATGATACCTTTTTTAAAAAACTCAAACTCTCCTACTACTCCCAAAACAACAAAGCAGGTAAAATCCTAGCCTCCCAGCTCAAAAAGAAACAGGCAAGATCTAATCTCAAAAATATCAGACATCACAAAACAAAAATAATATACCAAAATCCCAAAGATATCGCCAACGCCTTTAAAGATTATTATGAATCCTTATACAATCTCAAAAATGACCCAAACACTTACCAGCCCTCGGACACAGAGATTGAACAATTCTTGCAGAATGTTCATCTTCCCTCGATTGACAAAACTACTCTACAAAAAATGAATGCCCCTATCACACTCACTGAGGTTGAATCCACTATCCGATCTCTACCCATGCACAAATCGCCAGGAGCAGACGGATTCTCCACAGAATATTACAAGGCTTTCTCCGCCATCCTCGCCCCTGAACTGGTAAAAATTTTCAATATAGCAGCCTCTGACGGCGCCTTCCCAAAAGAAATGCTCCAAGCTATCATTATTACTATCCCTAAACCTGGTAAAGATATTTCAGACCCACAAAACTTCAGGCCTATTTCCCTACTAAATTCCGACTTAAAGATATACGCAAAAATATTAGCAAACAGACTTATGGAAATAACCCCCTCCCTTATAGGACTCGACCAAGTAGGCTTTGTGAAGGGCAGACAGGCACCAGATGGAACAAGAAGGATGCTTGACCTCCTGCATATATCAGAACTAAGCAGGCAGCCCAGCATCTTTTTAGCATTAGACACAGAAAAAGCCTTCGACAGGGTCCATTGGGGATACCTGTCCAGGACATTACTCAAATTTGGCCTATCAGGACTAATACACTCAGCAATTATGTCTTTGTACTCAGATCCATCTGCAAGAGTCTTCACCTCTAGTTTGCTATCTGATCCTTTTGCACTAACCAATGGTACCCGACAAGGATGCCCACTGTCCCCAATTATCTTTTCTCTGGTCATAGAACCACTAGCAGAGTCTATCAGAGCAAATGACAAAATAGAAGGCATTAAAGTCGGCTCTGTCAACCACAAAATAGGTCTGTTTGCTGACGACATAATTCTTTCCCTATCAAAACCAGCAACTTCTTTACCCATTGTCAAAACACTATTACATACATTTGGAAAAATCTCTTTCTACAAAGTTAATACAACCAAAAGCTATGCACTTTCTCTCCATATACCAAACAATACCAAAACAAGATTAAAAAGTATTTTTCCCTGCAACTGGGACCCCCCTTCCATCACTTATCTTGGGGTGCAGCTAACTTCCTCTTCCTCCAAAATATACTCACAAAACTTCCCTCCATTACTAATCAAAATAGAAGAGGAACTACTTCAAATTAACAAACTACATCTATCCTGGCTGGGGAGAATAGCTGCATACCAAATGCAAATATTACCAAAACTACTATACTATTTTAGATCACTACCCATACCAATTCCCCAGAAATTTTTTACACAACTGGAGAAGTGCCTGAAAACGTACATATGGGGAGGAAAAAAACCCAGAATAGCACTGGCCCACTTATATAAACCTAAACATCTAGGGGGGGTAGGACTACCGAATGCACAGACATACTATAAAGCTGCACTACTGGATCAAATGAAATACTGGTTCTCCTGTCAAACTGACAACCGTTGGTCAAATATTGAACGCACAGTAACACCAGGCCATGACCTCCCAGCGTTGGCAACAGCAGCATGTATACACTACAGACCAGAAACCCCACCTTACTTAACTATACAAGCAACAATAGATGCCTGGTCCTCCTTAGTGCATAACCACCTTACAGACACCCCAATTAAAAAACTAAATATCCCACTAGCATCTTATGAACACCTAATCCCAAACTTCTCAGTCCAAACATGGAAAGCCTCGGGTTACAACTTCGCCACACCTGCTCCACAACATCAAAATGCGATAGATAAATATAGAACATATCAAATACAGCACTACAAAAGCAAAAACCCTCCACGACAAATAACTATACCACAGGTTCTGTGGGACTTCCTCTTAAGCAAATCCTCCAAAACTAGAAAGGGAATATCGCTCTTTTACAAATTTACCACCCCCCTTTACTTGCAATCCAAGTCCCCCAATATGCTAAAATGGGAATTTGAATTGCAAAAAGAATTCTCTTTGTCCCAATGGCATGAAGCGATAAAATACAATCATAAATCTTCAGCATGTGTAGATCACTGGGACAATGCACAAAAACTCTTACATAGATGGTACATAACTCCGTATAGACTAAATAAAATGGATCCTAGTAACACACCTCTTTGTTGGAGAAACTGTCAAGCTATTGGCAATATCCTCCATATATTTTGGAACTGTGCAATTATCAAACCTTTCTGGTTAAAGATACAGAAACTAATTAGAATTATCACCAGCTCTAACTGTGACATTAGCCCTGCTCTTGCTCTTCTGAGTCTAGGTATCGAAAATTATCCTCCCTTGATGAGAAAAGTTGTAATACATGTTTTATTTGCAACACGTATAGCAATAGCTAAAGGGTGGCGAACGTCAACACCTCCTGAGTTTGCAGAAATAGTTTCCAGAGTGAACGCACAATTCACTATGGAAAAAATGTTAGCATATAAAGAAAGGAGAGCCCCAAGCTTCCACAAACACTGGGAGGCTTGGAGTTCCTCTAAATATGCCTCCTCACATGGATGACAGATACAGTTACCCCAGCTTCTCCACTACTGAAATATAACCATCTAATGTCTAGTGGTATAACACACTGTTGAGTATGGTCAAACAAGAATTGGTATTATAGTTAGCACACACTACAGCAACAAAACACAACTTACCTCATATTAGGAAAATGAGAAAGTATAACAAATGTATTTTAGTCAATCTAAGTTACTTAGTATATAGGTTAACAAAAAGCTCACAAAGAACTTATATAATAATATGTTGGAGTGGACCCTCAGTAAGGTCCTCTCATGGTTAACTTTGAAATTCTATGCAAAAAGTCTGTTACAGTATGTACCCACTAGGGGTGACAGACTCGAGAAATGCACAATGACACAATGTTAACATTTCTTAGTACCTTTACCAGTTAAGCTGTTTTACATTTCTAAAGTAATAAGTTCATGAATGTCAAACAAATTGCACATGTGTGAAATGTATAATCTACTTGCATTCTGAATTTTGTATATTCTGCAAATACACCAATAAAAATCTATTGTTTAAAAAAAAAAAAAGAAATTTTGGAATGTAAAATTGGGATTTTGAGGAATATGTACAGGAGGGAGCATAAAAAGATCCAGGCTTCCCTGAAATCAGGAGCATCAGCAGATGATGTGTATGTACCCAAGCTGTGGTACTTTGAAAAAGTGCCTTTTCTTGATGACCAGATTGAAGCCAAGGAATCGCTATTGACCCTTCCATCCACTCTTCCCTCCACCCTTCCCTCCACCCCAGCAGAGGCTGATGAGGAACAACCTGGGCCTTCCATCCTTGAAGAACCAGATGGGCCCAGCTGGAGCCAGGTATATTATTTTTAGACTTATTTAGTGTCCTAATATTAATGATGTTAACTAGATGTTATAATTTATCAACTATGATCGATTTTATCCCAAAAATGATGTATACATATCAGTTGATAGTAGTGGCCAAAAATGTTTGTCACCAGCTTGAAAAAATGTCAGAATGATACTCTTTTATATGTATTAACATTGAATTTGCAAGTCATGAGCTGAAAATTGCGTGTGATTGATGAACCAAAAACTAAAACTATGTCCCTTTTCTATACACAGGATGAGCTCAGCCAGGAGGAAGTTCTGGAAAGTACAGGCAGGAGGAGGCCGGGCCCAGTGACACCCAGGAGGTGGGCGGGCCCAGTGTCAGCCAGGAGGTGGGCGGGCCCAGTGTCAGCCAGGAGGTGGCCGGGCCCAGTAGGAGCCTCATCTAATCGCAGGTGCCTCCCCTCCACATGCAAACAAAAAGGCCCAGGAATGGGACGATGACACAGGAGGCATCACTGTGTCTCATTAGAGAAGCTACAGAGGTCCTGAGGAGCCCACTCGACGCTATTAGTGATGCCCTTCACAAGGGGCTGAAGGGCGTGTTAACTGCCAACAGCAAAATATATGATCTCACCCATCCTCTTCCTTCTCCCCCTCCTCCTCCTCCTCCTGCCACAAGTCCACCACCAGAGCCACAGCCTCCAAGGAAGGCTGCAGGGAAGGGTGCAGGGAAGGCTGCAGGGCAACGTGGAGGGAAGGCTGCAGCGAAGGGAAGAACGTGATGACCTGGGTTCAGTCTGGTCTGACAGAAGACGCAAGCTGGTGTAGTACCACAGCCTGGGGACATATATGTCATCTGCTGCTGGTCTTGATCTCTGGGATTCCTAGACCAGATTGTGCTCCCTATTATATGGACTCCTCAAGATCCCAATTTTCTTTTCCAAAGACTTGATGTGTGCCCTGGAGCCAAAAGGCTTCACAAATTCCAAAAGTTTCTCCAGCGTTGCCTTCATCTTTATTTTGTTAACCAGAATAAATGGATATTTTATTTTCTGAAAATACTTGCCTATGTGTTTTTATTCAAATACATTTATAAAAGACAATGTCAATTTAACAAGGGACTACAACCTCCTTGAGGTTCCAAAAAAAAAAAAAAATAGTGTTATTGTGTTAACTTGACACACAATAAAATAAAACATTAATAATGTTATTGTGTTAACTTGACACACAAAAAAAGAAAACATTATTAATGTTATTGTGGTAACTTGACACAAAAAAAATATGGAGATCACTAGAAAATAAGTTATAAATAATTATAAAAAAAGATCTTGATGAAATAAAAAATAATAAAAGATGACTCAAAAAATAAATTTGTAAACATTATTATGGAGATCGGGCTTTTAAAAAATACAACATCATTCATGAGATCATGAGAAATAATGCAGAAATCTGTTTGTGAGAACTCTGCGTGAATATGAGCATCAAAACAACTTCATTCTTCTAGCATTATAAAGAAGACAATAATGTGCTGCATTAAACGATCACAGAATTTGCAGCATGAGGAATGTGCAAGCTCCAATACAAACACTAGTTTTACCAGACCGAGGGTTCCGTCTTGTATTTGCTTCAGAGCATGCATCGTTTTTTGTCCATCGGACCGACATACAGACGAGCGGATTTCTCGATAGGAACTGGGTCTAGCGGAGTTCCGGCGGAAAGATTTGAAACATGTTCCAAATCTAAAGTCCATCCGATTTTCATCTGAAAAAGTCAGCTGCAGGTCCGATGAAGCCCACGCACGGTCGGATTGTCCGAAAGATTCGTCCCGTCGGACCAGTCCGGTCGAAAAGTCCGCCCGTGTGAACACGGCATAACAGTTTTTTTTCTAAGATTGGCCTGTATCTAGCTCCACCCATCGTGCTGTGGCAGGGGTGGAGGCAGAAGCAGAGGCAGGTGCTGTTGTAGCGAGGGGCTGAACACATTCCTCCAGGTGAACCTACCTCTCCTGCAGGGTCTTAACTGCTTGTGTAAGAGCAACAAGGTGCTGGCAGATTTCATCCAATGGAGAGGGTCTTCTTGCAGGCTCAGACATGGCTGCTTGGTACTGTCCTGTACCTGGACAGTGAGCCTAATGTGTAGAGGAAGGCCTCTCGTACAGCTCTGGCTTGAGGGCCACTAGTAGTGAGACAGCAGCCACAGGAGCACACAAGGTATGAGTGCCTGTAATTAGTCCAGTAATCTGTGTGGCATCAGTCAGCAGGTAAAAGTAGCAGCAGCAGAGCAGGCTGATAGTAGATGAGCTGGCACAATGCTTGGCTGGAGGCAGACTGAAGTAAGCAGCTGGAAGCAGGAACCAGATAGGAGCTTGCTGGACTGGAAGCTGTAGTAGGCTGGATTAGCAAGGTGCAAGGTCAGACAAGCCAGGTCGGTAACGTTTGGGCAGATCAGGCATAGAAGGCAGACAGAAGGATGGTCAAGTAACAAGCCAAGTCAGCATGGGGAGATCAATCAAGTAGAAACAGGAGACAGGAGCAGAATCCAAAGATGAGCCAAGGTCAGGGTAGGTAGCAGACAAATGCAGGTCAGAGGTAAGCCAGATCAAGATCAGAGGTCACACAGAATCAGGAACAACACACAGACACTGCAGAAAAACAGCAATGAGCTCATACTGAAGCCTGTTTAAATAGCTCGCTTGGCACCACCATTAGTAACAGATGCTTGTGTAGTGCTGGTAGATTTTTTTATCTACCGCTGATAGGTAAATTTAGTGGGTCGCTTATTAGAGGAAGTTGGATTTGCCTCTGTTCCAGCTTGACTGACATTGCGTGTGGTTCCACATTGTGCCGGTGGGTGTCGTTGTCATCATCGGCTGGTGTTGGAAAAGCAACGCGTTGAAGCGAATGAGTGCTCCTCTGTCCCGGAGATAACTCGGTGGAGGTGGTCCTCCAAGTTGCATTCTGGGAGAGGGTATTTATGGGACAGATGCCATATTTTGGGGTTCGTTTTCAGCCACCTGCTGGCCCTCCTGGCCGACAGGTATGCACTAGGAATACTACCTCGTGGTCCTCCGTTCCAGAGGCCAACGTCACTGCGGCATGTGGGTGGGCCCAGAAGCCTGTCTGGGGCCTATCACAGCAGCGGAGGAATGGTCCTGAGCTGTCTATCCTGAGTGAAGAAGCTGGACAACCGAGAAGATCCCAGAGGAGGACCCGTCATGGAAGGATCATGCAGAGTGCTGGTCTGGAGAGGGGCCTGGTGACTTGCTTGGAGGACGCATTCTGAAGTAATCTTACAGTATAGTACTGCCGGGTTGGCTTAAAGGTTCAAGTACTGTATCTGACTTTCACCACAAACCAATTCATCCTGTGGCAGAGGATCGTACGGGTTTTATTCCAAACAAGTCTGTGGCAGAGACTTTAGTTCGTGCTACGTGCTGGCTGCTAGACCAGTGAGAGATGTCTATCCAGGCGGGCAAAGATTGAATCCCACAAGGGGAGCGCTTTCAACCACAAGTGATTAATCTCAGAGAAATGTTCTAAAGAATACTAAGAAGAGTATTTGAGCTTCCCTGCAGCTTTCCTTCTACCTCTTTCCTGCTACTTCCCTTGCTCGTTTATTAAAGCATTGGAAAACCTACTCAAGTGTTTGGTGCTTATATTGTCCAGAGGTAAACTCAACAGAACCCTAGACCCGGTGCCAGTGAAACAGAGGTATCGAGAGTGAAGGTAACAAGCCCGCTTAAACCAGCAGCTCCACCGAGAGTTATTGCTACATGTGGGGGCCTCATCCGGGATTTGTTAGCCATCAATTCTCGCAACCCAGAGAGGTGTTTCACCAGGAGTTTACGGTGAGAGCTGGACTTTGTCATTTTCTCAGGAGAAGAAGAGGTTAAAAGTTGCAGGACTTTATTTCTGACTGCGTAGGCGGTGGGCGCCAGTAAAAGCCCGGGAGCCCGGGAGCTACGTAAAGAACAAGTGGGAGGAGTCTACCCTACTTGATACCGCGTGGGACGCGTGTGTGTGTTTGGTGCCAGAGAGGAAGAGAAGCCTCGTGATCCTGCTGAGAAGATCAGAGTGTGGCCATGTCTTTTTCAGTGATGCAGCCAATTATGGGATCAAGAATGTTCCCTGCGAGCACCGTGTTGAGTACGGTGTTGACCGGAACCCTGCTTACAGATACCGGTATTCGTCTGAAGCCGCAGGGGAGGTTTGTTCTCTATACCGTTGGAGATATCGAAGGGCTGGGCATGATTTGCCACAAATCTGAAGGACTGGCCGTACATCTCCGTCCATTTGGCCGCTGCCCCCAATGTGGAGAGTATTTGTTTGTGGTGGAGCAACCTATCATGTCGCCCCGTGCTTATCGTATGGACTGGGCTACAGGTGTCGCCCCAGTAGAAGCTGCTACTGCTGCAGAAAGAGAACGGTAGGCCGTGACTTTGCCTGTTGTTGCAGAGAATGTTCCGGAGAGAGACACTGTTGTTACCGATTCATCAGCGGACATTACTTTGATTTCCGCGTCCACTACACCTATCCCTGTTGTACCTGTCCAGAAGAAGGTGGGATATGTGAAGGCTTCCCGCGGCCCTGGTCGAGGCCTACCCCAGAGACTACCCGAACCGGATCCAACAAAGTCCACGTTAGGAACGGGTGAGCAATTGTTGGGGAATGTATCTGGGACTGTAAATAAATATCTGACAGCAGAAGAGCTGGGAGATTCAGAGATAGAATCCATGCCGGATCTCTCCGGTGATAATGACCTGTTTGAGACTATGTCACAAGAGTTGTTATGGGCCTAAGGCGAGGATGTCGCCTTTGCTATGACTTTCCTTGAATGGACAGCCCTGAGTTCTGGGAAGACATCACCCTGTGTGGAGCCACACAGCACTGTAAATGAGACATTGTCAAAAGTTACTAGTTCACTTCAGACACCGGCTGGGTCTATGGTGAGCAAGTCATTGGATTCATGTGTGCCTCCTGGTATGGGGAAAAATAGATCCTTACCGAAACTTGCACGTTTGCAGAGAATATTGAACAAGCGTGTAGCTACGGAATATGGTTTGGAGTTCCCATATGTCCCTCAGGACATAATACAAGTAAATTAAATTATCCGGGAGTTTTGGTACAATGAAGCTGTTTGGGACTATTTGTCTGTGCCTAAGCCTTTCTGAAAAACTGGTTGTTCTGTTGCTATGGATGAACGCTTCAGTGGATGTTTTATGCAGTGTAATTATGCTCGGCACATTCATGGTGACAAAGTGGTCATTTGCAGACCCTGAAAAGATGACGTTGCATATTTTATCACTACAGTGGATAAACTGGGAAAAACACTGACATTGCCAGATCCCCGGTTTTATTGGTAATTATGGACAAAAGAACTTTGGGGTAGTTAGTTAGTGTCAGTATATAGAGATCTTCGTGGTCAAGATCTGAATGTTCATCTCAATTTTTCAAATCCAAGGACTTCTTTTTGCTAGCCGGATTTCTTTCATTTAAAAGAAAAAATTGTGTGTATATATATATATATATATATATATATATATATATATATATATATATGGACTCCTAAAGATTATTCTGATATAGATAATGGGAAAAGAGTTTCATTTTTTTCAAATGAGACTTTGCTCCTGAAACTGTATAGGTCGCATGTATGTTTAATATTGTAGCAATAACTCTCGATGGAGCTGCTGGTTTAAGCAGGCTTGTTACCTTCACTCTCGACACCTCTGTTTCACTGGCACCGGGTCTAGGGTTCCGTTGAGTTTACCTCTGGACAATATAAGCACCAAACACTTGAGTAGGTTTTCCAATGCTTTAATAAAATGAACAAGGGAAGTAGCAGGAAAGAGGTAGTAGGAAAGCTGCAGGGAAGCTCAAATACCTTTCTGTTGTATTTCTTCAGAACATCCTTTGTAATTGAACACTTGCAATTGAATAGTCCCCCTTTGTGGAATTCAATCTTTGCCCGCCTGGATAGACATCTCTCACTTGCCTAGCATCCAGCACGTAGCACGAACAAAAATCTCTGCCACAGACTTATCTGGAATAAAACCCGTACGATCCTCTGCCACAGGATGTATTGGTTTGTGATGAATGTCAGATACAGTACTTGAACCTTTAAGCCAACTCGGCAGTACTATACTGTAAGATTACTTTGGAATGCGTCCTCCAACCGAGTCACCAGGCCCCTCTCCAGACCAGCACTCTGTATGATCCTTCCATGACGGGTCCTCCCCTGGGATCTTCTCGGTTGTCCAGCTTCTTCACTCAGGATAGACAGCTCAGGACCATTCCTCTGCTGCTGTGGTAGGCCCCAGACAGGCTTCTGGGCCCACCCACACACCGCAGAGATGCAAGCCTCCAGGACGGAGGACCACGAGGTGGTATTCCTAGTGCATACCTGTCGGCCAGGAGGGCCAGCAGGTGGCTGAAAACGCAACCCTAAAACATGGCGTCTGTCCCATAAATACCCTCTCCCAGAATGCAACTCGGAGGACCACCTCCACCGAGTTATCTCCGGGACAGAGGAGCACTCATTCGCTTCAACACGTTGCTTTTCCAACACCTGCCGATGGTGACAACGACACCCACCGGCACAATGCGGAACTGCATGCAACGTCAGCCAAGCTGGAACAGAGGCAAATCTAACTTCCTATAATAAGCGACCCACTAAATTTACCTATCAGTGGTAGATAAAAATCTACCAGCACTACATACTCCCCCCCAGTACAAAAACGTTGTCCTCAACGTCTGTTACAAAACAATAACTCCCAAGCCTGAGAGCAGGTATTTGAGCTTAAAACTTGGATTTAAGTAAAGAAGAAGGAAAGACAGCAGAAAGACATTATAAGATTAACATTTGTAAAACATCATGTTCACATCCGCAGACAAAACCATCCAATGATTGTACACAACCTCACTATCTATTTTAGCTGAAAAGCCTAACAGCTTGATAGGGGATCAAATAGTTCCTGAAAAGAAAATATATTAAACATACAAGCGACCTATACTGTTTTAGGAGCAAAGTCTCATTTGAAAAAATGAAACTCTCTTCCCATTATCTATATCAGATTAATCTTTAGGAGTCCATCCCTATATATATATATACACAATTTTCTTAAATGAAGAAAATCCGGCTAGCAAAAAAGAAGTCCTTGGATTTAAAACACTGAGATGAGTATTCAGATCGTCCTTTTGTCCATAATTACCAATAAAACCGGGGATCTGGCAATGTCAGTGTCTTTCCCAGTTCATCCACAGTAGTGAGGAAATACACAACGTCATCTTTTCCGAGTCTACAAATGACCACTTTGTCAGCATGAATGTGCCGACCATAATTCCAGTGCATAAAACATCCACTGCAACGTTCATCCATAGCAACAGAACAACCAGTTTTCCGGAAAGGCTTAGGCACAGACAAATAGTCCCAAACAGCTTCACTGTACCAAAGCTCCCGGTTAGCTTCAATCACTTGAATTATGTCCTGAGGGACATATGGGAACTCCAAACCATACTCCGTAGTGACACGCTTGTTCAACATTCTCTGCAAACGTGCAAGTTTCGGTAAGGATCTATTTTTCCCCATACCAGGAGGCACACACAAATCCAATGACTTGCTCACCATAGACCCAGCCAGTGTCTGAAGTGAACTAGTAACTTTTGACAATGTCTCATTTACAGTGCTGTGTGGATCCACACAAGGTGACATCTTCCCAGAACTCAGGGCTGTCCATTCAGGCAGAGTCATGGCAGAGGCGACATCCTCGCCTTGGGCCCATAACAACTCTTGTAACATAGTCTCAAATAGGTCATCATCACCAGAGAGATCCGGCATTGATTCTATCTCCAAATCTCCCAGTTCTTCTGCTGGCAGGTATCTATTTACAGTCCCAGATACATTCCACAACAATTGCTCACCCGTTCCTGACGTGGACTTTGTTGGATCCGGTTCGGGTAGTATCTGGGGTAGGCCTCGACCACGGCCGTGGGAAGCCTTCACATATCCCACCTTCTTCTGGACAGGTACAACAGGGATAGGTGTAGTGGATGCGGAAATCAAAGTAATGTCCGCTGATGAATTGGTAACAGCAGTGTCTCTCTCCGGAACACTCTCGGTAGCAACAGGCAAAGTCACGGCCTGCTGTTCTCTTCCATCAGAAGTAGCAGCTTCCACTGTGGCGACACCTGTAGTCCAGTCCATACGATAAGCACGGGGTGACATGGTAGGTTGCTCCACCACAAACAAATATTCTCCACATTGCGGGCAGCGACCAAATGGATAGAGATGCACGGCCAGTCCCTCACATTTGTGGCAAATCATGCCCAGCCCTTCGATATCTCCAACGGTGTAGAGAACAAACCTCCCCTGCGGCTTCAGACGAATACCGGTATCTGTAAGCAGGGTTCCCGTCAACACAGTACTCGACACGGTGCTCACTGGGAACATTCTTGGTCCCATAATTGACTGCATTGCCGAAAAAGACATGGCCACACTCTGATCTTCTCAGCACGATCACGAGGCCTCTCTTCTTCTCTGGTGCCAAACACATACGCACGTCCCACGCGGTATCAAGTAGGGTAGACTCCTCCCACTTGTTCTTCTGATCATGTAGCTCCTGGGCCTCCACTGGCGCCCGCCACCTACGCACTCAGAAATAAAATCCTGCAATTTTTAACCTCTTCTTCTCCTGAGAAAATGACAAAGTCCAGTTCTCACCATAAACTCACGGTGAAACACCTCTCCAGGTTGTGAGAATTGACGGCTAACAAATCCCGGACGACGTCCCCACATGTAGCAATAACTCTCGGTGGAGCTGCTGGTTTAAGCGGGCTTGTTACCTTCACTCTCGACACCTCTGTTTCATAGGGTTCCGTTGAGTTTACCTCTGGACGATATAAGCACCAAACACTTGAGTAGGTTTTCCAATGCTTTAATAAAACGAAAGCTGCAGGGAAGCTCAAATACCTTTCTGTTGTATTTCTTCAGAACATCCTTTGTAATTGAACACTTGCAATTGAATAGTCCCCCTTTGTGGAATTCAATCTTTGCCCGCCTGGATAGACATCTCTCACTTGCCTAGCAGCCAGCACGTAGCACGAACAAAAGTCTCTGCCACAGACTTATCTGGAATAAAACCCATACGATCCTCTGCCAGAGGATGTATTGGTTTGTGATGAATGTCAGATACAGTACTTGAACCTTTAAGCCAATCCGGCAGTACAATACTGTTAGATTACTTCGGAATGCGTCCTCCAACCGAGTCACCAGGCCCCTCTCCAGACCAGCACTCCGCATGATCCTTCCAGGACGGGTCCTCCCCTGGGATCTTCTCGGTTGTCCAGCTTCTTCACTCAGGATAGACAGCTCAGGACCATTCCTCTGCTGCTTTGGTAGGCCCCAGACAGGCTTCTGGGCCCACCCACACGCCACAGCGAATCTGGGCCTCCGGAACGGAGGACCACGAGGTGGTATTCCTAGTTCATACCTGTCGGCCAGGAGGGCCAGCAGGTGGCTGAAAACGAACCCTAAAACATGGCGTCTGTCCCATAAATACCCTTTCTCAGAATGCATCCCGGAGGACCACCTCCACCGAGTTATCTCCAGGACAGAGGAGCACTAATTCGCTTCAACACATTGCTTTTCCAACACCTGCCAATGGTGACAACGACACCCACCGGCACAATGTGGAACTGCATGCAACATCAGCCAAGCTGGAACAGAGGTAAATCCAACTTCCTATAATAAGCGACCCACTAAATTTACCTATCAGCGTTAGATAAAAATCTACCAGCGCTACAATATGTTTTCCTTTTCAGGAACTATTTGATCTCCTATGAAGCTGTTAGGCTTTTCAGCTAAAATAGATGGTGAGGTTATGTACAGTCATAGGATGGTTTTGTTTGCGGATGTGAACATATTGTTTTACAAATGTTAATCTTATAATGTCTTTCTACTGTCTTTCCTTCTTCTTTATTTAAATCCAAGTTTTAAGCTCAAATACCTGCTCTCAGGCCTGGGAGTTATTGTTTTGTGACAGACGTTGAGGACAACGTATATTGTAGTGGGGGGAGTATGTAGCGCTGGTAGATTTTTTATCTACCGCTGATAGGTAAATTTAGTGGGTCGCTTATTAGAGGAAGTTGGATTTGCCTCTGTTCCAGCTTGGCTGACGTTGCGTGTGGTTCCACATTGTGCCAGTGGGTGTCGTTGTCACCATTGGCTGGTGTTGGAAAAGCAACGTGTTGAAGCGGATGAGTGCTCCTCTGTCCCGGAGATAACTTGGTGGAGGTGGTCCTCCAAGTTGCATTCTGGGAGAGGGTATTTATGGGACAGACGCCATATTTTGGGGTTTGTTTTCAGCCACCTGCTGGTGCTCCTGGCCGACAGGTATGCACTAGGAATACCACGTTGTGGTCGCTGTGGCATGTGGGTGGGCCCAGAAGCCTGTCTGGGGCCTACCACAGCAGCAGAGGAATGGTCCTGAGCTGTCTATCCTGAGTGAAGAAGCTGGACAACTGAGAAGATCCCAGGGGAGGACCCGTCATGGAAGGATCATGCAGAGTGCTGGTCTGGAGAGGGGCCTGGTGACTCAGTTGGAGGACGCATTCTGAAGTAATCTAACAGTATAGTACTGCCGGGTTGGCTTAAAGGTTCAAGTACTGTATCTGACTTTCACCACAAACCAATTCATCCTGTGGCAGAGGATCGTATGGGTTTTATTCCAAACAAGTCTGTGGCAGAGACTTTAGTTTGTGCTACGTGCTGGCTGCTAGACCAGTGAGAGATGTCTATCCAGGCGGGCAAAGATTGAATCCCACAAGGGGAGCGCTTTCAACCACAAGTGATTAATCTCAGAGAAATGTTCTAAAGAATACTAAGAAGAGTATTTGAGCTTCCCTGAAGCTTTCCTTCTACCTCTTTCCTGCTACTTCCCTTATTCGTTTATTAAAGCATTGGAAAACCTACTCAAGTGTTTGGTGCTTATATCTTCCAGAGGTAAACTCAACGGAACCCTAGACCCGGTGTCGGTGAAATAGAGGTATCAAGAGTGAAGGTAACAAGCCCGCTTAAACCAGCAGCTCCACCGAGAGTTATTGCTACACTTGCATAGATGCACAAGTGCGCATGCTCGTGCACCTTTGCCCATGGCGATGAGCATCTGACCAGGCATTTTCCAGAGTATGTGCATATGTGTCCTCCCAGAGATACCATCAGCACCACAGACATGCCTTCCCTAATAATGGATCTACATTGGGGGACTTTATTTATTTATTTTTTATTAAAGGAATTCTTAAAAGCTGTCTGTTTTTATAACTTTTTGACACTTTTTTGGTGAGAGAGTAGTGGTACTATGTACCCCATACTCATTCACATATGGAGGACAGGATCTGGGCGCCCCTTGATAAGCCCCCCTCCCACAGACCCCCACAACCACAGCTCAGGGTTGTCAGGAAGAGGCCCTTGTCCCCATCAAAATGGGGCAAGGTGCTTGGGGGCGGGGGGGCGGGGGGGTGGAGCACCCAACCCCCAAGAACCCCACCCATGTTGAGGGCATGTGGCCTGGTATGATTCAAAAGGGGGGGCGCTCGCTCAGCCATTTTTTAAAATTTTGACATGGGGTTCCCCTTAAAAACCATACCAAAAAAATTTACTTTTGCTTTAAAAAATAATGACTTCCGCCCTAGACCGGACATGACATCATGACGTCGCTCCGGTCTGCCTTCATCATAGAGGTGATCAGAGATGATCTGGTCTCTGTTCATCTCTATGGCCAGCCGCAGGCTTGCTGCTTCCTTCTGCCTCTGAAAGTGATCCAGCAGCTAATTAGTCGCTCTAAACCCTGTCATGAGAAAGAGAATCGCTGACTGAAAAAAAATATATCAGAGTTATGGCTGATAGCTTCTGCCACAACCCTGGAAAACCACTTGCAAGCCGCAACATGGCTATCAAACATAGGAGCACTTGCCTAATAATTCAATAATCCCTTCTGGTCTGGGTTTGGCAGCATGGACAGGACATGTGGCTGAGACTCTCTCTCTCTCTAATAATTTCCTCAAGTGCTAATATATAATTATACATAACATTGTGACATATGTAATAAATATCTGTGATCATTTGAAAACATTAAAGTAGTATTAAACCTAAAACCAAAAATTTAATATATTGCAGCTTACCAATCATTAGATGTGGTGGCTGTATTTGTATTCTATTTTATAGGCCTTTCCCCTCCGTTTTCACCTGGCCAGTAACAAGCCTCCTGTATTTGAGTGCCCCTGCTCTGGATGAAAGAGCTTACGGGGCACCTTTGGACAGCAGCTTTGTCAGTCGGGGGGGGGGGGATTTAGATATAGACTAGCAAATTGAGATATGCTATAACAAATTGAAGCCAAACTCCAGCTAATACTTTATAATCAGTTACAGAAAACAGGGTTTTTATTTTCCTTTTAGGATAAAGGTTTTACATTAATAAATAAAGCTGATCATGGTTGTGACAGACCTAGCCAGAACAGAGGCTGTTGGAGAGGACTGTATGCAAGCCTGTTGCCTTTTGATTATGGGCCCTGGATTTTCAATGGAACAATACTCTTTGTGAGGTGAATGAGAAATCCAGACTGAACTGTACTAATCGGACTCAGTCGTGTATATATGTATATATTGTATGGGGACTCCTTACTGTAGATTTGTGTCGCTGAAGAGGGAAGGGGGATTCCTCCAGCAGCCCCCTGCTGATAAGACTGATTCATTCTGTTGGGACACATCCTGTGAGGAGATGCTGGTGTCATCAATTCCAACTACCTGTGTTTATGTTAATTGAATGAGCTGATGGCATTGTCCTCTATACAATGTAGGAGACGGGACGACTCCTATTGGAGCTGCTATTGTGAGAAATGTCCTGTGATAATTAACTCAGTCTGGGCAATAGGTCATGTCTCAGTCACCTAGGCTGTATAAAGGATTAGTTAATTAGCTCATGTCAATTATGTTAATTAGGTTACAGTTCTATTGTTAGAGGAGGTTCCAACGGCATATAAAGTCTTGTAATTTTGAGTCTAAATAAACAGTTCTTGGTAGCAACAAGCAAGTGTCGCCTTGTTTTGTGCTCAGAGAGGTTGGGATATCTGTATACAGACTGGGAGGAAGTGGTATATGACGGAAGCACTCAAGCGGAGTGTGGGACGTTCCGTGACAATGGTCAAGGAGGGGGGCTGTGGAGGGGACTGGGATACAAGGAGGGGGGCTGTGGAGGGGACTGAGATACCAGGAGGGGGACTGTGGAGGGGACTGGAATACAAGGAGGGGGGCTGTGGAGGGGACTGAGATACATGGAAGGAGTGACTGGGATGCAAGGAGGGCGGCTGTGGAGGGAACTGGGGTGAAAGGAAGGGGGAAATAGGACTGGATTACAAGTAAAGGGGGGGTTGTAAAGGGTACTGGGGTACAAGTAATGTTTTTTTTTTTTTAAAGGGGCCTGGGGTACAAGGGGGGCTGTGAAGGGGACTGATGTGCATAGAAAGTGTGATGTAAGGAACGGGGGCAGAGAACACTGATATAAATGGGGAAGGTCTGTGATGTAAGGATAGGGGCTGTGATGTAAATTAGGGGACTTGAATGGAAAGAGGTTTGTGATGTAAATCGGACACCGTATAGTAAAAGGGGTGCTGTATTGTCACTATTTGTCTTTAGGCCGGGTCCAGAGATGCAGGTGGAGACCACGGCTGAACAAATAGGTGAAGAGGTGCCACAAGAAAACTCCAGGGCAGGGCAGAGGGGGTGGAGTCAGGGGCAGAACCAGGGGGGGTGGCAAAATTAGGTTTTGCCTAGGGTGTCAAAAATCCTTGCACCAGCTCTGAATACAGCCTACAAGGAATGCCCACTCCGTCAGTCTGACATCCACTCATGAGGGCATTCTGATATTTGCATAACTCCTCCCAAGATCCAGACCGCTGCTTTCATCAGGACTTAAGGCTCTTGAGAAGAGTACTGAGGCAGGGTGCTGTGATGATTTAGGGAATGTCCAACATTACATTGGGTGGCACAGTTACCCACTGATGACACCAATGAGTCCAAAATAAGGTATGTAATATAAACAGAAAGGTTTTATTAGAAAAAAAAAAGCATGTAGATAAAGGGAGATGTAGAAACAAGGGAAAGCAATATATAAAAAGTTTAAACTTCAGCTTTAACTTGTTTGAGGTTTTGTGTCCTCCAGTTGCATAAATATGTGAAACAAATAAAAAATCCATATAAGACGGCAGACAAAATCAAAACTGGTGAATTTCCTTTCCACTACAAAATAGTAAATTGGGTGAAGTTTTCCCGCCACATTAGAACAAGAGATACTGATGTTGGTTTGTACACACCATGGGCTAAAGAGGAACTTAACATCAACCTCAACAATATAACATGGAATGAAGACAATAATATGGTGAGGAGGAGCACGTGTGGCACTCACTTTTCATGACATTGGCCAACCATTGTACAGTTTTAACAACAGATGTAAAACAATTATAGTCAAGCAATGATAGTTCATGAATTTTATTGCTTCAAATATTATATTATCTCTCTCTGCCCTTCACATATAAGTATAAATAATGCAGAAATTGAACAAGAAAGTAAAATACTTTTAGGGATTATTTCTTACTCATACTCATGGACTATGGTGTTCTCCATGGGAAACTACTTCTGCCCCCCCCCCAGGTTAAAATGATTTAAAGGATATTTTTTAAAAAAAGTGAACTTCTCTTAGTTCCTACAGTTTGCTCTTTTAACCACTTCAATACCAGGCACTTATGCACCTTCCCGCCCAGACCAATTTTCAGCTTTCAGCGCTCTCACATTTTGAATGACAATTACTCAGTCGTGCTACACTGTATCCAAACAAAATGTTTATCATTTTCTTCTCACAAATAGAGCTTTCTTTTGGTGGTATTTAATCACCACTGGGTTTTTCATTTTTTGCGATATAAGCAAAAAAACAGCAAAAATTTTGAAAAAAACGTACTTTTTTTTAGTTTCTATTGTAAAATTTTGCAAATAAGTCATTTTTCTTCATAAATTTTTGCCAAAATTTATACTGCTACATATCTTTGGTAAAAATAACCCAAATTAATGTATATTATTTGGTCTTTGTGAAAGTTATAGAGTCCACAAACTATGGTGCCAATCACTGAAAATTGATCACACCTGATGTACTATCTCACCTGAAGGCCTTTCTCATTTCTTGAGACACTAACAAGCCAGGAAAGTACAAATACCCCCTAAATGACCCCCTTTTGGAAAGTCGACAGTCCAATGTATTTACTAAGAGGCATTGTGAGTTTTTTGAAGCTGTAATTTTTTCCCACAATTCTTGGGAAAATTAAGATTTTTTTTTTTTACACAAACTGGTCATATTAACAGGTTATTTCTCTCACACAGCATATGTATAATTGCAACTACACCCCAAAATACATTCTGCAACTCCTCCTGAGTATAGCGATACCACATGTTTGAGACTTTTTTAAAAAAGTGGAAAAAAAATGAAAATGCATTTTTTTTACACAAAGTTGTCCATTTATAAGATATTTCTAACACATAGCATGTACATAGCAAAAATGACACCCCAAAATGCATTCCTCTACTCCTCCTGAGTATAGCGATACCACATGTGTGAGACTTTTACACAGCCTGGCCACATACAAAGGGCCAACACTGAAGTAGCACTTTCAGGCGTTCTACAAGCATAAATTGCACATATCCTTTCTCAACCACCTATTACAATTTTGAAGGCTCTGGAGCACCAGGACAATTGAATTGTCCACAAAATGACCCCATTTTGGAAAGCACACACCCCAACGTATAATCTATGAGGCATAATGAGTCTTTTGAATGGTTCATTTTTTTCCAGAAGGTTTTGAAAAAAGTGGAAAAAAAATGAAAATGCATTTTTTTTACACAAAGTTGTCCCTTTATAAGATATTTATAACGCATAGCATGTACATAGCAAAATGACACCCCAAAATACATTCTGCTACTCCTCCTGAGTATGGCGATACCACATGTTTGAGACTTTTACACAGCCTGGCCACATACGGAGGCCCAAAATCCAAGTAGCACCTCCAGGCATTCTAGCAGCATTAATTACACATATCATTTTCTGACTACCGATCACATTTTTGAAGGCCCTTCATATTTCTAACACATAGCAGGTACATACCAAATAACAAAAGATTACCTGTGGTTTTAGAAGTGCAGTGGTCCACAGAGGAGAGCATCGGTCCAGGCAGCAGGCAGGAATGAGGTCAGCGACAGCAAAAGCAATCATCCAGGCAGCAGGCAGGAATACTGTCCATAGTTCATACAGGCAGAGATACTGTCAGCACAGCCAGAGCACAGCCAGAGCACAGCCAGAGCACAGCCAAAGCACAGGTCCAGGTAGCAGGCAGAGGTGTCCCGGCAGAAATACTGTCCAAAGTCAGTAGAGGCAGCAGGCAGATATATGGTCAACACAGCCAAAGTATTGGTCCAAACAGCAGGAAGAAACATGGTCCATAATGTCATGGGTCTTTACAGGCAGCAATATGGTCAGCACAGCCAAAGTATTGGTCCAGGCAGCAGGAAGGACCATCAAGCTTAGGGCCAGGGGGACAGGGGTAGAGGCTTCTCCCACCCAAATCGCTTTGAAGCCTCCGGGCAACCAGACCCTGTTCTGGGAGCACAGAAAACGAAAAACTGGTTTTCTCTACTCAGAACGCTATTTTGAAGCCCCTCACATATGTGAGACCCCTGTGTACTAAAGTAGATGGCCAAAAGATCAGTCCAAGTGGAAGTCAGAAACGTGGTTTAAATCAGCAGGCAGAGGCATCGTCGGTAAACAGGCTGAGGTTGGTACACGTGCAAGTCAGAAACATGGTTTAAATCGGCAGGCAGAGGCATCATCAGTAAACAGGCTGAGGTTGGTACACGTGCAAGTCAGAAACATGGTTTAAATCGGCAAGCAAAGACATCGTCGGTAAACAGGCCAGGGTCAGTTAATTAACATGGTAGCAGGCAAATGGGGAAATGGCAGTCTGGTAATAATACAGGGAACTAATATTGGATGAATGTATGATAATTTTTGAAGCAATCTCCGATGCACAGGCCAGGTTGCGAGGGACATTGGGGACAATAATAGCTGGAATCTCTTCTTACTCCTCCTCTGCT
This sequence comes from Aquarana catesbeiana, assembly GCF_042186555.1. Lineage (NCBI taxonomy): Eukaryota > Metazoa > Chordata > Amphibia > Anura > Ranidae > Aquarana > Aquarana catesbeiana. The sequence goes on from NC_133324.1 coordinate 41,158,163, forward strand.
GCATACACAGCATTTCTTTTGGCGTCTTCTTCCAGATTCTGTGGGGGGAATGCTATAGGGAAGGTGTTGCTTGTGAAGTCGACTCACAGCATCCGAGCGAATGCTTCCTGGGGTGGGACCTTGTTGGTAAATGAGGGCAGTGATGATCGATTCAAAATACTTGAGGTAGGTGACTTGTTGGTTTTGAGTTGCTTTTTGGTAGCAGACAAACAAATTAAAAAGGGCCATGTGAAAAAGGTGAAAGGCAACTTTCTTGTACCAGTAACGGGACTTTCTGTTTGATAAGTAGGGCTGTAGCATTTTATCGTTTAAATCCACCCCCCCATATACATATTGTAGTCGTGGACACATTTGGGCTTTACAATGGGGCCGCGTCTTCTTTGGATCTCCACCACGGTGTCATTGTGGATGGTAGAGAGCATGTGGACATCTTTCTTGTCCCTCCACTTCATGGCCAACACCTCCTCATTCCTCATGAATGCCGATTCTCCCTTTCTTAATTTTTTTGCCAACAGATTTTGTGGGAATCCCTTACGGTTTTTTTTTAAGGTACCACAGGCCAGGGTTTTTTTACTATAAAGGTGACGAAAAAGGGGCAGGCTGGTATAGTAGTTGTCGACAAATAAATGGTATCCTTTGTCGAATAGGGGGTATGCCAGCTCCCAGACAATTTTCCCACTGGTTCCAATATATGTGGGGCAATCATGGGGCTGGAGCTGGGAATCTTTGCCTTCGTAGATTCGGAATGTGAAGACATATCCAGTGGCTCGATCGCATAATTTATTTAACTTCACCCCATACCTGGATCTCTTGCTTGGTATATACTGCTTGAAGTGCAGTCGGCCAGTGAAATGTATGAGGGACTCGTCCACACAAATTTTTTGGTCTGGGATGAAAACTTCTCTAAATCGCTGGGAAAAGGAATTGGCTTGTTCTGGCTTGTGTCATGACAGAGGTCACAGCTCCCTGTCATCGGGAGCAGTGATCACTGTCATGTAACTAGTAGCCCATCCCCCTCACAGTTAAAATCACTCCCTAGGACACACTTAACCCCTTCATTGCCCACTAGTGGTTAACCTCTTCACTGCCAGTAGGGATTAGCCAAACACCCCCCGGTTCGGTTCGCACCAGAACCTGCGAACAGACAGAAAGTTTGCGCAAACTTTAGAACCCCATTAAAATCTATGAGACTCGAACTTTCGAAATCAAAAGTGCTCATTTTAAAGGCTAATATGCAAGTTATTGTCCTAAAAAGGGTTTGGGCACCCGGGTCCTGCCCCAGGGGACATGTATCAATGCAAAAAAGAGTTTTAAAAACGGACGTTTTTTCGGGAGCAGTGATTTTAATGATGCTTAAAGTGAAAAAAAAAGTGAAATATTCCTTTAAATATCATACCTGGGGGGTGTCTATAGTATGCCTGTAAAGTGGCACATGTTTCTCATGCTTAGAACAGTCCCTGCACAAAATGAAATTTTTAAAGGAATAAAAGTCATTTAAAACTGCTTGCGGCTTTAATGTAATGTTGGGTCCCGGCAATATGGATGAAAATCAGTGAGACAAACGGCATAAGTACCCCCCACCCCCCAGTCCATTACCAGACCCTTTGGGTCTTGTATGGATATTAAGGGGAACCCCGCACCCAAATTAAAAAAAGGAAAGGCGTGGGGCCCCCAGGCCCTATACACTCTGAACAGCAGTATACAGGCGGTGCAAACAAGACAGGGACTGTAGATTTGTTGTTAAGTAGAATCTGTTTGTAATTTTGAACTGGTACATTTTTAAAGTGTAGCTCCAGCCAAAAAAATCTATTTTTAAGCTTTTTGGAAAACATAGGGAAGGGTTATCACCCCTGTAATCTTTGTTTTGCTGTCTGTGCACCTCTTCAGAAGATTTCACCTCACTCTCTGTCCCAATGACAAATATAACTTTTATTAACTTTTACAGGAGTGAATTTCCCTTCCTAGGGGTAGATTTCATCTCAATTCCTGCTGTCTCCTTCTGTTAGCAAGAAGGAGTCGTTTGTAAGTTGGATGTTTGAAAGTAGGGGCCTGCCCTATATACTCTGCAGAAATTGGGGTCTTAGGGGTTGGTGTTGCCACAACACTGTAAGCCCTCACAGTTACTATTGGTGGGCACAGGAACAGGCAGTACTGTGAAATATTAGATCAAGAATTGTAATTACATGCCATCGTTGAACAGTGGTAGAAAAATTGGGCCTTTGGTGGTGGTGGTGGTGCTGGTGCCGCAACACTGTAAGTTCTCACAGTTACTCTTGGTGGGCGCTGGAATGGGCCCTGCTGTGAAATATTATATCAAGAATTGTAATTACATGCACCTGTTGAACAGGGGCAGAAAAATTGGGCCCTTGGTGGTGGTGATGGTGGTGCCACAACACTCTAAGCCCTCACAGATACTCTTGGTGGGTGAAGGAATGGGCCCTGCTATGAAATATTAGATCAAGAATTTTTAATTACTTGTCCCAAAGTATTGCATCAAAAATTGTAATTATATGCCCCTGTTAAACAGTGGCAAAAAAATTGCCACAACACTGCAACCCCTCACAGATGCTATAGTTGGAGCACAGGAATGAGCCCTGCTGCAAAATATTGCATCAAAAATTGTAATTACACGCCCCTATTAAACAGGGGCAGAAAAATTGGACCTTGGCCACTGGTGGCAGTGCCCAGAACCAAAAATGTTCTTACAAGCTATCAGCATGAAAATTCAGGAGGAAGAGGATTGTGACTCAGCATAACAAGATAGTTACTCAGCATCAGTATAGGCAGTCTTGAAGGGATCTCACATTAAAAAGAAAATCAATCAGTTACATCAGCATCAGGTGCTTGGTAGCTGGTTATCCAAGACTGATTCATTTTTATGAAGGTCAGCCAATAGACCAATTCGGTGGACAGGCGCACCCTGTGATCAGTTACAAAGCCTCCAGCAGCACTGAATGTGCGTTCCAAAAGAACACTGGATGCAGGACAGACCAGTAGATTAATTGCATACTGTGCAAGCTCTGGCCAGTGATCCATCCTCAAGACCCAGTAACTCAGAGGATTTTCGGTGAGAAAGGTGTCCAAGTCAGATCTTGCCCCTAGGTAATCCTGCACCATCTGAATCAGACGCTGGCAATGGTTGAGGGAACCGATCAGACCTTGGGGCTGCGGACTAAAAAATTGTCTGAACGCATCGGTCAGACGGCCTCCTTCTCCACTGCTCCTTCTTTGACTGACCGAAGCCTCAGCAAAACGTTGTCCAGGAACAGGAGTTTGTAACCTCTCAGTCTCTGGGAACAGGTTGCACAGACCTTTCTGCAAGGCCTCCCGAATATCTTTCATCCTCTGCTCCCTCTGCGACGGCAAGATAAGGTCCACAACCTTACCCTTGTAACGTGGATCAAGGAGGGTTGCCAGCCAGTATTGATCCCTCTCCTTGATACCACAAATACGAGGATCCTTCCGCAGGCTTTGCAGGATCAGGGAGGCCATGCAGCGTAGGTTTGCTGAGGCATTCGGTCCAGAGTCCTCTGGGTCACTAAGGACAACATGATCCGCAGCGACCTCATCCAAGCCACGTACAAGTCCATGGGTTTCTTGGGACTGTAAATGATCCCTTAAAGACTGCTGCTGATGCTGAGTGCCAGATTCCACCTCCATGCTGACACAATCCTCCTCTTCCTCCTCCTCCTCGTCCTCTTCCTGTGTGATCGGCGGGCACGCAGGAACACTGTCTAGATAAAAGGGGCCTTGAGAGCTAAGGAAATCCTCCTCTTCCTGCCTCTGTTCTGCCTCAAGTGCCTTGTCCATTATTCCACGCAGCGTGTGCTCCAACAGGTGGACAAGGGGGACAGTGTCACTGATGCATGCACTGTCACTGCTCACCATCCTCGTGGCCTCCTCAAATGGTGACAGGACAGTGCATGCATCCCTGATCATGGTCCACTGGAGTGGGGAAAAAAAAAACAAGCTCCCCTGACCCTGTCCTGGTTCCATAGTCGCACAGGTACTCATTGATGGCCCTCTGCTGCATGTGCAGCTGCTACAGCATGGCCAACGTTGAGTTCAACCTGGTGGGCATGTCACAGATTAGGCGGTTCTTGGGCAGGTTAAATTCCTTTTGGGGGTCAGCCAGCCGAGCACTGGCATTATGTAACCTGTGGAAATGCACAAAGACTTTACTGGCCTGCCTCAGGACATCCTGTAAGCCTGGGTACCTGCCCAAGAACCGCTGCACCACCAAGTTAAGGACGTGAGCCAAACAGGGCACATGGGTCAGTTGTCCCTGTCGGAGGGCGGAGAGGAGGTTGGTGCCATTGTCGCCAACCACCATACCTGCCTTAAGCTGGCGTGGCATGAACCACCTCTGAACCTGCCCTGCAGAGGTGACAGAATCTCTGCCCCATTGTGGCTCCTGTCCCCCAAGCACACCAGCTCAAGCACTGCATGGCATCTTTTGGCCTGCATGCTTGCATAGCCCCTTGAACGCCTACAGAGCACCACTGGTTTGCGAAGTCAAATCAGCACAGGAAGAGGCCATGGAGGAAGAAGAAGAGGAGGGGGTGGAGGAGAGAGGTGTGACAGAATCACCGCTAGTAGAATTTTGAAGGTGTGGTGGCTGAACAACCTCCAGCACTACTGCACCCTGTCCTGCATCCTTCCCAGCTGCCAGAAGAGTCACCCAGTGCACGGTGAAAGATAGGTAACGTCCCTGTCCATGCCTGCTGGACCATGAGTCAGCAGTAATATTCACCTTACCACTGACCGCCCTGTCCAGCGAGGCCAAGACATTGCCTTCCACATGCTGGTAGAGAGCCAATATCGCCTTCCATGAGAAAAGGTGGTGTTTGGGAACCTGCCACTGAGGAACCAGCCATTCCACAAACTCACGGAAAGGGGCAGATTCTACCAACTGAAAAGGCAGCAGTTGAAGTGCTAGCAATTTAGCCAAGCTAGCAATCAAGCGCTGGGCATGTGGATGGCAGGGAGCAAACTTCTTTCAGTGGTGCAGCAGCTGGGGCAGGGAAATTTGCCTTATACAATCTGACATTGGTGTACCGATAGCAGATTGCCTGCAAGTACTTGGCTGTGACACACCTAATTCTACACCTTCATTCCTCTCAGTGCAGGTCTCAGAGAGGACTGAAGGTATAGTGGGGTTGGAGATCCCAGCTGATGAGGAGAAAGGAGAGGTCCACTTTGTTCTTTGGTGTGGGTCTTTTAGGTACGCTTGCCAATGAACTGCATGGCAGGTCAACATATGTCTGGTCAAGCATGTGGTGCCCAAGCGGGAGATGTTTTGGCCACGCAAGATACGCTTGAGACATATGTTGCAAATAGCAGCGGTGGGATCTGATGCACTCGTCTCAAAAAAGGTCCACACTAAAGAACTTTTGGAATAACGCACAGAGACGGCAGCACCCTGCACATGCGGAGCTCTGCGTTGTGATGCAGTCGGTGTGCTGCCCTTAAGCTGGCCCCTGGAGGGCATCCTGCCTCTTTGGTGATGTGCCTCCTCCTCTCTCCTATCAGACACCCACATGGTGTCAGTGACCTCATCATCCCCTCCCTCCTCATCACTGGAGCAAAGCTGGCAGTATGCTGCAGCTGGGGGAACATGACTGCCAGATTGCTGTCCTTCTTGGGCACCCCCTCACTCTGGGCTCACATTACTGCCTTCCTCTAGCTGGGTACCATCATCGGAGCCTTCAAAACGCTGGGCATCCTCCTGGAGCATGTACCCAACACTATGGTCAAACAGTTCGGGGGACTCTTCAGGAGTATGGTGGGGTTAGGGAAGGAGTGACTGATGCCATGGAGCTGAGGGAAGAGGCCGCGTTGGCAGCTGCTTTGACAGACAAAGTAACCTGAGCCTAGGTGAGAGAGGATGAGGAGGACAAGGACGGCTTGGACCAAATCTTCCTCATGTTGTGGCTCAACACAGCCAGCTGCCGAAAAAAAGGACAAGCGTGTCCCACGGCCACGTGCTGATGAGGATGCACCGTCTCCAGGACCAGCACTGTTGCCTCTAGACACAGAGCCTGCTTGCCCTCTTTTATTTGCTTGTGACTAGGGATGAACCGAACACCCCCCTGTTCGGTTTGCACCAGAACATGCGAACAGGAAAAAAGTTTGTTCGAACACGCGAACACCGTTAAAGTCTATGGGACACGAACATGAATAATCAAAAGTGCTAATTTTAAAGGCTTATATGCAAGTTATTATCATAAAAACTGTTGGGGGACCCGGGTCCTGCCCCAGGGGACATGAATCAATGCAAAAAAAAGTTTTAAAAACTGCCGTTTTTTCGGGAGCAATGATTTTAATAATGCTTAAAGTCAAACAATAAAAGTGTAATATCCCTTTAAATTTTGTACCTGGGGGATGTCTATAATATGCCTGTAAAGGGGCGCATGTTTCCCGTGTTTAGAACAGTCTGACAGCAAAATGACATTTCAAAGGAAAAAAGTCATTTAAAACTACTCGCGGCTATTGCATTGCCGGTCCGACAATACACATAGTAGTTCATTGATAAAAACGGCATGGGAATTCCCCACAGGGGAACCCCGAACCATATTAAAGGGAACCCTGGCCAAATTTTTTTTTTAAAAATGACTTGGGGGTCCCCCTAAATTCCATACCAGACCATTTAGGTCTGGTATGGATTTTAAGGATTTTAAGGATTTTAAAGATTAAAAAAAAAAATGGCGTGGGGTCCCCCCAAAAATCCATACCAGACCCTTATCCGAGCATGCCACAGGAAAAGAAGGGGGGATGAGAGAGCGCCCCCCCTCCTGAACCGTACCAGGGCTTATCGGAATCTGGAAGCCCCCTTTAACAAGGGGACCCCCAGATCCCGCCCCCCCGTGTGAAATGGTAAGGGGGTATGTACCCCTACCATTTCACTAAAAAACTGTCAAAAATGTTAAAAATGACAAGAGGCAGTTTTTGACAATTCCTTTATTTAAATGCTTCTTCTTTCATCTTTCTTCTATCTTCTTTCATCTTCTTCTTCTTCTGGTTCTTCTGGTTCTTCCTCCGGTGTTCTCGTCCAGCTCCTCCACGGCGTCTTCTATCTTCTTCTCTTCGGGCCGCTCTGCACCCATGGCATGGGGGGAGGCTCCCGCTCTTCTCTTCATCTTCTTCTCTTCTTCATCTTCTTCTCTTCTTCATCCTCTTCTCCGGGCCGCTCGCATCTATGCTGGCATGGTGGGAGGCTCCCGCTGTCTTAAGGTAGCTTTAGGTGCATACTGTGCAGAGGGTGCAGTACACTAACTGTAAATACTGTAGCTGCCTGCCTGTAGTATTAAAATAGGAATAGAAGAACGCCACCAATTTTCTTCAGGTAGCTTTAGGTGCACACTGTGCGGAGGACACAGTACCCTAACTGTAAATACTGTAGCTGCCTACCTGTGGTATTAATAGGAGCAGAACAACAGCAATTGTCTCCAGGTAGCTTTAGATGCACACTGTGCAGAGGACGCACTACACTAACTGTAAATACTGTACCTGCCTGCCTGTGGTAATAATAGGATCAGAAGAACACCACTAATTTTCTTCAGGTAGCTTTAGGTGCACACTGTGCAGAGGACACACTACACTAACTTGTAAATACTACAGCTGCCTGTGGTACTGTACTAATAGGATCAGAAGAGCAACAGTAATTTTGTTTAGGTAGCTTTAGGTGCACACTGTGCAGAGGACGCACTAAACTAACTTGTAAATACTGCAACTGCCTGCGGTACTGTACTAATAGGATCAAAAGAACACCACTAATTTTCTTCAGGTAGCTTTAGGTGCACACTGTGCAGAGGACGCACTAAACTAACTTGTAAATACTGCAGCTGCCTGTGGTACTGTACTAATAGGATCAGAAGAACACCACCAATTTTCTTCAGGTAGCTTTAGGTGCACACTGTGCAGAGGATGCACTACATTAACTTATAAATACTACAGCTGCCTGTGGTACTGTACTAATAGGATCAGAAGAACACCACTAATTCTCTTCAGGTAGCTTTAGGTGCACATTGTGCAGAGGACGCACTACACTAACTTGTAAATACTGCAGCTGCCTGCGGTACTGTACTAATAGGATCAGAAGAACACTAATTTTCTTCAGGTAGCTTTAGGTGCACACTGTGCAGAGGACGCACTACACTAACTGTAAATACTGTAGCTAATAGGACTAATAGGATCAGAAGAACACCAGCAATTTTCTTCAGGTAGCTGTAAATACTGTAAAAACACCTGCCTGCCTGTCAGTAGTAGGAAGAGAATAACAGGAACGGATCTAGCTAAACTGAATACAGTGTATATATATATACACAATACACTGTAAGTGCAGCTAACTGACTCGCCTGCCTACTCTATCTGACTTAAGTCAAATGACACTGTCTCTCTGTCTATCTATCTCTCTCTTAACGCTGGAACACACTACACAGGGCCGCCGTGCAGGCGGCCTTATATAGTGTGGGGCGTGTACTAAACCCCCTGAGCCATAATTGGCCAAAGCCACCCTGGCTTTGGCCATTTACAGCTCTCTGTACAGACAGCGCTGTGATTGGCCAATCATGCATGTCATAGTGCATGCTTGGCCAATCATCAGCTAGCAATGCACTGCGATGCCACAGTGAATTATGGGCCACTCGAATTTGGCGCGAATGGCCCATATCGTTCATAATTCGGCGAACGACCGAACATGTGTTTGATTCGAACACGAAGCTCATCCCTATTCATTATTAACTTGGAAAAGGAATGGTGAATTTTTGGGTAGCTTTCTTCACAGTATTACTAATATAATTCATAAAGGAATTTTTGGTAGTGTGAATTGGATCAATGATACATTTGTTTATCTGCAAATAAGTGTATCTTTGAATGATACTGGTATATAGGAATGTTGCATATCAATAGGAAATTATCCGGTAAAATGTGCTAAGGCAAGCATTGTTGTAATGTCTCCAAGGAAAATTCCATGTATTAATAAGAAAAGTGTTCCTGCTAATCCTTTTCAGATTAACTGTTTCCAATCCAGAGCTCTCTTGAGAGAGGGAATGCTTGTCATTATATTGTGGAACTTTAATGTTTTAGAATGGAAAATTTCTACAAGGTTTCCACAATAATAAGGACATTTGGTTAATATGGAATTGGGTATTGAAACATGGTTTGGAATTAATAGTAGAAATCATAACATAACAGCATAATAAGTGTGGTATTGTTGAAGGTATTTTAGGAGGCATTGGCACAATTAGAAGCATAACAAATAGTATGGATATTAACACTTTAAAGTCTGATCTTGAAACAGCTGGTTTAGTGGGAAGTAAAGGTATTAAGGTACAAAGAAATTTAAATCAGATATTAGAAGATATGGTTATTAAAACAGCTAATACAATGGGTCCATCTATATTACATCTTCAAAATATTACTCTTAATTTAATGACAAGTGATTCAGGCTGAATATTCCACTAATTTTAAAATAATTGCACAAGCATTTCAGAGCAGAATAACTCCTCTTGGCATTTTATAGCCCACTCATTGTGGCTATGGGTGAGAGAGACAAACAGACTACAGGTCCCAGCCAGCAACGCTCGCTCTCAGTGCCTGGAAATCATAGTATTCTGGAGTGCTTCAGCTCACAAACCCCACGAACGAGAGGCCGCAGTGGAGCAAAGATGGCAACGCTGCAGCATGAGGCAGACCCCAGTGAAGACTCCCTGTCAGCTACGGAGGATCTGGTAAGAGACACAGACCACAAAGATCACCCAGTAAGACTATCAGAGATGACACAGATAGCAGCTGACATCAAAAATACCTTCTCTTCAGCTATAACAGAACGGAAAGCTGACCTTCTCTCCCTTAGTGAGTGGATGGCCAGCACAGAGAAGGCAGAAGCTAAAAGGGACAGGGCAATAGAACACCTGGGATCTGTAGAACATGCCCATGCTAATCCCTTTATTCAAGTAAACAGACAAAGATACTGATATAGATACTGATACTGATACTGATATAGAATTTATCAGGGCTCACAGGGCTCTGGCTTCACGCCCCGCAGACACAGCACCTCCAAGAGACATTGTATGTTTCCTACAAAACTTCTCACTTAAGGAGGAAATTCTGAACAAATCTAGAAAGACCGATCATATCCTCTTTAATGATCACCCCATATCATTATTCCAGGACCTTTCACACATTACCCTCAAAAACCGACGAGCACTGCGCCCCCTGCTGGAGGTCCTGAGAGAGAAGGGTATTCCATATACAGTAGATGGAAGTTTCCTTTCGCCCTCAACGCCACATACCAAGGCAGACAATATTATCTTCACTTACCAGGGGATATCATGACATTCTGTGAGCAATTGCACCTACCAATAATTGACCTTCCTGAGTGGTATCAGGATTTTAAGGTCCCACCGCATGGCTCAACACCACATCATTCCCCACAGGCTTCACCAACAAAGCCGCCTTCTTCCAAGAAATCTAAATTTAACAAACGCACACGCCCAAATCACGGCAAGTTTCCGTATTCAAACAAAGGATTCAGGTACCAGGAAAAGACCTGAACGGAGTAACTATTCTTGAAAATCTACTTCTGCTATACTGCGGAGGCTATTTACGGATGCAGATATTCTCATCTTGTTTCACCAGTTTACTGTGAAAATTGCTCTTTATTGAATTTAGTTCTTCTTATGGTTATACATTGTTGGTCATATGTCAGACAAATGATCACATCCAATCCTTTTTCTTTTGGCTGGATTGCACTTATGCCTGGAAACTGACATTCTATAATGGATGCTGTTTTTGAATTGTAAATCCTGGCAATTGTCTCTATAGAGATGTTCTATACACTGATGACACCTAGTGACACTTATAGGTAATGCTGCTTGATTGTTTGGAGAAGGTGCCACAGGAGATAGTTAAATGCTTAATTAAGATAAGATGTCTACTCATAAGCATAGCATGAGGAGCAATACCATACAAAGACATTTCAGGAATTAACAGGTTCTGCAGTTTTTCAATGAGAGACCTTATGAAAGGATCTGAGGGGGGTTTTCATGTTTGGAAACTGGCTAGCCATGGGGGGAAGAATAATGACCGCAGTAACCCAGATATTCAATATTATTCTGTTTCTTTTCACAGGTAGTGGTACACTGTGGACATTATAGACAAAGAGTATTAATGTATAATTATGCCCAGGACTCAGGGCGAGATTATATGAACTCTGAAATTATAATAAGCTTGGGCTGGCTGAAATTCAAGTAGTTTTTATCACTGTTGTCATGTTTTTTCAATATGTTTTTTGCTAATTTTCAATTATTATAACATTTTAAGCAGGGGCGTAACTAGAAATAGCAGGGCCCCATAGCAAAATGTTGTATGTGGCCCCCCTGAAAACAGCCCCCCCCCACAGCTGCCCTAGTGTCAATGCAGCGTGACCTGTGCCACATACAGCGTGACCTGTGCCCAATGCAGCATGACCTGTGCCCAATACAGCGTGACCTGCGCCCCATACAGCGTGACCTGTGCCACATACAGCGTGACCTGTGCCCAATGCAGCGTGACCTGTGCCCAATACAGCGTGACCTGTGCCCCATACAGCGTGACCTGTGCCCAACACAGCCTGGTCTGCCTGTGCCCCATACAGCCCCACCTATGCAGAGGAAGAGGCAAGCCACCCGGATCAGCAGAGAGTGGGATTGCCCGCTGTAATAGCTTTCATTTGAATTTCCTGTCTTCCCAGGGCTCATAGTCACATAGCCCCACCTCTTGGCCCGACGCCTTTGATGACGTCACATGTCCCGCATTGGATCGGCGTTCTGTCTATCAAAGGCACCGGGCCAAAAGGTGGAGCTATGTGATGTGAGGAGCACTGGAAGTTCTAATGAAAGCTCTTACATTGGGCAATTCAGCTCTCTGCTAATACGGACAGCTCGCCTCTTCCTTTCCTCTCTCTTCCCCTGGCTGGGAGACTGTGCCAGCGGTGCTCACTTATCCTCACTGGGCCCCACTTGGCTGCGGGCCCCATAGCGCCCGCATGGGTCGCTATGGTGGTAGTTACGCCCCTGATTTAAAGTGTGGACATTTGTCGATATTTTTGTGATTAATGCATTTAGAGCTAGAAGGGGTACATTCGCTCCTTTAAGAGATTTTCGTATAATAGCCGCGGGAAGTGTTTGGAGATTTTTCGGATATAGACACATATTTAATTATATAGTTTGATATATAATTTACTCTCTTTATATCTACGCTGCAGCACCTCCCATAGCCTCTACCAGAGGATTACCTTCGGCAAATAGCTGAGTGAGTAATCCCCTATTTTTTCTCTTTGGGTTAACAACCAGAGATGTATACTACTACTCATTTCTTCTTCTATCACACCTATTTCTCTTAATAGGAGCTTAAGCTTTCTATTTTCTTGTTCTCTCTTTTACACCGTATACCTGAGATAGCTGGGTTTACCCTCTTTCTCATATACTAGAATCTCTAGGGGCATTGCAATCAGATTAAGATAAGCAATCATCAAAACCTGGCATGGCCTATTCCATGCTGGACAAAAGACCGTTTTTGGTCTCTCACAATGTGAGAGGCCTGAATACACCAGAAAAACCTACCTCACTACTTAAATAAAGAAAATCACCCCAAAAGTAGTTTTCTTACAAGAAAAACATTTTAAATCAGGGACAATTCAGAAAATTGGAGACAGACACTATCCCCAGGTCTTTCACACCACAAACCCGCACTCACTTACATAAGAATGCTGTGATAGACATTTCACAACATCATGCAGACACACATGGGAGATTTCTGTTCCTTAAAAGCCATTGGGCAGGGATCCCCATAACACTGGTGAATGTATACTTTCCGAATACCGCTCAGGTTTCATTTTGCCAAAATATGATTGAGGAATTAAAGAGTTTTGCCCAGGGCTGTATTATTTTAGGCGGGGACCTTAACTTATCATTAAATCCATCCCAAGACACATCAGATGGCACTACCAGCATGCCCTATGAAAAACGTAAGAAAATAAAATCGATATTGTCTTCTCTTTAGTAGATACATGGCGCACAGCAAATCCCAAAGGCAGAGATTTCTCATACTTCTCAACTTTACATAATAAACACACGCGCATAGATTATATCTTCCTATCACAAAGAGATCTCCTCTCTTATTACAAAGAGATCTCTCTTATTATGATCAGCAAAGATCAGCATCAAATCCCTTTCAGATCATTCACCTATCTCTCTGTCTCTTCACTTCCCCCATAAAAAGTGCATATAAAAGTACAAGCTCATAAAAAGGTATCAGAGACTATCAAAACATATTTGCATGAAAATATTTCAGAGAATGTGTCCCCACTGACCACATGGGCAGCTAATAAGTGTGTGGTCAGGGGGGAACTAATTCAATTAGGTGCTAAAAAAGGGAAGCAGAGAAAGAATTAAATCGTCTAGTGATTAAGGATGAGCCGAACACCCCCCTGTTCGATTCGCACCAGAACATGCGAACAGGAAAAAAGTTCGCTCGAACACTCGAACACCGTTAAAGTCTATGGGAACATGAATAATCAAAAGTGCTAATTTTAAAGGCTTATATGCAAGTTATTGTCATAAAAAGTGTTTGGGGACCCGGGTTCTGCCCCAGGGGACATGGATCAATGCAAAAAAAGTTTTAAAAACGGCCGTTTTTTCAGGAGCAGTGATTTTAATAATGCTTAAAGTCAAACAATAAAAGTGTAATATCCCTTTAAATTTCATACCTGGGGGGTGTCTATAGTATGCCTGTAAAGGGGCGCATGTTTCCCGTGTTTAGAACAGTCTGACAGCAAAATGACATTTCGAAGGAAAAATCCCATTTAAAACAACCCGCGGCTATTGCATTGCCGACAATACACATAGAAGTTCATTGATAAAAACGGCATGGGAATGCAACACAGGGAAACCCCGAACCAAAATTTAAAAAAAAAATGACGTGGGAGTCCCCCTAAATTCCATACCAGGCCCTTCAGGTCTGGTATGGATATTAAGGGGAACCCCGGCCAAAATTAAAAAAAAAAATGACGTGGAGTTCCCCCTAAATTCCATACCAGACCCTTCAGGTCTGGTATATATTTTAAAAGGAACCCCGCGCCAAAAAAAACAAAAAACGGCGTAGGGTCCCCCCAAAAATCCATACCAGATCCTTATCCGAGCACACAACCTGGCAGGCCGCAGGAAAAGAGGGGGGGATGAGAGTGCGCCCCCCCTCCTGAACCCCAGGCCACATGCACTCAACATTGGGAGGGTGCTTTGGGGTAGCCCCCCAAAACACCTTGTCCCCATGTTGATGAGGACAAGGGCCTCATCCCCACAACCCTGGCCGGTGGTTGTGGGGGTCTGCGGGCGGGGGGCTTATCGGAATCTGGAAGCCCCCTTTAACAAGGGGACCCTCAGATCCCGGCCCCCCCCTGTGTGAAATGGTAAGGGGTTACTTACCCCTACCATTTCACTAAAAAACTGTCAAAAATGTTAAAAATGACAAGAGACAGTTTTTGACAATTCCTTTATTTAAATGCTTCTTCTTTCTTCTATCTTCCTTCATCTTCTTCTTCTTCTGGTTCTTCTGGCTCTTCTGGTTCTTCCTCCGGCGTTCTCGTCCAGCATCTCCTCCGCGGGGTCTTCTATCTTCTTCTCCTCGGGCCGCTCCGCACCCATGGCATGGGGGGAGGCTCCCGCTCTTCTCTTCATCTTCTTCTTCATCCACTTCTCTTCTTCCTTCTTCTCTTCTTCATTTTCTTCTCCGGGCCGCTCCGCATCCATGCTGGCATGGAGGGAGGCTCCCGCTGTGTGACGGCATCTCCTCGGCTGACGGTTCTTAAATAACAGGGGGCAGAGCCACCCGGTGACCCTGCCCCCCTCTGACGCACGGTGACTTGACGGGACTTCCCTGTGACGTCACGGGGAATGCCACAGGGAAGTCCCCTCATGTCCCGTGCGTCAGAGGGGGCGGGGTCACCGGGTGGCCCCGCCCCCGTTATTTAAGAACCGTCAGCCGAGGAGACACCGTCACACAGCGGGAGCCTCCCTCCATGCCAGCATGGATACGGAGCGGCCCGGAGAAGAAAATGAAGAAGAGAAGAAGAGAAGAAGGAAGAAGAGAAAAGGATGAAGAAGAAGATGAAGAGAAGAGCGGGAGCCTCCCCCCATGCCATGGGTGCGGAGCGGCCTGAGGAGAAGAAGATAGAAGATGCCTCAGAGGAGATGCTGGACGAGAACGCCAGAGGAAGAACCAGAAGAGCCAAAAGAACCAGAAGAAGAAGAAGATGAAGGAAGAAAGAAGAAAGAAGAAGCATTTAAATAAAGGAATTGTCAAAAACTGTCTCTTGTCATTTTTAACATTTTTGACAGTTTTTTTGTGAAATGGTAGGGGTAAGTACCCCCTTACCATTTCACACGGGGGGGGCGGGATCTGGGGGTTCCCTTGTTAAAGGGGGCTTCCAGATTCCGATAAGCCCCCCGCCCGCAGACCCCCACAACCACTGGCCAGGGTTGTGGGGATGAGGCCCTTGTCCTCATCAACATGGGGACAAGGTGTTTTGGGGGGCTACCCCAAAGCACCCTCCCAATGTTGAGTGCATGTGGCCTGGGGTTCAGGAGGGGGGGGCGCACTCTCATCCCCCCCTCTTTTCCTGCGGCCTGCCAGGTTGTGTGCTCGGATAAGGATCTGGTATGGATTTTTGGGGGGACCCTACGCCGTTTTTTTTTTTTTTGGCGCGGGGTTCCCCTTAAAATATATACCAGACCTGAAGGGTCTGGTATGGAATTTAGGGGGAACTCCACGTCATTTTTTTTTTAAATTTTGGCCGGGGTTCCCCTTAATATCCATACCAGACCTGAAGGGCCTGGTATGGAATTTAGGGGGACTCCCACGTCATTTTTTTTTTAAATTTTGGTTCGGGGTTTCCCTGTGTTGCATTCCCATGCCGTTTTTATCAATGAACTTCTATGTGTATTGTCGGCAATGCAATAGCCGCGGGTTGTTTTAAATGGGATTTTTCCTTCGAAATGTCATTTTGCTGTCAGACTGTTCTAAACACGGGAAACATGCGCCCCTTTACAGGCATACTATAGACACCCCCCAGGTACGAAATTTAAAGGGATATTACACTTTTATTGTTTGACTTTAAGCATTATTAAAATCACTGCCCCTGCTAAACAGGGGCTGAAAAATTGGGCCTTAGGCACTGGTGCTGGTGCCACAACACTGCAACCCCTCACAGATACTCTACTTGGAGCGCAGGAACTAGCCCTGCTGCAAAGAATTGCATCAAAAATTGTAATGACACGCCCCTGTTAAACAGAGGCTGAAAAATTGGGCCTTAGGCACTGGTGGCAGTGCCCAGAAACAAAAATGTGCTATCAGCATGATCATTGAGGAGGAAGAGGATTATTACTCAGCATAACAGGATAGTCACTCAGCATCAGCATAGGCAGTCTTTGAAGGGATCTGACATTTAAAAAAAAATATTTGGTTACATCAGCATCAGGTGCTTGGTAGCTGGTGGTGATCCAAGACTGATTCATTTTTATGAAGGTCAGTCGATCGACCGAGTCGGTGCAAAGACGCACTCTGTGATCGATTACAAAGCCTCCAGCAGCACTGAATGTGCGTTCCGAAAGAACGTTGGATGCAGAACAAGCCAGTAGCTCAATTGCATACTGTGCAAGCTCTAGCCAGTGATCCATCCTCAAGACCCAGTAACCCAGAGGATTTTCGGTGGGAAAGGTGTCCAAGTCAGATTTTGACCTTAGGTATTCCTGCACCATGTAAAACAGACGCTGGTGATGGTTGCTGAAACTGATCATACCTTGGGGCTGCAGACTAAAAAATTTTCTGAACGCATCGGTCAGACAGCCACCTTCTCCACCGCTCCTTCTTTGACTGACCGAAGCCTCAGCAACACGTTGTCCAGAAACAGGAGTTTGTAACCTCCCAGTCTCTGGGAACGCGTTGCACAGACCTTTCTGCAAGGCCTCCCGAAGAAGTTTCATTCTCTGCTCCCTCTGCGATGGCAAGATAAGGTCCGTAACCTTACCCTTGTAACGTGGATCAAGGAGGGTTACCAGCCAGTATTGGTCCTTCTCCTTGATACCACGAATATGAGGATCCTTATGCAGGCTTTGCAGGATCAGGGAGGCCATGCAGCGTAGGTTTGCTGAGGCATTCAGTCCGGAGTCCTCTGGGTCACTAAGGACGACATGGTCCGCAGCCACCTCCTCCCAGCCACATACAAGTCCATGGGTTTCTTGAGACTGATCCCTTAAAGACTGCTGCTGATGCTGAGTGCCAGGCTCCACCTCCATACTGACACAATCCTCCTCCTCATCCTCTTCCTGTGTGATCGGCGGGCACACAGGAACACTATCTGGATAAAGGGTGCCTTGAGAGCTAAGGAAGTCCTCCTCTTTCTACCTCTGTTCTGCCTCAAGTGCCCTGTCTATTATTCCACGCAGCATGTGCTCCAACAGGTGGACAAGGGGGACAGTGTCACTGATGCGTGCACTGTCACTGCTCACCATCCTCCTCAAATGGTGACAGGACAGTGCATGTTAAACTCCTTTTGGAAGTCTGCCAGCCGAGCACTGGTATTATATGACCGGCGGAAATGCACACAGACTTTCCTGGCCTGCCTCATGACATCCTGTAAGCCCAGGTACCTGCCCAAGAACCGCTGCACCACCAAGTTAAGGGCGTGAGCCAAACAGGGCACATGGGTCATTTGTCCCTGTGGGAGGGCAGAGAGGAGGTTGGTGCCATTGTCGCAAACCATCATTCCTGCCTTAAGTTGGTGTGGCGTCAACCACTTCTGAACCTGCCCCTGCAGAGCTGACAGAACCTCTGCCCCAGTGTGGCTCCTGTCCCCCAAGCACACCAGCTCAAGCACCACATGGCATCTTTTGGCCTGCATACTTGCGTAGCCCCTTGAACGGCTATGGAGCACCGCTGGTTCCAAGGACAAAGCACAGGAAGAGGCCATGGAGGAAGAAGAACAGGAGGGGGTGGAGGAGAGAGGTGTGTCACAATCATTAGTAGTGGCATTTTGAGGCGTGGTGGCAGAACAACCTCCAACACTACTGCACCTTGTCCTGCATCCTTCCCAGCTGCCAGTATAGTCACCCAATTAGCGGTAAAACTTAGGTAACGTCCCTGTCCATGCCTGCTGGACCATGAGTCAGTGGTAATATGCACCTTACCGCTGACCGCCCTGTCCAGAATCGCCTTCCGTGAGAAAAAGTGGTGTTTGGGTACCTGCCACTGAGGAACTACACATTCCACAAACTCACAGAAGGGGGCAGAATCTACCAACTGAAAAGGCAGCAGTTGAAGTGCTAGCAATTTTGGCAAGCTAGCATTCAACCGCTGGGCATGTGGATGGCTGGGTGCGAACTTCTTTCGGCGGTGCAGCAGCTGGGGCAGGGAAATATGCCTGGTACAATCTGACGTCAGTGTACCGAAAGCAGATTGCCCACAAGTACTTGGCTGTGACACATCTAATTCTACACCTTCATTCCTCTCAGTGCAGGTCTCAGAGAGGACTGAAGGTATAGTGGGGTTGGAGATCTCAGCTGATGAGGAGCAAGGAGAGGTCCTCTTTGTTCTTTGCTGTGGGTCTTTTAGATACGCTTGCCAACGAACTGCATGGCAGGTCAACATATGTCTGGTCAAGCATGTGGTGCCCAAGCGGTAGATGTTTTGGCCACGCGAGATACGCTTGAGACATATGTTTCAAATAGCAGCGGTGCGATCTGATGCACTCGTCTCAAAAAAGGCCCACACCAAAGAACTTTTGGAATAATGTGCAGAGACGGCAGCGCCCTGCACATGTGGAACTTTGGGATGTGATGCAGTCAGTGTGCTGCCCTTAGGCTGGCCCCTGGAGGGCATCCTGCCTCATTGGTGATGTGCCTCCTCCTCCTCCCCTCTCCTATCAGGCACCCACGTTGAGTCAGTGACCTCATCATCCCCTCGCTCCTCATCACTGGAGCAAACCTGGCAGTATGCTGCAGCAGGGGGAGCATGACTGCCAGATTGCTGTCCTTCTTGGGCACCCCCTCTGTCCGTGCTCATGTTACTGCCTTCATCTAGCTCAGTATCATCATCAGATCCTTCGAAACGCTGGGCATCCTCCTAGAGCATGTACCCAACACTGTGGTCAAACAGTTCGAGGGACTCCTCAGGGGGACATGGTGGGACTAGGGAAGGAGTCACTGATGCCATTGAGCCGAGGGAAGAGGCCGCATTGGCAGCTGCTTTGCCAAAGTACCCTGAGCATGGGTGAGAGAGGATGAGGAGGATAAGGACAGCTTGGTCATCCACTCGAACAAGTCTTCCGCATGTTGCGGCTCAACACCGCCAGCTGCCGAAAAAAAGGCCAAGCGTGTCCCACGGCCACATGCTGATGAGGATGCACCGTCTCCACGGCCAGCATTGTTGCCTATAGACACAGAGCCTGCTTGCCCTCTTTTATTGGCTTGTGACTGTCTGCTTCTCCTTGTTGGGCTTCCAGACATACTAATGGTCTGTAGCTGCACTAATCTGGGATATATATATATATATAACACCACCAACCTTCTACAGCTCGCAAAAAAATAACTTGTAGCTTATTTAGCTGCCTGCGGTAGTGATAGGATCAGGAAAACACCACCAACCTTCTACAGGTAGCTTTAGTTGAACACTGTGCAGAGCTCGCACTACACTAACTTGTAGTTTTAGCTGAACACTGTGCAGAGCTCGCAAAAAACTAACTTGTAGCTTATTTAGCTACCTGCTGTAGTGATAGAATCAGGAAAACACCACCAACCTTCTACAGGTAGCTTTAGCTGAACACTGTGGAGAGATCGCAAAAAACTAACTTGTAGCTTATTTAGCTGCCTGCGGTAGTGATAGAATCAGGAAAACACCACCAACCTTCTACAGGTAGCTTTAGTTCAATACTGTGCAGAGCTCGCACTACACTAACTTGTAGTTTTATCTGAACACTGTGCAGAGCTCGCAAAAAACTAACTTGTAGCTTATTTAGCTGCCTGCGGTAGTGAAAGGATCAGGAAAACACCACCAACCTTCTACAGGTAGCTTTAGCTGAACACTGTGCAGGGCTCACAAAAAACTAACTTGTAGCTTATTTAGCTGCCTGCGGTAGTGATAGGATCAGGAAAATACCACCAACCTTCTACAGGTAGCTTTAGCTGAACACTGTGCAGAGCTCGCACTATACCAACCTGTAGTTTTAGCTGAACACTGTGAGGAGGACACACTACACTAACTTGTAGCTTTAGCTGAACACTGTTCAGAGGACGCACTACACTAACTTGTAGCTTTAGCTGAACACTGTGCAGAGGTCGCACTACACTAACTTGTAGTTTTAGCTGAACACTGTTCAGAGGACGCACTACACTAACTTGTAGCTTTAGCTGAACACTGTGCAGAGGTCGCACTACACTAACTTGTAGTTTTAGCTGAACACTGTGAGGAGGACGCACTACACTAACTTGTAGCTGAACACTGTGAGGAGGACGCACTACCCTAACTTGTAGCTTTAGCTGAACACTATGCACTATACTAACTTGTAGTTTTAGCTGAACACTGTGAGGAGGACGCACTACACTAACTTGTAGCTTATTTAGCTGCCTGCGGTAGTGATAGGATCAGGAAAACACCACCAACCTTCTACAGGTAGCTTTAGGTGAACACTGTGCAGAGCTCGCAAAAAACTAACTTTTAGCTTATTTTGCTGTCTGCGGTAGTGATAGGATCAGGAAAACACCACCAACCTTCTACAGGTAGCTTTAGCTGAACACTGTGCAGAGCTCGCACTACACTAACTTGTAGTTTTAGCTGAACACTGTGAGGAGGACGCATTACACTAACTTGTAGCTTTAGCTGAACACTGTTCAGAAGACACACTACACTAACTTGTAGCTTTAGCTGAACACTGTTTAGAAGACACACTACACTAACTTGAAGCTTTAGCTGAACACTGTGCAGAGGTCGCACTACACTAACTTGTAGTTTTAGCTGAACACTGTGAGGAGGACGCACTATACTAATTTGTAGCTTTAGCTGAACACTGTGCAGAGGTCGCACTACACTAACTTGTAGTTTTAGCTGAACACTGTGAGAAGGACACACTACCCTAACTTGTAGCTTTAGCTGAACACTGTGCAGTGGTCACACTAAACTAACTTGTAACTTTAGCTGAACACTGTGCAGAGGTCGCACTACACTAACTTGTAGCTTTAGCTGAACACTGTGCAGTGGTCGCACTACACTAACTTGTAGCTTTAGCTGAACACTGTGAGGAGGACGCACTACACTAACTTGTAGCATTAGCTGAACACTGTGAGGAGGACGCACTACCCTAACTTGTAGCTTTAGCTGAACACTGTGCAGAGGTCACACTAAACTAACTTGTAGCTTTAGCTGAACACTGTGAGGAGGACACACTACACTTACTTGTAGCTTTAGCTGAACACTGTGCAGAGGTCACACTAAACTAACTTGTAGCTTTAACTGAACACTGTGAGGAGGACGCACTAAACTAACTGTTAATAGTCTAGCTGCCTGACTGTGGTACTAATAGGATCAAAAGAACACCAGCAATTTTCTTCAGGTAGCTGTAAATACTGTAACAAGACAAGCCTGCCTGTCAGTAGGAAGATAACAGGAACGGATCTAGCTAAACTGAATACAGTGTATATATATATATACAACACCTGGGATGCATATATATACACAATACACTGTAAGTGCAGCTAACTCACTGACTGTCCTGCCTAATCTATCTGTCTCTCTGTCTATCTCTTTCAACGCCGGAACACACACTACACAGGGCCGCCGTGCAGGCCTTATATAGTGTGGGGTGTGTACTAAATCCCCTGAGCCATAATTGGCCAAAGCCTCCTTGGCTAAGGCTCTCTGTTCAGACGGCGCTGTGATTGGCCAAGCATGTGGGTCATAGTGCATGCTTGGCCAATCATCAGCCAGCAATGCACTGCGATGCCGAGAACCACGAATTTGGCGCGAACGGCCCATATCGTTCGCAATTCGGCGAACGGGCAAACAGATGATGTTCGAGTCGAACATGGGTTTGACTCGAACACGAAGCTCATCCCTAGTCATAACAGCATTAGCATAAAAAAAGGACACTAGAGGGAGCCAAACCTTAACTTAATAAACATCACATTGTTCAGCATTATTAGGCCCCTTTCACACTGGGGCGGTGGGGGCGTCGGCGGTAAAACAGCGCTATTTTTAGCGCTGTTTTACCGTCGTTTTTGTGGCTGTATTCGGCCGCTAGCGGTGCGGTTTTAACCCCCGCTGGCGGCTGAAAAAGGGTTAAATCCGCTCGTACAGCGCGGCTATAGCCGCGGTATTACCGCGGTATAGCCGTGCTGTCCCATTGATTTCAATGGGCAGTAGCGGTTTAGGAGCGGTGAATACACCGCTCCTTCACCTCTCCAAAGAAGCGGTTGGCAGGACTTTTTTTACCGTCCTGCCAGCGCACCGCTTCAGTGTGACAGCGGAGGCTATTTAGGGGCGGTTTGCAGGTGGTATTTTTAGCGCAATAACGCCTGCAAACCGCCCCAGTGTGAAAGGGGCCTAACTGATCACAACACCCGCGCTACATATACTTATATGTAAAGGGCAGAGAGAGATAATATAATATTTGAAGCAATAAAGTTCATGAAATATCATAGCTTGACTATAATTGTTATACATCTGTTGTTAAAACTGTACAATGGGCGGCCAATGTCATGAAAAGTGAGTGTCACATGTGCTCCTCCTCAACGTATTATTGTCTTCATTCCATTGTTGTACAAACCACAATCAGTATCACTTGTTCTAATGTGACCGGAAAACTTCACCCAATTTACTGTTTTATAGTGGAAAGGAAATTCACCAATTTCATCAAAGAAGGTCATTCTGTCTACTGTCTTATATGGATTTTTTATTTGTTTCATATATTAATGCAACTGGAGGATAGAAAAAACCCCAAACAAGTTAAAGCTTAAGTTTAAACTTTTTATATGTTGCTTTCCCTTGTTTCTCCATCTCTCTTTATCTCTCTTGCTTTTTTTTCTAATAAAACCTTTCTGTTTATATTACATACCTTATGTACCTTATTATAGACTCATTGGTGTCATCAGTGGGTAACTGTGCCACCCAATGTAACGTTGGACATAGCTTCCCTAAATCATCAGAGCACCCTGCCCCAATACTCTTCTCAAGAGACTTCAGTCCTGATGCAAGCAGTGGTCTGGATCTTGGGAGGAGTTATGCAAATAAGTTATGCAAATATCAGAATGCCCTCATGAGTGGATGTCAGACTGACAGAGTGGGCATTCCTTGTAGGCTGTATTCAGGACTGGTGCAGTATTTTTGACACCCTAGGCAAAAAATGTTGCCGCCCCCTGGCTATGCCCCTGACTCCACCCCCTTTGCCCTGCCCATGTATACGGTGGAGGTGGCAGGGATGGAGTTTACTTGTGGCACCTCTCCACCTATTTGTTCAGCCGTGTTCTCCACCTGAGTCTCTGGACCCGGCCTGAAGACAAATAGTGGCAATACAGCACCCCTTTACAATACAGTGCCTGCTTTACATCACAGACCTATTTTCATTCAAGTCCCCCAATTTAAATCTCAGCCTCCCTCCTTATATCACAGACCTTCCCCCTTTACATCAGTGTCCTCAGCCCCCTTCTTTGCATCCCACTTTCTTTGCACATCAGTCCCCTTCACAGCCCCCCTTGTACCCAGGGCTGCTTTTTCCACTGGGCACGCTGGGCAGTTGCCCGGGGGCCCCACTTGTCTGGAGGGCCGATCCTCAGCGCTGCAATCTGCTGCTTAAGTTGACTGTCTGCACTGGTTGCCACCCAGCATCTAGCTAGCAACCAGTGACATCAGTCAGAGGTCGCGGCCACCCCAGCATTCATATCGCACAGCGGCTGCCCCAGCAGCTAGTGAACAAGCTCCGCCCACCTCTGTCATGTTCTTCAGACAGTGTGGAGAGGGAGCGGAGCAGGAGGATGGCCCTTGATAGCTGGCGCTGCCTTGCTGCTGTGAGTGACACACTGTACTGCACCAGGCCAGCGGCTTCAAGTAAGTCTAACACTGTCTACTTAAGTAAGTTCAAGTTGTGCATCAAACACAGCCACTGTCTGTGCCTCTCAAAATCTGCCACTGTGCCCATCAAACACAGCCACTGTGCCCATCAAAGCTGCCACTGTACCCATCAAACAGCCACTGTGCCCATCAAAGCTGCCACTGTGCCCATCAAACACAGCCACTGTGCCCATCAAATGCAGCCACTGTGCCCATCAAAGCTGCCACTAAACCCATCAAAGCTGCCACTGTGCCCATCAAATGCAGCCACTGTGCCCATCAAAGCTGCCACTGTGCCCATCAAACGATGCCACTGTGCCCATCAAACGCAGCCACTGTGCCCATCAAGCACAGCTACTGTGCCCATCAAACTCGTGTTATATTGTCCAAACGTTGTGTTAATGTTTAAACACTGTATTTGTTGGAAGTACCAATAAATATAGCCTTATTGATAATTTGCATTTTTATTCTCGTGCGTGATTGTGATTGCCTGGGGGCCTATAATGCTCTTAAGATGGCCCTGCTTGTACCCCAGGCCCCTTTAAAAAAACTTTTACTTGTACCCCAATACCCTTTACAACCCCCCTTTACTTGTAATCCAGTCCCGTTTACAGTCCCCTTCCTTGCACCTCAGTTCCCTCCACAGCCCCCCTTCTTGTATCCCAGCCCCTCCTTCCGTGTATCTCAGTCCCCACTACTGCCCCCCTCCTTTTATTCCAGTGCCCTCCACAGCCCTCCTCCTCATATCCCAGTCCCCTCCACAGCCTCCCCCCTTGTATCCCAGTCCCCTCCACAGCCCCCCTCCTTGTATTCCAGTCCCCTCCACAGCCCCCCTCCTTGTATTCCAGTCCCCTCCACAGCCCCCCTCCTTGTATTCCAGACCCCTCCACAGTATCCCTCCTTGTATTCCAGTCCCCTCCACAGCCCACTCCTTGTATTCCAGTCCCCTCCACAGCCCCCCTCCTTGTATTCCAGTCCCCTCCACAGCCCCCCTCCTTGACCATGATCAGCTTTATTTATTAATGTAAAACCTTTATCCCAAAAGAAACAAAAAAAACCCCTGTTTTCTGTAACTGATTATAAAGTATTAGCTGGCGTTTGGCTTCAATTTGTTATAGCATATCTCAAATTGGTAGTCTATCTAACATCCCCACCCAGACTGACAAAGCTGCTGTCCAAAGGTTCCCTGTAAGCTCTTTCATCCAGAGCGGGGGCACTCAAATACAGGAGGCTTGTTACTGGCCAGGTGAAAACAGAGGGGAAAGGCCTAAAAATAGAAAACAAATGCAGCCACCACATCTAAAGATTGGTAAGCTGCAATATATTACATTTTTTGTTTTAGGTTTAATACCACTTTAATGTTTTCAAATGATCACTGATATTTATTACATATGTAGGGTTTTGCTTCTTTCCGCTGTTAGCTGCTAATGTCACAGTGTTATGTATAATTAGATATTAGCACTTCCTATTTATGGGAGGTTAGCTTTGAAAAAACCCAGAATGAGGGAATTATGAGAGAGAGAGAGAGAGAGAGAGTCTCAGCCGCATGTCCTGTCCAAGCTGCAAACCCGGACCAGAAGGGATTATTGGATTATTAGGCAAGTGCTTCTATGTTTGATAGCCATTTTGCGGCTTGCCAGGGTTGTGGCAGAAGCTATCAGCCATAACTCTGATTTTTTTTTTTTCAGCCAGCGATTCTCTTTCTCATGAAAAGGGTTAGAGCAGCTAATTAGCTGCTGGATCGCTTTCAGAAGCAGAAGGAAGCCGGCAAGCTTAGGAAATAGGGATGGGCTTTATGTTCGGTTCAAACATGAGTTCAACTCGAACATGAGCTTGACTCGAACATTGGCTATTCGCCCGTTCGCCGAACAGCGAACAATTTGGGGTGTTCGCAGCAAATTCGAAAGCCACGGAACACCCTTTAAAAGTCTATGGGAGAAATCAAAAGTGCTAATTTTAAAGGCTAATATGCATGGTATTGTCATAAAAAGTGTTTGGGGACCTGGGTCTTGCCCCAGGGGACATGTATCAATACAAAAAAAGTTTTCAAAATGGCCGTTTTTTCAGGAGCAGTGATTTTAATAATGCTTAAAGTGAAACAATAAAAGTGTAATATTCCTTTAAATTTCGTACCGGGGGGGTCTCTAGTATGCCTGTAAAGGGGCGCATGTTTCCCATGTTTAGAAAAGTCTGACAGCAAAATGACATTTCTAAAGGGAAAAAAAGTCATTTAAAAGTACTAGAGCTAGTGCTGGCTATAATGAATTGTCGGGAAAAAAAGTCATTTAAAAGTGCTAGATCTAGTGCCAGGTCGGCTATAATGAATTCTCGTTCCGACAATACACATAAAAGTTCATTGATAAAAACGGCATGGAATTTCCCCACAGAGGAACTCCGAACAAAAAAAAAAATGCGTAGGGGTCCCCCTAAATTCTGTATCAGGCCCTTCAGGTGTGGTATGGATATTAGGGGGAACCCCATACCAAAGTTTAAAATAAAATGGCATGCATACCAGACCCTTATCCGAGCACGCAACCTGGCAGGTCACAGGAAAAGAGGGGGGATGAGAGAGCGCCCCCCCTCCTGAACTGTACCAGGCCACATGCCCTCAACATGGGGAGGGTGCTTTGGGGTAGCCCCCAAAGCACCTTGTCCCCATGTTGATGGGGATAAGGGCCTCATCCCCACAACCCTTGCCCGGTGGTTGTAGGGGTCTGCGGGTGGGGGGCTTATCGGAATCTGGAAGCCCACTTTAACAAGGGGACCCCCAGATCCCACCCCCCGTGTGAATTGTTAATGGGGTACAAATGTACCCCTAACATTTCACAAAAAAAGTGTCAAAAAAGGTTAAAAAACACAATAGATGGTTTTTGACAAGTTCTTTATTAATTTCTTCTTCTTTCTGCTTCTTCTTCCATCTTCTTTCTTCTGATCTTCCTTTGGTGTTCTTGTTCTTGCTCCATCTTCTTCTTCTCCATCTTCTTCTTCCTCCGCTCTTCTCGTCCCGCATCTTTCTCCGGCTTCTTCTCCGCTCTGTCTGTACGATCTGCCTCAGTGGAAGTCTCTTGTGTTTTTTAACCTTTTTGACACTTTTTTTGTGAAATAGTAGGGGTACATCTGTACCCCATTACCAATTCATGCGGGGGGTGGGATCTGGGGGTCCTCTTGTTAAAGGGGGCTTCCAGATTCCAATAAGGCCCCCACCTGCAGACCCCCACAACCACCGGGCAAGGGTTGTGGGGATGAGGCGCTTCTCCCCATCAACATGGGGACAAGGTGCTTTGGGGGGCTACCCCAAAGCACCCTCCCAATGTTGAGGGCAGGTGGCCTGGTACGGTTCTGGAGGGGGGGCGCTCTCTCGTCCTCCCTCTTTTCCTGTGGCCTGCCAGGTTGCGTGCTTGGATAAGGGTCTGGTATGGATTTTTGGTGGGACCCCACGCCATTTTTTTTTTTAATTTTGGCGCGAGGTTCCCCTTAAAATCCATACCAGACCCTTCAGGTCTGGTATGGATTTTGAGGGGGACCCCCACGCCATTTTTTAAAAAAAATTGGCGCGGGGTTCCCCTTAATATCCATACCAGACCTGAAGGGCCTGGTATGGAATTTAGGGGGACCCCCACGCATTTTTCTTTTTAAATTTTGGGGAAATTCCATGCCATTTTTATCAATGAACTTTATTGTGTATTGCCGGACCGACAATTCATTATAGACGGCACTAGCTCTAGCACTTTTAAATGACTTTTTTTCCCGACAATTCATTATAGCTGGCACTAGCACTTTTAAATGACTTTTTTTCCTGACAATTCATTATAGCCATCACTAGCACTTTTAAATAACTTTTTTTCCCTTTAGAAATGTAATTTTGCTGTCAGACTGTTCTAAACACGGGAAACATGGGCCCCTTTACAGGCATACTATAGACACCCCAGGTACGAAATTTAAAGGAATATTACACTTTTATTGTTTCACTTTAAGCATTATTAAAATCCCCAAAAAACGGCCATTTTTAAAACTTCTTTTTGCATTGAGACATGTCCCCTGGGGCAGGACCTGGGTCCCCAAACACTTTTAAAGACAATACCATGCATATAAGCCTTTAATATTAGCACTTTTGATTTTTCATGTTAGTGTCCCATAGACTTTAAAGGTGTTTGCGTGTTCTAACAAATTTTTTGCCTGTTCGCATGTTCTGGTGCAAACCGAACGGGGGTGTTCGGCTCATCCCTACTGGGAAATGATCCAACGGCTTGTGCTGCTGGCCATAGAGAGGAACAGAGACCAGATCATCTCTGATTACCTCTATGATGTAGGCAGACCAGAGCGATGTCATGATGTCACTCACGCTTGGTCTAGAGCAGAAGTAATTATTTTTTAAAGCAAAAATAAATTTTTTGATATGGATTTTAAGGGGAACCCCATGCCAAAATAAAAAAAAAACAGATCCTGCCCCCCATATGTGAATGAGTATGGGGTACATAGTACCACTACTCTCTCATCAAAAAAGTGTCAAAAAGTAATAAAAACACAAAGACAGCTTTTGAGAATTCTTTTAATAAAAATAAATAAAAAATGTTCCCCAATGTAGATCCATTATTAGGGAAGGCATGTCCATGGTGCTGATGGTATCTCTGGGAGCACACATATGCAGATGATCAGACCGGAAAATGCCTGGGCAGATGTGCATAGCAGCGGGAAAAGATGCATGAGCATGCACACTTGCGCATCTATGCAAGCATCTGTTACTAATGGTGGTGCCAAGTGGGCTATTTAAACAGGCTTCAGTATGGGCTTGTTGCTGTTTGGTATGCAGTGTCTGTGTGTTGTTCCCGATTCTGTGTGATCTCTGATCTTGATCCGGCTTACCTCTGACCTGTGTTGGTCTGCTACCTACCCTGACCCTGGCTCATCTTTGGATTCTGCTCCTGTCTCCTGTTTCTACTTGATTGCTCTCCCCATGCTGACTTGGCTTGTTACTTGACCATCCTGCTGTCTGCCATCTATGCCTGATCTGCCCGACCGTTACCGACCCAACTTGTCTGACCTTGCACCTGATACAGCTTATCCAACCTGATACAGCTTCCAGTGCAGCAAGCTCCCATCTGGTTCCTACTTTCAGCTGCTTACTACAGTCTGCCTCCAGCCAAGCATTGTGCCAGCTCATCTACTACCAGCCTGCTCTGCTGCTGCTAATTCTACCCACTGACTGATGCCACGCAGACTACTGGACTGATTACAGGCACTCATACCTCGTGTGCTCCTCTGGCTGCTATCCCACTAGTAGTGGCCCTCAAGCCAGAGCTATATGAGAGGCCTTCCTCTACACATCAGGCTCACTGTCCAGGTACATGAAAGTACCAAGCAGCCATGTCTGAGCATGCAAGAAGACCCTCTCCATTGGAAGAAATCTGCCAGCACCTTGTTGCGCTTACACAAGCAGTTAAGACCCTGCAGGAGGGGTAGGTTCACCTGGAGGAATGTGTTGGTCTAGGAGCAAAATGCTATGTGTGGTGGAAAACTAACACTGCACATCACCCTGAACACACCATCCCCACCATGAAATATGGTGGTATCTTCATTATGTTGTGGGGATGCTTTTCTTCAGCAGGGACAGGGAAACTGGTCAGAGTTGATGGGAAGATGGATGGAGCCAGATACAGGGCAATCTTACAAAAAAATCTCTTAGAGTCTGCAAAAAACTTGAGACTGGGGCGGAGGTTCACTTTCCAGAAAGACAATGACCGTAAACATACAGCCAGAGCTACAATGAAATGGTTTACATCTAAGCATATTTATTTGTTAGAATGGTCCAGTCAAAGTCCAGACCTAAATCTGGTTAATAATCTGTAGCAAGACTTGAAAATTGCTGTTCACGGATGCTCTCCATCCAATCTGACAGAGCTTGAGCTATTTTGCAAAGAAGAATGGCAAATATTTCACTCCCTAGATGTGCAAAGCTGGTAGAGACATCCCCAAAAATACTTGCCGCTGTAATTGCAGTGTAAGGTGGTTCTACAAAATATTTACTCCGGAGAGCTGAATACAAATGCATGCTACACTTTTCACATATTTATTTGTAAAAAAAATTGAAAACCATTTATCATTTTCCTTCCAATTCACAATTATGTGCCACTTTCTGTTGGTCTATCACATAAAATTCCAATAAAATCCATTTACATTTTTGGTTGTAACATGACAAAATGTGGAAAATTTCAAGGGGTATAAATACTTTTTCAAGGCACTGTATGCCAAGTAGTTCCAAGGCCCTAACACGAGTACCTGAATGGTTTGAGTAAATTGGGGGGGGGGGGGCAGATGTTCTCCCCCCATACAGACCTTATGATTGCCCCATTGAGCTTCTCCCTGTAGCCAAAATTCCCTGGGCGTATTTTTATTTTTGCCTTGTCCGAACGGGAACTTGGGGCCTTAAAAGACTACGGTAATGAAAACCTGCAGAAAGGATTCATCTGTCCTCTTACCTCATCGGCTAGTGCAGGCATATTCTTCGTGGAGAAGAAGGATAATTCTCTATGGCCATGTGTGGACTATCATGACCTAAATAGGACTAAAGTGAAAAACTGCTACCCTCTGCCCTTGGTACCTGAACTATTCCAGAGATTTAAATCTGAAATCATTTTTACAAAATTGGACTTAAGATAGGCCTATAACTTGGTCCATATCCAGGAGGGCAATGAGTGAAATACTGCGTTCCGCACTTGATTTGGCAATTTTGAGTACTAAGTCATGCTATTCGGCCTATGCAATGCACCAGCCACCTTCCAACACTTCATTAACAATATCTTCAGAGACTTTCTAGATATCTTTGCCGTTGTCTATTTGGACAACATCCTGACATTTTCTGTGTCATTAGAGGTACACTGGGGACATATGAGAAGTTTGCTGTGTTGGCTCCGACAGCATGAATTCTATGCCAAGGCCGAAAAATGTGACTTCGAACAATGAAGCATTCAATTTCTAGGCTTAATTATTTCTACAGATGAAATTGAGATTGACCCACAGAAGGTGTCAGCGATCCTGGACTGGCTGCCCCCACAAATAAAATGGGAATCCAACAGTTTGTGGACTTTGCCAACATTTACTGCAAATTTATTATAAACTTCTCGCCCATCATCACTCCTATCACAAGCTGCTTTTGAGACCTTAAAGAAGTTATATACCGCTGCTCCTGTCCTGAGTCACCCAGATTCCACCTTGCCTTATATCCTAGAAGTAGACGCTTAAGAAAGTGCAGTTGGTGCAGTCCTATCACAGCGTCAAGGCCTCAAAGATGTGATCCATCCGGTTGCATTCTTATCATAAAACTTACCTCAGCGGAAATAAATTATAATGTGGGAGATCAGGAGCTCCTGGCAATTATCTACAGCCCTGAAAGAATGAAGGTATTTTCTGGAAAGAGCTACCCACCTGATATTAATTTACACAGACCATAAAAACCTTGAATATCTGCGGTCTCAAGACCCGCCAAGCTCAATAGGCACTCTTCTTCTGGAGATTCACGTTCCACATCACCTACAGACCAGGATCAAAGAACACCAAGCCTGACACTCTGTCACACATGTTTGAGGATCCTAAAGCCACACCAGTACCAGACACCATCATGCCAGCTGGAAACGCCCTCCTACTACAGTCCGATCTTCTGTCTAATTTACTGCAATCTTCTGTGAGAACACTCAGTCCTCCAGGGATCACACTGCAGGGAGGAGATGGACTATTATAGAGAGGTGAGCAAATTTTTGTGCCAGCAGATGCTTGGGTGGTTGTCCTGGGGCCTTGTTATGATCATCCTCTAGCAGATCATTTCTGGATTTGCAGGACTGTTGAGTTGGTGCAACCAACATTCTGGTGGCTTGAGCTGGAGAACAATTGCAAAGTAATGTAAATGCATGTACCACTAGTATCCGTAAGTAAGAATACCCGTAATAAAGCTTGGGGATTTCTCAGACCTTTGCCTGTACCTGATAGACCATGGAAGATGATTTTCATTGACTTTATAGTCGAACTTCCACCTTCTGAAGGATGGACCACTAGCTTTGTGGTGGTAGATCATCTGTCCCAAATAGCTAATTTCTTACATACACGCCATCTGCTGTTGGGACCGCCCGGGTCTTTGTCAAGGAGATTGTCAGGCTCCATAGAGTAACTGCAAACATTGTGTCAGTCCGAGGGGTCCAATTTACATCAAGATTTTGGAAAGCACTGTGTGGTACTTTAAAGAGCTATCCTTAGCCTCAGCTTACCATCTGCAAACCAACAGGGAAACAGTGCAGACTAACCAAACCCTGGAGCAATACATCCGGTGCTTCACTTCTTTTGTCCAGGATGACTGGGTGTCGCTTCTCCCTTTAGCAGAGTTCACTTACAACAATGCCAATCACTGTGCCACCAAGCAGTCCCCATTCTTTGCTAATTATTGATTTCACCCTACCTTTCTATTTGATCTTGTCCCTGAATCCTCTGTTCCTGCTGTCCAGAGTACATTTGACAAGAAAAGAGGGCATTTGACAATAAAAGAGGGGGAGAACTGGTCTTACAGTCAGGGGGCTGAGTATGGCTCACCCCAGCAAACTTGAAGATGGCTTGTCCCTCGAAGGTGGCACCGAAGTTTGTAGGACCATTTCTGGTAAGGAAATAAAATTAATGACGTTTCATGTTACTAGAATCTCTCAGAATCCACCCAGTATTGCATATATCCCTACTGAAGCCTGCAGTGCCAGATCCATTCCCTGATCATAGAAAACTAACAAAACTGTAATGTGCATGCCACAGATTTAATCTGTGCATTCTTTCACAGTCACCTGCAGAAGAAGAACCAGTTGGACATCCGGAGGCTGCCCGTAGGGAGGGGGCAATGTTAGGGAAGGCATGTCCATGTTGCTGATGGTACCTCACTGCGCACACATATACACATGCGCAGACTGGCAAATGCCCAGGCAGATGTGCATAGCCGTGGGCAAAGGCAGCACTTGTGCATCTATGCGAGTATGTGTCACTAATTCTGGCGCCAAGTGAACTATTTAAACAGTCTTCAGTATGGGCTCGTTGCTGATTGGTCTGCAGCTTCTGTGTTGTTCCTGATTCTGTGTGACTTCTGATCTTAATTTGGCTTACCTCTGACCTGCATTTGTCTGCTACCTGCCCTGACCCCGGATCGTCTTTGGATTCTGCTCCTGTCTCCTGTTTCTGCTTGATTGATCTCCCCATGCTGACTTGGCTTGTTACCTGACCATCCTGCTGTCTGCCATCTATGCCTGATCTACCCGACCGTTACCGTTACCGGCTTGTCTGACCATGCACCTTGCTCATCCAGCCTGATACAGCTTCCAATCCAGCAAGCTCCCATCTGGTTCCTGCTTCCAGCTGCTTACTACAGTCTGCCTCACGTAGGATCTGCTCACCTTTTTTATTCTCTAATTTTAAATTCTCTGTTACATGCATAGATTTCTCTTGTTCTGCCCACCAGCTGAGCATGATACAGTAACAGTAATAAATGTCTCTAATGCCCTGTACACACGGTCGGATTTTACGATGGAAAATGTGTGATAGGACCTTGTTGTCGGAAATTCCGACCGTGTGTAGGCTCCATAACACATTTTCCATCTGATTTTCCGACACACAAAGTTTGAGAGCAAGATATAAAATTTTCCGACAACAAAATCCGTTGTTGGAAATTCCGATCGTGTGTACACAAATCCAACGGACAAAGTGCCACGCATGCTCAGAATAAATAAAGAGATGAAAGCTATTGGCCACTGCCCCGTTTATAGTCCCGACGTACGTGTTTTACGTCACGGTGTTTAGAACGATCGGATTTTCCAACAACTTTGTGTGACCGTGTGTATGCAAGACAAGTTTGAGCCAACATCCGTCGGAAAAAATCCTAGGATTTTGTTGTCGGAATGTCCGAACAAAGTCCGACCGTGTGTACGGGGCATTATAGTGAACAATGTGTTGCTTGTGCAAATTCTACAAATTATAGCATATGCTTTAATGTGTAAAATTTTTGTTTGGGAGGGTCCCACATGGCACCCAGGCAAAAATGAAGTGTAAAAGCCCCCATGTTAGATCTGGAAACTACTCTCATCTGGGATCCTCTAATCCTTCATTTTCTGCATACATGTGTAGCATGGCCCCTAGGGGACTGCTTGGATTTACCTGCTCATCTGCATCGCCATGACCCTGTGATCCTACCAACCCACATGACACTCTGGTTTCAGACATGATTGCAACACCTTTAAGTAATAAGACAGCACTCAATGTGTTTATATTCTAATTATGTTTACTAGAATACTTCTGTTAAAATATGGTTGTACAAAAAATAATGGTTCAACTGAGTTTGGGGATAACAGCACAACTCAGCCGAATGATTACTTAAGAAATGTCAGTTGAAACAGAAGGCAATAACAGAATAGTATATACACCTATGTACAGTAGTATACCACTTGGACATATCTGAAAGGATAAGCAAGTTAAACAGCAATGCTGACAATACTTCTAGAAAGAGAAGCCCAGGCTGGCCTGTTTAACCTCTGATCCTAATGAAAGATGCAGAGAAACATGGATGGTGTAAGGGCCCTTTAAGTAGCAATGACAGAGTGTCACCGTTGCAGATCTGATGGTCTTCACCGGCATTAGGAGCTAATTAATTGTATCCAATAGGGTGTAGAACAGAGTGGTAGTATGTCTTGTGATTACCGTAGCTAAAGAGAATTATGTACAGTGTTCAAATGAAGGTGCAGTAAAGTGTTCCCAAAGTAAAGCAGTCTGTGCACAATGTCCCAATGAAACAGAGGAAAGGTTTGAAAGATGGATGATGGCCCTCTCACCAACGACCAGGCCGATTCAACGCCTTCCAGCTAGTGACTTCCAAATGGAAGTTCTGGCTGCAGATCCGCTTGTGATGATCCCCCGTTATGGAGCGTGAAGTGTGGGTAGCTGCACTGTCGAGATGGTGCTGATCAGATACCCGGTAAACAGCAGGCAGCGCTGGATCCCTTCTCGGTCAGGTTGGAATGCTGTGGACCGCGTGGTAGGCGGCGACCTCACTCTCCATGCGTGGAGAGGTCCTTCACACATGAGCCCCCGGAGGAAGAGAGCATGAGGCAAGTCTCTGGTTTCTTTTATGATTCTTCCCAGCAATCTCCCTGGTGGTAACAAAGATCCCTGGGATAGGTAGTCTGAATGCATGGTCATGCAGGGGAACAGCCGTCTGTTGGAACTACCAATCCCAAAATCCCTTGAGTTGGGCCCACAAATATGATGTCAGTTTGATAACGCTGGGTACTAGAAGGATAATATGATATACAGATAAGGCAGGGAATAGTGGGTTGTTGCAATTATAATCATATTGCTACATCCCCCCACTTGAAATCTTTGGTCCCTGAACACAGAGCATAACCTGTAGGATCACCTCACTGTATATAAGAAATGTATAGTTAATCATATGACAAACTAGAAGTTGCAACAAAGAAAATGAAAATAATAATGCGCCAACCAAAATGAACTAAAAAGAGCTGCCAACACAACAATCAGACTAATTGTGATAAAAGTAACAAGTAAATAAGTGTGGCGCTAAATCTTAATTGTGCGTTACTGGGCAAAGCCTGACAGAATGAATATCTGTGAGGACAACAGCCCAATAATGTGCATTTAATGAAACACAAAATCAATCGTGTATAATAATAGTGAGGATAAAGTGTGTGAAAAAGTTAAATCGATAAAGTATACATAACGGTCCTGTATACGCTGGTAACCAGTACTAGCAGGGTCCGATCGCCATGGGATAGTGATAGGAAAAAATATATTAAAGGGGTAGTTGATCACTATAAATCCTAAATTACTTTGTACATATGTGAAAAATTGAGTTTACATAAACTTATATGAAGTGTGGTGACACATATAAATAAAAAGGATGAATAAAAATAATAAGACACTATAACAGCATACACCGCTGTCAAAACCAAACGTCCAGCATGTACTTAGAGGTAGCTGACATGGCTAAAAGTCCAGCATCAGATAAATGAATAAACATGTGTGGTTGGAAGGTCTACAGCAACCAAAACTAACGGTGTAGGGCCTTAGATCCGGGGATGACGTCCACAGGATCAGATGTCCTGCATATATGTAGACGGGATAGGAGAAAATACCCTTACCAGCAATGGTGGACCCCTCAGCCAGCGGCCTAGGGGTCAGACAAGCTTAAGGTATGGGAGGTGGTTCCACGGCAGCTGAAGATGTTGAAGGAAAACTGCAGCACTCACCAACCGAACCTCTCTGGTTACGGCGACTCCCGATATCCAAAATGCAAATCAGGAACTACTTATAAAGGAAGCCGCTTCCATAAATTGAATGTAGATCCTCAGAAAGAATGGGAATCAAAAAGAAGACCTCCCCATAGTGTGAATCCGCTTATTGGAAAGCATTTATTAAAAAATCGAGAGCAATACAATACACCACGACCTAACACTAGAGTTAGGTATAAAACAATAAAAAGCGCTTAAAATAAAAGTGGCAAGACAGGCAAAACCACCCGACGCGTTTCGTCCGATAGGACTTCAACTGGGGTACATGACTGTCTGCCACACATGCCTGTATATATATAAAATGTATGATTACCCCATATTAGCAGCTGTTCGCGCCATGTATGCCGCTACTTCCGGGTCGCCCAGAAGGTGGCGTCTGCATAGGTAGTACACCAATCACAGAGACTCTAGAACCGGCTATTAGCCAAGCCTCAATATGGGAAATCCAATGAAAATATGTTGTGGGCGGCGTCGACTCCCGAGCACCTCATTAACGGGCAGGTGACGTCCGTCCACCAATTAGATTGCGAGGCCGGGGAGCGACGCATCCAACGGAACACGTCGTCTCCCACAGCCAATCATAGCCAGAATGGGGGGAACGCACAGCATCCAATAGGAGGCCGCGCTAACAACGTATGACGTCAGTTCGGTAATAGCCGGAAGTGACGAGAAAAAAATGGAACGCAAGTGCGAACCTAGCCTCGCTATGATAAGGCTGCTGGTACGCTAGTGGGCGCAGATGGAACACATATTGAGGTCTGGAGCGCAAATGCGGTCCAACCTTCTTAATAGAGGGATAATTATGGAAAAAATAGCTTACCATGGCGTAAACATTGCTAAGCTAAACAACTTTAAAAGAACTGATGTTCATAACATATTATTA
Source organism: Aquarana catesbeiana (assembly GCF_042186555.1). Classification (NCBI taxonomy): domain Eukaryota; kingdom Metazoa; phylum Chordata; class Amphibia; order Anura; family Ranidae; genus Aquarana; species Aquarana catesbeiana. The sequence continues at coordinate 41,195,495 of NC_133324.1, forward strand.
TCAAGCAAAATTGCAAAAAATTTACAAACCATAACTAAGTACAAAACAATAAATATTGGAAATGATGTAACATTATGTATACACTGGTGATAAGAAACCCTTATAAGAGACTAAATAGTGAATAATATTCATATTCATTCTACAGTATATTGGACATACAGTGTAGAAAAAAGGCTACATCTACCTACACTCTGCCAGGAAAAAATAAATTGGAGTCAAAATTAATTTCTTTCTTTTTTCCTTCTTTCCTTCCTTAAAAAAAAAAAAAAAAAAAAAAAGTGAACATATAAACTGCCAGTTAATGACCGATAGGTCAGATGGTAATCAAAGAGATGTAGGGATGGGGAATAGGTTCCGCCATTTGGGCCTATGCTCCACAGCAAATCAAAGAATAATGGGGGGGACCAATTGTATATCAATTAAGACTGGTTGATAAAAGCATTTATATCCCAGTCGACATTGAGGCCAAATGGCAAGTAGCATTTTAATTGATGTATCCAGAAAGTTTCATCAATTATCCAGAAAGTTTCATCAATTAAAATGCTACTTGCCATTTGGCCTCAATGTCGACTGGGATATAAATGCTTTTATCAACCAGTCTTAATTGATATACAATTGGTCCCCCCATTATTCTTTTCTTTGCTGTGGAGCATAGGCCCAAATGGCGGAACCTTTTCCCCATCCCTACATCTCTTTGATTACCATCTGACCTATCGGTCATTAACTGGCAGTTTATATGTTCACTTTTTTTTTTTTTTTTAAGGAAGGAAAGAAGGAAAAAAGAAAGAAATTAATTTTGACTCCAATTTATTTTTTCCTGGCAGAGTGTAGGTAGATGTAGCCTTTTTTCTACACTGTATGTCCAATATACTGTAGAATGAATATGAATATTATTCACTATTTAGTCTCTTATAAGGGTTTCTTATCACCAGTGTATACATAATGTTACATCATTTCCAATATGTATTGTTTTGTACTTAGTTATGGTTTGTAAATTTTTTGCAATTTTGCTTGATAATAATATGTTATGAACATCAGTTCTTTTAAAGTTGTTTAGCTTAGCAATGTTTATGCCATGGTAAGCTATTTTTTCCATAATTATCCCTCTATTAAGAAGGTTGGACCGCATTTGCGCTCCAGACCTCAATATGTGTTCCATCTGCGCCCACTAGCGTACCAGCAGCCTTATCATAGCGAGGCTAGGTTCGCACTTGCGTTCCATTTTTTTCTCGTCACTTCTGGCTATTACCGAACTGACGTCATACGTTGTTAGCGCGGCCTCCTATTGGATGCTGTGCGTTCCCCCCATTCTGGCTATGATTGGCTGTGGGAGACGACGTGTTCCGTTGGATGCGTCGCTCCCCGGCCTCGCAATCTAATTGGTGGACGGACGTCACCTGCCCGTTAATGAGGTGCTCGGGAGTCGACGCCGCCCACAACATATTTTCATTGGATTTCCCATATTGAGGCTTGGCTAATAGCCGGTTCTAGAGTCTCTGTGATTGGTGTACTACCTATGCAGACGCCACCTTCTGGGCGACCCGGAAGTAGCGGCATACATGGCGCGAACAGCTGCTAATATGGGGTAATCATACGTTTTATATATATACAGGCATGTGTGGCAGACAGTCATGTACCCCAGTTGAAGTCCCATCGGACGAAACGCGTCGGGTGGTTTTGCCTGTCTTGCCACTTTTATTTTAAGCGCTTTTTATTGTTTTATACCTGACTCTAGTGTTAGGTCATGGTGTATTGTATTGCTCTCGATTTTTTAATAAATGCTTTCCAATAAGCGGATTCACACTATGGGGAGGTCTTCTTTTTGATTCCCATTCTTTCTGAGGATCTACATTCAATTTATGGAAGCGGCTTCCTTTATAAGTAGTTCCTGATTTGCATTTTGGATATCTGGAGTCGCCGTAACCAGAGAGGTTCGGTTGGTGAGTGCTGCAGTTTTCCTTCAACATCTTCAGCTGCCGTGGAACCACCTCCCATACCTTAAGCTTGTCTGACCCCTAGGCGGCTGGCTGAGGGGTCCACCATTGCCGGTAAGGGTATTTTCTCCTATCCCGTCTACATATATGCAGGACATCTGATCCTGTGGACGTCATCCCCGGATCTAAGGCCCTACACCGTTAGTTTTGGTTGCTGTAGACCTTCCAACCACATCTTTAAATGTTTATTCATTTATCTGATGTTGGACTTTTAGCCATGTCAGCTACCTCTAAGTACATGCTGGACGTTTGGTTTTGACAGCGGTGTATGCTGTTATAGTGTCTTATTATTTTTATTCATCCTTTTTATTTATATGTTTTACCACACTTCATATAAGTTTATGTAAACTCAATTTTTCACATATGTACAAAGTAATTTAGGATTTATAGTGATCAACTACCCCTTTAATATATTTTTTCCTATCACTATCCCATGGCGATCGGACCCTGCTAGTACTGGTTACCAGCGTATACAGGACCGTTATGTATACTTTATCGATTTAACTTTTTCACACACTTTATCCTCACTATTATTATACACGATTGATTTTGTGTTTCATTAAATGCACATTATTGGGCTGTTGTCCTCACAGATATTCATTCTGTCAGGCTTTGCCCAGTAACACACAATTAAGATTTAGCGCCACACTTATTTACTTGTTAGAAGTTGCAACAGCCAACAACTGATCCAACGAGGGATCTTCTAAAAAAAACTTATGTACATTATCAGGCAGAGTCATATCAAGTTTATGACAGTTTATGTCAGTAACAAGTTAGTGGCCCACCCAGTAGTGTCAGGGGGCGGATCAAGGTCATTCTTTACCAAAGGTTCAATAAAGGAGGCAAGTGCTTGACTAGGGCACTGAGCGGTAGAAATAAGTTCATCAGAATTTTCTCCAAGGCTTTCATATTCTCTATCTCCTTGTCAAAAGAAGTTTATTGAGTATACAATGTTATAAAGATACATAAAGATACATAAAGTAAGTTTACAAGGATCTATAAAGTAAGCTCATTGTTTTACAGTAGGGTTTATATAGGTAAATATCATGAAATTTCAAATATTAAACATTGGGTTCACGTAAACCTAAATTAAAGATATATATAATTTCCTTAGTTACTTTTGTAGGTATTTAAATGATTTATACCTACTATACATATTGTTTACAAGTAGAGTGTATATAGGTCAAATAAATTCTGATAATGAGCTTTAATCGTAAGGTGGAGAAAAGGAAAGAGAAAGAAGAAAAAGGGTTGAAAGGTAGAGGTATGGTCCACAAGGTTGTCCCGCTCGTCAGTTTATTATTCTTTTTAGTTCTCTTTGAAGCCTTAGAATGGGTGTCTCTGTAAGTCATTTAATCTGTTACCATGGCAACAGGACAGAGTCATTGAAATTTGACAGGAACTGTTGTTTTATCCAAGGATGCCAAAGTTTTTCAAATTTTGGAATTTGATTTTGATCGATGGCTACCATCTTAGCATGGGACATTGTATTATTCATTCTGTGAATTGTTTCTGCTAGTACCAATGTAGGAGATTTCCATGCCTTGGCCACTGTTTGTTTTGCAGCCGTTATTAGTTGGATCATAAGTTTGAATTGAGAGAGTGTTAACCATTCCGGTTTTAGATTAAGTAAAGTTAAATATGGATCTGGTTGTATTATTTTTTTAAATATTTTAGATGCAATCACGAAGACTTCCTTCCAGAAGGTTTGGATTACTGGGCACGTCCACCATATGTGTAAATATGTGCCTATTTCTGGGCATCCTCGAAAACAAAGAGTTGAGGTATTAGGTGAATATTTTGCCACTCTAGCGGGTACAAGGTACCAGCGAGTTAGGACTTTATAATTTGTCTCCAGTGCCAAGATGTTGGGTGAAGATGACTTAGATGTGAGCCATATATTAGACCAGTCCGTGTCTTCTAAAGTTCGTCCCAGGTCCTCCTCCCACCTCTGAACGTAAGAGGGTCTATTAAGATTTGCTACTCCATATAATTGATTATAAAGTGATGAAATTGTACCTTTAGCAAATGGATCTTTTGTACAGATTGATTCAAAAATGGATAATTGGGATAATGGTGTATCCCCCTTTAGGAATGGTGTATAGAAATTTTTGATTTGGAGATATCTAAATATCTCAGAGTTTGGTAGATCATATTTTTCTCTAAGCGATGGGAATGAAAGGAACGATTTAGATGCTATGAAGTCATTTAGTGTCTGAATGCCTGATGTTGTCCAAGCTTTAAAAGAATTTGGGTAGATCCATGCCGGATAAAAGGCCGGATTTCTGATAAAAGAAAGGAGAGGATTGTGTGGAGATTGTAACTGATATTTGGTTTTTAGTTTATCCCAGAGAGATAAGAAGTGTTTAGTTATGGGATTATGAATTTTAAAGCGGTCTTTAGGATCAAGCCATAATAAATTTGATATTAATAGAGGGTCATTTTCTGAAGCCTCTATAAATACCCATAATGGGATTTCCTGTTTTGCATGGTATTTGGACAGACTGGCCAAATGTGCTGCTCTGTAGTAGTTAGTAAAATTAGGGTATCCCAGGCCTCCTTTATTTTTGGGAAGATGTAGTGTGTGTATAGGTATACGTGGTTTTGAAGAGCCCCATATAAATGAAGTTGCTCTTTTTTGTACTATTCTCAAAAAATAGGAAGGAATTGGAATAGGGAGGACTCTGAATAGATAAAGCAATTTGGGTAGAATAGTCATTTTGATTGCATTAATCTTCCCTATCCAGGATAAAGGAAGTTGCGACCATTGTTTTATTAGATTTGTGATCTGTCTTAATACAGGAGGATAATTGGTTGAGAATAAGTCAGAATGAGATGCTGTTAAATGAATTCCAAGATATGGGATTGATTTTTCTGCCCATGTGAATGGGAGTGCAGCCCTAGCCGGGATCAATTCCATGTTTGTGAGTGAAATATTAAGCACTAGGCATTTCTTAGGATTAATCATAAGGCCGGATAGGGCTGCAAATCCATCAAGAGCTGGTATTAAGTTAGGACCAGAGACCTGTGGTGATGATAGAAAAAGTAATATATCGTCTGCAAATATACATAATTTGTGTGTAATACCTCCTACTTCAATGCCAGTTATAGTTTGGTTTGTTCTGATGTATTGGGCCATGGGTTCGAGTATAAGGGCAAATAATAAGGGAGATAATGGGCAACCCTGTCGGGTACCTCTTTCGATATTAAAGGCTTCAGATTTGTATCCAGCATATTTTATATAGGCTTTGGGTTTATTATATAATGCTTTGATCCATGTTAAAAAGTGGGGTCCAAAACCCCATTTTTGTAATGAATATTGCATATATTGCCAGGATACTGTGTCAAATGCCCTCTTAATATCGAGAGATAGAAAACATAAAGGGATTTTCCGTTTTTTAGCAATATGTGCCAATAACACTGCCCTGCGTATATTATCGCCTGCCTGTCTATTTGGTATGAAGCCTACTTGATCTCTATGTATTAATTTTCCTATAATGCCATTGAGGCGTTTTGCTATTATTTTTGCTAATAATTTAATATCGAGGTTTAACAGAGAGATAGGCCGATAATTCACACAGGAAGTATCATCAGAAAGGGGTTTTGGGATCATACAAACAATTGCTATTAGTGTGTCTTGCCGAAAAGAATGTCCATCTAGAAGTTTGTTAAAAGTTTCAGTGAGAATGGGAGAGAGTATTTCTGAGAATGTTTTATAGTATAAAGCCGAGTAGCCGTCTGGGCCTGGTCTTTTGTTAAGTTTTAGGTCTTTTATGGCGTTAGCAACTTCATCTATAGTTATAGGCTCATCCAAACTGCTTTTTTGATTCTGAGATAACTCAGGTAAGGTTATTTTTGAGAAGAAGGATTCAGCTTCTGTAGGATTAAATTCATTGTTTGTCTTGTATAAAGTTGCGAGATGTGAGTGAAATTTATGGACTATTTTAACTGGATTACAAGTGTAAACATTTTTTGATAATTTGAAACGTATTGGTTTGAAAGATTTGTTAGTTGAATTTAATGCCCGAGCCAAATATGTACCTGGTTTGTTTGTATTCATGTAGAAATTGTGTTTGGAGCGTTTGAGGGATTTATCAACTGACTCAGTGAGAAATAGATCGTATTCCAATCTAGATTTTTCCAGATGAGATTTTGTACTCTGAGATGGATTATCTTGAAATGATATGTAGGCTGCATTAAAATTGAGTTCTAGTTTTTTTGCTAGATTTTTGCGTTCCCATTTAAATAGTGCCATTTGTCTTTGTATTGTACCACGCAAGACAGGCTTATGAGCTTCCCACAGTGTTATTGGGGAGATGTCTGTTGTATTATTAATTGATATGTATTCCTTTAAAGCTTGTTCAATGGCCATCTGATGTAGTGGGTGTTTGAGCATTATGTCCGGTAAGTACCACGTTGGGTCATGCGCTTTTGGTATGGCTGAGGCTATAGTAGCATATTCTCTATCTCAATCTGGAGTAGATATTTTCCATCGGTTCTCAGTCAGGTTCTGATTCATGGTCTGGTTCAAACTCTGGTTCATGTTCCGGCTCAAGCTCTGGTGCATGTTCTGGTTCAAGCTCTGGTGCATGTTCTGGTTCAAGCTCTGGCTCAAGAACAGTTTTTCTCTCTGTTTCATTGATGAGGGGAATGGAGGTCTCTGCACATCAATTACTTCAACAGGTTCCATCTTGACATTCTTGTTTCATCTCATCGGGTGAAAATCCAACATTCAACCTCTGGTGGTGGAGGACGTGTCCCCTGAGTGGCAGGGTTGTCTTTAAGAGGGGAAATCCATAACCATTCAAGAGCTAGTTCCTCCTCATCACTCTCTTCTTCAGGTAGCATGGGTTGGCAGGCTTTCCCAGCCCTAGGCCTCAGAGTAGGGAACTGGTAAGTCTCTAGACAAAGAGATGGAGGTACCCGAACAGCCTCAGATATAGGTAACAGATGATTTCAGTGGCAGGTCTTCAGGGGACCAGTCTTACCCTCAGGCAGAATTTGGTACACAGGGAGCCCGGATAATCACTTACAGACAATGTAGGGTTGAGAGTGCCACCTAGTTTATGCTTTCCAGGCACTCCTAGATTGCGTAGCAACACTCAATCTGCGGGTTGTAAGTTCTGAACCCTTACTTTGAAATCAAAGTTTTTCTTGTTCCTCTGTTCTCTGGTGGTAGAGGCTTCCTTGGCTTTCTCATAGGCTATCTTTAGGCTTTTCCAAAGCCTGTCGACATACCCCCAGTACGAAGCCTGGGAGGTGTGATCTAACGATGTTCTAAAAGCCAGGTCCGCTGGTAAATGAGCCTCTCTTCCAAACAATAATCTGTAAGGGGAATACCCAGTAGAGTCATTGGAGGTGGTATTATAGGCATGAACTACTACAGCTATATGGTCTCCCCAATGCTATTTCTTCTCAAGGGAAGGGTTCCCAACATATTCAGCGGGGTACGGTTGAAACATTCGGGTTGCAGGTCCCCTTGAAGATGGTAAGGAGTGGTTTATACTGAAGAGTTTGCACAATCTTCTGATTAACTTGCTCTCAAAGTCCTAACCTTGGTCTGAGTGTAAACGTTGGGGCAGTCTGTAGTGGATAAAGAACTTTTCCACCAGAGTTTTTGCTACAGTACTAGCTTGCTGATCCCTAATGGGGAAAGCTTAAGCATAGCAGGTGAAATGATCTGTCACAACCAGGACATTACTTCTTCCACTCAAGTCAGGCTCCAGACACAAGAAATCAATGCACACCAAATCCATTGGCCCTTGGCTCTGGAGATGGCCCATTAGGGCTGCCCTGCCTGGTAAAGTCTTTCTTTGTATGCACCTGAGCGACAATAGCTTTCCACCTCAGCTCTCATGGTTCGCCAATAGAATCAGTCCCTGACTAACTTGAAGGTTCTGTCCGGGCCTAAATTACCATAATCATCATGAAGAGTGGGCAATACTAAGGATGAGCTGAACACCCTCCCGGTTCGGTTCACACCAGAACATCCGAACAGGAAAAAAATTTGGACGAACAAACGAACACCGTTAAAGTCTATGGGACACGAACATGAGAAATCAAAAGTGCTCATTTTAAAGGCTTATATGCAAGTTATTGTCATAAAAAGTGTTTGGGGACCCGGGTCCTGCCCCAGGGGACATCAATGCAAAAAAAAGTTTTAAAAAAAGACGTTTTTTCAGGAGCAGTGATTTTAATAATGCTTAATGTGAAACAGTAAAAATTGAATATTCCTTTAAATATTGTGCCTGGGGGGTGTCTAAAGTATTCCTGTAAAGTGGCGCAGTTTTCCCATGTTTAGAACAGTACCACAGCAAAATGACAATTCTAAAGGAAAAAAGTAATTCTAAAACTGATTGCGGCTGTAATTAATTATCTGGTCTCGGCAATATAGTTAAAACTCATTAACAAAAACAGCATGGGTTCCCCTCAGTCCATTACCAGGCCCTTTGGGTCTGGTATGAATATTAAGGGGAACCCTGCACCAAATTTCATCTTCTGTGACACTGCCGATGAGCCAAAAAAAGGAAAAAAAACTCGACACCTCCGCCTCCATGGGAGGCTCTCGCCGAGTGAAGCTTCTTTTTGGTGACAGCTCTTATATAGCTGAGGGCGGGGCCACTGATGTCAAGAGGCATCAGGAGGGGAGGCGGGGTCACCTGTTTACGTCATCGGGTGGCCTTGCCCTTCCCCTGTTGCATTTTTTTCTTTTCTTTTTTCGGTTAGTCGGGCGGCGTGATAGAAGATGAATGAACATCAGGGACATTTTTATTTTTTTATCTTTTAAGTGTCTCCTGTCTTTTTTACTAATTTTGACACTTTCTTTTGTGAAATGGTAGGGGTACAATGTACCCCTTACCAATTCACATAGGGGGGCTGGGATCTAGAGGTCCTCTTGTTAAGCCCCCCGTCCGCATTCCCCCACAACCAACGGGCAAGGGTTGTGGGGATGAGGCCCTTGTCCCCATCAATATGGGAACAAGGTGCTTTGGGGGCTACTCCAAAGCACCCTCCCAATGTTGAGGGCAGGTGGCCTGGTACAGTTCAGGAGGGGGGCGCTCTCTCACCCACCTCTTTTCCTGTGGCCTGCCACTGCATCCTGCTAGGTTGCGTGCTCAGATAAGGGTCTGGTATGGATTTTGGGGGGACCCCTACGCTATTTTTTAAGGGTTTTGAAGGGTTCCCTATAATATTCATACCAGACCCAAAGGGCCTGGTAATGGACTGGGGGGGACCCATGCCGTTTTTTTCAATGAGTTTTATCTGTATTGCTGAGACCTGACAATTCATTACAACAGCAAACAGTTTTACATTACTTTTTTTCCTTTAGAGCCCTTTCACACTGGGGCGGTTTGCAGGCGCTATTGCACAATAGCGACTGCAAACCGACCCGAAATTGCCGCTACTTTCATTCCAGTGTGAAAGCCCCGAGGGCTTTCACACTAGAGCGATGCGCTGGCAGGACGGTAAAAAAAGTCCTGCCAGCAGCATCTTCGGAGCGGTGAAGGAGCGGAGTGTATACCGCTCCTTCACCGCTCCTGCCCATTGAAATCAATGGGACGGTGCGGCTATACTGCTGGCAAAGCACCTCTGCAGAGGCGCTTTGCGGTGGTATTTAACCCTTTCTCGGCTGCTAGCGGGGGGTAAAACCGCCCTGCTAGCAGCCACATAGTGACGGTAAAACGCCACTAATAATAGCGGCGTTTTACCGCCGACGCCGCCCCCGCCCCAGTGTGAAAGGGCTCTTAGTAATGTCATTTTGCTGTGGTATTGTTCTACACACGGGAAAACTGCGCCACTTTACAGACATACTATAGACACCCCCCAGGCACAATATTTAAAGGAATATTTCATTTTTATTGTTTCACTTTAAGCATTATTAAAATTACTGCTCCTGAAAAAACGGCTGTTTTTAAAACTTTTTTTTGCATTTGTACATGTCCCCTGGGGCAGGACCCCAAACAGGGTCCCCAAAAACTTTTTATGACAATAACTTGCAAATAAGTAGGGATGAGCCGAACACCCCCGGGTTCAGTTCGCAGCAGAGCATGCGAACAGGCAAAAAATTTGTTTGAACACGTGTTTGAACACCATTAAATGTCTATGGGACACGAACATGAATAATCAAAAGTGCTAATTTTAAAGGCTTATATGCAAGTTATTGTCATAAAAAATGTTTGAGGACCCGGGTCCGGCCCCGGGGACATGTATCAATGCAAAAAAAAGTTTTAAAAACTGCCGCTTTTTCTGGAGCAGTGATTTTAATAATGCTTAAAGTTAAACAATAAAAGTGAAATATTCCTTTAAATTTCGTACCTGGGGGTGCCTATAGTATGCCTGTAAAGTGGCCCATGTTTCCCATGTTTAGAACAGTCCGAGAGCAAAATGACATTTCTAAAGGAAAAAAGTCATTTAAAAGTACTTGCGGCTATAATGAATTGTCGGTCCCGGCAATACACATAAAAGTAATTGAAAAAAATGGCATGGGATTCCCCCACAGTCCATTACCAGGCCCTTTGGGTCTGGTATGAATATTAAGGAGAACCCTGAACCAAAATTTTTTTAAAAATTGCGTGGGGGTCCCCCCAAATTCCATACCAGGCCCTTCAGGTCTGGTATGGATATTAAAGGGAACCCTGTGCCAATTTTGTTTTTAAAAATGGCATAGGGGTCCCCCTTCAAAATCCATACCAGATTCTTATCCGAGCACTCAACCTGGCAGGCTGCAGGAAAAGAGGGGGGCCAATGAGCACCCCCCCTCCTGAACCATACCAGGCCACATGCTCTCAACATGGGGAGGATGTCCCCATGTTGATGGGGACAAGGGCCTCATTCCCACAACCCTTGCCCGGTGGTTGTGTGGGTATGCGAGCGGGGTTCTTATCGGAATCTGGAAGCCCCCTTTAACAAGGGGATCCATAGATCCCACCCCCCTGTGAGAATTGGTAATGGGGTACAAATGTACCTCTACCAATTCACAAAAAAAGTGTCAAAAATGTTAAAAAAGACAATAGCCGGTTTTTGACAATTCCTTTATTAATGTCTTCTTCTTTTCCCACTTCTTCTTCCATCTTCTTCTGGTCTCCTTTTGGTTTTCTTCTTCTTCCGCCATCTTGTTCTTCCCCTGCTTCTTCCTCTATCTTCCTCTGCTTATTCCTCCGGTCCTCTGCTTCTTCCGTCTTCTCCTCTGGCATCTTCCTCCGGCTTCTTCTTCCCCGCTTCATCCTCTGGACGATCTGCCTCAATGGGAGTCTCCCGCTATGTGACACTTCTGTTCTTGTGACAGCTCTTATATAACTGAGGGTGGCGCCTCCCGGTGACCCGTCCCCTTTGACGCACGGGGACTTCCCTATGGCTTTTCCAGGGGTGTCAGAGGGGGCAGGTTCACCCGTTTACGTAAATGGGTGACCCCGCCCCCCTCTGACACATGGGGGAAGCCATGGGGAAGACCCCATGCGTCAGAGGGGGCGGGGTCACTGGGTGGCCCCGCCCTCAGTTATATAAGAGCTGTCACAAGAACAGAAGCGTCACACAATGGGAGACTCCCATTGAGGCGGATCATCCAGAGGATGAAGTGGGGAAGAAGAAGCCGGAGGAAGATGCCGGAGAAGATCAGAGGAAGAAGCAGAGGACCGGAGGAAGAAGCAGAGGAAGATAGAGGAAGAAGCGGGGGAAGAACAAGATGAAGGAAGAAGAAGAAAACCGAAGGAAGACCAGAAGAAGCTGGAAGAAAAAGCGGGGAAAGAAGAAGACATTAATAAAGGATTTGTCAAAACATAGTTGACACTTTTTTGTGAAATGGTAGGGGTACATTTGTATCCCATTACCAATTCACACGGGGGGGCAGGATCTGGGGGTCCCCTTGTTAAAGGGAGCTTCCAGATTCCGATAAGCCCCCCACCCGCATACCCCCACAACCACCGGGCAAGGGTTGTGGGGGTATAATAGTGTATGAAAAGTGCTAGAGTTACATCAAAGTGACTTGTGCTGAGATATACAAAAAAGTGACTTGTGTGCTTAAAAAACAGTATTTTTGGATAAGAAAAATTCCATTTGATTACAAAAAGTCTTTTGAGTGGTTCCGAGGGAAGCCCCTCTCTGGGAAACAAATTTATATGGGAAACTTCTTGTCCAGGTGCTGGCTTGGTGATTGTGCTTCAAACAGCGTGCTCTTATTCTGCTTGCACTCACTGAATGCACTTAACCCTACAGGGGTGCAAGCATAAAAGAAGCTATAATAAAGTTTCCATATACGGTTTCACACTATGGGCATTCCTCCTCTCAACCGCTCAAAAGACTTTTTGTAATCAAATGGAATTTTTCTTATCCAAAAATACTGTTTTTTAAGCACACAAGTCACTTTTTTGTATATCTCAGCACAAGTCACTTTGATGTAACTCTAGCACTTTTCATACACTATTTGCACGTTGTTATTTTGTATATAGGAAATGTAATATAAGATTGTGGCACTTTATTTTGAAATTTCCCCTATACTATGATAAGGTAAAAACATGCATTAGAGTGAGAATAGAACTTAAAACCTTTTACTGACAAATAACCATAAATTCTGATCAATTCATCCACGTATTTAATTTTGGAACACATTCCATCAAGAAACCATTATTATTTCCGGCACACACAGGAATTTTTATTGTTTTTTGATTTTACAGATTTTTTGTTATTTACACACACCATTTAGGACCCACACAAATAAAGCAATCACATCAAGCACTAAACAGGGCAATTGTCCACCACGGAAAATTTCATCCCATAAGGGCAGCGCCATATCTACTCCTGCTTTCCACCATGCATATTAACCATTAAAATGAGCACTTTTGATTTCTCCCATAGACTTTTAAAGGGTGTTCCGCGGCTTTCGAATTTGCCGCGAACACCCCAAATTGTTCACTCTTTGGCGAACTGGCGAACTCATGCTCAACCGGAACATAAAGCTCATCCCTACATATAAGCCTTTAAAATGAGCACTTTTGATTTTGTATGTTAGTGCCCCATAGACTTTAATGGTGTTCCGCGGCATTTGAATTTGCCCCAAATACCGCATATTGTTTGGTGTTCGCTGAACAACCAAAGTTTGACCTGAACTTATTCTCGGGCCGAACTGTTCGCCCATCCCTAGTCAACACCTTTAACCAGTGTTTCTCAGGGAGGAACAATTGATGAACACCCTCTGGCTCTTCAGAAGGGGCTCTCCGGTATATGACCCTATCTTCTAATCACATTTGTTCCCACTCTCTATGGGCTACTTTTGCTCCCTCAATGGGACTATTCAACAGCATCTGAGGGTCTTAAATGGATAGGTACTTTCCCAATGGATCTTCCAGTTGGTCCCGCCTCATATCTTCTCTTGTAAGTTGAGGCAATTCTTGACTGCACACTTGTGTCAAATCACTATAATATTTGGGCACTCCAGCAGGAGTGACTCCTACAGCTTCAGTTTCTACTGCTCCTCTGTGCTTGTGCTCGACTCCCTGACACACAGCCAATACTCTTTCCAGAGGTAAATGGACCCAACTCTTTTGGCTATCATTTGTGGTATAGGGTCTTGGGGAAAGGGCATCAGCATCCCGATTTCCCACTCCTGATCGGTACTTCAGACTGAAACAAAACTCAGACAGAGCGACCAGCCATCAATGTCCAGTGGCATCCAGCTTGGCAGTTAATAGGTAAGTCAAAGGGTTATTATCCATCTTCACTACAAACGTGACCCCGTACAGATAGTCACATAGCTTATCTACCACTGCCCACTTGAGGGCCAAGAACTAAAAGAACATAAGCTACCGGACAGAGTCTTCCCTCCGACTCTTGATACAGCACTCCCCCAAGGCCATCTCTGCTAGCATCCACGTGCAACTCATAAGGCTTGGATGGGTACACGTAGGCCAACACTGGTGCTTCCACAGCTAATCCTTATGGCTTTTGGTCAAACTCGAAAAATCCTAGAGGGCTGATGAAGGTCGTTTTTTCCCGATCCTCCAGAGGCATGGGTATCTGGTAGTACCTGCTCTTTAGATCCAGCACACTGAACCACTTGGCCCCGGACAGACATTGCAGGGCCTCTTCTATACGGGGGGGTTGTGTACTGGTCTTCGATAGTTTTTTGGTTCAAGGTTCGGTAGTCAATACACATCCGGAGTGACCCATTCTTCTTTCCCACTACCACAATTGGGGATACATAAGGGCTCCTGGACTCCTTAATGACCCCAGACTTCTTCAGCTCGGTCAGCTGTTCTCTGAGGTCCTCCAGATCACACAAAGGGATCCGCCTGGCCCTTTCTTGTCTTCAGTTAGCCAAATTTGATGTTGGGCAGTCCTGGCACAGCCCACATCAAAGTCATCTTTGGAGAACATCTTCTCCCATTGGGCTAATTAGGTAATTAGGCTTTAATCTTCTCCTCCCATCCTGAGGGTAGATTTGAGCAATTTTTTACCTTGCAAATTTTTTTTTTTATTATTATTATTCAGCTGTCAGCGGGGAAGCCCATTGACAGCTGATGAATTCCTGTCCCCTGCTCATTAACAACCAGCTTTTACTGCACCCTGAATGGGCAAAGCTTTGCCCAATCAAGGCGCAGAATGCACTGTGAAAATTTGGGTATTTCCCAATGTTCGGCCCAAACTCATGCTCGGGCCGAACCATTCACCCAACACTAATCTCTACCACAGTGTCCCTAACCAGAAGGAGCTCTACTCCTGCAATGCCAACTTCACAAAATGTGTGTCATTTTGTGTCACTAAAGATGGCCACGGAGGTCACCCAGGGTTCCAGTGCCCAATCTGACAGCTGCTCCCCTGATGACACTGACAGAAGCTCCAGCGGGACAAAGTTCTCCATTCCTCCCTCCTGTACAGTGGCCATGACACAATGCCATTTACAGCCAGGAGGCCACATTGCACCTGCCTTATGTACTAATGCACTCATCTTCTTTTTTCTTAAAGAAGACTTCAAGGTATGGCATTTTTTTACATAGCTGGGACCAATCTAACTATGCATATACCATACCAGTGGAATCCCTCTAGAATCTGGAAATCACTTTAGTACACCACCCTACTACAGTGATCTCCACTAGCTTCTGGGTCTTGTACCAAGTGGATACCCTGCTGCATTGTAAACACAGGAGTTTGTGATATCACTGCCCACCTGCCCACCTCATGTAATTAGAGAATGCTTTGGGAATGCAAATGCAATATAAAGCATTCTCTGAACGAGATCCTTACTGTGTGGCTGACCACCTGTGTTCAGCATGCAGCTGGGAAGCCATTCAGCACAAGACTTAGACATGAGTGAAGGTCACAGTAATAGACATTGCTACTACAGTGATCTCTACTATCATTTGGGTCCTGTGCTTCAGCTTGTAGAGGGATCCTATGAGTATGGTATGTGCATTGGTACATTGGTCCAAGCTGCTGTACTTGGGATTCTTTTTTAAGGACACATTAAATTCAGTACTTGGGACTACTAATTCTTTGTTTTCTTCTTGTGCAAGGATACATATCAGTAATATATGTTTTTCTGTGTCCTGTACTACACAATAGCAGATACTCAACCATCATTATTTTGACCCAAAGTTCAAGCCAGTGCTATTATTTTGCAAAAAAGGCTATTCCATGTCCATGGCATGTGGAATGCTCTAAGGCAGCAGGAGGTAAAGGTGTAATATGAAAAGGAAGAGTGTTTGGGTGCTGAAGGTTAGGAGGAGAAGTGTTGGGTGAAGAAGGTTAGGAGGAGAAGTGTTGGGTGATGAAGGTTAGGAGGAGAAGTGTTGGGTGATGAAGGTTAGGAGGAGAAGTGTTGGAGTGTTGAAGGTTAGGAGGAGAAGTGTTGAGTGATGAAGGTTAGGAGGAGAAGTGTTGGAGTGTTGAAGGTTAGGAGAAGTGTTGGCTGTTGAAGGTTAGGAGGAGAAGTGTTGGAATGCTGGCAACAGCAGGAAATATAGTGGGACATTTCAAGGGAGATATTTCACTCCTTCTTGATACAAGGGGAAAACTCTGGTAGATCTACTGCCACCATTCCAGAGGAAGCCCATGTAGAACAATTACTGTAGGAAAAGAAAAATGCAAAGTCATTACTGTTTCATGAGCGTACATACAGAAGACATGGAGAAGCAGGTATTCACACACTTAAACATGTTTGCAGGTAAGGGCCAAAAAAGGTAAGTAAAGACTGTCTTCTTTTACAGGCCTTGCTTACTTTACAGGGTCAGAACAATATAGAACAGTTATGTGCATTGTTAATGTGAGCAGAAATCTTTACAAAAAAAATATTTGGTATTTCAATTGTATGATAATATTTAGCATTGATCCTTGCTGAATAGGAGTTTATTTTGAAGAAATGATGTGTCTTGGTTTAGATTTGACAAAATAATATGAATAATAGAGGACTAAACTTAACCACTCACAAATAAACTACCTGCACAAACAACTAAAAGTAGACAGACGGTTATGTCAGTATAATGAGAACAATGAGAGATGTATGGTACTTTGCTGTATAAAAGGAGGGGAGAGAAGCTATCTCATTGTATTGCTATTGTGATACCCATGCTGCAGAGGTCTGTGTCATAATGGAGAATTATGGGCTTTAATTAAAGAAGAACCCAGTGATCGGAGCTATGGGTGTATCATATACCTACATCTTCCAGTTCTATGTAATCCTGCAATGTATGACACTCTGGAGATCAGGAATGCAGAGCCCAGCCTGTACCCTTCATTTTACTGATGTATCTGATGAATTCCAATATTTTCAGGATGGAGATTTGATCATTGGAGGAGTGTTCACTGTGAGGTCAAAAGAAGAAGATCTATCTTTACCTAAAGAAAAGAAATACAGGTATGTAACTTACTTGATATGGAGAGAAAAATGTGATCAGGGTGACAAAGAACAACAAATCGGATTTTACAAAATGATTGTAAGAAATACATGTGATGGAAATATTATAAGAATGTATATAATGGATATAAAATGTCTCTTCATTTACATGCAAGCCAAGCTGAAAGTGTCAGGGGTGGACTACAGTGATAGGGGTGGGTGACAGTAACTGAAACACTAAAATAAAAATAAAAAGAAAACGAAACTTTGTTTATTTTTGTATCTTTCTGTTTCTTCTTCTGCAGATCAAAGGGATGAACAAATGTTCCTCTGTTTAACCCCTTATTAACCCTAAATTTACTCTAATCAGCCTTAATTAACTCCCTATTCTCCTCCATTTAATTATTATTTTCCTGCTTTTTTTTTTTCCACATCTATTTTTTTTAAACGATAAACAATTAAAACCTGTTTTTGTTTGCTTTGTTAGTGAATATTTTTACATATATATATATATTTATTAACACATATTTACACATTTCACATTGAAAATGCGCAAAAAAAAAAAAAATCAATTTATTTAATTTGTAAATAACTTTTAATGCTTTGTACCATTGCTGACAGCTGAAGTTGTGGTAGGTATTGGTAATTGGTATCGGCAAGTGCTAATAAACAAGTATCAGTACTCGTACTCATAAAAAAAATGGTATCAGTGCCTCCCTAGTTGTATCAGTGATCACTTTACAGCTGTCCTTGGATGATTTTTTTTTTTATTCATCCAGGTAGATGGAGGGATCCTCCCTTTTGAGACATTGTATTCTGGAAGCTGGACTCACTGTCAGAATACTCTGACTTTTGTTCTACTAGGCCTCTGCATTCAGAAAATATATTATGTTCTGGGGATTTAGATAATTTTATAACCAAAAATGCAGATTTTAAAATGTGTGCAAAAAATAAATTAAATGTTCTAGATGGGACATAAAATCTCAGGGGGAAGTTTTTGGGGAAAGTGTAATGTGCACTTATGCTTTAATCCCAATTGTTCTGTTACCATTCTTTATAGCATCACACATACAATCTGTGCTGTTATTTCCCTTTTTTTTACAAACTCCAGCACAGGGCACAATGAAGGGTTCATATACTAAAGTCCTGCTGTGGATTGGCCACTCAGATTGTTTTCATGTGGTTTATGACTTATGTATGTTTTAAAGATCTTAAATCTGAACCCCAGACAGATATAAAAGACACAAATGAATGCAGCTCTGTACTGAATAGTACATCATTACATGTGTAAGTGATGACATTTTACTTGGTATCAGACACAGTCTGGGGGAGGGATAAGACCTGCAAGTGTGTCTGAACTGCAGCAGAGGAAAACCAGGTCTCCTGTACTGTTAGACAGAGCTGTGCGGCAGAGTTGTGTAAATATCAGAACTGGATGGACAGACATACAAATCCTTTGGCAGTTAAAACAGCTCTCATGTATGCCTTTCTTCTTGTGTATTTTATTATTTGCTTGGAGTTTGATTTGAATGCTTTCTCTGCCAGAGCAGTTTCAGTTATCGCACTCCTGGTAAAATGCACATTTTAGGCCTGAAAATTACTTTAAGCTCCCCAAACATTATACAGTATATTTCTGAAAGCAGAGAACCTGTAGAATAAAAAAAAAAGATAATTGTAAATCTTTATGTTGCGCCATATCTGTGCAATTGTGTATGAAACCAATATTTTCAATACAAAATACACTTACATTTCTTTTGGTGCACACAAAGATAGTAATATAATGTACAGTATATATTTTTAAATATAAAAGGTGAGATTGTGTCTAGTAAATAGATACCAAACATGTAAATCTTAAAAAAATGCCTGCACCCACAAAACAAACATCTTTAAGTGACATTTTCAAAAGCCCTTCCAGCTCATAATTTTAGAGTTAACCATAAATATTGGAAGTAAAACTATTTCTCTCCTCCAAAACGTGTTACACTGGTGATGTCTTCCAATGCTAGCTATACATATATTTACATATGTACCTAAGGTAGGGTTGCCACCTGTTCGGGATTCACCCGGACAGTCCATTTTTTTCATTCTCTGTCCGGGTTTCTGACTGCCTGTCACCGGGACACCAGCCACCAGGGAACCCTCAAAAATTATTATAACAGCCCCCATTAAAGCTTAATCAGAATTTAGGATCCATAACATGTATTAGAATGTCACATATCTTTACATACCGTATATACTCGAGTATAAGTCAATCCGAGTATAAGTCGAGGCCCTAATTTACCAAAAAAACTGGGAAAAACTTATTGACCCGAGTATAAGATGAGGGTGAGAAATGCAGCAGCTACTGTAAGTGGAAAAAGAGGGTCAACAATGTCCATCTGAGCTGTATACCTCCCTGTGTCCTGTGCATGTGTCCTGTGCATATGTCATGTGTCCTGTCCATGTGTCATGTGTCCTGTGTATATGTGCATGTGTCCTGTGCATGTGGCATGTGTCATGTGTCCTGTGTATATGTGCATGTGTTATGTGTCCTGTGTATATGTGCATGTGTCATTTGTCTTGTGTATATGTGCATGTGTCATGTGTCCTGTGTATATGTGCATGTGTCCTGTGTATAAGTGCATGTGTCATGTGTGCTGTGTATATGTGCATGTGTCATGTGTCCTGTGTCCTGTGTATATGTGCATGTGTCATGTACCTGTGTCCTGTGTATATGTGCATGTGTCATGTACCTGTGTATATGTGTATATGTACCTGTGCCCTGTGTATGTGTGCATGTGTCATGTGTATATGTACTTGTGTCCTGTGTATGTGTGCATGTGTCATGTGTATATGTACCTGTGTCCTGTGTATGTGTGCATGTGTCCCGTGTATATGTGCATGTGTCATGTGTGCTGTGTATATGTGCATGTGCCATGTACCTGTGTATGTGTGTATATGTACCTGTGCCCTGTGTATGTGTGCATGTGTCATGTGTATATGTACCTGTGTCCTGTGTATGTGTGCATGTGTCATGTGTATATGTACCTGTGTCCTGTGTATGTGTGTATGTGTCATGTGTATATGTACCTGTGTCCTGTGTATGTGTCATGTGCATATGTACCTGTGTGCATGTGTCTGTGTGCATCCTACCTGTGTCCTGTGCATCCCCCGTGTGCCACTCTGAACCAATCAGCGTGTGCGGCGGCCATTCACTGTTCAAAAGCCGCGCCTCCTCCTCGTCCATGATAGGCAGAAAACTCCATTTCCCAGCAGCCAGCGGTCAGCCTATCACGGACATTCTATCATCCTCATACCACGGACGAGGATGAGAGAATGTCTATGATAGGCTGACCGATGACTGCTTATCGCAGACGAGGAGGCGCGGCTTTTGAACAGTGAGAGGCTGCCGGGTGCTATGTAGCACACGCTGGCCGCCGTCTGCCTGCATGACACGCTGATCATGTAGGCAGACGGCGGTGACTTGTGTAGAAGTTGAGGAGGGCACTTTCAGCTCCAAAAAAGGGGCTGAAAATTTCAACTTATACTCGAGTATATACGGTATATGTAACTGTCTTGATGGAAACAGCCCTAATTACAAGGGACTTGTTTCTCTCTGTGGAGGGATATAGAGCCTCCTGGCCGCATTTTCCGATGCTCTGCTTCTAGTACCGGCTACTGGAGCCCTGTTGGGATTGGTCACTGTTCACATACTGATCTAGTGGAGGGAGCTGTGATTGTGTGTGGGTGGGCAGAGGGCGGAGCTGCACGGAGTGTGAGGAGGGGACAGCAGGACAGAGAGGGGAGGAGAGAAGCCGGCTGCCCATTACCAGAGTAACTATGTAAGTATTCATCCCACAGTATGTTGTGTCTAATGTATTTATGCATGTTTGTGTGTATCTGAGTACATGTATGTATCTCAGTGTGTGTGTGTATATATGTGTATAATTGAGCATATGTACAATATATATCTGAGTGTGTGTATATATCTGAGTGTGTATATATGTATATGTGTGTATATATGTGTATATGCATGTTTCTTAATATATATATATATATATATATATATATATATATATATATATATATATATATATATATATATATATATATATATATATATATATTTGAGTGTGTATGCATGTTATTAACTGAACATATTTCTATATCTGAGTATGTAATTTACTAATATATACAATACATATAGAATAGTGTGTTAATTTTTTTTTTTAGGTTTATGTATCAGGTTAAGTTCAACTTTTGGGGAAAAAAATTAAAATGCCCATTTTTTTGCAGGTAAAAAATATGCAAATATTTTGTATATAATGTCATGGGGGGGGATTGGGAGGAGAGGGAGGGGGTAGATGCTGAACATGTTACATGTTATGCCCTAAATACGGATGTAACATGTAACTTGTTCAGAAGGGTAAACTTAGCCATTCATTTTAGTGGCCAAGGGGTAGTAAAACCAGTGCTAGGGGAAGAGGGCTGTGCTGGGAGAATGGAATTTGGTGGGGGGAAGGATTTGTGCTAGGAGGAGGAATTTGGGCTTAGAGGAAGGATTGGATTTGGAGGATTTGTACTGGGGAGGTGGCATTTGTAGGGGAAGGGATTGTGCTAGGAGGGGGATTTTTGGGGGGAGGGGGGTTGTACTAGGAGGTAGAATGTGGGGGAGCTACAGCTGCTGATTAGCATTTTCTTGACAGGGTCTAGTGCTGCTGTCGGAATCCAATAGGGAGATTCCTCCATCCACATTACTTCATTTGATTGGATCAAGTTAATTTTTTTTGTCGTTCAGCCCACTGGCTGAATGAAAAGTAACTGTGTATGGCCAGCTTAACAGACTCCTGCACTTTTCACACTATTGTACATTACATACTTCTGACCAAAGTGTTCATTGTCTCCACAGTTGCTGGTTGCTTATTAGTCCCTGACTATTTTAATGATGGTCTTCTTTAAGGTAGGCTCAAAGAGTCTGCACATAAAATCATATGTAATGGTAGCGTTTCATTTTTTTTAGAATGATAGTGCTGATGGGTATGCATATCTATGAGACTATTTCTTGTGGCAAAGCAAACAAAGCCTATTTTATGAGTTCACAAAGGTTTGATTTATTAAACCATATTCCTTTAAGCCCATTCACTGTTCTCTGTAATTGGACCAGCACCCAGTGTTTGCCGTCACGCGCTGTGCATGCCACATTACTGCTTAAGTTTGGGTGTCCAAAGTTTCCCCAGGTCTTGTACAGTTCTAGCAACACCACTGTATTATACCCAGGCCATCCACAATGACCAAGTGTGAACAAGATATGGTGAAAAATACCCCTGCGCTTGTGAGATGGTTTGCTGTAAAACAAAGGTAGTATTGTAGTCAGTGGTAGGACTGGGGGAGATGATGGAGCATGTCCCGCTGCCTTAACTGACCAGGGGTGGTCTGAAAAGGACTGTTTAGTAGGAGGTGGCAGCAAGACATTTTGTATCCAGACATCAGCTACCTCAAGGACACCTCCTCCCTCCTCCTTCCCCCCCTTCTGCTGCCAGGATCATACGGCTCTCCACTCCTAAGGATCTCTACAGTTTACAGCTGTTTCTACACACTTCTCCTGAGACAGGTTAGCCACAATGGTCTTTGTACCTTCCTTATCCTGTTAAACCCACTAGTGTCCATAAGAGCTTGCTTACTTTCCCTGTTCAACTTATGTTTTACTACAGGCACATCTGACAGCCTAACAGCACCGCAAAAAGAAAATACAATTTATTTACATTCCAATTTCATCCATAGGTAGGTGCGATCTGTCATCAGCCCACCTGTCTGCCACCTCCAATTTTTGGCCACCAACACCAGATTATCCCCCCAACATATCCACTCCCGCCACTCTCCGCTATTGCATTGCACAAACTACACATTCCCACTCTACCGCCATGACACTTGTTCTACATAGGCACAATACATGCTGTGTAAGGGTGGTCTCCACATGTGTGTGCATGCATGTGGACATGTATATGTATGTATGTGTATATTTATATATATATATATATATATATATATATATGAATATATATGTGAATATGTGTATGTATATGTGTATTTATATATGTGCACAGATTTATGTGAATTTATGTGAATATATACATATATTTATTTTATACATATCGTTTCTTTATATACATGCATATGCATTTTAGATTTTTATGTACATTTGATATATGCATTTTGTGTATATATTTTTGTGGATTTCCATCTGAATGAACACATTTCTGTTTTTTGCACAAACCACGTGGCCATCTTTGTGCCCCCATTTGTGCTTTCCGTGAACATGGGCATACCTCCACACATCTTTTCCAGCGTTTCACATGCTGGCAGAGACTTTACATGCACGCGCATGCCCTTTAGACAGAAGCACAACCGGTTTTACCATGCCGAGAGACAACATCTCTTAATGTGTCTCAGTGCACTTTTTACTTCATTCATTATTGCCCCCCCCCCCCTTTCACATGCATATATGTGTTTTTTATGCATTTACATGTGTTTGTATTATGCACATGTATGTGTATGCATGTATATGCATGTATGTGTACACGTGTATATGTGTGTACACCTATGTATGCATAGATTTTTCATTTGTATGTGCTTAGACTAAAATCTCATGTTCTGTGCTTCAAAATTCCACTACCTATCACCAATTCTTTGTATTGATATGATAACTTTTATTTCTAATATATTTATACATATATATATATATATATATATATATATATATATATATATATATATATATTTTTTTTTTTTTTTTTTTTATCATTTTAAGTTTTCACATCTGACCTTTTTGAATGCATTTTTCAATGTAAACTTATCTTACGTCTCCAGTCTGTAATTGTACAGTATATATTGTTCTGATCTATACCCCATCTAGAACACCTGGACGTGGACTGGTATGGAACTTGGAATAATCAATTGTCCATCACAGGACACATCCTCCTACTAGCCACACCACCTCTCCCCATGTACACATGTCGGCCTACCGACCCATACAGACTGTGCTCCAGTTCTCCTGGCTCTGATGAAGAGGTTTTCATCGAAACGCATCAGCCTTTTTTAAACACCTGCCGCAATATGGGCACACCCCAATTTTAACTTCCTAGTACTTATTTTGTTACCTGTTTTTTCTTTTTTTATAATATTATGTAGTATTTGTATTATTTTATATCTATATGACTATTTGTCTGTATTCCTTTACATAAATAAACCATACATTTCTTGATGTAAGCGTCTGATCACGCGCCTTCCATCCACCTCCTACTAAACATCCACAATGACCACCAACCTCATAAGGCACACAATACTCCACTCCTGGGCTGATTTAACCTAACATTTAAACCAGGGCTCTCAAACTGGCGGCCCTCCAGCTGTTGTGAAACAACAACTCACATCATGACTCTGCCTGTGCTTGCTTGTAACTGTCAGCCTTGCAATGCCGCATGGGACTTGTAGTTTCGCAACAGCTGGAGGGCCACCAGTTTGAGACCCCTTGATTTAAACAGACTGTTTGCGAAGTATTCATTGAAATTTTTTTAGAAGCATTGTCCATCTCACTACCCCCCTGTCCACTCCCACTCCAATTTCTTTAACAATCCTATTGTCTATAGTGTATGCTAAAAAGAAAATGCCGTGCATCAGTAAAGTGTTCAGGTTTGGCTTGAAGAAAAGGTGGCAACCCTAGCATAAGGGCATCAACGGTCATTTGTTACTCTTTGCTTTATTTATTTATTTTTTCCAGTTTAATTAAATTTAACTTCACTTTGAATCTTTGAATTTTTCTTCTTTAAGGTCTGTTAAGCCCCCAATGTGATAGTATTCTGCAGTGACAGGTTCTCTTTATGGAGACATCAGGGGTCTATTATTTTCCCAGAGCTGATAAAGGACATAAACTCCCTGATCAGCTCCTACACTTGCCATTAGCGCCTGTTATTTGACAGTCACAAACCCAGAAGTGCTTCCAGGTTCGCTGTATGGAGGAGAGATCAGGTATGTTATCTCTCCTCTGTTCACACCGCTAGTCACCCTGATAGTTGTGGTGGTCCTGTGCTCCTGGTAGGAGTGGGAGAGCCTAGGAACCACAGTGAGGAGTCACATGCTGGGTCTTCACTAGTGATGGGCTTGATGTTCGAGTCGAACATAAGTTCGACTTGAACATCGGCTGTCTGTTCGTAGAACAAACAAACATATGGGGCACTTGCGGGTCGTTTGCTGCTGGAGGATGTGGAGCTCCCCCATAATGCACTACAAAATCACAGTGCATTGACAGCTGCTGATTGGCCAAAGCATGCACCTGAACTGTATGCTTTGGCCAATCACAGCGCAATGTGCTATTAAAGCCATCATGGCTCAGGGGCTAAGTCCACACCCCACACTATATAAGGCTGCCTACATGGCGGCCGTATGTAGTGTGTTGTAGTGGAGGGAGATTAGGCAGGTTAGTTTAGGCAGGTAGTGTAATATATATAATAGAGTGCAGTGTATATAACGCAGTGCAGAGTATATAGTGAAATGCATAGCATATACTACAGTGCAGAGTATATAGTGCAGTGCAGAGTATATACTACAGTGACATGCAGAGTATATAGTGCAGCGCAGAGTATATACTACAGTGCAGCGCAGAGTATATTGTGCAGAGTATATACTACAGTGCAGTGCAGAGTATATAGTGGAGTTCAGAGTATATAATACAGTGAAGTGCTGTGTGAATAATACAGTGCAGTGTAGTGTTTATAACACAGTGTTGTGATGCTACTGAAGTGTCGGTGTGTCACCACTGATCCCATTTTTTTATTTCATTAATCATTTTTTTTTGCAGTATCAGGTTCTTTTGCTGCATTATTATTACTCCCCTTCTGTGTCACATGTGTTATTCCTTCTGCGTCAACACAGCAGTGGTATACTTTTGATTTTTAGGGCATAATTGCTGTCCCCCCTTCTGCGTCGCAGGTTTTTTCTCTTTCTGCGTCAGCAGTGGTTCCCTATTTTTTTTGGGGGGGGGGGGCTTTTTAAATTATTTTTTCCAAAAGGAGCAAAAAAAAATCTCCATAAATTCTGTTCCTTCTTCTGAGTCGCAGGTGGTCCTCCT
Source organism: Aquarana catesbeiana (assembly GCF_042186555.1). NCBI lineage: Eukaryota > Metazoa > Chordata > Amphibia > Anura > Ranidae > Aquarana > Aquarana catesbeiana. Next base: position 41,221,416 of record NC_133324.1, read on the forward strand.
TCTGCGTCACCACTGTTTGTTTTTTTGCCTTTTTATTACATTTATTTTATTTTAGTTTTTTTTTTTCAGCAGCAGCAGCAGCAGTGAAAGAAAAATTCTCCACAATTGCTGCATCATTATTTTCTTTATTAAAAAAAAAAAAAAACTATAATAAAACGGTTTATAGTGCACCAAGCAAAAAAGTATTGCACCCAAGCACCATATTCCCTTCCCATACTCTATAATAAAGAGTTATAAACCCCCCCCCCCCAAAAAAAAATAAAAAAGAATAATAAAACGGTTTATAGTGCACCAAGCAAACAATAAATCCCCCCAAAAAATCCCCATCATGTCCGAAAGGCCAACAAGGAGAGGCAGATGCTCACAGGCCACTAAAAGAGGGAAAGCAGCCTTGTGTCTACAGAAAAAAGTGGTGATCATGGACATGGTGATTCTTCCGCAGGCAGTGCACGCTTGTCCTTTTTTTTCCACTGCTGGCCGTGTTATTGAGCCACAACATGCAGAAAAGTTGGTGGATAACTAAGCCATCCTCATTCTCCTCATCCTCTGTCACCCAGGTTCAGAGTAGTTTGCCTTCCACCGCAGCTGCCAAAGCGACCTATTTCACCGCCTCCTTGTCCACACCTACTCCTTCCATAGGCCCACCATCATGCACGGAGGGGTCACCTGAATTATTGAGTCACAGTGTCAGTTACATGCTGCTGGAGGATGCGCAGCAATTTGAAGGCTCCGATGTTGGTTCCCAGGTTGAGGAAGGGAGTAACATGAGCCCAGAGAGAGGGGGTGTCACAGAAGGACAAGAAACTAGCAGTCATGTTCACCAAGCTGCAGTATACTGCCAAGTTTGCTCCAATGACGAGGAGGGAGGGGAGGATGAGGCCACTGACTATACATGAGTGTCTGAGAGAACAAAGGATGAAAGTGAGGAGGAGGAGGCACAATTCCAACAAGTCAGGATGTCCTCCAGGGGCTGGCTTAAGGGCAGCCACCCTATTGCATCACACCACAGAGCTCCACAGGTGCAGGACGCTGCTGACTCCCCGCTGACTTCCAAAAGTTCATTGGTTTGGGCTTTCTTCAACACATGTGCAGCAGACCGCAGCGTTTCTGTTTACAATCTCTGTCTGAAGTGGATCAAGCATGGCCAGAACACCAGCCGCTTGGGCACCACATTCATGACAAGACATATGATGACCTGCCATGCAGTCCGGTGGCAACAGCACCTGAAAGACCCACATCATAAAAAAATGCAGACTTCTCTTTGCTCCTCACCTGGGATCTTTACTCCTACTATACCTCAAATTTTCTTAAAAACCTGCATTGAGAGGAATGATGGTACAGCAATGGGTGCCACAAGTACTTGCACCCAATCTGTTAGCAGCACACCACCTGTTGATTTCACCAGGCAAATTTCGCTACCCCAGTTGATAAACCGTAAAAGAAAAAAAAAAATACTGTTCCAGTCATGCTTCCCTGCTGACAGCTGGGAAGGATGCTTACAGGGTTTAGTGCTGGAGCTTGTTCCACCACACCTCCAAAAAGCTAGTGGTGATTCTGCCACATCTGTCTGCTCCACCCCCTCCTCTTCTTCTTCCTCTATGGCCTCTTCTGCGGAATTGTGCTCTGAACCAGCAGTGCTCCCTAAGCATTCAAGGGGCTACGCAAGCAGTCAGGCTAAAAGATGTTATGCGGTGCTTCAGTTGGTCTGTCTAGGCCATAGGAGCCACACTGGGGCAGAGATTCTGTCAGCTCTGCAGGGGCAGGCTCAGAGGTGGTTGATGCCATGGCAGCTTGAGCCAAGAATGGTTGTATGCGACAATGGCACCAACCTCCTCTCCGCCCTCCGACAGGGACACTGACACATGTTCCATGCTTGGCACATGTCCTGAATTTGGTGGTGCAGTGTTTCTTGAACAGGTACCCAAGCTTACAAGATCTTCTGAGGCAGGCCAGAAAAGTCTGTGGCCATTTCCAGCACTCATTCAATGCCAGTGCTCTACTTGCTGACATTCAAAGGTAATTCAACCTGACCACCAGCCATCTGATTTGTGACAAGCCCACCAGGTGAAACTCAACATTGGCAATGCTACAGCAGCTGCACACACAGCAGAGGGCCATCAATGAGTACCTGTGTGAGTATAGAAGAAAAGAAGGCTGGATGGCTGCAACTCCTATGCAATTTCTTTATTCAATTGCCAGATACAAAGCTGAACTACAGGTATCAGCTTACATGTTTCACACCAAGGTCGGGTGCTTACTCATAGCTCAAAAAACTGGTGTCTACAGACAGGTATATATACACACAAGTACATAGATAATTACATGAGGTGAAGGTTATCAATTGACACCCTAATTAGCAATCAATTGATTAGTTAAACAAGTGTCAGAAAAATGTGTCAAACTGAAACTTCTCACCGTTACCATATAAATGAGTAAATAAACCACAAATGTGTGTATTTGTTGTGCCCTGTTGTGAAAATCCATAATAAGGTTGTAAAAACAATAATAGTGGAACCAAAACAAATATGTGCTAGACGGACAAACAGAAAATCCATCTAAAAGTGTAGGTGTATTTAGCACAATGATTTAATATTAATGGAGCTCATAAAATAGGGTTTAATTATCAAAGGAATTTAAATGAATTTTATCATTTCAAGTGTACATTTTATTGCTAAAACCTCACAACTTTCTCTAAAATATAATCTTTTTATACTGTGGTTTTTACAACTTCAAAAATGTTTTTTGGATTATAGTGGGTCTTATAAGTGGGTCTTACAAAAATGAGGTGACTGCTGTATGGTGATTGGTGACAATACCATACATACAGAGACACAAAGTATCAGGAAAAAGGATATATTGTCCTCTCACCTGAACAGGTGTCTGAATCAAATAACAGAAAAAAAGATTACAGTGCACACATACAAAAATGACATTTAACTCCTGTAAGGCTATTTAAAAACACCTGAGCATATTCAGAAAATATGGGGACTTAGTTACACCATATGGCCATATAGTGCTAAGCCTACTACTACGTCAAAGTACCCCAATATCAGTGGGTCCTACACTATCCATAGAATGGAAGATCCTGCTTCTCTGAACCATGGGAGAAATACAAGAGGCAATGATGGGGGGGGGGGGGGGGGGGGGTGCTCCAGCCCAAAGGGATTTGGTCAGAATCCATACACTAGACAAACAAAGATTTGGGGGGCACACCCTAAAATAATGAATTTTTTAGGGTGTGCCCCCCCATCATTGCCTCTTGTATTTCTCCCATGGTTCAGAGAAGCAGGAACTTCCATTCTATGGATAGCTTAGGACCCACTGATATTGGGGTACTTTGACATAGTAGTGGGCTTAGCACTATATGGCCATATGGTGTAACTAAATCCCCATATTTTCTGAATATGCTCAGGTGTTTTTAAATAGCATCTTTAATGCATTTTTTAGGGTGTGCCCCCAAATCTTTGTCTAGTGTATGAATCAAAGAACAGACCCTTTTAAAAAAAGCACCCACTCTATTGGACTCTTAAATTGTTATACTGTTTCATAAAACATATTTCCCAGCGCCAAAGAGTTATTTTACATTTATAAGAGAGAGGGGGAAGGTTGGGACTTTAAATGAGGCACCTATATGTATATAGTGTGCCTCCATCCCTAATGCAGGAAATACAATGGAGGTTTGGGACTTTGAATGAGGCCATAGACAGTGTGGAGGTAGATAGAAATGGAAGTACATATACTTTATTCATGAAACAGCGTACAAACATGATCAATACCAGAAACCACGTAAATGAAAAGCATTATAGTGAATGACAATTCATCAATATTTACACTCACATATATATGTGCATGTGCAATACAAGCATCTAGGGTACATAATGTATAGTAGCCACGTGCCCCATGGCGATCTGATTAGATAAGTGGACACATATTGCAAGAAAATTCATATATGTACATATAATATAAAATTATAAAACAACACTAGCCGGAATATTATATAAATTCCGGCTAGTGTTGTTTTATAATTTTATATTATATGTACATATATGAATTTTCTTGCAATATGTGTCCACTTATCTAATCAGATCGCCATGGGGCACGTGGCTACTATACATTATGTACCCTAGATGCTTGTATTGCACATGCACATATATATGTGAGTGTAAATATTGATGAATTGTCATTCACTATAATGCTTTTCATTTACGTGGTTTCTGGTATTGATCATGTTTGTACGCTGTTTCATGAATAAAGTATATGTACTTCCATTTCTATCTACCTCCACACTGTCTATGGCCTCATTCAAAGTCCCAAACCTCCATTGTATTTCCTGCATTAGGGATGGAGGCACACTATATACATATAGGTGCCTCATTTAAAGTCCCAACCTTCCCCCTCTCTCGTATAGATATAGGGATGGAGGCCATGAGACAGGGGTGACAGTGTTCCCCTGCCTCCCATGCTGTGAGGGCTATTATATCCAGATGGTGATGCACCATGTTGGGCATTGCTCTCTGGATACACCATTCCAGCACACTGGCTTTGTGTTCCAACTTCTTATATGGAGTATCGTATGTCCAGGGCTGTTTTTACTGTGTCTGCTACTCGGGAGCTGCGATGCGCTCTGCGTGGCCACACCCCCCTATCGCCCCTCCTTTTGCCCCCTCTTGGGGCTGGGAGGTGCGTGTGGGGGAGGCGGCCGGTCACAGCGCATCGGCGCCACGCACCCTTCTCCACATGTGACGTCACGTCCAGGCGTCATGATGCGGCAGTATGTGGTTCTTCCATCTCGGCCGACGTAGCTGGGGAATATGAGCGTCTCACGTGGGCGGGGGTTACCGTCGACGTCGGACCTCTTCCCCGCTCAGTACGTGCCGGCGTGACGCTGGTGGGATTCAGCGTGCGCGTGCACAGGGCGGCTATATCTAGCCCCCCAGGATGCAATTCTTTCTTGCTATCACCCATTGGAGATGTCTAGCTCACTATCCCACAGCTCACCTTTAGTCCAGCTACACAAGTAAGCCTTTATTAAATTTAACAACCTATTGGTCATGTACCACTGGTTACCTGTTACTTTTGGGTGAACAATCAATGTAACACACGATTATATATATCTTTTTAGACTCTCTCTGGCAGTCACCAGTGGCATACCATCCAGTCTTTTCAGATTTACTAACAACTTGTTTGCCCAATCCTGGGGAGGCCTTTCTACTCGGCACCCTGTCAGCGCGCTGCCGTTTCTTACCTCAGCTCCCGTTAGAGACCACGTGGCCCTGGTTCCATACTCATTACTAGGGATGAGCCGAACACCCCCCTGTTCGGTTCGCACCAGAACATGCGAACAGGAAAAAAGTTCGTTCGAACACACGAACACCGTTAAAGTCTATGGGACACGAACATGAATAAACAAAAGTGCTAATTTTAAAGGCTTATATGCAAGTTATTGTCATAAAAAGTGTTTGGGGACCTGGGTCCTGCCCCAGGGGACATGGATCAATGCAAAAAAAAGTTTTAAAAACGGACGTTTTTTCAGGAGCAGTGATTTTAATAATGCTTAAAGTCAAACAATAAAAGTGTAATATCCCTTTAAATTTCGTACCTGGGGGGTGTCTATAGTATGCTTGTAAAGGGGAGCATGTTTCCTGTGTTTAGAACAATCTGACAGCAAAATGACATTTTGAAGGAAAAAACTCATTTAAAACTACCCGCGGCTATTGCATTGCCGACAATACACATAGAAGTTCATTGATAAAAACGGCATGGGAATTCCCCAAAGGGGAACCCCGAACCAAAATTAAAAAAAAAAAATGACATGGGAGTCCCCCTAAATTCCATACCAGGCCCTTCAGGTCTGGTATGGATATTAAGGGGAACCCCGGCCAAAATTAAAAAAAAAAATGACGTGGGGTTCCCCCTAAATTCCATACCAGACCCTTCAGGTCTGGTATGGATTTTAAGGGGAACCCCGCGCCAAAAAAAAAAAAAAAAAACGGCGTGGGGTCCCCCCAAATATCCATACCAGACCCTTATCCGAGCACGCAACCTGGCAGGCCACAGGAAAAGAGGGGGGGACGAGAGTGCGGCCCCCCTCCCTCCTGAACCGTACCAGGCCACATGCCCTCAACATTGGGAGGGTGCTTTGGGGTAGCCCCCCAAAACACCTTGTCCCCATGTTGATGAGGACAAGGGCCTCATCCCCACAACCCTGGCCGGTGGTTGTGGGGGTCTTCGGGCGGGGGGCTTATCGGAATCTGGAAGCCCCCTTTAACAAGGTGACCCCCAGATCCCGGCCCCCCCCTGTGTGAAATGGTAAGGGGGTACATAAGTACCCCTACCATTTCACGAAAAAAGTGTCAAAAATGTTAAAAATGACAAGAGACAGTTTTTGACAATTTCTTTATTTAAATGCTTCTTCTTTCTTCTATCTTCCTTCATCTTCTGGTTCTTCTGGCTCTTCTGGTTCTTCCTCCGGCGTTCTCGTCCAGCATCTCCTCCGCGGTGTCTTCTATCTTCTTCTCCTCGGGCCGCTCCGCACCCATGGCATGGGGGGGAGGCTCCCGCTCTTCTCTTCTTCTTTTCTTCTCTTCTTCATTTTCTTCTCCGGGCCGCTCCGCAATCCATGCTGGCATGGAGGGAGGCTCCCGCTGTGTGACGGCGCTCCTCGTCTGACAGTTCTTAAATAACGGGGGGGCGGGGCCACCCGGTGACCCCGCCCCACTCTGACGCACGGTGACTTGACGGGACTTCCCTGTGACGTCACGGGGAATGCCACAGGGAAGTCCCGTCATGTCCCGTGCGTCAGAGGGGGGCGGGGTCACCGAGTGGCCCTGCCCCCCATTATTTAAGAACTGTCAGACGAGGAGCGCCGTCACACAGCGGGAGCCTCCCTCCATGCCAGCATGGATTGCGGAGCGGCCCGGAGAAGAAAATGAAGAAGAGAAGAAGAGAAGAAAAGAAGAAGAGAAGAAGATGAAGAAGATGAAGAGAAGAGCGGGAGCCTCCCCCCCATGCCATGAGTGCGGAGCGGCCCGAGGAGAAGAAGATAGAAGACGCAGCGGAGGAGATGCTGGACGAGAACGCCGGAGGAAGAACCAGAAGAGCCAGAAGAACCAGAAGAACCAGAAGATGAAGGAAGATAGAAGAAAGAAGAAGCATTTAAATAAAGGAATTGTCAAAAACTGTCTCTTGTCATTTTTAACATTTTTGACACTTTTTTCGTGAAATGGTAGGGTAAGTACCCCCTTACCATTTCACACAGGGGGGGGCCGGGATCTGGGGGTCACCTTGTTAAAGGGGGCTTCCAGATTCCGATAAGCCCCCCGCCCGCAGACCCCCACAACCACCGGCCAGGGTTGTGGGGATGAGGCCCTTGTCCTCATCAACATGGGGACAAGGTGTTTTGGGGGGCTACCCCAAAGCACCCTCCCAATGTTGAGGGCATGTGGCCTGGTACGGTTCAGGAGGGAGGGGGGGCCGCACTCTCGTCCCCCCCTCTTTTCCTGCGGCCTGCCAGGTTGCGTGCTCGGATAAGGGTCTGGTATGGATTTTTGGGGGGACCCCACGCCGTTTTTTTTTTTTTTTTTTGGCGCGGGGTTCCCCTTAAAATCCATACCAGACCTGAAGGGTCTGGTATGGAATTTAGGGGGAACCCCACGTCATTTTTTTTTTTTAATTTTGGCCGGGGTTCCCCTTAATATTCATATCAGACCTGAAGGGCCTGGTATAGAATTTAGGGGGACTCCCACGTCATTTTTTTTTTTTAATTTTGGTTCGGGGTTCCCCTTTGGGGAATTCCCATGCCGTTTTTATCAATGAACTTCTATGTGTATTGTCGACAATGCAATAGCCGCGGGTAGTTTTAAATGAGTTTTTTCCTTCAAAATGTCATTTTGCTGTCAGACTGTTCTAAACACAGGAAACATGCGCCCCTTTACAGGCATACTATAGACACCCCCCAGGTACGAAATTTAAAGGGATATTACACTTTTATTGATTGACTTTAAGCATTATTAAAATCACTGCTCCTGAAAAAACGGCCGTTTTTAAAACTTTTTTTTGCATTAATCCATGTCCCCTGGGGCAGGACCCAGGTCCCCAAACACTTTTTATGACAATAACTTGCATATTAGCCTTTAAAATTAGCACTTTTGATTTCTCCCATAGACTTTTAAACGGTGTTCCTCGGCATTCGAATTTGCCGCGAACACCCCAAATTGTTCGCTGTTCGGCGAACTTGCGAACAGCCAATGTTCGAGTCGAACATGAGTTCGACTCGAACTCGAAGCTCATCCCTACTCATTACATCTTAGCACAAATGACCTTCTGTAAGTATCCAGGGCTGGTTTATTTTGTCCTTCCCTGTTATGTTTTATTACATTCCCATTTATTATATTTTGTTATTCCCTGTAGATGTCCCCAAGCATCCGCCCCTGATGAGTGTGTTTTCACACGAAACGCGTCGGGCACTGTGGGGATGCAGACACATGCCCCCATCAAATTACCTATTCTTGTTCCTTGGGAATTGTCATACATCTTGCTCCTATCATCTACTTTGAATACCATCCCTCAACTAATTATGGTCTTATGGTTTTTGTGATTTGTATTCCGGCTAGTGTTGTTTTATAATTTTATATTATATGTACATATATGAATTTTCTTGCAATATGTGTCCACTTATCTAATCAGATCGCCATGGGGCACGTGGCTACTATACATTATGTACCCTAGATGCTTGTATTGCACATGCACATATATATGTGAGTGTAAATATTGATGAATTGTCATTCACTATAATGCTTTTCATTTACGTGGTTTCTGGTATTGATCATGTTTGTACGCTTTTTCATGAATAAAGTATATGTACTTCCATTTCTATCTACCTCCACACTGTCTATGGCCTCATTCAAAGTCCCAAACCTCCATTGTATTTTTTACATTTATAAAGTATCAAAATATGTCGAATGGTTGATAACCTACATAAAGAAATAAGTGTTATTTTGGGATGACTAATTAAGGATATATTTATTTTATTTTATTATATTGGTTTAATTGATTCTATTCTGCCCCATCCACTCCACCGATCGATGTGTATTATTATTATTAAATATGCATATGGTGACTAGGGGTGAGCTTTCTGTTCGGGTCGAACATGAGTTCGACTCGAAACATTGGCTGTTCACCCGTTCGTCGAAAAAAAAACATTATGGGCCAAAGTGTGCCATAATTGGCCAAAGGCAGGATAAAACTATGTGGTTTGGAGCCTACAAACATTAACGAGATAACTAATAATACAGTATCTGATCTAACAAGAGAAACGAACTGGAGGTTCAGATATTTCACATCAAATGGTGTACAACCTAAACGGATAGATTAGGTGGAATGCCTGGGGGGGGGGGACATGTGGGGTTAAGGTATTGGAGGTGACCTGGATCTTAGGTTTGTCCAGTGTAGTGGCAAGATCTGCCCGCAGGCACCAGTCCATGTAGCAGAAAGGAGTCATATGGGAAGAGATTTCTTCAAGAGAGAAAGACTGTTCCATGAAGCGACGCCATCTTGCAATGAAGCGTTTCAGTGATGTAGAATGTTGGGTGATAGTGTCCAATTTCTTAATGTGAAATAGTGTTAAAAGTGCTTGTTTAACTAAGGCAATTTGAGGCGGGGAAAAGTTGATCCAAGCTTGCATTATTGCCCTTCGGGCTGTCAGAAGGCAGATATGGACCCATTGAGGAAGAGAGGCACAGGTAGGCATTAGTAAGGAAGCTTGCGGGGTGTCGCAGCTGAAAAGGCATATCAGTGGATCCTTAAGCAGACGTACATGCTGAGATCTATCAATATAGTCCGACACCTGGTCCTAAAAGGTTAAGGCTGCTTGACCGATCCATAATCTGTGGAACAGGGATGGTCTTGGAGTAGAGCACCAAGGGCATGCGGAGATGGAGGAGTCATTTTTGCTGTGGCGAAACGGAAGAGACGCCCGATGGGTGATTTTAAATTGGGTTTCTCGCCATGTTTCGCATGTTACTAGAGAGCAGACCTTTTGATATCCTGCAAGGATCTTCTCTGGTGCATCTGGATCATCTAGAATAGAGATCCAGGGTTTGAATGGAACAATGTGGTATTTTGTAGCCTGATGGGTGATGAGGTTGGAGTATATATCTGATATGGAGTATTGGTCCCGATCTATAATGCCCTGTACACACGACCGGTTTTGCCATTGGAATAAATTCTGAAGGTTTTTTCGACTGAGTTCCGATGGAATTCCGCTCAAGCTGTCTTGCATAAACATGGTCACATCAAATTCCGACTGTCAAGAACGCGGTGACGTACAACACGTACAATGGGACAACACGTACGACATCTCGTACTTGGTTCAGACCATGCGTCATTTTTGGAACATTGGAACAGCATACAGATGAGCGGTTTTCCTGATAGAAATTGATTCCGTTTGAAAAATTTAGAACATGTTCTCTATTTAAGTCTGTCTGAATTTTCGACGGAAAAAGTCCGATGGGGCATACACATGGTCGGAATATTTGATGAAAAGCTCCCATCTGACTTTTTCTGTCGGAATGTTCGACCGTGTGTACATGAGCATCAATGAAAGAGCGTTGACAAGGGTTTTGGCGCGTGCTGAAGCAGGATCTGAGGTAGCTGGTTAGCTGATGATAGTGAAACACCTGCGATGGCTTGAGGGAGTACTGTATAGTTAGTTCTGAGAAGGGTCTAAAAGTACCTTGGGCAGGATCAATGACTTTAGAGATGGTTGCTATGCCTGAGAACGACCATTGAGTAAAGGCCTTGTGTATTTTTATTATTAAACAAGTGTGATTTAACTGTACTTCTGTCTCGGTCTGATTTCATAGTTTGTGACAGTAGGCAAAGGCCATGAATTCAGAAGATACAGTCAATCCACTTGTTGGTATATTTTTTCCAGATTGGATGAGCAAGATCACTGCATGGATCAGTTTGCCATGGCATTAAAAACGCTCCTGAGTCGCATGGCTCACCTGGAATCTCCTACTGTGGCTGCTCCGGTACAACCTGTGTTGCAGGCTGTCCCTGCTGCTGCACCAGTCCCTGTGCAGGCACCCACCTTGAGTATTACCTCTATAAGAGGTATGTCTGGTTCCGCTCCGCTTCCCCAGTGATTTGGGGGCGACCCAGTTCAATGCAGAGGGTTTCTAAACCAGGTCGAGATATACTTTGAGATTCTGCCCCAGTCATTTCCCACAGACAGAAGCAAAGTAGGTTTCATGAGATCTTTGCTTTTTGAGAGAGCCTTGGCCTGGGCAAATCCTCTATGGGAGACGCAAAAACCTGTTGTCTTGAGTTACCCTGAGTTTGTGGCCTCCTTTAAAAGGGTATTTGACGTTCCTGCATGCTCCGCTTCTGCTGCCAAGTGCCTCATGTCCATCAAACAGAGTACGAGAACTGTTGCCAACTACGCCATTGAGTTCCGTACTCTGGCAGCAGAAGTTGCTTGGAACAATGAGGCCCTCATGGCTGCTTTTTCTCATGGTCTCTCAGATTCCATCAAGGATGAGATAGCAGCCCAAAATATACCCACTGAGCTGGAGAAGTTGATCATGTTTGCCATCCTCATTGAGTCCAGACTCAGAGAAAAACTCTCTTTTAAGGAGCGCTTGTGGAAGCCTCCTGTACATTTGCCTCCGAGCTTTGCAGTCCCACCCATGCCTCCCTCACCTCCCATGCCTCCTGGTACCGAGTCGGTCAGTGAAGATGAATCCATGCACTTGGGCTTCACGTGTCTCTCTGTGGATAAGGGAACCTTTAGGAGGAGGGAGAGATTGTGCCTTTATTGTGGCCAGGCAGGTCAATTTTTGAGGTCTTGTCCTACCCGTCCAGGGAACACCCAAATTTTGAGGTCCTGTCATGGACAGACCTTAGGTTTTTGTTTTGTCCCAGATATCCAGAAGGATAAGCCTCTGGTTTCAGTCACCCTTTCTTGGGCTAAGTCATCCGTCAAGCTACAGGCTCTAATCGACTGTGAGGCTGCAGGCCTTTTCATTGATGCTGCCTTTGTATTGAAGCACTCGATTCCGCTGCAGCTGCGTGACACTCCACTTGCCATTGAGGCTCTTGATGGGAGACCCCTACAGCCTGCCCGTGTGACTCATGAGACAGTTCCATTGTCCATGGCCGTAGGGGCTCTTGCTCATGAGATAATCCAATTAGATTCCAATAAGTTTCCGATGATTATTGGTTATCCTTGGTTACAGAGGCACAACCCTTCTTTTGATTGGCTCCATGCTAAGGTTCTCTCCTGGTCACCATAATGCAGTAAGACATGCTTCCAGAAGGTAGCCAAGGTCCTGTGCACCTCTTCAATCTCCTCCCTGCCGGAGGAGTACCGCAAGTCTTTGACAAGGGTCAAGCCGGTAGTTTGCCTCCACACTGGCCGTATGAGTGTGCAATTGACCTTCAACTTGGTGCCATACCCCCTTGTGGCCAGGTTTACCCTTTGTCGGTCTTGGAGAATAAGGCCATGAAGGAGTATGTTGCAGACGCACTTTTGCAAGGTTTCATCCGCAAATCCTCGTCCCCTGCTGGTGCTGGTTTCTTCTTTGTGAGTGGTGAACTGAGACCTTGTATTGATTATAGGGGTCTCAGTCGTTTCACGATTAAGAATGCCTATCCAATTCCATTAATTACAGAGTTATTTGACCGCTTCAAGGGATCAACGGGTTTCATGAAGCTTGATTTGAGAGGGGCATACAATCTTGTGAGGATCAAGTAGGGCGACGAGTGGAAAACTGCATTTAATACCAGAATAGGCCATTATGAGTACCTCATAATGCCTTTTGGCCTTTGTAACACCCCGGCAGTTTTCCAGGAATTCATTAACGATGTCCTCCGAGATTTGTTGCATTTGTTGATTTGTTTATGTGTGGCGGTTTATCTCGATGATATCCTCATATTTTCCAAGTCGCTGGAGAGCCACCACACAGATGTCTGTTGTGTGCTTCAGAAACTAAGAGAGAACAATCTCTATTGTAAATTGGAGAAGTGCGAGTTCCATCTTGAACAGGTTAAATTCCTGGGTTATGTCATTTCCACTGCTGGTTTTTCGATGGACCCAGAGAAACTTTCTGCAGTCCTACAGTGGCCCCGACCCATGGGTTTATGTCCTCTGCAGCATTTCCTTGGCTTTGCCAACTATTATCGGAAGTTTATTCATAACTTCTCATCTCTAGTCAAGCCCCTGACTGATATGACCAGAAAGGAAGGTAACCCACAGAGTTGGTCTCCGGAGTCCGTTAAGGCCTTTGAGAGTCTCAAGGCTGCCTTTGTTTCTGCTCCTTTGTTGGCACATCCTGATCCTACGTTACCTTTTATCCTTGAAGTTGATGCTTCTCAGACTGGAGTTGGCGTCATTTTGTCTCATTGTCCTACCTCTGAGAGTGCTTTGCATCATTGTGGCTACTTTTCCATTGTCACCTGCGGAGTGCAATTACAAGATTGGTGATAGAGAGCTGGTGGCGATCATTTTAGCCCTGAAAGAATGGAGATATCTCCTCGAAGGTTCCACTGTGCTGGTTCTCATTCTTACTGACCATAGGAATCTCACGTTCTTGTTTGAGGCTAAATACCTCTCTCCCAGGAGGGCACAATGGGCTCTTTTCTTGTCAAGTTTTAATTACATTGTCTCATTCTTACCTGGTAAAGTAAGGGCTAACACTTTGTCACAACAATTTTCCTCCACTTCCAAGTTGGAGTCGGTTCCGATTCCTGTGATTCCTCCTGATCGTATTCTGACTACAGTTCGCACCAATCTCACTTCTCCTTTGGGTGACAAAATTCTTGCTGCTCAGGTTCATGCTCCCCCTGAGAAACCTTGTGATCGCTGCTTTGTCCCAGAGAGTCTCTGTACTGCCGTGCTCCAGACTTACTGTTCTCCCAAGGCTGCTGGCCACCCTGCGACGAATCCACTCTTTTGGGCCATTTCCCAACAATTCTGGTGGCCTAGTCTACATGCTGATGTAACCGCCTTCGTAGCTGTCTGTTTCATGTGTGCTCAGAGTAAGACTCCATGACATCTTCCAGTGGGCCTCCTAAAACCCATACCCAATGGAGAGAGGCCCTGGACCCACCTGTCTATGGATTTCATTATGGAGTTACCCAACTCCCAGGGCAACACAGTTATCCTTATGGTGGTTGACCGGTTCTCAAAAATGTCTCATTGTATTCCACTTATGAAGTTGCCCACTTCTAAGGAACTGGCTTACATTTTTGCTCGGGAGATCTTTTGCTTACATGGGCTACCCAAAGTGATTGTCTTGGACAGGGGTAGTCAGTTTGTGTCCCGGTTCTGGCAAGCTGTTTGTGCACAGTTGAGAATTCAGCTTGATTTTTCCTTTGCGTATCACCCGCAGTCTAATGGAGCATCAGAACGAGCCAATCAGTCCTTGGAACAATTCCTACGTTGCTATATTTCTGACCATCATAACAACTGTTCAGACCTATTACCATGGGCAGAGTTTGCTCACAATAGTGCCTTGAATTCTGCTTCCTGATTGTCCCTGTTTATGGTGAACTGTGGTTTCCAACCTTCCATGTTGCCTGACTCATTTGTTCTGCAGAGTATTCCTGCGATAGAGGAGCATCTCCGTGATCTTCGTTCCACTTGGGCACAAGTCCAGGAGGCTTTGCAGCATGCTAATGATAGGTACAGACTCCATGCTGACCGCAGACACCTGCCAGTGCTTTCCTACCAGGTTGGGGACAGGGTCTGGCTTTCATCTTGCAACCTCTAACTTCATGTTCCCTCACTGAAGTTCGCATCTCAGTTTATTGGGCCTTTCCGTATTCTTCGCAGGATTAACCCAGTGGCTTACGCATTAGACCGTCCTTCTAAAATGCGTATTTCGAATGTATTTCATGTCTCCTTATTAAAACCTTTGGTCTGCAACCGCTTTACCACCTCGGTGCCATGTCCTCACCCTGTACAGGTTAAGAATCATGAGGAGTATGAAGTACAGTACATTATTGAGTCCCGTAGGTTCCGTGGGCGCATACAGTACCTGGTGCATTGGAAGGGGTACGGTCCGGAGGAACGCTCCTGGGTCTCATCCTCGGATGTACATTTCCTGTCCTCCTCCGTGATTTCCATAGATGTTTTCCCCTCAAGCCTGGTGGTCCTCTGAGGGGGAGGGGTCGTTAAGGAGGGGGTACTGTCAAGGCTGGGCTCAGCCCTTCCTTCTCTGAGCTGGCCGCTCAGCTGTCTGCGAATTGCCAGCTCCTATCTCTCCACAGGTTCTCAGATTTGATGATATGCTGCTCATCAGTCCTGCCTGCTTAAGCCGTCCAGCCCAGAGGATCTCTGCCTTCGCCTTAGTCAACATCACAGAGATTCTCTCTTGCATTCCTGTTTAAAGACTTGCTTGGCTGACATCCCTTCTGGCTCCAGATCCTGCTTGCTGTTTTACTACACTCATCTCCAGCTCCCTGATGTTTGGCTTGTCTGACTATCCATTACGGTTCCTGAACTCTGGCTATGTTTTGGCTACGTTTGTTCTATTTATTTTTATTATTAAACAAGTGTGATTTAACTGTATTTCTGTTTCGGTCTGATTTCATGGTTTCTGACACATTGTCCTTCAAAAAAGTCAGCCATTCATCCAACCCTCCTATTTCTTTGGTACATATGAATAACAGGTCATCAATATGGCAGCAGAAAAACTGTATTTGGGAATGATGGGGACACCCAGCCCCAAAAGGCGGGACCTCTCCCACCAACCCGTGTAAAGGTTGGCAAGGGAGGGTGAGAACTTAGCCCCCATAGAGGCCCTGCATCTCTGGAGGTAGAATTCCCCATTGAACATAAAATAGTTGTGTGTCATAAGATAATCTAAACACTAGGGATGAGCTTCGAGTTCGAGTCGAACTCATGTTCGACTCGAACATTGGCTGTTCGCAAGTTCACCGAACAGCGAACAATTTGGGGTGTTCGCAGCAAATTCGAATGCCGCGGAACACCCTTTAAAAGTCTATGGGAGAAATCAAAAGTGCTAATTTTAAAGGCTAATATGCAAGTTATTGTCATAAAAAGTGTTTGGGGACCTGGGTCCTGCCCCAGGGGACATGGATCAATGCAAAAAAAAGTTTTAAAAACGGCCGTTTTTTCAGGAGCAGTGATTTTAATAACGCTTAAAGTCAATCAATAAAAGTGTAATATCCCTTTAAATTTCGTACCTGGGGGGTGTCTGTAGTGTGTCTGTAAAGGGGCGCATGTTTCCTGTGTTTAGAACAGTCTGACAGCAAAATGACATTTTGAAGGAAAAAACTCATTTAAAACTACCCGCGGCTATTGCATTGCCGACAATACACATAGAAGTTCATTGATAAAAACGGCATGGGAATTCCCCAAAGGGGAACCCCGAACCAAAATTAAAAAAAAAATATGACGTGGGAGTCCCTCTAAATTCCATACCAGGCCCTTCAGGTCTGGTATGGATATTAAGGGGAACCCCGGCCAAAATTAAAAAAAAAAAATGACGTGGGGTTCCCCCTAAATTCCATACCAGACCCTTCAGGTCTGGTATGGATTTTAAGGGGAACCCCGCGCCAAAAAAAAAAAAAAAAAACGGCGTGGGGTCCCCCCAAAAATCCATACCAGACCCTTATCCGAGCACGCAACCTGGCAGGCCGCAGGAAAAGAGGGGGGGACGAGAGTGCGGCCCCCCTCCCTCCTGAACCGTACCAGGCCACATGCCCTCAACATTGGGAGGGTGCTTTGGGGTAGCCCCCCAAAACACCTTGTCCCCATGTTGATGAGGACAAGGGCCTCATCCCCACAACCCTGGCCGGTGGTTGTGGGGGTCTGCGGGCGGGGGGCTTATCGGAATCTGGAAGCCCCCTTTAACAAGGTGACCCCCAGATCTCGGCCCCCCCCCTGTGTGAAATGGTAAGGGGGTACATAAGTACCCCTACCATTTCACGAAAAAAGTGTCAAAAATGTTAAAAATGACAAGAGACAGTTTTTGACAATTCCTTTATTTAAATGCTTCTTCTTTCTTCTATCTTCCTTCATCTTCTGGTTCTTCTGGTTCTTCTGGCTCTTCTGGTTCTTCCTCCGGCGTTCTCGTCCAGCATCTCCTCCGCGGCGTCTTCTTCTCCTCGGGCCGCTCCGCACCCATGGCATAGGGGGGAGGCTCCCGCTCTTCTCTTCTTCTTTTCTTCTCTTCTGTTCTTCTTCATTTTCTTCTTCGGGCTGCTCCGCAATCCATGCTGGCATGGAGGGAGGCTCCTGCTGTGTGACGGCGCTCCTCGTCTGACAGTTCTTAAATAACGGGGGGCGGGGCCACCCGGTGACCCCGCCCCCCTCTGACGCACGGTGACTTGACGGGACTTCCCTGTGGCATTCCCCGTGACGTCACAGGGAAGTCCCGTCAAGTCACCGTGCGTCAGAGGGGGGCGGGGTTCACCGGGTGGCCCCGCCCACCCGGTTATTTAAGAACTGTCAGGCGAGGAGCGCCGTCACACAGCGGGAGCCTCCCTCCATGCCAGCATGGATTGCGGAGCGGCCCGAAGAAGAAAATGAAGAAGAACAGAAGAGAAGAAAAGAAGAAGAGAAGAGCGGGAGCCTCCCCCCTATGCCATGGGTGCGGAGCGGCCCGAGGAGAAGAAGACGCCGCGGAGGAGATGCTGGGCGAGAACGCCGGAGGAAGAACCAGAAGAGCCAGAAGAACCAGAAGAACCAGAAGATGAAGGAAGATAGAAGAAAGAAGAAGCATTTAAATAAAGGAATTGTCAAAAACTGTCTCTTGTCATTTTTAACATTTTTGACACTTTTTTCGTGAAATGGTAGGGGTACTTATGTACCCCCTTACCATTTCACACAGGGGGGGGGCCGGGATCTGGGGGTCACCTTGTTAAAGGGGGCTTCCAGATTCCGATAAGCCCCCCACCCGCAGACCCCCACAACCACCGGCCAGGGTTGTGGGGATGAGGCCCTTGTCCTCATCAACATGGGGACAAGGTGTTTTGGGGGGCTACCCCAAAGCACCCTCCCAATGTTGAGGGCATGTGGCCTGGTACGGTTCAGGAGGTTCTGCGGCCTGCCAGGTTGCGTGCTCGGATAAGGGTCTGGTATGGATTTTTGGGGGGACCCCACGCCGTTTTTTTTTTTTTTTTTTGGCGCGGGGTTCCCCTTAAAATCCATACCAGACCTGAAGGGTCTGGTATGGAATTTAGGGGGAACCCCACGTCATTTTTTTTTTTTAATTTTGGCCGGGGTTCCCCTTAATATCCATACCAGACCTGAAGGGCCTGGTATGGAATTTAGGAGGACTCCCACGTCATATTTTTTTTTTAATTTTGGTTCGGGGTTCCCCTTTGGGGAATTCCCATGCCGTTTTTATCAATGAACTTCTATGTGTATTGTCGGCAATGCAATAGCCGCGGGTAGTTTTAAATGAGTTTTTTCCTTCAAAATGTCATTTTGCTGTCAGACTGTTCTAAACACAGGAAACATGCGCCCCTTTACAGGCATACTATAGACACCCCCCAGGTACGAAATTTAAAGGGATATTACACTTTTATTGTTTGACTTTAAGCATTATTAAAATCACTGCTCCTGAAAAAACGGCCGTTTTTAAAACTTTTTTTTGCATTGATCCATGTCCCCTGGGGCAGGACCCAGGTCCCCAAACACTTTTTATGACAATAACTTGCATATAAGCCTTTAAAATTAGCACTTTTGATTATTCATGTTCGTGTCCCATAGACTTTAACGGTGTTCTCATGTTCGAACAAACTTTTTTCCTGTTCGCATGTTCTGGTGCGAACCGAACAGGGGGGTGTTCGGCTCATCCCTACTAAACACTGTAAAATAAATTCCTGATGAACTAAGGAATATTTACTAAAATGTTTCAAAATATAAGAAACTGCTTGAAAACCTTTTGGATGGGGGAATGGATGAATATAGGCTTTCTGGATTCTAGAGTTGCCAGCTACATCTTTCTTGGAGCTGCGTATTTAATGGCTGGAGGCCATTTAATGCAGAGTACCCAGTGAAGGACCCCCCCCCCCAATCTATGAGGTGTGTTCCTCTGTCTTTGTGCTTTAGTCTATTTTAGCTGCCCTGATTGCGCTTTTACACTACTTGTTGCATTCCTTGCAGTGTTGGAATGCGGTGCGGACAATGTCCCCTCGGCCTTATACTGTATTTTTAAAGGCCATTTTTTTCACTTTATAAACCTTTTTACATTAACGTTTAGACACCCAGATTTACCCTCAGCTATTTTATATGTGTTGGCCATAGGAATGCACTGGCTGATACCCTTATTTAATATGCTCTTAAAACACTCCTACCTCAGTGTTCAATGTTTTAAGAATTTGATCTCATTTAATATTCAGTGGTATGGAGAGTAGCTTAGAGAAGTTGGCTCTTTTGGAATTTAATGTTCTTGCACTGCCCTAGTGCCTCCTTTTACTATGAGGAGTGTTGAATGTAATTACCCTATGATCGTTGTTTCCTAAGTTTACCCGTAATTCCACGTAAATCTGCAAATCAGATTTGTGTTATTTGTAATAAGTAGATCTAGCAAAGCATTATTTCTAGTCAAAGCATCCACCAATTGACCATGGAGTTGTCCTGTAAGACATTTGAAATGAAATGGCAAGCTTTAAATGAGTTAGCAGTTCCTTCTGCCCAAGTAATCAGAATCCCCCATTAAGATAAGATTGCCCTGCCTTGCTGCCATTTCTAACTGTGATAGATCAGACTTCTCATCCTCTAAGATAGGGGGCCTTTAGCATATGCCCACTATTAGTTTCCCATTTGCTACTTCCCTTTGAATCTCCAGCAACAAGGATTCCACCCCTGCCTTGCCCCATTAGCTATGCCATCCCTCACATTCACTATTAAATCATTTTTAATATTTCCACAAAGTTGAAATCCTCCTCATGTATCAGCAGCTCCAGTTTTTCCATTTTATTAGCTAGACTTCTAGCATTTGTGTACATGTCTTTTAGTTTTTTACATGCACATATTTTTTCCTCCTTAGTACTAATGCCCCTAATAGCACCCTCCGTCCTTTGCTCACTGCTGGCTATCTCTTCCTCTGATCCCTCCCCCTATCACCTTGTTTAAAAGCCTACATTTTTGGCCATCTTCTCTCCCAGCAGAACTGCACCCTCCTCATTGAGGTGCAGTCTGTCCCTACTGTAGAGCCAGTAACCGACTGAAAAGGCAGCCCGGTTCTCCAGGAACCCAAATCCCTCTTTCCTGCACCAGTTTCTCAGCCAATTGTTAAGTTCCCTAATCTCCTGCTGCCTCTCTGGTGTGGCTCAAGGTACAGGCAGTATTTCTGAAAATACCACCGTGGAGGTCTATTTTACTTCTGCATAGCTCCTAAATCCCTGATTTTTTTTTAGGACACTCCCTCTTCCTCTAACTTTGTCATTGATACCAATATGTACCATGACTGCTGCATCCTCCCCAGCCCCACCCATCAAACTGTCCATCTGATCCATGATGTGCTGAACCCTGTTGCCCAGTAAACAACATACTTTTCAGCGATCTTTGTGTTAAAATCTGTCTATACTTTACTTTATCCTTGTCCCCATCCTCACTGGAGGAGTTGTTCCCCGGCAGCTAGGGGATTCACTCTGCTTCAGCACTGCCACTCCTTGATGGATGTCCCCAATATCACGCAACCAATGGATTTATTGGGATGTGTCAGTTCAGGACTGGTCTATCTTATACTTTTCCCTCTACCCCATCTTACCCAGTTATTCTGCTCTGGAGTCTTTACCTCCTTATAACCACCCAACTGATGGGTATGGTCCAAACTTGCTTTCAGGCTAATGATCCTTTGCAGTGTTGCCAGATGCTTCCTTAGTAGTGATGGGCCAAACACCCCCCTATTCGATTCGCATCAGAACTCCCAAACAGAGAAAAAGTTCAGACCGGCAAACTTTATTAAAGTCTATGGGACCCGAACAAGTAAAATCAAACGTCCCCATTTTGAAGGAATATATGCAAGTTATTGGCCATAAAAAGGGTATGAAGGCCATAGAGTAAAAGAGTAAAAAATATATTTTTTTAAAGGAGCAGTGATTTTACTGATGATTAAAGTAAAACTATAAAAGTGAAAAATTCCTTAACCACTTCAGCCCCAGAAGAATTTACCCCTTTCCTGACCAGAGCGTTTTTTGCGATTTGGCACTGTGTCACTTTAACTGACAATTGTGCGGTCGTGCAACATTGTACCCAAACAAAATTGACATTCTTTTTTTCTCACAAATAGAGCTTTCTTTTGGTGGTATTTGATCGCCTCTGCGGTTTTTATTTTTTGTGCTATAAAGAAAAAAAAAAACGACAATTTTGAAAAAAAACACAATATTTTGTACTTTTTGCTATAATAAATATCCCCATTTTTAAAAAAAAAAAAAAAGCTAATTTTTTTCTCAGTTTAGGCTGCTATGTATTCTTCTACACATTTTTGATAAAAAAAAAAAAAAATCGCAATAAGTTACAGTATATTGATTGGTTTGCACAAAAGTTATAGCGTCTACAAAATAGGGGATAGATTTATAGCATTTTTATTATTTTTTTTTTTTACTAGTAATGGCGGCGATCTGCGATTTTTATCGTGACTGCGACATTATGGCAGACAGATCGGACAATTTTGACACATTTTTAGAACCATTGGCATTAATACAGCGATCAGTGCTTTTAAAAATGCATTGATTGCTGTAAAAATGTCACTGGCAGTGAAGGGGTTAACACTAGGGGGCGGTGAAGGGTTTAAGGGTTAACTGTGTTCCCTGCTAGGTGATTCTAACTGAAGGGGAGGGACTAACTACAGGAAGTGACAGATCGTGGTTCCTAGCTAATAGGAACACACGATCTGTCACTCCTGTCAGAACAGAACAGGGAAGTGTGTGTTTACACACACTCGCCCCTGTTCTGTGTCTCCTGCACACGATTGCTCCTGGCCGGCGGTCATTGCAACCGTCGGCCAAGAGCATTGGCACCACCACTGTGCAGCGGGCGGACGTGCGTGCGCGCCTGCTATCTGGACCTCGCGAGCCAACGTACAGCTACATGGTTTCGCGCAGGGGAGCCAACCTGTATAACTGCAGTGACTGGTCCGGAAGCAGTAAAGTGGTGCATTTGTACTGTGTATAGAACCTGCTGCAGTAAAACTGACATTTGTAAAGAAAAAAAAAAGATATTTAAATTGACTCTATACAACAATATACAATTAAAAAAAAAACGAAAAAAAATGAAAAAAAAAACAAAAAACAGTGCCCCCCTTTACATACCAGGCCCTTTGGATCTGGTGTGGATTTTAAGGGGAACCCCATGGCAAATAAACCCCGCCCCCCAAAATCCATACCAGATTCTTATCCAAGCACTCAGCCTGGCAGGAAAGGGGGAAGATGAGCGAGCGCCCCCCCTACTGAACCATACCAGGCCACATGCCCTCAACATGGGGGGGTGCTTTGAGGCAGGCAAAGCACCTTGTCCATATGCTAATGGAGACAAGGGCCTCTTCCTGACAACTTTGGGCTGTGGTTGTGGGGGTCTGCTCCCCCAGATCCCAGCACCTTATGTGAATGAGTATGGGGTACTGCTCCGTCCGTGATGAAGGATAACTGGCAAATAACTGCTCCGGCAGGTGACAGTTCCTAAATAGGTAAGAGCAGGGCCATCTGGTGACGTCAGCTGGTGGCACCACCCTCACCAACACTGCATGACTTCACATGACCCAGCATGACCCACCCATGGAACTCTTTTCCACAACCATGGGCGGTGGGTGTTGTGATTGACGATGGATCTACATCGCGGGACATTGTTTTTTATTTTTTTAATAAAGGAATTGTCAAAAACTGCCTCCCTATGGTAGACCAAAGAAGTTGAGTGCACGTGCTCCACGTCATATCCAGAGGTTGTCTTTGGGAAATAGATATATGAGTGCTGCCAGCATTGCTGCAGAGTAGGGATGAGCTTTGAGTTGGAGTCAAACCCATGTTCGGCTCGAACATTGCATGTTCGACCGTTCATCGAATTGCGAATGATATGGGCTGTTCGAGCCAAATTCGAGTGGCGCGCCACAGCCCATAATTCACTGCAGCATCGCAGTGCATTGCTGGCTGATGATTGGCCAAGCATGCACTGTGACCCGCATGCTTGGCCAATCACAGCGCCGTCTGTACAGAGAGCCGTAATTGGCAAAAGCCAGGGTGGCTTAAGCCAATTATGGCTCAGGGGGTTTAGTACACGCCCCACACTATATAAGGCTGCCTGCACGTCGGCCCTGTGTAGTGTGTTCTGGCGTTGAGAGAGAGAGATAGAGAGAGAGAGAGACAGTGTCATTTGATGTAAGTTAGATAGAATAGGCAAGCGAGTCAGTTAGCTGCACTTACAGTGTATTGTGTATATATATGCATCCTAGGTGCTGTATATATATAGATAGATAGATAGATAGGTAGATAGATAGATAGATATACTGTATTCAGTTTAGCTAGATTCATTCCTGTTATTCTCTTTCTACTGACAGGCAGGCAGGTGTTTTTACAGTATTTACAGCTACCTGAAGAAAATTGCTGGTGTTCTTCTGATCCTATTAGTCCTATTAGCTACAGTATTAACAGTTAGTGTAGTGCATCCTCTTCACAGTGTGCAGAGGACGCACTACAAGCTACCTGAAGAAAATTGGTGGTGTTTTTCTGATTCTATTAGTACCGCAGGCAGCTGCAGTATTAACAAGTTAGTGTAGTGCGTCCTCTGCGCAGTGTGCACCTAAAGCTACCTGAAGAAAATTGGTGTTGTTCTTCTGATCCTATTAGTACTGCAGGCAGTTGCAGTATTTACAAGTTAGTGTAGTGCGTCCTCTGCACAGTGTGCACCTAAAGCTACCTGAAGACAATTGCTGTTGTTCTGCTCCTATTAATACCACAGGCAGGCAGATAAAGTATTAACAGTTAGTGTACTGTGTCCTCTGCACAGTGTGCACCTAAAGCTACCTGAAGAAAATTGGCGGTGTTCTTTTGATCCTGTTAGTACCGCAGGCAGCTGCAGTATTTACAAGTTAGTGTAGTGCGTCCTCTGCACAGTGTGTACCTAAAGCTACCTGAAGAAAATTGGTGGTGTTCTGATCCTATTAGTACCGCAGGCAGCTGCAGTATTTACAGTTAGTGTAGTGCGTCCTCTGCACAGTGTGCACTAGGGATGAGCTTCGAGTCGAACTCATGTTCGACTCGAACATTGGTTGTTCGCCAGTTCGCCACACAGCGAACAATTTGGGGTGTTCACGGCAAATTCGAATGCCACGGAACACCCTTTAAAAGTCTATGGGAGAAATCAAAAGTGCTAATTTTAAAGGCCTATATTCAGGGTATTGTCATAAAAAGTGTTTGGGGACCTGGGTCCTGCCCCAGGGGACATGGATCAATGCAAAAAAGAGTTTTAAAAACGTCCGTTTTTTCGGGAGCAGTGATTTTAATAATGCTTAAAGTGAAACAATAAAAGTGTAATATCCCTTTAAATTTCATACCTGGGGGGTGTCTATAGTATGCCTGTAAAGGGGAGCATGTTTCCCGTGCTTAGAACAGTCTGACAGCAAAATGACATTTCAAAGGAAAAAAAGTCATTTAAACTTACTCGCGGCTATTAATGAATTGCCGGTCCGACAATACACATAAAAGTTCATTGATAAAAACAGCATGGGAATTCCCCACAGGGGAACCCCAAACCAAAATTTTTTAAAAAAATGACATGGGGGTCCCCCTAAGTTCCATACCAGGCCCTTCAGGTCTGGTACGGATATTAAGGGGAACCCCGGCCAAATAAAAAAAAAAAAAAATGGTGTGGGTTCCCCCTCAAAATTTATACCAGACCCTTTGGGGAACCCCACGCCAAAATTAAAAAAAAAAATGTTGTGAGGTCCCCCCAAAAATCCATACCAGACCCTTATCTGAGTACGCAACCTGGCAGGCCGCAGGAAAAGAGGGGGGGGCGAGAGAGCGCCCCCCCTCCTGAACCGTACCATGCCACATGCCCTCAACATTGGGAGGATGCTTTGGGGTAGCCCCCCAAAACACCTTGTCCCCATGTTGATGGGGACAAGGGCCTAATCCCAAAAAACGCTTGGCCGGTGGTTGTGGGGGTCTGTGGGCGGGGGGGTTATCGGAATCTGGAAGCCCCCTTTAACAAGGAGACCCCCAGATCCCAGCCCTCCCCCCTGTGTGAAATGGCCATTTCACTAAAAAAGTGTCAAAAATGTTAAAAATGACAAGAGACAGTTTTTGACAATTCCTTTATTTAAATGCTTCTTCTTTCTTCTTTCTTCTATCTTCTTTCTTCTTTCTTTTATCTTCCTTCGGTTTCTTCCTCCATCTTCTTCTTCTTTGGGTCCTTCTGGTTCTTCTTCCGGTGTTCTCGTCGTATTCGTGGTATCAAGGAGTGGGATGATTACTGGCTGGCAAATGGCCCCCAAATGTACCCCATACTCATTCACCTGGGGGGGTGGGACTCCTTGTTAAAGTTGGCTTCCAGATTTCGGGGGGTTTAGGGGAACTCACTTTTTTTTTGCATGGAGGCCCCCTTAAAATCTGTACCAAAATCAAAGGGTCTGGTATGTACAGTATATCCTGGGGAACCTCATGCTTTTTTTTATTTTATATTTTAAATTTTTTGTGACGTACCCTCTTAAAATACATGCGAGACTCAAATGGGTTTACTTTAACGCCTTTCCACCCAGCCTATTGTAAAATGATGGTCGGATGGGAGCACTGTTGTTCTGGGAGGACGTCATATGACAACCTCCCAGGATTGCGCCTTGCATTGTTCTCGAAGGCAGTACTCGCCCACTCCCTTTTTTTCACCCTCTTGCCTATTAGAGCAGAAAATTAGCATTTTCAATTTAACTGGTTTCAATGAAGTTCACTGAACACCTGCTGAATAGGGATGGGCTGTCTGTTCGAGTCGAACATGAACATTGGCTGTTCGCCCATTCGCCGAATAGAAAACAATTTGGGGTGTTCGCGGCAAATTCGAAAGCCATGGGACACCCTTTAAAAGTCTATGAGAGAAATCAAAAGTGCTAATTTTAAAGGCTAATATGCCCCAAAGTTATTGTCATAAAAAAGTGTTTGGGGACCTGGGTCCTGCCCCAGGGGACATGTATCAATGCAAAAAAATGTTTTTAAAATGGCAGTTTTTCGGGAGCAGTGATTTTAATAATGCTTAAAGTGATACAATAAATGTGAAATATTCCTTTAAATTTCGTACCTGGGGGGTGTCTATAGTATGCCTGTAAAGTAGCGCATGTTTCCCATGTTTAGAAAAGTCCCTGCACAAAATGTCATTTCTAAAAGAAAAAAGTAATTTAAAACTACTCGTGGCTATTAATGAATTGTTGGGTCTCTGCAATACAGATTAAAGTCATTGAAAAAAAACAGCATGGGATTCCTCCCAGTCCATTACCAAGCCCTTTGGGTCTGGTATGAATATTAAGGGGAACCCTGAACCAAAATTTAAAAAAAAATTTGTGTGGGGGTCCCCCCAAACTCCATTACCAGGACCTTCAGGTCTGGTATGGATTTTAAGGGGAACCCCGCGCCAAAATGAAAAAAAAAAACACTTTGACACTTTTTTTGTGAAATGGTAGGGGTACATTTGTACCCCATTACCATTTTACACAGGGGGGTGGGATCTGGGGGTCCCCTTGTTAAGGGGGGCTTCCAGATTCTGATCAGCCCCCCACCTGCAGACCCCCACAACCACCGGGCAAGGGTTGTGGGGATGAAGCCCTTGTCTCCATCAACATGGGGACATCCTCCCCATGTTGAGGACATGTGGCCTGGTACGGTTCAGGAGGGGTGGGCGCTCTCTTGTCCCCCCTCTTTTCCTGCAGCCTGCCAGGTTGCATGCTCGGATAAGGGTCTGGTATGGATTTTGAGGGGGACCCCCACGCCTTTTTTTTTTCATTTTGGCGCGGGGTTCCCCTTAATATCCATACCAGACCTGAAGGTCCTGGTATGGAATTTGGAGGAACCCCAGGCATTTTTTTTTTTTATTTTGTTTTGGGGTGCCCCTTAATATTCATACCAGACTCAAAGGGCCTGGTAATGCACTGTGGGGGAACCCCAGGCCGGTTTTTTCAATTACTTTTATGTGTATTACAGAGACCCAACAATTCATTAATAGCTGACACTAGTGCTAGTAATAGTTTTAAATGACTTTCTTTTCCTTTAGAAATGTCATTTTGCTCTCAGACTGTTGTAAACACAGAAACGTGCTACTCACAGGCATACTATAAACACCCCCCAGGTACGAAATTTAAAGGAATATTTCACTTTTATTGTTTCACTTTAAGCATTATTAAAATCACTGCTCCCGAAAAAATGGCCGTTTTTAAAACTTTTTTTGCATTGATACATGTCCCCTGGGGCAGGATCCGGGTCCCCAAACACTTTTTATGACAATAGCTTGTATATTAACCTTTAAAATTAGCACTTTTGATTTCTCCCATAGACTTTTAAAGGGTGTTCCGCGGCTTTCAAATTTGCCACGGACACCCCAAATTGTTCGCTATTCGGCGAACGGGCGAACAGCCAATATTCGAGTCAAACTCATGTTCGACCCAAACAGACAGCCCATCCCTAGTTTAAACATTCAGTAATGAGACTTTCATTTACAGACCTGCTTTGTGGAACTTAGCATTAACTCAACATTGTTTCTGCTGTTTTATTCATTCCCCAGAAAGCATTGCCCAAAAGCTTTTCCCTCTGTAGTTAATGCTGATCACATGTATGAATATTTTTAAAACATTTGACATATCTGTATAGAAATTGTTAATGTACTGTTTTGGAAAAATCTTTTTGTAGCCCGTCTTTCCGGTATTACCTGAACCTCCTAGCTTTCCTTTCCGCAATTGATAGTATTAACCAGGATCCAGATATCTTACCCAATATCACTCTAGGCTTCCATCTATATGATTCATGGTTGGAACCCAGGAAGGGTGCACAGAGTGTTCTGCAGATCTTATCTGGACCAAATGGGACATTTCCTAATTATTCCTGTAAAGAACAAGGCAAGCTGGCTGGTGTTATTGGAGATCAATATTCATCCACTACAATCCCAATCGCCCAAATCCTTGGACTGTACAGATACACACAGGTGAGTGAAAAGTACTTGTATATTTGTAATAATAGTCTAAGTCAACAGAGAAAACAATATACATTTTACAAAAACATGACAGTCTGTGAAAGTTGAAGTGTAAAAAAAACTCTAACAATTAAAGTTTTTGTAACTGCAAAGTCAATCAAACAAATGAAGACACACCTAGCACAATCACTAAGGATTTTGTCCCATTTTCCATCATTCGGCTTCATGCACACCAGGAGCTAAAAAAAATGCTGGACAAACACTGGACCAAAAAATGCTAAAGCAGGCTGTTTTAACAATTTTAAAAAATAGCAACAATGGGGACAAGGGCCTCTTCCCCACAACTCTGGCCAGTGATTGTTGGGGTCTGTGGGCAAGGGGCTTATTGGAATCTGGAAGCCCCCTTTAACAAGGGGGCCCCCAGATTCAGCCCCTCCCTGTCGATAAATATGGGGTACATAGCAACCCTACTCGTTCACCAAAATAAAAAAAAATGTTGTGTAAATAAGAAAAGGAGGCAACTTTTGACAAGTGCATTATTAAAAAAATTGTACCCTGGAGTAGATCCAACGTCGATCATGATGAATGCCAGTTAACCCCAAATAAAAAAAAGGTCTGCACCTGATGGAGGCTCCAGCCGAATGACAGCTTCACCACCTCCCACCGCTAAATACATTAAAAGGTGGGGCCACCCGATTATGTCACCGAGTGGCCCCACCCTTTGTGATGTCATCGGCCCAGCATGCCCCAGTTGATGACGTCACAAGGATGCGGGGCCATACAGTGATGTCATCAAAGCACCTTGTCCTCATGTTGATGGGGACAAGGGCCTCTTCCCCACAACCCTGGCCAGTGATTGTGGGAATATGCAGGCAATCGGAATCTTGAAGCCCCCTTCAACAAGGGGGCCCCCAGATCCTGTCCCCCCATGGGTATATAATCATGATGAATGCTGGCTGTTGACCCCCCCCAAAAAAAAAGCCTGCAGCCAGCAAAGGCTTCCAAAGACTGACAGCTCTGCCGCTAAATAAATTAAAAGGCAGGGTCACCCAATTATATCATTGAGTGACTCCACCCCATGTGATGTCATCTGCCCAGCATGCCCTAGTCAATGACATCACCAGGGGGCAGGGCCATATGGTGACATCACTTAATCACCTTGTCCTCATGTTGATGGGTACAAAGGGACTCTTCCCCAAAACCCTGGCCTGTGGTTGTGGGGGTCTGCAGGCAGAGGGCTTATCGGAATCTTGAAGCCCCCTTCCACAAGGTGGCTCCCAGATCCTGTCCCCCTATGGGTATATAGTAAAAAAATTATGTCACAAGGGGGGCTATACAGTGACATCACCGGGTGCCCCTGCCCTTTCATTTATTAGCAGTGGGAGGCGGCAGAGCTGTCAGATGATGGGAGCCTTCATCGCGTGAGGACCTTTTTTTTGGGGGGGGGAGATCGGTGGCCGGCGTTTATCGTGATTGATGATAGATCTACACTGGGGGACATTGTGTTTGTTTTTTAATAAAGAACTTGTCAAAAACAGTATGCTCTGTGTGTAACCCATACTCATTCAAATAGGGGGGCTGGATCTGGGGGCCTTCTTGTTAATGGGGCTTCCAGATCCCGATAAGTCCCCCCCTACACCCCCACAACCACTGGGCCAGGGCTGTGGGGAAAAGGCCCTTGCTCCTCATCAAAATGGAGACTAGATGCTTTGGAGGGGAGCCCCCTACCCCAAAGCACCCCCCCAAGAGGGAGGATGCTCGCCCACCCCCCTCCCCTTTCCTGGTCTGCCAAGCTGTATGCTTTGATAAGGGTTTGGTATGGATTTTGAGGGGACCCCACGCCTTTTTTTTTTCATTTTGGTGTGGGATAACCCTTAAAATCCATACCACACCTGAAGTGCCTGGTATGGAATGGGAGGGACTCTCGCTCTGTTTTTATCTTTTATTTTTTATTGCTGTCATTGTTTTTTTACATTCAACTGTCAGTGGGGAACACCGGAAACATAAAGTAGGCTTCAACTAGGCTTTAAGCAAAATGAATACAAAGCTGTGTTAGAGTTTGTATCTATAAATATAAATTACATCTTTATGAATATATACTGAGAGAAACGTAGTTTATCTTTTGTTGACTTCTTTTTTGAAAATGAGGGTAAACAGTTTTTTCTGGCTAGCCAGAATCGGTGATTCAAAGCAAGCAGATCACTAGTAAAGCCAGGTTGATGTTGGGTCTCCTGATTTGCATAGTTTTTCTGGGTATGTATAATTTAGTATATGTATAAATTAGCCACAGTAGTGACACCTGTCCCCTGCCAGCCTGCTGCAGAGAAAGGTCACTGTTCTCTGTGTGAAAACAGTGGTCTCTCTGCAGAGGTCCAACATGTCCACTGATAAGCCCAAGCTATATAATATAATACTTATGACCCTTGCTGATTGGAGAGCCACAGATCTGACTCAACCGGGGGCATATCGTACCTCTGCAGGTAGACCACTGTTTTAACACAGAGAGCAAGAATCCTTCTCTACAGCATGCTGGCAGGGGCCGGCTTTTCTACTCAGGCTCTGGCTGCATTCTACAGTATATAGAAATACATGTTTTGTTTTAATGCACCTGAAATGTATTTAGCTGATTTAATTTAGAAGATCAGTTGTATTTTTAAATATTTGTACAGTGCAGTCTCTAATTATAATTTTAGTGCCAACTGGATATGAATGTAACTTTGAAATATAGTAACATTATAGTTAATAGTCAGGGCTGGTGAAAGGATTGTTGTCTTCACAGGCAATAGCATTTTTGCCGCCCCCACCATCCCCCACCCCACCCCCCTCTTCTCCACAATGCATACCCCATGTCCTCTGCTCTGACCATCCCACACAGTGGATGGTGTCAGTAGGGTAGTGGAAGGTGTCAGTCAGTAGAGAAATGGACAGTGTCAGTATGGCTGTGGACTTTGTCAGTAGGGCAGAGAACGGGGTCAGTAGAACAGTGGATGGTGTCAATAGGGCAGTGGACAGTATCAATTGTTTTTACCTTTGTTATTTTTTTATTTTTATTATTTTCTCCAATTTTTTATCAGCCCTTTAAGGAGCTTTGGTGAAATATCAGGAGTCTAAACAGACCCCGATGTCTCATTTTTAAGACAGAGAAATTAGATTGAGGACACAGTCCTCAATCACCATCACTGCAGCCTTAGCTACACAGAATGAATGAACAGGAAGAGCACATCCTCCCTGTTCATTCACAAACCAAAGCATAATAAACACAATTATAAATGAACACAGTAATCGATCACTCACCGTTTTCATTCAGAAAGGGTAGGGGCCAGTAAATTATTAATTTACCAGCCCCTTCCCTGTTCTACATCCTGAAGCAATCCTGCGCTGCAGCTGACGGGAGAAGAGGTGAAGCCGGTAGTGCTGTGGGAGGGGGTACCAGGGGAGCACATACAGTAAGTGGCCCGGGCAGCAGAAGGAAGTAGAACCTGGAGAGGAGGAGTGGGAGGGGAAGCATATACTGGAACAGATCCCCTGTATTTTCCTCCAGCATCTGCAGAATGCCGACGGGAGGGAAAAGTGGAGAAGCAGTCTTTCAGAGGCTGCAGGAGGAAAATACAGGGATCTGTTCCAGTGAATGTTAAAGTGTAAAACCTAATGTGAAAAGAAGGCCTCACGGTCCCCTAGAGCATAGGCAGGGTCACCATTGCGACCATCAATGCTCCACCAGTGCCACTTCCCATTCTGATGCCCTTAAGCAGCTGTCTAATTAGCCTTATGCAGGTGCCAGCCCTGTTAATAGTTAATCCTTCTCCTTTCAGATCAGCTATGGAGCCACCGATTACTCATTAAGTGACAGACTCATTTACCCGCATGTTTTCAGGACCGTTCAGAATGATTATGTCTATTATTTAGCAATTGCCAAACTAGTGAAATATTTTGGCTGGAATTGGGTTGGAATACTTTTTTCAGACAATGATACTGGAGAGAATGAAGTGCAAATTCTGAAGAGAAATTTGGCTTCCCAGGAGATTTGTGTGGCTTTTGAAAAAAGAATGACCGTGAATTACGCTACAATGAATCAGTGGAAAGACACACTTAGTAAAGTACATTGTAAAGTTTTAATACTTTGTGGTTCCTTCACAAGCAATGCTCGGGGATACCTTAATAGATACTCTCAATTCAATAGAAACAATATGATTATCCTTCCCCCAGGCTGGACTTCAGGTGAAATAAAGATGATAACCATTTTGACAAATTTTATAACAAGTTTGTTTTTACAGTTGTTTGATCCGCAAATTCTTATTGATGAAAGTCCATTTGATGACAATCTATTGTCAAGACATTCACAAATTGAACAGCTGATAGATGATCTGATCATTACATTTTACAATATAACATCAACTCAAAATGGGAAAAATATTTATTTCCAAAACTTTACTATTTTTAATGAGAGTTTCATAAAAGTCCTTTTTACACAAATTAAAGGAAGTATGCTTTGCGGAGAATCTCTACGAGTGTATATTGCAGTAGAAGCTATGGCTGAAGCTATACATTTTTTCAACAAGTTTAATCACAGTTTTAATATTAACAGATTTAAGCAGGTAAAACCATATAGTGCAATAGTCTGTAAATTATTTTTTAGATTTTTTTTTGTATAGAAACGTAAGAAGGTACTTTGACCAAATATTTTTGTTTTTTTATAATTATTCTACAGGATTTATAAAGCACCAACTGTTTGCACAGTGCTTTGAAAAATAAAGGGAAACAGTACAGTTACAATATAATTCAATGCAAGAGGGTTAGGTGGGCCTTGCTCATGGGAGCTCACAATCTAAAAAAAGTCTGCAAGTGATACAAAAGGTAATAACTGTATTGGATGAGCTAATGAGAAAATAAAAGTATAGTTTTTAGGTGGTGGCAGGATAGGCTTCCCTGAACAGATGAGTTTTCAGGGATTGCCTGAAGGTGGACAGAGCAGGAGATAGCCAGACAGATTGTATTAGAATGTTTCAAAGGATGAAAGAGTCTCTGAAGTAGTCTTGGAAGAGAGCATAGGAGAATGTGTTGAGGGAGCTAGAGAGCAGGAGGTCTTGCGGGAGCGGAGAGGATGGTTTGAATGATATTTTGAGATGAGGTTGTTGATGTAGCTCCTCAGGGCACGGCTCTTGTTAGTAGTAAGAATTTTAGTTGTTAGATGAGCGCAAGCCAGTGGAGAAATTGGCAAAAAGACTTGGTGGTTAATGAGCTGTTGGTTAGGTGCATACATCTAGCAGCAGCACTATAGATGGGATAACCTGTGTAGTGGTAGGCCAATGAGGGGGAGGTGTTATAGTCGAGGTGAGGGATACTAAGAGAGTTTATTTGCATGTTGGTGGTGTCATTGGCAAGAAGGAGTGCATTTTGGAGATATTGTGGAGATTAAGGTAACAAGATTTGGACAGTGATTAGCTGTGAACTCAAAAGGAGAGGACAGAGTCCAGGATTACACCTAGCATGCTAACATAAGGGGATGGACTAATGATTGTGTCATTTATCTTGAAGGAAAAGTTTGGGGAGGGGACATGGTCGAAGGAAATATACGTTTTTTGCAACTTTTAGCATCTGACCACATCTGAGGGCTGCAAAATGAATTGGTTCTGAGACTTCCCTCTGCCAGACTTCATGTCTGAACAGGGAAAAGGTATCATTTTCATCATATTTTACTACGTGCAGGTCCCACTTTGGCCCCTGTCTGAATAGTATCTTCACTGAGGGCCCCAACAAAACAAACTGTATTTTTTTAGTAGAAGAATTAAGTTGGCCATACACCAGAGCAGGAATAGGCTTAACCTTGAGCTGTGAGTGACCCTGTCAGCACCTTGACAAATGTCTATTGAAAATAATCAAAGGTATCCATGCTTAGGATATGTGTGACTGCTGCCTCCCTATAAGAAAGTCCCACCTAGGTGAAACCCAATCAAAGTGTAAAAACGAAAAAAAGGGAAATGGTGCTGTACTAATAAAAAACCTATGTGTATGTAACTATTGGTGATGTGTGTACCATCAAATAGACAGATATATATGTAAACATATACATAAGAGATATATATGTAAACATATACATAAGATGTACAGACTGTGTATGTTCAGCAAGAACAAAGTTCTACCTTTCACGTGAAAAAGTGACAAATAGTATGCTTGAAACTAAATATGTGCAAAGGGTAAAGGATATATATAAAAAAATATAAATATAAAATATATTGTGAAGGTGTGTGTAAAGAGATGCAGTCAATAAATAAATAACAACAGCTGATATAAGTATTGCCTGTCAATCAACACTGATAACAAATATAAACATATAAGCTCAATAGACTGCTGTGGATAATAGCCAATAATAACCAAAAAATGTAAAAATAAGTGTCCATATAAAGTGACATAGTGCTTCCTTCAATGGGTGAAAATATTCCAGGGATAAGCAAAAAAACCGTGCTGACAAAAGTGACTGTGCTCCCCTCTTGTGCTTTCACTCACCAGAGTGCAGGGGTACAGGCGTATAATGTAAATGATGTAATCCTGGTCCCCAAGTTGCGATATTCTCCTGGTTCCCAGATTTAGGGCAGAAAGGTCATCCATGGGCGGAGGGGAAGGAGACTCCAGTGTCCCCCCTCTGCAGCGTAACTTCCGGTCAGATATCCGTATGTATATGTGATGAAAAAGAGGAAAACGTGATCTGCACCGCCGCCAACATCCACCAACCTCCAGGCACTACAACTCATTCACCCAGCGCTCCTTCCGTCCACGCTAGCGACTTCAGGACAGCCAACCAATCAGCAGCCAGCATCACTAACATTAGCCAATCACATGAATCCTACCAGATTTTGCACTCTCCAATATTAGTAAATCAACCCCATTGCTCACTATAAGAGACCTCTCATTTTTCAAATCCCTTATTGCAGAACAAGAAGATTAACTGTTTCCATGTTACATACAAAACGCGTTCTAAGAATCTAGAGAAGAACCATCTGTTCTAACATCAAAACAATCTAACATTACCTTTTGAGCACCGTAATGTTATTTGATCATTAGCAAAATACATAGAATTATACTTCTTTATCAGAACTTTTGAGGTAGATAGATCTGCTCATGTATTCACACATATCATACTGTGCCTTGCAAAAGTATTCATACCCCTTGCAATTTACCACATAATTTATCATGTTACAACCAAAAACTTACATTTATTGTATTGGGATTGTATGTGATAGACCAATACAAAGTGGCATGTAATTGTGAAGTGGCTGGAAAATCATAAATGGTTTTCATTTTTTTTTTACAAATTTTTGAAAAGTGTGGCGTGCATTTGTATTCAGCCCCCTTTACTCTGATACTCCTAACTAAAATCTAGTGGAACCAATTGCCTTTAGAAGTCACCTAATTAGTAATAGAATCCACCTGTGTGTAATTTACTCTCAATATAAATACAGCTGTTCTGTGAAGACCTCAGAGGTTTGTTAGTGAACCTTAGACCCGGTTCACACAGGGACGACTTGTCAGGTGACTTAGCCACCTGACAAGTCGCGTTCCATTCTGTACTATGGAACCGTTCTAATAGGAAGGACTCGCTTCGACTTAGAAAAAGGTTCCTGTACTACTTTTGGGGCGACTTCAGGCGACTTGCATTGACTTCTATACAGAAGTAATTTTGGAAGCCGTGGCTGAAGTCATGTGCAGGTTGCCTAGGGAAGTCGCGCTGCAAGTCGTGCTGCCCCTGTGTGAACTGTCTCTTAGTGAACAAACAGCATCATGAAGGCCAAAGAACACACCAGACAGGTCAGGGATAAAGTTGTGGAGAAGTGTAAAGCAGGGTTAGGTTATAAAAAATATCCCAAGCTTTGAACATCTCACGGATCACTGTTCAATCCATCATCTGAAAATGGAAAGAGTATGGCACAACTGCAAACCTACCAAGACATGGCCGTCCACCTAAACTGACAGGCCAGGCAAGGAGAGCATTCATCAGAGAAGCAGCCAAGAGGCCCATGGTACCTCAGATGGGAGAATCTGTCCACAGGACAACTATTAGTCGTGCTCTCCACAAATCTGGCCTTTATGGAAGAGTGGCAAGAAGAAAGCCATTGTTAAAAGAAAGCCATAAGAAGTCCAGTTTGCAGTTTGCGAGAAGCCATGTGTAGGACACAGCAAACACATGGAAGAAGGTGCTCTGGTCAAATGAGACCAAAATTTTACATTTTGGCCTAAAAGTAAAACCTTTTATCATTTTCCATCCACTTCACAATTATGTGCCCCTGTGTGTTGGTCTATCACATAACATCCCAATAAAATACATTTACGTTTTTTGGTTGTAACATGACAAAATGTGGAAAATTTCAAGGGGTATGAATACTTTTTTAAGGCACTGTAAGTTTTTTTCTATATTTTACTTAGAAATCAATGTTTAAGAATCATTTATGGAGCCGTCATTAAACCTTATCTTTGTACAGTACATACATGACTACCAAGGTAACCAGTGTAACTGTGCTTCAACCCTATCCTTAATTTGTGTAGAAATCAGGGTAATGTGAAATTAAACTTTATATGTTAATACTTGGCCAATTATACACCCACTGCCACTTTATTAGGTACACCTGTTCAATTGCTCGGTAACACAAATTGCCAATCAGCCAATCACACGGCAGCAACTCAATGCATTTAGGCATTTAGACTTGGTGAAGATGACTTGCTGAAGTTCAAACCGAGCATCAGAATGAGGAAGAAAGGGGATTTAAGTGAGATTGAATGTGACGTGGGTATTGGTGCCAGACGGGCTGGTCTGAGTATTTCAAAAACTGCTGATCTACTAGGATTTTCACGCACAACCATCTCTGGGGTTTACAGAGAATGGCCCGAAAAAGAGAAAATATCCAGTGAGCAGCAGTTGTGTCGAGGAAAATTCCTTGTTGATGTCAGAGGAGAATAGACAGACTGGTTGGAGATTATAGAAAGGCAACAGTGACTCAAATAACCACTCATTACAACCAAGGACTGCAGAATACCATCTCTGAATGCACAACACATTGAACCTTGAAGCAGATGGACTACAGCAGTAGAAGACCACACCGGGTGCCACTCCTGTCAGATATTCAGATAGTTAGGTCATAATTTGGCGTGAACAACATGAAAGCATGGATGCATCCTGCCTTGTATCAACGGTTCAGGCTGGTGGTGGTGGTGTAATGGTGTGGGGGAGATATTTTCTAGGCACACTTTGGGTCACTTAGTACCAATTGAGCATCGTTTAAACACCACGGCCTACCAGAGTATTGTTGCTGACCATGTCCATCCCTTTATGATTACTGTCTTCTAATGGCTACTTCCAGCAGAATAATGCACCAACCATGTCACAAAGCTCAAATCATCTCAAACTGAATTCTTGAACATGACAATGAAGTCACTGTACTCCAATGGCCTCCACAGTCACCAAATCCCAATACAATGGAGCACCTTTGGGATGTGTAGGAACGTCAGATTTGC
Organism: Aquarana catesbeiana; assembly: GCF_042186555.1. Lineage (NCBI taxonomy): Eukaryota > Metazoa > Chordata > Amphibia > Anura > Ranidae > Aquarana > Aquarana catesbeiana. The sequence goes on from NC_133324.1 coordinate 41,259,061, forward strand.
ATCATGGATGTGCAGCCGATAAATCTGCAACAACTGCATGATGCTATCATGTCAATATGGACCAAAATCTCTGAGGAATGTTTCCAACACCTTGAATCTATGTCATGAAGAATGAAGGCAATTCTGAAGGCAAAAGGGGGCCCAACCTGGTACTAGCAAGGTGTACCTAATAAAGTGGCCTGTGAGTGTATTTAAAGTGATTGTAAAGGCAGAAGGTTTTGTCTCTTAATACATTCTGTGCATTAGGATAAAACAACCTTCTGTGTGCAGCCCCCAACCCCCACCCAGCCCCCCTAATACTTACCTGAGCCCCATCTTGATCCAGCGATGTTGCACAAGAGACTCGGCTAACCTGATTGGCTGAGACACACAGCGGGAATCATTGGGTCCAGTGAGCCAATCAAAGAGAGGGGGCATGGCCACGCTGTGGCTCCATGTCTGAATGGACACACAGAGCAGCGGCTCGACTCGGGTGCCCCCTTAGCAACCTGCTTGCTGTGGGGGTGCTCGGCAGGAGGGAGGGGCCAGGAACTCATGTGAGGGACCCGAGAAGAGAAGGATCCGGGCTGCTCTGTGCAAAATCACTGCACAGAGGAGGTAAGTATAACATGTTTGTTTTTTTCAGTAAAAAGAAACAAGAATTTAGTATTACTTTAACCATTAGAATCTGTGTGTGCAAATGTGAGCAACACATAGGGGGGTGAGGGTTATGAAAATGGCCATCCCTAAACAGAATATTGAGCTAAACCTGTAGATAAATAAAAGAACCAGAACCTTCACTAAGTGGAAGAGTGGGTTTGATAATAAAGTTAGCAGTGCCTCCACCCAGGACAGGACCTCTGTGAACATATACCCAGGTATATATAGTTATTATTTGAGATATCTCCAGAATGTTATGAAAGTCCAGTTTCATGGGGCCTCTGAGGATGAACCCAATGTGGTGTCCATTTTTGTGTCTGAGACCTGAATATAAGATCTGATGTGATGAGGAGACCCTCCAGCCATTGTACAACCAGCCTGGAATTGAGCTTGTCATCAGCAGAAACCATTGTATGGCACTGGAACTCAGAGTCAGCCTATCTACTCTGCATCCTAGTGGATTTTAATCTGTCATGCAACCAAACCTTTTACCACCAGAAGTGGCTGTTGGATGCCAAACCTGGCACTAGCCTATGCTGATTATTGAGTCATAAAGTGGTTGAAAAGGCAGAAGGTTTTTTTATCTTAATGCATTCTATGCATTAAGATAAAATGCCTTCTGTGTGCAGCAGCTCCCCTCAGCTCCTTTAATATTAACCTAAGGTCCATCTAGATCCAACGATGAGGTCAGGCCAGTCAAGTTCCTCCAATCCAAACTTGCTCATTAGGGATGAGCCGATCACACCCGGTTCGTTTCGCACCAGAACCTGCAAACGGACCTAAAATTTGCGCGAAATTTAGAACCCCCATTGAAGTCTATGGGACTCGAACGTTTGAAATCAAAAGTGCAGATTTTAAAGGCTAATTTGCATGGTATCATCCTAAAAAAGGGTTTGGGGACGTGTATCAATTAAAAAAAAAGTTTTAAAAACGGCCGTTTTTTCGGGAGCTTAAATAAAAAGTTAAAAAAAAGTTAAATTAAAAGTTAAATATTCCTTTAAATATCGTACCTGGGGGAGTGCCTATAGTATGCCTGTAAAGTGGCACGTGTTTCCCGTGCTTAGAACCATCCCTGCACAAAATGACATTTTTAAAAGAATAAAAGTCATTTAAAATTGCTTGCGGCTTTAATGTAATGTCGGGTCCCGGCCATATGGATGAAAATCAGTGAGACAAATAGCATGGGTTCCCCCCACCCCCAGTCCATTACCAGGCCCTTTGGGTCTTGTATTGATATTAAGGGGAACCCCGCACTCAAATTAAAAAAAGGAAAGGCGTGGGGCCCCCAGGCCCTATATACTCTGAACAGCAGTGTACAGGTGGTCCAAACAAGACAGGGACTGTAGGTTTGTTGTTAAGTAGAATCTGTTTGTAATTTTGAACTGGTACATTTTTAAAGTGTAGCTCCAGCCAAAAAATCTATTTTTAAGCTTTTTGGAAAACATAGGGAAGGGTTATCACCCCTGTGACATTTGTTTTGCTGTCTGTGCACCTCTTCAGAAGATTTCACCTCACTTTCTGTCCCAATGACAAAAGTTTTTTGAAAATTTGGGGGTTTTAGTGAAACAAGGATTTGTGATAAAGCATCAGTGAAGAGGAGACACATTTTTCCCATATTAACTCTTACAGGAGAGAATTTCCCTTCCTAGGGGTAGATTTCATCTCACTTCCTGTTGTCTCCTTCTGTTTGCAAGTAGGAGTCATTTTAAAGTAGGGGCCTGCCCTATATACTCAGCAGAAATTGGGGCCTTAGGTGTTGGTGTTGACACAACACTGTAAGCCTTCACAGTTACTCTTGGTGGGCGCAGGAAGGGGCCCTACTGTGAAATATTAGATCAAGAATTGCAATTACATGCCTCTGTTGAACAGGGGCAGAAAAATTGGGCCTTTGGTGGTGGTGGTGCTGGTGCCACAACACTGCAACCCCTCACAGATACTCTAGTTGGAACGCAGGAACGAGCCCTCCGGCAAAATATTGCATCAAAAATTGTAATTACACGCCCCTGTTAAACAGGGGCTGAAAAGTTGGGCCTTAGGCACTGGTGCTGGTGCCACAACACTGCAACCCCTCACAGATATTCTTTCCATTGTTTTTAATTAAGATTTCCATTTTGACAACAGTAGAACAGTACAGTATATTTCAACAGTTAGTAGATACAGAATATGATTCTTGGTTCTTACTATAAACATAAGAGAATCCAGTACTTAGATTTATATATCTCAGTATACGTTATACCTTAATTTATAACTGAATGAGATGAAATTGAGTGTTTCAGGCTAGTTCCATTAGTTAACAGGAGCAGGTCGGGGATTAGGAGTCACCCCCCCAGACACCCCATCTGGGAACAAACTGTGTCCGGGAAGGCCCCCCCCCCCCCTATTCATTAGCACAATCAGGCTTATAAAACAGTTGTTTCTTGATTTTCTCAATTTTCTTTTAAAGTATTTGTGTTACAAACATTTATGTGTAAAGGTATGGTAACTTAGATTATCTAAAGATTTTCACCATCAAAAAAGTATGAGTTCAGATATATGGATAAATGTTAAGTTTTCCCATGATGAACCAATACATAATGAGGAAAAATACAAAGAAAAGGGAAAGTTAGGAACAAAAACTATTATAAAATAAAGAAAGGAACATAAAACTAAACACAAAATTTTAATGACAACATTCCACCACTAGCATTAACCCAGCTAGTGTGACTAAAATCAGAATATCAGTGAGAAGTCTCTGGAAAGCTTGCGCACCATGGAGCCCATTCGTTTTGTATTCTTGCCAGTGAATTATTTGAGTAGGCAAAAAAATTTTCATAATTATAATGGGTATTCACTCTATGTATTACTTCACTAATGTTTGATATATTATCTGATTTCTATTTTGAAGTAATAGATAAGCGTGCAGCTATCAATATATGGGTTGTTATGCTTCTATGTTTTGTGGGTATCTTATCTATCCCTAAGTTGAGAAGAGCTAATGCAGGATTGGGGGAGATGACAATTCCAGTGATTTTTGCCATTAAGGAGAAAACTGATTTCCAGAAGCTTCTCACAGATTTACTTTCCCACAAAATGTGGAATAACGTTCCCTTAGTGCCACACTTCCGCCAGCACAGTTTATCAGAACTACAAAAGATTTGTGAAATTCTCATCGGTGTTAGGTAGCTTTTAAATAATACTTTAAGGTAGATGTCCCAGTGATTAGTACAATGAGAGTATAGGTGAGTGGCTTGAATAGCTTTATTCCATTCGGATAGAGCAAATTTACTTTTAAGGTCTCTTTCACAGTTTAGCATGCCAACCGTTTTAGCTTGATTGTGCGTATTTTGTATATTTTTGTAGAACCATGAGAGACCTTTAGGTTTGTTGGGAGATGTGGTGAGGTATGTCCACACTTCCGGATTATGGTTAAGGTAGGGGTGTGGGTATTTTATATGATAATGATATAGCTGGATGTTTGCAAATGAAAGTGTTGTTGGACTATTATCTTTAAATTGTACATATGTCATATTTTTTGGAAAGTATTTTTCCTTTATATTTAAAGCGGAGTTCCACACAAAAATGGAACTTCCGCTTTTCGGAACCCTCCCCCCCTCCAGTGTCACATTTGGCACCTTTCAGGGGGGAGGGGGGTGCAGATACCTGTCTAAGACAGGTATTTGCACCCACTTCCGGCATAGACTCCCATGGGAGTCTACGCCACTTCCCGTCCCCACCGCGCTGTCTGCTGGGAACACACAGCTCCCAGGAGAAAGGGGGGACCACTTGGGACGCGCAGCGCAACTCGCGCATGCGCAGTAGGGAACCGGGAAGTGAATCCGCAACGTTTCACTTCCTGATTCCCTCACCTAGGACGGCGGCGGACGACCGAGCGGGTTCTCGGCGTCCCCTGCCGACATCGCTGGACCCTGGAACAGGTAAGTGGCCATGTATTAAAAGTCAGCAGCTGCAGTATTTGTAGCTGCTGGCTTTTAATATTTTTTTTTTTTGGCGGTGTGGGTGAACCCCCGCTTTAAGGAGGGGATAAGGAATTCGTACATGCCTAAGGTGATTGTTCTTTTTTGTACGGCTTTGCTGCTATCAGCATGAGCGTTAAATATTTGCCATGCTTTGACCGTTGCAGTGATAGAAGGAAAGTTAGGATAAAATAATGGTCTTTTTGTTAGTGTAGCTAGTAGGAGTGATGGTAGGTCCCTATGGTGTACTATTGCTTTTTCTATTTGCACCCACAGTTTATCTGTTGTTTGATTAAACCAAGACTTGGCCTGATCCAAAAGGGCTGCTACATAATAGTTGCGTATTTTGGAAAACCCAATTCCACCTTTATATTATTGTTTTTGTAGAGTAGAATATGATAGTCTTGCTATTTTACCAGCCCATATAAACTTCCTTAGTAGTCTATCAATTGTGGTAAAAAAGTGGTCGGGTATTGTGATAGGGATGGTGCGAAAATAATATAATATTTTTGGTAGAACAGTCATTTTAAACGCGGCTATCCTCCCTATCCATGAAAGTTCGTGTGAGGAGATATGTGTAAGATCATTTTTGATGGTATTTATCAAAGAGGGGTAGTTATGGTCATATACAGAGCTAGAAGGGTAAGATAAATTTATCCCTAAATACTTTAGATATTTATGGGCCCACACAAAAGGAAATTCAGCTTTTAGTTTTTTAAGGTTAGAGTTATTAATGTGTATAGGGAGAATCGAAGATTTGCTGATATTCAATTTATAATATGATATTTTCCCGAATTCGCTAAGAATTTGTTGGGTTCTTCTTAGCTAAAATTTTTGAGTATATTTTTAAATCAGTATTAAGTATAGATGTGGGTCTAAAGTTTTGTGGGGCATCCGGTTTTTTCCCCGGTTTGGGTAAAGCTACTATGATGGCTTGGAGCATTTCTTCTGGGAATGAACTATCAATAGAAGCTTTGTGAAAGTGTTTGTTCATATATGGTACCAAAGTGTCAGAAAAGGCTTTGTAGTATTCAGCTGAAAAGCCGTCGGCACCTGGTGATTTATTTTGGGGTAGGGATTTAACTACTTGAGTAATTTCATTTTCTGATATTGCAGAATTTAAATAGCTTAGTTGGTCACTATTTAGGGTAGGGAGATTGACTGACTGGAGAAAATTGTTGATCCCTTTATTGGTAGGTTGTGGCGTTGATGGGTCTGCTTTTAAATTGTATATTTGTTTATAGTAATTACAGAATGCATTTGCTATTTCTTTAGGGTGGTATACTATTTGTGACGTAATAGGGTCTTTAATATATGATAGTTTGGACTTTTGCTGTTTTTTACGAATATAGGCCGCTAAAAATTTGCCTGCCTTGTTTCCTTGGGTATAGTGTGTGGCTTTAAATTTTTGCAAGTGAAGCTGATGTTCTAGAATTAAATAGGTTCTAACCTCTTGTCTTGTTTGGTTTAATTCTGCAGTTATTTGGGAGGAGGGATTTGCTTTGTGTTGTTGTTCTAGGGATGAAAGTTTAGTCATTAGTGTGGTAAATCTTTTTAATCTCTTTTTTTCCCGTGATGCTGTCCGTAATAATAGGCCTCTACTAAAAGCTTTATGCGAACACCAGAGCGTAAAATTATTTATGTCCGAAGTCTCATTAATTTGAAAGAATTCCTTGATCCGATCACACAAATCCTCTTTATGTTTAGGATTCTTCAAAATTGATATGTTGTTTCGCCATAGGTGTGTAGGAGGCGCTGCATTATTTTCTTTAATTGATAGGGACACGGGAGTGTGATCAGACCAAGTAATTGGGTGAATTTTAGCCGATACTGCATTATTCAAACAATGTAGATCAGCTACAAATAAGTTGATTCTTGAATAAGACTTATGGGGAGCTGAGTAGTAAGTAAAATCTTTTTCACTAAAGTTAACACAACGCCATACATCGTATAAATTGGAGGAATGTAAAAAGGATTGGAGTTCAATTCGTGTGGCAATAGATTTATGTGGAAATGAACAATCTAGTTGTCTATTAGGAACACAATTGAAATCCCCGCAGTACAATACTAAGCCTTTTTTAATGCTCTCAACCTTTTTTTTGAGGGCACCCAAAAAGGACAGTTGTCCCTGGTTTGGAACATATACATTGATAATAGTATATATGGTATTGTTTAGTTCACACACTAAAATAATATATCTACCAGCTTTGTCGCATAGTACATCCTGTAATTTAAATGCTACATTTTGATTTATAGCGATCATCACTCCAGCTTTTTTCTTTGGGCCTGAAGCCATGAAAATGTGCGGGAATTGTTTGTCTTTGCATAAGGGATGCTTCTGTTGGACAAAATGAGTTTCTTGGATGCATAATACATCGCTCTTAAGGGATTTTGCTTGCTGCCACATTGCTCTTCTTTTGAATGGACTGTTGAGACCATGAGCGTTAATGGTCACAAAGTTAAGGATCATTTAATTGATGAGCTAAGTGCTTGTTTGTAGATATATTCAAAATTTGAAATGCGAGGTAGTGTATGAAAGTACCTGTGGTTGAAGGTGTCTTTAAGTTGATTGAAGGGTGCTCACTCAAGTGGGGTGGATTTGCAGAGAGACTATATTCCAGATCGTTGTCATCAAGCTTGCCGTAGATGGTTGCCAGTGGTAGAATAAAAAATAAAAGGTACAAAACGTCAACATTAAAACAAAAAACAAAACTTAAAAAAGTGAGGAGGTTTTCCTCAAAGTGCGAATAAAATCGCATAGGAACACTTTTGGGTACATGCTCCTATAAACCAGCTTCAGCCCTTGAGATGAGTGGGCAAACCTTGAGAAAGTTATTTCTTTTTATTGTGTGGGAGATCAGTCAAGTATTTTTGTTTGATTTCCATTCAGGGGATATACTCCTAGGGGGTTTGGTAGCAAGGTTGTCTTCCTCTTCTATTGGGAGAAGCCCCCATTTTCTTGAAAGTTGGAGGCCTTCTTCTAAATATCTGATGGCGAATGTGTGGCCATCTTTAGTTACAAGAAGTTTCGTAGGGAAGCCCCAGGATTATGGAAGTTTATTGTTGCGCAATAGCTTTGTTAGTGTTATTAGCTTCTTCCTTGCCAGCATTGTGTGCTGGGAGAGGTCAGCGTATATATTGATGCCTGAGTAAGGGTTGGGTAGTGGGGAGTTTTGCCTTGCAAAACGCATTAAGTCGTCTTTGACGTGGAAAAAATGTATGCGAGCTATAACGTTGCGGGGTACTTTCTCTGGTAGGTATTGTGGCTTAGGCAATCTGTGAGCTCGATCTACCGTGATTTCCCCATCTGGTGTGTCAGGAAGTAGCTCTTTGATTAGTTGCTGTACATAGTTCCGGAGTTCAGAGGGGGGTACAGACTCCGCTACCCCTCACAGTTTGACATTATTTCTGCGGGACCTATCTTCTAGGTCCACCATTTTGTTTTTTAGGGCTTCCAACTCCTCCTCCTTTTCATTATGTGCATCCACTAACTAATTATGTGCCGTTGAAAATTCTGCCATTTTATCCTCCACGTGACTAACTCTCTCCCCAATTTCATTAATGTCGGTTTTAATTTGTAATATGCAGTCCATGAGGTCCTTGTGCATGGATCCCCTTAATGAGACCAGCATCTCTTTCATTGTAGTATCACTCAGGGGCTGTCCAGATGTTGGGAACTCCTGAATCTGATCTATGAATTCAGTAGTACTGTCATAGGATGTACAATTTTCCTCATTCCTTTCCCCAGCATATGTGTGGGCAGATGAGCATTTAGGGGACGCTTTCTGTGGGCTCTGAGATGGGGTGTTGCAGGTAGAAGAGTGGCTACTGTGGCCTGAAGATAAGGATGGGGGTCTGCTATCCTCCCTCCTACTTCCCCTGGTGTCTGTCTGCCTGGCGCGCTGCTGCCTGTGAGCGGTGGCGCCATCTTGGATCTGCAGCGTGCTTGCTGAGGGGTAAAAGTCGGTCAGTTTGCGGGGTCCCCCTGTGGATTTTCTCTTACCCATCACCGGCTTTGTGTTGCTGGGACCTCTGGTGCTTTGGGCTGCGTGCTTGTTGGCTTCTATAGTCGCTGTGTACGAGCCGATACAGCTGGTTCACACGGAGCTCTCTCCTTATGCGGCTATCTCCTTCCGCTGCTGGCCACGCCCCCCTCACAGATATTCTAGTTGGAGCGCAGGAACGAGCCCTGCTGCAAAGTATTGCATCAAAAATTGTAATTACACGCCCCTGATAAACAGGGGCTGAAAAATTGGGCCTTAGGCACTGGTGCTGGTGCCACAACACTGAAACCCCTCACAGATACTCTAGTTGGAGCGCAGGAATGAGCCCTGCTGCAAAGTATTGCATCAAAAATTGTAATTACACGCCCCTGTTAAACAAGGGCTAAAAAATTGGGCTTTAGGCACTGGTGCTGGTGCCACAACACTGCAACCCCTCACAAATACTCTAGTTAAGTGCAGCAACGAACCATCCTTGCAAAATATTGCATCAAAAATTGTAATTACACGCCACTGTTAAACAGGGGCTGAAAAATTGGGCCTTAGGCACTGGTGCTGGTGCCACAACATTGCAACCCCTCACAGATACTCTAGTTGGAGCGCAGGAATGAGCCCTGCTGCAAAGTATTGCATCAAAAATTGTAATTACACGCCCCTGTTAAACAGGGGCTGAAAAATTGGGCCTTAGGCACTAGTGGCGGGACTGGCGGTGCCCAGAACCAAAAATGTTCTTACAAGATATCATCATGATCATTGAGGAGGAAGAAGATAATTACTCAGTATAACAGGATTGTCACTCAGCATCAACATAGGCAGTCTTTGAAGGGATCTGACATTTTAAAAATATGTTTTCGGTTACATCAGCATCAGGTGCTTGGTAGCTGGTGGTGATCAAAGACTGATTCATTTTTATGAAGGTCAGTCGATCGACCGAGTCGGTGGACAAACGCACCCTGTGATCGGTTACAAAGCCTCCAGCAGCACTGAATGTGCATTCCGAAAGTACGCTGGATGCAGGACAGGCCAGTAGCTTAATTGTATACTGTGCAAGCTCTGGCCAGTGAACCATCCTCAAGACCCAGTAACCTAGAGGATTTTCAGTGGGAAAGGTGTCCAAGTCCTCGCAGTTACTCTTGGTGGGCGCCAAAACAGGCCCTACTATGAAATATTAGATCAAGAATTGTAATTACATGTCCCTGTTGAACAGGGGCAAAAAATTGGGCCTTAGGCACTGGTGCCACAACACTGCAACCCCTCACAGATACCCTAGTTGGAGCACAGGAATGAGCCCTCCTGCAAAATATTGCATCAAAAATTGTAATTACACGCCCCTGTTAAACAGGGGCTGAAAAGTTGGGCCTTAGGCACTGGTGCTGGTGCCACAACACTGCAACCCCTCACAGATATTCTAGTTGGAGCGCAGGAATGAGCCCTGCTGCAAAGTATTGCATCAAAAATTGTAATTACACGCCCCTGTTAAACAGGGGCTGAAAAATTGGGCCTTAGGCACTAGTGGCGGGACTGGCGGTGCCCAGAACCAAAAATGTTCTTACAAGATATCATCATGATCATTGAGGAGGAAGAAGATAATTACTCAGTATAACCTGTGATCGGTTACAAAGCCTCCAGCAGCACTGAATGTGCATTCCGAAATAACGTTGGATGCAGGACAGGCCAGTAGCTCAATTGCATACTGTGCAAGCTCTGGCCAGTTATCCATCCTCAAGACCCAGTAACCTAGAGGATTTTCGGTGGGAAAGGTGTCCAAGTCAGATCTTGCCCCTAGGTATTCCTGCACCATGTAAAACAGATGCTGGCGATGGTTTCTGGAAAGGATCACACCTTGGGGCTGCGGACTAAAAAATTTTCTGAACGCATCGGTCAGATGGCCACCTTCTCCACCGCTCTGTCTTTGACTGACCGAAGCCTCAAGAACACATTGTCTAGAAACAGGAGTTTGTAACCTCCCAGTCTCTGGGAACACAAGGCCTTCCGAAAATGTTTTATCCTCGGCTCCCTCTGCGACAGCAAGATAAGGTCCGCAACCTTACCCTTGTAACGTGGATCAAGGAAGGTTGCCAGCCAGTATTGTTCCTTCTCCTTGATACCATGAATACGAGGATCCTTCCGCAGGCTTTGCAGGATCAGGGAGGTCATGCAGTGTAGGTTTGCTGAGGCATTCGGTCCAGAGTCCTCTGGGTCACTAAGGACGACATGATCCGCAGCCACCTCCTCCCAGCCACGTACAAGTCCATGTGTTTCTTGGGACTGTAAATGATCCCTTAAAGACTGCTGCTGATGCTGAGTGCCAGGCTCAACCACCATACTGACACAATCCTCCTCCTCCTCGTCCTCTTCCTGTGTGATCGGCGGGCACACAGGAACACTGTCTGGATAAAGGGGGCCTTGAGAGCTAAGGAAGTCCTCCTCTTCCTGCCTCTGTTCTGCCTCAAGTGCCCTGTCCATTATTCCATGCAGCATGTGCTCCAACAGGTGGACAAGGGGGACAGTGTCACTGGTGCATGCACTGTCACTGCTCACCATCCTCGTGGCCTCCTCAAATGGTGACAGGACAGTGCATGCATCCCTGATCATGGCTCACTGGCGTAGGGAAAAAAAAAAGCTCCCCCATCCTGGTGCCATAGTCGCACAGGTACTCATAGATGGCCCTCTGCTGCATGTGCAGCCGCTGCAGCATGGCCAACGTTGAGATCCACCTGGTGGGCATGTCACAGATTAGGCAGTTCTTGGGCAGGTTAAATTCCTTTTAGAGGTCTGCCAGCCGAGCACTGGCATTATATGACTGGCGGAAATGCACACAGACTTTCCTGGCCTGCCTCAGGACATCCTGTAAGCCCGGGTACCTGCCCAAGAACTGCTGAACCACCAAGTTAAGGACGTGAGCCAAACAGGGCACATGGGTCATTTGTCCCTGTCGGAGGGCTGAGGAGGATGGTGCCATTGTCGGAAACCACCATTCCTGCCTTAAGTTGGCATGGCGTCAACCACCTCTGAACCTGCCCCTGCAGGCATTTTTTGGCCTGCATACTTGAGTAGCCCCTTGAAAGCCTACGGAGCACCACTGGTTTCGAGGACAAAGCACAGGAAGAGGCCATGGAGGAAGAAGAACAGGAGGGGGTGGAGGAGAGAGGTGTGTCAGAATCATTAGTAGTGGCATTTTGGAGGCGTGGTGGTGGAACAACCTCCAACACTACTGCACCTTGTCCTGCATCCTTCCCAGCTGCCAGCAGAGTCACCCAATGCGCCGTGAAACTTAGGTAATGTCCCTGTCCATGCCTGTTGGACCATGAGTCAGCAGTAATATGCACCTTACCGCTGACCGCCCTGTCCAGTGAGGCATGGACATTGCCTTCCACATGCCGGTAGAGAGCCGGAATCGCCTTCCATGAGAAAAAGTGGTGTTTGGGTACCTGCCACTGAGGAACCGCACATTCCACAAACTCATGGAAGGGGGCAGAGTCTACCAACTGAAAAGGTAGCAGTTGAAGTGCTAGCAATTTTGCCAAGCTAGCATTCAACCACTGGGCATGTAGATGGCTGGGAGTGAACTTCTTTCAGCGGTGCAGCAGCTGGGGCAGGGAAATTTGCCTGGTACAATCTGACGTTGTTGTACCGAAAGCAGATTGCCCACAAGTACTTGGCTGTGACACACCTAATTCTACACCTTCATTCCTCTCAGTGCAGGTCTCAGAGAGGACTGAAGGTATAGTGGGATTGGAGATCTCAGCTGATGAGGAGCAAGGAGAGGTCCTCTTTGTTCTTTGGTGTGGGTCTTTTAGATACGCTTGCCAACGAACTGCATGGCAGGTCAACATATGTCTGGTCAAGCATGTGGTACCCAAGCGGGAGATGTTTTGGCCACGCGAGATACGCTTGAGACATATGTTGCAAATAGCAGCGGTGCGATCTGATGCACTCATCTCAAAAAAGGCCCACGCCAAAGAACTTTTGGAATAACGTGCAGAGACAGACTTGCCCTGCACATGCGGAGCTTTGTGGTGTGATGCAGTCAGTGTGCTGCCCTTAGGTTGGCCCCTGGAGGGCATCCTGCCTCGTTGGTGATGAGCCTCCTCCTCCTCCTCTCTCCTATCAGGCACCTACGTTGAGTCAGTGACCTCATCATCCCCTCCCTCCTCATCACTGGAGCAAACCTGGCAGTATGCTGCAGCAGGGGGAGCATGACTGCCAGATTGGTGTCCTTCTTGTGCACCCCCTCTGTCCTTGCTCACGTTACTGCCTTCATCTAGCTCAGTATCATCATCAGAGCCTTCTAAACGCTGGGCATCCTCCTGGAGCATGTACCCAACACTGTGGTCAAACAGATCGAGGGACTCCTCAGGAGGACATGGTGGGTATAGGAAAGGAGTCACTGATGCCATTGAGCCGAGGGAAGAGGCCGCATTGGCAGCTGCTTTGCCAGACAAAGTACCCTGAGCATGGGTGAGAGAGGATGAGGAGGATGAGGACAGCTTGGTCATCCACTCGACCAAGTCTTCCACATGTTGCAGCTCAACACGGCCAGCTGCTGAAAAAAAGGCCAAGCGTGTCCCATGGACACGTGCTGATGAGGATGCACTGTCTCCACGACCAGCACTGTTGCCTCTAGACACAGAGCCTGCTTGCCCTCTTTTATTGGCTTGTGACTGTCTGCCTCTCCTTGTTGGCCTTCCAGACATACTAATGGCCTGCAGTGAGATGTAGCTGCACTAAGCTTGGATATATATTTATATATATATACTCTGATACTGCAGCTAGCAAAATCAACTGCCTGCCTGTAGTATGAGAACACCACCAATCTTATACAGGTAGATTTAGATGAACACTGTGCAGAGGTTGCACTACACTAACTTGTAGCTTTAGCTGAACATTGTGCAGAGGATGCACTACACCAATGTTAAAATAATATAGCTGCCTGCGGTAGTGATAGGATCAGGAAAACACCACCAACCTTCTACAGGTAGCTTTAGCTGAACACTGTGAAGAGGACGCACTACACTAACATTAAAATAATATAGCTGCCTGCAGTAGTGATAGGATCAGGAAAACACCACCAACCTTCTACAGATAGCTTTAGCTGAACACTGTGCAGAGGACACACTACACTAACGTTAAAATAATGTATCTGCCTGCAGTAGTGATAGGATCAGGAAAACACCACCAACCTTCTACAGGTAGCTTTAGCTGAACACTGTGAAGAGGACGCACTACACTAACGTGTAAATAATGTAGCTGCCTGCGGTAGTGATAGGATCAGGAAAACACCACCAACCTTCTACAGGTAGCTTTAGCTGAACACTGTTCAGAGGTCGTACTACACTAACTTGTAGCTTTAGCTGAACACTGTGAGGAGGACGCACTACACTAACTTGTAGCTTTAGCTGAACACTGTGACAAGGATGCGCTACACTAACTTGTAGCTTTAGCTGAACACTGTTCAGAGGATGCGCTACACTAACTTGTAGCTTTAGCTGAACACTGTGCAGAGGTCGCACTACACTAACTTGTAGCTTTAGCTGAACACTGTGAGGAGTACTCACTACACTAACTTGTAGCTTTAGCTGAACACTGTGAGGAGGACGCACTACACTAACTTGTAGCTTTAGCTGAACATTGTGCACTACACTAACTTGAAGCTTTAGCTGAACACTGTTCAGAGGATGCGCTACACTAATTTGTAGCTTTAGCTGAACACTGTGCAGAGGTCGCACTACACTAACTTGTAGCTTTAGCTGAACACTGTGCAGAGGTCACACTAAACTAACTTATAGCTTTAGCTGAACACTGTGAGGAGGACGCACTACACTAACTTGTAGCTTTAGCTGAACACTGTGCAGAGGTCACACTAAACTAACTTATAGCTTTAGCTGAACACTGTGAGGAGGACGCACTACACTAACTGTAAATAGTCTAGCTGCCTGACTGTGGTACTAATAGGATCAGAAGAACACCAGTTTTCTTTAGGTAGCTGTAAATACTGTAACAACATAAGCCTGCCTAACTGACTGACTGTCCTGCCTAATCCATCTAACTTAAATCAAATGACACTGTCTCTCTGTCTCTGTCTCTCAACGCCGGAACACACTACACAGGGCCGACGTGCAGGTGGCCTTATATAGAGTGGGGCGTGTACTAAACCCCCTGAGCCTTAATTGGCCAAAGCCACCCTGGCTTTGGTCAGTTACAGCTCTCTCTACAGATGGCGCTGTGATTGGCCAAGCATGCGGGTCATAGTATATGCTTGGCCAATCATCAGCCAGCAATGCACTGCAATGCTGCAGTAAATTATGGGCGTGACATGCCACACGAATTCGGAGCAAACAGCCCATATTGTTCGCAATTTGGCGAACGATCGAACAGACGATGTTCGAGTCGAACATGGGTTCGACTCGAACACGAAGCTCATCCCTAACGTGGGACTGCGGTATTGCAGATCGGACAATAAGTGACACCTTTTGGGAACTAGTGACACCAATACAGTGATCAGTGCTAAAAAAAACGCACTCTCACTGTACTAATGACACTGGCAGGGAAGGGGTTAACATCAGGGGCGATTAAAGGGTTAAGTGTGCTCCTAGGGGGAGAGATTACTAACTGTGTGGGGGGATGGCTTAACTGGAGGAAAACAGAGATCCGGGTTTCTGCTTAGCAGAAACACAAGATCTCCATCTTGCTCTCTGACAGAATGGCGGTCTGCCTTGTGTACATTGTGCAGACTGCCAATCACAGCGGGAGTGGGTCGCAGG
This sequence comes from Aquarana catesbeiana, assembly GCF_042186555.1. Taxonomy (NCBI): domain Eukaryota; kingdom Metazoa; phylum Chordata; class Amphibia; order Anura; family Ranidae; genus Aquarana; species Aquarana catesbeiana. The sequence goes on from NC_133324.1 coordinate 41,274,418, forward strand.
TGGCACGCATCCCCAGACCCGGGAAGAAGAGACAACATACAGGTACGTTGTTTTGCGCAGCCTGGGACACCCTGCCGCTGTAAATATGTGGTGGGCGCTCTGGAAGCAGTTAAAGTGGTATTAACCCCTTCCCTTCCCAGGTTGGCTCTCCTGCCAATATATGTATATGTACGGTGGCTCTCTTAAGAGACATAGCAAGCACGCATGCGTGCCTCCTGCACAGCGGGGGACCCAATGCGTGTGGCCGACGGGCGCAAGAGAAAGAACGGGGATTAGTGTATGTAAACACACAGAGTCCCCCAGACAGGGGGTGAGAAACAGATCATGTGTTCCTAGTAAGTAGGAGCAATGATCTGTCTCCTCCTCTAGTCAGTCCCATCCCCTCACAGTTAGAAACGCCTCCCAGGGAACACATTTAACCCCTTGATCGTGCCCTAGTGTTAACCCTTTCCCCGCCAGTGATATTTATACAGTAATCAGTGCATTATTATAGCTCTGATCACTGTATAATTGTCAATGGTCCCAAAATGTGTCAAAAGTGTCCAATCTGTCCCCTGCAATGTTGCAGTCCCACTAAAAATTGCCATTACTAGTAAAAAATAAATAAATAATAAAAATGCCATAAATCTATTCCCTAATTTGTGGACGCTGTAACTTTTGCGCAAACCAATCAATATATGTTTATTGCGATTTTTTTACTAAACATTTGTAATAGAATACATATTTGCCTACACTGATGAAGATATTATTATTATTTTTTTTAATTGGGGCATATTTATTATAGCAAAAAGTAAAAAAAAAAAAAATTTTTTCAAAATTGTTGCAAAATAAAAAGCGCAGAGGTGATCAAATACCACCAAAAGAAAGCTCTATTTGTATGAAAAAAAAGGATGTCAATTTTGTTTTGGTACAGCGTCGCATGACCGCACAATTGTCAGTTAAAGCGACGCAGTGCCATATAGCAAAAAATGGCCTGGTTATTAAGGGGGCAAATCCTTCTGGAGCTGAAGTGGTTAAACCTAAAAGCAAAAACATAATATATTGCAGCTTACCAATCATTAGATGTGGTCGCTGCATTCCTTTTCTTTTCTTTTGGCTTTCCCTCTCCTCTGATTTCACCTGGTGATCTGGCTATTAGAACGTCTCCTGTATTAGAGCGCCTCCCACTTTAGTTGAAGGATCACAGGGGGCACCTTTGGAAAGCAGCATTGTCAGTCTAGGGGGAGGGGAGTGTTAGATGACTTACATACACTGACAAATTAAAACCAATCTCCAGCTAATGCATTATAATCAGTTACAGCAAACTGTTTTTTTTTTCCTTTTGGGATAAATATAGATACATAATACATAAATATAAAAGGCTGGTCATTGTAAGCATCCCCTACCAGTGTTAAATGGTTTGCCTTGTCTCTGTAAACTGATACATTCCGCAGGAGAGCCTGTTCTATTAAAAAACAATAGGCTTAGGCCTCATGTACACTGCTGCTTTTTTTCAGCTGCCCCTGAACTCATCCAATGTTATCTTATGTGTACATGTACACAGGCTCGTTTAATGTAGTTTTTAGGCAATTACGTTTATAGGCTTTTCTGTGAAGGTAAAAAAATGAGTTCAGACACCGACGTTTCTGATGTTTCAGACGCTAAACGCACCAAAACGCGGTACCGGCGTTTTGCCGCAATTTCGTTTATAAGCGTTTTTACAGGTGCCCTATTTTTTTACTTTCAAGACTTTTATTAGTTTTACAGAATAAAAAAAAAGAACATAAGCAATAGAAAATAATACAAATCACATCAAACTGATGCATGACATATCCCTGAGGTGTACTTGTATCCTGACAGTACAGAGTGTAATAGTTTATCAAATCACTATAACCAAAAACAGTACCTACAAGGCTGCTGCCATTCCTCAAAGAGAGTGTAGGCCTCCAAGTTTAGTTAACTTAGCTCAGAAAAAAACAAGACATTTGAGCTCAACAAACTAATAACCCCCATTCGGAGAATGAATTACACCATATACGGGGGGCCAATTCCTAGCCCCCCTAAAGTGGATAGGAGAAGAATAGTGAAAGATACGCAGAGAAGAGGAGAAGAAAAGGGGAAAGAGAAGAGAGGGAGAGAGGTTAGCTAGCCTTTCATCAGGAGGGCCCCCCTTCCCCTATTAAACTCGCTCATAATTTTAAGGTTGGACGCCGGGTATGAGGGAGATTCCGATAAACTGTGCCCAGGGCTCCCAGATAGCTTCGAATTGCGCTTTTTTGTCGTCTAGAATGCTCGAGAGTTTCTCTTGGGACATTATCCAGGAAACTTTGCGAATGGCTGCCTTAAAGGAAACCCTGGGCTGTTTCCAAGCTTTGGCGATGGTTAGTTTGGCTCCTAGGAGGATAAAGTATATTAGTTTACAAGACTGTTTAGGAGTCTTGGGTAAGTAGTCGTTGAGTAGAGCTATGGCAGGGGTTTTTGGGATTTTAATCTTTGTTATTTTACGAATCAGAGAGAATACCTTGCCCCAGAAAGGCCTCAGTCTGGGGCATTACCACCTTATGTGAGCCATTGAACCCAGAAGCTGGCACCCTTGGAAGCACTGAGGATCCGCTGTTGGGTACATTTTAGATAATTTGGCAGGGGTAAGATACCATCTTGTTATGACCTTGATACTAGATTCAATTAAGGAAATATTCTTAATGCCATTGAAGGATCTGTTAAAGGAGCTTCTCCATTTATCAACTTCCCAGTTGAGGGAAAGATCAGTCTCCCAAGCAAGCATGTAAGGAGTCTTTTGGGAGTAAAGGGCTAGTGACTGGTAGATGACAGAGATTCCTCCCCTCTGTTCCAAGGAACACCCACACCAAAATTCATATGGTGTAAATTAGTTAAGCAGAGATTTTCCTCCTCCCCAGAGGTGGCGAAGAAAATGTCTTATTTGGTGGAATCTATAACGCTCTGAGTTTGGCATTTCAAGATGATTGATACAGAACTCAAGGGAGATAGGGCCCTCATTGGTAAAGAAATGTCCGATCCGGTACAGTCCCTTGTCCAACCACCATCTAAAGGCTTTGATGTCCATTCCTGGGGCAAAGTCTGGGTTATTGAAGATGTGTGCTAGTGGGCGACCTCTAGAGATTAGAGTGTGGTTGTTTCTAAGATTATCCCATAATTTAAACGCTTGTGAGAGGGAAGGGAAAAGTATTGGGGGTCTCTGTCTTGGGGGAACCCAGAGAAGAAAGTCAAGGGTATAGGAAGGGGTGGCCCATCTCTCTATCTGAATCCAATCCGGTTTTTCAGCCTTAGAATAGACTGCTGAGAGTTGGGCTAACCTGGCAGCCTGGTAATACCAGAAGAGCTGTGGCGCTCCTAAACCCCCCTGTGTTCTGGGAAGGAAAAGAATTAGTTGCTGAAGTCTGTGACCTCCTCCCCCCCCAAATAAATTTGGTTACTTTTCTTTGAAATTGGGTCAAGTGATCTTTATTAATGTTTATCAGAAGGGCCCTGAACAGGTAGAGGAGTCTAGGTAAAAGTGTCATCTTCACTGCGTGGATTCTCCCTAACCAGGAAACCTCCCCCTTCGACCATGTTTCCAAGTCAGCTTCTAATTTGCGAATACATTTGCGGGAAGTTCATAGAGTATAACTGTTCTGTTTTTTCCGTGAGTTTAAGTAATCGATATAGCGGTCGTTCCATTTAAATTCGAAGGAGCTTTGAAGTGCGGATACAGTGTCCGTTTTGAGGGAGATATTTAAAGCCGATGACTTAGAATAGTTAACCTTCAGGCCTGAGATGTTAGCGAACTCCTTCAGGAGTTTGCACAAGTTTGGGAGGGACGTGATGGGAGACGTTATAAAGAGAAGCACATCGTCCGCAAATAGCCTGCATTTGTGGACTTGATTCCCACAGGATACCCCTTGGATGTTGGGATTCGATCTAATTGCTATCGCTAGTGTTTCTATCGCCATTGTGAAAATCAGAGGGGAGAGAGGACAACCTTGTCTTGTCCCTCTTGCTATTTGGAGTGGTTTGGAGTATTGGCCTTGTAATCGTATTACTGCTTTTGGGTTGGAGTAGAGAAATCTCAGGGTCCCTAAGAAGCTAGTCCCAAAGCCCCACCTTTCCAGTAGGGAGAATAAGTAAGGCCATTCGATAGAATCGAAGGCCTTATGTAAATCTAGGGATAACAGCATTCCTTCTTGCTTGGGGCCCCCTTCCCAATTAGATTGGAGAATGGAGACAATGTCCACCGCTCTCCTAATTTGGTCTGGACCTTGTCTCCCTGGGATAAATCCCACCTGGTCCTTGTGGACATACTGCTTAATAAAGGAGGCAAGCTGGTTAGCAAGAATTTTGAGATCATTATTAATTAATGAAATGGGCCTATAATTCTCTACTTCTTCATGATTCTTATTGGGTTTGGGAATGACAGATATAAAAGCCGTGTTCAATTGTGGATCTAAGGGGGAACCTGATTTTTTAGAATTAAAAAATTTTGCCATGTGTGGGGCCAATATGTCTCCGAATGTCTTATAGTAGGGAACTGATAAGCCATCCGGACCCAGAGCTGAGCCAGCCCTAAGATTTTTGATGACCTCTCTTATCTCCTCTGAGGAGAAGGGTTCATCCATTAGATCTCTAGGGTCCTTGGATATAGAGGGCAGTTGAAGGTTTGAGAAAAATGCGGTATTCGAGGAATCTCTAGCTGTTTGGGTGGGTTTGTACAACTCGGAGTAAAATTCATGGAATGCTGTCATGATTTTAGTTGGATTGGCTGTAGGTGGTTGGCCCGCTATGCGTAGTTTGGGGAAAGAGTGGGTACGAAATTTGGGGGAGATTTTAGCGGCTAACATCGTTCCAATTTTGTCCCTTTGACAGTAATATTTAGCTCCGCTCCACCTAATATGTTTTTCGGCTTTAGCCGTTAATGCCAGATTGAGTTCCAGTCTAATCACGTTTAATTTCTCAGTGTGCACCTTAGATGGATCTTTTTTATGATCGGATTTCAAAGAAATAAATGTTTGTTCCAGTTTATGAATGTCCATCAGTCTTTCCTTTTTAACCTGAGACACTAGCCTGATGAGCTCACCCCGAACTGTAGCCTTATGGGCTGCCCAAAGGGTTTCTGGAGAGATGTTATCTACATCGTTTAGTTGGAAATATTCCCTAATACCGTCTGCTATCATCTTAACGTTAACTGGGTCACCCAGGAGAGACTCGTTCAGTCTCCAGTAGGAGCTCCCGTTCCCCGTCAGGACGTTTCTCATTGTGAGGAGAACCAGAGAGTGGTCCAACCAAGCTATATCTATAATAGAAGCCTTGGAAGCCAGGGGGATAAGATTGGTCTGAATGAGAATATGGTCAATCCTTGCGTAGGACTGGTGGGGAGGGGAGTAATGTGTAAAGTCCCTACGTTTGGGGTTCAGTTCCCTCCAAATGTCAACCAGACCTTGTGAGTATATCGTTTTGGCTATTCTGGTGCTAAGTTTTGTAGGGCGCGTTAACCTGTCTTTAAGGGGTTTGGTTTTGTCTAGACCCTGGTCAAACGCCACATTGGAGTCTCCCCCCCCATATGACCTTGCCCTCCAGAAGGGGGTTGAGAGTTGTAAAGAGGTTCTGGAAGAAAGTTGCTTGTCCCTTGTTGGGGGCATAGTATGAGATTATGGAGTACAGTACTCCCTCCAGAGTGCCCTTTACAAGGTTAAACCTGCCCTCTGGGTCTTTAAAATCCGAGATGTGGGTAAATTTGCTGCTCTTGGAGAAAAGTATTGCTACCCCTTTGGTTTTGTTAGGAGCATTGGTGAGGAAAAAGGATGGATATTGGGGGTGTAGGAACTTGGGACTGTACCGGATCGGAAAATGCGTCTCCTGCAGGAGCACTATGTCAATTTTGAGGGATTTATAATGGTCAAAAGCTAATCTCCTTTTCCTAGGAGAATTTAGCCCCTGAGCGTTATGAGAAGCCACCTTGAGATCTACTTCCTTCGCTATTGAATCAGGCATTGGGGAACAAAGGGAGAGAAGATCACTGGCCCAGCAGCCACTTACCTTGTGGTGAGATGTATTCGCCACGAGGGTGGTGGAGGAAAGGAAGCGTCTTAATTCAGTAAGTGCGAGGACCTGGGGCGACTCCCGATGGCTGGCTAGAAAAAGAAGAGAAGGTGAGAGGGGAGAGATGAAAAGTAGATACACAGAAAAACATGAAAACAAAAACAAGAACAAGGATCTGCTAACCAGATCCGTGGAAGGCGGCGGTATATTAGACTGCCAAATTTCCACTGTAAATCTTCGCTCGCCCTGTGGGGGCGGGCGGAGTCTCACTCGAAGAGAACACATTCGGTCTACTAGGAGTGAGAGGAGGCACAAGGGAACCACCCCGGACCCTTGCAGCTACAAATAACTGACTCATAAACTGTGCTCAACTGATTCTAAGGCAACAGAGTGAGTGATTACAAAAACATAGCAAAACCTTAGAACCATGAAAAAAGAAAAAAAAAGGAATAAAAGGAGAACCAATAAACGTTCCATAAAGCCAAATAGCCACTAGTGAACAAAGTCCAGGAACTTCGATCCAGTTAGGAGGGGAGTGCTGATTGCTATATCGAGCAGTATTTTCAGGAGTCGAGCTCCCCTTGCAGAATCATGAGTCACCGTCCTCTTCCTTCTGAAAAAAATAGGGAACCTGAGGGCTGTATGCTGTAGGTGAATCTCTTCTTTGGGCCTTAGAAAAATGCAGTGTAGAGGCCTTTGGATCAAAGTAGTGACCTGGAACTAGGGACCCAACTGGGTCAGGAGAGAATAAAGTTGAGCACTGGCTCAGACAATGGAGGGAACTTTTTCCCAAAAAGAGAAGTCCTTAGTAGGACTGGGAGAGGAGGAAGTCTCGAAGATCCGTTATGGTGGTCTTCCATCTTTGCTCTTCTTAGAGGGACCCTTATTCCAGAGGGGGGAGACAGGGCTAGCTGGAGGTGGTCGTTTAGTCGATCCTGAGGATGATGAGGAGTGATCCATGGGAGCTTCCTGGGAGATTAGCTTAAGGGACAGAAACAATCTCTCACCGTCTGGGAGGTTGGAAAAAGCATAAGTCTTGCCTTGAAGTGAGAACTTCACGGAGAAGGGGAAAGACCAACGGTATATAATGTCTCGTTCCATTAGGACCGAAAGAAGGGCTTTAGGGCACGTTGTCTTTGTATGGTGGACTGAGCCAGATCAGCAAACACCTGAATTTGGTGGCCCTGATGCAGTAGTTTAGGCTTCATACGCAATTGACGCATTACCTCCTCTTTTACCGCGTAAAAATGCGGTTTCACTATTATGTCCCTGGGCGTACCGTCTTTTCTTAGGGGTCCCAGAGCCCTATGTGCCCTATCAAGCTCTAGCCTGTGAGGCGGAATGTTAGGGATAAGTTCTGCGATAAAGTCCTGCACCGTGAGGTGGGTATCCGTAAAAGATTCCTGGAGGCCTCTAATTCTGAAATTATACCTCCTGGACCTGTTCTCAAGTTCGTCGATTCTTGAGAGGGCTGTGTTCAGTTGTTCTTGAATGGTCTGGATATGCGCAGCATTTTGGTTGGTTCTGGCGATAGTGTTATCTATTTTGTCTTCCATAGCCTCAATTCTGGAGCCCAGGCTAGATAGGTCCGTTTTAATGGTATTAGTGATCTGGATTGCTGTATTGGCCAGTCCCTTTTCTAATAAGGCCGAGAATTTAGTAAAAAGATCTTCTTGGAGTGCGGATATGTCCTTTACAGTGTATCCAGGAGAAGTGTCTGCTGGAGGTGGAAGTTGGGAGGGTATAGAGGAGGAAAGGGCACCATCCTCTGTCTGCCCACAGGTCATTAGTTCTTTCTGGGCCATGAAGGGGGCCCCGATGGCTAGTCTGGATCATGCTGGAGCCTCCCTGTGCCGCTTGGGCATTAGTCAGGGTCGGGGGGGTCAGTATTGGTCTGTGTAATGGGATCTTAGGCTGTGTGGCTGCATGAGGCCTAGTAGAATCGATGCCGGCGGCCATCTTGGTACACCCCTCCGGCGCCGCCGCAATGAACTGCGGGCCTAAATCACGGCGGGCTTGGGGACCGGACATCCCACTGTAATCCCCTGCTGTACCTGGTTTAGGGGGGAGACCGGGACGGTTCTCCTCGGGCTGGGGCTGGCATTGTGCCGATCGTTGGTCCGGGGTGGTGCGGAGCTCCAGGCTTAAGCGGCCATGTTGGAGCTCTCGCACATGCGCACTCCAGGTGCCCTATTTTTTAACATTACAAAACTTAAAAATGATAGCAAATGATGAAAAAGTACTAACATTTTAAAAAAAAATGTGTAATGGCTTGCAATGCTTCATAGACCGTTTATATACCCCTAATGAGCATGATCCAATACACCACTAGCATTGCTGTTAGCCAAAGTAGAATTGGAATTTGACCTATATGTTGTTAGATTTCAGCCAGATGACCCCACCATTGAGCTTGACCCTCGACTTGATCAAACATAGTTGCATGAAATTTAGGGTTAGGGGTTAGGGTTAGTGTTTCCTATTAGGGTTAGGGGGTTATGGTTAGTATTTTTCCCTTGAAGAACAAGTTTAGGGTTATGGCAAGAGTTATGGTTTCCCGTTAGGGTTTCTGGTTAGGGGGTTATGGTTAGGGTTTTCCCCTTGAAGAACATGTTTAGGGTTATGGTAAGTGTTATGGTTTCCGTTAGAGTTAGGATTAGGGCTTCTGGTTAGGGTTAGGGTTCCCATTAGGTTTAGGGGGTTATGGTTTGGGTTAGGGTTTTCCCCTTGAAGAACAAGTTAGGGTTAGTGTTTCCGGTTAGGGTTAGGGTTTCCCATCAGGGTTAGGGGGTTATGGTTAGTGTTTGCCTCTTGAAGAACAAGTTTAGGGTTATGGTAAGTGTTATGGTTTGCCATTAGGGTTAGGGTTTCCGGTTAGGTTTTCCCATTAGGGTTAGGTTTTATGGTTAGGGTTTTCCCCTTGAAGAACAAGTTGGGGCTAGGGTTTCCAATTAGGGTTAAGGTTAGGGTTTCTGGTTAGGGTTTCCCATTGGGGTTAGGGGGTTATGGTTATGGTTTTCCCCTTGAAGAACAAGTTTAGGGTTATGTTAAGTGTTATGGTTTTCCGTTAGGGTTTCTGGTTAGGGTTTCCGGTCAGGGTTAGGGATTAGGGTTATGCCGCGTACACATGATCGGACTTTACGGCATACTTGGTCCGGCGTACCGGATTTCGTCGGACAATTCGATCATGTGTGGGCTCCAGCGGACTTTGTTTTCTCAAAAGTTTGACAGACTTAGATTTGAAACATGTTTTAAATCTGTCCGACGGACTCGAGTCCGGTCGAAAAGTCCGCTCATCTGTATGCTAGTCCGACGGACAAAAACCGGCGCTAGGGCAGCTATTGGCTACTGGCTATGAACTTCCTTGTTTTAGACCGGTCGTACGTCATCACGTACAAATCCGTCGGACTTTGGTTGATTGTGTGTAGGCAAGTCCGTTCATTCGGAAAGTCCGTCGTAAAGTCCGTCCAAAAGTACGCAGGACAATGTCTGCCGTAAAGTCCGCTTGTGTGTACGCAGGCATTAGGGTTTCTCATTAGGGTTAGGGGGTTATGGTTAGGGTTTTCCCCTTGAAGAACAAGCTAGGGTTAGGGTTAATTAAAAATATTTTAAAAATTGCAATTAAAATTTGCATAAAAAAGACAAAATAAATTAATTAAAAAAATGAAATTACACACACAGCTTATAATAAAAAATAAACAAAAATATACTATACTAATCAATTGCAATTTAAAAATTAAATATATTTAAAAAATTGCAATTAAATTTTGCATAAAAAAGACAAAATAAATAAATAAAAAATGAAATTACATATACAGCTTATAAAAAAACTAAACAAAAAAATATACTATCAAATGCAATTTAAAAATTAAATATATTTAAAAAATTGCATTTTTTCCCCACATTATGGGATCCATAGTAAAAGCACCAACATTGAGGTAGATACAAGTACACTGCTGCTCTCTCAGCTGCTGCTACTCACTCTGGTCTCACAGAATGGCTGAAATAGTTAAATAATACTGTTTTTTGGGCGTTGGGAGGGTCCTATGATGTTATCTCAAATAAACGCTCTGAGACGCCAACGCTGCAAATGGCAGCATGCAAACGCGGCAAAATGGGCGTTTGTAATCACCGGTTTGAAGCTGTCAAAAAATGTGTTCAGAGGAGGTTGCCTCAGCGTCCCGTGTACATTAAGCCTTACTGGCAGGGTCACCAGATCATCACACCTAAGATTTGGTAAGCTGTAATATAAACATAAAACATATTTAAACAATGGAGTCTCAGTATCACATATGGGTGTTACCTTCATGCAAATACAGCCTGCCTAGGAATGCCCACTCCTCCAGACTGATATCCACTCATCAGGGCATTCTGATATTTGCATATCTCCTCCCAAGATCCAGACCACTGCTTTCATCGGGACCGAGGGCTCTTAAGAAGAGACCTGAGGCAGGGTGCTGTTATGTTTTTAGGAAGCTATTTACTAGTCTGCCAGTCCCTTCCACCAGCCATGACATGCCTTTATTGCATAGAAAGCCACAGAGACCTAGTGATGACGTCAATTAATCGAAAATAAGGTACGTAATAGACATGTGCACTGCCGAAAAATTTTTTGTTTTCGCTTTTGTTAGTTTGTTTTTTTCGGAAATTTGGAAATTCGGAAATTCGGAAATTCAAAAAGTTCTTAAATTTGAAAATTCGTAATTCGTAAATTCGAAAATTCGAATATTCGGAATTCGTAAATTCGAAAATTTGGAATTCGTAATTTCTAAGATTCGGAAATTTTTTAATTCGGAATTCGGAAATTCGTAAATTAGAAAATTCAGAAACTCGGAATTCGAAAAACTGAAAATTTGACAATTCGAAAAAAATCTGAAAATTAAAAAATCCAAAAATAAGAAAGGAAAATCTGAAAATTAGAACGAAAATCCAAAAATCCAAAAGATCAAAATGATAACTAACTAACTAATAATAACTAACTATTAAATTATAGGTATTGGAATTTCTTTTCAAATTTGGTTGTTAGTGAACGTAATGAATACAAATTTATCCAAAGTTACAAATTATCCGAAATAAAGAATGCCGCATCTAAACAAATGGAATGGAAGTAAATAATAATAAATAATAATAATACTTTTTTTATTATTGTTATTTATTATTATTAATTAGTTACGTCCCATTCGTTTAAATATGGCATTCATTATGACGGATAATTCGTAACTTTGGATAAATTTGTAACAGCCAAATTTGAAAGGAAATTCCAATACCTACAATTTAATAGTTAGTAATAGTTAAGTTATTATTAGTTAGTTATTATTTCAGATTTTCGAGTTTTCTGGTTTTTGAATTGTCGGATTTTTTTTTTTTTTTTAGGATTTTTGTACTTTTAAATCTTTGGATTTTCATTCTTATTTTTAGATTTGCGAATTTCCGAATTTTTTAATTTCTTGATTTTTAAAATCTGAATTTCCAAAATTCCGAATTTCCAAATTTTCAAATTTGCGTATTTATGAATTTTCGAATTTCCGAATTCTCAAATTTCCAAATTTTCTACATTTCAAATTTCCGAATTTTCAAATTTTTTTTGAATTTACGAAATTTTCAAATTTACGAAATTTTTAATTTATGAATTTTCAAATTTACAAATATTCTGAAAAATTTGTAAATTCGACAATTCGGATAGTTCTGAAATAAGGAAGAAGTTGTCTAAATTCGTTAGAAAACTAATTTGGTACTAAACGAATTGCACATGTCTACTATGTAATAGAAACGTTTTTTATAAAATATATATATATATATATATATATATATATATATATATATATAAATATGTATACTGTATATTGCGTTGATAAAGGTAGATAGAGAAAAAAGGGAAAGCAACATATAAATTGTTTAAACTTCAGTGTTAACTTGTTTGAAGTTTTTCTGTCCTCCAGCTGTATAAATATGTGAAACAAATAAAAAATCCATATAAGACGGCAGACAGAATTAACTTCTTTGATGAAAATTGTGAATTTCCATTCTACTACAAAATAGTAAATTGGAAGAAGTCTAACCGCCAAATTAGAATAAAGTCTACTGATATTGGTTTGTACACACCATGGGGTAAAGAAGAAGACCAACTTCACATTGACCCCAACAAAATAACATGGGATGAAGACAATAATACGGTGAGGAGGAGAACATGTGGCTCTCACTTTTCATGACATTGGTCGCCCATTGTACAGTTTTCACAACAGATATGTAACAATTATAGTCATTCAATGACATTTCATAATGTTACCCATGAACTTTATTGCTTCAAATATTATATTAGCCTTATCTGTCCTTCACATATAATATAAATAACACAGAAATTAACCACTTGCCTACTAGACACTTTAACCCCCTCCTGCCCGGACCATTTTTCAGCTTTCAGCGCTGTCACATTTTGAATGACAATCGCGCGGTCATGCTACACTGTACACATATGAAGATGTTATCATAATTTTCATACAAATAGAGCTTTCTTTTGGTGTTATTTAATCACCACTTTTTTTTTATTTTTTGCTAAATAAACAAAAAAAGAAATTGAAAAAATAAAAACAAAACAACAACAAAAAACATTTTTCATAGTTTATTATTCCATTTTGAAAACAGGTAAATTTTCTCCTTCACTGATGTGCGCTGATGAGGCTGCACTGATGGGTGACTCTGGTGAGCGGCACTGATAGGTGGCACTGATGGACACCGATGAGGCGGCACTGATAGGTGGCACTGATGGGCATTGATAGGCACTGGTAGGCAGCACTGATGGACACTGATAGGCAGCATTGATAAGTGACACTGATGAGGAGACACTGATGGGCACTGACTGACAGCACTGATGAGCATTGATTGGCAGCACTGGTGGGCACTGATTGGCAGCCCTGATTATTAGTGCTGATGCCCCTTTAACACAAGCCAGTTATTGGCTCTCTTCTTCTCTCTTCACAATGTCAGCATGAGGAAAGAAAAGCCCATAACCAGCTTGTGTTTACATCCTGTGATCAGCTGTCATTGAACACAGCTGATCACGTGGAAAAGGGCCACTGTGATTGGCCCTTTATCCCAATCTATGGTCATCTCAGTCCCATGGACTCAGAGATCACAGAGGACAATCCCAGGAGGATGTCCATGGATTCCCTCCCAGCAAAGTAAGCCTGGGCTGTAACCATCTTTAATGTGGGCAGGACGTGGTTAAAAAAAGGAAGTAAAATATTTTTTGAGATTATTTCTTACTCTTCCTCATAGACTATGGGGTTCTCCATGGGGAATGACTTCTGTCCCCCCAGGTTACAATAGTTAACATGTTTGTAAACCATAAGAGTGAAATTCTCTTTTTTCCTCCTGTTTGCTCTATTAAATATACAATTTCAAGCATTTTGTTATACCTGTTCTAAATGCAAAAAAAAAAAAAATAGGGCAAGGTTGACACCAGTCTACAAAAAAAAAAAATATATATTACACTTTAAAGTGCAAGTAAACCTGAAATTTACACGTAAACTCTTTTTTTTTCACTTCCTTTTAGAAGCTGGAGTCTCGGTGTGTGGACTCTTGTTTGCCCGGATACAGAAAAAAGCCAGGAGCTTCAATCCACTCTTGCTGCTATGACTGTGTCCCATGTTCAGAAGGGCAGATATCCAATGTGACTGGTATACCTTATATTTTTATATACATACTGTATAAACCTTCACTGGCCTCATGATTCGATTCGATTACGATAATGCTGTCCACAATTAGATTTGTTTCAATTCCGCGATGCATCATGAATACTGCACACAGTTTTCATCCAAAAAATTCAAAGGTTCAGAAATACTCCATTTTCTCTGTTCTTAAATAAAAGACAACACTCCCTGCATGTAGCAAAGTGTAAACACAGCAGAAAACTTAAAGAGGAGCTCTAGACTGCCCCCAAATGACTACAGGAGATGGTCAGAGACTGCAGACATGACACGGGACATGGTCACAGACTGCAGACATGATACAGGAGATGGTCAGAGACTGCAGACATGACACGGGACATGGTCACAGACTGCAGACATGATACAGGAAATAGTCAGAGACTGCAGACATGATACAGGAAATGGTCAGAGACTGCAGACATGATACAGGAGATGGTCAGGGACTGCAGACATGATACAGGAAATGGTCAGAGACTGCAGACATGATACAGGAAATGGTCAGAGACTGCAGACATGGTACAGGAGATGGTCAGAGACTGCAGAGATGATACAGGAGATGGTCAGAGACTGCAGACATAATACAGGAGATGGTCAGAGACTGCAGACATGATACAGGAAATGGTCAGAGACTGCAGAGATGATACAGGAGATGGTCAGAGACTGCAGACATGATACAGGAAATGGTCAGAGACTGCAGAGATGATACAGGAAATGGTCAGAGACTGCAGAGATGATACAGGAGATGGTCAGAGACTGCAGAGATGATACTTTAGATGGTCAGAGACTGCAGACATGACGCGGGACATGGTCACAGACTGCAGACATGATACAGGAGATGGTCAGAGACTGCAGAGATGATACAGGAAATGGTCAGTGACTGCAGAGATGATACAGGAGATGGTCAGAGGCTGCAAACATACTACAGGAGATTGTTAGAGACTGAAGACATACTACAGAAGATGGTCCGAGACTGCGGACTTGATACAAGAGATGGACAGAGACTGCAGGGATGATACAGGAGATGGTCAGAGACTGCAGAGATGATACAGGAGATGGTCAGAGACTGCAGAGATGATACAGGAAATGGTCAGTGACTGCAGAGATGATACAGGAGATGGTCAGAGACTGCAGAGATGATACAGGAAATGGTCAGTGACTGCAGAGATGATACAGGAGATGGTCAGAGACTGCAGAGATGATACAGGAGATGGTCAGGGACTGCAGAGATGATACAGGAGATGGTCAGAGGCTGCAAACATACTACAGAAGATTGTTAGAGACTGAAGACATACTACAGAAGATGGTCCGAGACTGCGGACTTGATACAAGAGATGGACAGAGACTGTGCACAATGTTTCCATAACATCCCCCCAAACGACAATGTATGCCATTTCATTAACTATGGTTTATGCATGTCTTATTGTCTTAGTGATTTATTCACACCTCCATTGATACCTTTTTACGTTTTGTGTGATTTATGGTTTTGCTCATCACTGCTCCACACATACAATGCCGCATCGTGGATGGCCGAATCCCGATGCATCGATGTTACGATTAATTTCAACACCCCTAATATACAGTATATATGCGCATATACTATGTTTTTTGTATTAATTGTTTTTAACTTTAACGTGAAATTCACAGATGTGCAAAAGCTGTAACATTACACTTTGCTACAATGTAAATTAGTGAGTGTACAGCTTGTATAACAGTGTAAATTTGCTGTCCCCTCAAAATAACTCAACACACAGCCATTAATGTCTAAACCGCTGGCCACAAAAGTGAGTACTGGGTACTGCCCTGGGGAAATGTATCAATGAAAAAAAGTTTGTAAAAGAGATTTTTAAATGAGCAGTGATTTACTGATGCTTAAAGTAAAACTATAAAAAGGAAAAATTCCTTTAAATATAGTGCCTGGGGGGTCCCCTAAGTCCGCATGTAAAGTTGTCAAAAATTTAAATTATATGCACCTGTCCAATAGGAGAGGAAAAATTTGGTCCTTGGGTGTTAATTGTGTCCATGAAACCTACACTATAACATTTTTTGCAGATAAAATCAACACCCACAAATCTAGGCAGCGTA
Source organism: Aquarana catesbeiana (assembly GCF_042186555.1). Classification (NCBI taxonomy): domain Eukaryota; kingdom Metazoa; phylum Chordata; class Amphibia; order Anura; family Ranidae; genus Aquarana; species Aquarana catesbeiana. The sequence continues at coordinate 41,290,236 of NC_133324.1, forward strand.
GACAGTCTTTCAGAGATTCCAGATCCAGAAAACACTTAATCATCTCCATCAGGGGCCTAATAGCTACTGCTAATCCAGGAATAATCCATTTTGATAAATGTAGCCGGTTAACAGAGTTAGTGGACAGACACGCTCTTTTATCAGTCACAAAACCTCCGTCAGCACTGAATGACTGTTTGGAAAGCACACTGGATGCAAGGCAGTCTAGCAGCTCAATTGCATACTGGGCAATTTCGGGCCAGTGGTCTATTGTCATGACCCAGCTAACCAGTAAATCATTTACTGGAAAGCTTTCCATGTCTGTTTTTGCCCATAGATAATCTCTCACCATATGATGCAGATACTGTCGATTGGATGTGGACGCCAAAAATCCTTCTCCACCACTCCTCTCTTGATCAACACAAGCCTTAAAAATAGCTTTTCCATGAGATTGTAACCTACCAGAGTCTGGAGAGGTGTTACATAAACTCCTCTTTAAGGTGTCCTCAAGATATATCATGCTCTGCTCCCTCTGTGGGGATGGGATGAGTTCCGAGACTTTCCTCTTGTACAATAGTGATCCTTCTTCCTGATGCCACACATTCTTGGGCATCAGCAAAATCCTTTTGCTGGCTTTAACGAATGAGGAAGGCCATGCACTGCAAGTTTGCATCACATTCCTGGCTAAAGCTAAAATAATCTCTGCTCCGGTGTGGCTTCTGTCCCCTAGACAGACCAGCTGAAGCACTGCATGGCATTTTTTAGCCTGTCTCATTGAATAGCCCCATGAACACTTAGGGGGTACTGGTGGTTCTTAGGACAATTCAGCAGAGGAGGGCATGGAGGAGGAAGAGGAGGGGCGGAGCTGACAAATCTCTCATCATTACCTCCAGCTGTATGGAGACGTGGTGGCAAAACAAGCTGCAGCACTGAGCCCTGTCCAGCATCATTCCAAGTTGCAAGCAGAGTTACCCAGTGTGCTGTGAAGGAAATATATCATCCCCAGGGTCTCCATCAGGGGGGTACAGCCATTACAACTGTAAGGGGCCCCAGGGCCCGAAGGGCCCACCCGGACCAGAAGAAGGTGGGATGGGTAAGGGGGTCTGTGCTGTGCAGTATAGAAATGACCTCACAGTTTCTCCAGTTCTCGTGTCATTGATTTTAGACATCGAGCTCTTTACTGCCATCTCTGGCTACTATGTGCATGTGCACCACTCTTGTGACAGTGATCTACCTGTACTGAGCTTCTCACCAACATGCCAGCTTTGTAAAAATGAGCTGGGACCAGGTAGGAAGCTACAAGTAGGGGCTGTGAAGGAAAGGAAGGGGGACTGTTTGTGTACAGGGAGGGGCCAGAGGCATGTGTGTGTAAAGATTTGTGTATGTGGGGCTGCCATATATACAGGTGTGTGGGGGGGGTGGCTGATACAGGTGTGTGTGGGGGGGACGCTGACATATATACAGTTGTGTGTGGGGCACTGACATATATAGAGGTGTGTGGGGGGTGCTGACATATATACATGTGTGTGTGGGGGTGGCTGACATATATACAGGTATGTGTGTGGGGGTGCTGACATATATACAGGTGTGGGGGGGCTGACATATATACAGGTTTGTGTGTGTGCGGGGGGGTGCTGACATATATACAGGTGTGTGCGTGGGGGGCTCTGATATATATACAGGTGTGGGGGGGGCGCTGATATATATACAGATGTGTGTGGGGGGCTGAAATATATACAGGTGTGTGGGGAGGGTGTTGACATATATACAGGTGTGTGTGAGGGGGGCTGCCAAATATACAGGTGTGTGTGTATGGGGGGCTGACATATATACAGGTGTGTGAGGGGGGCTGACATATATACAGGTGTGTGTGGGGGGGCTTACATATACAGGTGTGGGGGGCACTGATATATATACATGTGTGTGTGTGGGGGGGCTGAAATATATACAGGTGTGTGAGGTGGCTGACATATAAATAGGTGCATGGGGGGCTGACATATATACAGGTGTGTGTGTATGGGGGGGCTGACATATATACAGGTGTGTGTGAGGGGGGCTGCCATATATACAGGTGTGTGGGGGGGCTGACATATATACAGGTGTGAGGGGGCTGACATATATACAGGTGTGAGGGGGGCTGAATATATACAGGGGTGTGTGAGGGGGGTTGCCATATATTCAGGTGTGTGTGTGAGGGGCTGACATATATACAGGTGTGTGTGTATGGGGGGGCTGACATATATACAGGTGTGTGTGAGGGGGGCTGCCATATATACAGGTGTGTGGGGGGGCTGACATATATACAGGTGTGAGGGGGGCTGACATATATACAGGTGTGTGTGGGGGGGCTTACATATACAGGTGTGGGGGGCACTGATATATATACATGTGTGTGTGTGGGGGGGCTGAAATATATACAGGTGTGTGAGGTGGCTGACATATAAATAGGTGCAATGGGGGGCTGACATATATACAGGTGTGTGTGTATGGGGGGGCTGACATATATACAGGTGTGTGTGAGGGGGGCTGCCATATATACAGGTGTGTGGGGGGGCTGACATATATACAGGTGTGAGGGGGCTGACATATATACAGGTGTGAGGGGGGCTGAATATATACAGGGGTGTGTGAGGGGGGTTGCCATATATTCAGGTGTGTGTGGGAGGGGCTGACATATATACAGGTGTGTGTGTATGGGGGGGCTGACATATATACAGGTGTGTGTGAGGGGGGCTGCCATATATACAGGTGTGTGGGGGGGATGACATATATACAGGTGTGAGGGGGGCTGACATATATACAGGTGTGAGGGGGGCTGACATATATACAGGGGTGTGTGAGGGGGGTTTCCATATATTCAGGTGTGTGTGGGAGGGGCTGACATATATACAGGTGTTAGGGGGGCTGACAAATTTACAGGTGTGAGGGGGCTGACATATATACAGGTGTGAGGGGGGCTGACATATATACAGGTGTGTGTGGGGGGGCTTACATATACAGGTGTGGGGGGCACTGATATATATACATGTGTGTGTGTGGGGGGGCTGAAATATATACAGGTGTGTGAGGTGGCTGACATATAAATAGGTGCATGGGGGGCTGACATATATACAGGTGTGTGTGTATGGGGGGGCTGACATATATACAGGTGTGTGTGAGGGGGGCTGCCATATATACAGGTGTGTGGGGGGGCTGACATATATACAGGTGTGAGGGGGCTGACATATATACAGGTGTGAGGGGGGCTGAATATATACAGGGGTGTGTGAGGGGGGTTGCCATATATTCAGGTGTGTGTGGGAGGGGCTGACATATATACAGGTGTGTGTGTATGGGGGGGCTGACATATATACAGGTGTGTGTGAGGGGGGCTGCCATATATACAGGTGTGTGGGGGGCTGACATATATACAGGTGTGAGGGGGGCTGACATATATACAGGTGTGAGGGGGGCTGACATATATACAGGGGTGTGTGAGGGGGGTTTCCATATATTCAGGTGTGTGTGGGAGGGGCTGACATATACACAGGTGTTAGGGGGGCTGATAAATTTACAGGTGTAAGGAGGCTTACATATATACAGGATTGAGGTGGGGGGCTGAGTGTGTACAGGTGAGGTGGCCGGTGTGCGGATTCAGTCGGATGGCCCATAGGCAAGCCCTGGGGAATGTTGGTGGTCAGGCTTGGGGGGGGGGTGGGGGGCCCAGGTCTAAAGTTGTCTAAGGGACCCAAAAATTTCTGATGGCTGCCCTAATCATCCCTGACCATGCTTGCTGGACCACGTGTCAGCAGTAACATGGACATTGCGGCTAACTACCTTTCCCATCAATGCCACAGAATTGTCTTCCACTTAATGGTAGAGAGCTGGAATGGCCTTGCAAGTAAATAGTGACCGGGAACCTACCATTGTGCAAACTCATGGAAGGGGCAGAATCCATAAGACCGAAAAGCAGGAGTTGTAAAGCCATCAGCTTGGACAAGCTGGAATTTAGACGCTGGGCATATGGTTGGCAGTGACTATGTTTTTTTTTTCCACTGCAGTAACTGGGGCAGAGAAATTTGCCTGCTATTCTCTACAGCTGGTGGTGTGCTGCTGGCAGACGTGCTGCAAGGACCTGTGACACCCTTTGCTATACCATCATCCTTGTCAGTGGAAGCTGCTGAGAGGTCATGAGATATAGCGTGGGTAGACCTGAAAAGTGAGGAAAGAGGAGAAACAGAATTTTGTCCCTTTTGTGTGACTTTCAGGTAGACATGTGCAGGATGAAAAAAGTATTGTTTTGATTCGTTATTAAACTAAATTTGTTATCTATCTATCTATCTATCTATCTATCTATCTATCTATCTATCTATCTATCTATCTATCTATCTATCTATCTATCTATCTGTTCTATTGTTTTTCTATGCTATTCTTTTCAATTATTTTCTATTTTATTTTAATCTTTTCTATTCAAATTCAAAATCATCCTATACAAAATTAGAATTTAGTAAGATGGTTTTATATATATATATATATATATATATATACACACACAGTGGGGACTGAAAGTATTCAGACCCCCTTAAATTTTTCGCTCTTTGTTATATTGCAGTCATTTGCTAAAATCATTTAAGTTCATTTTTTTTCCTCATTAATGTACACACAGCACCCCATATTGACAGAAAAACACAGAATTGTTGACATTTTTGCAAATTTGTTAAAAAAGAAAAACTGAAATATCACATGGTCCTAAGTATCCAGACCCTTTGCTCAGTATTTAGTAGAAGAACCCTTTTGATCTAATACAGCCATGAGTCTTTTTGGGTCATCTATCCTAGAGGGTGTGTGTGTGCGTCTGTGAGTGTGTGTCTGTCTGACCTCCAATATGGAAGCATAGGCTTTATATGTTACATGTGAACGTGTGAACGTCATAACCTCACCCATTTTTGTTCATTGATTACATCAATGCCGAGTATATTCTCTGCTTTGTGACATACCCAAATGTTAATGTTAGTTTTCACTAATCCAGGTACTTCAAATGTTACATTAGATACTTGTCTAGCAGTGGAATTAGCTGTATTATTAAAACCCACTATATTACACATAGGAGAATTTGGTTTCACAGGTATGTTTTCTTTGGTAAGGCTAATCTCAGATCCACTGTCAATGAGACAATTAATATTTTTACCATTCAGCAAACATTGTATATATAGCCTACCATTCTTGTCCAAAATAATTGGTGCTACATATTGTAATGGCAGAGAAATTGAATCCCGATGTGATTCTATTTTTGGCAATGGCAATAAACCCTCTCTTTCAGTGACAGTGTTGTCTGAACTGCTGTTAATAGTCAAATTACTGATCTGTTTGACTTCAGTGGCATAAGGCAATTCAGTCAAAATTTTATCTTGCCGTGAAAAAACAGGTTGTACAAAAGCTGATTTTTCATTCTCCATATCTTTAGTTTTTATTTGTGAGTCTCTCTTAAATTTACAGCAATGTTTTCTCATATGGCCAGATCTATGACAGTAAAGACACGTGATAGGGTCTCCTTGTCTCACTTGTCTGCAGCTGTCCTTGTCATTCCTGCCAAGACCTGTCTTTTCTGACATGTCTGCAGCCTGACTATTTTTGTCACATTGAATTATAGCTATCTCGTGTGTGAGATTGCTTTGATTCAATTGTCTCCTAATTTAATCAATGAAACTTACTATATCATTTAAATTTTGACGTTCCTGCGCTATGGCTACTGAAGTTGGGTCAAGGTATTTAATTTTTTTTATGAAAGCTGTTTTTAAACCTGGGTCATTGTCATCATCTACTCCAAATATCATTTCATAAACCTTGCAAAATTTTATTTTAAAATCAATTGGATTTTCTTCTGCAGTAGTCTGTAAAAGATCTAACATTTTTACGGTCGGTATTTGCTCACCGGTCATACATAGCAATAATTGTCGCAGTCTATCTGTCGCGTCATTTTGTTTTTCCTGACCTTCGTCATCAATAACAGGTGTGTTAATTCGTTTAGCGAAATTAACAGGAACCCACAACTGAAATATGTAATTGCGTTGATCATTTGACAGAATAAAACGATCCGCAAACATTTCAAATAAATCCCAATTGGAAAATACAGTTGCCTCAGTGTCATAAATAGGAAAGTCTTTTAAAACTTTCATAAGTTGATCATGTATTTGCAACTTTAGTTTTGCAGTTCTACATAATAAGTTTTTATGTTTCATTTCTTTTTCATCAGTAGCATCAACATTCTCCATATCCAAACTTTCCGGAATATAAGAGGATTGTTGCTTACATTTAGATTCAGTCATTTTGTCATCTGTAGTTATTACAGCAATCTGTGTCCATCTACTGTCATTCTGAAGTTTTTCCAAAAGATTTGTTTTGGAGTCAATTTGTTCCTCAAGATTCTCTATATAATTACAAAAAATCTCACAGTTTGGACAATTAAGAGAATCTTGGGACACATTTTCATGTATTCCTGTGTTCTATATATTGTTAGTTTCTGTCTGCTTTAGTGTACACACATTTTTAGCAGGTAAATCAACATTAATAATCATTTTGTTAAATATTCTCACTAATTTCAATACGTTATTTATTTTCTTACGTAATTTATGTACAGTGAACCTGGATTTATCAATCTGTGTATTGGCATTTAAGCATTCATTGTACATATATGCCCACAAGTGACTGTCATTTGGATATAAAGACACATCTTTAAACTCTAACTTGCTGTCTTTAGCTATTTCATCAATAAATTCCATAACTTTACTCACCATATTTAGAAGAATTTCTCGTCTTCAGCCGGCTCAGTTTCTTGGACCTCTTGTCCACATCTGATGCAACACAAACGCCTCTTGGTTGATAGGTTCTGAACCGTCTTTTTTCTCGAGACTTGAATATTCGCAAAACTGTGCTAATCTCTCCCCCCTCAGCAAGGATCGAGATTTCCGTTAGAATTGAGAAATGACGGAACTGTCTGGCCCGCCAAAATGAAGAATATTATTAATATCTAATATTCTTGTATCTCAGAGGCGCTTCCGGATGAATAGCACGAACCAAAAAAAAAAAAAATGACGTGTGAGTCCCCCTAAATTCCATACCAGGCCCTTCAGGTCTGGTATGGATATTAAGGGGAACCCCGCGCCAAAATTAAAAAAAAAAATGACGTGGGGTTCCCCCTAAATTCCATACCAGACCCTTCAGGTCTGGTATGGATTTTAAGCGGAACCCCGCGCCAAAAAAAAAAAAAAAACGGCGTGGGGTCCCCCCAAAAATCCATACCAGACCCTTATCCAAGCACGCAACCTGGCAGGCCGCAGGAAAAGAGAGGGGGACGAGAGTGCGCCCCCCCTCCTGAACCGTACCAGGCCACATGCCCTCAACATTGGGAGGGTGCTTTGGGGTAGCCCCCCAAAACACCTTGTCCCCATGTTGATGAGGACAAGGGCCTCATCCCCACAACCCTGGCCAGTGGTTGTGGGGGTCTGCGGACGGGGGGCTTATTGGAATCTGGAAGCCCCCTTTAACAAGGGGACCCCCAGATCCCAGCCCCCCCCGTGTGAAATGGTAAGGGGGTACTTACCCCTACCATTTCACTAAAAAACTGTCAAAAATGTTAAAAATGCTTCTTCTTTCTTCTATCTTCCTTCATCTTCTGGTTCTTCTGGTTCTTCTGGCTCTTCTGGTTCTTCCTCCAGCATTCTCGTCCAGCATCTCCTCCACGGCGTCTTCTATCTTCTTCTCCTCGGGCCGTTCCGCACCCATGGCATGGGGGGGAGGCTCCCGCTCTTCTCTTCTTCTTTTCTCCTTTTCTTCTCTTCTTCTCTTCTCTTCTTCATTTTCTTCTCCTGGCCGCTCCGCAACCCATGCTGGCATGGAGGGAGACTCCCGCTGTGTGACGGCGCTCCTCGTCTGACAGTTCTTAAATAACGGGGGGCGGGGCCACCTGGTGACCCCGCCCCCTCTGACGCACGGTGACTTGACGGGACTTCCCTGTGACGTCACGGGGAATGCCACAGGGAAGTCCCGTCATGTCCCGTGCGTCAGAGGGGGGCGGAGTCACCGGGTGGCCCCGCCCCCGTTATTTAAGAACTGTCAGACGAGGAGCGCCGTCACACAGCGGGAGCCTCCCTCCATGCCAGCATGGATGCGGAGCGGCCCGGAGAAGAAAATGAAGAAGAGAAGAAGAGAAGAAGAGAAGAAGAGAAGAAAAGAAGAAGAGAAGAAGAGAAGAGCGGGAGCCTCCCCCCATGCCATGGGTGCGGAGCGGCCCGAGGAGAAGAAGATAGAAGACGCCGCGGAGGAGATGCTGGACGAGAACGCCGGAGGAAGAACCAGAAGAGCCAGAAGAACCAGAAGAACCAGAAGATGAAGGAAGATAGAAGAAAGAAGAAGCATTTAAATAAAGGAATTGTCAAAAACTGTCTCTTGTCATTTTTAACATTTTTGACAGTTTTTTAGTGAAATGGTAGGGGTAAGTACCCCCTTACCATTTCACACAGGGGGGGCCGGGATCTGGGGGTCCCCTTGTTAAAGGGGGCTTCCAGATTCCGATAAGCCCCCCGCCCGCAGACCCCCACAACCACCGGCCAGGGTTGTGGGGATGAGGCCCTTGTCCTCATCAACATGGGGACAAGGTGTTTTGGGGGGCTACCCTAAAGCACCCTCCCAATGTTGAGGGCATGTGGCCTGGTACGGTTCAGGAGGGGGGGGCCGCACTCTCGTCCCCCCCTCTTTTCCTGCGGCCTGCCAAGTTGCGTGCTCGGATAAGGGTCTGGTATGGATTTTTTGGGGACCCCACGCTGTTTTTTTTTTTTTTTTTGGCGCGGGGTTCCCCTTAAAATCCATACCAGACCTTTCAGGTCTGGTTTGGAATTTAGGGGGAACCCCACGTCATTTTTTTTTTTATTTTGGCCGGGGTTCCCCTTAATATCCATACCAGACCTGAAGGGCCTGGTATGGAATTTAGGGGGACTCCCACGTCATTTTTTTTTTTTTTTTTGGTTGGGGTTCCCCTTTGGGGAATTCCCATGCCGTTTTTATCAATGAACTTCTATGTGTATTGTCGGCAATGCAATAGCAGTTTTAAATGAGTTTTTTCCTTCAAAATGTCATTTTGCTGTCAGACTGTTCTAAACACAGGAAACATGCGCCCCTTTACAGGCATACTATAGACACCCCCCAGGTACGAAATTTAAAGGGATATTACACTTTTATTGTTTGACTTTAAGCATTATTAAAATCACTGCTCCTGAAAAAACGGCCGTTTTTAAAACTTTTTTTTGCATTGATCCATGTCCCCTGTGGCAGGACCCAGGTCCCCAAACACTTTTTATGACAATAACTTGCATATTAGCCTTTAAAATTAGCACTTTTGATTTCTCCCATAGACTTTTAAAGGGTGTTCCGCGGCATTCGAATTTGCCGCGAACACCCCAAATTGTTCGCTGTTCGGCGAACTTGCGAACAGCCAATGTTCGAGTCGAACATGAGTTCGACTCGAACTCGAAGCTCATCCCTACTTCTCATGACATTCTATACCAAGATACCTTAAATGTCATACTCAAATTGGCTACACCAGAAAAATCCAGCAATGCTCAGCTTTAGATGAAGAATCATGTCAAATCAATTGATCAAGGTCATTCACACATACTCTATTTATTATGATTAATCATAAAACCAAATATGTTTTGCAAGCTTGCCATGAATATAATATAACACCTATAAGTGCCGAATTATGAATTTGGAATAATATTCTAACACAGATCCTCTCCAGTTCTGTCAGGTTGGATGGTAAACGTTGGTGGATGGCCATTTTTAGGTCTCACCAGAGATGCTCAATTGGGTTTAAGTCAGGGCTCTGGCTGGGCCATTCAAGAACAGTCACAGATTTGTTGTGAAGCCACTCCTTCGTTATTTTAGCTGTGTGCTTAGGGTCATTGTCTTCGGCCCAGTCTGAGTTCCTGAGCACTCTGAAGAAGGTTTTTATCCAGGATATCCCTGTACTTGGCTGCATTCATCTTTCCCTCGATTGCAACCAGTCGTCTTTGTCCCTGCAGCTGAAAAACACCCCCACAGCATGATGCTGCCATGGGACTGTATTGGACAGGTGATGAGCAGTGCCTGGTTTTCTCCATACATACCGCTGAGAATTAAGGCCAAAAAGTTCTATCTTGGTCTCATCAGACCAAAGAATCTTATTTCTCACCATCCTGAAATCCTTCAGGTAAACTCCATGCGGGCTTTTATGTGTCTTGCACTGAGGAGAGGCTTCTGTCGGGCCACTCTGCCATAAAGCCCCGACTGGTGGAGGGCTGCAGTGATGGTTGCCTTTCTACAACTTTCTCCCATCTCCCGACTGCATCTTTAGAGCTCAGCCACAGTGATCTTTGGGTTCTTCTTTACCTCTCTCACCAAGGCTCTTCTCCCCAGTTTGTCCGGACAGCCAGCTCTAGGAAGGGTTCTGGTCATCCCAAACGTCTTCCATTTAAGGATTATGGAGGCCACTGTGCTCTTAGGAACCTTAAGTGCAGCAGAATTTTTTTGTAACCTTGGCCAGATCTGTGCCTTGCCACAATTCTGTCTCTGAGCTCTCCAGGCAGTTCCTTTGACCTCATGATTCTCATTTGCTCTGACATGCACTGTGAGCTGTAAGGTCTTATATAAACAGGTGTGTGGCTTTCCTAATCAAGTCCAGTCAGTATAATCAAACACAGCTGGACTCAAATGAAGAGGTAGAACCATCTCAAGGATGATCAGAAGAAATGGACAGCACCTGAGTTAAATATATGAGTGTCACAGCAAAGGGTCTGAATACCATGTGATAGTTCAGTTTTTCTTTTTTAATAAATCTGCAAAAATGTCAACAATTCTGTGTTTTTCTGTCAATATGGGGTGCTGTGTGTACAATTAATGAGGGAAAAAATGAACTTAAATGACTTTAGCAAATGGCTGCAATATAACAAAGAGTGAAAAATTTAAGGGGGTCTGAATACTTTCCGTCCCCACTGTATATAATATGGTTATATATATATATATATATATATATATATATATATATATAATGGAATCAAATTAAAATAGAAAAGGTTCAAATAGAACAGAAAACAATAGAAAAGAATAGCATAGAAAAACAATAGAACAGAATAGAAAAAAAATATTATAATATATGTTTTTTTTCTCGGAGAATAGGTGCAGGAACTCCTCCCGTCTGAGTCACCCCTTGTCTCTGCCCCTACCCACCTGTGACCACTGTCATTGATTCCACCCCCCCCACCCACCTACCAGTAGGGATGAGCCGAACACCCCCATGTTCTGCTTGCACCAGAACTTGCGAACAGGCAAAAATTTTGTTCGAACACGCGAACACCATTAAAGTCTATGGGACACGAACCTGAATAATCAAAAGTGCTAATTTTAAAGGCTTATATGCAAGTTATTGTCATAAAAAGTGTTTGGGGACCTGGGTCCTGCCACAGGGGACATGGATCAATGCAAAAAAAGTTTTAAAAACGGACGTTTTTTCGGGAGCAGTGATTTTAATAATGCTTAAAGTGAAACAATAAAAGTGTAATATCCCTTTAAATTTCATACCTGGGGGGTGTCTATAGTATGCCTGTAAAGGGGCGCATGTTTCCCGTTTTTAGAACAGTCTGAAGGCAAAATGACATTTCAAAGGAAAAAAAAGTAATTTACATCTATATAATTCTATCATTGATTGACTACATACTGTACCTGTTTTCCCTGTGAAAGGTTTGGATGATAGAGAAGACTGTAGAGCGAGGCACATTAGGCTGCACTCGGCGACCTTCCTCTGCCATTGTGAGGCCATGGTTGATGACATGATCTATAATTGTGGCCCGAATTTAATCAGGGACAGTATAGTTTCTTCGTGCTCTTCGGCCTCTTCCCCCTATTCCACCACCACTCACCCTTATTCCTCTTCCTCTTCTTCTTCCTCTTCCTCGAGCAGGCAGTTTCCCTTGTTCATTTACTTGGCCAGGTGCCTCCATGTTCAGAAATTGTACTGGTCTTGCATGGTTAAGCTCTATATATACATGTTTGGCAGCATTTACAATCATGGACAGCACCTGTCAGGTAACTAAACATCATCTGAGTCATCTGAGACCAACTCCAACTCCTCCTTTGTTAGTCAAGTTCTAGTTGCACCTGACTGTCAATTGCTGTAATCATTTTATCAAATGTTCCAAGAGATTCATATATGGTATTCATGGTATTATGTTCCTGAATAATTTTGACAATTGAACAGACTATTATGCATTTGATGACTTAAACAATGAAATGACGCTGACACGTTTTGGAGAGAACAACCATTAGACTGAGAATTGACAATCGGTTTAGATCAACAAGATCTATTCACTTGGAAATTGTGCTAAATGTAGGCTACTTGTACTTAATCATTTGAAAGATGTACTGAGACATTGAGACATGTACTGAGATATTTGCAATTTTGATGAAATGAATGAGAAATTCAATTCAGTTGTGAACAATTGCCAAGTGGTTTGGAGATTTGTCCATGTTGTTTTGAGAATGTCATTTCTGTTTCAAGAAATGAGCCAAAACAATGGAGAAAAACTGTAAAACTACTCGTGGCTATTAATGAATTGCCGGTCCGACAATACACATAAAAGTTCATTGATAAAAACAGCATGGGAATTCCCCACAGGGAACCCCAAACCAAAAAAAAAAAAAAAAAAATGACGTGGGGGGGTCCCCCTAAATTCCATACCAGGCCCTTCAGGTCTGGTATGGATATTAAGGGGAACCCCGGCCAAATTTTTTTTTAAAAATGGCGTGGGGCCCCCCTCAAAATCTATACCAGACCCTTCAGCTCTGGTATGGATTTTAAGGGGAACCCCACGCCAGAATTAAATAAAAAATGGCGTGGGGTCCCCCTAAAAATCCATACCAGACCCTTATCCGAGTACGCAACCTGGCAGGCCGCAGGAAAAGAGGGGGGGACGAGAGAGCCCCCCGTTCCTGAACCGTACCAGGCCACATGCCCTCAACATTGGGAGGGTGCTTTGGGGTAGCCCCCAAAACACCTTGTCCCCATGTTGATGAGGACAAGGGCCTCATCCCCACAACCCTTGGCCGGTGGTTGTGGGGGTCTGCGGGTGGGGGGCTTATCAGAATCTGGTAGCCCCCTTTAACAAGGGGACCCCCAGATCCGGGCCCTCCCCCCTGTGTGAAATGGTAAGGGGGTACAAAAGTACCCCTACCATTTCACAAAAAAACTGTCAAAAATGTTAAAAATGACAAGAAACAGTTTTTGACAATTCCTTTATTTAAATGCTTCTCCTTTCTTCGATCTTCTTTCTTCTATCTTCCTTCGGTTTCTTCCTCTATCTTCTTCTTCTTCTGGTTCTTCTGGTTCTTCCGGTTTTCTTGTCCAGCATCTTCCTCTGCGGCATCGGCGTCTTCTTCCTTTCGTCTCCTCGGGCCGCTCCGCATCCATGATGGCATGGAGGGAGGCTCCCGCTGTGTGACGCTTCTCTCTTCATCTTCTTCTCTTCATCTTCTTCTCTTCATCTGCCACTGTGCCCCACCTAAAAACAGCCACTATGCCCATTAAAAGCAGCCATTGTGCCCATAAAACGCTGCCACTGTGCCATAAAACGCAGACACTGTGCCATCAAACGCTCCCACTGTGCCATCAAACGCTGCCACTGTGTCCATCAAACGCAGCCACTGTGCCCATTAAAAGCAGCTACTGTGCCCATCAAACATAGCCACTGTGCCCATTAAAAGCAGATACTGTGCCCATCAAACGTAGCCACTGTGCCCATCAAACGCAGCCACTGTGCCCCACCTAAAAGCAGCCACTGTGCCCATCAAAAGCAGCCATTGTGCCCATAAAACGCTGCCACTGTGCTATAAAACGCAGCCACTGTGCTATAAAACGCTGCCACTGTGCCATCAAACGCTGCCACTGTGTCCATCAAATGCAGCCACTGTGCCCATTAAAAGCAGCTACTGTGCCCAACAAACATAGCCACTGTGCCCATTAAAAGCAGCTACTGTGCCCATCAAGCGTAGCCACTGTGCCCTTCAAACGCGGCCACTGTGCCCCACCTAAAAGCAGCCACTGTGCCCATTAAAAGCAGCCATTGTCCCAATAAAACGCTGCCACTGTGCTATAAAACGCAGCCACTGTGCCATCAAACACTGCCACTGTGCCCATCAAACGCAGCCACTGTGCCCATTAAAAGCAGCCATTGTGCCCATAAAACGCTGCCACTGTGCTATAAAACGCAGCCACTGTGCCATCAAACACTGCCACTGTGCCATCAAATGCTGCCACTGTGTCCATCAAACACAGCCACTGTGCCCATTAAAAGCAGCTACTGTGCCCATCAAACATAGCCACTGTGCCCATCAAATGTGGCCACTGTGCCCCACCTAAAAGCAGCCACTGTGCCCATTAAAAGCAGCCATTGTGCCCATAAAACGCTGCCACTGTGCTATAAAACGCAGCCACTGTGCCATCAAACGCTGCCACTGTGCCATAAAATGCTGCCACTGTGCCCATCAAACGCAGCCACTGTGCCATCAAACACTGCCACTGTGCCCATCAAACGCAGCCACTGTGCCCATTAAAAGCAGCCATTGTGCCCATAAAATGCTGCCACTGTGCTATAAAATGCAGCCACTGTGCCATCAAACACTGCCACTGTGCCATCAAATGCTGCCACTGTGTCCATCAAACACAGCCACTGTGCCCATTAAAAGCAGCTACTGTGCCCATCAAACATAGCCACTGTGCCCATCAAACGCGGCCACTGTGCCCCACCTAAAAGCAGCCACTGTGCCCATTAAAAGCAGCCATTGTGCCCATAAAACGCTGCCACTGTGCTATAAAACGCAGCCACTGTGCCATCAAACGCTGCCACTGTGCCATAAAATGCTGCCACTGTGCCCATCAAACGCAGCCACTGTGCCCATTAAAAGCAGCTACTGTGCCCATCAAACGTAGCCACCGTGCCCATCAAACGCAGCCACTGTGCCCATTAAAAGCAGCTACTGTGCCCATCAAACGTAGCTACTGTGCCCATCAAACGCAGCTACTGTGCCCCGCCTAAAAGCAGCCACTGTGCCCATCAAACGCAGCCACTGTGCCCATCAAACGCAGCCACTGTGCCCATTAAAAGCAGCTACTGTGCCCATCAAACGCAGCCACTGTGCCCATCAAACGCAGCCACTGTGCCCATTAAAAGCAGCTACTGTGCCCATCAAACGCAGCCACTGTGCCCATCAAACGCAGCCACTGTGCCCATTAAAAGCAGCTACTGTGCCCATAAAACGCAGCCACTGTGCCCATCAAACGCAGCCACTGTGCCCATTAAAAGCAGCTACTGTGCCCATCAAACACAGCCACCGTGCCCATCAAACGCAGCCACTGTGCCCATCAAACGCAGCCACTGTGCCCATCAAACGCAGTCACTGTGCCCATTAAAAGCAGCTACTGTGCCCATCAAACGCAGCCACTGTGCCCATTAAAAGCAGCTACTGTGCCCATCAAACATAGCCACTGTTCCCATCAAACACAGTCACTGTGCCATCAAATGCTGCCACTGTGACCATCAAAAGCAGGCACTGTGCCCATCAAACACAGCCACTGTGCCCATCAAATGCAGC
The DNA here is from genome assembly GCF_042186555.1 of Aquarana catesbeiana. Lineage (NCBI taxonomy): Eukaryota > Metazoa > Chordata > Amphibia > Anura > Ranidae > Aquarana > Aquarana catesbeiana. The sequence continues at coordinate 41,305,869 of NC_133324.1, forward strand.
CAGTCTCTGACCATCTCTTGTATCATGTCTGCAGTCGATTACCATCTCCTGTAGTATTTCTGCAGTCTCTGACCATCTTTTGTACAATGTATGCAGGCTCTGACCATCTCTTGTACAATGTATGCAGGCTCTGACCATCTCTTGTACTATGTATGCAGTCTCTGACCATCTTTTGTACTATGTATGGAGTCTTTGACCATCTCTTGTACTATGTATGCAGTCTCTGACCATCTCTTGTACTATGTCTGCAGTCTCTGACCATCTCTTGTACTATGTCTGCAGTCTCTGACCATCTCATGTATCATAATTGCAGCCTCTGACCATTTCTTGTATCATGTCTGCAGTCGATGACCATCTTCTGTAGTATAGGACATAAAGGGGGGTTAAAAGGTAACCCTAAGAAACAATCAAGGGAGATCAGCCACGGTATATGAATTAATTAATAGAAGCTTTATTGGTGAAGTTACTTCACTTTTTAACCCCCCTTCATGTCCTAGGCTGCATGCTTTCTGGGAGATATACCGCCCTAAGGGCAAATCGGTGGGTAGGTTTACCTTTATGGTTCACTAACCAATAATGTAGGATTCCTTTTTTTTTATAGTTTGTTCCATCTTCTGTAGTATGTCTGCAGTCTCTAAACATCTTTTGTAGTATGGCTGCAGTCTCTGACCATCTCTTGTATCATGTCTGCAGTCTCTGACCATCTTCTGTAGTATGTCTGCAGTCTCTGACCATCTCTTGTATCATGTCTGCAGTCGATGACCATCTCTTGTACTATGTCTGCAGTCTCTGACCATCTTTTGTACTATGTCTGCAGTCTCTGACCATCTCTTGTAGTATGTCTGCAGTCTCTGACCATCTTTTGTAGTATAGCTGCAGTCTCTGAACATTTCTTGTATCATATCTGCAGCCTCTGACCATCTTCTGTAGTATGTCTGCAGTCTCTGACCATCTCTTATATCATGTCTGCAGTCTATGACCATCTTCTGTAGTATTACTGCAGTCTCTGACCATCTCTTGTATCATGTCTGCAGTCTCTGACCATCTCTTGTGCTATGTCTGCAGCCTATGACCATCTCTTCCATTATGTCTGCAGTCTTTGACTATCTTTTGTATTATGTCTGCAGTCTCTGATCATCTCTTGTACATTGTCTGCAGTCTCTGATCATCTCTTGCATTATGTCTGTAGTCTCTGACCATCTCTTGTACTATGCCTGCAGTCTCTGACCATCTCTTGTATCATGTCTGTAGTCTCTGACCATCTCTTGTATCATGTCTGCAGTCTTTGACCATCTTCTGTAGTATGTCTGCAGTCTCTGACCATCTCTTATACTATCCATGCAGTCTCTGACCATCTCTTGTACTATGTCTGCAGTCTCTGACCATCTCTTGTACTATGTCTGCAGTCTATGACCATCTCTTGCATTTTGTCTGCAGTCTTTGACCATCTTTTGTATTATGTCTGCAGTCTCTGATCATCTCTTGTACCATGTCTGCAGTCTCTGACCATCTCTTACATTATGTCTGCAGTCTCTGACCATCTCTTGTACTATGCCTGCAGTCTCTGACCATCTCTTGTACTATGTTTGCAGTCTCTGACCATCTCTTTTATCATAACTGCAGCCTTTGACCATCTTCTGTAGCATGTTTGCAGTCCCTGACTATTTCTTGTATCATGTTTGCATTCTCTGACCATTTCTTGTATCATGTCTACAGTCTCTGACCATCTTATGTATCATGTCTGCAGTCTCTGACCATCTCTTGTATCATGTCTGCAGTCTCTGACCATCTCTTGTACTATGTCTGCAGTCTCTGACCATCTCTTGTACTATGTCTGCAGTCTCTGACTATCTCGTGTACTATGTCTGCAGTCTCTGACCATCTCTTGTACTATGTCCGCAGTCTCTGACCATTTTTTGTATCATATCTGCAGTCTAACCATCTTATGTAGTATGTTTGCAGTCTCTGACCATTTCTTGTATCATGTCTGCAGTCTATGACCATCTTCTGTAGTATGTCTGCAGTCTCTGACCATCTCTTGTATTATGTCTGCAGTCTTTGACCATCTTCTGTAGTATGTCTGCAGTCTCTGACCATCTCTTATACTAAGTCTGCAGTCTCTGACCATCTCTTGTACTATGAAAAAATGATAATGAATCCGCGCTATGGAGATAGGTGCAGATATAATTCAGAACTGCTGCCTCCACAAATGCAATTATCACCAAAGTGGGAAAAGCTGTAGACGCTCCCGAGGTATTGTGGTATTTAATATTTTTATTGTGGGTGGAATTTTTTTTTCTAAATAAAGAATTCTATATGAACTTTTTGCATTATTGGGTGTTCCCCTAGAAGAATCCTTGTCCAGGCCCCTTTGGGGTCTCTTCTCTACCTTGTCCCCCCCTTCCCTGGTCTTTTTTACAAGTTGTTGTATGATTCAGAGGAACTTGCCTTGGTAGCCTTATCTAACTAATTATTCAATTTGTGCTACCGGCATAAGACCCCTTGTCCCTGGGTGGGGACAGTGTTTTTTTTTTTTAACATTAAAGTTTATTAAAGAATAAAATAGCTTACATACATGAAAAGAATGAAATGAAAAGTACAATAGTGTACATTTGGAATGAAACATGTAGTATAATGAAACTAACAAGTATGTATTAAAACCAAATCTTCCAGTATAGTAAATGGTAGAGGTTACAGCAGGACCCTCATAGCAGTGGCGGCCCGTCCATAGGGGGCGCCTGGGCGCCGCCCCCCCCCCCCCCCTCCAGGCAGAAAAAAAAAAGTAAAAAAAAAAAAATGTTATTACTGCCCCTTTAAAAAAAAAAAAAAGGGAAAAAAAAAGGTCCTTAAGTGCACTGTGTCCGGACGCTGGACACAATGTGATGCCGGACACAGTTCACTTATGGGAAGCGCCATGTCTATGCAATCACAAGATTGCAGTCGTGGCGCTGCATTTGCGGAAGTTTAGCCCGCCTTGTGGCGTTTTCTGTAGCGCCGAGTAGCTTCCGCCCGGCCATGGTACTAGATACTACAGGCGCCGGGCAGAAGCTACTCATTTGCCCTGAGTCAGATGACACTTCCTGATTCTCTCTCTCATTGCGCCCGAGAGAGGAAACAGGAAGAATGCTGGTGCCAGTGTGAGGAGGAGGACACCGCAGGAGACCCAAGGTAAGTACCGCTGTGTGGAGAATAGGGGGGACAGAGGCTACATTTGGGGGGGACAGAGGCTGCATGTGGGGGGGACAGAGGCTGTATTGGGGGGGACAGGCAGCATTTTGGGGGGGATAGAGGCTGCATTAAGGGGGGACAGAGGCTGCATTGGGGGGGCAGAGGCTGCATTTTGGGGGGGACAGAAGCTGCATTTGGGGGGGCAAAGGCTGCATTTTGGGGGGGACAGAGGCTGCATTTTGGGGGGGCAGAGGCTGCATTTTGGGGGGGACAGAAGCTGCATTTGGGGGGTGCAGAGGCTGCATTGGGGGGGACAGAGGCTGCATTTTGGGGGGGCAGAGGCTGCATTTGTGGGAGACAGAGGCTGCATTTTGGGGGGACAGACGCTGCATTTGGGGGGGCAGAGGCTGCATTTTGGGGGGGATAGAGGCTGCATTTTGGGGGGACAGAGGCTGCATTTGGGGGGGCAGAGGCTGCATTTTGGGGGGGATAGAGGCTGCATGGGGGGATAGAGGCTGCATTGGGGGGACAGAGGCTGCATTTGGGGGGCAGAGGCTGCATTTGGGGGGACAGAGGCTGCATTTTGGGGGGGACAGAGGCTGCATTTGGGGGGGGGAATAGAGGCTGCATTTGGGGGGGACAGAGGCTGTATTTGGGGGGGGACAGAGGCTGCTTTGGGGGGGCAGAGGCTGTATTTGGGGGGACAGAGGGCGTATTTGGGGGGGACAGAGGCTGTATTTGGGGGGGGACAGAGGCTGCATTTTGGGGGGGACAGAGGCTGCATTTGGGGGGGACAGAGGCTGCATTTTGGGGGGGCGGAGGCTGTATTTGGGGGGGACAGAGGCTGTATTTGGGGGGGACAGAGGCTGCATTTTGGGGGCAGAGGCTGCATTTTGGGGAGGACAGAGGCTGCATTTTGGGGGGTAGAGGCTGCATTGGGGGGGCAGAGGCTTCATTTGGGGGGGGCAGAGGCTGTATTTGACTGGGGCAGAGGCTGCATTGGGGGGGCAGAGGCTTAATTTGGAGGGGGGGACACAGGCATGCTGCATTTGGGGGGGGGGCAGAGGCTGCATTTGGGGGGGGACAGATTCTGCATTTGGGGGAACAGAAGCTGCATTTAATGGGACATAGGAATGCTGCATTTGAGGGGGGACAGAGGCTGCATTTGGGGGGGACAGAGGCTGCATTTGGGGGGGACAGAGGCTGCATTTGGGGGGACAGAGGCTGCATTTGGGGGGACAGAGGCTGCATTTGGGAGAACAGAGGCTGCATTTAATGGGACACAGGCATGCTGCATTTAATGGGACACCGGCATGCTGCATGGGGGGGCAGAGGCTGCATTTGGGGGGGACAGAGGCTGCATTTGGGGGGGGGACAGAGGCTTCATTTGGAGGGGGACACAGGCATGCTTCATTTTGGGGGGGACAGAGGCTGCATTTGGGGGAGGGCAGAGGCTGCATTTGGGGGGGGACAGAGGCTGCATTTAATGGGACACAGGAATGCTGCATTTGGGAGGGGGCAGAGGCTGCATTTGGGGGGGACAGAGGCTGCATTTGGGGAGGGACAGAGGCTGCATTTGGGGGGGGACAGAGGCTGCATTTGGGGGGGACAGAGGCTGCATTTAGGGGGGGACAGAGGCTGCATTTAGGGGGGGACAGAGGCTGCATTTGGGGAGACAGAGGCTGCATTTTATGTGACAGAGGCTGCATTTGATGTGACACAGGCTGCATGTAAGGAGGGACTCTGCTGGGGGCACCTGATGTAAGGACAGACTGCTGGGGACGCCTGATGGCATCTGGTTGTAGGCAACATGGCTAGTGACACACTCGGGGCTCCCACTGATTCTGCATTATGGTGAGTTGAATGATTTAATTTTATATTACAATGTAATAATAGAAATAATGCGCTTTAATCATCCTGACACCATAACAACCATGGTGCTGGGATGATTGAAGTGCTAACACCAGGTGTTTGGAGTATCTTTATCTGCTGATTGTTAAACTTTCTAGAATACACATATTTCTATTGTTGTGTAGGATCTGGGCCTGCTGTCCCTCTCTCCCTCTCCCTCCATCCCTCGTTCATCTCAGATGCTAACCACATCACCTTAGAGCCACGCCCACTATTTCGCTGAAACCATGCCCATTTTCACCAAGTGGGAGGGGTCAAAAAGGAAGGGCGGGGTCTGCCCCCCCCCCCATCCTAAAACTTCACCAGCCGCCATTGCCTCATAGGAATAACAAGAATAAAAGGGTATTACCATTATTGTGATATGTTTTAAATGGGGGTATGGTCCACGGTTATTACCGTTGAGCATTTCATTTATTATAGATAGTGAAGTGAAGAGTAAAGATCAAGATTAGAAAGATAAATATAAAGAGAAGAAAAAGGTTAAGAGGAAGTGATAAGTGAAGTTGCATTACTAGGATAGTTCTGAAATTCTGATCTATGGTTTGAAGGTTAAACCGTTTGTATATAACAAATGACATGTTGGTATATATAGATAACTGGAAAAATCCAAAGTGATACTTCATAGGTTCTAATTTACTAAAGACACATCAGAGAGCCTGCAGATCAGCACACAATCGTATGTCTCAGGGATCTTATCTAAGACATTAACTTTACATAAGCCTGGGAGTGTTTGAAGACAAACCAAGGAGACCATGTTTTGTGGTAGCATTCAATGATCTCAGAGGACTGGGCCGCTGTGTCTTCCATCTCACAGATGTACGAGACCTTATGCAGCCATTCTTTTAATGAGGGGCTAAGTGCGGATTTCCACTAAAGTGGTAATAAGTGAATTGGCTGCATTTATCAAATGCTTGGAGAGAGAAGCTTTATATTTCCTGTAAGAGAAACTTGTCACATGCAGCAAACAACAGGCAGCATCAAGTTTTAGTTTAGTCTCCGTGATTTGTTGGATAACCTCGCTGACTCTGAACTAAAATGGTAGTATCAAATCACAGTGCCACCAAATGTGTAGCAATGTGCCTTTGGCCTTGTTACATCTCCAGCATAAGTCAGATGTCTGAGGGTACCACTTATGCAATTTATCTGGAGTTGCATACCAATGGGTCAAGATCTTATAAGCTGTTTCCTGCATTTGTGTGCTGACTGAGCCTTTATGGGACAATACACATGCTCTTTCCCATTGTTTATCGGTAAACTGTATTCCCAGTTCCCTTGAGCATCTCTCTCCGAACCTGTCCATGGCATTTGTCTTCAAATTTTGCAACCATGCATAGGAAGTGGAAGTGGTTTTCGCTACCTGTTCCCCATTAAAGCACGTCCGTTCAAATTCTGTGAGTTCTCTTGTAAAGTGGTTCCTGCGGGCAGCATTGTTAACATAACTGCGTACTTGGAAGTATGACCACATGGGCAGGTGGGGCGTTTTGTTCTCCATTTTGAATTAGATAAAGTCTTTCACTGTTTTATTCTTAAAGCAATGCAATGCAAGGAGAGGCATCTTTGTGTCAGCTGATGCTAATAGGTGATTTCCTAAGCCTGGTGGGAAATCTGGATTATCCTGTAACGGAGTAAGAGGGCTCAGGGGTGTGGAGAATTTGGAACGTTTTGCAAGATTGTGGAAAGTGTCCAAAGAGGCATTTATGAGAGGATGTGTTTTTACAGAAAGGGGGTATTTCGTTTTGGGTAACCATGGAGAGAATTGAAGTGGGATTGCGCTCATGTCGTTTTCAATGGTGACCCAATCTTTAAGCTTTGAGTGACAATGCCAATCAACAATACATGCAATATGTGTGGCGTAGTAATATTCTTTGAAATCAGGTATACCCAATCCCCCCAATCCCTTGGGTCTAGTGAGGAGAGAGGCTTTTATACGGGGTGGTCTGTGGGCCCAGATGAATTTTATTTGCAATGCGTGCAGTTTTTTTAAAAAGTTTTGGGGTATTTTTATGGGTGGGGTACGAAGTAGATATAACATTTTTGGCAGGACCGTCATCTTGCATATGGCCGCCCTGCCAAACCATGAAAAATACGAAGTGTGCCAGTCTTGTAGATCTTTCTCGATAGTTTTAAGGAGGGGAGGGAAATTGCGCTCAAAAATCGAGGACGTTCTAGGGGTCAACCAGGTCCCTAGATATTTTATGGCCGATTTTACCCATGTGAATGGGCTATTGCTCTGTGCTGTAATCAGCTTATCATCGGGCAAAGTAATGTTCATCGCTTCAGACTTTGAAAAATTTATTTTAAGGTTGGAGATGTAACCATAGAGGGAGAACTCTTTCATGAGAGAGGGAATGGATTTATGTGGGTCAGTCAAAAAAAAATAAAAGGTCATCCGCGTATGCTGTGACCTTAAATTCCCTTCCAGTCATCTGGAATCCCCTAATAGATCTATTCAAGAGGATGTGCCTGATAAACGGTTTGAGTGAAATAATGAAGAGTAGGGGGGATAGTGGGCAGCCCTGTCTAGTCCCATTTTTTATGCTGACACTATCTGACAGCGTACCATTTATTTTAAGCTTGGCTGAGGGATTTTGGTACAATGCTGAAATTCAGGTCAGCATACGTGTTCCCAGGCCCACATGTTTGCAAGTCTTCAACATATAGTCACATGCTACTCAATCGAAGGCCTTCTCTGCATCGGTTGACAGGAGAAAGCCTTTGATCTTTCGCTGATGTGCCGCATAGATCAGGTCCAAAGATTTCGTAACATTGTCTCTGGCCTCCCTATTTGGGACAAATCCTGCCTGGTCTGGTCCAATTAAGTCATGTAGTAAGGGTCGCAACCTGTTGGCAATGATCTTAGCCATGAGTTTTACATCTAAATTTAAAAGAGAGATCGGCCTATAACTAGCGCAGTGTATTGGGTCCTTACCTGGCTTGAGTAACACTGTGATGTGTGCTGACAGAAAATTGGGCGGTAAAGTTCTCTGTTTAGACAAAGAGTTCAGTGCATCTTTTAGGGGAGAAGTCAATATATCAGTAAATGTTTTATAATAGATGGCGCTAAAGCCGTCTGGGCCCGGGCTCGTGCCAGTTTTCAAATCTTTAATGGGCTTTTGAATTTGTTTTCTAACTGGGAAATGTCTTCTGCTGTAAGGGATGGGAGTTTGGATTCCTTCAGATAATCTTCAATAGCACGATTCTGTTTTTTTTAAATGTCTGTCGGTTTGTGTTGGGGCGGAAGATTATATAGAGCAGTATAATACTCATGGAAGTGGTTGGCAATTTTGTCCGTCGCTCTGTCAATTTTACCCGATTTGTTTTGGATGCCTAAGATAGTGTGTTGGGCTACCTGACCTCTCAATGTCCTTGTCAGAATTTTGCCAGTTTTGTCACCGTGTTCGTAATATATCTTCTTTTTTAAAGAAGAGAAATCTCCTAGACTTGGTTTCTAGAATCTGTTTAAGGGTTTTCCTGTACTCTAATAATAACGCCGCTGATTGTAAGTGATTGTTTATGGAGGGTCTCTAATTCATGAATTTTATTGGTTAATTTGACAATTTCTTTGTCCATTTTTTTTTTCTGCGTGTTCCCATTTGGATCAATTCCCCTCTAATATAACACTTGTGTCCCTCCCATACCATTAAAGGGTCTGCATCAGGGGAAATGTTTTGTGCGAAATATTCAGTCAATGACAATGTTAGTTTGGGTAGCAAAATTGGGTCTGTCAACAGGGAGGAATTCAATCTCCAGGTATTGGATCTAGCTATGGGCTCAGAGAAGTTCAGAACTATGGAGATTGGAGCGTGGTCTGATATAGTCTGCAATCCGATGTTTGCACCGGACAATGTGTGTAGATCCCTCTGTGAGATAAATAAAAAATCTATTCTCGCATGACGATTATGTGGAACCGAGTAAAAGGTATAATCCCTATCATCCAGGTGTAGGAATCGCCATGTGTCAATCAGGGATAATGAGTGTAAAAGATTTTTGATACTTTTAAGGGTTCTATACGTAAGGTATGTTTTCCCGGAGGAGGTGTCTTCCGAGGGGTTAAGAGGGACATTAAAATCCCCTCCTAGGATGAAACGACCTGTATGTGAAAACTTGTTAATTCTGTGATCATTTTTTGGCAAAATGAAAATTGCTCAGTATTTGGGAAATAAACATTGCCCAGAGTTAGGGTGATCTCATGGCATGTCCCTTTCAGGAAGATGAATCTACCCTCTGGATCTACTAATTTATCAGTTAATTCAAACTTTGCATCTTTACTGACCAAGATTGAAACCCCTTTTGACTTGGAAGTATTATTTGTAGCATGATGTGCCTTTGTGAAATAATGATCAGTGAGTCTTGGGATATGGTTCGTCCTAAAATGCGTTTCCTGAAGGAAAACAAAGCTGCGCCTACCTTTTTTTAATTCTCTGAGAAGAGTAGTTCGTTTCTCCGGGATATTCAAAACCCTAACATTGTGCGAGATGACTGTGGGGTTGCGTCCCAGATCAGAGTAGGCCATGGAGGAAGCTCAGAGAGAGATGATGATATGTGCCTGCAATCACAACTTCGAAAAAATCAATTAAATGAATAAAAACTAAGAATTCTATCACTTTATGCAATTAAGTAGGGATAAAATGGAGGCTAGAGATTATAGATTAGAAATAAGAAAAAGAAGTGAGAATGGGGAGAAAAAAAAGGCACTCCTTACGTAAACAAATAACACGTCCCAGAAGGTCAAATTTAGTGTACACGGGTAGGCTCAAAAGTGTCCTACCTTAGACACTATTGCGGGGTCGGGGAAAACGAACGATGAGTGAAACCTTTTAATAGTAGACACCTCACTATGAATACACGTGTGTAACTATGTACGTGTAAGAGTTAAATTTAAATTCACCAGTGGGTAACCTATGCAAGGCCAGACTATGGCCTGATTAATCTTTTTCTATGTGTGGAAAAGTCTAATCTGCACTAACAATATTGAATGAACAATAAACAATATTAAACAAACATCTACAGACACCTTAATAATGCAATGTCGATCAAATATGTAATATTACATTGAGAAACATTAATAGCTATAGCTGTGCCCGTGATTGCCCCTGGGTAAAAAGAGAAGAGACACGAGACCGCCCTCTCTTCCCAGATATCTTTACTCCTGTGCTGTCTATTCAAAAATAAATGTCAAAACAAGAAATAGATGTTGGGACTTGTAATAGACACCTTATAAATTATGCGTTGCTGTACAAACTTCATCGCATTGGGAGGAAAAAACAAAAAACACCGAAAAAAAAAAACATGAAGAAACCAAAAAAAATCTTAATGTAAAATGAAAAGCTGGTATAGATGGTTCAGCTGACAGTCAACCTTTGCCTGAAGACTGGATTGGAGCCTCTAATCAAGCAGGGTATTCAATCAGTCCTGCCCGGGTTCTTTGGAAGCCCATATACTGTAGGTAGTTACCAACTCAATTTAATGCGTATGAAGTTTGAGATTATGAGGGTACCAATCCATATGCAGTTATGCTTTTTAGTGAACAATAACAACAATAATCTGCTGTATCTTCAAGCAGGTCAAAACAAAGATGGGGTTGCTATTTCCGGTCTTCCATCATGTTCCTGGCAGAGTGTGGACGACTGCGTGGCGTGCCCGCCGACTGTGCGTCTTGACGGAATTGTTTCTGCTTTTTAGAATGGTGTTTCTCCGGGGTTGCCAGAGGGGAGTGAGGTGGGCTCCGTTCTTGGGGTGGCAGGGTGAACTCCTGATACCAATCCGGTAGATCAATCAGATCAATTCCATAGACACAGAGTGGAATCGCTAGTCTATCCTAAGCTGTTCCAGAGACACAGGAATGACCAGTCTATCCCCAGCATTCAAGGAACACAGAGTAGGATCGTCAGCCCATCCTCGGTGTTCCATAGACACACAACTAGATCACCAGTCTGCCCCAGCTGTTCCAGATGGGCCAATTGGGTTCTCCGGAGTCATCACATTAGTGTATGAGGGGCCCCTCCACTGTCTGTACCTACATCTGAGTTTGGTAAGAGGGTTGTTTACCCCCATCCTTGTACTGTATAGCAGACATACACACTCCAGTTCATTATTGCCTTACCTACCACCCTTTGGGTGTCATCCATCCCATCCAGACCATTCTCAAAGCTATTGTCTTAACAACCCAAGGCTGCACTTCTTCCTACAATACTACTAATTTGCTATTTTCCCCTCCCGCCCCAAACATATTGTAACTCCATGACTGATTTGAGTTCTTCTTTGAGTTAAACCCCTCCAGTTACCTCTTCTACAATTACTGACTTTAAACAGGTAAATCACTGAGCTCCACCAATTGTGCACCAAAATTCTTTTCTCCCTTGTTCTCCGGGAATCTGTCATATATATACAAAAATAAGAGCGAAAAAATAGGGATATGAGAATGGTAAGTGTGCTGGTCTCCCAACATCCTATAACATATTTATAAAGAGGAAATTGCAGCAAAGTGCATTGAGGGGATGCCCCCTTGGACTTTAAAAGGCAAAAAAGAGAGTAGTAGAGAGTAAATATATATAAAATGCACGGGAGTGCCAACTTTATTGAAATACAAAACTGTTTTTTTGAAAAGTAAACACAATTCAATCTTAAAAAACAATGTGTCAATGAATTTGGTGTAAAGTTTGAAACATACAGTACATATCACCCAAAGCTAGCAATCCCAATTGTGGCCTCAATAGAAATTGGGTTCAGTTTGGGATTGGTAGCTGATATTTACATCCCGATATGTTTTGGAAAATCGCATTAACACGTATCTTTCTTTCTTTAGGGGAGTTTATATAGTTGGATAAATTATTTGTTTGTCTGAAACGGGGGTGCGCGGCCAACCACGCCCCCTTTGGGCGTGGTTGCACCGCCCCCCCGTCAGAAAGACGCTCTAATCACTGCAATCAGCTGTGCTCTACATAGCTGTATTGGCAGTATGGATATATCCATTGGTTCTTGTTCAGGCACTCAGGTACTTAAATGCTCACACCCGGACGGTCAGTGTCAGTTCACTGGCTGTCACCGGGATGTCAGCAGCACACTTCAGTTCTCCAACTTAAGGTAAATACTTTGGCCCTGACAGGCCATGTGCAAACATGGCAACGCCTTCATGTCTGTTACAACCCTTCTACCCCTTATTCAGATATGAGGAAGCTATACTTAAATACTCTTTTGCTGTTTTTGCTCCCACATTGGCATTAAATTGATCACTGTTGGTAGTATCAGGTGTCTTTTGTGAATGCGCTCTGGCGGATTGGCTCATGGACGCATGGACAACTTGTGGCCATATACAGTATGTGGAACTATGCAGCCAGCATGTACTCCCTTTTTTATTAACCCCCAATGAGTCTAGACATGTGAGTACTCTATACCTTCTTACCTTGTGTAATGGCATAATGAGTCACAGACTGTGTTTTGAGGTCTTTCTTATGCTATTATATTAATGTTATCACTATATATTACATATATATGTATTTATGTTTCAGACAAACAAATATTATAAACAAAATAATATAACCGTATTTATCGGCGTATAACACGCACTTTTTTCCCCTTAAAATCAGGGGAAAATCGTGATTTCGTGTTATACGCTGATCTCCGCTGATTGTGAGCGGAGCGGAGCGAGAGCCAGCGATATACACATAGCCGAGTGTACTTGGCTATTTTTGGCTCTACTCACAGTCAGGGGCGGGACTGTGAGAGGAGCCGAAACTTACCGGTGCTCACTCCTCTCAGCTCACAGTCAGCAGAGATCGGCGCCAATTTTAAATAATCAGTGGCTGGGCAATGCCGCAGAGGCACTGGGCAATGCTGCAAAGGCACTGGGGAAGGCTGCAGAGGCACTGGGCAATGCTGCAGAGGCACTGGGCAAGGCTGCAAAGTCTCTGGGCAACACTGCAGATGGACACTGGGCAAGGCTGCAATGATGGACAAGGCTGCAGATGGACACTGATAAGGCTGCATTGATGGGCATTTAAGTAAGTTTTTTCCTTAAACGTCCCTCCTAAAAGTTTTTTCCTTAAAATTCCCTCCTAAACTTGAGGTGCGTGTTCTACGCCGATAAATACGGTAATTTACCCAACTATATAAACTTCCCTGAAGAAGGAAAGATATGTTTTAATGCGATTTTCTGAAACATGTCGGGATGTAAATATCAGCTACCAATCCCAAACTGAACCCAATTTCTATTGAGGCCACAATTGGGATTGCTAGCTTTGGGTGATATGTACTGTATGTTTCAAACTTTACACCAAATTCATTGACACATTGTTTTTTAAGATTGAATTGTATTTACTTAAAAAAAAAAAAAAAAAACAGTATATCAATAAAGTTGGCACTCCCGTGCATTTTATATATAGTTACTCTCTACTACTCTCTTTTTTGCCTTTTAAAGTCCAAGGGAGTGTCTCCTCCATGCACTTTGCTGTAATTTCCTCTTTATATATACAAACATTATATATATATATATATATATATATATATATATATATAGAGAGAGAGAGAGAGAGAGAGAGAGAGAGAGAGAGAGAGAGAGAGAGAGAGAGAGAGAGAGAGAGCGAGCGAGTCAGGTCCATTAATATTGGGACATCAACACAATTCTTATCTTTTTGGCTCTATACACCATCACAATGGATTTGAAATGAAAGATGTTCTTTAACTGAAGACTTTCAGATTTAATTTGAGGGTATTTACATCCAAATCAGGTGAACGGTGTAGGAATTACAACAGTTTGTATATGTGCCTCCCACTTTTTAAGGGACCAAAAGTAATGGGACAATTGGCTGCTCAGCTGTTCCATGGCCAGGTGTGTGTTATTTCCTCATTATCCCATTTACAAGGAGCAGATAAAAGGTCCAGAGTTCATTTCAAGTGTGCTATTTGCATTTGGAATCTGTTGCTGTCAACTCTCAATATGAGATCCAAAGAGCTGTCACTATCAGTGAAGCAAGCCATCATTAGGCTGAAAAAAAAAAACAAACCCATCAGAAAGATAGCAAAAACATTAGGTGTGGCCAAAACAACTGTTTGGAACATCCTTAAAATAAAAGAATGCATCGGGGGGCTCAGCAACACCAAAAGACCCAGAAGATCACGGAAAACAACTGTGGTGGATGACCGAAGAATTCTTTCCCTGGTGAAGAAAACACCCTTCACAACAGTTGACCAGATCAAGAACATTCTCCAGGAGGTAGGTGTATGTGTGTCAAAGTCAATAATCAAGAGAAGATCTCACCAGAGTGAATACAGAGGGTTCACCACTATATGTAAACCATTGGTGAGCCTCAAAAACAGGAAGGCCAGATTAGAGTTTGCCAAACAACATCTAAAAAAGCCTTCACAGTTCTGGAACAACATCCTTTTGGACCAATGAGACTAAGATCAACTTGTACCAGAGTGATGGGAAGAGAAGAGTATGGAGAAGGAAAGGAACTGCTCATGATCCAAAGCATACCACCTCATCAGTGAAGCATGGTGGTGGTAGTGTCATGGCGTGGGCATGTATGGCTGCCAATGGAACTGGTTCTCTTGTATTTATTGATGTGACTGCTAACAAAAGCAGCAGGATGAATTCTGAAGTGTTTCAGGCAATATTATCTGCTCATATTCAGCAAAATGCTTCAGAACTCATTGGACGGCGCTTCACAGTGCAGATGGACAATGACCCGAAGCATACTGCGAAAGCAACCAAAGAGTTTTTTAAGGGAAAGAAGTGGAATGTTATGCAATGGCCAAGTCAATCACCTAACCTGAATCCGATTGAGCATGCATTTCACTTGCTGAAGACAAAACTGAAGGGAACATGCCCCAAGAGCAAGCAGGAACTGAAGACAGTTGCAGTAGAGGCCTGACAGAGCCTCACCAGGGATGAAACCCAGCGTCTGGTGATGTCTATGCGTTCCAGACTTCATGCTGTAATTGACTGCAAAGGATTTGCTACCAAGTATTAAAAAGTGAAAGTTTGATGGATGATTGTTAATCTGTCCCATTACTTTTGGGCCCTTAAAAAGTGGGAGGCACATATACAAACTGTTGTAATTCCTACACCGTTCACCTAATTTGGATGTAAATACCCTCAAATTAAAGCTGAAAGTCTGCAATTAAAGCACATCTTGTTTGTTTCATTTCAAATCCATTGTCGTGGTTTATAGAGCCAAAAAGAATAGAATTGGGACGATGTCCCAATATTTATTGACCTGACTGTATATATATATATATATATATATATATATATATATATATATATATATATATATATATATATATATATATATATATATATATATATATATATATATATATATATATATATATATATATATATATATATCATTTTTAACATTCTGCTATAAAACTTGTCCAATAAAAAAATTAAAAAATAAATGTTTTCTTAAATTTAGACCAATATGTATTCTGCTACATATTTCTGATAAAAAATCCCAATAAGCACAAATTAATTGGTTTGCACGTCCATTATAGCATCTAAAACAATAGTATATATACTGCAATTTTTTTTAAACTTGTAATACTAGTAATGGTGGTGAACAGCAACTTATAGCAGGACTGTGATAGTATGGCGGACAGTCAGACACTAAGTGGGTCATTTACTATAGCGCCGCGTCGCTAATTCACGCAAATCTGCACAAATTAGCGCAAATTAGCGCTAAAACAGAACTCACTATAGCGCTGGTGAGAAAATATTCCCAAAATCAAATTTACTATAGTTCCCTGAAACTAAATAGCACGAGGCCCCACTAACTACAAGTTAACCAGGTGTCGATTTCAGACCAACGAACGCAACAAGAGACTAATGGCTGGCATGATCTGAGGCGGAACCCTATCTCACTCCTTTCTTTATTTTTTTTTTATTTTTTATTTTTTTATTATTATTAATAGTTTTTGTTGTAAAAGCCTGAGACTCATTATACATCTTCCTTGTCAGGAGTCAACAAAATATCAGTACACCAACCCTAAGGAAATAAAAAGAAAAAACCCTTCTGACATTGCAAACTTACACGGAATCAAGGCGGACTTGGGCTACCTTATACCAAAATAGGAAAAATAAGAAAACCACGGGAAATATATGTTTTTCAGGTGTTGATAAAATCCAATCACATAAAAATTTACAACTTTTAGAACATCCTAGCAGAGTGTAATAATAGGCACCTGTGGTATCGTTTTAAGGGTAAATTGTGAAGACTGCTTGATTGGTGTCCGATCACCTGCATAGGTGGAACTTCCACACAAATAGACCTGGGTCGCCCCGGTGGAATGTGGAATGGTATTGTTTTTTTTTTTCCTTCAGACGGTTACTAAAGGAGAGTGGGTGGTAGGGGTAAAAAGGGGAGGGTGGAGAATGAGGGGTAAATCAGTGAAAGGGGCAAGCGCTAACCCGCCCAGAACTAGCGTAAGCCCGAGAATCATTAGAAAATATATGGTCCTTGACAGCAGTAAAGAAAGCCCGGGAAAACCAACAGGGGCAAAAAGTAAAACACCAGAATGCCTCTCCAAAACTGGGACAAGAAGACAGCTGGCCGAGACATATACCTGCACCACTGGCAGCGAGTTAACGGAAGAAGCAACAACGGATCTCCAACAAGAAAAACAGCTCCCTACCAAGGGAGAAATGGCAGAAATGTTTGTGAAGCTCGAAACATCGATAAAAGGAGAAATTGAGATATTGCGTGAGAATATGGAGCACGCTTTAAAAAGAGTTGAAGATGCAGAAATAACGACTGACAGGCAAGGGGCCGAGATAAAAGAACTCAAGCATCAGCTTGAGGAGATGCAGAAAGACCAGAGAAACATAATGTACAGATTGGAAGACCAAGAGAACCGAAATCAAAGGAAGAACTTTCGGATTAGAGGTCTTCCAGAGTTACCGGGTGAAAAAGAGAACCTACAAGAAAAAATGGATGCTATCTTCGGTGGCCTAATAAATCCGCAAGGTTGCTCTGCAACACTGAGATTTCTGGAAGAAACGCTGAAATTCTGCCAACGCTTAGATGTTCCACTTGTGGAAATCCCTGGCTGGTGGGAAAGAATAGAAAATCAAGAGTCCACAGAGGAACTACTAGCCTGGAAACCAGTCTTTTAAAAAAAGTGATTAGTCATGTAGAAAAATCAGACTCAAAAGAAACTAGCATCTGTTCAAATATATACTGGATGGGGGAACGGGGGGGGGGAGGTGGGAGTGGGGGGATGGATGGTGGGGGGCGGGGGATGGGTGGGGGACCGATGGGCACGGAAATCTTCCAATCCCAGGGGGGGGCAACGGTTTCCAAATATGCCCATTCAAGCTCAACCTCCAGGGGGACAACCAAGAGGTCGGGAGGTGTTAGGGGGGCCACAGTTATTGGGGCTAGTAGGAGACCCGTTACCTCCAATCAAGGGGGGTATCAGAGAAGATTCTGGAACAGAATTACTTTCAGGCACTCTGGTGTGCTCCGGCGCGTGTAGATGCGCGCATGTGCGCACTGTTTTGCGGCGCGTGCGGGTGTGCGCGGGTGCGCTCCTGTGCGTGTTGGCGCACGGCATTTGACACCAATCGCACTATTTAGTGTGCTGGGGCCCTTTGCTTGGTGCTGTCCGACCTGCAGCTCCCAGTCCTGTGTTTCCTGTTACCTGTCTAAAGTGATCTCCTTGTTACCCGGCTTGTCTTTGGATTCCTCTCTGCTATCTGCCTGCATCTGACCCCGGCTTGCCTTTGACCTTGAATCTGCCTGCTCCCTTGTGCCACGCTGACCGCCTGCTGCCGACCCTGCCTGTGACCTGGGCTTTGAACCTGCCTGCTCCTCTGTACTGTGCCGACCGCCTGTTGCCAACTTTTGCCTGTGACCGGACCTGCCTACTCTGCTCCTGCTCTACACCAGCTGACTGTGCTCCAGCCCACCAAGCACCTCCAGTCCACTTGCACAAGGATCCTGGGCCTTAACTCCACAAGTCACCCGCCAGGCTCTCATACCATTCTGTGCTCCCGTGCCTTCTGTTTACACTACCAGGGGCCGGGAACCAGATACGTAAGGGAGGCCTTCCCCTGCTGTATTCATCAGTCAGGTACATGATAGTCTGACAGGGGGAAGTGGGGGGTTTGGTGGGAGGGTAAGGTGGGGGTGGGAAAGGGAGGTGGGTGGGTGTGGCAGGGAAGGGTGGGGGGCTAGAGGTATGCATTCACCCCCTCATCTCCCACTCCTTAGATCCATAAAAAAATGTAAATCTCCCCCTTTGGTGCGTAAAAAGGGATGTCTAGGGTAAATATAATTTCATACAATATAAGAGGTCTAAACTCCCCCATTAAATGTGCAAACATAATGGGTGAATTGAAATTCCTGAAAGCAGATGTTGCTTTCCTACAGGAGACGCACCTCTTCTTGGGTAAGAGCCAGAGTATTTTTTCCAGGGATTTCCCGACTTGGTTCTACAGAGATTCCCCGACTAGGGGTGCAAAAGGTGTGGCGATTGGGTTTGCCAAGCATGTATCGTTTAAGGTAGAGGAGAGAATGACTGACCCTGAGGGGCGTTTTTTTGTTTCTTAGAGGTAAAGTAAATGGGTTAGAGTGCTCATTCGCAAATGTATATGGCCCGAATAAAAATTCTAGCAGATACTTTCTGGGTACCCTCGCAAAGTTCGAGGAATTTAGGAAAGGGCGCACCATAATAGCAGGTGATTTCAACCTGTGTATGGAACCAGGCAAAGATAGTACGTCACATGCATGGGGGACAGGCGGGGCATGGTTGAATAAAATAAAAAAGAAGTTGCGCCAACGCCAACTTGTGGATGTGTGGAGGACGCAACACTACGACCTAAGAGACTACACATTCTACTCCCCCGTGCATGCAATGTATTCTAGATTGGACTTCTTCCTTGTGGACCATTGCCTCCTCGAGGAGGTCGTGAGTTCAGATATCGGTACAATGACTTTCTCTGACCATGCGCCTATTAGTCTACAGCTGAAAATAGATAAGCGCAAAAATTGGTGTAATAATTGGAGATTAGATGAGGATCTCCTCAACGACAGTGTCATTGACAAGTGAATCAAAGATGAGCTGGAGCTCTATTTTAAAGTGAATGTGCCGGATGAGATATCAGAGGCTACAGTCTGGGAGGCTCACAAAGCATACATTAGAGGTATCTTTGTGATGGTAGGCTCTGAGGTAAAGAGAAGAAAGGAGAAAGACAAACTTGTCCTGGCAAAAGAAATCCATGACCTCGAACAATTACACAAGAAAACAGGGGACAAGAAGGTATTGGTGAGTCTACTAAGAAGGAGAAAGGCTATGCGGATTTTAATCAAACAAAAAAACGAAAACTTTATAACCTTGTAAAAAAAGAAAGATATATAGGGGGTAATAGACCAGGCATATTTTTGGCAAAGGCTCTGAGAAAAAAGAAAAACACCAACAACATTGAATAATAATAAAAATAAAAATAAAAACAAGGACAGGAGATATTAGATATAAAGACAAAGATATTGCGACAATTTTTCAAGAATATTATGGGGAGTTGTATGCTGTCAATAAAAATGACACCCAAGAGGGGAGGGAACAAAAACGAGAGAAGATCAAAAGCTACTTAAAAGATAGTGGGTTGGTTAAAATTATGGAAATCGACCAAAGTAACTTAGAGGCCCCCATAACAGAAGAATAAATAAGAAGGGCTCTCCAGGATATGCCAGTTGGCAAAAGTCCTGGCCCTGGTGGGCTGACAGTCCTATATTATAAAAAATACCAGGATTACCTAATCCCCAAAATGTGCTCTTATATGAACGAAATCGGGGGAAAAAGGGGAATTGAGGGGAGAAGCTTTGGAAGCCAACATAGCCATAATCCTTAAAGAGGACAAAGACAGTACATTATGGTCCAGTTACAGACCCATCTCGCTTTTAAATGTTGATACTAAATTATTTGCCAAAGTGCTTGCGGAAAGACTGAAACAAATAATAAATAAGATCATACATCCAGACCAAGTGGGGTTTATCCCGGGAAGAGAGGGATGGGATAATAGTATTAAAACTCTCCTAGTGGTACAGAAAATTAAAGAGAGTGGAGCCCCACGTCTACTTCTGTCAGTCGATGCTGAAAAAGCATTCGACAGAGTAGACTGGGGCTTCATGATGTTCACATTGGAGGAGATCAGACTCCAGGATAGAACCCTTAGGTGGATTAAAGCACTATACTCCTGACCTACGGCGAGAGTGAGGGTAAATGGTTCTCTCTCAGAGCCGTTCGAAATGTTTAATGGCACGAGGTAGGGGTGCCCACTTTCCCTGTTGCTATTTGTGTAGACTCTGGAACCCCTGCTCTCCAGGATTAGGTCAAATCCGGATATCTGCGGGGTTAAAATCGGTAAAGATGAGTATAAACTGGCTGCATTTGCGGACGATATCCTGTTCTTTGTCACGCGTCCATACCCTTTAAAAGTCTATGGGAGAAATCATATGCATGGTATTCAGGGGCGGATCCAGAGTCTAGTCTCGGGAGGGGCACTGCCAGAAAATATATTTTTTTGGGGTACATCTATCGGGGAAATGGCTGGTGTTGGCGCTTCAATCATCACGGCACCATGGTTGTTATGGTGTCAGGATGAATGAAGCGCATTATTACTATTATTACATTGTTATAAAAAATTAAATAGTTTAACTCACCATAATACAGAATCAGTGGAAGCCCCGAGTGTGTCACTTGCCACGTCACCTGTCACTAGATGCAGATTGTCACTTGCCACGTTGCCTGCCACATGTTGCGGATTGTCACTTGCCACGTCGCTTGTCACCAGATGCAGATTTTCACTTGCCACGTCGCCTGCCACATGTTGCGGATTGTCACTTGCCACGTCGCTTGTCACCAGATGCAGATTGTCATTTGCCACGTCGCCTGCCACATGTTGTGGATTGTCACTTGCCACGTTGCCTGTCACCAGATGCAGATTGTCACTTGCCACGTCGCCTGCCACATGTTGCGGATTGTCACTTGCCACGTCGCTTGTCATCAGATGCAGATTGTCACTTGCCACGTCGCCTGCCACATGTTGTGGATTGTCACTTGCCAGGTCGCCTGTCACCAGATGAAGATTGTCAATTGCCACCTGCTAAGGTGGTCTCTTGTGTCCCAGAGACAGGCAGCAGAGAGATGATGTAATCTCTCTGCTGCCGCAGCTGCCTGCATGATGAGGGGGGAACTGCAGGGATGCAGGGTGGGCGCCGGGCGGTGAGAGATGATGTCATCTCTCTGCTCCCCCGCCCGCCGGCTCCCTGATTGACCAGCAGCCAACAAACACATCGAGCAGCGCCAGCACATTTCACCAACTGAGCTGCTGGGCCAGCCCGCTTTCTCTCTCCTGCGGAGCCGCCCGGCGGCTCTCTCACTTACGGAGCCGCTCGCTGGCTCTGTCACCTATGGAGCCGCCCGGCAGCTCTCTCACTTATGGAGCCGCTCGCCGGCTCTGTCACCTATGGAGCCGCTCAGCGGCTCTCTCACTTACGGAGCCGCTCGCCGGCTCTGTCACCTATGGAGCTGCCGCCTCTCTGACTCACCCGCATTTCTCGAGGGGGCAATTGCCCCGTTGCCCCCCCTGGATCCGCCCCTGATGGTATTGTCATAAAAAGTGTTTGGGGACCTGGGTCCTGCCCCAGGGGACATGGATCAATGCAAAAAAAAGTTTTAAAAACAGCCGTTTTTTCAGGAGCAGTGATTTTAATAATGCTTAAAGTGAAACAATAAAAGTGTAATATCCCTTTAAATTTCATACCTGGGGGGTGTCTATAGTATGCCTGTAAAGGGGCGCATGTTTCCCGTGTTTAGAACAGTCTGACAGCAAAATGACATTTCAAAGGAAAAAAAGTAATTTAAACTACTCTCGGCTATTAATGCATTGCCGGTCCGACAATACACATAGAAGTTCATTGATAAAAACAGCATGGGAATTCCCCACAGGGGAACCCCGAACCAAAATTAAAAAAGAAAAATGACGTGGAGGGTCCCCCTAAATTCCATACCAGGCCATTTAGATCTGGTATGGATATTAAGGGGAACCCCAGCCAAAATTTAAAAAAAAATGACGTGGGGGGTCCCCCTAAATTCCATACCAGGCCCTTCAGGTCTGGTATGGATATTAAGGGGAACACCGGCCAAAATTTAAAAAAAAAATGACGTGGGGTGTCCCCCTAAATTCCATACCAGGCCCTTCAGGTCTGGTATGGATATTAAGGGAAACCCCACGCCAAAATAAAAAAAAAATGGCGTGGGGTCCCCCACGATGAGAGAACGCCCCCCTCCTGAACCGTACCAGGCCACATGCCCTCAACATTGGGAGGGTGCTTTGGGGTAGCCCCCCAAAACACCTTGTCCCCATGTCGATGAGGACAAGGGCCTCATCCCCACAACCCTAGGCGGTGGTTGTGGGGGTCTGCGGGCGGGGGGATTATCGGAATCTGGAAGCCCCCTTTAACAAGGGGACCCTCAGATCTCGGCCATCCCCCCTGTGTGAAATGGTAAGGGGGTACAATAGTACCCCTACCATTTCACTAAAAAACTGACAAAAATGTTAAAAATGACAAGAGACAGTTTTTGACAATTCCTTTATTTAAATGCTTCTTCTTTCTTCTTTCTTCTATCTTCCTTCATCTTCTTCTTCTTCTGGTTCTTCTGGCTCTTCTGGTTCTTCCTCCGGTGTTCTCATCCAGCATCTCCTCCACAGCGTCTTCTTCCCTTCTTCTCCTCGGGCCGCTCCGCATCCATGGCATGGAGGGAGGCTCCCGCTCTTCTTTTCATCTTCTTCTCTTCATCTTCTTTTCGGGCCGCTCCGCATCCATGCTGGCATGGAGGGAGGCTCCCGCTGTGTGACGCTTCTCCTCTTCTGATGGTTCTTAAATAATGAGGGGGCGGGGCCACCCGGTGACCCCACCCCTCTGATGCATGGGGACATGACACAGGGAAGTCCCGTCAAGTCACTGTGCGTCAGAGGGGGCGGGGTCACTGGGTGGCCCCGCCCCCCGTTATTTAAGAACTGTCAGAAGAGGACAAGCGTCACACAGTGGGAGCCTCCCTCTATGCCAGCATGGATGCGGAGCGGCCCGAAAAGAAGACGAAGACAAGAAGATGAAGAGAAGAAGATAAAGAGAAGAAGATGAAGAGAAGAAGATGAAGAGAAGAGCGGGAGCCTCCCTCCATGCCATGGAATGCGGAGCATCCCGAGGAGAAGAAGGGAAGAAGATGCTGCAGAGGAGATGCTGGATGAGAACACTGGAGGAAGAACCAGAAGAATCAGAAGAACCAGAAGAAGAAGAAGATGAAGGAAGATAGAAGATAGAAGAAAGAAGAAGCATTTAAATAAAAAAAATGACAAAAACTGTCTCTTGTCATTTTTAACATTTTTGACAGTTTTTTAGTGAAATGGTAGGGGTACTTTTGTACCCCCTTACTATTTCACACAGGGGGGAGGGCCGGGATCTGAGGGTCCCCTTGCTAAAGGGGCTTCCAGATTCCGATAGGCCCCCCGCCCGCAGACCCCTACAACCACCGGCCAGGGTTGTGGGGATGAGGCCCTTGTCCTCATCAACATGGGGACAAGGTGTTTTGGGGGGCTACCCCAAAGCACCCTCCCAATGTTGAGGGCATGTGGCCTGGTACGGTTCAGAAGGGGGGGTGCTCTCTCATCCCCCCTCTTTTCCTGCGGCCTGCCAGGTTGCATGCTCGGATAAGGGTCTGGGATGGCTTTTTGGGGGGACCCCAGGCCGTTTTTTTTATTTTGGCGTGGGGTTCCCCTTAATATCCATACCAGACCTGAAGGGCCTGGTATGGAATTTAGGGGGACCCCCATGTAATTTTTTTTTACATTTTGGTCGGGGTTCCCCTTAATATCCATACCAGACCTGAAGGGCCTGGTATGGAATTTAGGGGGACCTCCACATCATTTTTTTTTAAATTTTGGTTCGGGGTTCCCCTGTGGGGAATTCCTATGCTGTTGGCCTGGTATGGAATTTAGGGGGACCCCCACGTCATTTTTTTTTAAATTTTGGCCGGGGTTCCCCTTAATATCCATACCAGACCTGAAGGGCCTGGTATGGTATTTAGGGGGACCCCCCACGTCATTTTTTTTTTTTAAATTTGGTTCGGGGTTCCCCTGTGGGGAATTCCTATGCCGTTTTTATCAATGAACTTCTATGTGTATTGTCGGACCGGCAATGCATTAATAGCCGCGAATAGTTTTAAATGACCTTTTTCCTTTGAAATGTCATTTTGCTGTCAGACTGTTCTAAACACGGGAAACATGCACCCCTTTACAGGCATACTATAAACACCCCCCAGGTACAAAATTTAAAGGGATATTTCAATTGTTTCACTTTAAGCATTATTAAAATCACTGCTCCCGAAAAAACGGCCGTTTTAAAAAATTTTTTTTGCATTGATACATGTCCCCTGGGGCAGGACCCAGGTCCCCAAACACTTTTTATGACAATAACTTGCATATAAGCCTTTAAAGTTAGCACTTTTGATTATTCATGTGTGTGTCCCATAGACTTTAACGGTGTTCGCGTGTTCGAATGAATTTTTTGCCTGTTCGCATGTTCTGGTGCGAACCGAACAGGGGGGTGTTCGGCTCATCCCTACTCAGAAGTATACACACTATGTTTCTAAGATTCATTTGGAGAGGAAAAAAACCCAGCTTAAAATTCACACAATTGATCAAAGATAAGGGTAAGGGGGGATGGGGAGCACCAGACATTCGTAAGTATTACGAGGCTATAGCCTTGGCATGGGTAATAGATTGGGTTAAAAATAATGTAGAAAAACACTGGGTAAAAATGGAAAATAAAATTAGTGAAATCAAATTGAATAAAATTGTTTGGATCCCACCTCACTTAAGAAAATGCAGTGCTGAAACACAAGACATTACAAGACACGCACTCAAAATCTGGGACACATTGCACAAAAGGGAGCACTGGGGTTTAATTCACCCCTAATTCCACTTAAGGACTCAGAATACTTTGCACCGGGGAAGGAGGAGTGGTTTGGAAGGTGGATTTTGGAGGAAAATGCTCAATTAAAAGACGTAATGTGTCAGGATAAAATATGTACATTTCAGGAACTTAAAGTCAGGGAAAATCTGTTAGTCATTGACCCTTGGTGGTATAACCAACAGAGACACTTCATCGACTCTCTCCCACAGCCAATTAGATTGGCAGACAACCTACTCCCATTGGAGAAAATTTGTATGGAAAACAACAAGAGGGGGGTGTTCTCTAAGACATATAAAGTACTAATAGAGTTGGGGAACACGGACGTCCCAGCATACATTAGGAGGTGGGATGAGGAACTGGAAAGTAAGCTTACAGACCCAGAAGCGTGGCAGATACTGAGGAGAGCGAACGCCACTTTGGTTAACTGCAAAATATTGGAGCTGAACTATAAGTGTTTGGCGAGAATGTATATGACTCCCGATTGTGTGCATAAATGCCAGAAGGAAACTTCGCAACTTTGCTGGAGGGGTTGTAAAGAAATAGGGTCAATGGCCCATATTTTATGGTCTTGCCCGGAAATTAAAAAATTCTGGGGGGAGGTAAAGGGAATTATTAAAGAAATCACCAGTATAGACATCTCTGACGACCCTTGGGAATGTTTATTTCATAAGAGCTAAATGCCCATAAAAACCTACCTGAAAACGCTACTACCACAGCTTACCGATGCGGCCAAAAGTCTTATACCCAGGTATTGGCAAAAGAAAGGAAGGCCCATGATGAGTGAATGGTTCAATAAAATCAACAAAATCCAAAGCCTAGAATATCTTAGGTTTAGTGAAGGGACGAAAATGGCGGTCTTTGAGACGAAGTGGAGGGCATGGGTGGAGTTTAAGGACTCACTAAGAGCCGCTGAGGTATGGGTTATCTAGCTCAGGGATTTGGACATCGACTGACAGTGAAAAATAGGTTAGGGGGTGATGAGTGGATACCAGGGAAGACAAGAGGAGAAGGGAGTGGGAGTGAGAGAGGGGGGTGAAATATGTGAAGGGTGGTTTGGGGGTTGGGAGGTGGCTGGAGGGGGGAGGAGGGGAGTGTTCCAGGTTGGGCTAAAAGAGGGTATTATAGTGTAATAAATGTATCCCAGTGACGCCACTATGATATGATAAAATAAAGGGACGAGTTCGAATTTTAAATGAATGAAATATGACTCCTGGAAAAACACCTCGCTGATGTGGCAAAAAAAGAAAAAAAAGAAAAAAAAATCCCAAACATTCTGCTTCATGTAGAGATGTCTTATCTCCCAGGTCCTAAAACTATGTCTAAATGTAGTATTTATGTATAGGAGGGTTCCACCATCATTGTAAATCTTGCCAGATAAACTATCTAGCCAAAAGTATTGGGACGCCTGCCTTTTGATTTGGCCCACCCTTTGCAGCTATAACAGCTTCTGGGAGGCTGGGAAGGCTGTCCACAAGGTTTAGGAGTGTGTCTATGGGAATGTTTGACCATTCTTCCAGAAGTGCATTTGTGAGGCCAGGCACTGATGTTGGATGAGAAGGCCTGGCTCGCAGTCTCTACTCTTATTCAGCCAAAAGGTGTTCTATCGGGTTGAGGTCAGGACTCTGTGCAGGCCAGTCAAGTTCCTCCACCCCAAACTCACTGATCCATGTCTTTATGGACCTTGCTTTGTGCACTGGTGTGCAGTCATGTTGGAACAGGAAGGAGCTTTCCCCAAACTGTTCCCACAAAGTTGGGAGAATGAAATTGTCCAAATAAGGGGCCAAGCCCAATGCTTGAAAAACAACCCCACACCATAATCCCCCCTCCACCAAATGATTTGGTCCAGTGCACAAAGCAAGGTCCATAAAGACATGGATGAGTGAGTTTGGGGTGGAGGAACTTGACTGGCCTGGACAGAGTCCTGACCTCAACACAACAGAACACCTTGGGGATGAATTAGAGTAGAGACTGTAAGCCAGGCCTTCTCGTCCAACATTAGTGCCTGACCTCACAAATTCACTTGGAAGAATGGTCAAACATTCATATAGACACACTCCTAAAACTTGTGGACAACCTTCCCAGAAGAGTTGAAGCTGTTGCAGCTGCAAAGGGTGGGCCAACTCAATATTGAACCCTACAAACTAAGACTGGGATGCCATTACAGTTCATGTGCATTTAAAGGCAGGCATTCCAATACTTAGGCCAATATATTGTGTATTGCTTGTGACACTGAGCATGGCTATGGACTTAGGGCTGGTTCACACTACAGAGATGCAGAGAACATGTGTGGGGCTGCCTGGTGGGTAAGTGGGTAGCAATTCTGTCTAACAGCACTGGGGTTGCTGGTTCAATTCCCCAACATGCTTGTGTTGAAGTTTATATGTTCTCCCTGTGTGGGTTTCTCACCACAATCCAAAGACATGCTGGCATTGTATTTGTCTTCTGTTGAAATAGGTTCTAATGTAAGAAAGTTAATTTCGGACTTTATATTGGAAGCTCATTGCAGCTCATTTACGAAAGGCAAATCCACTTTGTACTACAAGTGCAAACTACAAGTGCAAAGTGCACTTGAAAGTGCACTTGGAAGTGCAATCACTGTAGATCTGAGGGGAAGCTCTGCTGATTTTATCGTCCAATTAATGTGCAAGCTAAAATGCTGTTTTTTATTTTCCTTGCATACCCCCCTCGGATCTACAGTGACTGCACTTCCAAATCCACTTTCAGTGCCTTTTCAAGTGCACTTTGCACTTGTAGTTTGCACTTGTAGTGCAAAGTGGATTTGCCTTTCGTAAATAACCCCCAATGTTTGTTAGCACTAATCATGCCCAGGGACTTGGACATTTAAAATTATAGGGTTTACACTGCACAGGTACATATGCTTAGAAAACTGTTGCTTTGTGGATGTAAATAGACTTCGATCTTTGGCCTGTAGTTGGACATTTCATGCACATAGCCAAGGGCTAACAGTATTATAGTATTATGTGTTCCTGCTCATCAGGTGCAATCACTTTAGACATACATGAAGAGACAGATTGAAAGATACTGGTGGGCGTGTACTTCTATTGGGTGTGTCAGTGTGCTAACAATACAACCTATCTTATATAAAGTGCTACCTTGGGGGGGGGGTTGTTTGGCCTGAGAAGGTAAGGTTTTTTGCCTGTGAATTGTGGGGGAGAAGGAGGACCTAAGAACAGGCCAGAATCTTCCTTACGGTGTGCGGCTCGGCAGGGCAGGCATCAGAAATTTTGGGGCCCCTTACACAGCTTTAGGCCTGGGCCCCCCGGTGCCTGACTACTAACATTCCCCATGGCCCGTCCACTGGCCGTCCCACCAAATCCACTCACTGGCCATCCCACTGAGTCCTTCTGTGTGGTGTGATACATGATTAAATCAATATAACAACTCTTGACGGACTAAAGCACAATACCTTTATCCCCATCCACGGCCAGCATCTTGGAGAAAGATGGGTGATGCTGGGCGTGGATGGAGATACATTGTGGAGAGAGGGATGGGTGATGCTGGGTGGGGATAAAGATGGGGAGTTGCATTGTGAAAATGCATGAGGATTCTGGGTGGGGATGAGAGTTACATAGTGAAGAGGCTCTCCACAATGAAACTCATCTCCACCCAGAGTCATCCTCATCCATTTTCACAATGCAACTCCATCATGCCAGCTTGGCAGCCTCAGGTGTCCCATCCAAGGAGAAGGATATTATATATATATATATATATATATATATATATATATATATATATATATATATATATATATATATATATATATATATATATATATATATATATATATATATATATATATATATATGTGTGTGTATATATATATATATATATATATATAGCAAAGGGTTAGGCTATTCCTGATGGCTCAGTCCCCAGGAGCGGTAATGGATAATACCCCAGGAGCAGTAACGGATGATGGCCAACAGGCCCTCTTACCAGACCCAGCGAAACTGCAGCAGAGATCCCTCTGGCTGGACGTTTGCTCACTCAGGGTTTCCTAGGCCGACTCTGGTCAGTAGTGTAGCATGTCTGTATCATGGCAGTGGCTCAGTCTTTCTCCCTCTCTAGTGGTGCTTAGCAGCGTGGCTCCCTCTCTGATGGCATGGGTACAGCATGGCTCCCTCTCTGATGGCAATGGTACAGCGTGGCTTCCATCTCTGATGACACGGGCACAGCGTGGCTCCCTCTCTGATGGCACGGCACAGCGTGGCTCCCTCTCTGATGGCACGGGCACAGCGTGGCTCCCTCTCTGATGACACGGGCACAGCGTGGCTCCCTCTCTGATGACACGGGCACAGCGTGGCTCCCTCTCTGATAGCACGGGCACAGCGTGGCTCCCTCTCTGATGACACGGGCACAGCGTGGCTCCCTCTCTGATGACACGGGCACAGCGTGGCTCCCTCTCTGATGGCACGGGCACAGCGTGGCTCCCTCTCTGATGGCATGGGCACAGTGTGGCTCCCTCTCTGATGGCACGGGCACAGTGTGGCTCCCTCTCTGATGGCACGGGCACAGTGTGGCTCCCTCTCTGATGGCACGGGCACAGCATGGCTCCCTCTCTGATGGCACGAGCACAGCGTGGCTTCCTTTCTGATGGCACGGGCACAGCGTGGCTTCCTTTCTGATGGCACGGGCACAGCGTGGCTCCCTCTCTAATGGCACGGGCACAGCGTGGCTCCCTCTCTGATGGCACGGGCACAGCGTGGCTCCCTTTCTGATGGCACGGGCACAGCGTGGCTCCCTCTCTGATGGCACGGGCACAGCGTGGCTCCCTCTCTGATGGCACGGGCACAGCATGGCTCCCTCTCTGATGGCACGAGCACAGCTTGGCTTCCTTTCTGATGGCACGGGCACAGCGTGGCTCCTTCTCTGATGGCAATGATATAGCGTGGCTCCCTCTCTGGCTTTCCCCAGCACAGTCCTCTCTTTTTCCTGTGTCCTGTAGCAATCACTCCCTCAGCTTCTTCCTGGGTTCCAGACTCTCTTTCTCTCCCCCAGCAGAGTGCATGCTGGGGGCTGAAGTCTGTTGCCTGTGTACAACAATGGGGCAATCAATCTTCTGGGACTTCATGTCCTATGATGCTCCCCTAGACCCTAGTCTCTTCTGATTGGCTCTGCTGTGGCCAATGGGGAGAGAAACAGACCGCTCCACTGCTGACAGGAGAAAGGAGGGGGCGATCGGGGGAGATACACTGACATCCCGCAGCTCGCCTCTCTCTCTTGTCACAGCACTGCTTGTATTCACTGGGCAGACTGAGCTAAGGAAAAGAGCCTGCTTTACTGGTGGAAGGGGGAAGGGGGTTGCTGCTAGTGAAAGGCGGCAGTGGCTCTGACTACTAAGCTCCCTTCACCTTCCCTATAGCAAGGCTTCTCTCTCCTCCTCTATAGTGGACGCCGCACGGGCCCGGCCAGCACATGACAGTTTCATTTCATGTGTTGCTGAAGGAGGCGGACCCGGCCAACTGGGCCCCTTGGGACACTGGGGCCCCTTACAGGAGTACTGCCTGTACCCCCCTGATGGCAGCCCTGTCTATGTGACTGCACTACAGAACAGCATAACAGAAAAGATATTGTCTTGTGTTCCATATTATTTTACCCTGTGGCACAGCAGAAATGCACAACATGGGAGTTGGTGTTTTTTTCTGTGTTCATATTGATCTTATAACTGTATTTGGTGGTTCATCAGAAATGCGCAACATAGAAGTTTGGGTCTTTCTGTCTTATATTTATGGCCTTGTTTTGCTGTACATCAGTAAAACACCACCGTAAAGAGGGTTCCCGTCCTTTCTGTTTTAATATCAGTTATGACCTAGCTAGCTGCATTTCAGAAACATGCAGCATTTAGGGTTTGCGTGCGTCTTAATGTTTTTACATATTGGTCGCACATCAGAAAAGCAGACTGTGAGGACTGTTTATCTACATTGAAGTTCAGATTTGGGTCTCTCCCATACTTGATATGTTGGTTTAGCTAGCCATACTCGGATACACAACATTATTGTCTATGCTCGTGTCCTTTCTGTCTAAATCTAGTGCGCTGTGCCCACAATCTATGATTTTTTTAATTTGTGATAATAATAATGCATGTATCACCTTTTGTATTTCAGCCCTCTTTTCCGTGGAGGGGCCAGGAGTTCTGGCTGCAGACGTCACATGTCAGAAAGCCTCAGCCCCTTACATTCAGGGATGCCAGAACCATTTCCTAGGGTTGAAGCTCAGTAGGGTTATAGGACACTGGAGGAAGGCGATAAAGAATCACCCTGTTTATTAAGAACTTGGGAAGTTCTGTTCAGAGGAGTATTATGGCCTGAAGATGAAGTATAAAGATGTATACCCGACCGAATAAGTTACGGCTCGGTGCATGGCCTTCATTTCGCCTTTCTAGCAGAACTAGATGTAGCAGTATGAGTGTTCTACTCCTGCTATGGACTTTATTCTCCTATAGTAGGCACTCAGGCGTAAGTAAAGCCACAGATTGAGCATGCCCTAAACCCAGGGATCAAGCTTCTGTTAATCTATTACCCTTAAGTAGGCTTCCCTTTAGTCTTTGCTGACATAAAGATAAAAGTGAACAAAAGGGGTTGTCTGTTAGGGGCCCACCTTTTTTTGCAGTTTTAATTCCCTGAACACGGTAGTGTTAAGACAGGCCCTCTTAGTGATCAATGTAGTGCCCTTGTCTTACAACACAGGTCTCTGATTAATCTAATCTTTAGGGGTTCTAAGTAGCACCTACAGGCACAATAGGCCATGGTTGTTAGATGTGTAAGATAGGCAACATTGCTAACCTACAAGTTCAACATGTTTTCTGATTCCATCTTTAAGAGCCCACTCCACTTAGATTCTGCATCCGAAGCGGAGAAGGCAGGGACATCGGTGGAGTAGACCTGCAGATCAGATGCATGATCCAGCTAAGATACCTTCATCAAGCATATGAAGTGGAGGTAAAACTCCCTGCAGAACAGAGGTTGGCCAAGAGGGTCTTGCAGTGGTCCCACCCTAAGGTAGGCCTGAGGTACTTGATTATCCTCTCAGGTGTGCCGTCCTGGAAGATGACTACAGAAAATTGACAGTTACTTACCGGTAACTGTTTTTCTAGGATATCTTCCAGGATGGCAGGCCTACTTCCCGCCCGTTGGAGGAGGGAAAATTGTAGAACACTAGAAGGTGAGTGCCTATGAGGAATGATTTCCCTTGCGAACCAGGTTCAGGAGTTACTTCTCTACAAACTGAGGATCAAGGGGAAGGGTGGGAACTTAAAACAGCTGTCAATTGATTGTGTTTCCTGTAGGGAGGAGTCTCTCATCTCTCAGGTGTGCCGTCCTGGAAGATATCCCAGAAAAACAGGGTAAGTAACTGTCAATTTTTTTGCTAGAAAATTACTTAGAACCCCCCCAACATTATATATATATTTTTTAGTAGAGACCCTAGAGAATAAAATGGGGGTTGTTACAATATTTTATGTCACACTGTATTTGTGCAGTGGTCTTTCAAATGCAATTTTTTTTTGAAAAAATTACTTTAATGAGTTAAAAAAAAAAAGTTAGCCCAATTTTTTGGGGGATAATGGGAAAGATTTTACGTCGCGAGAATCGTGATCTTTTTATTCTAAGCAAAAAAATTGTGATTCCCATTTTTGCCAGAACCGTGCAGCTCTAATATCTATGCAACTTCACCCATGTTCACAAAGCTCTGAATTGACATGTCAAATTGCAGGCCAAATCGGCGCCTATTGACGGCAATGGAACTGTCCGAATTGGTGTGACGCCACAACGATTCCCAAAATGAGTTCCTGCACTACTTTGGGCGACTTCAGGGGGCGATTTCTTACCTCCCAACTTTTTGAGATGGGTATAAGGGACACCTATTAGCAAAAGTAGGTAGGCATAGGACACCTTCTTAAAGGAGAACAGTTGGGACCTATGTGATTTCACTAGACATCTGTGCAGGAAAGTGCACTGATGTCTCTGAAATGTCTCTGAAATCACTCACAAAGTTGGACTGAGTCACACTTGTGCGACTTTGGACATCAGAGTCGCATGAAAAGTCATACCCCATGATTTTCAATGTGTACCATTCATATCTGTGCGACTTCAAGTAACACTGACTTCAACATAGTCCCTGTACTACTTTGGTCTGACTTTGATGCGAGTTGAGGTCGATAGACCTCAAGTTTACACAGGCATTCCCTGGGATTGCGGCAAAATTGCTGATGCAAAATCGTGGGAAAGTTGCGTGCCTTTCCCTGCGACTCCTGCGTCCATAGACCTCAAGATTACACAGGCATTGCTTAAAGTCGCATCAAAATCTTGCAACTTTCAGGTCGCACAAGTGTGAAAGGGGCCTAAGTCACTGTGTTGAGTACTATTATACCTAGAATATAAAGTAATCCCACCATCAAACACTAGTAAACATATGTTCTCAATATAATTGTGCTCAAATGGCTGAAAATCACACAGATGGTATCACCTACTGAAAGCTTGCATTAGACTCAGCAGCATATGCTGAAAAGAGGCGAATGCCTATTAGCATGAGCGTGGTTGTTACTATAATAATGCCTGAAATGCAAAACATTATTGTATAGAATCAAACATTAGTAAATGTATTTTCTCTGTAGGTATGAGCTCAGCTCTGTAGCATAGCAGTATACCCTGCTGCTCCCAAAGGTTCAAGCCATGAGTTCAAATCCCACTGACAGCATCACCTCCTGGAAGTGTGCATTGTACTTGGCTTATTCCATATTTTAACTCTTCAAATGCATGCAATGGTATGTACTTATTCAATAATATTATGGTATGGTATAGAATTCCAAAATTCAAGGAAAAAAATGTCATAGGGGGGTCCCCCCAGTACATACCAGGCCCTTCGGTATGGACTTTAAGGGGAACCCCACACCAAAATGTAAAATAAATTTGATGTGGGCCCCCCAAAATCCATACCAGACCCTTATCCAAGCATGCAGCCTGGAGGTCAGGATAGGGGGGGGGACAAGTGAGCACCCTCCCCTTCTGAACCTTACCAGGCCACATGCCCCAAAGCACCTTTTACCCATGTTGATGGGGACAAGGGCCTCTTGCCGACAACCCTGGTCAGTGGTTGTCAGTCTGCGGGCAGGGGGTTTATCAGAATCTGTAAGCCCCCTTTAACAAGGGGGCTCCCAGATCCTACCCCCCTATGTGAATAGGTATGGGGTACATTTTTACCCCTACCCATTCACCAAAAAAAGCAGTGAAATGTAAAAAAATCAATAGCTGGATTTTGACAAGTCCTTTTATTGTAAAATAGCTCTGAGCTGTCTTCTTCCCTGAGCCATCTACTACAGACGCTGTCTCTCCCTCCTCCATCTTCTCCCCGAGCTGTATTCTCCCAGAGCCGTCTCTCATGCCACCGCCATCTTCTCCATCTGCTGTGTTCTTCCACACCACTGGTTACCTGCTTATAAAAAAAAAAGCTGCTCTTCTTCCGTGGCGGTCTTCCTCCGCTGTGTTGTCACCCGCTGTGTGGCATCTCTTACATAGCCATGGAGCGGACTCTCTGGGTGACATTATCGGATGGCCACAGAAGACTGCCACAAGAAGAGCGGCTTTTTTTTATTAGTGGGTAACGGGCTGCGTAGAAGAATACATCAGAGAAGACAGCGGCAGCAGGAGAGACAGCTTGGGGAGAAGAAACATCAAACACTAGTGAATGTATTTTCTATGTATGACTGTGCTACGCCCAATAGGCTAGTGGTTGGCACTTCTACCTTGAAGAACTCATGGGTTCAAATCCCACAGAGAGATACTATAAGATTGAATTGGTGAAAAAAGGCAAATGACTATTAGCCAAAGCAGCATATGCTGAAAATAGGTGAATGCCAATTAGCCAATGCACTTTAAATTTGGCTGATTCTATTATATTAACTCTTCAAATGCATGCAATGATATGTAAGTATTCAATACTATTATGGTGTGAAATTACAAACACCACACACTAATGGGCAGATTCAATTTTTTTGTTTATTTTAATTTGCTTGTGCACTGAAAAAATAAACACAGCTGGTGGATGGTACTTGAATTTGTACCGTGAGTGCTGTGGAGACATCTGAGCACACTACTAAGCCATTGTGCTAAGTACGAGACCTGCATAATAGTGTAGTATGATTAAAGAATGAATATAAATAATTACCGCTTTATAGTCACCTAAATTAAAAAAATAAAAAACAACATACAACAAATAGGTAACCTAAATGTTTAATACATGTAACTTTACAAAATAGCAGACATTACTATGTAATAATCATTCATAACTGCATTCGTTAGCAAAAGAAGGAAAAAAACTAGGAATACTAATTGCAACATACATCAATAGATGCACACGAGGTAGAATACATCTCAAATAAAAATGTTTCTTTCACATACATGGATCGTGGTTACAGTGCAGTACTATATAACAACTTGGTAGGAATTTGCATTCGCATATACGCGGAAGCACTAATTAGCATCGATTTAGAATTTACTAATGTGTGTTTCTCACTACTAGCGCTAATTTTCATTTGCGCATTTGCCTGTTGAAATTTTATTTGGCTAAAATGGGAGCTATTATTTGCCATAGTGCCCAGTACTTCCTGGCGCTATAGTAAATGACCCCCTAACTGACACTTTGTGGGAACCAGTAACACTAATACAGTGATTAGTGCCAAAAATATACACCGACACTGTACTAATGACACTGGCTGGGAAGGGATTAACATATAGGGCGATCATAGGGTTAGCCTAACAGAGCTTGGTACATTCACTGTGAGATGCTTTTACTAAAGGATGCGCCGGTTTTTATTCCCTGCTTTGCAGAGAAACAAAAACTGGCACATCCCCACTGACAGGACAGAACTCTGTATTGCTTACAGTCAGAGAGCTCTGTCCTGTCATCTTCTTTGCTGATCAGCAGGTGCCAAGTGTCATCCATTGGCCGGGACCCACTGATCGGCTTGTGCTGTGACTAATGACAGAATAGCCGGCGCGGCTGTCATGTGCTCATAAAGCCCCTACCTGGAAGTGCTGGATTACGTATCTAATAACTTTATCCAGTGCAGGAGAGCCACTGTGCCACCATACTCCTACTTGAGGTGGTCGGCAAGTGGTTAAGCTGATCTGAGTGGTTGGTGGTAATATAATTACAGATTCAACTCAATTTGGTGTCTTCTAACTCAATTGTCAGGAGTGTGGCAGAGTGGGTAAATTAATAATATGAATAGTCCATACACCAGATTAGTCACAGGGGGATTATTCACTTAGTAGCTCCTTCAGGAGTGTGCTGCATATGTACAAATTACAACCCCACTGCTCTTCTAAAAATTACTGTTTAATTAGAATACAAATTAATCTGTGTTATATGTATTACTCTTGGCAGACAGTGAGAACTGTATGAATTGTCCAGAGGAAGAATGGCCCAATGAGAAGAAAGATCGGTGTATTCCAAAACACCTTGAATTCCTTTCCTACACTGATGGCATTTCTAAAGTATTCCTAACAATTTCTGCTGTACTCTGCATTGTGACTGTTTTAATAAAGTGGATTTTTGTTTCCCATCTGAACACCCCGATCGTCAAAGCTAATAACAGAAATCTGAGTTTTGTTCTTCTTGTCTCCATTTTGTTGAGCTTCCTCTGTGTGTTCTTGTTCCTTGGTCAACCACTGGATATAACCTGTATATTGCGTGTCATGACATTTGGAGTCATCTTCTCCATAGCTGTCTCCTCTCTTCTTGCTAAAACAATCATGGTTTGCATTGCTTTCAAAGCCACCAAACCTGGAAGCTACTGGAGGAAATGGCTTGGCAGCAAACTGGCCAATTCCATAGTATCAGTGTGTTCATCCATTCAAGTAATAATATGTATTAATTGGTTGTCCTCTTCTCACCCTTTTAAGGAAATGGACACTCATTCTTATCAGGACAAGATCATTATTCAGTGTAATGAAGGGTCAGTTATCGGGTTCTACTCTGTGTTGGGTTATATGGGGTTTCTGGCAGCTGTGAGTTTTGTTCTGGCTTTCATGGTGAGGACATTACCGGACAGTTTTAATGAGGCCAAATACATCACCTTCAGCATGCTGGTTTTCTGCAGTGTCTGGATTTCCATGATCCCGGCCTATCTGAGCACTAAAGGGAAATACATGGTGGCTGTGGAGATATTTGCCATATTGGCCTCAAGTGCTGGACTTCTAAGCTGTATATTTTTTCCAAAATGTTTCATTATCTTATTTAAACCTGAATTGAATACACAATCATGTTTACTTGATAGCAAAAATAGACATGAATAACTACTCTTAGGAATTTGTTTATGAATGTTTTCACACAAGATTTAAATAGCATATTTGCTCGTAAACTAATGTTGAAATGCCAATATGAAAAAGTAGAGTAGATCTAGATACCACTGATTGGTCAAATTAAAGTATGAGAGAATTTAAAGAACTACATGACCTAACACTCCAATTCCTGGAGAGCAATACATTGGATCTAATAGACCAATTAGATCTTGATAAACTATTTGAGATATAGTAGTATAGGGTGATATAGTGGCAGATCTGGGTAGTATAGGGTGATATAGAGGCAGATGTGGATAGTATAGTGTGTCAACTAGACATGTGCATTCGTTTTCGTCCGAATGCGTTTTCGTCCGAATTTCAGGTATTTTCGTTATCGTTTTAAGAAACGATAACGAAAGTGCAGAGTCCGAAAAACGAAAGATCCGACATAAACAAATGCTTTATTTTCATTTTCGTTGCTACAACAGTTCGATATAGATAGGAGATTCGACATGATGATGACAATAACAATCTGTGTCCATCAAACCTGTGGTCGAATGTGCCTAACCTTAACTCTATTAGTCCAATATTATTCTACATAGAGAGAAAAGATTTGACGTAGAGAGAAAAGATTCGACGTAGAGAGAAAAGATTCGACGTAGGGGAGGAAAGATTCAACGTAGGGGAGGAAAGATTCGACGTAGGGGAGGAAAGATTCGACGTAGGGGAGGAAAGATAAATAAAAATAATGATGATGATGAATGTTATTGGCTGATTGTAACCAAAGAGGTGGAGCAGTAAAATAGCTGGAACTAAGTACACACGTACTTTGGCTTATGGTGTCTGTTGAAAGTTCTAAGAAGATTCGACGGAGCAGGTAAACTATATGGCATTGTACAGTTTAGATGCTCCGTCGAATCTTCTTTGTTTTTTTTTTTTTTATAATCAAAAATTTTTATTGTTTATTTCATTTATATATACACCATTTATACAACATTCTATACCCCTTTGTTCAAACAATAAAAACATACTACA
Organism: Aquarana catesbeiana; assembly: GCF_042186555.1. Classification (NCBI taxonomy): domain Eukaryota; kingdom Metazoa; phylum Chordata; class Amphibia; order Anura; family Ranidae; genus Aquarana; species Aquarana catesbeiana. The sequence continues at coordinate 41,344,261 of NC_133324.1, forward strand.
CATTACATCCTACATCACCTACCACCGTTTTCCCCCCTGTCGCAGCGGCCGACATTTACATATTCGAGGGGAAAAAAAAAAAAAAAAGGGATAAATAAATGGCACCCACCCTACCGTGTTTATCGTGCTTATATTATAGAGTGTTTAAAAATAAAATTACAAATAAGTTCCCCCTAATTCTTATTAGTGTCCTTAATCACTTCAATTAATAATTATATATTGTGTGAAGAGGAAAAAAAAAAAAAAAAAAAAAAACAAAAAAAAGAAGATAAATAACTAAATAGTACCCACCCCACCGTGTTTATCGTGCTTATATTTATAAAGTGTTTAAAAATAAAATTATATATAAATTCCCTCTTATTCTTTTTAGTGTCATTAATCACTTCAGTAAAAAAAAAAAAAAAAAAAAAAAAAAAGGGGGGGGGGGGTGGCGAGTTCCCCCCTTATTCTGATTAGTGTCTTTAGTCCCTACAATTCCTTGTTATCTATTGTGAAATTAAAAAAAAAAAAAAAAAAAAAAAAAAAAAAAATTCCCCTTCCGTGTATATTCGTGTTTATATTTATATAATTTATAAAGTGTTTTTAAAGATAAATTTATAAGTACATTCCCCCCTTATTCTAATTCGTATTATTAATTACTTCAGTTCATTATTAAATACAACCCCTAACCCACTAACCACTAAAATTCATAGTTATGAAAATGTGTTAAAAAAAAAAAAAAAAAGGGGGGGGGGGGAATTTCCTCATATTTGTTATTAATCATGTGCCTATCTCCTTCCCCCCTCCACCACCAATGTTTGTCAAAACTGGGACAAGAGGGAAATAGTAAAAAAAAAAAAACAACACAAAATAAACAAAGACCACATATACATTTACCCATACATTATCTTACCCCCCTCCCTCTTGATTAGCATTAGAGAAGTTATATGACTATTTACATCTACCCTTCAGGGCCATTCTTCTTATGTCTCTATTCTAAATGACTATACCATTCCTTCCTTCTACCCATCTGTATTTCCCTCTTCTATTATCTCCTCAGCGCATTGTTCCCAGTTTGCCCATGTTGTTTCAAATTTCTTTCTTTGGTTTTTAACCACATGAACCCATCTCTCTGCTTCCTTTATTATATTAACCTCGTTTCTCCACTCTATGACTGACGGGATCCGGTCCTGTCTCCAGTACTTCGGAATTAGTTTTTTCGCTGCATTTAACAAATGTGGGGTTATACTTTCTCTATATTTTTTGATATGTCCAGTCGTTCCGTGAAATAAGTATTGTATGGGCCCAAACTCTATATGCTCTGTCGTCATTTTCTTAATCCAGGGGGCTACTAATTCCCAAAAACGCTTAATTATTGGGCACGTCCACCATAGATGAAGAAAAGTTCCCCTCTGTCCACAGCCCCTCCAGCATTTGTCATTAGCTTCTGAAGAGATTTGTGCCAATTTAACTGGTGTCCTATACCATCTCGCTAGGAATTTATATGCCATTTCTTGCACCTTTGTACATATGGAGGTAGTAAATGTTAACAATATCATTTTATTTATTTGTTTATCTGTCCATACTTGGCCTAGCTCCCTCTCCCATTCTTTCATGAAGTATGGGGGTTTCTTTTCTTGTTCTCCTAGAATCATTCTGTACGTCCAGGATAATGTATGCCCATCTTCTGATGTCTGTGCACACTTCCTCTCAAATGCGGTAAGTGTATTTATAGATCTTAACGGTTTTATTTTCTTAAGGAAGCTCGTCATTTGACGGTATTTCCATTCTGCCATTCTTGTCTCCCCAAATTTCAAGATCATCTCTGTCAGTGGTATTAAAACTCCACTTGGGGCAAACTTGCCGCATCTAATATTCCCATCTTGTCCCCACGCCCCCAGACTTCCCGTCTTCTCCCCCGGGGGGAACCACGGAAATCCCTCCAGAGGAGTCAGAGGGGAGGTCTGTGGGGCATACCTACCCTCTTTATTCATTCTATCCCATACTTCTAATGTATTCAGGGTCATTGGTGATGTCCATTGTGACAGCCCTCTCAGTGACCCTTGGATCCATGGTGCTCCTGCCAGGTTTCTCCCCGCCATCATCATTTCTGCCTGTACCCATGGTTTTCTATCTAGGTCATGGCACCAGTCTATAATTCTAACTAGCGCCATGGCCTTATAATAGGATGTTATATCCGGGAGTCCTAGGCCACCCTCCGCTCTACTTCTTCTTAAAATGTCGTACGCCAGTCTAGGCCTTTTATCGTTCCATACAAAGGCTATTAATAGCCGACGCATTTGTTTAAGGAGACTCGCCGGCAACCTGATTGGCACTGTACGCAGCACATAAACTATTCTGGGCAATATACTCATTTTTATGGCACTGATTCTTCCGAACCAGGTCAAATATTTCCCCTTCCATTTCTTTAATTCTTCTGTTATTTCTTTCACTAATGAGCCATAATTATACTCCAACAATAGTTCATAGTCTGCGCTTATCTGTACCCCCAGGTATGTCAGAGACTCCCTGTTCCATATAAATGGGTATTTCTCCTTCAGTGTTCTCTCCATCTCCGCTGGGACATGACTGGGAAGGATGACTGATTTCTCGAAATTAATCTTAAAGCCGGATACCCTTCCAAATTTCTGTACTTCTTCCATCAATGCGGCTATAGATGTCTGGGGAGTGGACATAAAAAATAATAAATCGTCCGCATATGCTGCTACTTTATGTTCCGTATGGCCTATGTGCGTCCCCACTATCTCCTTATTCTTTCTGATTCTACGCAAAAAGGGTTCCATTACTATTGCAAATATCAGCGGGGACAGTGGGCACCCCTGCCTGGTACCGTTTTGTATATTAAAGCAATCAGATACTGTCCCATTTACCTTAATTCTTGCTCTTGGTTTTGTGTATAGTGCCATAATCCATCCCAGCATTCTCTCCCTCAGTCCTATCCTCCCCATTACTTCTCTCATAAAGCCCCAGTTCACTCTGTCGAAGGCTTTCTCCGCATCCATCGACAGAGTGATTCCTGGGGCTTCGCCTGGGCCATGTTGCATCCAATGCAGTATATGGAGTGCGCGGGTGGTATTATCTCTTGCTTCTCGCCCCTTTACAAACCCTGCTTGATCTGGGTGCACTAAATCTCCTACTTCTTCCTGTAGTCTCAGGGCCAGAATTTTTGCCAGTATCTTGGTGTCTGAGTTCAGCAGAGAGATTGGCCTGTAATTGGCACATACCTGGGGATCTTTTCCCTCTTTTGGCAAAACCGTTATGTACGCCAATGATGCTTCTGAGGAGAGTGGATTTCCAGCACCCATAGAGTTGAAATAATCACAAAGTGGCCTTACCAAAATTGGGAGAAATTTCTTGTAATATATGTTTGTCAGCCCATCCGGGCCTGGGCTTTTCCCTGGGGGTAGGGCTGCTATCACTCTGCTCAACTCTTCCACCGTGATTGGGCGTTCCATAATCTCGGAGGTTTCTCTATTTAGTATGGGCATGTCTGCATTCTCAATGTATTCCTTGATCTTATCTCTCTTTTGTTCCTCGCTTTCCCCTTCTTCAGATGGTTCTGTTTTGGAGATGTTATATAATGCCTCATAAAATTTACTAAATTCTTTTGCTATCGCCTTTGTGTCTATTATTTTCCTACCCTGAACTAGTAAGCTGTGCACGTGTCTGGAGTCCTGTTGTTTTTTAAGTTGTTTTGCCAGTAGCTTACCGCATTTATTTCCTTGTTCATATGCTCTATTTGCGAAAAACCTAATTTTGTTCTTCGCTTTATATTCTAGATATTGCGCAAGCTCTGCCCGTACACTCTCCAAATGTCTACCATCCACTGGATCGAGATTTTCCTTATGTTTTATCTCTAGGGTTCTGATCTTCTCTAGTAATTCGTCCATTTCCCTTTTGCTTTCCTTTTTCATATATGTGCCGATGGCAATTAAGTCCCCCCTCACAACCGCTTTGTGTGCTTCCCACACCACTTGATCTGACACTCCTTCCGTTTTATTTATTTCAAAATACTCCTTTATCCTAACCCTCAATTTCTCCACTATGTCTTCTTTATCCAACAATGACTCGTTCAGACGCCAAGTTCGTTCCGCCCGAGTCATTTGAGTTGGTTTGAGGGTCAAAATCATTGGGGCATGGTCAGACATAGTTATTGGTTCAATTGTACTTGTGCTGACATTCCCCAAGTAGAATTGATCCACCAAAAAGAGGTCTAGCCGTGAATACATATCGTGTATTTTAGAGTAATAGCTGTAATCCCTGATACCTGGATGTAAAGCTCTCCAAGTATCCACTAGGTGTTGAGAGCGTAAGATTTGTTTAACCCGCTTTATGGCTTTAAAAGACACAGCAGTTCTACCCGCAGAGGTATCTATACTCGGCTCTAACACCATATTAAAATCTCCTCCTACCACTACACACCCTTCCTTAAATTCTTCCAGTTTTCTAAATACTTTAACCAGAAAGTTAGCTGTCCCAACATTGGGCGAATATATTGAAGCAAAGGTATATCGTCTCCCCTGTAGCGTACCCTTTACAAACAAATACCGACCTTCTGGGTCACTTTGCAGGGTCTCCGTAGTCCATGGGCACGATTTTTTGAACGCAATTGTGACCCCTCTTGCCCTCGCTATTGGGGATACTGCATGATACCATTGATTCAGTATATTCTGGGGTAAACTTGGAATTGAGCTGCTCTTAAAATGGGTCTCCTGCATGAAAACAACATCAGCCCCCCAATGTTGCAGCTCAACCCATAAGCGCCCTCTTTTAATTGGTGAATTCAAACCCCTCACATTATATGACAAAATTTTCAGAATGGCTGTCATTTTATTTCATTTTTAGAATACCCAACCCCTTGCCCTTGTTTTCTATCTTCTCCTCTGCTAATCCCACCCCCCCTTCTACCCCCCCCCATCATTCATTACTTCCAGACAAAAAACCCAGAAAAAACAAAAAATATACCACTTGTATATCATAAATATATACCTTACATACTTACATCCTGTCCTCCCATACCACAAACCTTCCATTAGTGGTATTTCTAAAAGTCGGGTATTTAGCCTGCGCACACCTACATCTCCTGTGCGCCTGCCACCACCCTTCCCTGCCTTCCGCAGGATTATTCTCCCCTTCCATTGGGGCTGACCTATTGACCTACCTAAGGTACACATTCTCCACTACACCTTCCCTTCCAATCCCCCCCTCTCCCTGGCATTACTCTATTAAACCCCTCCTGAGTGGGAAGGACAAGGAAAAAAAAAAAAAAAAAAATGTCCTTTAAGTCCTTCTCTGGGCTATTCCCCTATTAACCTTTGCTGGTACTTCTTGCCATTTCTTTGCTCGTTGTAGGGGGGGCCCCAGACAACTTATTCTCCAGTCCACAAAGTCCACCATCGGGAGATCTAATTTTTCCACAAATACTTTTAGATCGTCCTTCGTTCGCAATGTTGCGGTTCTTCCATTCCTGGAAGCTGTTAGACTGAAAGGGAACCCCCACCTATACTTGATCTCCGCCTTCCGTAAAATTTCCAGCAATGGGCGAACCGCCCCACGTTTAAAGAGAGTCCTTTTCGATAAGTCTGGATACAGAGCTATGTTTGAACCTTCAAAAGTAATCCTAGGGTTATCACGTGCCATCTTCATTATACTCTCCTTTACTGCATATTTGTGCACTTTACATATTACATCCCTGGGTACGTCAGTTTTTGTGCTCTTGGAGTGGGCCCGGTGTATCCGGTCTATTTCTATAACATTAGGGGCTTGATCTCCTAAAATCTGTCCAAACATTTTTTGTGCCACTGGGGCTAGTTCTGTCGCTGTGATTGACTCTTTCAGTCCCTTTATACGTATATTTTGGCGTTTATCCCTATTCTCATATTCATCCAGCTGGTCCCTGTATACATTTAAAGTGTCTTCATATTTTTTCATGGATTCTTGAGTTTCCGTCACAGCTTGTATAATGACTTCTTGTTCTTTTTCCATCCCCTCTACTCTGTATCCCAGGTCCCTGACGTCCTCTTTTACGCTTGCTACTGCTTGCATACAAGATTGTTCAACTGCATTTATTAATTGCTGAATATCACTTTTAGTGAGGAGGGCCTTCAACAGGCCCCAGATATCCCTTTCTGGGTCTACACTTTGTCCAGTCCATCCTTGTGGTTTCCCACAACCGTTTTGGAGGCTCTCCCGGTCACAGTCCATGACATGTCTCTGCGGTGACCCACATCTTCCCTCTCCCCCACCTTTTATACTTGGATATTCCTGACTATTACTTCGGTCCATGTTGGGGGTTGGGTCCTCTCCTTCTCTTGCTCTCATCCTCTCCATATCTATGGACTCAGACTCTTCTTGAGTCTGTCTATTATCCTCCCCCTGTGTCACTGTACCCCGGCTTCCCGTTGATGTACTTTGTATAGCCGTTTCTAAATGTCCATTACCAGGAACTAGCTGGCCTATATTTTTAGCCCCTTTTACCTGGTGGCACCCACCACCACTACCGGGAGGGCTCTGCTCCGGGGTCCTCCTCCCTCTTCCCGCTGTAGGAGGTCTCTTACCGTTCACGACGATACTGTCCCCTTTCGGCTGTTCCTCCGCCCGCTTTATCCCGGACTCACACTCTGTTTTCTCCACACCGTCAGTTATGGTGGCTCCGCTCCGTTTTTTAATATCCAGCCGACCAGTTGGCTCAGGTGTGCGGGGGGACATGAAAGCCTTAATGCCATCCATTGATTTCCTTCCTCTCCCTGCTGTTGGCTGCGCGGCTACTTGTCTGCGAGTTGTCATCCTTGTACAATAACACAGTAGAAGCTGTGATGTAATAAAGTGGTGGCCCGACTGGCCAGTAACACAGCAGTGGAATGGTGTAATTAAATAGAAGGAATTTTGTACAGTGGCACCGTGGGAACTGTGATATAATGAAGTAGTGATCCAGCCAGCCAATAACACAGCGGTGGAATGGTGTAGTTAAATTAAAAATAATTTCATACACTGACACAGTGGGGACTGTGATGTAATGTGGTAGTGACCCAGCCAGCCAGTAACACAGCGGTGAGATGGTATGGTTAATGGTATAGTTAAAGTTGCGTGCAGTGACACAGTGGGAGCTGTGGTATAATGAGGCAGTGATCCAGCCTGCCAGTAACACAGCGGTGGAATAGTAAAGTTAATAATATGGTTTAACTTGATATAATTTCATACTCTATCACAGTAGGAGCTGTGTTGTAATGAGGCATTGATCCAGCCAGCCAGTAACACAGCGATGGAATAATATAATTAGATTGAAGGGGTTTAATACAGTGACACAATGGGGGCTGTGATGTGTAAAAACAGTGACCCAGCTGGCCAGTAACACAGCGATGGAGTGATATTTATAAATGGTATATGTAGATAGAAGGGATGTTCATGAGGAGCCGCCAATCACCTCTCACCTCACTCTCCTTTCACTTTCGGTTTTGGCCGTCCGTCCGTTTCTCCTGAGGGCTCCGGTGTGTGTTAGCCTGCCGTACGGTATGTAACAGGATTCTAACCAAGCAGCTAGACAGGCATGCCCAGGCAGACAAGAGAGCTCTGGTGTGTAACCTCCCAGCGTTCAGCTTGACTGAAGCCAGGTATTTCATCAGATATGCAGACAAACAGGCTCTCTCTCTCTCACTCTATGTCTCAGCGTCTTTCAGCGTCTCTGTATTCCATCTGACAGCCGGATGATTTCTCGTGCTCTTAGCCCGGGAACATGAGAGGGGGGGGGAGGAGCACTTCTCTCACTCACACACTCACTCCCATGCCTCCGTGGAATCTTCTTTGAACATTCGACAGACACCATAAGCCTTCAATGACAGATTCAAGCTTAATTTGGATTTTCGGACAAATGCAATTTTTAACGAAAAATGAAATAAATAAAAACGAATTTCGGGAGTAACTAAATAAATTTATTTTTCAGACGAAAACGAAATTCCGAAACGAAATATTTCAGTGTGCACATGTCTAGTGTCAACCTATATTACCCACATCTGGCACTATAACACCCTATACTACCCACATCTGCCACAATATTACTCTATACTACCCAAATCTGCCACTTTACCTCCCTATACTACCCACATCTGCCACTATACCTCCCTATACTACCCACATCTGCCACTATACCGCCCTATACTACTCACATCTGCCACTATATCTCCCTATACTACCCAGATCTGCCACTATACCACCCTATACTACCCACATCTGTCACTATATCACCCTTTACTATCCACATCTGCCTCTATATCACCCTTTACTATCCACATCTGCCACTATATCACCCTATACTACCCACATCTGCCACTATATCACCCTATATTATCGACATCTGCCACTGTATCACCCTATATTATCCACATCTGCCACTATACCTCCCTATACTATCCACATCTGCCACTATATCACCCTATACTACCCACATCTGCCACTATATCACCCTATACTACCCACATCTGCCACTATATCACCCTATACTACCCACATCTGCCACTATACCACCCTATACTACCCACCTCTGTCACTATACCACCCTATACTACCCACATCTGCCACTATACCACCCTATACTACTCGCATCTGCCACTATATCTCCCTATACTACCCAGATCTACCACTATACCACCCTATACTACCCACATTTGCCACTATATCACCCTTTACTACCCTCATCTGACACTATATCTCCCTTTACTATCCACATCTGCCACTATACCACCCTATACTACCCACATCTGCCACTATACCTCCCTATACTACCCACATCTGCCACTATATCACCCTATACTACCCACATCTGCCACTATATCACCCTTTATGTCATTGAAATTAGGCTGTAGGCAGAGCACACAGCCAAATCTCCTTTCTCTAATAATAAACACATTTTGTCTAATGATATAATGCATTTTACCTAAAATTCCACTCATCCAAGTAAACAGACATGACCATCCTTAAGTTCTCAGTTCTGTAAGCATCTCTGACTCACACTAGCCAGCTTGACCTTTTATTATCACAAAAGCTTTCACAAACAAGAAGTGATGGTTCCAGCAGCCAATCACTTCTTTTTTTTTTTTTTTTTCCAAAATAGATTTTTATTGAAAGAAAAATAAAACAATATATCAGTATAACAGTATCATCATACAGTTGTACAAGAGGTGGGGAATCAACATGACTTTTTACGATAGAGACAAATATAACCATGAATTGACTATAACAGAAAATCTCTTGTTGATGCTTTACAATATTTGCGCGGCGGGGGGGTTTAGACTACTCCATTATCACATTGAAGTGACTATCGAGAGGTTGATATTGATTATGGTGGCATAAGATATTTCTACTTCTGTTTCCCCTCTCTCTCCCTCCCCCCCTTCCGAGTTGCTGTTATAATTCTTGGGGGAGGATTCCCACTCGTTGGGTAAAGGCGTAGGGGTTTGCATGACAATTCAATCCACGTGTAAAGCAGGGGTATTGGTCGGGAGCTCTGTTAGGAGACCCATACCGTACAAGGGGTTAAGAAGGGTTGTAGATGGACAATGAGAAATAAATGAAAAAAAAAGGGGGGAAAAATGATAAAGAAAAGACAAGAAGAGGGGGGGGAGGGGGGGAGAAAAGGGTGGCCTAAGGGACTTGAGGTGGGGGGGAGAAAGGGAACAAAAGGTGGGGAGGGGAGGGGAGGGGGGGGAGATTGAGGGAGATAGAGGGGTGATTGTCTCCTCGGTCTCCGCCACTTGTGGTGTAGGTTCTGTTTGGTGTTGGTTTATGGTGAAGTAGGTCAGGTTTGTCCGATCTCTACTCTCGGAGAGTAGTACTGGGCTAACTTTGACGTGTGGCCCCCCCATACTCGTCCCTTGTTTAGGGGTGGGGGGTCTACGTCATCTGGGAAGGAAGAAGAGGTATATGAGTGGTGAGGCTGAGAGGATTAAACATTGTAGATGGTGGGTGGTGAGTGATGGTCTTAGGTGGGCAGGTTCAGGTCGAGAATTATTTCATCAGTGTTAGGTATCTGTCAGTTGACCGAAAATGAGTCCAGCATGCCCATGTCTTGGAGAATCTTGCTGGGGAGTCTCGTGAGATGGAAATGAGTTCTTCCATTTCAGCTATTTTATTAATTTGTGTGAACCATTCTTGGATGGTTGGAGCATGAGACGTACCCCAGTGTCTAGGGATGCACATTTTCGCTGCATTCAGTAGGGGTAAGATCAGTGTTTTAAGGTAGTATGGTGTAGACAAATCTGAGTGATGAAACAGGCATTGGGTTGGGGAATGGTCTAAGTTATAGGTTGATATTGATTCCGTGAGTTCTCGGACTTGCGTCCAGAATGATTGAATAGCTGGGCATGACCACAAAATGTGTAACAGTGTGCCTGGTTCATCCCTACATCTCCAGCATTTATTGGGGAATGAAGGGTTAATTTTATTCAGGATGGCTGGGGTTCTGTACCATCGTGTCAGGGTCTTATAGTTATTTTCCTGAATGGACACGTTCAGGGAGCCTTTATGAGCAATCGTGAATATGTGTTCCCATTGGTCTTCTTCTAGTTCTGCTTGTAATTCTCTTTCCCATGTTTTGCAAGGTTTCCTTTCTTTGGGGGAAGTTCCAGTAAATAGTATAGCATATATACTGGAGATTAAATGTTGTTGGGGATTAGATTGAGAGCATAAATGCTCAAATGGAGTAAATGTTCGTGATAGAGAAGAGTCGCGATTGACTTCCTTTAAAAAATGTTGAATTTGAAAGTAAGTCCAAAGTGGTAAAGGGTTGCTGGTGATGGCGGGCGTTAGTGTGAGGCGGTCTAGAAAAGAGTCGTCGCGAAAAAATTGATGTGCTTGTATGTTGGGAAGTTGCCACTGTTTTGCTAGAAATTGTGCGGACATACCCGGAGGGAAGGCAGGGTTCTGTCTAATAGGAGTTAGAGGGCCCGGGGAGGATGATATGTGTAACTTTCGGCAGGCCTCCCTGAAACATCCCAGAGTCGGTCCAATAAGAGGGTGTTCTTTGAGAGTGGAGGGAATATGTGTCGACGCCAGCCAGGGTGCGGATTTCAGCGGGAAGGGAGACAGTGATCCCTCCAGTCTGACCCAATCCTTGTGTTGGGTGTGTAATGACCAGTCCACAATACGGGTAAGGTGGCAGGCCCAGTAATATTTTTTCAGATCCGGAAGACCAATGCCCCCCTTCCTCTTAGGTTGTGTTAGGAGATCGTATGTGATTCTTGGATGTTTTTGTTTCCATAAAAATTCTGTACAAAGCCTTCTATAGGATAAAAAATATGACGGGGGGAGTTTAATGGGGACAGCTTGTAGAATATATAGAATGCGGGGAAGAATGTTCATTTTAATAATGGCTGCACGTCTGAACCAGGAAAACTGGGGTTTGTTCCAATTTTTGAGATCAGCAGAGTTCGTTTTGAGGATGGGAAGATAGTTTTGTGCAAAGAGATCTGATAGGTTCGTTGTAAGGTAAATGCCAAGGTATTTGATTGCGTCGTGTCGCCATTGGAAGGGGAAGTTAGTTTCACACTGTGCAACTGTTTCTTTTGGGATGGTGACATTGAGGGTGTGTGATTTGGTGAAGTTTATTTTAAAATTAGAGATGCGGTGGAAGTCTTTTAATAAGTTTGGAATAGAGGTGTGGGGCTCGCTAAGGGAAAGCAGGATGTCGTCGGCAAAAGCTGCCAACTTATAAGTGTGGCCTGATATGGGTATTCCTTTAATATTTTCATTTCTCCTGAGGCAGTTCAGGAGAGGTTCAAGGGTTAATACAAAGAGGATAGGGGAAAGTGGGCAACCTTGCCTCATTCCGTTGGTTATGGAGAAGGCGTTTGACAGATGTCCGTTAATCCGAACTCTGGCCGTGGGTGTCATGTATAAAGACATGATTGAGTTAAACATGCGATTTTGGAGGCCTAGGTGTCGCAACACTGCCCCCATGTAGTCCCATGCCAGTCTGTCAAACGCCTTCTCCGCATCCAATGATAGAAAGAAACCTTTATGTTTATTAGTTGTCATCCAATGATGGAGATTTATGGCTTTAATGGTGTTATCCCTTGCCTCTCGGCCTGGAATAAAACCAACTTGGTCTCCATTTATCAGTGATGGTAACAGAGGAAGCAGGCGATTGGCTAGGATTTTTGCAAAGAGTTTTATGTCAACATTTAGTAGGGAAATCGGCCTATAGTTGTTTACTAGGGTCACGTCTTTTCCTTCCTTTGGTATAACTGTAATGTGGGCTTCAAGGAGTCTGTGGAAGGGAAGCGTGGAGGAGGACAGGGAGTTGAAGGCTTTGAGAAAGGGGCAAGTAAGTGTCTCTGTGAAGGTTTTAAAATATATACGGCTGTGAAGCCGTCTGGGCCAGGACTCTTTCCAGCTTTTAATTGTTTGATTGCTCTTTTAAGTTCAGCTTCCGAAATGGGGAGTTCTAATTGGCGAGCATCTTCTCTGTCAATCGGTTTAGGGCAATGTTCTTTTAGAAAACTTGTAATAAGGGATCGCCTATCCTTGTTATTAGATGAGCCGTCAGTTGTTGTGCCGAGATTGTACAGCGTAGAATAGTATGCTTCGAATTGGGAGGCTATGTCTGGGGCTGTGACTTTCGATCTACCTTGGGAGTCGTTAATCGTATGGATATTGGAACGGGCTTTGTTTTTCTGAATGGCTCGGGCCAGATATTTTCCGCTCTTATTTCCAAATTCATAGAACAATTTCTGTTGTAGGATGAATTTACGTTTTGTTTTTTGTGATAACTCTGTGAGTAGGTGTTCTCTGGTTTGTGTGAGTTCTCGATATGTCTTTTGGGCCTGAGTCTGTGAGCTAGCTCTAGGGTTTTAATCTTCTGGATCAGGTTTGAGATACTGGCTTGGTGGGCTTTTTTCCGCGACGTTTTAAGGGCAATAAGTTTACCCCTTAAGACGCATTTGTGGGCCTCCCATTGTGTTAGTGGAGATGTGTCACCGTTGTCATTGTCGATAAAGAAATTGTGTATGGCTTGTCTAATGTCTGTGATATCTCCTTCTGAGGTCAAGAGGGTAGAATCTAGGCGCCAGATTTTAGAAACATTCTGATGTTCAGGGAAGGTCAGTATCATTGTAATGGGGTGGTCGTCAGATAGGAGCATTGGTTCAATTGTCGCATGGGAAAGGAATGGAAGGTCTGGTTGGGAGAGGAAGAGATAATCAATTCTGGAATATCTGTCATGAGGGGCGGAGAAGAATGTATAATCCTTGACATTTGGATGAAGAGTGCGCCAGGTATCATGTAAAAGCAAGTCTGACAATTGCAGTTTAATTTGGCGTAGAGTTCTGTATGGCAGCGATGTGGAGCCTGAAGAGGTGTCTAAAATTGGGTATAGGGCTACATTAAAGTCTCCCCCGAGCACGGTTAGACCAACAGAGAAGCCTGATAAAAGTTGAGAGATCTGTCTAAAGAAGCTAGATTGTGCAGAATTAGGGCTGTAAATATTAGCCAAGGTTACGGGCCGGCCTTGTATCTTGCCTTTTAAGAAGATATATCTGCCTTCCTTCTCAATAAGTGAGTCAGTGAGTTCCCAGGTTAGGTTTTTGGAGATCAGGATTGAAACTCCCTTAGTCTTTGCCTGTGGGTTGGTAGAATGGTAGGAGAGAGGGAACCAGTGATTTGTAAGCTTAGGAACCTTATCTGCACGGAAATGGGTTTCCTGGAGGAAAACTATGTTGGATTTTAGTTTGTGCATCATAGACAGAACTTGGCTGCATTTTTATGGGATATTGAGCCCTTTTACATTTAGGGATGTCACTTTTAGCGTGTCGTGTTTGGTGGTAGGTGGTATGTGTGACATGTTTTAAAAGGATGTGATCTTTTGTCGGCTTAGTCAATACACCTCTTCGAGTGTGTTAGGGGTGATTTGTGAGAATGTTGTTGGATCGGGAGGAGTCGCGGTGGCGAAGTGGAGGTGGCGGAGACCGAGGGGGCAGTATAGGGGGGGTGAGGGAGGTGGAGATGAGCTTGAGAAAACTGAATGTGACTAAGGAATGAGGGGGGAGAATCTGAAGGGGAAAGGGGTCTGTAAAGGGTAGAGGAAGGGGAGGGGAAAGGGAGAAGAGGAAAAGAGAGGGTGAGAAGGAATAAAAAGAAAGAAGAGGAAGGAGAAAAGAAAGAAAAAAGATCAAGATAGATATGTAAGATCTAGGTGTACCGGAGGTAAAGAAGGGTTCAGGAACCCCTCTTATGGGGTAATACGTTATCCGGTATAGGTCAACGGGAAGGATAGGTTCCCGTTGTGTGGGGAGGTGAAGGGAGCCGGTAGTAACGGGTTGGAAATAAAGTGTAATCCTCTGGTCCTCAGAGGGGTGTGGATGGTCAAGATAGAAGAGTGAGCCTATAAGTTATAGTATTAGTCTTGGGGATCGTGGATTAAATGAGGGAGATCTTAAGTTTAAAGTAATGTCATTTCCAGAGACAGAATATCAAGTGAGGTCTCTTGGGGCAGGAGAATGAATCCGCGTGATTAAGGGAAGTCTACCTTAGCTATTGTGGGGATGTGGAGTTGACGTCTAGTTGTGAGTCATTCAGATGTTTAGAGAGACAAGTAAGGAATCAAATGTATAATCAACCTTATATCATTAACCAGACTCTATATATTTAGTATGTATCTCTTGCGTAACTTATGCTCGCTTCACTCTCAGAGTAGGCCTCCAGCCTGTGCGACCGAACCCCACACGGTATAAGAAGGGGTAGCCCGAGAGTTCACCATAAAGGTAGACCGGTCCGATCCACCCGTGTGTCTATTCGTCTGAATGTCATAATATAGAAGCCATTAACCAGGCGGGGTATGGGGGTCTTTCACACATGCTGGAGGTCCACCTGGGTACTTTTGCTTGGTTGCCAAAAACAAACATTGTATGTTGTGTTGAACTATTAATAAAGAAACGAGAGTATAAAAAAAAAAAAAAAAATGACATAGCATTACATGTTGTAAACCTAGGTCTCAGGCCAACCCCACACGGGGTCAGCCATTTAGTTGGTGAGGTATCTATCAAGTTTCAACATATACTTTAGGTCATTGTATAATGAGTATTCAGGTAATAACAGGAATAGTAATGGTACCAATACCTTCTAGCAGGATTATTAGCTTCCTATGGGTTGTAACTTAACTGAGGATAACATGATAACTTTCTACGACAATATACCCACCGGGTGAGCGACTCCACACAGCTTGATGCTTTTACTGGGGTCCTTGGGGTATGCAGGCTATGTCTTGTTTGCCATCTTAGTGGATGTCAGGGTTTAGAAACCCGTTAACCAGTTGGGTGGTCGCTTGATCAGGTGAAGGGGGGGTCTGGGCATATGAAAATCCGCTCTTAATGTTGGGGGGACATCAGTTGGGGTTGGATATGTGGAGACTGGGCGGAATTAAGGGTGTAGCTGAGGTTCTGTGTGGAGTCGCCCCTCCAGAGAGGAATCAGCATTATTAATAACAATATTATTAACAAACAAGTGTGAGTCCCGGTCTGTTTTTAAAAGGGTGCCAGTCAGAATAAGGGGATTCTGACCTGGGAATGCGACCTATGTCTGTCACAGCAGGGAATGATACTTGCCTAGGGAGGTTCAAAAAGGCCTACTTGGTGGTTAAATAAGGGGGGTGACAGGATGGGGAGGTGGAGATGGAATAAAGAGAGGAATTATTATTATTTGGGGGGCTATATAGCGTTCACAGACAATAGATATCTTCGTGCATGTTCATGTTATACTTGCGTGACCAATGTTCCATTGCTTGAAGTCTGTGTTGTCTTTGCTGTGCGAGCAGACGGGCACGAAGGAGAGAGGTAAAGGGGTGGAGGATGTTTTCATAGGTTAGGCCAGTCTGTGGGACTGGGTGAAAAGCGTCCGTCATGGACTAGGTGAAGGAGAGGCGAGGAATTGTGTTGATCTTTTGAGTCAAATCATCTTGCTTCTGGCTTGAAGGAGATCCATTTGTGGGCATTCGGATGGTCGTATTTTGGATTGACGTCTGTCTTGCGTAGGCCTTTATAGTGTTGGGGGTGAAAGGGCTTCAGGTGAGCAATAGAAGATAGGGGTGGGTTACCCCGTTAGTCAGCATTCCCGTGGCGGGGTCGTCTGTGGGCAGGAGAAGCTGTGGGGCTGTTGTCTGTAGGATTCCTGGGTCCTGTGGACGTGTTGGTCCTGGGAGAGTTGGATCTGCGCCTTCTTATATGGAACTCATCGCGGACTGGGATGGCATCCATAGAGCTGGACCTTCTGATTTGGGGAGGTCTGAGAGTGCGGTACCAGTCGGGCAGTTTAATGCAAGGTATGTTCAGGATTTCACAGAATGTGGCGAGATCTTCAGGCACTCTCAGGTTAGCTGTTCGCCCTTGTGTTGATGCTGAGAGGCAAAAAGGGAATTTCCAGCGGTACTGAATTCCATTTGTGCGTAGTAGATCAAGGAGAGGGCGTAAGTCTCTTCTATTTTGTAGAGTGATAGGCGATAAATCTTGAAAGATTTTTATTTCTGAGCCTTGGCATGAAAGATTGCGACGATCTCTGGCCCTGCGAAGGATTTCCTCTTTCAGCTTAAAGTTAACTAGGCAGCATACCACATCTCTGGGAGGGTCGGTGTCTCTACCCCGGGGTCTGAGGGCCCTGTGTAAGCGTTCACATTCAATGGGGGTCTCAGGGGGTCTGCCCAAGAGATCGTTGAATACAGCTATGGTTGCCTGGGTAAGTTGGGTATGATCGATCGATTCTGGCATGCCTCTTACCCGTAGGTTGTGTCGTCTGCCACGATTGTCCAGGTCCTCCATGTATCTATATAGATCTCTGAGCTGGAGGGAGTGTGCTTGGGATGATATCTGGAGTCTGTGGATGGCATTCTCACTGTGTGCTGTTGTTTCTTCTATGTTGTCCATGCGGACCGTCATGGACTGGATGTCTCTCCTCAGGTCAGAAATGACCGATGCGAAGGTGGCTTTAATATCTTCTGCCACTGTCCTTAGGTCCCCTATGTTCAGGGGGTGCTCTGTCGCCACATGTTGTGAGGGCGATTGTGTCCGGTGCCTGCCAGAGGGGCTGAGACTGGAGGAGCGCGCTGTGGCTGAGTAGGCCTGAGATGAAGCCGGGGCCTCGCGTGGCTGCGTCCGGAAGATCTCCGGGATGCTGCGGCCTGCTTGTGAGTCGGGTCTCCGCGGAGATCGGGAACGGGATGGGGATGAGTTCCCCTTAGATTTCCTCATGTTTGTGCTCTCGGATGGCTCTAGTAAGCTGCTGAGAGACCCTCTGAGGACCGGAGCGCAGGGATCAGGTGTCCATTAGAGTCCGGCACCCCAATCACTTCTTACATGGGAAGTGACATCACAGGATGTGATGTCCACACAGGAAATGACCATATAAGGATGTGACAATATCGGGAACTCTTCCAACAGGATTCATTAATACAAACAATAACATGAGTAACAAAAGAAGGTGGTGGGTTTACAGACAGCCAATCAGACATTTGTATTCTTTCAAAAAAAAAACAATCACAGACATGTATACATTTAAATAGACTAGCAGTGACGTGTGCAAATGATCGGGTGCAGAGCCATGCTTTCTGTGAGACAAAGGAACACTGGAAAGATGGCTCTGCACAAGACCGTGTGCAAACCGACTAAATGCTTTCAATGATGGGAACCATACAAAACTATGGCTCAGTGGGCCATAGTTTTCATATAGTAATGCTATAGTTCCCATGTACGCAGATCTGTCTGCTCAGAGTCAATAATACAGTCGCCAAGAAGTGGCCATTCTCTTGGTGAGGCATAAACGAACATCCCTAAAAGAGCAAACATATCTGCAGTGTCCACAGGAAGGTTTTCGAGGCCAATGGTCTTCTGCCAACGTCTGTATGTGCGAATACACTCACATGAGCGCATTACAGCAAAACCGACACTGGGGGACATCTGACAACATACATTTATAAGAATTTTCACAACATTTACTACCCACATCTGCCACTATACCTCCCTATACTACCCACATCTGCTATTATACCACCCTACACTACCCACATCTGCCACTATACCTCCCTATACTACCCACATCTGACACTATAAATGCCTCTACTACCCACATCTGCCACTATACCACCCTATACTACCCACATCTGCCACTATATCACCCTATACTACCCACATCTGCCACTATATCATACTACCCACATCTGCCACTCTACTTCCCTATACTACCCACATCTGCCACTATCCCTCCCTATACTACCCACATCTGCCACTATAAATTCCTCTACAACCCACATCTGCCACTATACCACCCTATACTATCCACATCTGCCACTATATCACCCTATACTACCCACATCTGCCACTATACCACCCTATACTACCCACATCTGCCACTATATCACCCTATACTACCCACATCTGCCACTATACCTCCCTATACTACCCACATCTGCCACTATACCTCCCTATACTACCCACATCTGACACTATAAATGCCTCTACTACCCACATCTGCCACTATACCACCCTATACTACCCACATCTGCCACTATATCACCCTATACTACCCACATCTGCCACTATATCATACTACCCACATCTGCCACTCTACCTCCCTATACTACCCACATCTGCCACTATAAATTCCTCTACGACCCACATCTGCCACTATACCACCCTATACTATCCACATCTGCCACTATATCACCCTATACTAACCACATCTGCCACTATACCACCCTATACTACCCACATCTGCCACTATATCACCCTATACTACCCACATCTGCCACTATACCTCCCTATACTACCCACATCTGCCACTATCCCTCCCTATACTACCCACATCTGCCACTATAAATTCCTCTACAACCCACATCTGCCACTATACCACCCTATACTACCCACATCTGCCACTCTATCACCCTATACTACCCACATCTGCCACTACACTTCCCTATACTATCCACATCTGTTACTATACCTCCCTATTCTACCCACATATGCCACTATACCTCCCTAACAATAGTGTATTTAGGTTTTTTGCTGCCCTAGGCCTGACTAAACTCGTGCCCCCCTAATTAAAATATGACACACCCCTTTCTGTCAAGGCCACACCCCTTGCTGTTTAAGACCCGCCCTGAAATTTTCGAGTGGGGACACTACTTCTGGGGGGGGGGGGGGTCAATGGATTCCCTTAATTTGCATAGATTTCCTCTCACTTCCTGTTTGGCTATGGGCAGGAAAATAAGGGAAATCTCTGCAATGGGACAGGGATGGTAAAAAATAAACTGACAGGGGTTATAACCCCCTTTACTCTATCCAAAATGAAAAAAAGTGTTGCCTATAGTTAACTTTCAGAACTAATTTCTGATAATTTTATGGAGAGGACTAAGAAGATATAACCATGCCAATGGTTCAGCAGAAAACATAGAGCACAGTGAGGAAGGTCTGTGGTCCAGGATGAGAGGACAGTCAAAATTAGAAGCGGCGCCTGACCCCCCCCCACACAGTTGCGGAATGCCAGCCACCCATATACCGGAAGCAGTGAGTCTCCTTTATGGGGCGCTAGACTAATTTGCCTCTCCGCCCAATCCGCCCCAAAAGACTGGTGCTACACTAACAGTGTAGCGCAAGCCATCAGAGGCTCTTTCCGTGCTGCTCTAGGCCTGGGCCTTGTCGGCCTAGGCCAGAATACAGCGTTGCCACTATACCACCCTATACTACCCACATCTGCCACTATATCACCCTATACTAACTACATCTGCCACTCTACCACCCTATACTACCTACATCTGCCACTATACCTCTCTATACTATCCACGTTTACCACTATATCACCCTATACTATCCACATCTGCCACTATTCCTCCATATACTACCCACATGTGCCATTATACCTCCCTATACTACCCACATCTGTCACTATATCACACTATACCACACTATACTACCCACATGTGCCACTATACCACCCTATAATAATAACCGCATAATACATGAATCGCATATATTTCCATATATCTAAGCCACAATGGTCTGTAAGTGGATTTTATCCTGAGCACTGAGCCATACTTTTCCCTTTCGGGTTGGTTATATGTTGCATGTGTCAAAGATTTCCACAGATGGCGACCAAATAAGGACTGATTTCCAGGGCTTCCTGGTATCTAAGGAAATAGTGCCCTGATGATTTTGAACAGCTGCATAAACTATAGGTAAATCACATTAGGTTATATATGAGTTATAGCAAGGAAGTCCTTGGGTGTTAGTACAAATAGCTCAGTGGCTGTATTGCATGAAATGGGAATCCCGTTTAGAAAAAATCCCGTAGAATAAAGTGTCATGGCTGTGAAATTGCATATACATAGATTTGATTAGTCCCGGTGACTTAAATTGGATAAATCCATTTGGTTCAAGGAAATCTATCCAGTGTAGATCACATAGAGCAACAGACTTATGTTAAAGAAGGAGTCCGGCGACCAATCTTTTTTTTTTTTTTTTTTTAGGTCATTGAGACACTTTGCTAATCCCAAAATAATACTCACAGTTTGGGTGTAATATTTCCGCCTCTGTCTGTTTTCGTACTGAAGAATAACTTTAAAAATGCGATGCTGGCTGTTTCCATCTTGCTTGTGGGCATGTGAAGCCCACAAGCATTGATTTCCTGGATGCGGTGAATGCTGTTCATTAACAGCTTGTTCACAAGCATGATCATTGTTCCCGCACTGAATCTTGGGAAGCCTGACACTAAGCTCCCAGGAGACAATGCGGCGCCGGGGAAAGGCAATAAACACACCTACTTCCATGGGAGGAGACAGGAAATGCCACGATAAAGTACAATATAAAGGTAATTACAGTGATAAAAAAAAATTTTCGGCCTTTTGGCTAAGATCAAGTGTAGTTTCTGCTTTGTTCTTGTCATTAGGTAATGACCGGTGCCAGTCCCTCTCGGCCTTGGGGTGTTTCCTTCGGGTGCATCCCATGCTGCTATTGGGGGGGACGCCACCGTGAGTGCACGAGAGTGATCGCCTTTCCCTACCATCCATGAGTTGGCTGTGGGATTGGTGGGCATAGGTATGGTGGGGCCGCCGAGCGCACCAAACACTTTGAGGCTGGTCGTGGCCGAGCCTAGACGGAGCGAGGTTGGATTGCACTTCATTCAGAAGCAATTGATTGAAGACCTTTTTGGGATGCCGAGAGAAGCAATTTTTTGCATGCAGTGTTTTCCTACTACTGGAATGTATGATGTTACTTTCTGGAAAAAGGAAGATCTGCAGACATGTATGCTACGGAAGGGTGAGAAGGAAGGCGATGAGATGCTGGAAGAGATCACATTCCTGTCGAGTGAGACGAAAGTGCTGGTCCCCATCACTGTGCATATGTACAATCCTTTTGTACAGGATGGGGAAATCGCTGCCTTTTTATTTAGGTACTGCGAGTCAGTTTCAGCAGGCGTGAAACTGACAAATGTGCTAGGCACCTTTAACGGGCAGCGGAAATTTTGGGTGACCTTTAGGGCGGATCCAGAGGGTATAGGTGGTGTCAGGCACCCCCCTCAGTCCTTTTCCATTGGAAGGAACCGTGGCTATCTTTGGTACCCTGGCCAGCCCCTCTTCTGCAGGCAGTGCTTTGCTTTCGGGCACACCAAGGACCAGTGCGAGTCCGGGTTAACATGCCGCAATTGCTTCAAGCAGGGTCACGGAGCCGGTCAGTGTCCGGAGAAGAAGAGCTGCTACATCTGCGGTAATAGGACGCACCTTGTGAGACAGTGCCCGAAGGTAAACAGAACAGCTGAGCCCACTCCAGAAGCTGTGGCGGTAAAAGCTGTGGAGGCGGGGGGCAAGCAGGTTATGTCCTACGCGGATGTGGCCAGACTGGGATCCATTCCAACCACCGCAGTGAACTCTGTAGAACAGACCATAGTACTACCCGAGGAAGTGGTGGTGCGGGCTGATGTCTGCCTACCTATGGAGGGTGAGCCAGGTCCCTCCCCTGTTGACGCCGTAAGGGAGGAGGGGGCCTCTCCTGCACCCGAGGAGAGTGTCCCTGGGCACCTCCTGGCCGAGGGGGAGTCGGAGGGGAGCGGTGAGGGATCGGAGGACTCAGAGGAGGAGGAGGAGATGGAGGTGGGACAGCTCTCCCTAAAAAGAAAGATGGCTGAGTCCTCCCAGGTCATAGGCTCCTTCCCGGACTCTCCAGGCCCTGAAGCATCGGATGTGGTGAATGACTCGGACTCCTCACAGGCACCATCTTATGTGAGCACTGGTCAGGTGTCCGAACTGCAGGAGGTGATGGGGTACTGCAAGGTACCAAAGGGGAAGGCGAAGAAAAAATCTGGGGGGTTGAGCCTGGGGTGGGACCGAGGACTAGGGCCAGGGACAAAAGTGGGAAAAAGAAGAAATCCTGACAGGAATGTGATCCCTTCTTAATT
The DNA here is from genome assembly GCF_042186555.1 of Aquarana catesbeiana. Taxonomy (NCBI): domain Eukaryota; kingdom Metazoa; phylum Chordata; class Amphibia; order Anura; family Ranidae; genus Aquarana; species Aquarana catesbeiana. The sequence goes on from NC_133324.1 coordinate 41,366,680, forward strand.
TTCTATGCGCTTACGGGTATCTTCCCTAAATTGCAGAAGTATTGGGACGGCATCTAGACGGGCAGCAATTTTTAACATCTTATCTGGTTATGCTGACGATATTTTTTGCCTACAGGACTGCAATATGAGGGAGGAGCCATATTCTGCAAGATGGACCCAGGGGGATGCGGTATGGTCGCTGAGTCAAAGCAGGAATAGTGGCGTGGGGATTCTGATTAAAAATAATAAAATTAAGATTTTAAGGAAGGTGGAGGTGGAGGTGGGACGATGTTTGTTTGTTACTTTGGAGTATGGGGGTGCTTGTTTTAAGTTATTTTGTGTGTATGCACCAGTTGATAAAAAGGGGAGGTTGGATCTGTTTGAGAAAATGAAGTTTTTTTCTGGGGGGGAGGGATCCTATTATTGTGTTGGGGGATTTTAATTGTATTTTACATAGTGGGGATAGGTGTGGGGGTGGGGGTGGTGGTGGGGATGTTGATAAATCTGGGAAGGAGTTGGGTGAGATTTTGTGGTTGTTTGGGTTAAGGGATGTGGGTGAAGGTGGTGGGTTTTCTTATTTTAGTGATAAGGGTACTGTAAAATCTAGGATTTATTTTTGTTTTGTTTCAAAAAATTTGCAGCCGGAATCCTTTATGATTCAGCGGGAGCCTTTCTCGGACCATGGTCGGATCGAGTGTGTTGTAAGTATGGAATCAGAGGTAACGTATGGTAAAGGTGTGTGGAAGTTGAATGTGGAATTATTGGAAGATGAAGGTGTGAAAAGAGAGTATGTTGAGTTTTTTGAGAAACTTAAAAGGAGGAGGAATGATTTTTTAAGTGTGATTGAGTGGTGGGAGTGGGTGAAAGATCAGACTAAGAGGTTTTTTGTAAGAAAGGGTTGTGAGATTGCGAAAAAGGAACATGAGGCGTATGAATGGTGGCTGAAGAGATTGGAATATTTGGAAGAACTAAGGGAATGGGGAGAGAATGTGGGGTGTGAGTTGGTGAAAGCAAGAGGAAAATTGAGAGTTTTTATGGAACGGAGGGGGAGAGAGATTATGTCGCAAGCAAGGATGGTAGTGAAGGAGAAGGATGAGAAGTGTACACGTTTTTTCTTTAAAAAGGTATATGGTGGGAAGGTGGATTTGTCAAGTGTGTTGCATGAGAATGGACTGGTGGTAAGTGGGAAAAAGAGGCTGGGAGATGAAATCTGGAAGTTTTATTCCGACTTATATATGGAAAAGAAGAGGGATGAGAGGGTTGAGAAGGAAGTGTTGGAGCAGGTGGAGATGTGTCTGGATATGGAGGATAAGAGTATGTTAGGGGAGAAAGTGAGTAAAGGTGAAGTTGATGAATGTCTGGGGAGTATGAAGAAAGGTAAGACGCCTGGGAGTGATGGTTTGCCAGTTGAGTTTTATTGTACGTTTTGGGAGGTGATTGGTGACTGCGTGTATGAGATGGTGATGAAAGTTTTGGAAGAGGGGAGGATGCCTGAATCTATGTTAAAAAGTGTTATTGTTTTGTTGTATAAAAAAGGTGACAAGCGAGAGTTGAAAAATTGGAGACCTATATCATTGTTGAATGTAGATTATAAGGTGGTGGCGAAGGTATTGGTAAATAGGTTGCGTGCGGTGGTGGAGAAATTGGTGGGGGAGGAGCAAGCGTGTGCGGTGCCTGGGAGGTCTATCGCAGAAAGTTTGGTGAACTTGAGGGATGTGTTATGGTTTTGTAAGGAGAGGAAGCAGGAAGTGGCTGTGTTGGCTGTGGATTTTGAAAAAGCGTATGACAGAGTGTCGCATGAGTTTATGTTTAAAGTATTGAGGAGAATGGTGTTACCTGAGGTTTTGATTGGGTGGATTAAGTGTTTGTATAGAGGTATGGTAAGTAAGGTGTTGGTGAATGGGTGGATGACGAATGATATAAGCATTAGGTCGGGTGTGAGACAGGGTTGCCCGTTATCACCCATGTTGTTTATTTGTGTGATTGAACCTTTGTTAAGGATGTTGATGAAAGATAAATGTGTGAGAGGGGTAGAGGTGCCAGGGAGTGGTGGCAGGGTTTTGAAAGTAATAGGATACATGGATGATGTTACGGTGATTTGTAGAGATATGGCAGGCCTGAAAAGAGTGAAGTTGTTGATTGAGATTTTTTGTATGGCAAGTGGTTTCTGTGTGAATATGGGGAAAAGTGAGTGTAAATTGTTTGGTGTATGGAGGGGGATTGAACAGTGTGGTTGGAAGTTTTGTGAGGGTGGAGTGAGGATTTTAGGTGTCAAGTTTAAATTCTGATTTGTATGGGAGAGCGAGTTGGCAGGGTGCGTTGGTGAAAGTAAAAAAGAAAATAGATTTTTGGTCTTTAAGGACTTTATCATTGGAAGGGAAGGTGTTGATTGTGAAGGCTGTTGTGATTCCGATTTTGTTATTTTTATATTATGTGTTTCCAGCTCCAGATAGAGTGATGAAACAAATTGTGAGAGTGTGTTTTTCCTTTTTTGGTTGTCTAAGATGGAGAAGTTGAAAAGAGAGAAAGTAATGAAAGGAGTAATGAATGGCGGGAAAGGTATGGTGTGTATTGAGACATTTCTGGTGGTGAAGTATGTAAGTATGTGTGCAAGATTAAGTGAGAAAGAGAATGTTGCAGGGTGTATGGTAAAATATGCATGTGGGAGTGTGTTACGGAAATATAAGTTGTGTGAAATTGATTTGAGGAAGCCTGTATGTTTTGTTGCACCTTGGTTTTATGTGAGGATTGAAAGGTGTATGAGGAGGTATGGGTTGCAGGATGTGAAGCGAGATAAATGGTGTGAGAGTAAGAAGGTTATGCAGATACTGAAAGAAAGGGAGGAGATGGAAGGAATAGGTGGTTTAAGAGTAGCCGAATGTAAGAAAGTCTGGAAGAATGTGTGCTGTAAGGGAGTGGATAATAGACAAAAGGATATTGCATGGATGGGGGTGCATGGGTGTTTGCCTACAAGAGAGTTTCAGAGAAGGAGAAGGTTTGTGGACAGTGAGGTGTGTCCAAGGCTGGGGTGTGGGGGGATTGAGAGGGTGGTGCATGTGTTCTGGGAGTGTCGCTATGCAAAGAAAGTATGGAAAAGGATGGAGAAGATGATTGAGGGGTTGACTGGTGTAAATAGTGTAACGTATGAGATGGTGTTATATGGTTTGTGTGATCTGGGCAGGAATGAGGAGAGGTTGTTATGGATTGTTGTGAATTGTATAAAAGAGTGTTTGTGGGATGTTCGGAATATTTTAATTTTTAAGCAGAAAGTGGTTAAGGTGAAGGAATGCGTGGCCATGGTCCGAGGAAGGATTTACAATTATGCGTATTATGATTATAAGAAGTTAGGAGAGAAGAATGCAAGGAAATTATGGATATTGGAGGAATGGAAACAATGGTGTATATAATGTAAATATGTGAATTATGTTTTTGATGCTTGTCTTTGAATGATTAACCTATTTTTGTTTTTCAGGGTGAGTACAGATGGTGATAAAGGGACAGTGTGGAGAAAGAATATAGGAGTGTTTTTGTTTGTGTAGGGATAGGGTGGAGGGATAGTATATAATAGGGATAGTTTGTCATTTATTCGCTATGAGGGATGGGAGTGGGTTGTTTTGTTAATGTTCTTTGTTATCTTTATTGTTTGTTTTGAAACATTTGTGATATATTTATTGTTGTGAGATGTCTTTATTTTTGCTGTTGTTATGTACATTTTTGGTTTTTGTGGGTGGGGTTTGGGAGGGAAGTGGGTGGGTTTTGGGAGGGAGGTGGGAGGGTCATGTAAATATTGTAAATACTTGTCTGATAAATGTACTTCAATGTTATTTTTATTTTTTCAGACATATTCTTTTGATTTATGTTATCTATGTATTTTACTTGTGAAATTTTAAATAAAAGAATTAAAAAAAAAAAATAAAGGTAATTACAGTGATAAAAAAAAATTTTCATGCGGCATTTGAACATCTAAGCAATTAACTGAAGGGGGTAAGATTAAGTTAAAAATTTGAGTGGAACTCCGCTTTAAGTCATAAATGGTTAATATATCACAGGAGCCCAAATCAACAAATCCTCATGTAGATAATATGGACAGTTCAAAATAATTCAGGGAGATCCCCTGTACATACCATGTCCAGATGTCCCGGAAAGATAAATCACTGTGTGAGGGGCTGGTCAGTTTAAACACACTTCACTGCAGAGCTTGAGTTTTGATATATTACCTCCCTTCAGCTGTTTAGTTTCTCCAGTACGGATGAGCTCCAGCATGTTTGCAAGCTGCACATGCAGAGCCCGCCAGGAAGTCGGCAATGCACTGCGCTAATCACAGGCAGCGAGACATTTCCCGATCTCTGAAGCCACACATCAGGAAATGTCTCACTGCTTGTGATTAGCGCTGTGCAGTGCAGAGTTCCTAGCGGGTTTAGCACGTACAGCTTGCGGACACGCCGGAACTCATCCTTATTCTCCAGCATATGCACAGGCTTCCGGGTATCTTGGATTGGTATTCCTCAGTGCGGCGGATGGTTCAGTTTAGACATTCCCCAGAGAGCCTTACAATCAGGCTGGCTGTCCTCCTAAAGCTGTTTGAAAGCTCCAGTATCCACACACTAACATAAGTATGACAGTCCTTTTGAGCTCAGATGGGATTCCCAATTAAAGAGATCAGCGGTGTCACGTCTTCAACAGCAGGAGCTATGCTCTGTGTTGCTTCCTTTCAGAGGTGCATGACATACAGCTGGATATCCTGGTGTCACTGCTTCTGTCTATGCATTTCACGAACCCTCGTTTCATCAGGACCTATATCACCCTATACTACCCACATCTGCCACAATATCACCCTATACTACCCACATCTGCCACTATATCACCCTATACTACCCGCATCTGCCACAATATCACCCTATACTACCCACATCTGCCACTATACCACCCTATACGACCCACATCTGCCACTATATCACCCTATAATACCCACATATGCCACTATACCACCCTATACTACCCACTTCTGTCACTATATCACCCTATACTACCCACATCTGCCACTATACAACCCTATACTACCCGCATCTGCCACTAAACCACCCTATACTACCCACAACTGCCACTATACCACCCTATACTACCCACATCTGCCACTATATCACCCTATACTACCCACATCTGCCACTATATCACCCTATACTACCCACATCTGCCACTATCTCACCCTATACTACCCACATCTGCCACTATATCACCCTATACTACCCACATCTGCCACTATATCACCCTATACTACCCATATTCATTGCTGTATCCTGGCCTAGGCCAACAAGGCAGCACTTTGCAGGGGGGCTGCATGGAAAGAGTCCCAGCTGGCTTGCGCTACACTGTTATGCCCTGTACACACGGTCGGACATTGATCGGACATTTTGACAACAAAATTCATGGATTTTTTCCGACGGATGTTGGCTCAAACTTGTCTTGCATACACACAGTCACACAAAGTTGTCGGAAAATCCGATCGTTCTAAACGCGGTGACGTAAAACACATATGTCGGGACTATAAACGGGGCAGTAGCCAATAGCTTTTGTCTCTTAATTTATTTTGAGCATGCATGGCACTTTGTGCGTCGGATTTGTGTACACACGATCGGAAATTCCGACAACGGATTTTGTTGTCGGAAAATTTTATAGCATGCTCTCAAACTTTGTGTGTTGGAAAATCCGATGGAAAATGTGTGATGGAGCCCACACACGATCGGAATTTCTGACAACAAGGTCCTATCACACATTTTCATTTGGAAAATCCGACCGTGTGTACAGGGCATTAGTGTAGCACCAGTCTTATGGGTTCGGACTGGGATGAGAGGCAAATTAGTCTAGCGCCCCCATAAAGCAGATTCACTGCTTCCGGTATATGGGTGGCAGGCATTCCGCAACTGTGTGTGGGGGGGGTCAGGCGCCGTTTCTAATTTTGACTGTCCTCTCATCCTGGACCACAGACCTTCCTCACTGTGCTCTATGTTTTCTGCTGAACCATTGGCATGGTTATATCTTCTTAGTCCTCTCCATAAAATTATCAGAAATTTGTGCTTAACCACTTCAATACAGGGCACTTAGACACCTTCCTGCCCAGACCAATTTTCAGCTTTCAGTGCTGTCGCAGTTTGAATGACAATTGTGCGGTCATGCTACACTGTACCCAAACTAAATTTGTATCATTTTGTTCCCACAAATAGAACTTTCTTTTGGTGGTATTTGATCACCTCTGCATTTTTTATTTTTTGAAAAAAATAAAAGTTTTGCTTTTGTTTCTGTTAAAAAAATTGTAAATAAGTAAGTTTTCTCTTTCACTGATGGGCACTGATAAGGCAGCACTGACAGTCACTGATACGGCGGCACCGATGAGGTGGCACCAATGAGCGGGCACTGACGGGCACTAACGATGGGCACTCATATGCAGCACTGATGGGCATTGATAGGCGGCACTCATGGGCACTGATGGGTGGCACTGGGTGGCACTGGTTGGCACTGATGGGCACTGATAGGTGACACTGATGGGCAATGAAAGGCGGAACTGCTGGGCACTGTTGGGCACTGATAGGGTGGCGCTGATAGGCGGCACTGACAGGCGGCACTACTGGGCACTGCTGGGCACTGATAGGCAGCACTGCTGGGCACTGATGGGCACTGATACGTGGCACTGATGGGCACTGATACCTGGCACTGATATGAGGCACTGATAGGCATCCCTGGTGGCACTGGCAGTGGTAGGCATTGAAGTGGGCACTGATTGGCAGCTGCCTGGGCACACAGTGGCATTTCCCTGGGCGTCTAGGAGCATACCAGTGTGGATCGCTTCCCTGGTGGTCCTGGGCGGCTTCCCTGGTGGTCCTGGGTGGGATCCGAGGGGGGGCTGTGCTGATAAACAATCAGCACAGACCCCCCCTGTCAGGAGAGCAGCCAATCGGCTCTCCTCTACTCACGTCTATCAGACGCGAGTGAGGAAAAGCCAATCACCGGCTCTTTCTATTTACATTGTGATCAGCCGTGATTGGACACGGCTGATCACGTGGTAAAGAGTCTCTGTTGGAGACTCTTTACCTAGATCGGTGTTGCAGGGTGTCAGACTGACACCCCGCAACAACGATCGCTGCGATGCGCGCCCCCGGGGGCACGCAGCGGCTCGATATTCTTGATCACGTCATATGACGTCCGGTCAGGAATATCAAACCACTTTGCCACTGTCATTTGGTAATAGGGTGGGCGGCAAGTGGTTAAAGTAGAGCTATAGGCTTTTTTTCATTCTGGATAGAGTAAGGGATGATTATAACCCGTCAGTTTATTTTTTAACATCCCTGTCCCATTGCAGAGATTTCCCTTCACTTCCTGCCCCATAGCCAAACAGGAAGTGAGAGGAAATCTATGCAAATTAAGGGAATCCATTGCCCCCCCAGGACTAGTGTCCCCACTCAAAAATTTCAGGGTGGGGCTTAAACGGCAAGGGGTGTGGCCTTAACAGGAAGGGGTGGGTCATATTTTAATTAGGGGGTGCATGAGTTTATTCAGGCCTAGGGCAGCAAAAAACCTAAATACACTACGCTTTCAAAAGGCATCCATCCGGATGAAGGCGCCTCAGATGACGTCTTGATGACGAAACGCGTAAGGCGTGGCCTCTTGGTACGCATACGTCCTTTCTCACTTCTGTTTTGCCTTGTACTTCCGGTTCCGGCAGACGGCTGTGGAACGCAAGCCGCTTACATTGCACTGTCTGCGGCTTCTCATGTGGAGCCAGCCGGCATAGTGCCATTTGTTTTTAACCTCTGAGCTTTTTATTTTGTTCATTTCTTTTTGTTGTTTACTTGAGTTTAATAAACATATATTCGGAATCACACTATGAGGCTCTTCTCTTCTCCCTGCACATGGTAATTGTTCCGGATGGATGCCTTTTGAAAGCGATCGGGTGACACAGGTGGAAATTAGGTGGTGAAGGGGACACCAACCGCTTGGATCATTGGATCATCTACATGCTCATTACCCCTGCAGGGGTTGGGCACTCTGGTGAGTGGGGGCACTAGAGGGGACTCCACACGGGACAGCATATACTCATTGGGACAGACCTATCCGCAACCTTTGAAGATATATCAGCTGGCTGCATAAGAACTGTTTTTTATTCACGGATATAATTTTTTATATATTTTTTTGAAATAATTGATCTGGTTGCTTGGACTCTCATTTTCTTTTTGGTTTTTTCACCTTTTTGTTTTTTTGTGCACTCAGATTGTCTGCACACTACATGCCGATTGTTCTTTCTTTTTATATATATTCTCACATTTTTTATATATATTCTTACATTTTTTCAACACGATTCAGCTTCATTAGTACACATATTTAATTCCAGTGGGCAACACGGTGTTTTGCCCTCTTTTTTAGGTATACCCACTCATATCTTTCATTGCACACATACATATTTTTTGTATTTTTTATATATACACCTGATTGATCATTCACCTTTGTTAATGCTTGGTGTTTTATTTACTAATTTTATTTTGTGATAACAACTTTTGCAATTTAGGTATTCTGCACATCCTTTGACCATTTTTAGCACATATATCCATTTTCTAACAATTATTTATATTGTGTTACACGTTTTATCCACCCAACATTGAGGGGTTATGTTTTCCTTTTGTTAGCAGTTTGTATAGTTTATTGATTTATTCATTATCATTCTCTATCAGTGAACAGCGCCAATCCCCTATTTCTTTAGACTACACAATCATAAAAAATTGTTTTATATATATATATATATATATATATATATATATATATATATATATATATATATATATATATATGTATATATATATATATATATATATATATATATATATATTGACAAAAACAAATGTTACATAAAATTAATATAATAATTGTGCTAAATAAAAGCTTGAATATCAATTGAAACAACTGCTAAATGGGAGTGTAGTACTAAATGGGAGTGTAGTACACAGCAATGATAAACTTCAGTGTAGAATCAATAACCTTGTAAAAATGACAATAAACCAGAACGTCTGTTTTTCACAATTTCAATGTTACTATACTACAGGTAAGTAAGTGGTTAACAACGTGAAATAAAATTAGTTGTTTAATTTTTTTTGTCAATAAAATGGAAACTATGCAAATGAAAAATATTGAAAATTGAATCTTTTAGAGAAAAATCTACAAGGCGGTTACTGATTCGAGGGAAATAGTTATTCAACTGTATAATAATCAATAAATAAATATTTAAGATAACACAAATGTATATAAGATAAAAATTAACCACTTGCCGACCGCCTAACGCAGATATACTGTGGCAGAATAGCACGGGCAGGCAAAGTCACGTACCTGGTACGTGACTTGCCTCCCCCGGTGCCCGAGGCAGTCGGCTTCATTCCAGGAGTGATTGGTGCTGAGGGGGAGGCCACTGATTCATGTCCACTCCCTCGCGATCGCTCCCGGCGAATGAGAATCTTCCTCTGCTGCTGTAATGTAAACAGTGGCAGAGGAAGTGATGTCATCTCTCCTCGTGTCGGTCTTTTCATTCCGGCGCAGAGAAGAGAAGACATCAAGTAAGTTTCCACAACACTACACTAACAGTAGAACACGCAGGCACACTGTTCACCCCCAATCACCCCCCCCGATCACCCCCCTGCACCCCCTGTCACAGTGACACCAATAGCAGTTTTTTTTTTACTGATTATTGCATTGGTGTCATTTGTGACTGTTATAAGTGGTAGGGCAGTTGGTGGTAGGCCCCTTTACATCTAGGGTACCCCCCTAACCCCCCCTAATAAAGGTTTAACCCGTTAATCACCCCCTGTTGCCAGTGTGACTAAGCAATCGTTTTTTCTGATCGCTGTATAAGCGTCATAGGTGTTAGGCAGGTAATTATTAAGGTTCGCCGTCAGCTTTCTAGAGTCAGGTACCCCCATATACTACCTAATAAAGGTTTTAACCCCCTGATTGCACCCTAGTTAACCCTTTCACCAGTGATCACCTTATAACTGTTACAGGTGACGCTGGTTAGGTAGTTTGTTATATCTAGAGTCAGGGCACCCGCCGTTTATTACCTAATAAAGGTTTTAACCTCCTGATCGCCCAGCGTGTGATATCAGATAAGGTCTGCATTGCTCCAGGCAGCGTCAGGTTAGCGCCAGTACCGCTAACACCCACACACGCAGCATACACCTCCCTTAGTGGTATAGTATCTGAACGGATCAATATCTGATCTGATCAGATCTATACTAGCGTCCCCAGCAGTTTAGGGTTCCCAAAAATGCATTGTTAGCGGGATCAGCCTAGATACCTGCTAGCACCTGCGTTTTGCCCCTCGGCCCAGCCCAGCCCACCCAAGTGCAGTATCGATCGATCACTGTCACTTACAAAACACTAAACACACATAACTGCAGTGCTCGCCACGCAGAGTCAGACCTGATCCCTGTGATCGCTAACAGTTTTTTTAGTAGCTTTTTGATACAGTCGCTAACAGTTATGCCCTGTACACACGGTCAGATTTTCCGACGGAAAATGTGCGATCGGAACATGTTGTCAGAAATTCCGACCATGTGTGGGCTCCATCGGACTTTTTCCATCGGATTTTCCGATACACAAAGTTTGAGAGCAGGCTATAAAATTTTCCTACAACAAAATCCGATTGTGTTAATTCCGACCCTGTGTGGACAATTCCGACGCACAAAGTGCCACACATGCTCAGAAGAAATTCCGAGACAGAACTGCTCGGTCTGGTAAACTTAGCATTCGGAATGGATATAGCACTTTCGTCACACTGCAATGTTTTAAATAGTTTAATGCAGTGCACTCTCTTTTTCTTTATAATGCAAGAAGAATGAAGTAGTTTTGCTGCTGATATTCACACAGAGTTCTCACAAACTTCTTTCTTTATTATTTGGCATGATTTCATCACTATATTTTGATTTGTCACATCTGACAAAATATATATATATATTTTATTTTTTTTTTGTTTGTATATTTTTCAAGCCTGATTTTTTTTTTTTTTGTTTTTTTTTGTTTTTACTCCAGAATAGTTTTGGGTGTGTTTTGTGTGTCAAGTTACCACAACACCATTATTATCTTGTATTATTTAATCTCAAGGAGGTTGTTTGGTGTTAGTGTCCTTTGTTAATTTCACATTGTATTTTTGAAATGTACCTGCCTCCTCACAAACAAACTGTCCTTTTTGAAGGAAAACACACATAGGCGAGTATAATTGAAACAAAAATTCCTTTATTAAGGACTCAGAACCAAACAAAGAGGGAGGCAACGCTGGATAAACATCAGAAATTGGTGAAGCCTTTGACCCCCAGGGCACACATCAATTATTTTACTGCAAAATTGGTGGCCTGAGGAGTCCATATCTAAGGGAGTGCAGTCTGGTCCAGAAGTCCAAGAGAATCACGAACAGCTTCAGATGACATGTATGTCCCCAGGCTGTGGTCATACAAGAGCCTGCATCTTTGGCCAGACCAGAATGAACCCAGGCCATCACTCTCTGGTCTTCCTTACACACTTCCTTCCCGGCTGTGGCTCTGGTGGTGGAGTTGTGGCAGGAGGAGGAGTAGGACCTGGAGGAGGAGGAGGACCTGGAGGAGGAGGAGGAGGACCATGGGTGAACTGACAAATGTGGGTTTCACATGTGGGTTGGCCCCTCAACCCCTTATTTAGAGCTTCTAAAATTACAAACTCACATAAGAGGCATTTGCCCTCCTCCGTTTGCATCATTTTGCATGCAGTTAGCTCAGCAAAATCCTCTTCCATACTGTGGGGTGTTCTGAGGGCCTCAGTAGCCTTCCAAAATAGGCCAATTGCAGCCTCCTCCAGGTTACTCCTCTTCCTGCCACTTTTTCTTTGAAGGCGGAGGGGAAGGACCTGGGTATTGGGCAGCCTGCTTGGCCCGGCCACCTCCTGGCTGTGACTTTCCTGTGTATGAAAAAGGGACATGGTTTTAGTTTTTGGTTCATCAATCACAATCAGAAATTAGTACTCCAAACTAACATCTATTTAACATAATTGATTGGACAACCAGAAATATTTAGAAGAAAGCTATACCTGGCTCAATCTGGGCTCCTCCACATGTTGCTGCCTGGAAGGCCCAGGTTGGACGTCAGAAGCCTCAGCTGAGGGGGAAGGAAGCGTGGAAGGAAGAGTGGAGAGTGCTGGCCTGGGTTCAGTCTGACCTGCCAGAAAATGCAGTCTGTCATAGCACCACAGCCTGGGGACATAAATGTCATCTGCAGCTCCTGATCTCTGGGAATCCTGGACCTTCTTGTGCTCCCTTAGATAAGTGCTCCTCATGCTACCAATTAGGATCTTCAAATAGGTGATTTCTGCCGTGGGGATCACCGGCTTCACAAATTGCATCAACTTATCCAGCGCTGCCTTCCTCTTTGTTTGGTTCTTATAATCAGGGTGGTACACCTGCCACAGACAGGGCAGCTCCCTGAACATATCTATGAAGATTGGCATAAAGTCATGATCATTGACTAGATCCATTTTCTCTGCAAGACACAGCACAAGACAAACCCTAATGTCAGCCTAAAGTCTTCTAAACTTGTCCAAATACAGGCCTCAATCTAGAAGCAGTATAGGCCCAATTTGAAATCTTACCTTCGTTATCACGATCGGCGCCCCCGATACTCCTTCCTCCGCTCACAGATCGTACGTAGTACGCACGCGTGTTGACGTTCTTTCTAGTCTAGTCCCCGCCCCTTCTCGTTCGGCGCAGTGGGGGAAGAGCACATGGCGGAGACAGAGCAGGTGTGTGCTAATTACAGCAATGAGGAGGAGGAGGAGGAAAGCCTGGAGCCAGAAACATCCCAATCCCGGAGGAGACAATTTAAGGCCTCAAATATGTCCTTTGGGGAGATGTTGGAGATGGTCGACATCCTGAAGAGGACCGACTATGATGGGAATTATGGACCTTACCCCAACCCCAATGTCAGAAAGGCCAAGATCATGGCGAAAGTTGTCAAGAGTCTGCACCAGAATTTCGGGGTACAACGATCAAAAGATCAACTGAGGAAGCGGTGGTCGGACCTCAAATTAAGGGAGCACGATCAGTATAGAAGGATCAGGAGCATGCTGCAAAAAAGTAAGTAGTTGTCCTGTGTTACTATTCTTTATTTTTCTTACGTTCGTGCTGCTCCATGTGCTTTTCTTTACTGTTGTACAGTTTAAAATGGCAACTTTCATGTTCATGGGCACATTGTTCGTTCGTTGTAAACATTGTTCGTTCGGCATAGAAAACACCATGTTTTGGCCATATGCATTTGAATACATTTGTGCTAGCCTACTTCTCTTAAAATAATTTGGGTGTGTAGATGGGTTTGTAACTAGAATGTAATGCAAACTAGAATCTGTGTAAGGAGAGAACACTCAGCAGCTGTTTACACATCTGGATGCTGGAGCACTAGTGTGGGACAAAAGAACAGCCTTTTTATTAGAGGGCCCCACACAGGTGCTCCAGTGGATACTATAGGGGTGACTCCATCTGTGAAGGTTGTACAAAACAGGTAAGTATTCAAGATTGACAAAGGTAAAAAATATTTCTTCATCTTGCCAAAACAGACAATTGTACCCCACTTCCAAGCAATGTTTCATATTCCTATTTCTGCCATCAAATATCTGTGTGCTAAGTATACCTATTTTTTTGACATAGGGGAGAAAAGACTCGGAGGACACCACTCATCTGAGGAGACAACAGACCCCCCACCTCATGAGGAAGGGGAAATCCCCAAAAGCCAACAGGAGGAGGCAGGAGACGTAATCGAAATAGTCACCACATCAGGTGAGTGTCTGTGACCACAGGCTCAGGTAAGAGATGGATGCCGGCATATTTATAATACATATTTTTAGGTGATCGTGATGTTGTGGATCCAGGTCATTTCACCTGTGAGAGTGCCCAGATCCTGATCGGCGAGATCATGGGGTATAATAGGGACTTGGAAAACATCCAGAAAAACATCAATGTTGTTCAAAACAAAATGAAGAACATTATTGATGTTTTAGGGAAAGTTTAAAACACCTACAAATACCAGACTTTTTTTGTGTTTTTTTGATTGAAGAATTTTTTGCACCTTTTTTGACATATTCTCGAAAAGCCAAATGTTGAAGATGCACACAGTGTGTCAACATGTGCTATCTGCCATCACGGGAGATCAATGGACGCGTTTTGGGGGTGCAACCCCTTCCTCAATAAAAAGGTAGCTGAGAGGAAGGGGTTGCACCCCCAAAACACATCCCTTGATCCCCCATGATGGCAGCTAGCACATGTTGACATTCTGCAATTTGTGTGCATCTTCAAAATTTGGCTTTTCCAGGGGTGACTTCACCCCAACTGAACGCAATATCAAACACAGTTTATAAATACTCATGTCTGATATTGCCTTCAATTTCTACAAAAGTTGAACTTTGTATTCCAGATTTGTGTATTTCTTGTTGGTTTTAAACATGCCTGTTTTACCTTAAATGGACATTTGACTTTTATTAATGTGAACCAAAAAATTGTTATACAACAAACATGTTGGTTTGTTTTAAAAACCTTTTAGAAATGCACATGTGATTGTGCTTGTATTAAAAAGATTGATAATCAAGAATGTGTGGATTATTCTTTCAATGCTCCAAAACTTTTTTGTGGTAAAATTGGTGTTTTCTGTGACAATGGGGGTTATTTCCTAACGGCAAATCCACTTTGCACTACAAGTGCAGTTTCAGTGCAGGCTCAAGTGCACTTGTAGTGCAAAGTGTATTTGCCTTTAGTAAATAACACACAACAGTGCTTTCTATTTTTACACAATCATGCCATTTTCAGGACTACACACATTTCAGTCAGTGTCAGCTAAAAGAAACACAAGCAGTAATAAATGTCAGCAAATATTTTAGTAGGTAACTAATTTTTTTATTTAAAAAAAGGCTCAGACATTGTCTGGCATATTGATGGCCCCCTCTACCCGCAAAGTATTCAAGGTATCATAGATGGACCTTGCGGGCACTCAGGGGGTGCAAGCCAGGACGGCCAGCCTCAAGCGCCGTCAGGGTTGGTTCATTTGCATGAATTCCGGCCTCAGGCCCCACTGAGGCAGCATAGTTGGCAGAATTTTGCCTTAAAAAGTTGTGGAGAACACAGCGCGCCAGGATGATATGATTCAGTTTATACTCCGCCATGTGTATGGTATAAGAAATAGGCGCAACCTGCTGGCCATGATACCAAATGTGTTCTTCACCATCCTTCTGGCTCTGGCCAGCCAGTAATTAAAAAACCTCTGGTCTGGGGTGAGGGTCCTCATCGAGAATGGCAGCATAAGATGGTCCCCCAGCGCAAACGCTTCATCTGCAACGAAGATGAATGGGAGTCCTTCCACATTGTCTTCTGAAGGTGGCAAGTCCAAGCTGCCATTCTGAAGATGCCTGTAGGACTCCGTCTGGGTGATGACTCCACCATCTGACATCCGGCCATTTTTCCCCACGTCCACATACAGGAACTCATAAGTAGCCGACACCACTACCAACATCACAATACTATTGAACCCCTTGTAATTGTAATAGTATAACCCCGAGTTGGGTGGTGGGACGATGTGGACGTGTTTCCCATCAATTGCCCCTCCGCAGTTGGGAAAGTCCCACCGCTGGGCAAAGTGGGAGGCCACAGTCTGCCATTCCTGTGGTGTGGAAGGAAACTGTGGAGTCAAACAAGAAAAATAAATGAATCATTTTGCACATAAACATGGAAAGCAGATTAGACACAAACATTCTTGGCCAACATCATTATAAAACATTTATTTTAGGGAGTATTTAAAGACAAAGGTATAAGGTCCACCTATCAGATTCCTCCCCCCTCATGGGCCATTTTATAAATTTTATGGGGGGGTAGGGAGATGTTTTGGCCCAGTAACCCTCTCCACTTCATTTAGAAATGAATGCCTAAATAATGTGTATTACTTTGGTCAGCCCCTCCTTACTTTACACTATTGGCAGCCCACTAGACAGGTAAGAAGTGTCATAATACAAAGAGATAAATACACACTGTACACATTTTAGCACATTTTTACATTCTGCTATTACCTATCAACATAATAATAGGATATAAAAACTTTAAACATTACCATTTGAAAGTATTCAGGCAGGTCCTTGCACTATATGCTTTGGGGAATTCATCCATAAATCTGACCACTAAAGGGGTGGGTATAGTGTGTATGGGTTTGGCAAAGTCAGCAGATAGAGGATTGAGGATAGATAGAGGATTGGTATCAGCTGAGTTAGCAATTGGTGGGAGGGAGGGTTCAAAAAGATTTTGGGAGACCAAAAAAAAAGCCTCTGGCACTCCACTGTCTGAATTTAAAGCACAAATCACATTTTACACATTTTAGGGGGTTTTTAGGGTAAAGCACTACAATGGAGCTGACAAAATACATTGTCAAGTGACTACACGAGGTGAATATAGGGCCAGGAGAGCATGCTGGGGAGGTAAATGAAGGCAAATAAGTATGAAGGACAAGAAAAAAAAATTACATAAAAATCCAGCATGCATGAGGACAAAGGGCACACTCACAGCATATTACAATCATGGTAATTAGGGAATGAGGAAAGAAATACAATATATTAACAAACATTAAATACAATAAAATGTGATGTTAAAAGGATACAAATCTTACCTTAATATATTCCTTCTGCAGGACCTGGATGATGGCAGAACAGGTCTCTGGGATAATGATCCCTAGAGCCTGGGGGGAGATGCCTGTCGAGAACTAGAGGTCCTGCAGGCTTCTCCCCGTCGCCAAGTACCGCAGGGTGGCGACTAGCCTCTGCTCCAGAGTGATGGCTTGCCTATTGCAGGTATCCTGCCTGCTGATATAGGGGATCAGCAAAGCCAACAAATGGTGAAATACGGGGTCCGGCATCCTGAGAATGTTCCTGAAATCATCAGGATTATTATCACGGATTTCACGGAGCAAAGGCATATGACAGAACTGGTCATGCTGGAGCAACCAATTCTTGGTCCATAAACTCCTCCCCACCCTGTTCATGGACTGGACTTGTGTCAAGGTAAGGACCCCAACAAGCCCCTGCGCAGCACTAACTCTATGATGAGTACGTACACGCAACATGGCTAGAAAACGGTCGGCTGCTCAGAACGAAGTAACAGAACGCACTGAAGAACAGCAAGGCCTGTGAAGAGTGACCTGAAAATCAGTAACGAACGAACACGAACACAATGACAAGTCAATTGTACTCGCTGCACGTACTGAAGAACAGATACAAACCCACAAGCACAAAATGAACAGCAGAAAACCATCTGAAAACCACGAGTCTGAAAAATCGCGAATCGTCTCTCACCAAACTTTTACTAACATGAGATTAGCAAAAGAAGCCCAAAGGGTGCCACGCTTGGTTCTGAACTGCCCTCTTATAGTCTCGTCATACGTGGTGTACGTGACCGCGTTCTTGGCGATCGGAAATTCTGACAACTTTGTGCGACCGTGTGTATGCAAAACAAGTTTGAGCCAACATCCTTCTGAAAAAATCCATGGATTTTGTTGTTGAAATGTCCGATCAATGTCCGATCGTGTGTATGGGGCATTAGGAGCTTTTTTACCTGTGAGTCTCTACTACTGTACCACTAAATTTAGAGCCCAAAATGGCAAATCGAAGGTACAGTAGTGAAGAGGCCTACACGTTTCTGAGCATAACAAATAGTGAAGAGGAAGTCACTCATCTGTCAGATTCAGGCTCAGAATACGATCCTGTAGACAACAGCGGCTCTATGACAGATAGCTCTGACAACAGAGTTGTGGTCCCTGCCGAGGTCAGCCGTACCAGACCCCGTTCTTCTTCTGCTGTTGTTGAGGTGCAAGAACCGCAGGTCCCTCGTATGGAGCAGAGCAGTACTAGCGCCGCTATTCCTTCTGGTGAACTGGCAAGCACCAGCGGCCTAGTACACCCTGGTCATAATCAAACCAGCACTGCAGTATCACATGGTGATGTGGCGAGTCCCATAAGTGCAGTTCAAGCTGGTGAGGTGGCAAGCACAAGTAGTGTCCCGCTGCCACCAAGAAGAAGACAAACACAGGCCCATCGTGCCCATAGTGCCCTTCCTGCTGCATTCGCCAATCCTAATTGGGAACCCACCACTTCTGCAGCACCCGTACTTCCCCCATTCACTGGCCAACCCGGCATTCAGGTGGAAACAGTTGATTTTACGTCACTTGATTTTTATTCGCTGGTTTTCACCGAAGATCTCTATAGATCTATTGTGGACCAAAGCAATTTGTATGCTGGTCAACACATCACCACTATTCCCCAGTCCTCCCTTGCCAGAGATTGGAGACCAATTACGGTTTCCGAATTTAAGCTCTTTCTGAGCCTATCCCTCAACATGGGCATAACTAAAAGGAGTGAGTTGCGGTCATATTGGTCCACTGACCCAATTCACCAAATGCCCTTGTTCTCGGCCTCCATGACCAGGGCACAATACGACTAGATCTTGCGGTTCATGCATTCCAACAACAATGAACTCTGTCCTCCTCGTGGAGACCCTGGATACGATTGGCTCTACAAAATTCGGCCCCTCATAAACCACTTCAATCAATGTTTTGCAGACTTGTTTACTCCCCATCAAGTTGTCTGCATTGATGAGTCCCTGATGACATTTTCTGGCCGTTTGTCATTCAAACAGTACATTCCCAGCAAGCGTGCCAGATACGGGGTCAAGATGTATAAGCTCTGTGACCGGTGCCACAGGCTATACATGCAGTTTTGTGGTTTACGAGGGCAAAGATAGTCACGTAGAGCTGACAAACTGCCCTGACTACATAGGAAGTGCTGGCAAGATTGTGTGGGACTTGGTGTCACCCTTATTCGAAAAGGGGTACCACTTGTACGTGGACAATTATTACACGAGCGTGCCACTTTTTAGTCACTTGTTTTATCATCAGATTGGAGCATGTAGCACCGTGCGATCTAATCGCTGGGGCTTTCCCCAGCGGCTTGTAGATTCCCGTCTTAGGCTGGGGGAGAGAGCCTGCTTGAAGTGTAATAACTTGCTATGAAGTGGAGGGATAATAAGAATGTTTTCCTTCTTACCTGCCTTCATGCAGACATGACGGTCCAAATTACTACGGCGACTGGTGTTGTGGAGAAACCCATCTGTGTCCACGAATTTAACCAAAATATGGGAGGGGTGGACCTCAACGACCAGATGTTGGCACCATACCTAGTTGCCCGTAAGGCTAGACGCTGGTACAAGAAAGTGTCTGTTTATTTTTTTTAATTGGCTTTGCTGAATTCTCCAGGAAGAGATAATCAGAGCCCTTCTGTTTCCAAACGGTGCTCCACCTCACCATCCCCAACCAAATGCAGTAAGCCGGTTGCATGAGAGACATTTTCCTTATGTTCTCCCGAGTACCCCTTCCCAACGAACCCCCCAAAAAAAGATGTTGTGTCTGCAGCAAGCGCGGATATAGGCATGACACCTGCTATTATCCCTAATGTCCTGACAATCCTGGTCTTTGCATTGGTGAATGTTTTGAACGCTACCATACACTAGTTGAGTATTAGCGTAGGGTACAGCATTGCACAGACTAGGCAGGGTCTCCCAAGATGCCATCGCATTTTGAGAGACCCGTACCTGGAACCGGTTACAGTTACAAAGTTACAGTTAAAAAAAAAAGTTTAAAAAAAAAAAAAGTAAAAAAAAAAAACCACAAAAAAATATATCAAATAAAAAAAACAAAAATTGTTGTTCTCGTTTTATTGTTCTCTCTCTCTCTCTATTGTCTCTCTATTGTTCTGCTCTTTTCTACTGTATTCTATTCTGCAATGTTTTATTGTTATTAAGTTTTATCATGTTTGCTTTTCAGGTATGCAGTTTTTCATACATTACTGTTTACTGTATTTTGTTAACCATTTTTTTGTTTTCAGGTACGCCATTCAGCTGCAGCGCGGATTTATTTATGTTGACAGCAACAACGTTTGCTCCCACGATACATAAAGCCATGACTCCAGTGCTGTTGGAGATGATTTCACCACCACAGTTAAAAAAAAAACATATATGCCGAAGCATGGGGGCAGCAGGGGCGGAGGAGCGATTTGCTCCTACCTTTTGCAGGTGGATGCCCCCATGCTTCGGCATATAGATATTTTAGGCACAGGTTGCGTTAAAAAATGTTTTATTTTTTACTATTTTTTTTTGTATTTGCTTTGCAGGTATGGTATGTCTTACTGTTTTACTGTAATGTTACAGTAGTTTTGTTTTATTGTTAACCATCATTTGCTTAGCAGGTACGCTATTCAGTTGCAGCGCAGATTTATTTATCTTGACAACAACAACGTTTGCTCCCACAATACATAAAGCCGTGACTCCAGCACTGTAGGAGGTGATTTCACCACCACAGTTAAAAAAAGAGCATATATGCCGAAGCATGGGAGCAGCAGGGGCGGAGGAGCGATTTGCCCCTAACTTTTGGGGTGGATGCCCCCATGCTTCGGCATGTATAAATGGTGCATGTATGCTCATAATTAGAAGTGGGTGGATGAAGGGAGGTATTCTAATGGTGGGCATACCCACCGATCAATCTCTTTTTTTCATGCAGCCCAAAGGCTGCATGAAAAAAAAGATTACAATATATGCCCAACAAGGACCAGCAACATACTGGTATGTTGCTGGACTTTGAGTGGTTATACCAGAATGATGCCTGCGGGTTTAGGTATCATCTTGGTATCATTCTTTTCAGCCAGCTGTCGGCTTTCATGTAAAAGCAATCCTAGTGGCTAATTAGCCTCTAGACTGCTTTTACAAGCAGTGGGAGGGAATGTCCCCCCCTTCCACCATCTTCCATGTTTTTCTCTGGCTCTCCTGTCCCAACAGGGAACCTGAGAATGCAGCCGGTGATTCAGCCAGCTGACCATAGAGCTGATCAGAGACCAGAATGGCTCTAATCATCTCTATGGCCTAAAAAAACAGAAGCTATGAGCATATCATGACTTAGATTTTGCCGGATGTAAACAGCACCATTGGGAAATTGGGAAAGCATTTTATCACACTGATCTTGGTGTGGTCAGATTCTCTGAGGGCAGAGGAGAGATCTAGGGTCTAATGACCCCAATTTATTTACATTCCCTGACATAACAATAAAAATTATTAAAAAAAAAAAAAAATGAAAGGAACAGTTTAAAAATAAGATAAAAAAGCAAAAAAAAAATAAAGAAAATAAAAAATCACCCCTGTCCCCCCCTGCTCTCGTGCAAAGGCGAATGCATGTGGCGGGCTGGTGTCAAATGTAAACAGCAATTGCACCATGCATGTGAGGTATCACCACGAAGGTCAGATTGAGGGCAGTAATTTTAGCAGTAGACCTTCTCTGTAAATCTAAAGTGGTAACCTGTAAAGGCTTTTAAAGGCTTTTAAAAATGTATGTAGTTTGTCGCCACTGCACGTTTGTGCGCAATTTTAAAGCATGTCGTGTTTGGTATCCATGTGCACGGCCTAAGATCATCTTTTTTATTTCATCAAACATTTGGGCAATATAGTGTGTTTTAGTGCATTAAAATTTTTAAAAGTGTGTTTTTTCCCCAAAAAATGCGTTTGAAAAATTGCTGCGCAAATACTGTGTGAAAAAAAATGAAACACCCACCATTTTAATCTGTAGGGCCTTTGCTTTAAAAAAAATATAATGTTTGGGGGTTCAAAGTAATTTTCTTGCAAAAAAAATGTTTTTCATGCAAACAAAAAGTGTCAGAAAGAGCTTTGTCTTCAAGTGGTTAGAAGAATGGGTGATGTGTGGCATAAGCTTCTAATGCTGTGCATAAAATACCAAGACAGTTCAACCCCCCCCCAATGACCCTATTATGCAAAGTAGACACCCCAAGCTATTTGCTGAGAGGCATGTTGGGTCCATGGAATAATTTATATTGTGACACAAGTTGCGGGAAAAAGACACATTTTTTTTTTTTTGCACAAAGTTGTCACTAAATGATATATTGCTCAAACATGCCATGGTAATATGTGGAATTACACTCCAAAATATATTCTGTTGCTTCTCCTGAGTACGTGGATACCACATCTGTGAGACTTTTTGGGAGCCTAGCCACGTACGGGACCCCGAAAACCAAGCACCGCCATCAGGGTTTCTAAAGGTGTAAATTTTTGATTTCAATCCTCACTGCCTATCACAGTTTCGGAGGCCATGGAATTCCAGATGGCACAACCCCCCCCCAAATGACCCCATTTTGGAAAGCAGACACCCCAAGCTATTTGCTGAGAGGTATGGTGAGTATTTTGCAGACCTCACTTTTTGTCACAAAGTTTTGAAAATTGAAAAAAGAAAAAAAAATACATTTTTCTTTTCTTTCTTCATTTTCAAAAACAAATGAGAGCTGCAAAATTCTCACCATGCCTCTTAGCAAATAGCTTGGGGTGTCTACTTTCCAAAATGGGGTAATTTGGAGGAGTTTTGTGCCATCTTAGCATTTTATGGCCTTCAAAACTGTGATAGGTAGTGAGGAGTTAAATCAAAAATGTACGCCCTTAGAAATGCTGAAGGCGGTGCTTGGTATTCAGGGGCCCCGTACGCGGCTAAGCTTCCAAAAAGTCCCACACATGTGGTATCCCGTACTCAGGAGAAGCAG
The DNA here is from genome assembly GCF_042186555.1 of Aquarana catesbeiana. Classification (NCBI taxonomy): domain Eukaryota; kingdom Metazoa; phylum Chordata; class Amphibia; order Anura; family Ranidae; genus Aquarana; species Aquarana catesbeiana. The sequence goes on from NC_133324.1 coordinate 41,389,321, forward strand.
CAAAATGTATTTTGGGGTGCAATTCCACATATAACCATGGCATGTGTGACCAATATATCATTTAGTGACAACTTTTTGTAATTTTTTTTTTGTCATAATTCAATCACTTGGGACAAAAAAATTAAATATTTAATGGGCTCAACATGCCTCTTAGCAATTTCCTTGGGGTGTCTACTTTCCAAAATGGGGTCATTTGGGGGGGGTTACTGCTCTGCCATTTTAGCACCTCATGAAATGAGATAGGCAGTCTTAAACTAAAAGCTGTGTAAATTCCAGAAAATGTAGTTTGTAGACGCTATAACTTTTGCGCAAACCAATAAATATACGCTTATTGACATTTTTTTTACTAAAGACATGTGGCTGAATACATTTTGGCCCTAATGTATGACTAAAATTGAGTTTATTGGATTTTTTTTATAACAAAAACTAGAAAATATCATTTTTTTTTCAAAATTTTCAGTCTTTTTCTGCTTATAGCGCAAAAAATAAAAACTGCAGAGGTGATCAAATACCACCAAAAGAAAGCTCTATTTGTGGGGGAAAAAAAGATACAAATTTTGTTTGGTTACAGCATTGCATGACCGCGCAATTAGCAGTTAATACGACACAGTGCCAAATTGTAAAAAGTGCTCTGGTCAGGAAGGGGGTAAAACCTTCCTGGGCTGAAGTGGTTACAACGACATAATATAATTACCCATTCCAAAATAGCTGCTGGTCTGAATTACTGGTTACCAGAGTTTTTATAATGGCTGCCGTGGCTTTCAAGATGGCTACTCATAAAGAGGAATTACTTCTTGCGACCTCCAAGTTTCAAAGCATAAGGTGTCCAGGAATCTTCATGAATGTAGAGGTATGAGTTGACGAGTGGAGTGTGTGTGTCTGCATGTGTGATTGTCCTTTCATGGCATCTATCCAGCTCCTAAATACCATGTTCAACAATAGGATCATAAAAATTATAATAAGCTCAGCCCAAAAGGTATGACTTCTTTTCCATTGGTTGGAAAATAATCTGATGATTAACTTCTGTGAATTCAGGTAATATCACCTTCAACCACAAGGCAATGTGTGTCTGAGGGCAGTAAAATGTTAATGTTAAATAATATTTTCTAATTTCATAATGTGTATCTGTTTGTGTATATATATATATATATATATATATATATATATATATATATATATATATATATATATATATATATATATATATATATACTGTATATATATATATATATATATATATATATATATATATATATATATATATATATATGTAGCGCTGGTAGATTTACAATCTACCGCAGATTAGGTAAATTTAGTAAATTGGGTGTTGAAGGTTAAAAGTTTGCTTCTGTTCCAGCTTGGCTGACGCTGTGTGTGCTTCCGTGCTGACCAGTGGGTGTCTCTGTTACCACTAGTCAGTGCTGGAAAGGCAACGTGTCGAAGTGTATAGATGCTCCTCTGTCAAGCTCGGTGGAAGTGGTCCTCCGAGTTGCATTCTGGGAAGGGGGTATTTATGGGACAGATGCCATGTTCTAGGGTCATTTTACAGCCACCTGCTGGCCCTCCTGGCCGACGGGTATGCGTTAAGGAGCTACCTCTTGGTCCTCCGAATGGGAGGCTCATGATGCTGCGGCGCAGGGGTGGGTCCAGAGGCTTGTCTGGGGCCTACCACCGCGGCCGAGGAATGGTCCTGAGCTGTCTGTCCTGTGTGACGAAGCTGGACAGCCGAGGAGATCCCAGGGGAGGACCCGTCTTGGAGAGATCACGCAGCATGCTGGTCTATAGAGGGGCCTGGTGACTCGGTTGCAGGACGTATCCGAAAGAAGTAATTATACAGCATAGTGTCGCCGGTTTGGCTTAAAGGTTCAGGCACTGTGACTGACTGTTCACTGCAGAAGATCTGATACATCCTGTGGCAGAGGATCGTGCAGATTTACCCCCCCAAGTAAGTCTGTGGCAGAGACTTTAGATTCATGCTGCGTACTGGCTGCTAGACCGGTGAGAGAGGCCTATCCAGATGAGCAAAGAGTGGAAGGGGAGCGCATTCCATCCAATTATCTGAAATCTATCGGGACATTTATTGCTAAGATATTAGAAGAAGATATTTGAGTTTCTCCTGAAAGTTTCCTTTTCCACCTCTTTCCTGCTACTTCCTAAAGTTGACTGTTTAATAAAGCATTGAAAACGTACTCCAGTGTTGGTGCGTGTGTCGTCCAGCAGTAAGCTCAACGGAACCCCTAGACCCGGTGCCGGTGAAAAAGAGGGAAGCAAAGTGAAGGTAACAGACCTGCTTAAACCAGCAGCTCCACTGTGAGTTATTGCTACATATATATATATATATATATATATATATATATATATATATATATATATATATATATATATAATTCAGGGACTCTGGTAACTGGTACAATATACAATACACTCAGTGTAATTATGATTAATCAATATCACATAAAATCATTATTTATATGGATAAATGTATAATTCTTGTATATCCTGTAAATACTTATTTATCTAGGAAAAACAGATGCTATATGTACATTTTTGTACAGATATAGTCACACTTTATATGTCTTTCATAACACTGACTGGTATCTTAAAACAATTCTTACTTCTAATTTGTTCTACATCAAAATATTATATTTTTACCTTATGACAGAATTATCATTGGGTCAGTAGACACTAAAATCATAATTGTATCTCTGCCCTGGAATACAATATATATAATTTGAATTACTTATTACTTACTTTGACAGTTTTTTAGTGAAATGGTAGGGCTACTTTTGTACCCCCTTACCATTTCACACGGGGGGGCCCGGGATCTGGGGGTCCCCTTGTTAAAGGGGGCTTCCAGATTCCGATAAGCCCCCCGCCCGCAGACCTCCACAACCACCGGCCAAGGGTTGTGGGGATGAGGCCCTTGTCCTCATCAACATGGGGACAAGGTATTTTGGGGGCTACCCCAAAGCACCTTCCCAATGTTGAGGACATGTGGCCTGGTACGGTTCAGGAGGGGGGGGCGCTCTCTCGTCCCCCCCTCTTTTTCTGCAGCCTGCGTGCTCAGATAAGGGTCTGGTATGGATTTTTTGGGGGCCCTACGCCGTTTTTTTTTTTTGGTGCGGGGTTCCCCTTAAAATCCATACCAGACCTGAAGGGTCTGGTATGGAATTTAGGGGGACCCCCACGTCATTTTTTTTTTTACATTTTGGCCGGGGTTCTCCTTAATATCCATACCAGACCTGAAGGGCCTGGTATGGAATTTAGGGGGACCCCCACGTCATTTTTTTAAATAAAATTTTGGTTCAGGGTTGCCCTGTGGGGAATTCCCATGCCGTTTTTATCAATGAACTTCTATGTGTATTGTCAGACCGGCAATGCAATAGCCGCGAGTAGTTTTAAATGGCTTTTTTCCTTTGAAATGTCATTTTGCTGTCAGACTGTTCTAAACACGGGAAACATGCGCCCCTTTACAGGCATACTATAGGCACCCCCCAGCTACGAAATTTAAAGGGATATTACACTTTTATTGTTTGACTTTAAGCATTATTAAAATCACTGCTCCTGAAATAACGGCCATTTTTAAAACTTTTTTTGCATTGATCCATGTCCCCTGGGGCAGGACCCAGGTCCCCAAACACTTTTTATGACAATAACTTGCATATAAGCCTTTAAAATTAGCACTTTTGATTTCTCCCATAGACTTTTAAAGGGTGTTCCGCGGCATTCGAATTTGCCGCGAACACCCCAAATTGTTCGCTGTTCGGCGAACTTGCGAACAGCCAATGTTCGAGTCGAACATGAGTTGGACTCAAACTCGAAGCTCATCCCTACTCCTGACATCATTAGTGCCTTTAGGATTCGGTCGTTCTCTGGAATTACCGTCTTCAGTGACTTCTTTGGAATTGGGTTGTTTGGAGTGACCTGCTTATGTCAGAGGAATGAAGTGACCACTGAAAAATAGGAGAATAATTAATATGTAATAACCAAGATCACCCAGTAGGGATTTCAGGGTCCTCACTACTGTGACCTGGGGAAAAATATGGTGTTAGAACCTCTGTCTCCTATACCTTTATTCAGTGCATTCCTCTGATTTATTTTAACACGGGTGCTTCAAAGGCTCTGTGGCCCTTGGCTGGCCACAGGATTTGCCCCTAAAGATGTTTTATGTTGGTTCTGCGCAGCAAAGAAACCGTGTAAAATATACATAATTCGATCTATTTTGGTTTCCGCTTTGCTTACGGGCTAATCAGAATTGGTTTGTGGGACAATTTTGGTAATTTCTAGGAACTTCTGGCTAAGTCTGATCAGACATATCCCCATCAGAATTACTGTTTTGATTCTAGAGTGGTGGTCTGGGCTTTAGTTGCTCCCTATCTTCTCTGAGATTTTGGGGTGTACTAACATGTGGTGACTCCCTATTTACCTGTGTAGGTCCCCAGGGCCAATTATACCGGTTATAGTGAGGGTTTCCACCCACAGGGCTAAATCCGGCCCTTTGGGGATACTCCCTATAGTTTCTCCTAAACCTCATATCCAGTTCCCTTGGAAGATACTCCTGAGGTGGTCTTTGTGCTTCCCCTCTAAAGGGTGGACTCTGCTCCCCCCTTCTGATTGGTGGGGTATCTGGTCTCCCGCTGGGGAAACAATGTGGCATATTTTCTCTCACTATATCAGCATATGTCTTTTTCTTGGTTTCAAAATGTAATGATTGAGAAGATATATGAGTTTCAGCAACAAATTTAGTTATAAGTTCAGGCCTTCCTTTGTGTTTGGACAGAGTATAAATTGTTACTCTCTTTTACCAAGTACTCCAGTGAACACCCCCCTTTGTAGTCTTTCGCTAAATTCATTTTTATGTAGGTAGGTAGGGCCTCAGAGAATATGGATTTAAACTCAGGGTGATTGTAATCTGACTCCTTTTCTGCTAAGTAGTAAGCACTTTTGAGCACAGCCAGAAATTCGGTGGGGCTTTGATGACTAGTATATTTCAGATTGTGTATAGCCGCTTTAGCCGCGGTAACATTTTTGTACGGGCTGAATTCTAGATGACAGAGGTGTTTAATTTCTTGCCATGAAGTACCATACATACCTTTTAAAGATTTGCAGAATCTAGGGTGTTTGGTTTAAAATACCCTCGGCAAGATATTAATCCTAGACTGGTCATCATCCAGGCCCAAAACTGATAGGGTATTTTCATATTTCTCAGTGTGGTCAATAATATACATGGATCCCCTTTTCTTAAAGAACGGGACGACACTATTTAAAAATGTTATTATTTTTGAGGCGTCCTGTTTAGGGGTGCCTGTCTTTTTCTCTGAACCTAAAGAAAACTGATTAGACCTACCTTTATGTGGTGGTTCAATTCCCCCCCTTGTTCTCTACAGATGGCTTGGGTAATAAATGGGTTCCTTTTCTGATTCCTCTCCGTTGTCTGACTCCCAAACTTCATATTGAGAGTCAGATCTTGGATTATTGTCAGACTCTTCACTTTCAGGGTAAGGCATCTGAGCTTTACCCTGGGGAATAAACTTCAATTGTTCTTTTAAGTCTCCTAATTGCTTAATTAGAAATTCCTGTCCAGACCTAAGCTGATTTATTTCTCCTTCTAATTGTCCACCGCCTATTACTCGGCAACTTTCATCAGGGGACCCTTTTCCTTGCCTATAACTCTCCAGATCCTCTATTAATTGTTTACACTTTTTATTTAATCAGTGATTTGTATCCTGGTTTATTTTGCTGTTCTTTTGCAACCGTTTTAGTTCATGTTGCATTGTCATTCTAAACTTGCGATAACGATCTGCCTTATCAGTGACCTCCTTTATTTTTCTAGTGAGCTCACATTCCCTTTCTGTTAAAAGGTACCAGGACCCTAAAATATCCTTCCCGTGTTGGGTATTTTAAAGTTTAAACTCATTACAAAGATACAGCAGGACGTGCCATAGTTCCAAAAGTATGTAATCACTAGGGTTGTCCCGATACCACTTTTTTAGGACCGAGTACAAGTACCGATACTTTCTTTCAAGTACTCGCCGATACCGATTACCGATTTTTTTTTTTTTAAATGTCACATGACAGTGTTTTTTGGTTTTTTTTTTGTTTTTTTTTTAACAGTGCTTGCTTTTTTTTGGGGGGGGGGGGGACGGTGTATGTGTGTGTTTTTTTTTTTTTTAATTACAACTTTTATTTTTTACAATAATATTTTTTTTATTCTTTATTGTTTTTTTTTGTTTTTTTTTTAATTAGCCCTTTTGGGGGGCTTTGGTGAGATATCAGGGGTCTTAACAGACCTCTGATATCTCCCCCTTAAGACAGAGAAAGAGACAGAGGATAGAGATTCCCCAGTCCCTTTCTCTGCAGCCTCAGCTGCACTGAGAATGAATGGAGAGAAGACAGCAGCTTCTCTCCATTCATAAACTGACACATCGTAATCACAGGAGATTACAATGTTTCAGTTATTGTGAATGGACAGAGTCAGCTGACTCTATCCATTCCATACACAAAGGAAGGAGGAGGGGGACTGAGGAACGGAGGGGGAGAACGGAGGGAAACAGATAAGGAGAGAGGAAAGGAGGGGACAGATAAGGAGAGCAGAACGGAGGAGACAGATAAGGAGAGCAGAACGGAGGGGACAGATAAGGAGAGCAGAACGGAGGGGGACAGCGGAGAGGCACAGAGGAAAGGAGGGGGCACGGAGGAGGATGCAGTGACAGTCAGCGGTGAGCGATCACCGCTGTATGTCACTAAAGCTGGTGAAAGCCGCTGGGGGAGAAGCTTGCAACTCCCCCACGCGCCGATCACAGCTGTCTTCCAGGTATCGGGGGAAGCATCGGGAGCATTTGCCCGAGTACAAGTACTTGGGCAAATGCTCGATATCGGTGCCGATACCGATACTAGTATCGGTATCGGGACAACCCTAGTAATCACACCTTTTTATGTCCTTTGTCTTAGAGAAGCTGTTTGTGAGTTCATAGATTTGACCTTCCACGTTCCACATGTCTTGTACTAAATGACTGGCAAGGCTTTTAAGGTCTTTAATGTATGCTTCTAGATCAGCTTTAATAGACTATCTTTTTCTGACATGATCCACCATTTCAATTTTAGAAACAATTTTCAACATGTCCTGCACTTGTATCGATTTTGATTGAGTATTAATACCACCACTAGGGGGTGACTCTTGACAATCACTAGCAGCAGAAGATCCACTTTGACCAGACATTTAGTTTTGGCAATATATATATATATTTTTTTTTTCAAAAATTACTAAATAATAATTTTATGCAAAATATTATTTATGTCACCACAATACCTATGATTGATCCTGTTCAAAATAATAACATTTTATCTCAGCAGTGCCTCCAATTTTATGTTGTGAGTGTGGTATGTAAATGTAATGATAATAAGTATGGGGAATTTTAAATAAATAAATAAATAAAGTGTTTTGATGAATGGTACGTGATAAATAAAAGGGTAATGTCTAAATCTACGTATAATGAATCGCAGTGCCTCCAGCCACTTATGGCAGTTGATAAAAAAAAAATGTGAACTCTATTCAGACAATCAGTAATATACCACAATAATTTCCTGAGTTTGTTAATCTATGGGGAATTTTTACTAATGTGTAAATATCTCCCAATTAAATTAATACGTAAATTAATAGTAATAATATACAAGTATACTTATACAACTTCATACAGAACCGGCATTTCTGGTGATTATTATTTCATACACATTACTAAAGACATCAAAGCAACAATAAAACTATTTTCCTTAATATTTGACAAATAACCCTAGGGTAGCCCCAGTCGACTATGTTAAAACGGTTGTGGTTAAATTCAAAAACACAATATCTCTTGCCGCTCGGAAGACAATTTTCTGACTTTCTCCGGCTGGAAGCAAGTGAAAATATGTCTTGCGGAGCCAACAGATAGATATTATCATTATTTGAAAGAAGTCTTAATTTAACAGGGCTACCAAGTTGGATTGGGCAATAAATAATTTGCCTGGGACCACAATAGCCAAATTAGTTGCAATACAGGTTGATCTTAATTTCACCAACACGCGGCTTCAACATACGGCAAGACGAATAATGTGGGACAATTTTTAAATACTAAACTACCCTTCACACAGCACTTGATAAGATTAAAATATAAACAGTAAAATATGATTCCTATAATTTAATTTGTTCAACATTTATATGGTCAGTATCTCACCACTGTTTAAAGCAGGGGTCTTCAAACTACAGCCCTCCAGTTGTTCAGGAACTACAATTCCTATCATGCCCAGTCATGTCTGTGAATGTCAGAGTCTTACAATGCCTCATGGGATGTGTAGTTCTGCAACAGCTGGAGGGCCGCAGTTTGAGTATCCCTGGTTTAAAGGAAAGGATGTGTATTCGATTCATCCTAACAGCAACGTCCAACGAGATGGGGAGTCGTCACTTATTACCAAGCTTGTGTTCGTCCAGAGAGTGTATGTCAGAGTGTGGATCTGTGGTCCTCGGTCTCTTGAATCATGTTTGTGTCTCTTTTTTTTGTATGGTGAAAATTGTTGGATGGTTACCCCTCCCTCCCCTCATGTTTACCATCTCATGATTGGTTGGTTCCAAATATGGGAGGTAACTGCCCCAATTCTCACCCGGCCATCTGTGATCATGGTATGAAATGTATTTTCCCTCCTTAATGATTTGTAGTTAAATTAAAATTTGGTAATGAGATTTTGGTGAAACTATGAATACCTTAACTGTTACTGAGAGTGTTTAAGATATTAAATCCATGAAGTACTAGGGTTTGTGGTGGTAAAGTTTGAATACAGTCTTAAAGTGACTACTTTTTTTTTAAACATATTACCGTATTTATCGGCGTATAACACGCACCGGCGTATAACACGCACCTCAATTTAGGAGGGAATTTTAAGGAAAAAAAACTTTTAGGAGGGAACTTGAAGGGAAAAAAACTTACATTTAAATGCCCATCATTGCAGCCTTCTCAGTAAAGCCTTGCCCCAGTGCAGCCATGTCAGTGCAGCCATGTCAGTGCAGCCTTGCCAGTGCAGTCATGTCAGTGCAGCCATGTCAGTGCAGCCATGTCAGTGCAGCCTTGCTAGTGCAGCCATGTCAGTGCAGCCTTGCCAGTGCAGCCATGTCAGTGCAGCCTTCCCCAGTGTCCAGTGCAGCCTTGCCCCAGTCCAGCCTTGCCCCAGTCCAGCCTTGCCCCAGGGGAGTCTTGCTGAAGCCTCTGAGCTTCAAAATCGCCGACCGCGATTTGAAAATGGTGCCGCCGGCGCCGAAATACACAGAACCGGTTCTCAGCTCTTCTCGGCGGCTCTCGTTCACTTTCGGCTCCACTCGGACGGTGAGCGGAGCTATCCGAAACTAGCCGAGTATACTCGGCTAGGTTCGGGCGGCGCTCGAGTGAAACCGAAAGCGGCCGAGAAGAGCCGAGGACTGGCACTGTGTATTTCGGCGCCGGCGGCGCCATTTTCAAATCGCGGTCAGCGATTTTTTCGTTCTGACAGGTCAGGATCGCAGGGGATCGGCGTATAACACGCACCCGCGATTTTCCCCTGATTTTAAGGGGAAAAAAGTGCGTGTTATACGCCGATAAATACGGTACTTTTTGAATTCCCAGAATGTCAGCTGTAATGTGTTAATGATGTAATGTTGCTTATATTCATTACTGTTGTATTATGCTTATGATAATCATATAATACAAAGTTAGGAAACTAAGTTTTGAGTCAGAATATGTGCTTGGGTAAAAAGTTCTGTTCTGGAACCCTCAGGTTTCGCTTGGGTCCAGAGGATAAGAGGAACTAAAAGTGTTTATGTTTTATTGAATCCTGCTGCAATATTGGATTTGAGAAAGATGGTCAGTTGAATATATATAGAATCTATATAATGAAAACTGTTGCTAGGAAACATTTTATTCCAGCATGTTTAATGGACTGATGGACTTATGTTTGAATTAATGAAATTATATTTTTTTAACACCTCCACTGCTTAAGGAAGGCTTTATCTAGTAGTTCAGGTAATTCTGTGGTTATTCATGTTTGCTGGAGAGTATCCACCCCCCATTAATGCCTCTATCTGGATGCCCGCTACTTAATTATTACATCTTTTGCATGGAAATCTTTGTTGTTCTAAGCCAGCCAGGAGGTCCATTCTGGTATGACACATGGCTACTCTTCGTTGTCGTTGCTGAAGCAAGCTGAGGAAAGAAAGCCACTCCTGGAAAAGTTCCTGGGATGCCTAGAGGTGGACACATGATGCCAACCCAAGGCCTGAGAATTCCAGTGAACACCACAAGAAAGAGATCTGAGGTGCCAGCCCAAAGACCCAAACCTAGCCCAAATTCATCAGTTCCAGTCTGTCTGTGGATGTCAAGTTCTATCCTTACAAAGAGGCAAGTTTTATGAGGTGGAGAATCTTCTGATTGCATGGATGAGAACAGAATCAAATCCTTGGAGGTATTTTAGAAGTTTAAGAAATTAAATTAAGGAGTTAAATAATGTGGACTCTTTATATACTGGACATTTTATAGACATTTATAAGCCATACAAAGAGACTCTTTTGTGTTCTTTTATATTTTTGATGAGGACTATTTTTCATTAACCTACAGAATGTCATTCCCGCTCCCTCTTGTTTTTCATGGACTGTCACTCCCCCTCGCCTTTATTTTTCACGGACAATTGCTATACAGCTGAGATCTTGATATCTACTAATTCTGATGTGTTTATTGTTCACTATTTAATGCATGCTTGTTCGAATGGCACTTCTTTTATTTCTCTTTGTATACTTTGAAATCAAGGAGGGAGAAGGCTAGGGAGGATTGTGAGAATTATGAGTTATGCCGTGTACACACGAGCGGACTTTTCAGCAACAAAAGTCCGACGGCATTTCAACCGACTTTTGACGGACTTCCAACGGACTTTTTAATGAACGGACTTGCCCACACACGATCACACCAAAGTCCAACCGCCTAGTATGCGGTGACATACACCAGGTCTACGAGACTATAAAAAGGCAGTGTAATAGCTTGTGCGTCACCCGTTGGGCCCCTTCTGCTAATCCCGTGTTTATCTCGTGTTAGTAGAAGTTTAGTGAGAGACAATTTGCGCTTGTGAGACTCGTATTTTTCAGATCATTTAACTGTTGTTCGGTTTGTGCTTGTGAGGTTTGTATCTGCTTTTCAGTGCATGTGGTCAGTTCGCATTGATTTATTCAATGTGTTATTGTCCGCTCGTTGCTGATTTTCAGCTCGCTCTTCACAGGCCTTGCTGTTCGTCAGTGCGTCAGTGCTGTTAAGTTCGCTCTGACCAGCTGACCGTTTTGAAGCCATGTTGCATGTACGTACTCATCGTAGAGCTCGTACATGTAGTTCATTCTTCGGCCCAAGCCCAGTCCATGAACAGGGTGGGGAGGAGTTCATGGACGAAGAATTGGTTGCTCCAGCATGACCAAGTCTCTCACATGCCTTTGCTCCGTGAGATCCATGAGAATAACCCTGAGGATTTCAGGAATTTTCTCTGGATGACGGACCCCGTTTTTGACCGTTTGTTGGCTTTGCTGACCCCTTATATCAGCAGGAAGGATACCTGCATGAGGCAAGCCATCACTCCGGAGCAGAGGCTAGTTGCCACGTTGCAGTACTTGGCAACGGGGAGAAGCCTGCAGGACCTTAAGTTCTTGACAGGCATCTCCCCCCAGGCTCTGGGGATCATTATCCCAGAGACCTCTTCTGCCATCATCCAGGTCCTGCAAAAGGACTATATTAAGGTAAGAATTTTATCCTTTCACATCACATTTTATTGTATTTAATGTTTGCTAATGTATTGTATTTCTTTTATCATTCCCTAATTACCATGATTGTAATATGCTGTGAATGTCCCCTTTGTCCTCATGCATGCTGTAATTTTTTAATGCTCTTTTTTGTCCTGCATGCATATTTGCGTTCACTAACCTCCCCAGCATGCTATGCTGGGTCCATATCCACCTAGTATAGTCACTTAACAATGTATTTTGTTAGCTCCATTGTAGTGATTTACCCTAAAGTGTCTCCAAATGGTCTGTGTGTCCTTAAATTGCTTTAGAATCCCCCCCCCCCCAAAATGTCTCCAAATGGTCTGTGTGTCCTTAAATTGCTTTAGAATCCCCCCCCAAAAAATGTCTCCAAATGGTCTGTGTGTCCTTATATTGCTTTAGAATCCCCCCTAAAATGTCTCCAAATGGTCTGTGTGTCCTTAAATTGCTTTAGAATCCCCCCCCCCTAAAATGTCTCCAAATGGTCTGTGTGTCTTTAAATTGCTTTAGAATCCCCTCCCCCCTAAAATTTATCAATGGGCCATTAGAGGGGGTGAGAAATCTGATAAGTGGGCCTTATATTTTAGTCTTTAAATAATACTTACAATTAATGTTATACTGATGCTGGGCAATAATGTTTTTTGTGTAATGTGCTTGCAATGTTATGTGCAAAATTACTTATATTTTTTTTTGACTCCCCAGTTTCCTTCACTGCCACAGGAATGGCAGACTGTGGCATCCCATTTTGCCACCCGTTGGGACTTTCCCAACTGTGATGGGGCTATAGATGGGAAACACGTCCACATCATGCCACCACCCCATTCGGGGTCATACTATTTTAATTATAAGAGGATTCATAGTATTGTCTTAATGGCGGTGGTGACTGCACGATATGAATTTCTGTATGTGGATGTGGGGAAGAATGGCTGGATGTTGGATGGAGGAGTCTTCGCCCAGACGGAATTCTATCAGCGTCTCCAGAGTGGTGGCCTGGGATTGCCACCTGATGCGGATAACGTGGAAGGACTCCCCTCTGTCTTCATTGCAGATGAAACCTTCAGTCTGGGCAAGCACCTGAAAAGGATATTCCCCCAAAGGACCCTCACCCCAGAGAGGAGGGTTTTTAACTACCGGCTGGCCAGAGCGAGAAGAGTTGTGGAGAATGCCTTCAGGATCATGGCCAGCCGGTTCAGCCTGTTTCAGACAGCTATCCAGATGGCAGACTACAAACTAAATCACCTTGTCCTAGTGTGCTACATCCTGCACAATTACTTACACAAACATTCTAGCAATTATCTTGCATCACTTGGGCCTGTGTAAGAGAACTAATAGTTCCCGTTTGGTGCGCACTCGCGCGCATGTGTGATCACATGGACGGCTGCAGATGCCTGTGTGCATCAATGCGCGTGCGCGACGGATGGCGTGCACGCGCAGGAGCACGCCCATAATGCCAGTTGGCGCCAGCTGGCCTATTTAAAGAAGTGCTCTGCCCTCAGACCGGTGCTGACTGGTCTTCAGCTGTACCCTGATACCTGAACCCTGCTACTAGCTGCTTGTTACCTGTTGATGAACCTGGCTTGCCTTGACCTTGCTTCTGGATCCTGTTTCTGCTCTGACTACCGGTTTCCTAGCTTCCCATTGGACTCTGTTTATGCCTACTGCCTTGCACTGCACTGTTCGCCTGTTACCAGACCCGGCTATCCATGTGACCTCGCTTCTGTCTGCTGCCTTGTACCCCGCTGCCCACCTGTTACTGAACCTGGCTACCCTTGAGACTCTGCTCCTGCCTCTGGCGTTTCTCCTCATTATCCTGCAAGTGCCTGCAATCACAGTCCTGCAACCTGCTGCCACTTCCTGCTGCAAGCATTCCAGGGACTTTATATCACCTAATGTTCCAGCACCACAGTTCCTGCGGAGTGCCTTCTTAAGCCCAGCTGATCCTTGGCGCAGCACCGCTTATCCTGATCTGACGGTTTCTCTACTCATCCAAGATTGCGTCCTCCGCCACAAATCTCCGGGTCCGCAGCTGCAGGCACTCGTGTCCTCCTGGTCCTCGGCTCCCGCTGTTCCACTTCCAGCGGACCTGGACTGGAGATACAAGAGAGGCCGGCCTCGTCATTTCAGTCTCCAACCAGGTACGTGACAGCCTGAGGCCGGACTTATGGAGAATCCTCTGATGGGCCTGGATACTGGCTGTACTGACTTGGCCCCCCAAAGAGCCCGTCAAGTTCGTGATACATATGTTGATTTTTTACGGGTAGGGGGGCCATTGCAATGCCAGACAATCTATAATTTGTTTTAATAAAAAATAATGATCATATAAAATCTAGAAATGTATTTATTGCTTGCCTTTCTTTTTGGCTGTCACCTAGGTTATCCTAGTGCACTTGTAGTGCCAAGTGTATTTTCTTTTATTAAATAAGCCCCATTGTCACTGTAAACACCGAACAACTTACTAAACTGGTGATGCATTGAAAGAACAAGTCACACATCTTGTTGATTAACAGAATGTTTAATCTGTGCACATTCACATGTGCGTTTCTTAAAAAAAAAAATTATTTTAAATATATATCATTTTTTCCAACAATATAATTTTTTTGTTTTTAAAAATAATTTCTTTTTTTTTTTTACAAACAGGCCTCTTTTTTAATTTTTTTTAATTTTTACAACAAACGGGCCTCTCTCTTTTTTTTTTTTTAACAAACAGGCCTCTATTTTTTTTTTGTTTTTAAAATTTTTTAAACAAACAGGCATAAAATTATTCAAAGTCAAAGCCCAGAATGGGGTCAGCAAAAAAGGAAATGAAGAACATGATCAATGTTTTTTTGTGAAAAAGGGATTAGATTCTCCCTAAAACATTAATCATTCTTCAATTCCTGCTGCATATTGTCCAGCCGATTATGCATTAGGTCCAGGCTCGTGCGCATGGCATCAATATCCCCATTCCAGGCCACGATCTGTCCAATTAATCTTTGTGCACTGTCCGTGCTAAATGGTTCCCCTGCCACATCACCTAAAATTGATGAAAAAAGATGTATTTAGAAATATGCAGGCATACATAGTTTACCATAAGCTGGGGTGTCAGACACTCACCTGGTGGGGTGCCCATGTCACCCACTTCCTCCACCTCTCCTTCCTCCACATCCTCCGTGGGGCTTGGGCTGATTTCCCAATCTGGCAGGCATGGTCGGGGGTGCCTGGGATCAGGTTGTCTGAGTATTTTCTCCCCTATGAGAATGAAACAAAAGGTATACTTAACACACAGATATTTGAGTCCAGGAATAGGAATATGAAATTGTATTGAAGTGGTGTATAATTGTCTGTTTGGGCAGAGCTCCAAGTTGAAGACTAAGATTAAATTTCCTTTGAAACAAGCTGAAATATTTACCGTTTTTGGCCACGTTTCACAGATAGAGACACCCCAACAAGTATCCACTGGAGCACCTGTGTGGGTTACCCAAAAAAATTTATTCTGGTGTCCCACACTGGTGCTCCTGAGTCCAAATGTGTAAACAGCTGCTGAGTGTCCTCTCCTTACATTCCACTGAATAAAGTTTGCTATTCATTCTAGTTTCAAAGACTAGACAACAATGTCCTAAACTTCTCTTAATAAGACAAACTACCAAGACCAAAATGTTGTTTAAATCCTGTATCAACTAAATACATCATATATATCAATTGATGTTTCCTATGAATGATGTTTTCTACGAACGTTTAATGATTTAAAATTGTACAGTAAAGAAAAGCACATGGAGCAGCATGCTCAATCAGAATAGGAACACATGACAAGCACTTACTTTTTTTCAGCACTTCCTGGATTCATCTGTACTGATCAAGCTCCCTGAGTTTTAGGTCGGACCATCGTTTCCTCAGCTTATCTTTAGAGTGCCGTACCCCAAAATGATGATACAGGGTCCTTACCACTTTCGACATTATTTTTGACTTTCTTAAATTAGGCTGGGCATACGGTCCATGCTTCTTATCATAATCTTTTTTAAGCAAAATTGCTACCATCTCAATCATCTCTTCAAAGGCCATATTGGAGGCCTTAACCACTTGAGCCCCGGACCATTATGCTGCCTAAGGACCAGAGGTCTTTTTCCAATTTGGCACTGTGTCGTTTTAACTGCTAATTGCGCGGTCATGCAATGCTGTACCCAAACGAAATTTGCGTCCTTTTCTTCCCACAAACAGAGCTTTCTTTTGATGGTATTTGATCACCTCTGCGTTTTTTATTTTTTGCACTATAAACGGAAAAAGACCAAAAATTTTGAAAAAAAAATGATATTTTCTACTTTTTGTTATAAAAAAAATCCAATAAACTCAATTTTAGTCATACAATTAGGCCAAAATGTATTCGGCCACATGTCTTTGGTAAAAAAATGTCAATAAGCGTATATTTATTGGTTTGCGCAAAAGTTATAGCGTCTACAAACTAGGGTACATTTTCTGGAATTTACACAGCTTTTAGTTTATGACTGCCTATGTCATTTCTTGAGGTGCTAAAATGGCAGGGCAGTACAAACCCCCCCCAAATGACCCCATTTTGGAAAGTAGACACCCCAAGGAAATTGCTGAGAGGCATGTTGAACCCATTGAATATTTATTTTTTTTGTCCCAAGTGATTGAATAATGACAAAAAAAAAAAAAAATATATATTTACAAAAAGTTGTCACTAAATGATATATTGCTCACACAGGCCATGGGCCTATGTGGAATTGCATCCCAAAATACATTCAGCTGCTTCTCCTGAGTACAGGGATACCACATGTGTGGGACTTTTTGGGAGCCTAGCTGCGTATGGGGCCCCGAAAACCAATCACCGCCTTCAGGATTTCTAAGGGTGTAAATTTTTGATTTCACTCTTTACTGCCTATCACAGTTTCGGAGGCCATGGAATGCCCAGGTGGCACAACCCCCCCCCAAATGACCCCATTTTGGAAAGTAGACACCCCAAGCTATTTGCTGAGAGGCATATTGAGTCCATGGAATCTTTTATATTTTGACACAAGTTGCGGGAAAGTGACACATTTTTTTTTTTTTTTTTTTTGCACAAAGTTGTCACTAAATGATATATTGCTCACACAGGCCATGGGCATATGTGGAATTGCACCCCAAAATACATTTAGGTGCTTCTCCTGAGTATGGGGATACCACATGTGTGGGACTTTTTGGGAGCCTAGCCGCGTACGGGGCCCCGAAAACCAATCACCGCCTTCAGGATTTCTAAGGGCGTGAATTTTTGATTTCACTCTTCACTGCCTATCACAGTTTCGGAGGTCATGGAATGCCCAGGTGGCACAAAACCCCCCCAAATGACCCCATTTTGGAAAGTAGACACCCCAAGCTCTTTGCTGAGAGGCATGGTCAGTATTTTGCAGCTCTCATTTGTTTTTGAAAATGAAGAAAGACAAGAAAAAACATTTTTTTTTTCTTTTTTCAATTTTCAAAACTTTGTGACAAAAAGTGAGGTCTGCAAAATACTCACTATACCTCTTAGCAAATAGCTTTGGGTGTCTACTTTCCAAAATGGGGTCATTTGGGGGGGGGGGTTTGTGCCACCTGGGCATTCCATGGCCTCCGAAACTGTGATAGGCAGTGAAGAGTGAAATCAAAAATTCACGCCCTTAGAAAGCCTGAAGGCGGTGCTTGGTTTTCGGGGTCCCGTACGCAGCTAGGCTCCCAAAAAGTCTCACACATGTGGTATCCCCGTACTCAGGAGAAGCAGCAGAATGTATTTTGGGGTGTAATTTCACATATTCCCATGGCATGTTTGAGCAATATATCATTTAGTGACAACTTTGTGCAAAAAAAAAAAAAAAAATTTGTCTCTTTCCCGCAACTTGTGTCGCAATATAAAATATTCCATGGACTCGACATGCCTCTCAGCAAATAGCTTGGGGTGTCTACTTTCCAAAATGGGGTCATTTGGGGGGGGTTTGAACTGTCCTGGCATTTTATGCACAACATTTAGAAGCTTATGTCACACATCACCCACTCTTCTAACCACTTGAAGACAAAGCCCTTTCTGACACTTTTTGTTTACATGAAAAAGTTATTTTTTTTTGCAAGAAAATTACTTTGAACCCCAAAACATTATATATTTTTTTAAAGCAAACGCCCTACAGATTAAAATGGTGGGTGTTTCATTTTTTTTTTTCACACAGTATTTGCGCAGCGATTTTTCAAACGCATTTTTTGGGGAAAAAACACACTTTTTTAAATTTTAATGCACTAAAACACACTATATTGCCCAAATGTTTGATGAAATAAAAAAGATGATCTGCAGGGGCGTGGCCTGACCTGGCATGAGGAGAGACGCTTGAATCCAGAGCTCCTGCCGCCACGGGAACAAACCGACTAATACCGAAGGTATTTGCACCAAAAATCTTGCCACGCTATGGGGACGGCTTCCCGATCCTCCTCCGCCTCTCGTTCCCGCTCCCCCAGGGCTCCCCCAGGGCCCCAGAGACATAATATCCCGGAGATGTTCCGGAACACCAGGAGCAATATGGCGTCCTCACAGAACGGGCCTTCCCGCTCCCAGGCACAACCGACACCACTACTCATCCCGCCTCAGAATACCTCTCCTCCTGTTCCCCCTCACGGAGGAGGGATATCCCTTGAACCTGGGATACAAACACCGATTTACCTACAAGATCTTCGATCCATTGCAGACGAAATTAAGGAAACCCTGGCTGCAGCCATCTCAGAGCTGCGGCTCGATATGCGGGACCTGACCGACAGGGTGAACGTAGTGGAAAGAGTGACGGAACGCCATGACACAGCCCTTCGCTCCACCGCCTCCTCCATCGACTCACATACGCTGCACTTGCGTGACATGCAAAGGCACATCGAGGATCTTGACAACCGCGGCAGACGCCACAATCTCAGGATCCGCGGTATGCCCGAAGCAATAGAAGGCGATCAAATCACCCCTGCTGTCACTGCCGTTTTCAACAACCTCCTTCACAGGCCTCCCCAGACCCCCATTCCAATGGACAGGATCCACCGGGCACTGCGCCCTAAAGGCAGGGAAAATGATCCCCCACGCGATATTATTTGCTGCCTGGTGGACTATAAAATAAAATAGGAAATTCTCAAGCAAGCAAGGGGTCAGCAGCAAATCCTCCACGGCAGCGCTCCCATTCAAATCTATCAGGATTTGTCAGGCATCACACTACAGCACAGGCGAGACCTCAAGCCATTACTGGACGTCCTGAGGGAGAGGAACATTCCTTACAAATGGAAATTCCCATTTTGCCTGTCCGCATCCTCCCAGGGCTGCTCTGCCCTCTTAAAGGTGCCCGAGGATCTGCCACACTTCTGTGACCAACTTGGCATTCCAATGATGCAGGTGCCAAACTTGTACGCTCCTTTCTGCCCTCGGAGCTTCCATAACGCTACGGAACGGGAATCCCCCATGGAGACTCAGACTTCCAGCTTTCGCAGGAGACGCTCTCCTTCTGCTCACAACTACAGGGCAGACTACCACCGCAACAGGGCCCCAGTCTCACCTGAACCCCCTCAGTCCAGGAGAGCCCGCCGGGGCCGCTGAAAAGGACATATGGTGTACCCTTTTTCTCTCTCGGTTGGCCCCGTTGGCCCCCTCTGAATGACACGCCACAAGAGACCCCTCTATTTTGGGTCATTGAACTGACTGTTCTCTTTGGACTCAGTTACCCAGTATTTTTATTTTTGTTTTTCACTTTGTCCTGCACCAAGTTGATTTACCCTAGCGCTCTACAGCACAAAATTGAGTGGTCATTTCGGACCACACGAGTGTCAATCTGCGACGAGGTCTCTCAGTTAACCGCAGGCCGAATGACCACACCCTCTCACACCCAGCTCCTGAACTACCGAGCCACCACTGAGTGAATCCTTTAACGGAAGCTCTCCCCATTGGACCAAACTCCTCGCACTATCCTCGATGTCTGCCCAACAACAACTACCCAGCCCTCTACTACATTTACCAGGATTCCAGAGGACTCAAAACCACACCCCTTGAAGAGATGACGTCAAGCTGGGTGCCACTCTCTTCCTGATCCGACGCCGGACTCCGCACAACGCCGCGAGACTTCCCATCTGACGTAACGGACCATACCAACTGTGTGATCCGCTTCCTTCCATTACAACGCTGATGGACGAGCCCTGCAGTTTCGCCGGATCATACTCAGCAAAGGAAAAGCACACGAACACTGCTAATTACGACCGCACCGCACACTCCGCGACTGGTCATCTGACTGCAATCAAGAGAGGCAACACTTTTGAAAGGTCGACCCACTCGTACCCCAGAATGCCTTACTGCACAGATCGACGGACGAGGTACTTGCAGTGAGGTACACCCACGGCCTGCATAAGCTATGTCGTCCCCTCTGGGTACTTCTTCATCTTGGCCTCACCAGGCGAGCATTAACGTCTTAGGACGCTTCTTTAGATGTTCATAGTAGCCTTGCTGTCATAGTCTGGCAACTTGTTTAGCTTCAATGGCACTTGACACTGGCAGTTATAATTGTGTAGAATGATGTGACAACTCTGGTAACCTATAGGGCCTCTTTCTCTAGCTCACATTAGCGTGCTCACGTATGTTCTATTGTATTACCTGTTATTCATGCCGCAAGACCGGCTCTCCCTCCAAGCCTGGCTACGAGACGCACCAGCCACCCGCGAACTTACCGGGGGGGCTAAAGTATTACACCTTAATTTTAACGCACCCAGGCTGGGAGGGACAGCTGATCTCATTAGATTACACCCACCTGTCCAACCATTTACCCCCCCATATAATTATTGCATCTAGGTTTCAATCGCTATTTCTCCACCATATATGCTTAAGTCATACCTTCTACCATACTAACTACCATCCTGTGGCGGCAGGTAACGATATCCACTTTTACTTTTATTTTTATCTCATTTTTAGTTTTAGCTCCAGTTCGATTGCATTTGATTGCGCACTCTCCTCACTGTCCTGCGCTTGACCAACCCCAAAACAGGTGCAGATCAGGGCGCGGTACCTTGATAGGGTGCCCGCGTTCTGGCCGTACATTGTACTCGACCGATACCCATCCTCACTGAGGTTGTGGACATCCCTCTCCACACCTCTTCGGTTCCCCACCAGTGACTGACGTGTCACGACTCCTTCCCAGCCCGGCGGTGATTCCCTTCTCCCAATTTCCCTCTATCCTTACAACCCACCTACCCCACGATGCCCATGAACACCATCAATCCCCGCGACTCAAACGTGCAACCTTCAACTAACTCCATCAAACTCTGCTAGCTCAACATTAGGGGGCTCAACACTCCTGAAAAGAGGTCCAAACTCTTATACTGCCTACGTCAATCAAAGACCCAGATAGCACTGATACAGGAAACCCACTTCCGAACTGACGCAATCCCAAAACTTATGGACCACTACTTCCCCACAGTATTCCACTCTTCTAACGATGAAGCAAAATCAAAGGGCGTATCCATTCTGGTCTCGAAACATTGCCCTTTCTCAGTTACCGCAGTACAGAGAGACCCTCAGGGCAGATTTCTCTTTCTCAAGGGTTCCATCTATGGTAAACATCTCACGATAGCCAACATATATGCGCCAAACACCAAACAAGTATCCTTCTTCCGCTCCACTCTCCAACACCTCACTAGCTTCCAGTCTGGCACATTGATTGTTGGCGGCGACTTTAATGTCGCTCTCAACCCTTCCATGGACACATCAAGCGGTACCTCCTCCCTGACTTACAGGGCACTCAAAGCTATTAAACTACAACTACACAATTTACTGCTCCATGACACGTGGCGCACATTGAACCCCACAACGAAGGACTTTACCTTCTTTTCTGCTCCGTACGGCAAATACAGTAGATTAGACCACTTCTTTCTATCCCAGAACGATTTGACTAATTTAACCAAAGCCTCTATTGATCCGTCCATACTCTCTGACCACAACCCCATCTCAATGACTCTCATTATACCCGCAGCGCGCCCCAAGAACCCCATTTGGAGACTAGACGGTTCCCTATTGACAGACCCAGTCAACGCACAACGAGTGACTGACTGCCTCTCAAATTACTTTACTGAAAACTCCTCTGAGACCACTACACCATCAGTCATCTGGGCCGCACACAAATGCGTTGTACGGGGTGAATTGATAGCCATAGCCACACACAAAGGAACAAGCATAGAAATGCACGTATCACTGAATTAACCACACGCATTCGTACGCTAGAACAGGCCCACAAGGCATCACTGGAGACGTCAG
Source organism: Aquarana catesbeiana (assembly GCF_042186555.1). NCBI lineage: Eukaryota > Metazoa > Chordata > Amphibia > Anura > Ranidae > Aquarana > Aquarana catesbeiana. Next base: position 41,411,373 of record NC_133324.1, read on the forward strand.
CTCTGGCTGCTCTCACTGAAGCCAGAGGAGAACTCCTGGAGACGCTCAACAGCACTCTAAAACGCAAATTTGCACTAACGCAAAAGCTTTATTATGAATTCAGTAATAAAGCCGGCAAACTCCTTGCGAGAGCTCTCCAATCCAAGAGGGCGTCACAGACGATCCATAAAATACGACGTCCAGCAGGTGATGTAGCGGTCTCTAACAAAGAAATCTCGGACCAATTCGTTCGATATTTTTCTGACCTTTGTAACCTCCCAAAAACACAATTTCTTGCGAATCACACGGACCGCACGACCGCCATTTCTGACTTTTTAGCGCGATACAGCCCCACTCCCCTCTCCTTAAACGACTCCCAAAACTTAGACCAACCTCTTTCTACGGAGGAAATCCTTTTAACACTGAAACAAATGAAAACGGGCAAGAGCCCTGGCCCAGATGGACTATCGGTTAGTTACTACAAAACATTCCCGACTTTACTGATCCCCAACCTCACCAAAGCCCTCAACAATCTCACCCCTGACTCACCATCCCACAAGGATATTCTAGAAGCACATGTAACCCTTATCCCCAAACCTGGCAAAGATCCCATGTTGGTATCAAACTATCGCCCAATATCACTACTCAATGTAGATGTTAAATTATACGCCAAAACCTTAGCGAATCGCATCCTACCCCTTATCCCAAACCTCATATCGCTAGATCAGGCTGGTTTTGTCCCGGGCAGGGAGGCCCGGGACAACACCACAAAGGTGCTGAACATTCATCATTGGCTCTCCACTACCTCCACCCCGGGATTCTTCCTCTCCCTTGATGCAGAGAAGGCGTTTGACAGGGTGGCCTGGGATTACATGGAAGCCGCGATTCAGGCGAAAGGCCTTCCACCCCGCATGCTGAAGATGATTATGGCCCTATACTCTCTCCCCACGGCAAGAATCCGAGTTAATGGTACCCTGTCGGACGCCTTCTCTGTATCCAACGGAACCCGACAGGTTTGTCCCTTGTCACCTTTAGTTTTTATTCTGACCATGGAACCTCTACTCCGTAGACTCAGGGAGAATCCCTCCATTAAAGGCATAGATATTAAACGCAAGCAATACAAACTGGCCGCCTACGCCGATGATATTTTACTATTCCTGACCGAACCCATCACCACCATCCCCAACTTGCTGGCCGACTTCTCACACTTTCAGGCTATTTCCAATCTAAAAATTAATTTTGAAAAATCCAAAGCCCTCAATATCACCCTGCCCCACACTACGGTATCCCAATGCAAACTCAATTTTCCTTTTAGTTGGGAAAAACAAGCCATATCCTATCTGGGAATTAAGATCCCTGCAAATTTGAAGGACCTGTACGCGAGCAACTTCGCAACAGCACTCACATCAATACAAGGTGATCTGCAGAAATGGCATTTGGGATCCTTTTCCTGGATGGGTAGAATCGCAATTATCAAAATGAATGTCCTCCCCAGACTCCTCTACCTCCTTCAGGCCATCCCCATAAAATTACCGCCCTCTTTCTTCAAATCATATCAACACATGTGCAGACTCTTCATCTGGGCTTCTAAACCCCCACGTCTTTGCTGGGATAGGCTGACCTTACCTAAACCTTTGGGAGGCCTAGGGCTCCCAAATATTCAAAAATACTACTGGGCCTGTCACCTAACCAGGGCAGTAGACTGGCATATTCACCATCCCTCGAAGGATTGGATTGCTTTAGAAGACTCCTTTGCCAACTTACCACTTCGGAACGCACCATGGATAGGAACTGCATCTATCCCCAAAGAATACACAACACATCCCCTCAAAGGAACCACTCTCACCATATTCAAAATAACCAGCAAAACACTCACAATCAACCCTTCCACTGGTCCTATGACGCCCCTAGACATCAATCCGGAATTTCCACCCGGGCTCACACTCAAGGACCCCACTCTTAATGCACGTGCGTTCAACGCCAGAGCACAAAGTTTTTTTCGCAACGGTTCCCTCCTACCATACGACGAACTCCTACTCTCCTTCCCGGACTACGATATCCCTTTCTTCAAATATCTCCAACTGCGACACTTTTTCTCCTCCCACAAACAAACTACTTACTGGCATAAGGATCTCTCACCCTTTGAACTCATCTGCTCTAGTACGGAACCTCAGCACCATCTAATATCCTCCATCTACTCTCTCCTACACTCGAACTATGCAATTAAGGAAGACAGGCTAATTCGACAATGGGAGTCTGACCTTTCTATAGACCACTCTCCCATTGAATGGGACCAAATCTTCACTCTCCTGCATAAAGGTTCAATCAACGTCACGACCCAGGAAAACAGATATAAGCTGTTTTCCAAATGGTATAGGACCCCAGACAAAGTGCACCACTTCCACCCGACGGTACCCTCCACCTGTTGGAGATGCAATTCAGCGCGCGGCACCCTCCTCCACATTTGGTGGGACTGCCCCATCATCCAACCTTTTTGGCTGGAGATCCACCACTTATCTCGTATATCACTACCTACACGCCGGATTTTTCTCCCGCACAATACCTCCTTCACCACACCAAGACCTCACTAGGTTCCTATAAAAAATCGCTCACACTACATCTAATCAATGCTGCCAACCTCTGTATCCCACTCCTTTGGAGGACCACTACCCCCCCTACAATACAAGACTGGATCAATCGAGTTGACAAAATCGCAGACATGGAAAACCTTATTAATCAGGCCCAAGACAACCCGTCCAAATTCCACAACACTTGGGCGTGTTGGCTCCACTACAAACAATCCACACCCCAGGATACACATCCCCCCACCTCATCACCTCGTCCGTAAGATCTAACCACCCGCAACCTCATCTCACCGAATTGCCAATTATTTGACATCCCAGGTCGTCCACACCGGACGTGAAACCCACTAGCCCTGGGAGGGCTACTACACACTCCCCCTGCTATCACCACAGTTCAAACACTCTATGTACTACCGCACCCCCTGGGTACACAGTAAGAACATGCTTTGATCACGTCTCTGTAACACCCCCCCCTCCTCCCATCACCCTCCTCCCCCATCACACCCCCCTCTCCCTCCTCACCTCATCCCGCCGTTTGCACACCCCTTTCTTTAATCTGCAACGAAACTGACTTAGCGATCTCCACATATTGTCCCATGCCCGACCTAACTTCAAAGGTACCTGGTCGCCCCCCCATCCACAGCAAGTTCCCTCACAAGGGGTGGATGGTTCTCGGGTGATCAAGTGCAGAGTATAGTTTGCTTGGCATGGATAACTACCTACTGACACTAGTTGAAATTGTGCCTTTCAATGTATCCTCCTCTCGAGAGGTAGCGCACACATCCTTTGTTGAAGAGTACAGGATATCCTGCCTCATTAATATGTATGTTTTCATTTCTGAACATTGTTATGTATTATGTAATCTACATGTTGATTATACCCTGTATTCATGAAAATTTTCAATAAACTTCTTTGAAAAAAAAAAAAAAAAAAAAGATGATCTTAGGCCGAGTACATGGATACCAAACATGACATGCTTTACAATTGCGCACAAACGTGCAGTGGCAACAAAATAAATACATTTTTAAAAGCCTTTAAAAGCCTTTACAGGTTACCACTTTAGATTTACAGAGGAGGTCTACTGCAAAAACTACTGCCCTCGATCTGACCTTCATGGTGATACCTCACATGTATCGTGCAATTGCTGTTTACGTTTGACGACAGACCGCCGCTTGCGTTCGCCTTAGCGCAAGAGCAGGGGGCGACAGGGGTGCTTTTTTTTTTTTTTTTTTTTTTTCTTTATTATTTTTTTGCTTTTTTTATCTTATTTTTAAACTGTTCCTTTCATTTTTTTTTTTTTTTAATCATTTTTATTGTTATCTCGGGGAATGTAAATATCCCCTATGATAGCAATAGGTAGTGGCAGGTACTCTTTTTTGAAAAAATTGGGGTCTATTAGACCCTAGATCTCTCCTCTGCCCTCAAAGCATCTGACCACACCAAGATCGGTGTGATAAAATGCTTCCCCAATTTACCAATGGCGCTATTTACATCCGGCGAAATCTAAGTCAAAAATGCTCGTAGCTTCCGGTTTCTTAGGCCATAGAGATGTTTGGAGCCACTCTGGTCTCTGATTAGCTCTATGGTCAGCTGGCTGAATCACCGGCTGCATTCTCAGGTTCCCTGTTGAGACAGGAGAGCCAGAGAAAAACACGGAAGATGGTGGGGGGGCATTCCCTCCCACGGCTTGTAAAGGCAGTCTAGAAGCTAATTAGCCACTAGGATTGCTTTTACATGAAAGCCGACCGCTGGCTGAAAAGAATGATACCAAGATGATACCTAAACCTGCAGGCATCATTCTGGTATAACCACTCAAAGTCGTGAATGGCGTACCTGAAGACAAAAAAATGGTTAACAATAAAGCACAGTAAACGGTAAAGTATAAAAAATTGCATACCTGAAAAACGATCATGATAAAACATAATAACAATAAAACATTGCAGAATAGAATACAGTAAAAAAGAGCAGAACAATAGAGAGGGAATAGAGAGAGAGAGAACAATAAAACGACAACTATTTTTTTTTATTTTATATATATATTTTTTTTTTTTTTTTACACTTTTTTTGTAACTAACTTTTATAACTATAACCGGTTCCAGGTTCGGGTCTCTCAAAATGCGATGGCATCTTGGGAGACCCTGTGAAAGTGTGTCCTAGTCTGTGCAATGCTGTACCCTACGCTAATACTCAACTAGTGAATGGTAGCATTCAAAACATTCACCAATGCAAAGACCAGGATTGTCAGGACAGGAGGGACAATAATAGCGGGTGTCACGCCTATATCTGCACTTGCTGCAGACACAACATCTTTTTTGGGGGGGTTCGTTGGGTAGGGGTACTCGGGAGGACATAAAGAAAATGCCTCTCATGCAGCCGACTGCATTTGGTTGGGGATGTGAATGGGGGAAGTACAGGTGCTGCAGAAGCGGTGGGTTCCCAATTAGGATTGGCGAATACAGCAGGAAGGGCACTATGGGCATGACAGGCCTGTGTTTGTCTTTTTGGTGGCAGCGGGACACTACTTGTGCTTGCCACCTCACCAGCTTGAACTGCACTTATGGGACTCGCCACGTCACCAAGTGTTACTGCAGTGCTGGTTTGACTACGACCGAGGTGTACTAGGCCGCTGGTGCTTGCCAGTGCACCAAAACGCTACCAAAAAACTATTAGCAATCGCAGGGATCAGGCCTGACTCTGCGAACGCTGCAGTTATGCGTTTAGTGTTTTGTAAGTGACAGTGATCGATCGATACTGCACTTGGGTGGGCTGGGCTGGGCGGAGGGGCAAAACGCAGGTGCTAGCAGGTATCTGGGCTGATCCCGCTAACACTGCATTTTTGGGAACCCTAAACTGCTGGGGACGCTAGTATAGATCTGATCAGATCAGATATTGATCCGTTCAGATACTATACCACTAAGGGAGGTGTACGGTGTGTGCGTGGGTGTTAGTGGTACTGGCGCTAAGCTGACGCTGCCTGGGGCTGGTGCTTGCCAGTTCACCAAAATGCTACCAAAAAAACTGTTAGCGATCGCAGGGATCAGGCCTGACTCTGCGAACGCTGCAGTTATGCGTTTAGTGTTTTGTAAGTGACAGTGATCGATCGATACTGCACTTGGGTGGGCAGGGCTGGGCCGAGGGGCAAAACGCAGGTGCTAGCAGGTATCTGGGCTGATCCCACTAACACTGCGTTTTTGGGAACCCTAAACTGCTGGGGACGCTAGTATAGATCTGATCGGATCAGATATTGATCCGTTCAGATACTATACCACTAAGGAAGGTGTACGGTGCGTGCGTGCCTGCGTGGGTGTTAGCGGTACTGGCGCTAACCTGACGCTGCTTGGGGCTGGTGCTTGCCAGTTCACCAAAATGCTACCAAAAAACTGTTAGCGATCGCAGGGATCAGGCCTGACTCTGCGAACGCTGCAGTTATGCGTTTAGTGTTTTGTAAGTGACAGTGATCGATCGATACTGCACTTGGGTGGGCTGGGCGGAGGGGCAAAACGCAGGTGCTAGTAGGTATTTGGGCTGATCCCGCTAACACTGCGTTTTTGGGAACCCTAAACTGCTGGGGACGCTAGTATAGATCTGATCGGATCAGATATTGATGCGTTCAGATACTATACCACTAAGGGAGGCGTATGCTGCGTGCGTGGGTGTTAGCGGTACTGGCGCTAATCTGACGCTGCCTGGGGTGACGCATATCACCGCCGGGCGATCGGGGGCTAAACCTTTATTAGGTAATAAACGGCGGGTGCCCTGACACTATAAAAAATAAACAAACTAACCAGCGTCACCCGTAACACTTATATGGTGATCAGTGGTGAAAGGGTTAACTAGGGGGCAATCAAGGGGTTAAAACATTTATTAGGTAGTATATGGGGGTCCCTGTTGCTATAAAACGCTGACGGCGAACCTAAATATTTATGTCCCTAACTAGCGTCACCAGCGACACTAATACAGCGATCAGAAAAATGATCACTTAGCGACACTGGTGACAGGGGGTGATCAAGGGGTTAAAACTTTATTAGGGGGGGTTAGGGGGGTACCCTAGACCTACAGGGGGCTAATCCTAACTGTCCTAACACTGTAACTGTCACAAACTGACACCAATGCAGTAATCAGGAAAAAAAAAAACTGCTGGTTTCAGTTTGTGACAGGGGGGGGTGATTGGGGGGGATCGGGGGGCGATCGGGGGGGGATCGGGGTGTTTTGTGTGCCTGGCATGTTCTACTGTGTGTGTAGTGTTTTCACTCACATTTCAGTCTTCTCTCCTCGGCGCCGGAACGGAAAATACCGAGCCGAGGAGAGATGACATCATTTCCTTTGCTGCTGTTTAGCATACAGCAGCAAAGGAAATGATCTGATTGTCCGGCGGCGATCGCGAGGGGGGGGGCACGAACGGATGGCCTCCCCCTCACCTCCGATCGCCGGGGGACAAAACAGGACCGCCTCGGGCACCGGGGGGGGGTCCGATCGGACCCCCCACCCGCGGGAGGCAAATCACGTATATGTACGTGATTTTGCCTGCCCGTGCCGCTTGCCGACGTACATCGGCGTGAGGCGGTCCTTAAGTGGTTAAATCTCCTCTTCCTGGATGGGGACTTTCTGGGCTCCGGGCTCTGGGCTTTCCTCGTTCGTTGAAGAATTAGTACACACCTGCTGTGTCTCCCCCATTGTTGCTCCTACTGCGCACAGTAGAGAGAAGGGGGCGTAGAATATTTGTTAAAAAAGAATGTCAGGAGTGGGCGACGCAGGCGGAGTTTCAGGCATGCGCAGTGTGTATAAAGCTAACACGCATGTGCCGTACATTCGGTGCATGGAGGAAAGCAGAACTGAAGTTGCGAGCTTCATGGAAAAAAGGTAAATTTTATTAACTTTGTAGCGGCCTATACTGCCTAAAGATTGAGGCCTATGTTGGGATAAGATTATGAGAGTTTAGCCTTTAACATTAGTGTTTATTGTCTTTTAGAGAAAAAATGAATACTAAATTTAAGGACCCTGAATTTCTCACACAATTTATTGAGAAGTAGAGGGAGATGAGGAATCTGTGGGAGGTCAAACATCCTAAATATTACATGAAACCAGTAAGGAAATCAATGATGGAGAGACTTCTGGCATTTGTGCAGACTTTCATCCCAGAAGCAACCGTGGAGATCCAGAAGCAACCGTGGAGATTTTGGAAAAGAAAATCTTGAGTAATATGTACAGGAGGGAGCATAACAAGATCCAGATTTCCCTGAGATCAGGAGCATCAGCAGATGATGTTTATAGACCCAGGCTGTGGTACTTCGATAAACTACGTTTTCTTGATGACCAAACTGAAGCCAGGGAATCTCTTTCGACCCTTCCCTCCACCCTTCCCTCCACTCTTCCCTTCACCCCAGCAGAGGCTAATGAGGACCAACCTGGGACTTCCATCCTGGAAGAACCGGATGTGACCATCTGGAGTCAGGTATATTATTTTTAGACATATTTAGTGTCCTAATATTAATGATGTTAGCTAGATGTTCTATTACATATAAAAGAGTATCATTCTGACACCAGCATTTTGTCAAGCCAGTGATAACAATTTTTGGCCACTACTATCAATTGATATGTAGACATCATTTTTTGGATAAAATACACATTGACTTGGCAAATCATGAGCTGAAAATTGTGTGTGATTGCTGAACCAAAAACGAAAACTATGTCCCTTTTTTATGCACAGGATGAGCTCAGCCAGGAGGAAGTTGTGGAAAGTGGCAGGCAGGAGGAGGCCGGGCCCAGTGACAGCCAGGAGGTGGGCGGGAGTGGTGTCAGCCAGGAGGAGGCAGGGGTTAGTGTCAGCCAGGAGGTGACCGGGCCCAGTAGGAGCAGCAGACAATCACAGGTGCCTCCCCTCTGCCTTCATACAAAAAGGCCTAGGAAGAGGACGGTGACAGAGGAGGCATCACTGCGCCTCATGAGAGAAGCTACACATTTGCTCAAAATGGAGAAGGGCCAATGCCTCTTCAGTGAAAAACTGAAGGGCGAGTTAACTGTCAACACCCAAATAAATGAGCAAGCCCCTCCTCCTTCTCCTCCTCCTCCTCCTGCCACAAGTCAACCACCAGAGCCACAGCCTCCAAGGAAGGCTGCAGGGCATCATGGAGGGAAGGCTGCAGGGAAGGGTGCAGGGCAGCGTGGGAGGAAGGCTGCAACGAAGAGAAGAAAGTGATGGCCTGGATTCAGTCTGGTCTGACAGAAGACACAGGCTGGTGTAGTACCACAGCCTGGGGATATATATGTCATCTGCTGCTGGTCTTGATCTCTGGGATTCCTGGACTAGATTGTGCTTCCTATTATATGGAGTCCTCAAGATCCCAGTTTTCTTTTCCACAGACTTGATGTGTGCCCTGGGGCCAAAAGGCTTCACAAATTCCAAAAGTTTCTCCAGCATTGACTTCATCTTTATTTTGTTAACCAGAATAAATGGATATTTTATTTTCTGAAAATACTTGCCTATGTTTTTTTTGGAAAATACATTTTTAAAAGACAATGTCAAATTAACAACGGACAACAACCTCCTTGAGGTTCCAAAAAAATAAAAATTTCTAATGTTCTTGTGGTAAGTTTACACCAAAAAAAAAAGAAAAAAAAAAAAGGTTCTTTTGGTAAGTTTAATAACTTTACAAAAAAAATTATATATATATATATATATATATATATATATATATATATATATATATATATATATGGAGATCACTAGAAAATATTTTTGTAACAATCCTAAAAAATTATCTTGATGAAATAAAAAAAAAAAAAAAAAAAGATGATTTCAAAAAACTGTGTAAACATTATAGTATGGAGATTGGGCTTTTACAAAATACAATATCATTCATGAGAGCAAGAGAAATAATCAAGAAATCAGTTTGTGAGAACTCTGTGTGCATATGAGCAGCAAAACAACTTCGTTCTTCTAGCATTATAAAAAAGACAATTAATGCGCTGCATTCAACAATCACAGAATTTGCCCCTCCAGTTGAATGTAAGAAGAATTACCCTTGATTTGAATATACATGCAGCAGGGTGAGATCTGTATGTACGCCCTGAGATCACCCCTACACTTGGATGAACTGTCTAAACCCCAGAGACTTGTTTGAGTTCTATCCATTCATATTGATCACTTTCTCACGATGATGTTTTTTGTTTTTTTGAGCAATATTTGTGTTTATGCTTCTTTGGGACTGTTTTGATACAGTCATACATTTTGAGAGAGATAACACTCTTTTATTGATTTGATTTTTTTTTACAACAATATTCACAGGTGCTTTCATAAGACCTTTTGCATTTACCTTTTTGATCCAGAGTGCTGGTTAAAACTAGAGTTTACATATAGGTGATTTACACTGAAACTCATTTTTAGTCATTTTCACATATGTATGTGTTTTTCACTCAAACATAGCGCTGCACTTTTTATTTCTTAAAAAACTCACTATGCCTCTTACTAAATACCTTGGACTGTCATATTTACAAAAAGGGATCATTTGGGGATATCTGTACTGTCCTGACATTTTAGGGCCTCAAGAAATGAGATGAGGCTGTCAGTACATCAGGATTGATACATTTTCAATGATACGTAGCATAGCTTGTAGACTCTATAACTTTCACACAAACCTATTATCATACATTCTGGCCTAAATTTATGACGAAATTAGATTTTATTGGATTTCTTAATATACAGAAACTAGAAAATATTGTTTTTTTTCAAAATGTTTGCTCTGTTTTTGCTTATATCGCAAAAATAAAAAACCCAGTGGTGATTAAATACCACCAAAAGAAATCTCTATTTGTGTTAACAAAATGATAAAAATTTCATTTGGGTACAGTGTAGCATGACTGAGTAATTGTCACTGAAATTACGAGAGCTTTGAAAGCTGAAAATTGGTCTGGGAAGGAAGGGGGTGAAAGTGCCCAGTATTGAGGTAGTTAAGCTTAAATAGGTTTTATAAAGGAACATAGTACATAACATAAAAAGGGTATATTGATATACACATTCAATTGATGTACATCTCGGAAATTATTACATTACTTTTGTTGTCAATACGTCAGAGAAACAATCATTGTAAGCAGAATAATTCAATTGTTCATATTATTTTTCTTTGTTTTACTTTATCCTCATTAACAGTAACATTAAACTTTGGGCCATATAGACCGGTACTTGTCAAAGGTTGTGCATTGTAAAGAATTTATTGCTAAGAGACGCTCAAAAGTGTAATTTCTATGAACCGCATTGGTAATGTCTGACATATTGATGGCTGTTGTGGATTTCCAATTTCGTAAGATCAGTAAACGTGTCTCTAGTAGTATGTGTGTTATAACTGGCCTAAAGTCTGTATGGAATTTTTCTATGTTCAGATGGAGAATTGCCATCGCCAGGTCTGGGGGTGTGAGTACTCCTGTTATTGTAGATATCATTCGAAATACCTGATTCCAAATGCATTTAACTGTAGGACAATACCAAAGCATGTGTAATAGGTTTCCTATTTGTCCACAGGCTCTCCAGCAGTGTGGTGAAGCTCCAGGAAAGAATTTCGCTATTCTATATGTTTGCCATTTTGATAGCTAATTCCCAGTGTTTGACACAGTGAGAGGCTTTGTGTATTGCCCTAAATGTTTGTTGCCATTGTTCTACTGAAACTTCTATACCTATTTCTTCCTCCCATCTTTTCGTTGCTATAGTTTTTGTAAGTGTGAGTTTATCTCTGGTGATGTTATAAAAAAAGATATACCTCTTGTGTGTTGCTTTGTTGTGGAGTAAAATTGCCATATTTTGCTCTGAAGGGATATAGTCGTCGGTGTAGGTCGAGATTTGATGAAGTGTACAATCCTCAAGCATGTAAACCTCTTATCCATTGGAAGGTGATACTGCGTCATGAGTTGTTCCACAGATTTAGGTTGTGTACCATTATAAAGGTCTGATATATGTGTTATGCCCTTAGTTGTCAAGTCTCTGACTGAAACCATTGGAATCTTTGTCTCTAAGAATGTTAAGGGGATTTTGTAATGTGTGTCCTGAGTGTCCCTACATGTTTGTCCCATTATGAATCTCCACGCTTTTAATGATATCTGCGTTGTAGGATACATTGTTTTTGTGTCCCATGGTATCCACCTGTCTGTCATGAGTAGTAAGGGTAAATCTTTCGTCTGTACTGTTGCCTTTTCGATGTCCACCCATAATGGTGTATCGGTTGTTTGGAACCAGTGTTTGTTTTGGTCTAGGCATACTGCCCAGAAGTAGTCATGTATGTCCACTAGTCCTGCGCCGCCCGCTTTTTTATGGGATGTGAGGTTATTTCGCGAGCATCTGGCTTTTTTCCCATTCCATATATATCTCCCGCCAAGAGTTGCAATGTTTTTAAGGAAATGTTGAGGGATGTTCAATGGTAGGGTGTGGAATATATTTAGTATTTGCGCCAATATCATCATTTTGTAAGCTGCAATTCTACCCATCCATGATATCTCATTGATTGACATGTTTCTAATTTGGGCTTCCAGTTTAGCAACCAGTGGTATCATATTGGCTTTTATCATTGTGGATACTTTGTTCGTAAGTGCAATCTCTAGATATGTGATGCTCCCTTTGCTCCACATATATGGTAGTTGTGTTTGTAGTGTATTACGGGTGTTGGTTGAAACACCCATATCTAATATTAACAATATAGTGAAGTTAACTTTGTAATAGGATATTTCCCCAAAGGCAATAAGGATTTTGTGGGCTTGTTTTAGGGAAATGGTGGGATTGGTCAGGAGCAGGATTACATCGTCCGCGTCTAGGTTGATGGTGTGAGTGTTAGTTCCAAACTGGAAGCCCGTGATTAGGGGGTGTGTTCTTATAGCCTCAGCTAAAGGCTCTATCATCATATTGAAGATGGTAGGGGAAAGGGGGCACCCCTGTCTCGTTCTATTAGTGATATTGAAGGTTGTGGATAGGAACCCGGCAGAATACACTTGCGCTGAAGGACAAGAGTACAGTGCCATAATAGCTTGCAATATAGGGCCTTTAAATCCAAACTTGATTAGGGTCATTTCCATATATGTCCGGTGGACCCTGTCGAATGCTTTCTCTGCGTCAATTGACAACAGCGGAGAAGGCGTTCGGGTTTTTTCAGCATAATGTATCACGTTAACAATTCTCCTGGTTGCATCCGAGGTTTGTCTTCCCCTCACAAAGCCCATCTGGTCTCGCTTTATAAGAGTGGGTACAATGTTTTTAATCTTTTGGCTATTAATTTTGTGTATATTTTTGTATCGGAATTGAGTAGGGAAATGGGTCTAAAGTTAGCTGGTGTGGTGGGTTCTTTGCCTGGTTTAGGTAATGTTACTATATGAGCCCTCAGCATTTCTTGTGGAAGAGAGGCAGTCTCAGCAGCTTTGTTGAATATTGTTGTCATGTGTGGTGAGAGGATATTGTGGAACATTTTAAAATATTCATTAGAGAATCCGTCTGGGCTGGGAGATTTCCCAGTGGGGAGTGAGTGTATGGTCATTTCTATTTCTTGGTTTGTGATCGGAGCATTCAGAATCTCCAATTGTTGTTCAGAGAGTGAGGGGAGGTTTATGGTCTTCAGAAATTAGTTTATATTGTCTATGGTTGGTTGAGGTGTACTAGTATCATTATGTGGGTTGTATAATGAGCTATAGTATGAGGCAAATTGGTTTGCTATGTCTTGTGGGTTCGTAATTTTGTGGGGTAGTGTGGGATGTTGAAGGTATGCTATTCTAGTTCTTGTGCGAGCCGCTTTTTATCTATTCGCTAGGTATTTGCCGGCTCTATTAGCATTAACATAATAATTTTGTTGTAGGCGTCTAAGGTGTTTGTCATATTGTTGGGTTAGGATTGTTCTAAGTTTTTCTCTAAGAGAATTTAGTTTGTTGATAAGTGGTGTAGATGGGGATGTTTTGTTTTGAGTTTCAATAAGGTGTATGTCAGTGAGAACAGTGTTTAGCTGCTGAGCCTGTCTCTTCTTTTCTCGTGCTCCTAATTGGATTAGGATACCTCTTATGAAGGCCTTATGTGCATTCCATATGGTAAATGGATCACTCACTGATCCGCTATTATCTGAGAAGAAGTTTTGTAGATGCTGGGAAATTGTTTTGTGATAGTTAGATCACAACCTCACAACCTCACACTCCTCTATCACAAAATTGTTTTGTGATAGAGGAGACTCCCCTCTCCGCGATAGACATGGATATGGCAGCGTGGTCTGACCACGTGATATCATGAATTCTTGTTGATTTCACATTTTGCAAGAGCCATTTATCCATTAGAAACATGTCTATTCGTGAGTATGAAGAGTGTCTGTTGGAGAAGAAGGTATAATCTCTTTCAGTGGCATGTAAACACCTCCATGTGTCGAATAGCTCTTCCTGATGGAGAAGAGCCTGAAGGGATAGAGTTCCTTTTGATTGGCCTGATGAAGTGTCTAAAGTCGGATCTGAAGTTATGTTGAAATTGCCACATATCAGGAAGTTGCCGTATTTCATTGAGTTAGCTTTGTGTAGAACCTTCTTAAGGAATCAAATTTGGTTTGTATTTGGGGCATACAGCGTGAATACTGTGTACGGTTTAGAATTAAGATCTCCTGTGAAGATGATGTATCTGCCTCCTGCATCAATAAAGACATCTTTAGGTTGTATTGAGAGTGAGCTTTTGAAGGCTAGTAAGACACCTCCTTTTTTGCTGTTCGGTGTATTAGCCATATAGATGTGTGGGTAGTCTTTATGCGTATACTGTGGAGCGTTGTTTAGTTGGAAGTGGGTTTCTTGGATGCATAGAATGTCCACTTTTTGTTTATTAGCTTCCTTCCATAATGAGAACCTTTTTGCTGGATGGTTTAGGCCCCGGGTATTAATTGAAAGACATGTAATCGTCATTGTAAGGGGTGTATGGAATTGTGTGGAGTGAAATGGTGAGAGTACTCACTGCGTCCAGATGATTTGTGGATTGTTGCGGGTTTGTCAGTGAAGAAAGCTCTCATTGTTTCTTCATATTCCGTAGGTGAGTTGATTCTGCTATGAACGAAACTGTGTATATCAAAAATAAAAGGTAAAAAGAACAAAAAAGAAAAAGAGAAAGTCAACAAGGGTTGCATAAGAAATGGATCCCATAATCGATCCCTGTGCAGGTGTAACTGCTGCTGCTACTGTTGTTGTAGGGGTTTGGTGAGTAGAACTTGAACTCTTCCCTGGATATAAACTTTTTATATCTGTGGGTTGTATTATGAGCTTCCAATGGGGTTTTTCTTGTTTGAACGTTTGTGGGAAACAATTTTCCAATCGCTTTGTAGAAGGGTCGGCCCTGGAGGAGGTAAGTGTTGGGCGGGCTGGTCAGAGATAATGCCCCAATTCCTTAGCGCCTTGAGCCCCTCCTCTACAGTGGATACTGCAATGGTATGTCCATTATGTGTGATAGATAGAGTTGCAGGGTACTTCCATTTATGGAGGATATTGTGATTTCTCAGGGCTTTGGTGATTGTTATCAGATTTCTGCGGCGTTGTAAGGTGTGCCTGGACAGGTCAGGGAGCACTCTTATGGTGGTATACTGTTGGGGAATGTTTTCCGCTTTACGGGAAGCCTGCAGTATACGATCCTTTATGTGGTAATAGTGAACTCTCAGTAATACATCTCTAGGAGTGTCATCAGGGAGGAATGACGGTTTGGGGACCCTATAAATCCTGTCCACGAGGAGATCTGATGCAGTTGCTTCAGGAATTAATGTGGAAAATAGGGTCTGGGCATATTGCAGAAGCTGAGAAGGGGGGACAGTTTCTGTTATACCCCTCAGTTTGAGGTTATTCCTCCTGGATCTGTCCTCGAGGTCAGCCAGATTATCCTTTATCCATGGAATGTCCTCCCCTTGTGCTGTGTGCGCTTCTACCATGACATTGTAGGATGAGGTATATTCCTCCATCTTGTGCTCCACTTGGTTCACTCTGCGGCCTAGTGTTTGCACTTCCCTCTGACACTCATTGATTCCTCTAACCATATCTGCCTGTAATGAGGAGCGCAGTGACAGCAACATGTCCTTCATCAGTGCATCTGACACTGACCTGTCTTCTGTGGGAAAATCTTTGATAGGGTCCCGTCTCTGATTACTCTGACCTGTGGTATTGTGAGGCCCGCTTACTTCCATGGCCGGATCGGCTTGTTGCCTGACTGGAGAGTCCCTCCTTGGCTTCGATTTGGCCGGGCTCCTCATCGTGGAGGTTGATGGGCCTGAGGAGGCTTCGCTGGGTGGGTTATCCGAGCGAGAGGTAGCCGATGATAGCCCGGTATCGCCGCTATGCTGTCCGGGCCGCTGGTCTGGCCTGTTATCTCAGGCGCCGCCGCCATTTTGCTGTAGCCCACGCGAGGCATATTAGCTCGTCATTTTTTGTGGCTGCTGCGGGTTTTTACGGTGCCTTGGCATCCTTTCTGGGATCAGCGGTGATCTGCCGAGAATATGAATGTGTTTGAAGCCGCAGATGGTGCCGGTGGGCTCTGATTGCTGCGGATTCTCTCCAATGGGCGAGCGGAGCTCCTAGGTTAAGCTGCCATCTTGGAGTCAGGTCACCATGCCCCCCCCCCCCCCTGTTAATCTTAAATATTAATGCTACATTCTGTACTCAGGAAACAGTTTATATAGAAAAAAAGGGAAGTTGCTACTAGCTAAGGTTTAACTGCAAGATATTTACAGAATCATGATAAAGCAAGAGCAAATAGTTTGTGACACGTGCACATAACATTTTGGATAGGAAAATTACATTATGGGAGTGTATCTTTAAGGGCTCAATAAACACACCCCACACAGGGGGAGCTTGTCCTTATTTAGGAATAAAGCATAATTAAGTGACACACTCATGTCATGTCATATCCTGTATTATGAATCTTATAAAAGAAAGAACCCAAAAATAAAAAGCTTTAAGCAGTGTATGAATTCTAATCCCTGGGTGTAGCGGAATATAGAAATGCTGTCAAATAAGGTAATGTAATTAGAAAGTAATAAAGGCAATAGCTAGTAAATAGAGGTAGAGAAGGACAGAGGATCTTTCAAGCCATTCGCCTGCAGACCCCCACAACCCCCACCCATGATTGTGGGGAAGAGGCCCTTGTTATAAGTGAAGTTGAAAAAAATCGCGCTTAGGACAAGTATATAGGCCAAGTGTTTACAGGTTGCTGCCTCCCTTAAACAGAGACACTCCCTAGGAATGTCCTGCAGAAATATGAAATATTAGGGGATAAATAGGGAAAAACGGCGCTACCCGAAAGACCTGTTTGGCTCAGCCTATACAGGGAACGTTGTATAAACGTAATTTTATATATATCACAAGATTTCAACCCAATATGGGTGAAAGGGTGCTGTAATTAAATGGAAAAACAAAAAATGTTGCAGAGTCACACTCCATTAGCTAAAGTACATATGTGTGGGTCAGTATATAATCCCATACAGAGATAATCAGAAAAGACTCTGTATGTGCTAAAATATCATATGCTTTTCATAGGACAGTGTATTTTTACCCATCACAACACACATTCAGCACTTAGTACAAAATAAAGACATCTTGTTTATAGCGACAAAAATGCATGAAACATGCGTGGATCCACTTATGTTGGTTCCTATGGGTGAACCAAGTATATAGGCCAAGTGTTTACAGGTTGCTGTCTCCCTTAAACAGAGACACTCCCTAGGAATGTCCTGCAGATATAGGAAATATTAGGGGATAAATAGGGAAAAAACTGCGCTACCCGAGAGACCTGTTTGGCTCAGCCTATACGGGGAACGTTGTATAAATGTAATTTTATATATATCACAAGATTTCAAACCAATATGGGTGAAAGGGTGCTGTAATTAAATGGAAAACGGAAAATGTTGCAGAGTCACACTCAATTGGCTAAAGTACATATGTGTGGGTCAGTATATAATCGCATACAGAGATAATCAGAAAAGACTCTGTATGTGCTACAATATCATATGCTTTTCATAGGACAGTGTAGTTTTACCCATCACAACACACATTCAGCACTTAGTACAAAATAAAGACATCTAGTTTGTAGCGACAAAAATGCATGAAACATGCGTGGATCCACTTATGTTGGTTCCTATGGGGAAAAGGATTCTATATACAATATCGCAACAGTATCTCTATGTCTCAGTGCACATATAGTTCATATGTTGTAGCAATTGCACAAATGTGTAATAGTCTCATGTATTTCATGCGGCAATCAGACTTGATATTATCCCCAAAGTGACTTGGTGTGTACAGGGTAGGATGGTGACTTCTGTGATCCCCCTCAGATTGCTCACTCACCAGATCTCGGAACCCCTTACAGGGGTATCAGGCCTGTAATGCTGCACGGATGACTGCTACTGCTGCGATGCTTCAGATGGCTCCAATGATCATGTTGCAATTAGCCCAGATGTCGGAACCCCTACAGGGGTATCAAGCCTGTAATGCTGCATGGGAGACTGCTACTGCTGCGATGCTTCAGATGGCTCCGCCGCCGCCTAAGACGTTAGAGAACGAAGCGCGCACGACGGACCAGCGCCTACACATCACTTCCTGGCAGCACAGTGGGAGGAATACATCTCCAGCTGATCGCTACTTCCCCCATTTGTACCTGCTTGGGTTTCAGTGACTGAACAGTGACTGAACAACCAAACACCAACGAAACCCACTTTTGAATGATATCCCTCCCCAGTGGCCAAGGGGGGGTGAACGAACGGGACCTGTTGGATGTTTGCAACCTTTTTTTATATTTATTTTTATTTTTGTTTTATATTTTTTGTCTTTTATACTACTTTTTAAATAAATACTTTTTGGGACTATATTATACTATGGAAGCCTTTTTCTTTCCCTGATATGAGGGCTAATTGCAACATGATCATTGGAGCCATCTGAAGCATCGCAGCAGTAGCAGTCTCCCGTGCAGCATTACAGGCTTGATACCCCTGTAGGGGTTCCGACATCTGGTGAGTGAGCAATCTGAGGGGGATCACAGAAGTCACCATCCTACCCTGTACACACCAAGTCACTTTGGGGATAATATCAAGTCTGATTGCCGCATGAAATACATGAGACTATTACACATTTGTGCAATTGCTACAACATATGAACTATATGTGCACTGAGACATAGAGATACTGTTGCGATATTGTATATAGAATCCTTTTCCCCATAGGAACCAACATAAGTGGATCCACGCATGTTTCATGCATTTTTGTCGCTACAAACTAGATGTCTTTATTTTGTACTAAGTGCTGAATGTGTGTTGTGATGGGTAAAACTACACTGTCCTATGAAAAGCATATGATATTGTAGCACATACAGAGTCTTTTCTGATTATCTCTGTATGCGATTATATACTGACCCACACATATGTACTTTAGCCAATTGAGTGTGACTCTGCAACATTTTCCGTTTTCCATTTAATTACAGCACCCTTTCACCCATATTGGTTTGAAATCTTGTGATATATATAAAATTACATTTATACAACGTTCCCTGTATGGGCTGAGCCAAACAGGTCTCTCGGGTAGCGCCGTTTTTTCCCTAATTATCCCCTAATATTTCCTATATCTGCAGGACATTCCTAGGGAGTGTCTCTGTTTAAGGGAGGCAGCAACCTGTAAACACTTGGCCTATATACTTGGTTCACCCATAGGAACCAACATAAGTGGATCCACGCATGTTTCATGCATTTTTGTCGCTATAAACAAGATGTCTTTATTTTGTACTAAGTGCTGAATGTGTGTTGTGATGGGTAAAAATACACTGTCCTATGAAAAGCATATGATATTTTAGCACATACAGAGTCTTTTCTGATTATCTCTGTATGCGATTATATACTGACCCACACATATGTACTTTAGCTAATGGAGTGTGACTCTGCAACATTTTTTGTTTTTCCATTTAATTACAGCACCCTTTCACCCATATTGGGTTGAAATCTTGTGATATATATAAAATTACGTTTATACAACGTTCCCTGTATAGGCTGAGCCAAACAGGTCTTTCGGGTAGAGGCCCTTGTTGTCCCCACCAACATGGTGACAAGGGTCATTGGGGCAGAGGAGGCAGATACCGTTCAGGTAAACAATACAGGTAGTGCATTTTTAGGGAAAATATTGTTTTGGTAAACATTTGCACATATATTGTGGAACATCAGTAGCATCTTCCTTTTATTCTACTGGTTCTATGCTTTCAGAAAATATATGGTTTGGGGGGTCTTTTACAAATTCTAAAAGCTGTAAGGGAAAAATTAAAAGCTTCAGATTTTTTGAGAAATTTACATTTTTGCGTACATTAAATTTTCAAAACTTTTCAAAAAGGCATAATTTTATTTGTACAAATATTTGTTATTTATTAACCACTTCAGCTCCAGAAGGTTTTACCCTCTTCCTGACCAGATCATTTTTTGCGAGACTGCACTGCGTTGCTTTAACTGACAGTCGTGCAGTCATGCAACACTGTACCCAAATTAAATTGATGTCCTTTTTTTTCGTGGTATTTGATCACCTCTGCAGTTTTTATTTTTTGTGCTATAAACAAAAAAAGGATCGACAATTTTGAAAAAAAAAAAAAAACATTATTTTTTACTTTCTGCTATAAAACACAATCAATAAAAAAATTTAAAAAAATTTAATTTCTTCATTAACCACTTCAGCACCGGAAGAATTTGCCCCCTTAATGACCTGGCCATTTTTTGCAATACGGCACTGCATCACTTTAACTGATAATTGCGCGGTCATGTCGAAAAGCATATATTGATTGGTTTGCGCAAAAATGTCTACAAACTATGGGATAGGTTTATAGACTTTTTTTATTGTTTTTACAGGTAATGGCAGTGATCAGCAATTTTTAGCGGGACTGCGACATTGCGGCGGACAAATATGACAGTAAGCCCAGGTTCACACTGAGCTGCGGGAATGAAACCGTGTGAGTTCAGCTGATGTCAGTCCCGATTTCGCCGGCAATTTCACAGACATCTGTGTGGGTTTCTGCACAGATGTCAATGGAAATCGCACCCCGAAATCGCAAAAAGTAGTACAGAAACTACTTTTTGAAATCTGTGCCGCACCACAAATGCAGCGTCGCACCGATTAGGACAGTGCCATTGGCAGCAATTGCCGCCTACTTGACATGCGATTTGACATGTTAAATGTGAACCAGGGCTGAGTGACACCTTTTGGGGACCAGTGATTCGAATACAGTGATCAGTGCTAAATAAATGCACTGTCACTGTATAAATGACACTGGCATGGAAGGGGTTAACATCACGGTTAAGTGTGCTCTTAGGGAGTACTTTCTAACTGTGGGGGGAATGCTGTGTCTGGAGGAAAACAGAGATCCGTGTTTCTGCTTAGCAGAAACACAAGATCTCCATTTTACTCTCTGGCAGAATGGCAATCTGCCTTGTTTACATAGGCAGACCGCCATTCTGCCTCTCCTGTGAGTGATCAGCAGGCCCTGGTGGCCATCGTGGCCCCAGAGCCAAAGATAAGAATCACTTTTTGCGCTTGGGGCTGCCCTGCCACAGTACATGTACGTGGGGCAGTCCTTAAGCGGTTAAAGTGCACCAAACACCACTTTTCATTGAATAAAGTGCATCCAATTACACATTTCCCAGTATTTATTAAATTTAGCTAATAAGCCCCCCATCATGTCTGGGGGGCCAAAAAGGAGAGGAAGATGTCCCAGTGCCACTATGAGGGCACCATCAGCATCTGTGTCCACAGGCAAAGATGGATATGGTCCGCCCTCAGGCAGGGCACCATTTTCTCTTTTTTTGTGATGATGCACATGATATACAGCCACAGCATGCAGAGGAGGTGGTGGACTGGCTTACTAAACCATCCTCATCCCCCTCATCCTCTATGACCCAAGGTGAGACTAGTGTGAAATCTAACACAGCTGCCAGAGTGGCTTATTCTGCCTCCTTGTCCACAGCTACTCCTGCCATAGCACCAGCTTTCTGCGTAGAGGAGTCAGTTGAATTTGAACACAGTGTCAGCTACTTGCTTCTTGAAGATGCACAGAAATTATTTGATTCTGATGTTGCTTCTGAGGTTGAGGAAAGGAGTAACATGAGCCTACAGAGAGGGGAGAACACTGATAAACAACACATTGGCAGTCATGTTCCCCCAGCCACAGCTTATTGCCAAGTTGGCTGCAGTGATGATGAGGATGGAGGGGATGATGATTATGAGGTCACTGATATGACTTGGGTGCCAGATAAAGCAGAGGAGGAAAGGGAGGGTAAGGCACAACCCCAAAAAGGCAGCCATCCCGGAAGAGTAGAGAGCAGCCACCCTATTCCACCAGATTGTGGAGCTGTTACCTCTGGGCCCACAGCTCAGGTGTTTGGGCCTTTATTAGCACATGTGCAGCTGATCACACTGTTGCAGTTTGCAATCCCTGTGGCAAGTAGATCAAGCATGGCAAAAACACCAGCCATTTGAATAGCACATACTTGCAAAAGCATTTAACCTCTCACCTCTTGTTGGCAAGAGGACCTGAAAGCCACACAAAAATGACATGATTCTTCTCCTCCTCACTCCTCACCTTTCATGTCTACCCCCACTATATCTCATGACCTCTCATCAGCCTCCACTGACAAGGATGGTGGTCTAGAAAAGTGTGTCATGGGTCCTTGCATCATGTCTGACAGCAGCACACCACCAGCTGTAGAGTATAGCAGACAAATTGCTCTGCCTCAGCTGCTGAAAATAAAATGTCTAAATTCCAGCTTTACAACTGCTTTGTTTTCGTCTGGTGGATTCTGCTCCCTTCTGTGAATTTACAGAATGTGCTGTACCACAATGGCAGGTTCCCAGTCGCTATTTCTTTGCATGTAAGGCCATTCCAGCTCTGTACCATCATGTGAAAGGCAACATTTTGGCATCATTGTGCAAGGCATTCAGCAACAAGGTCCACCTTATTGCTGACATGTGGTCCAGCAAGCATGGTCACGGACAATATATTTTGTTCATAGCACACTTGGTAACTCTGCTTGCAACTAGGAAGCATGCAGGACAGGGCTCAATGCTGGAGCTTTTTTTACCGCAACATCTCCATACAGCTGGTGGTGATGATGCGAGATCTGTCAGCTCCACCCCCTCCTTCTCCATGCCCTCCTCTGCTGAATTGTCTGGCACATATCCTCAGCTTGCTGGTGCAGAGTTTCTTAAACAGGTACCCAGGTTTGCAAGATTTTCCAAGACAGGTCAGAAGAGTCTGCAGCCATTTCAGGCTGTCATACACAGCCAGTGTTTGCTTGGCTGAAATTCAGCGGGAAAACCACCTGACATGCCCACCAGGTGGAACTCAAATTTGGCAATGCTGCAATAGCTGGACATGCAGCAGAGGGCAGTCAAGGAGTACCTGTGTGAGTATGGCACAAGGACAGGCTCAGGGAAGCTTGGCTTTTTTTTTCTCCAGGTCAATGGCTGCTGATAAAGGATGCATGCACCGCACTGTCACCATTTGAGGAGGCGATAAGGATGGTGAGCTGTGACAATGCATGCATCAGTGACACAATCCCTGTTGTATTCCTGCTAGAGCATACTCTGTGTGGCAAAAAAATGTAACGGTTACCAGGTTAGAGTTACAGAGGAGGTCTCTTACTAGAATTATTGCTCTCACTCTGATGATCGCGGCAATACCTCACATGTGTGATTTGAACACCGTTTACATATGTGGGCGCGACTTACGCATGTATTTCTTTGCTGGACGAGCACGCGGGGACGGGGGTGCTTTACATTTCTTTCTTATTTTTTTATTTATTTATTTATTTTTTTACATTGTCCCTTAAAAAAAAAAAAAAAAAATCTGATCACTTTTATTGCTGTCACAAGGAATGTAAACATCTCTTGTGACAGTAATAGGTGGTGACAGGTACTCTTTATGGAGGGAGTGAGGGTCTAAAACTAAATAACCCCCAATCCCACCTTTGCACAAAGGCGATTCTGAATACTGTCATTTTTTTTAAATCTTTGCTATTGGCAGCCGAGTAAATTGGAAGTGACATTGCTTCCGTGTTTTAACATAGGAGACTAGATCGAAGCCATTTCCGGCTTCGTTCCAGTCTCAGCCTAGCTGGCGGAAGTGTCGGATCATGGATTGGGTCACCCAGTGGGACGGGAGGCCTGGGAAGAGTGGAGGAAGGTGGCAGGAGGCAGGGACGTCCCCTCCTGCTCCTTTTTGGATAACAGCCAATCGGCTTTTTAGCTGCATCGGTTGTTATCACTAAAAAGCTGACCAAAAGCTCTAAAAACGGCAGCTGCAGGCATCACCCCGTTATAACCCCTTTTAAGCCGAGGCTGCATATGTGCATACGGTCTGCGCAAAGGGGATAACATATGTAAATTGTTCCTAATAATATTTACATTATGATGGTATTCTTTTGAGTATAAGATACTCTGCTGTTTTAGAACGAATTAGTCTCACATTTTTACTTCTATAGCAATAACTCACGGTGGAGCTGCTGTTTTAAGCGGGTCTGTTACCTTCACTTTGCTTCCCTCTGTTTCACCGCCACCGGGTCTTGGTGTTCCGTTGAGTTTACTGCTGGACGACACATGCACCAACACTGGAGTACGTTTTCAATGCTTTATTGAACAGTCAAACTTTAGGAAGTAGCAGGAAAGAGACAGAAAAGGAAACCTTCAGGAGAAATTCAAATATCTTCTTACAAGATCTTAGCGACAAATGTCCCGGTAGAATTCAGATAATTATGTGGAATGCATTCCCATCATGGGACACACTCTTTGCTCTTCTGGATAGGCCTCTCTCACCGGTCTAGCAGCCAGTATGCAGCACAAATATAAAGTCTCTGCCACAGACTTACTTGGGGGGGTAAATCTGCACGATCCTCTGCCACAGGATGTATCAGATCTTCTGCAGTGAACAGTCAGTCACAGTGCCTGAACCTTTAAGCCGAACCGGTGACACTATGCTGTATAATTACTTCTTTTGGATACGTCCTACAACCGAGTCACCAGGCCCCTCCATAGACCAGCACGCTGCATGATCTCTCCAAGACGGGTCCTCCCCTGGGATCTCCTCGGCTGTCCAGCTTCGTCACACAGGACCGACAGCTCAGGACCATTCCTCGGCCGCGGTGGTAGGCCCTCTGGACCCACCCCTGCGCCGTAGCATCTTGGGCCTCCCAATCGGAGGACCACGAGGTAGCTCCTTAACGCATACCTGTCGGCCAGGAGGGCCAGCAGGTGGCTGCAAAAAAAAAAAAAAACACCTTAGAACATGGCGTCTGTCCCATAAATACCCCCTTCCCAGAATGCAACTTGGAGGCCCACCTCCACAGAGCTTGTCTCCGAGACAGAGGAGCATCTATACACTTCGACACGTTGCCCTTCCAACACTGACTAATGGTAAAAGCGACACCCACCGGTCAGCACGGAAGCACACACAACGTCAGCCAAGCTGGAACAGAGGCGAACTTTTAACCTTCCTAACACACAATTTACTAAATTTATCTAATCTGCGGTAGATTGTAAATCTACCAGCGCTACACTTCTATCGATCAAATCCTGTAAACCTGTGCTGAAAGGCTTAGTAGGATCTGATTTAAGGGGCCGATACCTGGAACGATCACTGAGCTGTCAGTAGAATATTGCTCCTTAGTTAATACCTTCTCCGCTCCACCTTTATCAGCTCCCCAAATAATCAGTTCTCTTGTTTTATTGTATGGTGTTCTAATGCCTGTGAATCCTTTATAGAGATGTTAGACAAACTGAGATTTAGCTTTTTCTTTTCATGCTCTGTTAAATCACTCTCTACTACTGACTGGAACACTTCCACTGCTGTGCTTCTAGCATGGATAGGGTAAAAAAGCTTATCATTGGATGTAAGATTACTACTATCCACCCCATATATACCGCCATTAGGTTCAATTTGTAGTTTCTCTGTGTTTAATGTCCCACATAAATCAGAAAAAATAAAGGAAATATCACCTGAATACATCTGTCGTGTCACTGTTCCTCCCCTCCTCCACTTCCATCCCATCTCCAAAATGCTTCCTAAGTAGGAGTTTTCTAACAAACCTGTTAACATCAATTAATGTTAGAGTTACAGATGAGGTCTTGTGCTTGAATTATTGCTCTAATTCTAACATTTGCGACTATACTTCATATGTGTGGTTCGAATATCGTTTACACATGCATGTGCGACTAACGTATGCGTTTGCTTCTGCGCCCGAGGGATGGCGACCCTTTAGTTTTTATTATTTATTTTACTTTTCATTTTTACACTGTCCCATACATTTTTTTCATCACTTTTATTCCTATTACAAGGAATGTAAATATCCCTTGTAATAGAGATAAGGATGACAGGTCCTCTTTATGGAGAGATCTGGGGTCAAAAATACCCCAAATCCCTTCTTTACCTTTAAAAAAGCAAAAGATCAAAAAAATGTATATTGAATTTTTTTTTTCTTCCAGCCTGGACCGGAAGCAACGTCATGACATCGCTCCAGTTCTCCAAGGTCATAGAGTCTATCAAAGAGTGTTACATGTTTGATCGTCTGTAGGAGCAACCAGCCACATCTGTCGGATCGTTTCTCGGACAAACAGGCAGAAATGGTAAGTCATATTGTGGTCGGCAAGTGGAAAGCCGGACGCCTGTTAAAAAAGACGGTACCAGGGTTATGGCTGATATCAGCCATAATCCTGGAAAATCACTTGCAGACTGCAATGTATATATACGTATTGTGGTCGGCAAGTGGTTACGCATGTAGCCTGGAGCCAGCTATCTTACCTGCAATAATAGAAGACACTTTGCAGCAGTGAAACTGTTTCCCTCTAGTGGCCGCAAAGACTTTGTCATTGTCATGTACCTGGGTGTCTTCAAACCGGGATGTTCCTGGTCCCACAGCTGCAGTCTTACCTGTTTTGCAACAGAGGAGCTCTGGAGTTATTGCAATGTTCTCCCAGCTTGATGCATTGTCTTGGACTCACTATCCCCACCTGCTGCCAGCTGTGGACAATCTACTATCAAGCAGCCCATAAATATCAGCACTTCCTGTTACTCAGAGCCCATTTGTTTGGACTTGCTCCCTTGGTGTATTGATAGCGCTGTGATTTTGACTACAGTGTATTGAACTTCTGCCTGAATTCTTGACCATTCTCCAGACTGCTGACCTGATACTTCACCACAAGTTCGTGTATGATCTCCGCCTGACTGACCATTCTTTCGATTTTGTACCGCTTTGCCTGATCTGTTGCTGACTTGACCTGCCTGACTACATTTTCGTCTGAATCCTCAGCATACAAGCTCCACTTTCGACACTACCTACCACAGGTATCTTACATTACAAACGGGCCACATTGGCAGTGGACCCTGCTAAAATTGTTAAGGTGATTTTGTATCAGGGACAATTGATTGGAGCTCATGAATAGCATCTTTCTTCTCTGGATGCAAAGTTAGATGAACTTTGTGCTATGCTTAAATCCTGGTTGCCTGGTCCCTCTGCACCTGTCCAGACTCCATCTCCTACTCCTGCTCCAATCCAACCCGCCTCTTTTGTGCCACCCAAACTTCCCCTGACTGAAAAGTTTGGTGGTGATACTGAGGACTGCAGAGGTTTTTTAAATGTTTGCCATTTGCATTTCACCCCTGGGACTTTTAGCACTTCATCTGCCAAAGTAACTTTTGTAATTTCCTTCTTAAAGGGGAAGGCCCTGGCCTGGGTCTCTCCTTACCTGGAACACAATGATTTTGTGCTGCAAGACGCTGACAAATTTCTGGCTTCTCTCCAGACTGTATTTGGCAAGTCAGATAGAACTTATGCAGCTGAGTACTCACTTTTGGACATACAGCAAGGTACCAGGTCTGTGACACAGTATGCTATTTAGTTCCGTACCCTGGCTGCTGAGACTAATTGTAACTGAATGGCATTATGTGCAGCTTTCCGAAAAGGTCTTACAGATCACATCAAGGACAAATTAGTCTATAAGGATTCCCCAGAAGACCTTGAAAAATTAATAGAGCTGTGTGTTCATCTGGATGTCCGGTATCATGAAAGGTGCCAAGAGAGACTTAGAAATTGCAAGCTTCCTAGACCAGTTTACCATTTGGCCCCTAACTTCCAAGCACCACCTCAGCGAGAACCTGAAATTTCAGTTGAATCCCAGGCACCTGTGGAACCCATGGAAGTCAGCCGTCTCCACTAGGGATGAGACGAACACCCCCCGGTTCGGTTCGCACCAGAACCCGCGAACGGACCGAAAGTTCGCACGAACGTTAGAACCCCATTGACGTCTATGGGACTCGAACGTTCGAAATCAAAAGTGCTCATTTTAAAGGCTAATTTGCATGGTATTGTCCTAAAAAGGGTTTGGGGACCCGGGTCCTACCCCAGGGGACATGTATCAATGCAAAAAAAACTTTTAAAAACGGCCGTTTTTTCGGGAGCAGTGATTTTAATGATGCTTAAAGTAAAAAAAAAAAAAGTGAAATATTCCTTTAAATATCGTACCTGGGGGGTGTCTATAGTATGCCTGTAAAGTGACGCGTGTTTCCCATGTTTAGAACAGTCCCTGCACCAAATGTCATTTTTAAAGGAAAAAATCTCATTTAAAACTGCTTGCGGGTTTAATGTCATGTCGGGTCATGGCAATATGGATGAAAATCAGTGAGACAAACGGCATGGGTACCCCCCAGTCCATTACCAGGCCCTTTGGGTCTTGTATGGATATTAAGGGGAACCCCGCACCCAAATTAAAATAAGGAAAGGTGTGGGGCCACCAGGCCCTATATACTCTGAACAGCAGTATACAGGCGGTGCAAACAAGACAGGGACTGTAGGTTTGTTGTTAAGTAGAATCTGTTTGTAATTTTGAACATTTTTAACGTGTTTAGCTCCAGCCAAAAAATCTTTTCTAAGCTTTTTGGAAAACATAGGGAAGGGTTATCACCCCTGTGACATTTGTTTTGCTGTCTTTCCTCCTCTTCAGAAGATTTCACCTCACTTTTTTGTCCCAATGAAAAATGTTTTTTGAAAATTTGGGTTTTTTTGTGGAACAAGGATTGGAAAGCATCAGTGGAAAGGAGAAATTGTTTTCCCATATTAACTCTTACAGGAGAGAATTTCCCTTCCTAGGGGTAGATTTCATCTCACTTCCTGTTGTCTCCTTCCGTTTGCAAGTAGGAGTCGTTTGTAAGTTAGATGTTTGAAAGTAGGGTCCTGCCCTATATACTCAGCAGAAATTTGGGCCTTAGGTGTTGCTGTGGCCACAACACTGTAAGCCCTCACAGGGCCCTGCTGTGAAATATTAGATCAAGAATTGTAATTACATGCCCCTGTTGAACAGGAGCTGAAAAATTAGGCCTTAGGCACTGGTGCTGGTGCCACAACACTGCAACCCCTCACAGACACTCTAGTTGGAACGCAGGAACGAGCCCTGCTGCAAATTATTGCTTCAAAAATTGTAATTACACGCCCCTGTTAGACAGGGGCAGAAAAATTGGGCCCTAGGCACTGGTGCTGGTGCCACAACACTGCAACCCCTCACAGACACTCTAGTTGGAATGCAGGAACGAGCCCTGCTGCAAAGTATTACATCAAAAATTGTAATTACACGCCCCTGTTAAACAGGGGCTGAAAAATTGTGCCTTAGGCACTGGTGGTGGCGCCCAGAACCAAAAATGTTCTTACAAGCTATCAGCGTGATGATTGAGGAGGAAGAGGATAATTACTCAGGGATAGTCACTCAGCATCAGCATAGGCAGTCTTTGAAGGGATCTGAGATTTCAAAAAAAATTATTCGGTTACATCAGCATCAGGTGCTTGGTAGCTGGTGGTGATCCAAGACTCATTCATTTTTATGAAGGTCAGCCGATCGACCGAGTCGGTGGACAGACGCACCCTGTGATCGGTTACCACGCCTCCAGCAGCACTGAATGTGCGTTCCGAAAGAACGCTGGATGCAGGACAGGCCAGTAGCTCAATTGCATACTGTGCAAGCTCTGGCCAGTGATCCATCCTCAAGACCCAGTAACCCAGAGGATTTTCGGTGGGAAAGGTGTCCAAGTCTGATCTTGCCCCTAGGTATTCCTGCACCATGTAAAACAGACGCTGGCGATGGTTGCTGGAACCGATCATACCTTGGGGCTGCGGACCAAAAAATTGTCTGAACGCATCGGTCAGACGGCCACCTTCTCCACCGCTCCTTCTTTGACTGACCGAAGCCTCAGCAACACGTTGTCCAGAAACAGGAGTTTGTAACCTCCCAGTCTCTGGGAACGCGTTGCACAGACCTTTCTGCAAGGCCTCCCGAAGATGTTTCATCCTCTGCTCCCTCTGCGATGGCAAGATAAGGTCCGCAACCTTACCCTTGTAACGTGGATCAAGGAGGGTTGCCAGCCAGTATTGGTCCTTCTCCTTGATACCACGAATACGAGGATCCTTACGCAGGCTTTGCAGGATCAGGGAGGCCATGCAGCGTAGGTTTGCTGAGGCATTCGGTCCGGAGTCCTCTGGGTCACTAAGAACGACATGGTCCGCAGCCACCTCCTCCCAGCCACGTACAAGTCCATGTGTTTCTTGGGACTGATCCCTTAAAGACTGCTGCTGATGCTGAGTGCCAGGCTCCACCTCCATACTGACACAATCTTCCTCCTCCTCCTCTTCCTCCTCGTCCTCTTCCTGTGTGATCGGCGGGCACGCAGGAACACTGTCTGGATAAAGGGGGCCTTGAGAGCTAAGGAAGTCCTCCTCTTCCTGCCTCTGTTCTGCCTCAAGTGCCCTGTCCATTATTCCACGCAGCGTGTGCTCCAACAGGTGGACAAGGGGGACAGTGTCACTGATGCATGCACTGTCACTGCTCACCATCCTTGTGGCCTCCTCGAATGGTGACAGGACAGTGCATGCATCCCTGATCATGGCCCACTGGCGTGGGGAAAAAAAACCAAGCTCCCCTGACCCTGTCCTGGTGCCATAGTCGCACAGGTACTCATTGATGGCCCTCTGCTGCGTGTGCAGCCGCTGCAGCATGGCCAACGTTGAGTTCCACCTGGTGGGCATGTCACAGATTAGGCGGTTCTTGGGCAGGTTAAACTCCTTTTGGAGGTCCGTCAGCCGAGCACTGGCATTATATGACCGGCGGAAATGCACACAGACTTTCCTGGCCTGCCTCAGGACATCCTGTAAGCCCGGGTACCTGCCCAAGAACCGCTGCACCACCAAGTTAAGGACGTGAGCCAAACAGGGCACATGGGTCATTTGTCCCTGTCGGAGGGCAGAGAGGAGGTTGGTGCCATTGTCGCAAACCACCATTCCTGCCTTAAGTTGGCGTGGCGTCAACCACCTCTGAACCTGCCCCTGCAGAGCTGACAGAACCTCTGCCCCAGTGTGGCTCCTGTCCCCCAAGCACACCAGCTCAAGCACCGCATGGCATCTTTTGGCCTGCGTACTTGCGTAGCCCCTTGAACGCCTACGGAGCACCGCTGGTTCCGAGGAAGAGGCCATGGAGGAAGAAGAAGAGGAGGGGGTGGAGGAGAGAGGTGTGTCACAATCAGCATTTTGGAGGCGTGGTGGCGGAACAACCTCCAACACTACTGCACCTTGTCCTGCATCCTTCCCAGCTGCCAGCAGAGTCACCCAATGCGCCGTGAAACTTAGGTAACGTCCCTGTCCATGCCTGCTGGACCATGAGTCAGCGGTAATATGCACCTTACCGCTGACCGCCCTGTCCAGCTAGGCATGGACATTGCCTTCCACATGCCGGTAGAGAGCCGGAATCGCCTTCCGTGAGAAAAAGTGGCGTTTGGGTACCTGCCACTGAGGAACCGCACATTCCACAAACTCACGGAAGGGGGCAGAGTCTACCAACTGAAAAGGCAGCAGTTGAAGTGCTAGCAATTTTGCCAAGCTAGCATTCAACCGCTGGGCATGTGGATGGCT
Organism: Aquarana catesbeiana; assembly: GCF_042186555.1. Classification (NCBI taxonomy): domain Eukaryota; kingdom Metazoa; phylum Chordata; class Amphibia; order Anura; family Ranidae; genus Aquarana; species Aquarana catesbeiana. The sequence continues at coordinate 41,442,855 of NC_133324.1, forward strand.
GGGAGCAAACTTCTTTCGGCGGTGCAGCAGCTGGGGCAGGGAAATTTGCCTGGTACAATCTGACGTCGGTGTACCAAAAGCAGATTGCCCACAAGTACTTGGCTGTGACACACCTAATTCTACACCTTCATTCCTCTCACTGCAGGTCTCAGAGAGGACTGAAGGTCTAGTGGGGTTGGAAATCTCAGCTGATGAGGAGCAAGGAGAGATCCTCTTTGTTCTTTGGTGTGGGTCTTTTAGATACGCTTGCCAACGAACTGCATGGCAGGTCAACATATGTCTGGTCAAGCATGTGGTACCCAAGCGGGAGATGTTTTGGCCACGCGAGATACGCTTGAGACATATGTTGCAAATAGCAGCGGTGCGATCTGATGCACTCGTCTCAAAAAAGGCCCACACCAAAGAACTTTTTGAATAACGTGCAGAGACTGCAGCGCCCTGCACATGTGGAGCTTTGGGGTGTGATGCAGTCAATGTGCTGCCCTTAGGCTGGCCCCTGGAGGGCATCCTGCCTCGTTGGTGATGTGCCGCCGCCTCCTCCTCCTCCTCCTCCTCCTCCTCCTCTCTCCTATCAGGCACCCACGTTGAGTCAGTGACCTCATCATCCCCTCCCTCCTCATCACTGGAGCAAACCTGGCAGTATGCTGCAGCAGGGGGAGCATGACTGCCAGATTGCTGTCCTTCTTGGGCACCCCCTCTGTCCGTGCTCATGTTACTGCCTTCATCGAGCTCAGTATCGTCATCAGAGCCTTCCAAACGCTGGGCATCCTCCTGGAGCATGTACCCAACACTGTGGTCAAACAGTTCGAGGGAATCCTCATGAGGACATGGTGGAGCTAGGGAAGGAGTCACTGATGACATTGAGCTGAGGGAAGAGGCCGCTGCTTTGCCAGACAAAGCACCCTGGGCATGGGTGAGAGAGGATGAGGAGGATGAGGACGGCTTGGTCATCCACTCGACCAAGTCTTCCGCATGTTGCGGCTCAACACGGCCAGCTGCCGAAAAAAAGGCCAAGCGTGTCCCATGGCCACGTGCTGATGAGGATGCACCGTCTCCACGACCAGCACTAGACACAGAGCCTGCTTGCCCTCTCTTATTGGCTTGTGACTGTCTGCCTCTCCTTCTTGGCCTTCCAGACATACTAATGGCCTGTAGCTGCACTAAGCTGGGATAGAACACCTGTAATTTTCTTCAAGTAGCTTTATATACTGTAACCAGACAAGCCTGCCTGTCAGTAGGAAGATAACAGGAACGGATCTAGCTGAACACTGTGAGCAGGACGCACTGTACTAAATGTAAATAGTCTAGCTGCCTGACCGTGGTACTAATAGGATCAAATAGAACACCTGTAATTTTCTTCAGGTAGCTTTATATACTGTAACCAGACAAGCCTGCCTGTCAGTAGGAAGATAACAGGAACGGATCTAGCTGTACACTGTGAGCAGGACGCACTGCACTAAATGTAAATAGTCTAGAAGATAACAGGAACGGATCTAGCTGTACACTGTGAGCAGGACGCACTGTACTAAATGTAAATAGTCTAGCTGCCTGACCGTGGTACTAATAGGATCAAATAGAACACCTGTAATTTTCTTCAGGTAGCTTTATATACTGTAACCAGACAAGCCTGCCTGTCAGTAGGAAGATAACAGGAACGGATCTAGCTGAACACTGTGAGCAGGACGCACTGTACTAAATGTAAATAGTCTAGCTGCCTGACCGTGGTACTAATAGGATCAAATAGAACACCTGTAATTTTCTTCAGGTAGCTTTATATACTGTAACCAGACAAGCCTTCCTGTCAGTAGGAATTTAACAGGAACGGATCTAGCTGAACGCTGTGAGCAGGATGCACTGCACTAAATGTAAATAGTCTAGAAGATAACAGGAACGGATCTAGCTGAACACTGTGAGCAGGACGCACTGCACTAAATGTAAATAGTCTAGAAGATAACAGGAACGGATCTAGCTGAACACTGTGAGCAGGACGCACTGCACTAAATGTAAATAGTCTAGAAGATAACAGGAACGGATCTAGCTGAACACTGTGAGCAGGACGCACTGCACTAAATGTAAATAGTCTAGAAGATAACAGGAACGGATCTAGCTGAACACTGTGAGCAGGACGCACTGCACTAAATGTAAATAGCAGGAACGGATCTAGCTGAACACTGTGAGCAGGACGCACTGCACTAAATGTAAATAGCAGGAACGGATCTAGCTGAACACTGTGAGCAGGACGCACTGCACTAAATGTAAATTGCAGGAACGGATCTAGCTGAACACTGTGAGCAGGACGCACTGCACTAAATGTAAATAGTCTAGAAGATAACAGGAACGGATCTAGCTGAACACTGTGAGCAGGACGCACTGCACTAAATGTAAATAGTCTAGAAGATAACAGGAACGGATCTAGCTGAACACTGTGAGCAGGACGCACTGCACTAAATGTAAATAGCAGGAACGGATCTAGCTGAACACTGTGAGCAGGACGCACTGCACTAAATGTAAATAGTCTAGAAGATAACAGGAACGGATCTAGCTGAACACTGTGAGCAGGACGCACTGCACTAAATGTAAATAGCAGGAACGGCTCTAGCTGAACACTGTGAGCAGGACGCACTGCACTAAATGTAAATAGCAGGAACGGATCTAGCTGAACACTGTGAGCAGGACGCACTGCACTAAATGTAAATAGCAGGAACGGATCTAGCTGAACACTGTGAGCAGGACGCACTGCACTAAATGTAAATAGCAGGAACGGATCTAGCTGAACACTGTGAGCAGGACGCACTGCACTAAATGTAAATAGCAGGAACGGATCTAGCTGAACACTGTGAGCAGGACGCACTGCACTAAATGTAAATAGCAGGAACGGATCTAGCTGAACACTGTGAGCAGGACGCACTGCACTAAATGTAAATTGCAGGAACGGATCTAGCTGAACACTGTGAGCAGGACGCACTGCACTAAATGTAAATAGTCTAGAAGATAACAGGAACGGATCTAGCTGAACACTGTGAGCAGGACGCACTGCACTAAATGTAAATAGCAGGAACGGATCTAGCTGAACACTGTGAGCAGGACGCACTGCATTAAATGTAAATAGTCTAGATAGAAGATAACAGGAACGGATCTAGCTAAACTGAATACAGTGTATATATATATATATATATATATATATATATGCAACACCTGGGATGCATATATATATACACAATACACTGTAAGTGCAGCTAACTGACTGACTGTTCTGCCTAATCTATCTAACTCAAATCAAATGACACTGTCTCTCTCTCTCTCTATCTCTCAGCACACCGGAACACACACTACACAGGGCCGCCGTGCAGGCGGCCTTATATAGTGTGGGGTGTGTACTAAATCCCCTGAGCCATAATTGGCCAAAGCCACCCTGGCTTTGGCCAATTACAGCTCTCTCTACTGACGGCGCTGTGATTGGCCAAGCATGCGGGTCATAGTGCATGCTTGGCCAATCATCAGCCAGCAATGCACTGCGATGCCGCAGTGAATTATGGGCCGTGACGCGCCACACGAATTTAGCGCGAACGGCCCATAACGTTCGCAATTCGGCGAACGATCGAACAGCCGATGTTCGAGTCGAACATGGGTTCGACTCGAACACGAAGCTCATCCCTAGTCTCCACCTAACAGAGTCACAGAAACAAAGGAGGCGTGCATTGGGCCTATGCTTGTACTGTGGACTTAAAGGACATTTTTTATCTGTCTGCTCTTCCCATCCAGTAAAAGGCAGGGTCTAACCAGTGTTGGAGGAGCTGGGTTAGACCTTACAGATATATCCACCAAGACCAAGATTACTGTTCCCGCAGTTTTCCATTTAGCCTCTAAACTTATCTCCTGTGAGGCTTTTGTGGATTCTGGAGCCACTGGCATATTCCTGGACTACACTTTTGCTAAGGAAAATAACATCCCATTTATTCCAAAGTCTAGACCCCTGAGCATCACCACTTTCAATGGACAACCGTTGGGAGATGGCCTTGTGAAGTTTGAGACTACAACAATCACCCTTCAGGTAGGCATGCTCCATAAAGAGGAAATCATCCTGTCTCTTATTGATTCTCCATTTCTGTCTGTTATCCTTAGTTACCCATGGTTACAAAAACACAACCCTTCTTTTGATTGGGAAAATGGAGAACTAACCTCTTGGGGGCCGTCCTGTTATCTAAACTGTTTGACTCAACCCAAAAGACTTTTTTGTTGTGTGTTGGCTACCATGGCCATCCCACCTACCTTACCTTGTGAATACCATGGGTTTGCAGATGTATTTTGCAAGCAAAAGGCAGACGCTTTACCTCCACATCGTTCTTTTGACTATGCGATTAATTTGATTCCTGGAGCACCTCTTCCCAAAGGAAGGACCTATCCCCTGTCATTGCCTGAACAAAAATCTATGGAGGAATACGTAAAAGACAACTTGGAAAGAGGTTTTATGTTTCAATATGTTTTTATTTTAAAATAGCTCAAGATATAGACCAAACATTTAGATGGCTCAACAAAGGCCCAGATAACAAATTTTACAGATAAATATGAGCATAATTCAGTTGTATTCAGCAACACAGAACATCTCGTGGAAAAGATAAACTGAAATCTTACAGTGGATCAGGCCAAAGTGTATTCAGACCTTGTTCTGTGCTTGGCCGGGACAAGTAGTGAACCGTCTGAAAAGTAGTACCTGCAGATAAGGAGGGATCGCCTGGCCCGGGCACCCCTAATGGGATCTTCCTGTGCCCCAGCAGGGTCCCCTCCCCCTGCCCACCTCATCTTTGACTACGCCCCACCCTAGAGATTAACAAGGATGACCCCTGTTTGTCACAGATAGTGTCACTTGTCCAGACAGGTTTTTATTTTTGCCGAATTGGCTCATAAACAGTCAACTAATGTTAAGACCTTTTGTCTAACTGTACCTAAAAAAATTATGGAAGAAGAAGGGAAACAAAGGAGAGAGAGGAATAGGACGTGAAAGGGGGTCGGGGAAGTGACGGAAACACATGCTTGACTTTAGCTGGAAGTTACAGGTGTGTTATGGGGAACCCCAGCCTCTAAGGGTATTCCACAATATGCTGCCCAAGGTGACCACACAGATTCAGATTTGTGGGGCGTGTCTGATAGGATGCTGGCTAGTTTTTCTTGGGTCATTATCCATGAAATCCTGCGCTGTAAGGAAAGAGGTTTTATCCCACCCTCTTCTTCTCCAGTAGGGGCAGGTTTTTTCTTTGTTGAAAAAAAAGACTGGGGTCTTTGACCATGCATAGACTATCGAGGGTTAAATCAAATCACTGTAAAAGACTCCTACCCTTTGCCTCTCATTCTAGAACTGTTTGACGTACTTAAGGGAGCCGTTATCTTCTCTAAGGTGGACCTCTGAGGGGCTTAAAATCTGATTTGAATTAGAGAGGGAGAGGAGTGGAAGACAGCATTCCACACCAGCAATGGACATTTTGAGTATCTGGTTATGCCTTTTGGACTTTGCAACGTCCCTGCTGTCTTCCAACATTTCAAGAATGACATTTTTCACAATTTCAGGAACAGTTTTTTGATTATCTACTTGAACGGCATTTTAATATTTTCCAAGACTCATCTAGAGCAAGTCTCACATGTAAAGCAGGTATTACAGAGAAAACCAACTTTATGCGAAGATTGAGAAATGCTGTATACATTTCCTTGGATACATCATCATAACTGCTGTCGATTTCCAAATGGACCCTCAAAAACTTTCTGCTGTCTTGCAATGGCCCCAACCCACCACTTTAAGAGGGCTCCAAAGATTTCTAGGGTTCGCAAATTACTACAGGCGCTTCATCAAAGGTTTTGCCTCCATTGCTGCCTCCCTTACTGCTGTGACTACGAAAGGTACAAATTGCAAGGTGTGGCCCTCAGAATCAGCTTTCCAGCAATTAAAAGACATGTTCAGCAAGGCTTCAGTTCTTTAATATCCAAATCCCGATCTCCAGTACATTGTTGAGGTTGATGCCTACGAAGTAGGAGCAGGTGTACTGTGTACAGTGTCCTTGCAGGAAACAAGGACACTGTACACAGATAGAGTTGTATAGACATTGTATACAGACATCATTGCTCTTAGTCACCTTGCTGACACCTGTAGTGCCATAGAACACAAAGCCATTCAGATACAGAGACACTGTATACAGACACTATTTTCCTTTCACCTTGCTGAGGAAGATCTTGCATTCTTTGCTTGATAATCCAGGCCAGTTGGGTTGTTTGGCTCTGCTATTCAGGAGTTTAAGTGCACCACTGAGTGGCTAGCTGAAAATACAAAGCCTCATCTTTCCTTAAAGGGACTGGAGTTACTAGTGCCATATGGGCCCACGCACACATACTCAGGGCTCTGTATATGCAGTGGGTGTGCAGGACAGTTTATCTGGGAAGCTAATCCATTAAATGTTGATTTGATTGCAGTGTTTGTAGTTGGGCCTGTGGTGTCTGGAGACAGAAGAGAGAGGTCTGACACCTCTCCTCCTGCCTGGACTCATAGAGCCACATTTAAGTAGAGGTAACCAATCTGATATAAAGTGTTATATTGTGATTTGCAATTTAAGTTTGCCTCTGCTCTTGGGGCTATTCTCAGGTTTGAAATCCCCTGAAGGCAGTCAAGCGATGATTCAGACTTCTTGGTAACTACAGAATAAGTGTCAAGCACCAGGAACTTATCACTCAGTACTACTTTCTGTTTCTTCAAACAGTCCTGCCAAATTTCACTCAATTCAATTAAATTTTCCAGTACAATTCTCTTGTTACCTGACTTATACTTCAAGTACTGCCAACTGCTTAAAGGTCTTTTGGGCTACTTTATCAGGCCAAACCTGGTGGTTTCAATGGAAAATGATGCACTGATTGCATTTGAACACACTGATAGTGCAAACTTCAAATCAAAGGGACATCTGTCTATAGTATGATCACTCGTTTCTCGGGACAACACAAACTAGTCCATCAAATTATGCAGAAATATTGGTATCTGTTAAAGGATGACAGTACCATATCCAAACATCTCAAAGCCTATCCAGAAATCACCATCAGGAGATCAAAATCATTAAAAGATAATCTGGTCCATAGTCACTATACTTCCAAAGTGCGAACCAAAAATAGATCAAAATGAACCTTTCCCTGCAATAAATGCAATTTTACATATACATTCTTAAAGCTGATTGGATCACTCTTCCTGATGGATATATTTTCAGACCTCAATTTCTGGCTGACTGTCAATCAGTGAGAGTGGTGTACACTATGCTGTGTGATTGTGCGGCTTTTTATGTGGGAAAAACCAAGAGACCGTTTTACCATTGGATCCGTGATCGTGTCTCTAATGTCAAAGAAAAGAATGGAGACACCCATTAGTAGACAATAGGCCTTTTTCACAAATTTGACTGCTCAAAAATGCATTTTTTTTGCTTTAGAATATATCCCACTAAATGAAAGAGGGGGGAGATAATGGCAAGATACTCTTACAGCGAGAATCTTGCTCTATTCACAACTTGTCTGCATTAAAGCATCCTGGATTGAACGATACTCTCAGTTATAAATCATTTCTGTGAATAGGAGAGCACCATTCTATCAATAATTCCCCACTTAAAGTGCTTGTAAAACCTTTACAACCACTTTTTGCTACAGGTAAGCCTATAATTAGGCTTACCTGTAGCTACCTTGGATATCTCCTAAACCTGCATGGTTTAGGATATATCTCCTGTATTTTCATGTGCCAACATGATCAGCACATGCGCACTGAAGCAAACTGAAGCAATGGCACGTACGTGCTGTTGCTTTAGTTAGCCTGTGCTGTTGCCGGCCAATCACAGTGCCGTAGCCCGCGATACCTGGAAGTAACTCCGGGAATGATGTCGGCTGCCGGAGCAGCGAACGAGGACTGCTGTGGGGGCTTCGATCTCAGGTAAGTAATTGCTATGCATACTAGCTCATTATGCCTTTGTCTTGCAGGTTTTTTTTTTCTTCTTTTTTTTTTAGGGTTTACAACCACTTCAATCAGGGCATATTAATACACCATTTAATATGTACTAAAATATTTTTGCCAGAAAGATTAGGTTCATATAGATAAATATTAACTAATGCATTTTGATGTCCGGATATGGTTTGTTGCAATTATATTATGCTATGGAAATTGAAATCTAGAAATATGCTTTCTAAGGATGTTGGGACAAATCCAGAGGAGATATATATAGAGATTTAATGAATTGTACACTGTGGAATCAATATTCCTTGTGTATATTATATGACCGTTGCCAAACCATAACTGGGATCAGTGACCACACGGATGCCCAGGACAGGTGTTTGACCAATCACCTGTAGCGGATTCGAGCCCAATATAGTGTAAGACTAACGCACAATATCGGACCGAGTCCTTCAATACCATCCGACCTAGGCTTTTCTACATGTATCTTAAATAGATATATATCACTGAGTGAACATATATGTGTTTTATTTATTTTTCAGGCCTTACTAGGCTGATAAATAAAAAATTAAGAAAATACTGTGCTTAGAATAAAGCAAAAAGCAGCAACAAAAACCATCTGATATCTAATGGTGCTAGTGTACAATTTATAAATAAAGTTGCGCTAAATTAAATAATCTCTTTAAAGAGACCAAGTGGAGGTGAAACATTCAAAATAAATCAATCAAATAATAGAAACATATGCAGTAAATAAATTGAGTAATGAAAATAAGTGTCCATATGCATCAAAAGTGCATTGTTGAATTCAAAAATAAAAATATGAAAATAAAATGAATGTCCATATACACCAATAGTGCAGGAAATAGTGTCCTTTAAAAATGTATACACAATTGATAAGTGTGTGGAGGAATGGGTAAATTTGGGCAATGAGGTCCACAGGTAGGAATTCCGGGTGACCACCCTCACCCTTTAATGCCACAACTGGCAAAAAAGGGGTCTCAACCTGGAAGTGAAACTCTATATATGAGAACCCTTACCAGAGCTGGTGGACCCCCTAAAGAGCAGGCTCATAAAATCAGACAGATTAAGCCCTCTGCAGGGACATGAGGATCCTCCAATGTCTCAGATCCTTTGATTGCCTCAGATAGTTAGTGGACAATTCGCCAAATTGCGATGATGCACTCATCAGATGGGTGTTCACAATCTGGAAAAAACACACTCGGGATTAAAGCCACGAGTGAGCAAACAAAGAGGGACTCCGATCGTGTAGTAGATTAAAAAATAAAGCTTTAATGCTAAATAAAACGAGCAGGAGCTCGCAAGAGGACATATACAGATAGGTTACATAAAAAGTCGGCTAGCTAAAAACAAACAAATAGAACACCCATGTGCCGGGGTCACATGTGGCGTGATTGCGTCAGCACAACGCACCACCCTACATGTTTCGCAATACCTTGGGCCCGGCTTTTTATGTAACGTATATGTCCTCTTGCGAGCTCCTGCTCATTTTATTTAGCATTAAAGCTTTATTTTTTAATCTACTACACAATCAGAGTCCCTTTCTGTTTGCTCACTCGTGGCTTTAAACCCGAGTGTGTTTTTTCCAGATTGTGAACATCCATCTGATGAGTGCATCATTGAAATTTGGCGAATTCTCCACTAACTATCTGAGGCAATCGAAGGATCGGAGACATTGGAGGATCCACATGTCCCTGCAGAGGGCTTAATCTGTCTGATTTTATGACCCTGCTCTTTAGGGGGTCCACCAGCTCTGGTAAGGGTTCTCATATATAGAGTTTCACTTCCAGGTTGAGACCCCTTTTTTGTCAGTTGTGACATAAAAGGGCGAGGAATTCCTACCTGTTGTGGACCTCATTGCCCAAACTTACCCATTCCTCCACACACTTATCAATTGTGTGTACATTTTTAAAAGACACTATTTCCTGCACTATTGGCGTATATGGACATTCATTTTATTTTCATATTTTTATTTTTGAATTCAACAATGCACTGTTGATGCATATGGATACTTATTTTCATTACTCAATTTATTTACTACATATGTTTGTATTATTTGATTGATTTATTGTGTATGTTTCACCTCCACTTGGTCTCTTTAAAGAGATTATTTAGCGCAACTTTATTTATAACTTGCTTACTAGGCTGATGCATGATTGGAGGGCGATTATAATAGGCTACCTCAGCGGAAGAAATTCTCACTGTGTAAGCTCCATCTGGGCTATCCAGCATCTACCATCCACGTTTTCCCTCCTTCATCCTTAGTGGCAAAATACCCTTCTCAATGGGAAAAGGGGAACAAATTGGTTCTATCAACTATTGTTGTAGAATCTCATATTAGCCAATGTATTTCATATTATTCATATTGATTTGCATGTATTTTATTGATTATTATTATTATTATATAGTAGTGGTTTTATCAATATTATTATTCAATAAGTAAAGCAACAATTATTAATCTTTAATAATGTATACTGTGTTTTCCAGATTTAGAAAGTCTTCATTTTTAAGTGTTGAACTTTAAATGACCTCTGCTTTATGACATGTACTTGTACACAGGTGTTCTCGAAAATGTATTAAGATAGTCTACTGGGTGAAAGTTCATTAGAATAGATTCAAGTAATATAGAATTGTCTCAGCCAGATAAGAAAACAGGTGGTTAAAATAATTAGGTGGAATACAGGAAAGTTATGTACAGAACATTAATTAAGTTTGACAGGGTCAAACAAAGGTCTGCTTGTGCCCTCATTAAAACTGTTAAAATACATGCATATAGTGAAACATATAAAACATCTGGTGGGGTTATTGAAAGTTAATTGTCTCAAAGTTGTAAATCTGCAAATCCTTGAAGCTAGTTAAATCTTATCAAGGTAAGGAGAGTTTGATAACACAGCTGGGTGCCAGACTGTCTCTATACAGGTGTTTTTAATTGGACAAAAACAGTTATAAATCACTTTAATGAATATATAAGAATTTTGGGAATAATTAAGTTTATCTGGTTGTAGAACAGGTGTCAGATTTATGGTTGGTTACTTTGACGTAGATCTTAGCGACCAATCATATGTAAGAGAGATGGTTGAGATAAGACTTGTAAAATGGTATATAAATGCAAGCTCTGCAATTGTTAGACAGACAAGTCAGATAGGAGCTCATAAGGCTGAACTCTGTGTATGCTGCCCTATTGCACGGGTCATAGAGGTCAGAACCAATGGGCAAGTATCTGTCCTAACTTGTCTCCTCGTACGAGTCAGAGAAGACTTCTTAACTTGTTCCAGAATGTGGTCTCAGGTGAATTTCCCTCACGAACTTGGTCGAGCTGGAACTCAGAACTCTGTGAGGGGACCAGACCACCGGCCAATTGGCTGGTCCCTATCAGGTGACAGGTTCCCAAGAATTGGCAGTAAAGACCCATTCTGGTTCAAGGTGAGAACAATTCACAATTGTTTCAATTTGGTTAGAGGATAAGAATACCTATATCTAATATGCATGCATTATAAGAAACTGTATAAATTAGACCTGTATATTGTAATACTTTGAACATAAACCTGTATGTTATCAGCTGTTAATAAACCTGCATTGCTGAAGTTCTGCCTGGTTCGATACTTTACTATTCTACTTCATTTGGTGGCCCGTACGGGGACAGCATAACCTCAACTCCGATCTTGCCTAACTCCATGCTGGTGAGGCACTGAGCTCAACACAATTTTGCGCAATTTATATCAGGTTAGCAGACACCTATTATTAGTTCTGCATTGTGTTGTGCCGTGTTTTGCTAGCGCTAGGAGGGGCAGGTGGTTGTTGTTGGGGTATCGCTGTCCACCAGGCAGATCTTTGTGATGGTAGGTTGGGTTTTCTCAACTGTGAATGCCTTAAAATGCATTGTACAGGATGAAATATCCTGGGTAAAAAAAAAAAAAAAGAAAAATTTTTTCCAAAGGGGTACCCCTGTAGAAGGCTAGCTACTCTATGTGTGAACCTACCTTTAACATGCATGTTGGTATCCTAGACTGAATAAATCGGTCTAGAAGAGGTATATTTTGATTGGTATCCTAGACCTACAAAAGGTCTGGACGAGGTTTTGGGGTAAATGTTTTGACCCCTGGAGAACCTACCTTTAACATGCATGTTGGTATCCTAGACTGAGTAAATCGGTCTAGAAGAGGTTATTTTGATTGGTATCCTAGACCTACAAGAGGTCTGGATGAGGTTTTGGGGTAAATGTTTTGACCCCTGGAGAACCTACCTTTAACATGCATGTTGGTATCCTAGACTGAGTAAATCAGTCTAGAAGAGGTTATTTTGATTGGTATCCTAGACCTACAAGAGGTCTGGATGAGGTTTTGGGGTAAATGTTTTGACCCCTGGAAAACCTACCTTTAACATGCATGTTGGTATCCTAGACTGAGTAAATCGGTCTAGAAGAGGTTTATTTTTGATTGGTATACTAGCCCTACAGGAGTTCTGGAAGAATTGGTATCCTAGACTGGTAAGTCCAGTTTGGAAGAGGTTCTTGAGTTGCCTAAATTTACATGCATGTTGGTATCCTGGATTGGCAATCAATCTGGAGGAGGCTTTGGGGTTATCAGACCCCTGGAAAGCCTAAGTTAAAAACAAAAACAGTACTGATATGTAGCTACTAGTAGAAAAAGGTACCTTTGTTTCGTATAATATTGAACATAAAAATTGTGGTGTAAAATAATACTCATGAGTTTAGAAAAGTCAGGAAAGGTAAGTCCTGACATGTAAATAAGGTGAAGGTTTTTTGAGCTCCATTTGTTAACAAAGTTAAAAGGTATGTATCGTCTTTGTGCTATAAGTGTATGTGTTTATATGTATCTGTTGTAATGATCTGTGTACTAACTGAGTTAAGATCAGGTTGAGACATTCCTGATCGCCGTGGCAAGCAGGGCTTGGCAGTTTTTCGTGTCTTGAGACAAGCGTTTTGGTAAGGAGATGTATGCGCATACGGTGCCTATTGGCTTTACTCTGAGCACTGCTGTCCATAAGTAATTACTAACTATCCTGTCAGTTTTAATAATTTTGTGAATGTTTGTATATTTATATATAGTCAGGAATTTGTGTTCATGTGTATGCATACTTTGCTAGGTGGAGTGACTGTGTATTGCTATATAGAAAACAGAAGATAATGACATTTTGTTAATGAATGTTCACAAATGTAAGTTAATTTCTTTGTAATCTTTGTAGACTGTTAGGGAATATTGTATGTGTGAGGGAGACTGATCATCTCCCAAATTAGGTTAGAATAAGTCTGTAGTGGTTGTAAAAACGTTGGTGTGAAAGGACCCTGTGTGTTAGTTCTATGAGTGAATTGTAAGAAGTATGTAACTGATACTGAATTCTGCATAGTGTATGATGAATAGGGAAATGGTATGTATCCTCCATACAAATGCAATTAGAACTTTCTGTGTCATATATTTGATTTCGTGACACTTGTTATTAGTATTTGATAGGAGGATTTATATTTATATGAGTTAAATGTGTGTGTGTGTGTGTGTGTGTGTTTTTTTTTTTGTATGAGGTGTAAAATGAATCCCTATGTGATTGATTGTATGTGTCTTTCGTTGAGAGGCTAGGGATTGATACATCTATGGTGACTGATTGACTTTAGCGTCAAAGTTCTAAATGTTATTGGCAGTGAGTGAGTGTGTGTGTGGAAGGCACGATTCATTAATCTTTTTTATATTCTTTTTGAATATGTACCTTAGCTAGATAGCGCCATGAATGAGCTGAGGGAGTTAGAAGTTATTTAAACTGTAGAAAAAAGAAAGTTGTTCGTTTTAAGTAATTTACTACACAAAGTTCACCCATATTTTTTTGTATCCAGCATACTGCTTCTGGAAGGAAAAATCTGTAGATAAATTCAATGCCGCTAATGTAATTAATGTCATGCTTAAAAGAATTTACAGTTGTAGGTTTTACATGTTAGACGAAATACTGTATTTTTTTTTTTCAGTATGTGTTTAGGAGCTTATGTGCAACAGCATTAAATCACTTTTTGTGACAGCTCATCTCAGTGCTCTGTACTGAGATAAAGGGGCACGTTTAGGTGCCTTTAGACAGAAACTGGATGAGCTGACCAGAAAATAAATAAAATCTCAGAATACGTTCTTATTCTTAAACATTTGTTGATTTTTTATTAGAATATAAACTGTAGATTATAATAGGTATTTTGTCTTTGATATTATGGACTGTAGTAGTGAAAGGTGCATTTTATTTTTAGTGTATCACTCTTGTAAGTAGGGTGCTTATTCTCCCTTGTAGCTTTTGTTGTTTATTTTGTCATGTCCCTATCTTATTGTACAGTATTATGTATAATGTCATCTTTATATATTTGCCTACTTAGTAGTAATCACAAAGCTAGTAATGGGATTTATGTATTTGGTACAAGGGAACTCCAAATTTATTTTTGTTTCTTATTTTCTAAAAAGAATAGTGAAGAGTGATGCATGGTAACAACAGTGCTACCATCTTATTATATGTGCTATATGTAGCACATACAGGGGGGTGAATTAGATAATTAGAGTCTTAATTTTTAATCTTAGCTTGTAAGCTCTGGTGAGCAAGGTCCCTTATTGGTATTGGCTATAACTTATTTTGTCCTACCTGATTACAATATTTAGTAATCATCAGGTTGATTATTAGTTTGCCTAAATAAATAATTTGTTTCTTTATTCCAGGAGCAGCCAGCACGTTTTCATATGTAAAGTTATACTTTGTAAAATTTCACTCCTTTTGATTTTTTTATTATTCAAGTTCCTAGTTATGCTACTACAGGTGGCAAAGTCAGTTTTTGGATTAGTGTCACTCTGCATTAATATGATCTAATTAACAATAAAATTTGTATATAAATAATTAGGAAGGGACATAGTAATGCACATTTTCTTAACCTCTTTAGATTTAATAGACTGTGCAAGTGACCATGTAATTTTATTTCGATTTCTTTTTAATTATGAACAATCACAATGTAATTTTATTTTGATTTCTTTTTAATTATGAACAATCACAATGTAGTTTCACAAAATGTAGTTCTTCAAAGTCTATTTTGTGTGCCTGTATATAGACTTTATTGCAATGAAAGAACAAAGCTGTAGATATGGATATACTTTAATAAATGTCTGCTCCTTTTTAAAGTTACATAGTTACATAGTAGGTGAGGTTGAAAAAAGACACAAGTCCATCAAGTCCAACCTATGTGTGTGATTATGTGTCAGTATTACATTACATATCCCTGTATATTGCGGTCATTCAGGTGATTATCTAATAGTTTCTTGAAGTTATCAATGCTCCCCGCTGAGACCACCGCCTGTGGAAGGGAATTCCACATCCTTGCCGCTCTTACAGTAAAGAACCCTCTACGTAGTTTAAGGTTAAACCTCTTTTCTTCTAATTGTAATGAGTGGCCACGAGTCTTATTAAACTCTCTTCTGCGAAAAAGTTTTATCCCTATTGTGGGGTCACCAGTACAGTATTTGTAAATTGAAATCATATCCCCTCTCAAGCGTCTCTTCTCCAGAGAGAATAAGTTCAGTGCTCGCAACCTTTCCTCATAACTAAGATCCTCCAGACCCTTTATTAGCTTTGTTGCCCTTCTTTGTACTCGCTCCATTTCCAGTACGTCCCTCCTGAGGACTGGTGCCCAGAACTGGACAGCATACTCCATGTGCAGCCGGACCAGAGTCTTGTAGAGCGGGAGAATTATCGTTTTATCTCTGCAGTTGATCCCCCTTTTAATGCATGCCAATATTCTGTTTGCTTTATTAGCAGCAGCTTGGCATTGCATGCCATTGCTGAGCCTATCATCTACTAGGACCCCCAGGTCCTTTTCCATCCTAGATTCCCCCAGAGGTTCTCCCCCCAGTGTATAGATTGCGTTCATATTTTTGCCACCCAAATGCATTATTTTACATTTTTCTACATTGAACCTCATTTGCCATGTAGTCGCCCACCCCATTAATTTGTTCAGGTCTTTTTGCAAGATTTCCACATCCTGAGGAGAAGTTATTGCCTTGCTTAGCTTAGTATCATCTGCAAATACAGAGATTGAACTGTTTATCCCATCCTCCAGGTCGTTTATGAACAAATTAAATAGGATTGGTCCCAGCACAGAACCCTGGGGAACCCCACTACCCACCCCTGACCATTCTGAGTACTCCCCATTTATCACCACCCTCTGAACATGCCCTTGTAGCCAGTTTTCAATCCATGTACTCACCCTATGGTCCATGCCAACGCACCTTATTTTGTACAGTAAACGTTTATGGGGAACTGTGTCAAATGCTTTTGCAAAATCCAGATACACCACGTCTACGGGCCTTCCTTTATCTAGATGGCAACTCACCTCCTCATAGAAGGTTAATAGATTGGTTTGGCAAGAACGATTCTTCATGAATCCATGCTGATTACTGCTAATGATATCATTCTTATTACTAAAATCTTGTATATAGTCCCTTATCATCCCTTCCAAGAGTTTACATACTATTGATGTTAGGCTAACTGGTCTGTAATTCCCAGGGATGTTTTTTGGGCCCTTTTTAAATATTGGTGCTACATTGGCTTTTCTCCAATCAGCTGGTACAATTCCAGTCAATAGACTGTCTGTAAAAATTAGGAACAACGGTCTGGCAATCACCTGACTGAGTTCCCTAAGTACCCTCGGATGCAAGCCATCTGGTCCCGGTGATTTATTAATGTTAAGTTTCTCAAGTCTAATTTTAATTCCGTCCTCTGTTAACCATGTAGGTGCTTCCTGTGTTGTGTCATGAGGATAAACACAGCAGTTTTGGTTACTGAAGCCCCCCGATTCACTCGTGAAGACAGAGGAGAAGAATAAATTCAATACCTTTGCCATCTCCCCATCCTTTGTAACCAGATGTCCTTCCTCATTCTTTATGGGGCCAATATGGTCTGTCCTCCCTTTTTTACTGTTTACATACTTAAAGAATTTCTTGGGATTTTTTTTGCTCTCCTCCGCTATGTGTCTTTCATGTTCTATCTTAGCCGTCCTAATTGCACCCTTACATTTCTTATTGCATTCTTTATAAATTCTGAATGCTGAGGATGATCCCTCAACCTTGTATTTTTTGAAGGCCTTCTCCTTTGCTTTTATATGCATTTTTACATTGGAGTTAAGCCATCCAGGATGTTTGTTCGCTCTTTTAAATTTATTACCCAATGGGATACATTGGCTAATGCCCTTATTTAATATGCTCTTAAAGCAAACCCATCTCTCCTCCGTATTCTTTGTTCCTAATATTTTATCCCAATTTATGCCTTTTAGCAAGGTTTGTAGTTTAGGGAAGTTGGCTCTTTTGAAATTCAGTGTCTTTGTGTTCCCTTCATGTTTCCTATTTGTGTGATTTATACTGAAACTAATTGACCTGTGATCGCTGTTACCTAAATTGCCCCGTATTTCCACATCTGTTATCAGGTCTGTATTGTTGGTAATCAGTAGATCTAGTAATGTTTTATTTCTAGTTGGTGCGTCTACCATCTGACCCATAAAATTGTCCTGCAAGACACTAAGGAACTGGCGAGCCTTAAATGAATGCGCGGTTCCCTCCGCCCAGTCTATGTCTGGATAATTAAAATCCCCCATTATGATAACACTTCCCATCCTTGCTGCTAATCCAATTTGTGATAGGAGATCCGTCTCCACTTCCTCCCTCAGGCTAGGGGGCCTATAGCATACTCCCAGTATTATTTTCCCCTTAGCTTCATCCCTTTGGAGCTCTACCCATAAAGATTCCACCTCCTCCCTAGCCCCCTCAGTGATGTCATCTCTCACATTCACTTGTACATTATTCTTGATATATAGGCATACCCCTCCCCCCTTTTTTACCCTCTCTATCCTTGCGGTATAGGGTATACCCTTGAATGTTTGCCAGCCAATCATGAGAGCTGTTGAACCAGGTCTCTGAAATTCCCACAAAATCCAAATCCTCCTTGTACAACAGTATCTCTAGTTCACCCATCTTGTCCGCCAGGCTCCTGGCATTGGTGAACATGCCACATAGTTTAGACCGGTCGCATATTGTCCTCGTATTGGGTGTTTCAAGATTGCAACTAGGACTTGCTACTATACTCACCTTGTGTTTTTGTGCTTTGGTTAACCTACCACTAATGCCCCCAATACTACCCTCTGGAATATCTTCCGTGCTGGCTATCACTGTCTCTGGGCCCTCCCCCCCATCGCCTAGTTTAAAAACCCCTCTAACTTTTTGGCCCATCTTCATTTCCAGCAGATCTGCACCCTCCTCATTTAAGTGCAGTCCGTCCCTTCTATAGTACAGGTTACCGACTGAGAAGTCGGCCCAGTCCTCCAGGAACCCAAACCCCTCCTTACTACACCAGCTCTTCAGCCACTTGTTTACTTCCCTAATCTCCCTCTGCCTTTCTGGTGTGGCTCGATGTACCGGTTCCTGAGAACACTACCTTGGAGGTCCTTTTCCTCAATTTAGCTCCTAAGTCCCTAAAATCGTTCTTTAGGACACTCCATCTGCCTCTGACTTTGTCATTGGTGCCAACGTGCACCATGACAGCCGGGTCTTCCCCAGCCCCTCCCAGTAATCTGTCCACAAGATCCGTGATGTGCCGAACCCGAGCGCCCGGTAGACAACATACTGTTCGGCGCTTCAGGTCTTGGTTACAGATTGCCCTCTCTGTCCTTCTAAGAACTGAGTCCCCTACCACCAGAATCTGTCTTTCCTTTCCCTTTGCTGCCCCCCCACTCTCACTGGAGGAGTTCTTCCCCCGGAAGCTAGGAGAGTCCCTCATCTCCAGCAGTGCTGGTCCCTGACTGGTTTCACCAATGTCACTCAATGGAGCATACTTATTGGGATGCTCCAGTCCAGGATCGGCCTCTCTGGCACTTCCCCCTCTACCCCTCCTGACTGTCACCCAGTAAATCACAGTTTTTCATATGGTCATGCAAATGTACGAGACAACAGTTAAGTGTTTGGTGTGGGAAATTTTTCCCAGGATTGGAGTGTATACAGCACTGATATCAGATAATTGTACCCAATTTTATGAAAAATCAGTTCCATTCTGCTCTATGCTTGGCATAGACGATAGAACCTTGTGTCCACACTCATATTCATTGGTGGATAGGTTGTATGGGCTGTTGTAGACAAAATTAAATACAATTTGCTGGGCCATATGAAACTTTGGATAGATTTGTCACTAAGTTTAGGAGTTCTAGAGGCAAATGATAGTTGCTTAGACTTCATGCTGTACAGTGGGAGATAAAATGTTCATGTGTTTAAAATAATTAACCAAATCGGTGTAGTTTTGTTTCTAAACACATCCTTGTTTTAGATGTGATCTCTTGTTCCAATCAAAGCCACTAAAGGAATGTATGTCAGTAACTCTTGATGACTGCAAGTACATTAAAGATCATAAAAGGAAGTGGAAGAATTCACAATTCAAGTGTCCATTTAAATCCACATTTGTGACAGTGACATTTTCCGTTTCTATAGTAGTCAAAGTCTGAGTGAGATTGGCAGGAGTGTTATTTACATAAGTGCAAGTGGAATACATACAAGAGACTGTTGCAGACAAAGACATTGGAAGTATTTCAGTAATGGACAATGCTAATTAATTATATGTGATACTTTGTATATAGAGACTTACTGTTGTCTTGTTTGTTATATATGTTATAAGTATTATTATTGTGAACACCTTAAAGTGGAACTTTGGTCAGAAAATTAATTCCTGCTGGGTTACTTGAGACTGACCCCTTTTGCAGGTGTAGCTATGAAACACAGTAAAAAAATAAGTGCCTGCACTGTTTAAAATCCACTGTTCCACCTTGCTCTACACAGGCTCAGGTGTGCTCTATTTTTGCACTGATTAAAATCTAGAGGCCAGTCTGCTGACAGGGTGAAATTCTACTGCTGCTCAAAGGTTCTGGGCTTCAGTAGAATGGTAGCATAATAATTAATGTGGAATGTATTTTTCTTGCTAATGAACCTTATTCTATCACATTTTTGTGAGTAGAGTTCCACTTTGAGTAAATGTTCAATCATTATAAACAAATAGTTTTATCATTTTGTTGAAAAAAAAAAAAAAAAGTGGGGAGGTGTAATGTAATGAGTATGACATTATCGCTAAAGACTGTATGCTATTGATGCTTTATAGGACATGTTATGATATTTGTCTTGATATTGTTTTATAATTCATGTTTTAAGACATAGGAGAGGTAGGCTACTGACTTAGACAGTATAGCAGTGACGGACAGAAGAGACCCATGCTGACTGTTATTGTGTAATATTCTGCAGTATAGTATGTGCAGGGATGAACAAAAAGTGAAATGGTTTTGGGTTTAGCAAACTTTGTGGGTAGATTACAAAATTAAAACTAATGAAATATCTGGACTGACTATATTGACAGTATGACATGACCAGGGTAATAGTGACTGAAAGGTGGAGTCAAGGTTAAGAAATTATAAGAATTTACAATTATTGTATGGGAAATAGTATAGGTTAGGAAATGTAAAAGAATAGTTTATATAAAATACTTTATACTGAAAACATGTACTTCAAGGGATTTATACTGATAATTATTATTAATATTCTAAGAGTATTGTATTATGATACAACTATATAGATACATGTATTTTATTTCAGCGGATGTTGTAGAAGTAAAAGGAACACTCTAAATTAAGTTATTAGATAAAATGAGAGTGTAGGAGCCATTGCTTTGTAGGTTGCCCTGAAGTGCTTGCCAGAGACCTATTGTATCCTGACACTAACTATTTTTGTATTTTTTACAACTATAATTTTGAAGTGTATTTTATATCCAGACAAATATCGGGTGATCGCAGAAGACATGATGCAACTTGTTACAAATGTTAATTGCTACAAAGGAAGGATTTCATGCAATACAGGAATATCTGAGACTTGTACCCTTGCAGAACAGGTATGCACTGAACTTGTGTCTTACAGCATCCAAAGCAGCTTGTGCTATGATACTGGACCAGCAACCGATGATGAAGAAGGAGATCTCTCCAAAAAACATCAAGCACTTGGCTAAGCTGGAAAGACCTATGCAGGAAAAGGCAGAGCCTTATGGGACTGAGTCTGCTGAATGCTCCTTGGGACCACATACTTGGCTTTCATTCACTAGCTAAACGGATTGTTCCTCTTCCTTGTTATCCTTGATGTGATGTTGCTGAGTAACTGTTGCCTGTTGCAAGAAGTTTGTGGCAAGAATGATCACGATGCCACTGAGACTGACAACTATGTTTTCCGTGCCACATATGGAGAAGGACTTTGCAGCTACAGAAGAAGATGCAGTGTTTTTGATTGGACTGATTTATTTATTTATTTATTTTTTGGACTGATTTATTTTTATTTTTTTTTGGACAATTTATGCGATAAGTGTTGGGTGCATGGGGTCTCTGAAGGGCATGGTGGGTGATCTGTATTGTAATTGCTGTGAGGCTTGTGTAAAGCCTCAACAGGGGGGAAATGTTGTAGACTCTCATATTAGCCAATGTATTTCATATTATTCATATTGATTTGCATGTATTTTATTGATTATTATTATTATTATATAGTAGTGGTTTTATCAATATTATTATTCAATAAGTAAAGCAACAATTATTAATCTTTAATAATGTATACTGTGTTTTCCAGATTTAGAAAGTTTTCATTTTTAAGTGTTGAACTTTAAATGACCTCTGCTTTATGACAAGTACTTGTACACAGGTGTTCTCGAAAATGTATTAAGATAGTCTACTGGGTGAAAGTTCATTAGAATAGATTCAAGTAATATAGAATTGTCTCAGACAGATAAGAAAACAGGTGGTTAAAATAATTAGGTGGAATACAGGAAAGTTATGTACAGAACAGTAATTAAGTTTGACAGGGTCAAACAAAGGTCTGCTTGTGCCCTCATTAAAACTGTTAAAATACATGCATATAGTGAAACATATAAAACATCTGGTGGGGTTATTGAAAGTTAATTGTCTCAAAGTTGTAAATCTGCAAATCCTTGAAGCTAGTTAAATCTTATCAAGGTAAGGAGAGTTTGATAACACAGCTGGGTGCCAGACTGTCTCTATACAGGTGTTTTTAATTGGACAAAAACAGTTATAAATCACTTTAATGAACATATAGGAATTTTGGGAATAATTAAGTTTATCTGGTTGTAGAACAGGTGTCAGATTTATGGTTGGTTACTTTGACGTAGATCTTAGCGACCAATCATATGTAAGAGAGATGGTTGAGATAAGACTTGTAAAATGGTATATAAATGCAAGCTCTGCAATTGTTAGACAGACAAGTCAGATAGGAGCTCATAAGGCTGAACTCTGTGTATGCTGCCCTATTGCACGGGTCATAGAGGTCAGAACCAATGGGCAAGTATCTGTCCTAACTTGTCTCCTCGTACGAGTCAGAGAAGACTTCTTAACTTGTTCCAGAATGTGGTCTCAGGTGAATTTCCCTCACGAACTTGGTCGAGCTGGAACTCAGAAATCTGTGAGGGGACCAGACCACCGGCCAATTGGCTGGTCCCTATCAGGTGACAGGTTCCCAAGAATTGGCAGTAAAGACCCATTCTGGTTCAAGGTGAGAACAATTCACAATTGTTTCAATTTGGTTAGAGGATAAGAATACCTATATCTAATATGCATGCATTGTAAGAAACTGTATAAATTAGACATGTATATTGTAATACTTTGAACATAAACCTGTATGTTATCAGCTGTTAATAAACCTGCATTGCTGAAGTTCTGCCTGGTTCGATACTTTACTATTCTACTTCACTATTAAGAACAAGTTAATTATCATAACACTTAGCATGATCCCTATATAACCAATCTATATCATATCTGTTTATACAATTATTTATATACATTTTAGGTGAAATCTCTATCTTTCCCCTATGGTCACAATACCCAATAATTGGTTGGGCATCTATTGGAATCTACTGGGATTCACATACCCATCTGATTTGAAATTTGTCCTATAGCATCCGGTATGTCCATCTCTATTTCAATATATATACAGTATCTCACAAAAGTGAAAACATCCCTCACATTTTTATAAATAAGTTATTATATCTTTTCATGTGACAACACTGAAGAAATTGCACTTTTCTACAATGTAAAGTAGTGAGTGTACAGCTTGTATAACAGTGTAAATTTGCTGTCCCTTCAAAATAACTCAACACACAGCCATTAATGTCTAAACCTCTGGCAACAAAAGTGAGTACAACCCTAAGGGAAAATGTCCAAATTGGGGCCAACTAGCCATCTTCCCTCCCCGGTGTCATGTGACCTGTTAGTTTTACAAGGTCTCAGGTGTGAATTGGGAGCAGGTCTGTTAAATTTGGTGTTATTGCTCTCACTCTCTTATACTGGTCACTGAAAGTTCAACCTGGCACCCCGTGGCAAAGAACTCTCTGAGGATCTGAAAAAAAGAACTGTTGCTCTACATAAAGAAGGCCTAGGCTATAAGAAAATTGCCAAGACCCTGAAACTGAGCTGCAGCATGGTGGCCAAGACCATACAGCGGTTTAACTGGACAGGTTCCACTCAGAACAGGCCTCGCCATGGTCGACCAAAGCAGTTGAGTGCACGTGCTCAGCATCATATTCAGAGGTTGTCTTTAGGAAATAGACATATGAGTGCTGCCAGCATTGCTGCAGAGGTTGAAGGGGTGGGGGGGTCAGCCTCTCAGTGCTCAGACCATACACTGCACACTGCATCAAATTGGTCTGCATATCTGTCATTCCAGAAGGAAGCCTCTTCTAAAAATAATGCACAAGAGAGCCCGCAAACAGTTTGCTGAAGACAAGCAGACAGGATTACTGGAACCATGTCCTGTGGTCTGATAAGACCAAGATAAACTTATTTGGTTCAGATGGTGTCAAGCGTGTGTGGCCACAACCAGGTGAGGAGTACAAAGACAGGTGTGTCTTGCCTACAGTCAAGCATGGTGGTGGGAGTGTCATGGTCTGGGGCTGAATGAGTGCTGCTGGCACTGGGGAGGTACAGTTCATTCAGGGAACCATGAATGCCAACATGTACTGTGACATACTAAAGCAGAGCATGATCCCCTCCCTTCAGAGACTGGGCCGCAGGGCAGTATTCCAACATGATGATGACCCCAAACACACCTCCAAGATGACCACTGCCTTGCTAAAGAAGCTGAGGATAAAGGTTATGGACTGGCCAAACATGTCTCCAGACCTAAACCCTATTGGCTAAGGCTTTGTTTGCATCTGTCTGTAGCCCTCCAAAGCCGCTTACTGCGATAGCCAGCTATAAATGAAGGCGGTGGCAAGTTTTTTTAGATCACCTTGGTGTGTTTATTGGTCCAGACATGCACCAGCACCTTTTTTAGATCACCCTATTGAGCATCTGTGGGGCATCCTCAAACAGAAGGTGGGGGAGCGCAAGGTCTCTAACATCCACCAGCTTTGTGATGTCGTCATGGAGGAGTGAACAGGACTCCAGTGGCAACCTGTGAAGCTCTGGTGAATTATATGCCCAAGTGGGTTAAGGCAGTGCTGGGAAATAATGATGGCCACACAAAATAGTGACACTTTGGGCCCAATTTGGACATTTTCACTCTTGTTGGCAGCGGTTTAGACATTAATGGCTGTGTGTTGAGTTATTTTGAGGGGACAGCAAGTTTACACTGTTATACAAGCTGTACACTCACTACTTTACATTGTAGGAAAGTGTAATTTCTTCAGTGTTGTCACATGAAAAGATAGAATAAAATATTTTAAAAAAATGAGGGGGGTGTACTCACTTTTGTGAGATACTGTTTTTTTTATTATCTGTTAATATATGTACAAAATTTTAAAAAATTGTGATAAAAATGTAATGTGTTGTATTCAGCATTTTGTAATTATTTCTATATGTCTTATTCATCTATAGTATCAATTTCATGCAGCACTATTGAGTCTCCTGAAGAAACCCATTGGGGCAAAACATGTAGAGCTGAAGTGACGGCATTGGTGTATGAATTGTGTATTGATATGACAAAGAATTCTAGCAATTTTAATTGTTACAAATAAAATATGTTTAATTTTATCTAAAGCAATTGTAGTTACCTTACTGTGGCATCTTTAAAAGTCCTGTGTTTTTTTCTCTTTTGTATATAATTTGGATGCAGTGTCTTTTCTGGCCTTTCATTGCCCCAAACCTTTGATAACTATCTGTCTACAGTAGATTATTTGTCAGCTGTTCAACAGTCACAGTCCAAGTAACAACTATTTACACAAGAGCAGTAACTGCCATTACAATTGGATGCCCATTGCAAACAGAATCATTAAGCTGTTGTCTTTGCTAAAACCTCCAAACAGCTAAATCTGGGAACATTATAAAAATGGGGGGGGGGGGATGCAAAGCATTTCCCCCATCTGATTTTGACACTGTACATACCGAATTTATTGAATAACAAGTGACAAACTTCAGTGATGTTGCTGAGAGTGACACATATGATTCTTATTGGCACATGGTAGCACAATGCTTTATTATCCACCAGGACAATCTGAAATGTCTGGTAAAATTTGCAAAAACTATTCATTTTCTTTCTGGGACAGCTGAGGTAGAATGTTTGTTCTCATCTGTTAAGTAAATGAAAATGAATCTTTGGAACAAACTTTTCACTCCAATGTTGCCAGTGAAGAGTAGCCTAGGAAGAATTACTCAGAAAATAAATGAAAATGTTGATATCACAGTGTATGACCACAAGGATGATAATTTATCAAAGCTTAAATGTAAACCACTGGGTGTTTCTTCTGCTGCTGGTGAGTTGTATAAAGACAAAGATGAGGTGGTGGTGGTGGTGTAGGAGAACCACTGACTGCAAGCATGTACATATTTGATACCTTCCCCTTGTGACTGTACAACAGACAATTAAAAAAAAAAGAAGAATTTGTTTGTACTGTGATAACATACTGTATGAAATAGTTTCAAATACAGAAAATTACAGTTTGAGTTGTAAAAATATTGGGGTTATGGCCAGTCAAGCCCTAAGTGTTAATCTCTGTATCTTCTGCCTACAAAGGGTAATTTTTCTTCATTTTGATTCAGTTTTTGGAAGCAGAGCTATCACCATGCTAGGGAGGTGCAACCTTTTCTGTTTTTCCTATTATCACAGTAGCAGAAATTTACCAATTTCCCCAAAAATTGCAGTTGTCAGTGTAAAGGGTGGTGAGGGGAAACCTTCACATGGTGACACCTGCTCCACTGAATACTTCTGCAAGGCACTTTCTTGTTATTTCCACAATACTCACATTACTATCTCTGTGGCAACTGATAATTGAAATGTCAGTTGTTTATTGATATCTCTGTGCCCCGGTTGGGAAGATTCACCCTCTATTTGGGCTGTTTACCATTATCAACAAAAGTAAGATCAAATCCACAACAGGAATAGAGGGGACCTTCAGAAATTGGGACACTAATTCTTGTGATCTTGGTGGCTACCTGGAATTTCCCCTCACTTTATGTGGTGGTTATGGAACTGAAATTGAAGGTGAATCTCTCAAATTGGAGATAGCTGACAAAACTGCTGGGTTATCTTACCCTGATCTTCATGTAAAAATATGTGTTTTGTCTTTTGTGATATCTCAAATACATTGCAAATTCAACTAGCTAAATATATGTAGCTTACATGCTGACATTTAGGCTAATGTTTTAAAATGCCAGTAAAAATGTGTCTGTGTCAGTAATTATTTTGTGTCGTGTGAGCACTTCCGGAAACCGAAGTACCCGGAGGAAACCCACGCAGGCACAGGGAGAACATGCAAACTACAGGCAGGTAGTGTCGTGGTTGGGATTCGAACCAGCGACCCTTCTTACTGCTAGGTGAAAGTGCTATCCACTACACCATATTATAACTAAAATAAGTTTAGAAGAGCCCTAAACAAGATCATTTCCACTTGACAAGTCTAGGGATATCCTTAGCTTTCCATTGATTTGCCTGTTAAAGGAAATGTATAATGTTTTATATTGATTTGTTAACTTTATTTATGCTTTTTTTTTAGAATATTTTTCCCCACACTTACAATTGCAGCCAGCAGGTGAAGCTCTTGGCTCCTTTTACATTGTTGGTTCATAAGCTGGCTATACAGAAATAGTTTTCTATACAGAAAATATTTGCAGAAAAATTCTTGTTGTTTCATTAGATACTGCCATCAGAAACTTGACAAATGTCACTCAAAAATACTCCAACATTTCATTTGCTTTTAACATTTTCCTATGAAAACGGAAACCACAATCATTATTAGAATTTTGTTTGTTTGGAGAAAATATGTCCATCTTTTTCCTTTGATTTTTTTTTTTTTATTGCTACAGTAAAAAATCTATTTGACCCCATTTACTATTACAACATGGACTGAACATTCAAAAATCTCATTTTTTTTTACGAAAAGACACTTTGGGTTTAGTATGGGCAAATTTTAGAGGCAGGTTTTGTAAGGAGAGGAGAACTTTGACAAAAAGTTGCTGGGGGGTTTGTTCAAAAATCTTAATCTGAATATTGAAGTGCCACACTAAATAGTTTAAGTTCAATATGAGGTTTATTTCAAATATTAAATGGGTAAAACAGCCAACACATTTTAGGAGTCCAACATCAGCCCCTTCACCAAGGCTTAGCAAAATATAGGGTTGACAGTCTGGTGACTCGGTCATAACTAATGATTTAAGTTGTGTTGCAGTGTGAACACAAACATATTAAGGCCCCATTCACACCTGAGCGTACTGTTTTCATGCTGAATGTAGCGTGATTTTACAGCAATATGGCCGAAATTTTTGCCACGGTTTTCACCGCATTTTTGCTGCGATTTTGTACAAAAAAAGAAAAGAAAGAAAAGAAAAACACCCAAATCTGCCTTAAAAAAAAGTTCCAGAAGTTGTTTGAGCTTCAGGCATTTTGGAGCTTCTGGCTTCAGGCGCTTTGGAGTGGAGATGTCAACCATTTCCATAGAGAATAATTGATTCTTTCCCTCCAGTGTTTTGTAGCTTCAGGCTTCAAGCTACAAAACACTCAGGTGTGAATGGGGCCTAATCCATCAGTACCTAATTAACCTTGAAAAAAATCATTTTGGACATGCTTGGCTTGCAGAAGCTGCCTACTTACTGATAAAATGCCCTACAGGGAATACACCAACATAGCAATGACATTAATTTGAAAACCATCACCCACTTCCAGCCCCAGGCTTCATCTCCATCTACCTTTAAAAACAAAAAATTGCACGAGATTTACACAACTTTGACCAAGGATTAATAACATTTGAAATTCATTAGACTTGGGTGAAAGCTATTTGAATCTTGTGTAAAAACATTTATAAACAAATTCCTAAGAGTAGTTATTCATGTCAATTTTTTCTATCAAGTAAACATGATTGTGTATTCAATTCAGGTTTAAATAAGATAATGAAACATTTTGGAAAAAATATACAGCTTAGAAGTCCAGCACTTGAGGCCAATATGGCAAATATCTCCACAGCCACCATGTATTTCCCTTTAGTGCTCAGATAGGCCGGGATCATGGAAATCCAGACACTGCAGAAAACCAGCATGCTGAAGGTGATGTATTTGGCCTCATTAAAACTGTCCGGTAATGTCCTCACCATGAAAGCCAGAACAAAACTCACAGCTGCCAGAAACCCCATATAACCCAACACAGAGTAGAACCCGATAACGGACCCTTCATTACACTGAATAATGATCTTGTTCTGATAAGAGTGAGTGTCCATTTCCTTAAAAGGGTGAAAAGAGGACAACCAAGTAATACATATTATTACTTGAATGGATGAACACACTGATACTATGGAATTGGCCAGTTTGCTTCCAAGCCATTTCCTCCAGTAGCTGCCAGGTTTGGTGGCTTTGAAAGCGATATAAATCATGATTGTTTTAGCAAGAAGAGAGGAGACAGCTATGGAGAAGATGACTCCAAATGTCATGACACGCAATATACAGGTTATATCCAGTGGCTGGCCAAGGAACAAGAACACACAGAGGAAGCTCAACAAAATGGAGACAAGAAGAACAAAACTCAGATTTCGGTTATTAGCTTTGACAATCGGGGTATTCAGATAGGAGATAAAAATCCCCTTTATTAAAACAGTCACAATGCAGAGTACAGCAGAAACTGTTATGAATACTTTAGAAATGCCATCAGTGTAGGAAAGGAATTCAAGGTGTTTTGGAATACACCGATCTTTCTTCTCATTGGGCCATTCTTCCTCTGGACAATTCATACAGTTCTCACTGTCTGCCAAGAGTAATACATATAACACAGATTAATTTTTATTCTGATTAATTAAACAGTCATTTTTGGAGGAGCAGTGGGGATGTAATTTGTACATATGCAGCACACCCCTGAAGGAGCTACTGAGTGAATAATCCCCCTGTGACTAATCTGGTGTATGGACTATTCATATTATCAATTTAACCACTCTGCCACACTCCTGACAATGAGTTAGAAGACACCAACTTGAGTTGAATCTGTAGTTATATTACCACCAACCACTCAGGTCAGCTTAACCGCTTGCTGACCGCCTCATGTAGGAGTATGGTGGCCCAGTGGCTCTCCTGCACTGGATAATGCTATTAGATAGTAGAGCCGTGCTAGCGCATGACAGCCGCACTGGCTATTCTGTCATTAGTCACAGCACAAGCTGATCAGTGGGTCCCGGCCAATGGATGACTGTTGGCACCTGCTGATTGGCGAATAAGATGACAGGACAGAGCTCTCTGACTGTGAGCAATACAGAGCTCTGTCTTGTCAGCGGGCATGTGCCAGTTTTTGTTTCTCTGCAAAGCAGGGAATAAAAAACGGCACATCCTTTAGTAAAAGCATCTCACAGTGAATGTACCAAGCTCTGTACGCAGGCACACATTTAACCCTATGATTGCCCTATATGTTAATCCCTTCCCAGCCAGTGTCATTAGTACAGTGTCGGTGGATATCTTTGACACTGATCACTGTAATAGTGTTACTGGTTCCCACAAAATGTCAGTAAGTGTCTCATAGCTCCCAATTTTTTGAGATGGGAATGAGGGACACTTATCAGGAAAATAATGCAGGCATAGGACACACCCCTGGCCACGCCGCCTTAAAAGAGAATTGTACAAAAAAACAAGATTAGTTAAACCCACTAGCGCTTTTTTTTTACCACTACTACTCCTTTATATTGGCTTTTGGAATTTACAAATGCAGCAATTTAGAAATCAGATGAAAGGTTTAGTGCTGGAAAACACTTTTCGATAGATAAAAAGAGCACTTTATATACATCTATATAGATCAGACCAAAATGAGGGACAAATGAGGAGGAATGAGGGACAGAGAGACATTGCTCCACATCAGGGACAGTCCCTCGAAATCAGGGACAGTTGGGAGCTATGGTGTCTGACTGCCCGCCATACTATCAAAGTCCTGCCATAAGTTGCTGATCACCACCATTACTAGTATTACAAGTTTAAAAAAAATTGCAGTATGTATACTATTGTTTTAGATGCTTTAATGTACGCGCAAACCAATCAATATATGCTTATTGGGATTTTTTAATCAAAAATATGTAGCAGAATACATATTGGTCTACATTTAAGAAGACATTTTATTTTTTTCATTTATATATATATATATTCCCAGATTCCCAGAGAATGAGTGAGAAAAGA
This sequence comes from Aquarana catesbeiana, assembly GCF_042186555.1. Taxonomy (NCBI): domain Eukaryota; kingdom Metazoa; phylum Chordata; class Amphibia; order Anura; family Ranidae; genus Aquarana; species Aquarana catesbeiana. Next base: position 41,473,499 of record NC_133324.1, read on the forward strand.
ATTTCGTTTCTGACAGCTTGGTTGGAGCCCTTTTGGTGGTGCACAATTGGTGGAGCTCAATGATCCTTACCTGTTTAAAGTCAGTAATTGTAGAAGAGGTAACTGGAGGGGTTTAACTCAAAGAAAAACTCAAATCAGTCAGGGAGCTACAATATGTTTGGGGCGGGAGCAGGGCCGTCTTTAACATTGATTGGACCCTGGGCAAAACTTTTCTTGGGGCCCCCCATGCAGTTTTACTCTCCACCTGTTCTGAGACATACAATAAATAGCAGCTAGACTCAAAATCAGTTTACTGAATAAGATCAGACAGCCATTGCGATTGGTTGCCAGAGGTTACAGTATATCATTACCGCTCACTGACTGCTTGCTAGAGATTACAGCACACATTATGGCTCACTGATTAGTTGCTAGAGGTTACAGCACATGATTTCTGCTTGTTGATTGGTTGCTAAAGATTACTGTGGATATGACCTCAGGGGGGCATGATATACAAATCAATGCCACTGGCCGCCGCTAATTACATATGAATGCCGGTAATTTACATGTAAACACAGGGTCTGCAGGTGAGTCATCTGTACACAACAATAGGGGAGAGCTGGGCAGCATTGGTAGCAGCACTTCACACTGAGATATTGGGACACAGCACAGGACTAAAACCTCAAGGGACGAGGTAATTTAAACCAGGATACTTGGCAAGTATGAGGCAGCTGCTTTGGGCCCCACAACAATGACAGGGCCCAGGGCAGCTGCCCCTTTTGCCCTGCCTTAAAAACGGCCCTGGGCGGGAGGAGAAACTAGCAAAGGAGTAGTATTGTAGGAAGAAGTGCAGCCTTGGGGTGTTAAGACAATAGCTTTGGTCGGGATAGGATGGATGACACCCAAAAGGTGATAGGTAAGGCAATAATGAACTGGAATGTCAGTGTCTGCTATAAAGTACAAGGATGGGGGTAAACAACCCTCTTACCAAACTCAGTTGTAGGTACAGACAGTGGAGGGGCCCCTCATACATTAATGTGATGACTCCGGAGAACCTTGGACCTTCTGGAACAGCTGGGGCAGACTGGCGATCTGGTTCTGTGTCTATGGGACACCGAGCATAGGCTGGCCATCCTGCTCTGTGTTCCTTGAATGCTGGGGATAGACTGGTGGTTCCCATGTCTCTGGTACAGCTGAGGTTGGACTAGCAACTCTGCTCTATGTTTCTGGAACAGCTGAGGATAGACTAGCGATTCCACTCTGTGTCTATGGAATAGGTTGTGCTGGCAAACAGCTGTTAACAGACTCAGCACTCTGTCCCAACATTCCTTCCCTGGTCTGGTGCCAAGTGCCCTGGATCTTCCCAGGCAGTTTTGTAAAAGTTTTCTCTTCCACTCCTCCACAGATACAGGGAGCTGTCATTTTTTCCCTCAACAGAGAGCAGTTCCACCTAATGGTGATGCAACTACACATCCCATAATCCACCTGTTCAGCATGGACATTCTGGGACTTTCTTTCCCATGACAGTTTTGTGTAGGTTAGTTAGTTTTTACTTGCAGAGTCTCACATTAACATTTACTGGTGTTTTTCTGTACTGAGTTTGGTTCTCCTTGTTGATTATGTAGGGTAAATCAGTTATTTTCATTACACCATAACAACCAATAATGCTCTAGGGCAGTAGGTATGGTGTTGTTATTTCCTATGATGTTGGCAGCCAGCCTTCCCGCAAAAATGGCTCCTCCAGACCTGCTCCACTTCCCGCCTTCTACCACCCTGCTGGAGGGCTTTGATGTGAAGAGGGGACTGTGTGATTAGGAGGAACTGTGTGCTGGGGGAAATGTGTGATGGGGAGCTCTGTGATTTGGGGGGCTTTGTGATGGGTGGACTCAGATGTGATGAGAAGACTCATTGATGGGGGGAATCTGGTATATAATGGGGGTTTTGACACATAGGGAAGACTCTGATGTATAGGGGTGCCTGTGACGTGATGGGGGAGATCTGATGTGAAGAGGGCCTTTTGATGTGAAATTAATTAATCAAGGTGAGTGACTGCAATATCACAGGCTCAGGTTCCCCATTGATAAGCAACATATGCATTTTTTACATATTAGATTGGGGTGCCTTGGGATTTTGCATACTTTTAAACAAGGGTGCCGTGTCTGCTAAATGTTGAGAATTACTGGGCCAAATGGTATTCTCCTGAGACTGCCCAATTGTCCACCAACAAGAGGAGTCTGCATAGAACTGATAAAGGTTAACTGCATATACCTCCCCTTTCTTTAATTTAATTTTTTTTAAAGATATTTTTATTGATCATAAAGACAAACTTACATACAGACATAAAGAAAACTGAATAAGGTGGTTATTACAACCAAAGAGAAATAAAGTTAACAGGTTGACCCTTGAGTAAGAGTCAGAGGGCTGCTATTCATTTGCCCAAATTGTTTGGAATGTTTTAGCTCTCTTGCGGGTCTCAAATGTAAGTTTATATAGTGGTAGAGAGTTGTTAATTACCGTATTTATCGGCGTATAACACGCACTTTTTCCCCCTTAAAATCAGGGGAAAATCATGGGTGCATGTTATACGCTGATCCCCCGCTGATTGTGAGCGTAGCGGAGCGATCGCCGCGCCGAGATATACAAAGCCGAATGTACTCGGCTCTTCTCAGCTCTGCTCACAGTCATGCTCAGTCCCGCCATTGGACCTGTGTTATGTCCATCATAGGGCGGGACTGGGCGTGACTGTGAGCGGAGCCGAGAAGAGCCGATTACACTCGGCTATGTGTATCTCGGCTCCGCCCAGTCCCTGCAATATATTTTTATCTGTTTTTATAATTGCTTTTATTAGTATATATGTATGTATGTGTGTTTTTATATGTACACTATACATATATATATATATATATCTTTCATATCCCTAGTCTTTTACTCTATCCTTTGAGATAAATTATTGTCTTACATCCAATTATAGCATTTGTTATATTAGCGATAGATATAATCGCATACTGAACTTCCCAGTCACCATTCATTATTATGTAGTTTCCTTTGGTATTTTATTTCTCTTATATTTTCATATTATTATTATTATTATTTTCAATTTTATTTTACTATTATTTTCTATATAAAATTTTTTTTTTTTTCATTAATTATTTTTCATCTACCCATCATTATTAATATTTTTCTCATCTATTCGCCATTATTATTATCATTCATACAATTTATCTTTATGAGTTTCATTATATTTGTAGAAGTAATTTATTATGTTTTCCACCAAGAACTCATCCCTCCTATCGTTATCCAGTTCTCTTTACATATACGCCCCATTTCCCTGATTGGTCAAAGTAATCGCTTGTCCCTCACATAGAGCTATTTAGCTTCCTTGTTTTCTGACCCTAGTACACTTGAGAAAGGAGCGCGCATGCCCGTTGTGAGCTTCGCGCATGCTCAGAAACGCGTAGTGGATCCCAGCTACTAGAACTGCCCGATTGACGTCACCGACCACGTGACCCTGTTGGAACGCGGAAGTGTCCCCCTGCCTACCGCACAACAGCCGACGTCTCCGAGCGGAGGTCCGCGGCCATCCGCCCGGCTTCTATCCTTTCAAACACACACCTGGATGGTTGATGACAACGGGAATAGTTCTTTTTGGAAGTCTACATTCACCAGTTTATATGTAAGTGTTTTGATGCAAATTTTATACTACAATAAATTCTGATACTCAAGAGGCGCTTTCTTTTTGATTTTTTTATGTCTGTTATGGAGAGCTGACTTCACTCAACAGGAAGCTGCCCTGGGTATTGGATGCATAGAGATCCATTTGACTCCCACATCTATTAACTACATTGATGAACTATAATTATAGACTTTATTTTGTTCCTTTAACATAGCAGTGGACTATTTTTACTGGACATTGTTTCCACTTGTCTGTTTACCCTAACTAAGTGATTTCTCATTGATCGATTATACACACATATGTGTGTTTATATATTTGTACATTATCCCTTTATACACATGGACTGAGCGCTGCTACATTATATATTTTAGCTCCGCTCCGCCCAGTCCCTGCGATCTTGGAGGCAATTTTAAATCCATCCAAGGCTGCACTGGATACTGGGGGCAAGGCTGCACTGGACACTGGGGGCAAGGCTGCACTGGACACTGGGAGCAAGGCTGCACTGGGGCAAGGCTCCACTGACAAGGCTGCAATGAACACTGGGGCAAGGCTGCACTGACAAGGCTGCAATGACACCTGTCAGTGACCGCCCCCCAGCCCCCTGTTTTACTTACCTGAACCCTTGAACTTGACCCGACGGGACGCGCTGTCTCTCTGCCCGGGGTTCCCGGCTCTTGATTGGATAGATTCTTAGCAGCACAGCCATTGGCTCCTGCTGCTTTCAATCAAATTCAATGACGTGAGCGCCAGGGGAGGGGCCAAGTCCTGCATTCTGCCTCTATGGATGCCGAATGCTGGACTCTAGAGCTCGCCCCCAAGGTAACCCCCTCAGGAAGAGCTTTTCCGAAGGGGTTATCAGAGGTGGGAAGGAGCTGCGAGAGCCACGGGGGACCCCAGAAGAGTAGGTTCAGGACCACTCTGTGCAAAACAAGCTGCACAGTGGAGGTAAATATGATATGTTTGTTATTTTTTTTTTAATTTACCTTTACAATCACTTTAAACTGAATAATGCGATCTCTAGAGGATATATTGTAACTGAGGATTTACCCCTTTCTTTAATTTAGGTAGATATCTTTGGGAAGTTCACTATAACTTTAGGTTACTAGTTTATCTTGTTATTAACAGATTCAATTTATCATTACTATAATACCCACAGATTTAATGTGGAGTGGAGTGGACTATCTCATGTATCTTCCATAGCCCCCATCCAAACAGTTGGAATTTTGCACATAGGAGTGGTGTTAATGATTTTATTATATTGCTGTGGCTTACAAGGTTATACATGTAAACTTTTCCATCATATTAAATGAATGTTTTTCATCTTCATGTTTTTTTTTCTATTAATGTATTGTATGATTGTACAAATACTGTGCTCTCACGAAGAAGTAGATTCTTGGTTCATAAAACATGTTGAGAATTTATTGTATTTCCTTCATTGATCCATGCAGTGATATTATATATTGAGGTAAAAAAGTATTGTACAGATTATAGCAATGGTCATTGTTTTTGAATAATAGGGTATACATGGAGGTATCATAGAATATAGAACATTAACATACATCAGTCTTTTTACAGGGTTTTATTATGATCTGATAATACAATTTTAGCAGTGACACTTGTTTGTACCTGTAAAGTCCCATATGTTTTCTCATTTTCTTATTTACTAAAACAGTATCATGTGCAGCTCCGCAAAAAAATCAGCTTCTAGGTTCTGTTTAACCACTTGCCGACCAGCCGCCGCATAACAGACGGCTGTCCTGCGCGCATCGCTCTACCTGTACGGCGGCTCATGCAGGTGCAGTTTCAGGCTTCCCGCTCTTGCTCCTGCAGCATGCTGCGGGAGTGTGCCCGCGGTTCGGGCAGACTAAGCCCGGTTTCACACATGTGCGGTGCGAATTGAAGCTCCGGTTTCACTGCTCAGAGAAAAATCAGTTGTTCAGCGGTTCGTCAGCGTTTTAGCTGCGGATCAGCTTCAAATTCGGAAGTGTCTAATTATAGATGCGAATTTAGAGCAGGCCAATCACTTGTTATCTATTTGTGAGGCTGCTTATAAAAAGCTTGATTTTTCTGGACACTTCCTGGTTGTCCAGGAGTCTGTATTGTGTGGGTTATTTTGTTAGCAAAATGTGTGCTGCTCTGCCCATGATGATGCCAACAGTTGTTGCTGTAACAGCAGCAATCTTGCTGGAAGTAGAGAAGAGGAGAAGGAGGAGGAGAAGAAGATACTGGGTTCATCCCATACTAGCAAATAGGGATGATAGAGGCCAGTTCATGATCCTGTATGAAGACCTCCACGCGCATGTCAATAACTAGGTGAGTAATTTATTTGCCAAACAATAATTTTAAAAACATATTTCCATAGTAGGGGAGGTTTGAAAAAGACACAAGTCCATCAAGTCTAACCTATGTGTGTGACTATATGTCAGTGTTATAATTTTAAAAAGCGTGGTGTTTCCGCCCCCCCCCCCCCAAATCCATACCAGAACATTATCAGAGCATGCAGCCTAAAAGGCCATGAAAAGGGGGGGAGTGAGCACCCCCTTCCTGGACCAAACCAGGCCATATGCCCTTAACATGTGTAGTGTGTTTTGTACCCCCCCCCAAAAAAACACCTTGCCCCCAAGTTGATGAGGACAAGGTGCTTTGTGTGGGGGATCCCACAACATTTTGTTGTCCAGTCTGGGACCAGACAATTGTTATTGTTAAATTCAGCTGCCAGTGGCTAAATACATGTCCAAATGATGACACAACTGCAAATGACGTTATATCTTATTTGTTATGCCACTTCTTCAACATACATTTTTATTTTGATTAAGGATGCAGGCCTTCTTACAGATAATAATGTTCTTAAACACTTACCTTATTATTTAGAAAAGTGTATGTCAAAATTTGTTTCATACACAAATCTAATAAAAGACTCATTTTTGAATTAGTTATGATGAATTACTTGGATTAATCTCCCCTCGCTTGGAGCGTCAGAACACGTGCTACAGACCAAGTATCCAGCCTGCTGAAAGATTACTGATCACATTAAGGTACTTTTCACCACTGATGTCCTTTGTCATGTGAATGTAGGAGAATGCAATATTTTAATTTTGAACTCTTCAAACATGTGTCATTCTAAATATATAACCCGACAAATGTTGGCATAATAGTTATTTATTCAAGTATACTCAAAAAAAAAAAAAAATTGGCACATGTAGCCAACATAAATTAACATTCAACAAAAACAAAAAATATACATGTCTCTCAAGTAGGCCTCTTGAACATATTTTTAAAAAAAGGTGTCCTCTTGGTCCTCAACCTTGGACAGACCTCATAAATCACAGATTGTGATATGTTTTTTTAAAAGGGGCCTCATTGGAGTAGTGACTGGCGGAAGCCTGGTCATCACGGGCAGTGCTAGGATCAGGCCTAGCCATGCCATGTTGACTTGTCACATACATACCAGGATTTTGGGGGAGGCCTGATTGAAGGAATTGGGGATGGGATGGGATAGGGAATGTTACTGTGTGTAACTTCATATATGGAGGTTGCCTTTTCAAAGCTAGAAGGATAGGATGGGGGATTATAGGGGTAAGGTTGGTGTTGTTCTGGGTAGTGGATGTATCTGGGGTAGTTAAGGGGAGGCCTTGGTGGTGGCACATATGGCACTTGAAATGAAGCTTCCTCACCTGGCTCTGAGAAGGAGTGCAGCACTTGTTCGATAGTGCTTCGCATTTTGAAGTAGCGCTCAGGTTTGACTTTCTTTATTAGAGGGACAAAACTGAGCGCCAGTATAGTATCCGGACATAAAAAAGCATCCACCTTTTCAGACATGTTTTTCAACATTTCAAGTAGGAGCTCATTTATGTCAGGTTGCGATAGAGGTGGTCGCCTCCGTGGCACTTTGGCTGGCAGAACAATGTCTGCAGGAGCAGAGGAGGGCCCAGGGATAGCCTCTGCCACTGCAGATTGTTCATCTGGGTTGGTTTCCCACAGATTCGAGGAGCTTTGGATTTGTGACAAATACTCTGTGCCTTCTTCCAAACTAATCTGGGCTTGGGCCTCCGGTTGTGCCTCCAGTTGGTCATCCATAACATCTTGTTCCTCCCAACTAGCTTCTGTCCTGTTTTGAAAAAAAAGACTGTAACTTAACTAGGCATAATCAAAGTTAAGAGGTTTGCAAGATACATAGATGATATAGATGAAAACTTACTCCCTCATCTCCACAATGGGTTGCAGAAAATCTAAGTCCTTGGTAAACATATAGGGTACCCTAGGCACTGCCCCCGAGCCACTCCTTGCTTCTTTGAGATGGTGTATATATTTGCGGTAAGCATCACGCATGCTGCGCCACCTTGTCTGTAAGTAATGCTATGAAAAACAAAAACATAAAATTGATTTTATTTATGTCTGCTTTTAGGTACCTAGCAACAGGAAATTCTTTTGGAAGTTTGCACTTTGAATTTAAGGTTCGGAAATCAACTATTAGTGGCATTGTTAATCAAACCTGCCTAGTCATATGGGAAGAACTGAAGGATTTGGTTATGAAGAAGCCAAACAAACATGAATGGTTGAAGGTAGCGGAGCTATTCTGGCAGCGTTGCAACTTCCCCAACTGTCTGGGAGCCATTGATGGGAAGCACATCCGCATCCTCAAGCCTCCAGCTAGTGGGAGCCAATATTTTAATTATAAGAAATATTTTTCGTTGATATTAATGGCAGTGGCAGACGCAAATTATAAATTTATTTATATTGATGTGGGTTCTTATGGCAGCAGCTCGGATTCTAGTGTATTTTCACATTCCTCATTTGGCCGCATGCTGCGTGAGAATACACTAGACTTGCCCAATCATTCCCCCCTTCCCGGAACAACATCCTTCCCTCCCACATGTATTTGTAGGAGATGAAGCATTTGCACTTGCAGAGCACCTGCTCAGGCCTTTTTCTAGTCGCTCTCTGATAACAGAAAAAAGAGTGTTCAATTATAGGCTCACTAGGGCACAACGAGTAGTTGAATGTGCATTTGGTATACTATGCAATAAGTGGAGATTCATGCATACATCAATAAATCTCAGTATTGACCATGCTATCAGTGCTGTTAAAGCAGCCTGTGCACTGCACAACTATGTGCGTGAACGTGACAGATATCTATTTGAGGATTCCCTGAGCCATAACATGGAGGCGGCACAGTGGAATGTTACTAGGGGCACCACTAGTGGTACACATATTCGTGGTGAATTCCAAAACTTCTTTATGTCACCAGCTGGGGAGGTGCCTTGGCAGATGAATTCTATCTAATCATAAAAAGTGTGTATTGGTTTGCATTATATTATCAGGGCCTTGACAAAGTGAAAAGTGTGCTGTAACAAATAATGTTTTTTTTTCTTAATTTTTGTTTATTTAAATAAAAATAACGTTGTTCATATTTACATTGTATATTCTTTTGCTAGCCTAAGCGAATCTTAGCTTAGTAATTAATTTGGGGACTCCTCCATCGCTGTCTGACGCCGTTATGTGCACAGTGTTGAGGGCATGTGGCCTGGTATGGATTTGTGGGCAAACACACGCTGTTGTTTTTTCTAATATTAGAATAAAAATGGACAACATAACTAAACAATAGGACAGCATCTACAGGTAGTGAAAGGGAATAAAAAACTTACATTTGGCAGCCTGAACTTGGGATGAGCACATGCTCCACTCTGGCAAGATGATTCTGGCAATTTCCAGCCATGCACGTTTTTTTACAACGTTGTCCTTATATTTAGGATGCCGGGTGTCATAAATCATCGGTTTCTCCCTCACAAGTCTGACCAGCTCCTCACAATCCACGGATTCCTTGGCCTTTGATGCAACTTTTCTACCCCTTTTTGCCATGCTTGCTCCGGTCAGCAGACCAAAACAGACAGGGGAGGAACTGGAAGAGGGGGAGGTGTAGGAGGAGGGGAGATCATTTATGTTCACACCGCAACACAGCTGCGAATCAGATGCGTGCCCATAGAAGATCATGGGCTTGTAATTCGCACTGCAATGACCAGAAATCACACACGTTTTTTGTGCAATGCGCAGTGCAAATGCAACGCACATATGTGAACCAGCCTCAGTCAAATGAACCTAGTTTAAAATGTCCTGTGGATTGGATGCATTGTAAGCCGCATCTAATTCACATAGGTGTTGTAAAAGTCAGCCGGAGACCCACGATCGCCTAGTACAGAGGCAGAAGGGGGATCTGCCTTTGTAATCAAGGCGGAACTCCGTTCTGACAGGGGACATGTCAGAGATCTTCTGTTTCCAGTGATTGTGGAAAGTGATCTCTGTCATGTCCGTGAGCCCAACCCCCCTACAGTTAGAACACACTGAGGGAACTCAGTTAAACCCTTGATTGCCCCCTAGTGTTAACCCCTTACTTGCCAGTGTCGTTTATACATTGATCAGTGCACTGATCAATGTAATAATGTCACTAGTCCCCAAAAAGTGTTATTCCGGGTCAAATTTGTCCACCGCAATGTTGCAGTCCCACCAGATCACCACCATTACTAGTAAAAAAAAAAACAATAAAATAAAGTCCCTAAATCTATCCCATAGTTTATAGACACAATAACTTTTGTGCAAACCAATCAATATACGCCTATTGCAATTTTTTTACCAAAAATATGTAGAAGAATATATATCAGTCTAAGCTAATGAATAAATGTTTTATATATATATATATATATATATATATATATATATATATATATATATATATATATATATATATATATATATATTTATTTATTTTTGGATATGTATTATAGCAAAAAATGTTGTTTTTTTTAAAATTGTCGCTCTTTGTTTATAGGCAAAAAATAAAAACTGCAGAGGTGTTCAAATACCACCAAACGAAAGCTCTATTTGAGGGAAAAAAAAGGACATTAACTTTGCAGCAGAACATGTGAACAGCCTAAAAATTTGGCAGAACACACGAACACCGTTAAAGTCTATGGGACACGAACATGAATAATCAAAAGTGCTCATTTTAAAGGCTTATATGCAATTTATTGTTATAAAAAGTATTTGGGGACCTGGGTCCTGCCCCAGGGGATGTGTATCAATGCAATTTTAAAAAAAAAATGCAGTTTTTTAGGGAGCAGTGATTTTTTTAATGCTTAAAGTGAAACAATAAAAATGAAATATTCCTTTAAATATCATGCCTGGGGGTGTCTATAGTATGCCTGTAAATAGGGATGAGCCGAATGTTTGAGTCGAATGTAAGTTCGACTCAAACATTGGGTGTTTACCTGTTCGCCAAATAGCGAACAATTTGGGGTGTTCACGGCAAATTCAAAAGCCACGGAACACCTTTTAAAAGTCTATGGGAGAAATCAAAAATGCTAATTTTAAAGGCTTATATGCATGGTATTGTCATAAAAAGTGTTTGGGGACCTGGGTCCTGCCCCAGGGGACATTTATCAATGCAAAAAAAAGTTTTAAAAACGGACATTTTTTCAGGAGCAGTGATTTTAATAATGCTTAAAGTGAAACAATAAAAGTGAAACATTCCTTTACATTTCGTGCCTGGGGAGTGTCTATAGTATGCCTGTAAAGTGTTGCATGTTTGCCGTGTTTAGAACAGTCCCTGCACAAAATGACATTTCTAAAAAGGAAAAAAAGTCATTTAAAAAAAAAAAAATGCATGAGGGTCCCCCCAAATTCCACACCAGACCCTTCAGGTCTGGTATGGAATTTGGGGGGACCCTATGCAATTTTTTTTTTTTAATCTTGGTCCAGGGTTCCCCTTAATATTCATACCAGACCCAAAGGGACTGGTAATGGACTGGGGGATTCCATGCCATTTTTTTCAATGACTTCTTTCATCTGTATTGCCAGGGCCGACAATTCATTATAGCTGCGAGTACTTTTAAATGACTTTTTTTCCTTTATAAATGTCATTTTGTGCAGGGACTGTTCTAAACATGGGAAACATGCGCCACTTTACAGGCATACTATAGACATCCCCCAGGTATGAAATATAAAGGAATATTTCACTTTTATTGTTTCACTTTAAGCATTATTAAAATCACTGCTCCCGAAAAAACGGCCGTTTTTGAAACTATTTTTTGCATTGATACATGTCCCCTGGTGCAGGACTCAGGTCCCCAAATACTTTTTATGAGCACTTTTGATTATTCATGTTCGTGACTTTAATGGTGTTTGCGTGTTCGAACAAATTTTTTGCCTGTTCTCATGTTCTGGTGCGAACCGAACCGGGGGGGGGGGGGTGTTCAGCTCATCCTTACCTGTAAAGTGCCACATTTTTCCCATGTTTAGAACAGTACCACAGCAAAATGACATTTCTAAAGGAAAAATTGAAATCTAAAACTGATTGCGGCTGTAATGAATTGTTGGGTATCGGCAACATAGATAAAACTCATTGAAAAAAAGAGCATGGGACCCCCCCCCCCAGTCCATTACCAGGCCCTTTGGGTCTAGTATGAATATTAAGGGGATCCCGAACCAAACTTTTTTTAAAAAATGCATGGGGGTCCCCCTAAAGTCCATATCAGGCCCTGTGGGTCTGATATAGAAATTAAGGGGAACCCTGCACCAAATTTAAAAAAAAAGGCATAGGGGTCCCCCCAAAATCCATATTAAATCCTTATTTGAGCATGCAACCCGGCAGGCCGCAGGAAAAGAGGGGGGACAAGAGAGCACCCCCCCTCCTTAACCGTACCAGGCCACATGCAGTCAACATGGAGAGGGTGCTTTGGGGTAGCCATTTCACAAAAAAAGTGTTAAAATGTTAAAAAAGACAAGACACAGCTTGGGACAAGTCCTTTATTAAAAAATAAAAAAATAAAAATGTCCCACGATGTCCATTCATCTTCTTCTATCACACTGCCCGGACCGAAAAAGAAGAAAAAATCTGCGACTGATCCGCCTCCATGGGAGGCTCCCGCTGTCTGATGCGTCTTGAGACAGATGTTATATAACTGAGGGAGGGCACCCCACCCGGTGATGTAACCGGGTGACCCCGCCCCCTCTGACACCACAGGGAAGCCATGGGGAAATTCCCTGGCATCAGAGGGGGGCGGGGTCACCCGGTTACATCACCGGGTGGGGTGCCCTCCCTCAGTTATATAACATCTGTCTCAAGACGCATCAAGACTAATTTCCCCATGGCTTCCCTGTGGTGTCAGAGGGGGCGGGGCCACCCAGTTACGTAAACGGGTGGCTCGGGCTCATCCCTATGTATAGATATATAGATATCTGTAATCAAACAAAAATATATTATTATTTTTAGTACGAGTAATAAAGAAAAGGTGGAAGACTATGATAAGATACAGAGTGGTTCTGCTGGGAAGAGAAAAGGAAGAGTTTATTGTCACTATGAGGAGCTCATGAGCTTCCTGAAGCCCATCATGGAGATGAGACCGTAAGTATGCCAACATTTATTATGTAAATTGTATTCTTTTTATAGAATTGTCTAATATTAAAAAAAATTTTAAGAGTGCACAACATTTTTTACCAATATTTACAAATTGCCTATTTTTCTAATTTCTGTACAGAAAGCAATATGGAGACTGAAAGTGAAGAGGACCGTGAGGATGCAGAGGAAAGCAACGAATTAGATGCAGAAGACAATTTGCAAAGAAATGAAACTGACACAGAAACACCAGAAGCAACATTGCCCACCAACAGAGAAAAATGACCGAAACTAACAAAACAACAACAACTGTCAGAGGACTTCCTAGATGTTGTTACTCAAACATCAGGCTCATCCCTACTGCTTACATACTATCCAGCAACTGTACGATATTTCCAGCTAGTGTCCCTCAAATAGTATGCTCTAATTTTTTTTACATGATAAAACCTGCCATGACTCTCCCTTTTACATTGCAACCTAACCAAGCTATTTACATATTGTCTAGTAACTGTACAAAATTTGTGGATGTTGTATTACTCAGATTACTCTCTAATGTTTATTTCAAGATAATAAAACACCTCATCTCTCTCTTTTACATTGCAACCTTAGATGCGGCTTGATAATGTCCAACCAATGAACAATATTTGTGGCTATTGTCTCTCATGAACAATATTTGTGGCTATTGTCTCTCAAATAATACATTACAACGTTTCTTTCAAGATAAAACCTGCCTCATCTCTCCCTTTTACATTGCAGCCTTACCAAGCTGTTGAGCCACTGTACAATATTTGTGGCTATCAGCTATCAGAGAATAAACACTAATGTTTATATCAAGATGCAGTAAAGCTTGCTTCTCTCACTTACATTTCAACTTTGCCAAACTTTTTACAAACTGACCAGCCACTGAACAATACATGTGGAAATTTTCTCTCAAATAATGCATTGTAATGTTTATTTCAAGATAAAACTTGCCTCACAGCTCTGTTTTAATTTGCCACTTTGCCATCTGCTAACATACTGTCCAGCCACTGAACAATATTTGTGGCTTTTGCCTTTCAAATATTGCACCCACATTTATATTTTAAGATAAACCTACTGCATCTCTTCCTCTTAAGTGTGGGCCTTTCCAAGCTGCTTACATACTGTCTAGCCACTGTACAACACTTGAGCAGTGGAGGTGGATGCACATGCAGTTGAAGTGGATGCACATGCATCTGTCAATGGCTCTGTATGGGGATGGCATTAATAAGCACTCTGAATGAGCTCCAATGCAGAATACAGTGTTGCTGGTCATACCCAAGAAAGCTGTAGTGTTTCACAACATCATATACAGCTTAAAGGCATCTCAAGCATTTAGTCCCCATGTCCCCAGTTACAGTGCCCAGCCACCTATTCCCTGTTTTGACAACATATTAGCCTATTAACTTACAAAATAGGCAGACTGTAGTATCAGGAATGACCCCCCTAGACTTCAGCGAGATCAAATAATACGTTCAAGTGTATGGAATTCACAGATTCACCCCTGTAAATCAAATGCCGCACAGTGCATTGGAAGCCCTGATTGGCTGAAACAGTGAAGGCTTTGCTCAGTCAGGGCTCTTAATGCTGTTATAGCCATGATTGGACACAGTCATGATCACTTTCTTAAATCATGACTCAATACTCATAGACCCATCCCACGCTACTTCCCAGAGCAGCCATTTGCAGTGTGATATTGTGCAGAGAGGTAGAACAGGGCTCTCTTCATTGCTACTAGTGAGTTAGTGTGCTATAGTGTGCTATTGTGATTCTATTATGAGTGTAAAGTATCAGTGTAGTGTGAATATAGTGATAGTGCAGTATGAGTGTAGTGAGACCATTCATTTTTACTGTAGTGTCACTTTAATGTGTCAGGACAGTTTTACTGCAGTACATTGTAGTGTGTCAGTGCTGTATTACTGCAGTATATTAAACTGTGCTTGTGAAATTTTACTGCAGAATATTGAAGTGTGTTAGTGCAGTTTTACTGCAGTATATTGAAGTGCGTTAGTGCACTTTTACTGCAATGTATTGCAGTGCGTCAGTGCGGTTTTACTGCAGTATATTGTAGTGTGTCAGTGGAGTGTGTTTGTGTAGTGAGTACTCAAGTTAAAGTGCACCAAATATCACTTTCAATTGAATAAAGTGCATTCAAGTACACATTTCCCTGTCTCTATTACATTTCGGTAATAAGTACCCACATCATGTCTGGGAGGCCAACAAGGAGAGGCAGATGTTCCTATGGCACTGTGAGGGGGCCAGCAGCATCTGTGTCCACAGGCAAAGGTGGACGTGGTCCATCCTCAGGCAGTTTAGTTTAGTGATGTTGCCCATGCTATCCAGCCACAGCATGCAAAGGAGGTGGTGGACTGGCTTACTAAATCATCCTCATCTTCCTCATCCTCTATCACCCAAGCAGAGACTAATGTGCAGTCCACTGAAACTGTCAAAGTGGCTTATTCGGCCTCCTTGTCCACAGCTATAGCCCCAGTATCATGCATGGAGGAGTCAGCTGAGTTATTTGAAACACTTGCTCTTTGATTATGCACAGAAATTACTTGATTCTGATGTTGGTTCTGAGGTTAAGGCAGGCAGGAACATGAGCCTACAGAGAGGGGAGAACACTGGTAAACAACAAATTGGCAGTCATGTTCCACCAGCCGCAGCGTATTGCCAAGTTGGCTCCAGTATTTATGAGGATTAAGGGGATGATGATGATGAAGTCACTGACATGACTTGGGTGCTGGATAGAGGAGAGGAGGAAAGTGAGGGTGAGGCACAACCCCAAAGAGGCAGGATGTCCTCAAGAGCAGCCATCATGGAAGAGTAGAGAGCAGCCACCCTATTTCATCACATTGTGGAGCTGTTATCTCCTGGCCCACTTGCCACAGCTCAGCAGTCTGGGCCGATCGCACTGTTGCAATTTGCAAACTTTGCCTCAAGCAGATCAAGTGTGACACAAACACCAGCCATTTGGGTACCACATGCTTGACAAGGCATTTAACCTCCCACCACTCAGCCGGTTGGCAAGAGCGCCTGAAAGTAGACATGCGCATTCAGTTTCGTTACAAATCGAAATTTGGACAAATTTTTCATTATTCGGAAATTCAGATGCATCCAAAACACCAAATTACAATAGTAACAAATTTAAACGAATCCGAAATAACAATTTGAATTAAAAAAATGGACCAAATTCGAATCTAATTTGAAATAATTTCGAATATAAATTTGCATCAAATTCAAAAACAATTCAAAAACAAATTTGAATGGAATTTGAAAAAAATAGAAATCGATTTTCTAAAAAAAAAAAAATACTAAAAATAGAATATAAAATAATAAAGCAATAGAATAAAAATAAAAGAATAGTAAAGACTAGAATAGAATTTAAAAGAATGTAATAAAATAGAATATGGCCGCCTTCCGAAATTCGAATTTCGCATAGTATAAATTTGAATTTGAGAATAGATTGAAAAGGAATGCAAAACAATGGAAACTAAAATAATAGAATAGAAAAGAATAGAAAAACACTAGAACAGAATAGAATAAAACATTATACAGTATCTCACAAAAGTGAGTACACCCCTCACATTTTTGTAAATATTTTATTATATCTTTTCATGTGACAACACTGAAGAAATGACACTTTGCTACAATGTAATGTAGTGAGCGTACAGCTTGTAGAACAGTGTAAATTTGCTGTACCCTCAAAATAACTCAACACACAGCCATTAATGTCTAAACCGATGGCAACAAAAGTGAGTACACCCCTAAGTGAAAATGTCCAAATTGGGCCCAATTAGCCATTCCCCCCCCCCCGGTGTAATGTGACCCATTACACTCAGAACAGGCCTCGCCATGGTCGACCAAAGAAGTTGAGCGCACGTGCTCAACGTCATATCTAGAGGTTGTCTTTAAGAAATAGATGTATGAGTGCTGTCAGCATTGCTGCAGAGGTTGAAGGGGTGGATGTTCAGCCTGTCAGTGCTCAGACCATACGCCGCACACTGCATCAAATTAGTCTGCATGGCTGTCATCCCAGAAGGAAGCCTCTTCTAAAGATGATGCACAAGAAAGCCTGCAAACAGTTTGCTGAAGACAAGCAGACTAAGGACATGGATTACTGGAACCATGTCCTGTGGTCTGATGAAACCAAGATAAACTTATTTGGTTCAGATGGTGTTCAGATGGTGTTAAGCATGCGTGTCAGAAACCAGGTGAGGAGTACAAAGACAAGTGTCTTGCCTACAGTCAAGCAGGGTGGTGGGAGTGTCAGGGTCTGGGGCTTAATGAGTGCTGCTGGCACTGGGGAGCTACAGTTCATTGAGGGAACCTTGACTGCCAACATGTACTGTGACATACTGAAGCAGAGCATGATCCCTTCTCTTCAGAGACTGGGCCGCAGGGCAGTATTCAAACATGATAATGACCCCAAATACAGGTGGACTGGCCAAGCATGTCTCCAAACCTAAACCCTATTGAGCATCTGTGGGTCATCCTCAAACGGAAGGTAGAGGAGTACAAAGTCTCTAACATCCACCAGCTCCGTGATGTCATCATGGAGGATTGGAACAGGACTCCAGTGGCAACCTGTGAAGCTCTGGTGAACTCCATGCCCAAGAGGGTTAAGGCAGTGCTGGAAAATAATTGTGGCCACACAAAATATTGCCATTTTGGGCCCAATTTGGACATTTTCACTTAGGGGTGTACTCACTTTTGTTGCCAGCAGTTTAGACATTAATGGCTGTGTGTTGAGTTACTTTGAGGGGACAGCAAATTTATACTGTTATACTATATAGTTAACTCATACAGTCCCCATACTGTATAGCTGTACACTCACTATTTTACATTGTAGCAAAGTGTCATTTCTTCGGTGTTGTCACATAAAAAGATATAATAAAATATGTACAAAAATGTGAAGGGTGTACTCACTTTTGTGAGATACTGTATATATTAAATTTTATTCTATTGTTATATATATATATATATATATATATATATATATATATATATATAACCATTTGCCGAAATTCAAATTTTGTATAGAATGAAATCAAATTCAAAGAAAATTGACCGCATTCAAAGAAATTCTACCGCATTTGAAAAAGTAAACTATATATACTATATAACCTATATACTATCTAACCATTTTCCGAAATTTAAATTTCGGATAGAATGAAGCCAAATTTGAATAGAAGGATTAGAATAGCATATTAAATGCTATTAAAAATAATAGAAATGAACAGGAAAAAATATCTAAAAATATATGTATATTCCTATAGAATGAATTTAAATAGAAAAGATTAGAATAGAATAGAAAAACAATAGATCAGAATAGAAAAAAATATATTATATATTATATTTTTTTCTGTTCTGTTCTATTGTTTTTCTATGCTATTATTTTCTATTCTATTCTAATCTTTTCTATTTGAATTCAAATTCATTCTATACGAAATTTGAAAGATGGTTTTATATATATATATATATATATATATATATATATAATATTTTTTTCTATTCTGTTCTATTGTTTTTCTATGCTATTCTTTTCTATTCAAATTTGATTTCAGACAGGGCAAGGTGCAGACAAAATGGCTATGCACAGTTTCATCAGTTTCTGATCATGTCTTCTCTGCTCTTTTACAAGTAAATGTCTTCTATCCATCTGTACATGTCTACTGAACTGACTTTGCTGTAAATTTTTTGATAAATGTCTTCTGCTGCCATATCTTTAAACTTCTATATTTAATGTTAGCTCTATAACAAACACACTGCAATAGCAATATTACTGGTAATTGATTCTCAACCCATTTGGCTTGAGCGATCAAGAGAAGTAATTAGCTTTACCACCCCAGCCTGTGTCTGTAGCTGGTCTGGTATTGGCCATCTCCTCCCCATATTCAGATGTCTCAAATCAACCCCAATAATGACCAACTGAGAAATGCATGCCAGCTTAGTCTCCCTATAAATTTAAAGCAGCCTATGGGGCGGCGCAGACAGGGGCAAGGCGCAGACATACTGGCTCTGTCCTGAGTGGCTCTTTCACGAGTGATGCGCAGTTTCACCAACGCAGTTTAACAAAAGCCGGATAACTAAAGCTGGATGAAGATACAACAAGAACTCTGCTCCGCTCTGCAAGACAAGCAAACCAGCTTTTGACATTTATTTTATATTTTATATAAAGTTAGTTTCCCACTCTCTATCCACTAATATGCCCCTTATTCTCTTCCTTCTCACATTGGTGTCCTCTATCCTCAAATTATCTTTACTCTACCCCTCCTCTCTTCCCTGCAGCATGCACATATCACCCTCACTCCTACCCTCTCCCTACTATGGCACCCATCATCTACTGCATTTGCTGAACCAACATTTCTCCCATTTCTCTGAGGATTGCAGCAATTTATCGGCCTCCAGGACCAGTATTGCGCTTTCTTGATGACTTTGCTGCCTGTCTACCCTACTTTCTCTCCTCTGAAATACCCACCATTATTCTTGGTGACTTCAACATTCCTGTCAATGTTAACAGCCCAACTACAGCTAAACTTCTCGACTTAACCTCATCTTTTGACCTAACCCAATGGACACATACTTCCACTCACTCCAATAGTAATACCCTTGACCTTGTATTCTCCCATCTCTGCAACCCTGGCAACCTCACCAACACCCCCTTTCCTCTCTCTGATGACAACCTCATTACTTTCACTGTATCCTTGCCTCCCACCACCCATCCCTCCAAGCATCAAACAATTACTTGTAGAAACATTTGCCACTTTAATCCTTCTCTTCTCTATTCTGCTACTGACCACCTATATGACATAATCTCTCCCCTGTCCTGTCCTGACCTGGCCACCTCTGTCTACAACAGTTCACTCTCATCATAACTAGATGCACTTGCTCCTCTAACCACACATAGAATCAGGCCCCGACCATCACAACTCTGGCAAACTGACAACACTAGAAATCTCAAGAAATATTGCTGTGCTCTTGAACGACTGTGGCATAAAACCAAATGCCTGCAAGATTCACCCTATATAAATCTGCCCTTCTAAAATACAATTCCTGCCTCCATGTTGCCAAACAAGCATACTTTGTCTCTCTTATTCATTCCTTGTCATCCAGTCCCCGTCGGCTCTTCTCAACCTTTAACTCTCTGCTTCGTCCCCCACCCCCTCTACCCACTAACTCACTCACTGCCCAAGATATTGCCAATCACTTCAAAGACAAGATTGATGCAATTCGTGAGGACACCTCCACTGTGTGTACGTCTTCCCCACCCAACATACCTTGCCTAGAAGCACATTCAATACTCTCCTCTTTTAAATTGGCTACTAATGAACAGGGATGAGCCGAACACCCCCCTGTTTAGTTCGCACCAGAACATGCGAACAGGCAAAACATTTGTGCGAACACCGTTAAAGTCTATGGGACTCGAACATGAATAATCAAAAGTGCTAATTTTAAAGGCTTATATGCAAGTTATTGTCATAAAAAGTGTTTGGGGACCTGGGTCCTGCCCCAGGGGACATGGATCAATGCAAAAAAAGTTTTAAAAACAGTCGTTTTTTTGGGAGCAGTGATTTTAATAATGCTTAAAGTGAAACAATAAAAGCGTAATATTCCTTTAAATTTTGTACCTGGGGTGTGTCAATAGTATGCCTGTAAAGGGGCACATGTTTCCCGTGTTTAGAACAGTCTGACAGCAAAATGACATTTCTAAAGGAAAAAAAGTCATTTAAAAGTTCTCGCGGCTATATGAATTGTTGGTCCAACAATACACATAAAAGTTCATTGATAAAAACGACATGGGATTTCCCCCACAGGGGAAACCCCGAACCAAAATTAAAAAAAAAAAGGCATGGGGGTCCTCCTCAAAATCCATACCAGACCCTTCAGGTCTGGTATGGATTTTAAGGGGAACCCTGCCCAAAATTAAAAAACAAAATGGTGTGGGGTCCCCCCAAAAATCCATACCAGACCCTTATCCGAGCACGCAACCTGGCAGGCCACAGGAAAAGAGGGGGGATGAGAGAGCGCCCCCCTGAACCATACCAGGCCACATGCCCTCAACATTGGGAGGGTGCTTTGGGGTCCCCCCCAAAGCACCTTGTCCCCATGTTGATGAGGACAAGGGCTTCATCCCCACAACCCTTGTCCGGTGGTTGTGGGGGTCTGCGGGCGGGGGGCTTATCAGAATCTAGAAGCCCACTTTAACAAGGAGACCCCCAGATCCTGCCCCCCCCTGTGTGAAATGGTAAGGGGGTACAAAAGTCCCCCTACCATTTCACAAAAAAAGTGTCTAAAATGCTAAAAATTACAAGAGATAGTTTTTGACAATTCCTTTATTTAAATGATTCTTCTTTCTATCTTCTCTCTTCTTTCTTCTTTCTTCTATCTTCTATCTTCCTTCGGTTTCTTCCTCCATCTTCTTCTTCTTCTTCTTCCTCCGATCCTCTGCTTCTTGCTCCAAGGTTCTCGTCCGACATCTTCCTCCGCGGCGTCTTCTTCCCTTCTTCGTTCTCGGGCCGCTCCACATCCATGATGGGAGGCTACCGCTGTGTGACGCTTCTCGTCTTCTGACAGTTCTTAAATAACTGAGGGACGGGGACTTGACGGGGACTTCCCTGTGGCTTTCCACGTGACGTCAGAGGGGGGTGGGGAGGGTGATCCCGCCCCCTCTGATGTCACGGAGCAGGCCTCGGGGAAGTCCCCCGTCAAGTCCCCTTGTGTCAAAAACTGTCTCATCAGTTTTAACATTTTTGACACTTTTTTTTGTAAAAATGGTAGGGGTACTTTCCTTACCATTTCACACGGGGGGGGGTGGTATCTGGGGGTCCCCTTGTTAAAGCCCCCCGCCCGCAGACCCCCACAACTACCAGGCAAGGGTTGTGGGGATGAGGCCCTTGTCCTCATCAACATGGGGACAAGGTGCTTTGGAGGGACCCCAAAGCACTCTCCCAATGTTGAGGGCATGTGGCCTGGTACGGTTCAGGAGGGGGGGTGCTCTCTTTCCCCTCTGTTTTCCTGTGGCCTGCCAGGTTGCGTGCTCGGATAAGGGTCTGGTATGGATTTTTGGGGGGACTGGTATGGATTTTTGATGGACTTTGATTGACAGCACTGATGGACACTGATAGGCAGCACTGATAAGTGACACTGATGAGGAGACACTGATGGGCACTGACTGACAGTACTGATGGGCACTGATAGGCAGCACTGATGGGCACTGATTGGCAGCACTGATGAGCATTGATTGGCAGCACTGGTGGGCACTGATAGGCAGCACTGATGGGCACTGATTGTTAGCACTGGTGGGCACTGATTGACAGCACTGATGGGCACTGATTGGCAGCACTGATGGGCACTGATTGACAGCCTTAATCAGTGCTGACGCCCCTTTAACACAAGCCGGTTATTGGCTCTCTTCTTCTCTCTTCACAATGTCAGCATGAGGAAAGAAAAGCCCATAACCAGCTTGTGTTTACATCCTGTGATCAGCTGTCATTGAACACAGCTCATCTCTCTCTCTCTCTCTCTCTCTCTCTCTCTCTCTCTCTATCTATCTATCTATCCATCTCTCTATATCTCTCTATATCTATCTCGCTCTCTATATCCATCTATCTCTCCCTCTCTATATATATATATCTCTAGCTCTATATATATATATATATATATATATATATATATATATATATATATATATATATATATATATATATATATATATATATATATATATATATATATATATATATAAAATATTATTTTCTGTTCTTTTTTATTTTTCTTTGCTATTCGTTTCTATTATTTTATATTCTAATCTTTTCTATTCAAATTCATTCTATACAAAATTCAAATATGAAAAATGATTATATACAGTTTACTTTTTCAAATTCGGCAGAATTTTTTTGAATGCGGTCCAATTATTTTGAAGGCGGTAGAATTTTTTCGAATGCGGTCTATTTTTTTTCGAATTTGATTGAATTTTTTTTAAAGGTTTTTGAATTCAGTAGAATTTTTTTCAAATTCGAATACAAAACATAACAAATCCCGAAAACGAATGTAACGAATGCAACAAATTTAACCACTTAACTATTTAGCTAAATAATGAATCGAAACAAAATTAAACACATTTTTTGATCCTGCAGATGTCTACCTGAAAGCCACACGAAAGGATGAAGGGACGAAATTCTGTTTCTCCTCACTCCTCACTTTTCAGGTCTACCCAAGCTATATCACATGACCTCTCTGCAGCCAGGCCCTTTGGGTCTTGTATGGATATTAAGGGGAACCCCGCTCCCAAATTAAAAAAAAGGAAAGACAGGGGGCCCCCAGGCCCTATATACTCTGGGGCCCCCCAGGCCCTATATATTTTTAAGCTTTTTGGAAAACATAGGGAGGCATTATCACCCCTGTAACATTTGTTTTGCTGTCTGTGCACCTATTCAGAAGATTTCACATCACTTTCTGTCCCAATGACAAATGTTTTTTGAAAATTGGGGTTTTTTAGTTAAACAAGGATTGGTGATAAAGCATCAATGGAGAGGAGACACATTTTTCCCATATTAACTCTTACAGAAGAGAATTTCCCTTCCTAGGGGTAGATTTCATCTCACTTCCTGTTGTCTCCTTCCGTTTGCAAGTTGGAGTTGTTTGTAAGTTGGATGTTTGAAAGTAGGGGCTTGCCATATATACACTGCAGACACACTGCCACAACACTGTAAGCCCTCACAGTTACTCTTGGTAGGCGCAGGAACAGGCCCTGCTGTGAAATATTAGATCAAGAATTGTAATTTACATGCCATTGTTGAACAGGGGTAGAAAAATTGGGCCTTTGGTGGTGGTGGTGCTGGTGCCACAACACTGTAATGCCCCGTACACACGGTCGGATTTTTAGACGGAAAATGTGTGATAGGACCTTGTTGTGGGAAATTCCGACCGTGTGTAGGCTCCGTCACACATTTTCCATCACACACACACGACACACAAAGTTTGAGAGCAGGCTATAAAATTTTCCGACAACAAAATCCGTTGTCGGAATTTCCGATCGTGTGTACACAAATCCGACGCACAAAGTGCCACGCATGCTCAGAATAAATAAAGAGATGAAAGCTATTGGCTACTGCCCCGTTTATAGTCCCGACGTACGTGTTTTACGTCACCGCGTTCAGAATGATCGGATTTTCTGACAACTTTGTGTGACCGTGTGTATGCAAGGCAAGTTTGAGCCAATATCCGTCGGAAAAAAATCCTAGGATTTTGTTGTCGGAATGTCCGATCAATGTCCGACCATGTGTACGGGGCATAAGTCCTCACTGTTACTCTTGGTGGGCGCTAGAATGGGCCCTACTGTGAAATATTAGATCAAGAATTGTAATTACATGCACCTGTTGAACAGGAGCAGAAAAATTGGGCCTTTGGTGGTGGTGGTGGTGTTGTCACAACATTGTAAGCCCTCACAGTTACTCTTGGTGGGTGCAGGAATGGGCCCTGCTGTGAAATATTAGATCAAGAATTGTAATTACATGTTGTGACAGACCTAGCCGGGACAGAGGCTGTTGGAGAGGACTGAATGCAAGCCTGTTGCCTTTGATTATGGGCCCTAGCATTTGGGGGAATGGTGCTCTCTGTGAGCTGTATGCCTGGGGACCCTGGGGTTGGTGTTACTTTGGATTCAGCTCCATGTCCCCCCAAAACACACAGACTCTGGGAACCCTTTATATGCCATATTAGAATGATAAGACTGAATTATACTGTTGGGACACATCCTGTGAGGAGATGCTGGTGTCATCAATTCCAACTACCTGTGTTTATGTTAATTGAATGAGCTGATCACATTGTCCTCTATACAATGTAGGAGACGGGACGACTCCTATTGGAGCTGCTGCTATTGTGATAAGGTGTCCTGTGATAATTAACTCAGTCTGGGCAAAAGGTCATGTCTCAATCACCTAGGCTGTATAAAGGATTAGTTAATTAGCTCATGTTAATTAGGTTAATTAGGTTACGTTTGTATTGTTAGAGTAATATTTTCTCCTGTATACTGTATAAGACTGTATTCTGGTTCTGAATAAAGTGAGTTCATGGTAGCAACAAGCAAGTGTCGCCTTGTTTTGTGCTCAGAGAGGTTGGAATATCTGATATCTGTATACAGACTGGGGGGAAGTGGTATACCTGTATGACGGAAGCACTCAAGCGGAGTGTGGGACGTTCCGTGACACATGTCCCCGTTGAACAGAGGCAGGAAAATTGGGCCATGGGCACTGGTGCTGGTACCACAACACTGCAACCCCTCACAGATACTTTAGTTGGAGTGCAGCAATGAACCCTCCTGCAAAAAATTGCATCACAAATTGTAATTACACGCCCCTGTTAAACAGGGGCTGAAAAATTGGGCCTTAGCCACTGGTGGTGGCGCCCAGAACCAAAAATGTTCTTACAAGCTATCAGCATGATCATTGAGGCAGAAGAGGATAATCACACAGCATAACAGGATAGTCACTCAGCATCAGCATAGGCAGTCTTGAAGGGATCTGAAATTTAAAAAAAAAATATTCAGTTACATCAGCATCAGGTTCATGGTAGCTGGTGGTGATCCAAGACTGATTCATTTTTATGAAGGTCAGTCGATCAACCGAGTCTGTGGACAGGCGCACCCTGTGATCAGTTACAAAGCCTCCAGCAGCACTGAATGTGCATTCCGAAAGAATGCTGGATACAGGACAGGCCAGTAGCTCAATTGCATACTGTGCAAGCTCTGACCAGTGATCCATCCTCAAGACTCAGTAACCCAGAGGATTTTCGGTGGGAAAGGTGTCCAAGTAAGATCTTGCCCCTAGGTATTCCTGCACCATGTAAAACAGACACTGGCGATGGTTGCTGGAACCGATCATACCTTGGGGCTGTGGACTAAAAAATTGTCTGAACGCATCGGTCAGACAGTCACCTTCTCCACCGCCCCTTCTTTGACTGACCGAAGCCTCAGCAACACATTGTCCAGGAACAGGGTCCTCTGGGTCACTAAGGACAACATTATCCGCAGCCACTGCCTCCCAGCCACGTACAAGTTCATGGGTTTCTTGGGACTGTAAATGATCCCTTGAAGACTGCCGCTTATGCTGAGTGCCAGGCTCCACCTCCATGCTGACACAATCCTCCTCCTCCTCCTCTTCCTGTGTGATCGGCGGGCACGCAGGAACACTGTCTGGATAAGGGGGGCCTTGAGAGGTAAGGAAGTCCTCCTCTTCCTCCCTCTGTTCTGCCTCAAGTGCCCTGTCCATTATTCCACGCAGCGTGTGCTCCAACAGGTGGATAAGAGGTATAGTGTCACTGATGCATGCACTGTCACTGCTCACCATGCTTGTGGCCTCCTCAAATGGTGACAGGACAGTGCATGCATCCCTGATCTTAGCCTATTGTCGTGGGGAAAAAAAACAAAGGTCCCCTGACCCTGTCCTCTGTGCCATAGTCGCATAGGTACTCATTGATGGCCCTCTGCTGTGTGTGCAGCCGCTGCAGCATGGCCAATGTTGAGTTCCACCTAGTGGGCATGTCACAGATTAGGCAGTTCTTGGGCAGGTTAAATTCCTTTTGGAGGTCAGCCATCCAAGCACTGGCATTATATGACCTGCGGAAATGCACACAGATTTTCCTGGCCTGCCTTTGGACATCCTGTAAGCCCAGGTACCTGCCCAAGAACCGCTGCACCACCAAGTTAAGGATGTGAGTTAAACAGGGCACATTGGTCAGTTGTACCTGTCGGAGGGCTGAGAGGAGATTGGTGCCATTGTCGTAAACCACCATACCTGACTTAAGCTAGCGTGGCGTCAACCACCTCTGAACCTGCCCCTGCAGAGCTGACAGAATCTCTGCCCCAGTGTGGCTCCTGTCCCCCAAGCACACCAGCTCAAGCACCGCATGGCATCTTTTTGCCTGCGTGCTTGTGTTGCCCATTGAACACCTACGGAGCACTGCTGGTTCCAAGGACAAATCAGCACAGGAAGAGGCCACGGAGGAAGAAGTAGAAGAGGAGGGGGTGGAGGAGAGAGGTGTGGCAGAATCACCACTAGTGGAATTTTGGAGGCACGGTGGCGGAACAACCTCCAACACTACTGCACCCTGTCCTGCATCCTTCCCAGCTGCCAGAAGAGTCACCCAGTGCGCGGTGAAAGACAGGTAACATCCCTGTCCATGCCTGCTGGACCATGAGTCAGCGCTAATATGCACCTTACCACTGGCCACCCTGTCCAGCAAAGACATTGCCTTCCACATGCCGGTAGAGAGCCGGAATCGCCTTCCGTGAGGAAAAGTGGCGTTTGGAAACCTGCCACTGAGGAACCGCACATTCCACAAACTCACGTAAGGGGGCAGAGTCTACCAACTGAAAAGGCAGCAGTTGAAGTGCTAACAATTTAGCCAAGCTAGCATTCAACCAGTGGGCATGTGGATGGCTGGGAGCAAATTTCTTTCGGCGGTGCAGCAGCTGGGGCAGGGGAATCTGCCTGGTACAATCTGACGTTGGTGTACCGATAGCAGATTGCCCCCAAGTACTTGGCTATGACACACCTAATTCTACACCTTCATTCCTCTCAGTGCAGGTCTCAGAGAGGACTGTAGGTATAGTGGGGTTGGAGATCCCAGATGAGGAGGAGCAAGGAGAGGTCTGCTTTGTTCTTTGGTGTGGGTCTTTTAGGTACGCTTGCCAACGAACTGCTTGGCAGGTTGACATATGTCTGATCAAGCATGTGGTGCCCAAGCAGGTGATGTTTTGGCCACGTGAGATATGCTTGAGACATATGTTGCAAATAGCAGCAGTGGGATCTGATGCACTCGTCTCAAAAAAGGTCCACACCAAAGAACTTTTGGAATAACGTGCAGAGACAGCAGCCCCCTGCACATGCAGAGCTCTGCGGTGTGATGCAGTCAGTGTGTTGCCCTTAAGCTGGCCCCTGGAGGGCATCCTGCCTCATTGGTGATGTGCCTCCTCCTCCTCTCTCCTATCAGGCACCCACATGGAGTCAGTGACCTCATCATCCCCTCCCTCCTCATCACTGGAGCAAACCTGGCAGTATGCTGCAGCTGTAAGAACATGACTGCCAGATTGCTGTCCTTCTTGGGCACCCCCTCTCTCTGGGCTCACGTTACTGCCTTCCTCTAGCTGGGTACCATCATCGGACCTTCAAAACGCTGGACATCCTCCTGGAGCATGTACCCAACACTGTGGTCAAACAGTTCGGGGGACTCCTCAGGAGGACATGGTGGGGTTAGGGAAGGAGTGACTGATGCCATTGAGCCAAGGGAAGAGGCCGCCTTGGCAGCTGCTTTGCCAGACAAGGTACCCTGAGACTGGGTGAGAGAGGATGAGGATGGCTTGGTCATCCTCTCTACCAAGTCTTCCGCATGTTGCGGCTCAACACGGCAAGCTGCCAAAAAAAGAAAAAGCGTGTCCCACGGCCACGTGCTGATGAGGATGCACCGTCTCCACGCCCAGCACTGTTGCTTCTAGACACAGAGCCTGCTTGCCCTCTTTTATTGGCTTGTGAGTGTCTGCCTCTCCTTGTTGGACTTCCAGATATACTAATGGCCTGCAGTGAGCTGCACAAAGCTGGGATGTATATATATATATATACACTGATACTGCAGCTAGCAGAATCAACTGCCTGCCTGTAGTATTATTAGTATGAGAACACCAGCAATTGTCTTCAGGTAGCTTTAGGTGCACACTGTGCAGAGGACACAGTACACTAACTGTAAATACTGTAGCTGCCTGCCTGTGTTATTAATAGGATCAGAAGAACACCACCAATTTTCTTCAGGTGGCTTTAGGTGCACACTGTGCAGAGGACGCACTACACTAACTTGTAAATACTGCAGCTGCCTGTGGTACTAAAAGGATCAGAAGAACAACAGCAATTGTCTTCAGGTAGCTTTAGGTGCACACTGTGCAGAGGACGCATTACACTAACTTGTAAATACTGCAGCTGCCTGTGGTACTAATAGGATCAGAAGAACAACAGCAATTGTCTTCAGGTAGCTTTAGGTGCACACTGTGCAGAGGATGGACTACTCTATCTGTAAATACTGTAGCTAAAAGGACTAATAGGATCAGAAGAACACCAGCAATTTTCTTCAGGTAGCTGTAAGTACTGTAAAAACACCTGCCTGCCTGTCAGTAGGAAGAGAATAACAGGAACGGATCTAGCTAAACTGAATACAGTATATATATATATATATATATATATATATATATATATATATATATATATACACACACATACACACACACACACACATATACATATACACACACATATACATACACACACACACACACACACACAACACCTAGGATGCATATATATATATATATATATATATATATATGTATATATACACACACACACACAATACACTGTAAGTGCAGCTAACTGACTTGCTAACTTAAATCAAATGACACTGTCTCTCACTCTCTCGATCTCTCAACACCGGAACACACTACACAGGGACAATGTGCAGGCGGCCTTATATAGTGCGGGGCGTGTACTAAACCCCCTGAGGCATAATTGGCTACAGCCACCCTGGCTCTGGCCAATTACGGGTCTCTCTCTACAGACGGCGCTGTGATTGGCCAAGCATGCGGGTCATAGTGCATGCTTGGCCAATCATCAGCCAGCAATGCACTGCGATGCCGCAGTGAATTATGGGCCGTGACACGCCACTTGAATTTGGCGCGAACGGCCCATCTTGTTCGTAATTCGACGAACAGTTGAAGCTCGAAGCTCATCCCTAAAAGGGAGCAGAGGATGACATATCTTGAGGGCACCTTAAAAAGGAGTTTATGTAACACCTTTCAAGACTCTGGTAGGTTAAAATCTCATGGAAAAGCTACTTCTGAGGCTTGTGTTGGTCAAGAGAGGAGAGGTGGAGAAGGGGGCTGCCTCAGTGATGGAAATTTTTTTAGTCCTCAGTGCCCAGGGCTGTTGGCGTCCACATCCAATTGGCAGTGTCTATATCATATGGTGGGAGATTATGTATGTTCAAAAACAGACATGGAAATCTTTCCAGTTGATGATTCACTGGGTTACTGGGTCGTGAGAATAGACCACTGGCCAGAACTTGCCCAGTATGCAATTGAGCTGCTGGGCTGCCTTGCATCCAGCGTGTTTTTCGGACGGTCATTCAAGGTTTTGTGACTGATAAAAAAGTGTGTCTGTCCACTAACTCCGTTGACTGGGTGACATTTATCAAAATGAATTATTCCTGGATTAGCAGCAGCTATTAGGCTCCTGATGCCAATGATTAAGTGTTTTCTGGATCTGAAATCTCTGAAAGACAGTCTACGCTGCCTATATTTATGGGTGTTGATTTTATCTGCAAGAAATTTTTTAGTATAGGTTTCATGGACACAATTAACACCCAAGGACCTAATTGTTCCTCACCTTTTTGACAGATGCATATGATTTAAATTTTTACAGCAAGGCCAATTTTTACTTTCATCAAAAGTACCGCTAACGGTTTACGGTGAGGGCACCACCAACACCCAAAGCCCAATTTTTCTGCATCTGTTACTTCTATCCAAAGTCTGCGAAACAGACACCAGAATTTATCCACAAAAATCTCTAATCTTGTTCCTGATGCACTAAATTGTGGCTTCATCACATCATACAGACTGGCTCCCCAAGCAGTTGTTTTTAAAATAAAGAAAATTTGCAGGGAAGATGTCAGTTTTTCACTTTATAAATGTCATTTTTGCTACAGCAGGTTCTATACATGGTACATAGTTACATAGTAGGTGAGGTTGAAAAAAGACACACGTCCATCAAGTCCAACCTATGTGTGTGATTATGTGTCAGTATTGCCTTACATCTCCCTGTATGTTGCGGTCATTCAGGTGATTATCTAATAGTTTCTTGAAGCTATCAATGCTCCCCACTGAGACCACCGCCTGTGGAAGGGAATTCCACATCCTTACCGCTCTTACAGTAAAGAACCCTCTACGTAGTTTAAGGTTAAACCTCTTTTCTTCTAATTGTAATGAGTGGCCCCGAGTCTTATTAAACTCTCTTCTGCGAAAAAGTTTTATCCCTATTGTGGGGTCACCAGTACAGTATTTGTAAATTGAAATCATATCCCCTCTCAAGCGTCTCTTCTCCAGAGAGAATAAGTTCAACGCTCGCAACCTTTCCTCATAACTAAGATCCTTCAGACCCTTTATTAGCTTTGTTGCCCTTCTTTGTACTCGCTCCATTTCCAGTACATCCTTCCTGAGGACTGGTGCCCAGAACTGGACAGCATACTCCAGGTGCGGCCGGACCAGAGTCTTGTAGAGCGGGAGAATTATCGTTTTATCTCTGGAGTTGATCCCCCTTTTAATACATGCCAATATTCTGTTTGCCTTATTAGCAGCAGCTTGGGATTGCATGCCATTGCTGAGCCTATCATCTACTAGGACCCCCAGGTCCTTTTCCATCCTAGATTCCCCCAGAGCTTCTCCCCCCAGTGTATAGATTGCATTCATATTTTTGCCACCCAAATGCATTATTTTACATTTTTCTACATTGAACCTCATTTGCCATGTAGTCGCCCACCCCATTAATTTGTTCAGGTCTTTTTGCAAGGTTTCCACATCCTGCGGAGAAGTTATTGCCCTGCTTAGCTTAGTATCGTCTGCAAATACAAAGATTGAACTGTTTATCCCATCCTCCAGATCATTTATAAACAAATTAAATAGGATTGGTCCCAGCACAGAACCCTGGGGAACCTCACTACCCACCCCTGACCATTCTGAGTACTCCCGATTTATCACCACCCTCTGAACACGCCCTTGTAGCCAGTTTTCAATCCAGGTACTCACCCTATGGTCCATGCCAACGGACCCTATTTTGTACAGTAAACGTTTATGGGGAACTGTGTCAAATGCTTTTGCAAAATCCAGATACACCACGTCTACGGGCCTTCCTTTATCTAGATGGCAACTCACCTCTTCATAGAAGGTTAATAGATTGGTTTGGCAAGAACGATTCTTCATGAATCCATGCTGATTACTGCTAATGATATCGTTCTTATTACTAAAATCTTGTATATAGTCCCTTATCATCCCCTCCAAGATTTTACATACTATTGATGTTAGGCTAACTGGTCTGTAATTCCCAAGGATGTTTTTTGGGCCCTTTTTAAATATTGGTGCTACATTGGCTTTTCTCCAATCAGCTGGTACCATTCCAGTCAATAGACTGTCTGTAAAAATTAGGAACAATGGTCTGGCAATCACCTGACTGAGTTCCCTAAGTACCCTCGGATGCAAGCCATCTGGTCCCGGTGATTTATTAATGTTAAGTTTCTCAAGTCTAATTTTAATTCCGTCCTCTGTTAAGCATGGAGGTACAGATGCCCCACTTTACGTGCGGACTTAGGGGAACCCCCAGGCACTATATTTAAAGGAATTTTTCATTTTTATTGTTTCACTTTAAGCATCAGTAAAATCACTGCTCATTTAAAAATCTTTTTTACTATCTTTTTTTCATTGATACATGTCCCCAGGGCAGTACCCAGACGCCAATACCCTTTGTATACCCAATAAATTGCATATAATCCCAAAATGGGCTCTTTTGATTTTTTTACAGTTCGGGTCCCATAGACTTCAATAGGGTTCGGCTCAGAACTTTTGCGATGTTCGAACTGAACCGGGGGGTGTTCAACCCATCTCTAGTTGCCTGTGGGATGGTCTGATTGCACTGCACAGAGAGACTGCGGAGGTGCTGTTCACCCCACTTGTTTTGGAATATGTACAGTATCTCACAAAATGTGAGTACACCCCTCACATGTTTGTAAATATTTTATGATATCTCTTTCATGTGACAACACTGAATAAATGACACTTTGCTACAATGTAAAGTAGTGAGTGTATAACAGTGTAAATCTGCTGTCCCCTCAAAATAACTCAAAATAACTCAACATACAGCCATTAATGTCTAAACTGCTGGTAACAAAGTGAGTACACCCCTAAGTGAAAAAGAACAAATTGGGCCCAATTATCCATTCCCCCCCCCCCTGTGGTCATGTGACTTATTAGTCTTACATGGTCTCAGGTGTGAATAGGGAGCAGGTGTGTTAAATTTGGTGTTATCACTCTCATTCTCTCATACTGGTCACTGGAAGTTTAACATGGCACCTCATGGCAAAGAACTCTCTAAAGAATCTGAAAAAAAGAATTGTTGCTCTACATAAAGATGGCCTAGGCTATAAGAAGATTGCCAAGACCCAGAAACTGAGCTGCAGCATGGTGGCCAAGACCATACAGCGGTTTAACAGGACAGGTTCCACTCAGAACAGACCTCGCCATGGTCGACCAAAGAAGTTGAGTGCACATGCTCAGCGTCATATCTAGAGGTTGTCTTTGGGAAATAGATGTATGAGTGCTGTCAGCATTGCTGCAGAGGTTGAAGGGGTGGATGTTCAGCCTGTCAGTGCTCAGACCATATGCCACAGACTGCATCAAATTAGTCTGCATGGCT
This sequence comes from Aquarana catesbeiana, assembly GCF_042186555.1. Classification (NCBI taxonomy): domain Eukaryota; kingdom Metazoa; phylum Chordata; class Amphibia; order Anura; family Ranidae; genus Aquarana; species Aquarana catesbeiana. The sequence goes on from NC_133324.1 coordinate 41,507,058, forward strand.
GTCATCCCAGAAGGAAGCCTCTTCTAAAGATGATGCACAAGAAAGCACACAAATAGTTTGCTGAAGATAAGCAGATTAAGGACATGGATTACTGGAACCATGTCTTGTGGTCTGATGAGACCAAGATAAACTTATTTGGTTCAGATGGTATCAAGCGTGTGGTGGCAACCAGGTGAGGACTACAAAGATAGGTGTGTCCTGCCTACAGTCAAGCATGGTGGTGGGAGTGCCATGGTCTGGGGCTACATGAGTGCTGCCGGTACTGGGGAGCCACAGTTCATTGAGGGAACCAATGAATGAATGCCAACGTGTATTGTGACATACTGAAGCAGAGCATGATCCCCTCCCTTCGGAGACTAGGCCGCAGGGCAGTATTTCAAAATGATAATGACCTCAAACACACTTCCAAGACGACCACTGCCTTGCTAAAGAAGTTGACGGTAAAGGTGATGGACTGGCATGTCTCCAGACCTAAACTCTATTGAGCATCTGTGGGGCATCCTCAAATGGAAGGTGGAGGAGCGCAAGGTCTCTAACATCCACCAGCTCCGTGATGTCATCATGGAGGAGTGGAATAGGACTCCAGTGGCAACCTGTGAAGCTCTGGTGAACTCCATGCCCAAGAGGGTTAAGGCAGTGCTGGAAAATAATGGTGGCTACACAAAATATTGATACTTTGGGCCCAATTTGGACATTTTCACTCAGGGGTGTACTCATTTTTGTTGCCAGTGGTTTAGATATTAATGGCTGCGTGTTGAGTTTTTTTGAGGGGACAGCAAATCTACAATGTTATACAAGCTGTACATTCACTACTTTACATTGTAATAAAGTCTAATTTCTTCAGTGTTGTCACATGAAAAGATAAAATAAAATATTTACAAAAATGTAAAAAAACACTAACTTTTGTGAGATACTGTATGTGTATATATATATATATATATATATATATATATATATATATATATATATATATATATATATATATACACACACACACACACACACACACACACACACACACACACATATACACACACACACAGTGGGGATAGAAAGTACTCAGACCCCCTTAAATTTTTCACTTTGTTATATTGCAGCCATTTGCTAAAATCATTTTAGTTCATTTTTTCCTCATTAATGTACACACAGCACCCCATATTGACAGAAAAACACAGAATTGTTGACATTTTTGCAGATGTATTAAAAAAATAAAACTGAAATATCACATGGTCCTAAGTATTCAGACCCTTTGCTGTGACACTCATATATTTAACTCCGGTGCTGTCCATTTCTTCTGATCATCCTTGAGATGGTTCTACACCTTCGAGTCCAGCTGTGTTTGATTATACTGATTGGACTTGATTAGTAAAGCCACAAACCTGTCTATATAAGACCTTACAGCTTACAGTGCATGTCAGAGCAAATGAGAATCATGAGGTCAAAGGAACAGCCTGAAGAGCTCAGAGACAGAATTGTGGCAAGGCACAGATCTGGCCAAGGTTTCAAAAAAATTCTGCTGCACTTAAGGTTCCTAAGAGCACAGTGGCCTCTATAATCCTTAAATGGAAGACATTTGGGACAACCAGAACACTTCCTAGTGCTGGCCGTCTGGCCAAACTGAGCTATCCGGGGAGAAGAGCCTTGGTGAAAGAGGTAAATAATAACCCAAAGATCACTGTGGCTGAGCTCCAGAGATGCAGTCGGGAGATGAGAGAAAGTTGTAGAAAATCAACCATCACTGCAGCCCTCCACCAGTCAGGGCTTTATGGCAGAGTGGCCCAACTGAAGCCTCACCTCAGTGCAAGACACATGAAAGCCCACGTGGAGTTTGCTAAAAAACACCTGAAGGACTCCAAGATGGTGAGAAATAAGATTCTCTGATCTGATGAGACCAAGATAGAACTTTTTGGCCTTAATTCTAAGTGGTATGTGTGGAGAAAACCAGGCACTGCTCATCACCTGTCCAATACAGTCCCAACAGTGAAGCATGGCGGTGGCAGCATCATGCTGTGGGGGTGTTTTTCAGCTACAGGGACAGGACGACTGGTTGAAATCGAGGGAAAGATAAATGCGGCCAAGTACAGGGATATCCTGGATGAAAACCTTCTCCAGAGTGCTCAGGACCTCAGACTGAGCCAAAGGTTTACCTTCCAACAAGACAATGACCCTAAGTACACAGCTAAAATAATGAAGGAGTGGCTTCACAACAACTCCGTGACTGTTCTTGAATGGCTCATCCAGAGCCCTGACTTAAGCCCAATTGAGCATCTCTGGAGAGGCCTAAAAATGGCTGTCCATCAACGTTTACCATCCAACCTGACTGAACTGGCAGAGGATCCCTAAATCCAGGTGTGAAAAACTTGTTGCATTATTCCCAAATTTCCAAAAAGACTCATGGCTGTATTAGATCAAAAGGGTGCTTCTACTAAATACTGAGCAACGTGTCTGAATACTTAGGACCATGTGATATTTCAGTTTTTCTTGTTTAATAAATCTGCAAAAATGTCAACAATTCGGTGTTTTTCTGTCAATATGGGGTGCTGTGTGCACATTAATGAGGAAAAAAATGAACTTAAATGATTTTAGTAAATGGCTGCAATATAACAAAGAGTGAAAAATTTAAGGGGGTCTGAATACTTTCCGTCCCAATGTATAATTATATATATATATATATATATATATATATATATATATATATATATATATATATATATAACAGCTTTCGCACATCTGTGAATTTCACGTTAAAGTTAAAAACAATTAAAATAAAAACATAGTATATGCGTGTATATATACTGTATATACACAGTATGTATATAAAAATATAAGGTATACCAATCATATTGGATATCTGCCCTTCTGAACATGTGACACAGTCATAGCAGCAAGAGTGGATTGAAGATCCTGGCTTTTTTCTGTATCCGGGCAAACAAGAGTCCACACACCGAGACTCCAGCTTCTAAAAGGAAGTGAAAAAATGTATTTACTTGTGTGAAATAACATTGGAGATTAAATAAGAGTGTGTTGAAAACTGTTACTGTATCTCCTTATCTGTGTCTTCCATTGCATATTATTTCTATTTTTCAGTAGAGCTGCCAGCAAGTCTCTCAGTGTACAGTGTGGAGATCCTGCCAGGAACAACTTTTCTTAATTCAGGCTGACCACACTAAGCCACCGCCTCACACTGGAGGAGTACTCATGGCAGAATTACAATGCTGATGATAATATTGAGGAAGTTGATTAGTGTTGTCAGCCTGCTATAGAAAGTGCTGCTACTGGTGTGATCTCCAGGTAAGAAACTGCAAAGGATTCCCAAACAATAAAAACCGAATACAGTGATATAGTGATGACTAACATATTTAAAATATAATTATATATTTATATATTTATATATATATATATAGATATATATATAGATCTATATATATATATATATATATATATATATATATATATATATATATATATATATATATATATATATATATATATATATATATATATATATATATATCTATATCTATATATCTATATATATCTATATATATAGATATATAGATATATATCTATATATATATATATAGATATATATATATATTTATTTATTTATTTATTTATTTTTTTTTTTTTCAGGTTTACTTGCACTTTAAAGGGTATTTTTTTTTTTTTTGGTAGACTGGTGTCAGCCTTGCCCTACTTTTTATTTTGTGTATTGAACAGGTATAACAAAATGCTTGCAATTGTATATTTAATAGAGCAACCAGGAGGAAAAAAGAGAATTTCACTCTTACGGATTTACAAACATGTTAACTATTTTAACCTGGGGAGACAGAAGTCATTCCCCATGGAGAACCCCATAGTCTATGAGGAAGTGTAAGAAATATACCTAAAAATAATCTACTTTCTTTTTTTAACCATGTGCTGCCCGCACTATAGATGGCTACAGCGCAGGGTTACTTTGCTGGGAGGGCATCCATGGACATCCTCCTGGGATGGTCCTATGTGATCACTGAGTCCATGGGAATCAGATAATCATAGAACGGGGTAAGGGCCAATCACAGTGGCCCTTTTCCACGTGATCAGCTGTGTTCAATGACAGCTGATCACAGGATGTAAACACTGGTAAAGCTGGTTATGGGCTTTTCTTTCATCATGCTGACATTGTGAAGAGAGAAGAAGCGAGCTAATAACTGGCTTGTGTTATAGGGGCATCAGCACTGGTAATCAGGGCTGTCAATCAGTGCCCATCAGTGCTGCCAATTAGTGCCCAGTGCTGTCAGTGCCCATCAGTGCCACCTATTAGTGCCCATCAATGTCGCCTCATCAGTACCCATCAGTGGCACCTATCAGTGCCCATCAGTGCCACTTACCAGTCCCGTTATATCAGTGTCCATCAGTGCCACACATCAGTACCCATCAGTGCAGCCTCATCAGCACATATCAGTGAAGGAGAAAAATTACCTGTTTGCAAAATGTAATAAACATTTTTTTTCAAAATTTTCCATTTCAAAACAAAAAGTTTGTTTATTTAGCAGAAGATAAAAAAAAAACAGTGGCGATTAAATACCACCAAAAGAAAGCTCTATTTGTATGAAAAATATGATAACGTCTTCATATGGGTACAGTGTAGCATGACCACCCAATTGTCATTCAAAATGTGACAGCGCTGAAAGCTGAAAAATGGCCTGGAGGGGGTAAAAGTGTCTAGTAGGCAAGTGGTTTTTATACTTATATGTGAAAGGCAGATAAGGCTAATAAAATATATGAAGCAATAAATTCATGGGTAACATTATGAAATGTCATTGAATGACTATAATTTTTACTAGGGATGGGCAAACGGTTCAGCCCGAGCATAAGTTTGGGCTGAAATTTGGTTGTTCGGATGTTCTATGAACACCGAACAATATGCGGCATTCGGGGCAAATTCAAAAGCCTCCGGAACACCATTAAAGTCTATGGGACACGAACATGAAAAATCAAAAGTGCTCATTTTAAAGGCTTATATGCAAGTTATTGTCATAAAAAGTGTTTGGGGACCTGGGTCCTGCCCCAGGGGACATGTATCAATGCAAAAAAAGTTTTAAAAACGGCCATTTTTTCGAGAGCAGTGATTTTTTAATGCTTAAAGTGAAACAATAAAAATGAAATAGTCCTTTAGATATCATGCCTGGGAGGTGTCTATAGTATGCCTGTAAAGTGGCACAGTTTTCCCGTGTTTAGAACAGCACCACAGCAAAATGACATTTCTAAAGGAAAAAATGTCATTTAAAACTGATCACGGCTGTAATGAATTGTCGGGTCTCGGCAATATAGATAAAACTCATTGAAAAAAAGAGCATAGGTTCCCCCCCAGTCCATTACCAGGCCCTTTGGGTCTGGTATGAATATTAAGGGGAACCCCAAACCAAAATTAAAAACAAAAAAAAATGACATGGGCTCCCTCCAAAATCCATACCAGACCCTTATCCGAGTGCGCAACCTGGCAGGCCACAGGAAAAGAGGGGGGACAAGAGAGCGCCCCCCCTCCCGAAACGTACCAGGCCACATGCCCTCAACATGGGGAGGGTGCTTTGGGGTAGCCCCCCAAATCACCTTGTCCCCATGTTGATAGGGACAAGGGCCTCATCCCCACAACCCTTGCCCAGTGGTTGTGGAGGTATGCGGGTGGGGGGCTTATTGGAATCTGGAAGCCCCCTTTTTTTTTTTTTGAAAAATATTTATTAGGTTTTATACAATACAGTGGTATAAAACATAGTACATAATAGTTATAAAGCATGTACATGTAAATTCTCTATTCAATAAAAGAGTTTTAAACCTAGGTAGTGGGGGGGGGGGGTGAGAGGGAGGGGGATCAGCAATTCAGATTTACCATCTTGACAGTGGTATAATGTTGTAATGCCTATAAAGGCTGTACCTTACACTTTAGTACCTTCAGGAGTGGAAGCAACATTTGGATATGACTAACTAGTAATCTCATAAATTGGTCTAGTTATAGCAGTGAAACTGAACGATGAGACTGACTTTAGACAGAAGAGAGTTCTGGATGTCAAAGAGCATTGTGGAATTGCGGTTGTCCTATGGCAGTAGAAAAGCACAGGGGTCAGAAACATTGGATATTTTGAGGTTGCCAAGTGAATTGGTAAGATTCTTCTTTAAGTACCAGTCTGTGAAATGGAATGGTTGCATTATGTCTTGTATTGTTTTTTGAGTGAATGTGGCCTCCATATATTTTCGCCATCTCTTGAAGAAGCGTGAAGTAGAATGAAAGTTCAGTGTAATAGTGTCCAATCTCTCCAAGTAAATGAGTGATGTCATAGCTTTTTTCACCGCCGGCAGATTGGGTGGTGTCGATGTGATCCAGTGAGATATAATAGTCCTGCGGGCAACCAAAAGACATACAGTAGATGAGCCCATTGTGGAATATTTAGTAGGCCTATTACTGATGAAGAGGATGATGGTGGTGTAACAAACAGGCATAGAAGACAGTCTTTCGGTATCTGTGTTATATTGATTTTGCTGATATAGGCCATCACAGAAGTCCAGTAGGTAGTGATAGCTGTACATTGCCAGAGATGGTGGAGCAGTGTGGGGCGAGGTAGGGAGCACCAGGGGCATTGCGCTTGAGTTAGGTCCACCTTGTTGAAGCGGAACAGGAGGTAAGCCCTGTGAATGATCTTAAATTGTGTGTTTCACGCCATGTTTCTGAGGCAGTACGTTTGTGAATATGTCTATATCCCTCAAGGATTTTTCTGCCAGATCGTTGTCATCCATTATGTTAGACCATTTTTGGAATGGTTCGAGATGGTATTTTTTTGATTGGTGTTGGATGAGGTAGGAGTAGATACTGGAGATGGAATAGTCATCTCTCTGAAGTACAGTGTCAATGAAGGACATTTGAAGGGGATCGGACTTAGGTCCACAACAAGACCTTAGATATTCAGTGAGTTGATGGTAGAAAAAAATATGTGTCGGTGGCAGTGAGAATTCTCGCATCAAGGTTTGGAAAGGTTTAAATTCACCGGGTTTGTCATGGTATATGGAGGTTATTCTCATGAGGCCCTTGACTTGCCATTGACTAAAAGCTTTGTGCAGAGTGGATGGGAGGAACATAGGGTTCCCTTGGATTGGTAGGTGGCGTGAGATACTAGAAGGTAGTCCAAGTAATTTCCTGACCTCTCTCCAGGCGATGACTGTATCCCTGAAAAGCACACTTGTCTTGAGGTGAGGTGGCAGAGTATTAGGATTAGAGTGAAGGATGGCTGAAAGGGCATATGGGGAGGCCATAGCATCAATACAGTACAGTATTGGAGTATTTAGACTTGCCAGCCAATCTAGGCCCTGTATAAGTAGGCATGAAAGGTTATAAAAAGGTATATTGGGTAGTCCTGCCCCGCCTTCACCCTTTTGGGAGACATAATTTTTGTAGCGCAATGCGTGGTTTTTTGGGAGACCATAGAAAAGCAGTTAACACTCTCTGGATTTTTTTGTACATCAGAGTGTCTCAGTAAAAAAGGTATGGTCTGCATTGGATAGAGCAGGTGTGTAAATGACACCATTTTAAAAAGGTGGCATCTCCCAAAGAGCGAGAGAGGGAGGGCCCCCCAAGCTTCCAACTCTTTCACAATTTTGGTTATTAAGGGGGAATAGTTGAGTAGATATAGAGAAGAGGGCTCAAGTCCTACACGAATACCCAGGTATGTGATATGTTGGGTTGCCAGGGCAAGCGATGATAGATGTCTCCATGTAATAGCTAGGCGTGGGTGGAGTGCTATAATTTTGCTTTTGTCAAAATTTATTAGAAAGCCAGAGCATAGTTGGAAGGCTGCAAAAAGTTCTTGGAGTCTGTCAAAGTCGGATAGGGGATTGGTAGAGAATATCAGCATGTCATCCGCGAACAGAGCGGAACGGAGAATTTGGTTACCCAAGGTGATGCCACTAACCCTGTTAGAGGAATTGAGTATTCTAGATAGGAGTTCAATTGCAATGTTGAACAGCAAAGGGGAAAGGGGGCATCCCTGCCTCATTCCCTTTGATAAGGGGATCGTGTCAGAGGTAAAGTCAGGGGTGACAAGGCACGCAGTTGGTGAAGCATACATTTGTATAAAAAAAAAAAAAAATCGCATAATTGGACCCGAAAAAGCGAATTGCTCCATTACGCTGAAAAGCCAGGACAAACTGATGTTAGCGAAGGCTTTATCAGCATCAAGTGACATAATAGCGACATCTAGATTAGGGTGTGTTTTAGCGTATTCTAAAGCCATCAAAACCTTGAGAATGTTCAGGGTGGCTGAGGGTCCTGGAACAAAGCTGGATTGGGCTGGGTGTAGTAAAGAGGGGAGTATCGGAGCTATGTGTGACACGATCATTTTAGATAAGATTTAATTAGTGAAAATTGGGCGGTACGAGCCCGGTAGTAGAGGATCCTTACCTTTCTTGGATATCAGTTTAATGTGTGCCTGCGTCCCTGTAGGGAGATAGGGGCCCCATCCCACATGACTGCGTAACATGTTTTAGGGTGTCAGGGATAAAGTCGCTTGTTAATTTGAAAAATTCAGCCGTATAACCGTCTGGGCCTGGGGCTTTGGCTGACGCCATGGATTTGATCATCAGCCAGATGTTGTCAGTAGTGATAAGAGCATTGAGCGCCTCTAATTGGGTAATTTAAAGTTTGGGCAGACGTATCTTGGCTAGCAGAGCTTCTGCTGTAGGTTGGTCAGTTAGGTCAGCTGTATATAGATTTGTGTAGTACTCTGCAAGTAGGTTGCTAATTTGAGCAGGTGAGATAACCAGGGAGCTGGCTGCATTTCTCAGGGTAGAGATATGGGTGGGATGTCTTGGTCCCGAACATAGTTTAGCCAGTAGTTTGCCTGCCTTGTAACCAAAGTTGTGGAAATGTAGAGTAGAGTACGATGTTTTGGTTGCTTCCTGTTGCTCTGCCCAAAGGTCAAAAGTACGTTTAGCCTGGAGCCACGCCTGTATGTTATCAGAGGTACGGTTTAGTATTAGTCGCTCGTGAGCCAAGCGTAAAGCTTTGCTGGCTTGCCTATATTGTTGACTGGCCTGTTTTTTAAATTCAGTGGTATAGGAAATGATTTTCCCCTGCAGTAAAGCTTTGCCAGCTTCCCAAAAGAGGTCTGGTTCAGTGATGTGGGCTCCGTTTGTGGAATTGTATTCTTCCCCTGCTTCATACAATACGTGGCGGAAGTCTTCATTGTCCGCCAGGTATGAAGGAAACGTGGGGGAGGCAAATAAGGGCTTATGAGTCATGTGTATATAGCGATGGGGCTGTGGTCTGAAATTCTGGCGTCATTTATTTCTGGATCACGTAGTGTGGACAGTAAAGCAGGGGAGGCAAAAAAGTAATCGATGCGAGAAAAGGAGTTATGCGGGGGTGAAAAAAAAGTATATTCTTGCCAGTATAAATGCCATATGTCAACAAAATGCATGGAAGCGATGGATTGTGCTAGAAGGGTAGAGTCAGGTGTAGGGGGAGAGATGTACGCGGTCTGTGTGTTGGGTCACTCGTACAATCTACCAGTGTGGACATAACAGAGTTGAAGTCTCCACCCACTAAGTGTAGTGTCTCAGGGGCAGTTAGTACCCACTGCACCATGTCTCGGAAAAAGGAAGTGTCTGGAGAGTTAGGAGCATAAATGTTGGTGATAGAAACTTGTTTGTTGTCTAATGTCATGTATAAGGTCAGTTTGCGGCCTGTCAAATCAATTTTGACATCTCAAATAGTATGTCGCAGGTTTTTGTGTAGTAATATGGCTACTCCAGCCTTACGGCCAATTGCTGGTGAGCCATAGACAGAGCCCACCCACAGTTTTCGGAGGCGAGTTAGATCATCTGTCTCCTGAAGCAAAGCCACATCCTTCCGGAGATGCTTCAAATGTCTAAGGATTGACATGCGCTTACTTGGAGAGCGAAGCCCTTTAACGTTCCATGAAACAATCTTTAGGTGATTCCCATCGGTTGAAGAGGCCATGTCTGGAAATGAGAAATGTATTGGGTTGGAGGCTTGCAATGGAGTCTCCCTGCATGCACTGTATCATCCGTCTGAGAGGCACCAAAGTATTGTAGGTCTCCTGAGGGTATAGGTACAAAACAGGTAAACATGAGTTTTACATCATCTAAATTAAAGAAAGAACAGTAACATAGCAGATTTTTGGTTAAATAAACACTTAACATATATTGTAGACTCCACTTTTTTCCACATGAGGTTCAACTACCTATCATATCTCCTGCCGCTAGCTCCTCTCCTAGGGACAAGATGTGGGCTATGGGGAGTGAGGGGATGGAGGAAAGGAGGGGAATGGGTAATGGACAGCAGGGAAGGATAGTCAGAGGAGTGAAGATTAGGGAAGGAGCATATCAGAGCTGGACGATAGGGTAGGTTCAGATGAGTGAGGGCTCATCTTGTGGGTCTATTCCTCAAAGAGGTGATGGATTTGACTAGCAACAGGAGCCTCTAGAGTGACCCCAAAAGTGGATAACATAGGACCTTAATGGTAACAGAAACAGCAAACTAAGAATCACATAAAAGTTGAGAAACAGGCTGACACAGTGACTGCATCAGAAAGTTCAGTCAGGAAAAAGTAAAAAAAAAAACAAAAAAAAGAGAAAAAAAAAAAAAGGGGGGGGGTAATACTACCCGTCTTCCATGCACAGCTGGTGATGGTGAGTGTCTGAGGCCCTTCAGCGATTCCCAGAGTGGTCCTCCTGGTGGGTGAAGAGACTGTGTTTATATCGAGGCTTGGTCGGGCTGCGTTGATGTTTAGATGGTGCGATTGGAGAGGCCGCTGTTGTTGATGATGAGCCCTCTGCAGAGTTACTGTGTTCAATCTCGGTGCCCAGGGCATTTATGTTGTTTTCTGCTTCATCTGGTGTGGTGAAAGTGAGGCGTTTGCCTTCAGGCGTTTGGATGCGGAGGATAGCTGGGTAAGCTAGAGAGAACTGGATTTGGTTGCTGTGCAGAGTTGAGCAGATCGGCGAGAACACTTTACGTTGTTTCATCACCTCCATAGAGTAGTCCGCAAAGAGCACCAGTTTTGTGCCATCCATAGGGAGTGCGTACGGCGGAATTTCTGCATGATGGCATTCTTATCAGCATAGTTAAGGTACTTAACTAAGTGATGGAGGTTTGGCTTGGCTTTCTGAGTATGACCAATACGTTGTGCCCGTTCAATAGTGCAGGCCCAGTTGCTGAGGGATGATTTTTGCGCAGATATTCATGAGTTGGGGAGTGGATACTGATTCTGGCAGCCCACTTATGCGCATATTGTTCCTTCTCAAATGATTTTCCAAATCGTCGAGTTTGTTCCAAATATCCCTGTTTGTGGCAGTTATGCATGCAATCATAGCAGAGGTGGCTGTGGATTCATCTTCTAAGGAGGAGATCCTTTCCTCCACATGTGTGAGTTTCTGTGTCTGCACCTGCAGCTCTATATGGAGCTGTTCCAGTCCTCTGTGTACTGCTGCATTACCACTGCTTGTGCTATGCCAGCAGGGGAGGCAGGATCTGTAGCTGTCGGTTTTGGGGCTGAGGGAGGCTGTGGCTGAGTCTGCACATTTCTGGCAAGCATGGTGCGGCCGCCATCTTGGCTGTGTCTGCCACCGTCTCTCCCACGGGGGGGGGGGGTATCGCGGAGGATACCGCTTGGGCATACGATCGCTCTACAAAGCAATCCATGTGTGCCACCAAGATAGCAGGGGTGGAGGGGGGTCTCCCCGAAGCAGTGGCCAGGTTAGAAGATGATTTTGTGAGGAGGGCTGCGGGAGCTGGGGATATCTACCTCCTCCTCATGTGGCACCGGAACCGGATGTTGGAAGCCCCCTTTAACAAAGGGAACCCCAGATCACGCTCCTCCATGTGAATTGGTAATGGGGTAAATGGTAGGGACCATTTCACAAAAAAAGTGTCAAAAATAGTAAAAAAGACAAGAGACAGCTTGGGACAAGTCCTTTATTAAAAAATAAAATTATAAAAATGTCCCGCAATGTAAATCCACGCCGCCCGATGGACCGAAAAAGAAAAAAAAAGCCGCAACCGTTCCGCCTCCATGGGAGGCTCCCGCCAACTGATGCTTTTCTGGGTGACAGTTCTTATATAGCTGAGGGCAGGGCCACCCGATGATGTAAACGGGTGACCCCACCCCCCTCTGACACCACAGGAAAGTGACGGGGAAGCCCCTGTGGCATCAGAGGGGGGCAGGATCACCCGTTTACCAGGCAAGGGTTGTGGGGATGAGGCCCTTGTCCCCAGCAACATGGAGACAAGGTGCTTTGGGAGGCTACCCCAAAGCACCCTCCCCATGTTGAGGGCATGTGGCCTGGTAAGGTTCAGGAGGGGGGCACTCTCTCATCCCCCCTCTTTTCCTGTGGCCTGCCAGGTTGCGTGCTTGAATAAAGGTCTGGTATGGATTTTGGGGGGACCCCTACGCCATTTTTTTTTTAAATTTGGCACAGGGTTCCCCTTAATTTCCATTTCAGACCTGAAGGGCCTGGTATGGATTTTAGGGGGATCCCACACAATTTTTTTTAAAATTTTGGTTCAGGGTTCCCCTTAATATTCATACCAGACCCGAAGGGCCTGGTAATGGACTGGGGGGGGACCCATGTCCTTTTTTTCAATGAGTTTTATCTGCCGAGACCCGACAATTCATTATAGCCATGATCAGTTTTAAATGACTATTTTTCCTTTAGAAATGTCATTAAGCTGTGGTACTGTTTTAAACACGGAAAAACTGTGCCACTTTACAGGCATACTATAAACACCCCCCAGGCCTGATATTTAAAGGAATATTTAATTTTTAAAAAAAAAAGAAAATCACTGCTCCCAAAAAATGGCCTTTAAAAAAAAAAAAAAATTGCATTGATATATGTCCCCTGGGGCAGGACCCGGGTCCCCAAACACTTTTTATGACAATAAGTTGCATATAAGCCTTTAAAATGAGCACTTTTGATTTTTCATGTTCGTGTCCCATAGACTTTAACGGTGTTCGTGTGTTCTTCCAAATTTTTTGCCTGTTCAGTATGTTCTGGTGCGAACCGAACCGGGGGGTGTTTGGCTCATCCCTAATTGTTACACATCTGTCGTGAATGGATGGCCAATGTCATGAAAAGTGTGAGCCACATGTTCTACTCCTCACCGTATTATTGTCTTCAACCCATGTTATTTTGGTGGGGTCAATATGAAGTTGATCTTCTTCTTTAGCCCATGGTGTGTATGAACCAACATCAGTAGACTTTATTCTAATGTGGTTGTAAGACTTCACCCAATTTACTATTTGGTAGTGGAATGGAAATTCACCATTTTCATCAAAGAAGGTCATTCTGTCTGCCGTCTTATATGGATTTTTTATTAGTTTCACATATTTATGCAGCTGGAGGACAGAAAAAGCTCAAATAAGTTAAAGCTGTTAAAGGTAAAACAATTTATATGTTGCTTTACCTTGTTTCTCCATCTCCCTTTATCAATGCAATATAATTTATTTATATATATATATAAATATAGAAACAGAAAAAGTTTATAACAAAAAAAAAAAAAATTATATATATATATATATATAATTTTTTTTTTTTGTTATAAACTTTTTCTGTTTCTATTACGTACTAGACATACTGGACATGTGCAATTTATTTAGTTCTGAATTTGTTTTTCAACAAATTTAGACAACTTCATTATTTATGAAATATCCGAATTTCCAAATTTTTCAGAATATTCGAAAATACTAAAATTCGGAAATTTGAAAATTCAAAAATTCAAAAAGTCAAAAATTCGGAAATTCGAAAATTGTTTACAGCGCAAAAAATTTTGGAGATTCAGAAATGTGAAAATTCAAATTTCTGAATGTTCAAATTTTTGAATTTCAAAATTTCCGAATTTACGAAATTCAAAAATTTGGAAATTTGGAAGTCAAAAATCCGGAAATTCGAAAATTCGTAATTCTAAATATTAGAATGAAAGTCCAAAAATTCAAAAGAACAAAAATCCAAAAAAAAAGAACAAAACACAGAAAATGTAAAAACCTGAAATAATAACTTAACTGTTACTATCAATTAAATTTCAAATTTACGAATTTATCCGAAGTTATAAATTATCCATTATAATGAATGCCATATCTAAAAGAATGGAACATAATAAATTAATAATAATAAATAATAATAATAATAATAATAATAATAATAATAAAAAACGTATTATTAATTAATATTTAGTTTTGTTCCATTGGTTTAGATGCAGCATTCTTTATTTTGAATCATTCGTAACTTCAGATAAATTTGTATTTGTTACATTCACTAACAGCCAAATTTGAAAGGAAATTCCAATACCTATAATTTAATAGTTAGTTATTATTAGTTAGTTATCATTTCGATTTTATGGATTTTCGTTAAATAATTTACAGACTATTGCACTATACTGTTTTACCTGCTTAAATCTGTTAATATTAAAACTGTGATTAAACTTGATGAAAAAATGTATAGCTTCAGCCATAGCTTCTACTGCAATATACACTCGTAGAGATTCTTCGCAAAGCATACTTCCTTTAATTTGTGAAAAAAGGGCTCTTAGGAAACTCTGACTAAAAATAGTGACGTTTTGGAAATAAATATTTTTCCCATTTTGAGTTGATGTTATATTGTAAAATGTAATGATCAGATCATCTATCAGCTGTTCAATTTGTGAATGTCTTGACAATAGATTGTCATCAAACGGACTTTCATCAATAAGAATTTGCGGATCATTCAACTGTAAAGACAAACTTGTTATAAAACTTGTGCAAAAGGTTATCTTCTTGATTTCACCTGAAGTCCAGCCTGGGGGAAGGATAATCATATTGTTTACATTGAACTGATAGTATTTATAAAGGTATCCCTGAGCATTGCTTGTGAAGGAACCACAAAGTATTAAAACTTTACAATGCACTTTACTAAGTGTGTCTCTCCACTGATCCATTGCAGCGGAATTCACAGTCATTCTTTTTTCAAAAGCCACACAAATCTCCTGGAAAGCCAAATTTCTCTTCAGAATTTGCACTTCATTCTTTCCGGTATCATTGTCTGAAAAAAGTATTCCAACCCAATTCCAGCCAAAGTGTTTCACTAGTTTGGCAATTGCTAAATAATAGACATAATCATTCTGAACGGTCCTGAAAACATGCGGGTAAAGGAGTCTGTCACTTAATGAGTAATCGGTGGCTCCATAGCTGATCTGAAAGGAGGAGGGTTAACCGTTAACAGGGCATCAGAATGGGGTGTGGCGCTGGTGGAGCTTTGATGGTCGCAATGGTGACCCTGCCTATGCTCTAGGGGACCGTGAGGCCTTCTTTTTGCCTTAGGTTTTACACTTTAGCATTCAGTGGAACAGATCCTGGTATTTTCCCTCTGCAGCCTCTGAAAGACTGCTTCTCCTCCTTTCCTTCCCGTCGGCATTCTGCGGCTGCTGGATGAAAATACGGGGGATCTGTTCCAGTATATGCTGCCCCTCCCACTCCTCCTATACAGGTTCTACTTCCTCCTGCTGCTCCTTTGTTTCCCACAAATAGAGATTTCTTGTAGTGGTATTTGATCGCCTCTGCGGTTTTTATTTTTTGCGCTGTAAACAAAAAAAAGAGCGACAATTTTGAAAAAACGCAATATTTTTTACTTTTTGCTATAATAAATATCCCTCAAAAATATATATATAAAAAAACATTTTTTCCTCAGGTGTAGGCCGATATGTATTCTTCTACATATTTTTGGGAGAAAAAAAAACTGCAATAAGCGTATATTGATTGGTTTGTGCAAAATTTTTAGCGTCTAGAAAATAGGGGATAGTTTTATGGCATTTTTATTTTTAATTTTTTTTATTAGTAATGGTGGTGATCTGCGATTTTTATCAGGACTGAGACATTATGGCGGACAGATCAAACACTTTTGACACTATTTTGACTATTTTGTCATTTATACAGCGATTGGTGCTATAAAAATGCATTGATGAGGCGCATGCGCGGCAGCTCCGAAGATGGCCACCGACTGTTAGAGCTCCGCTGCACCGCGGCCCCGTAATAGCCACCAGAGTGCCCTGAGCATACCCGAACCGCACAGCCGGGACACATTAGTGGGGGAGACCCCCAGGCATCGCCCGACCATAACGGCTCACGTCCGGAGGAGCTTAGAGGGACAGATGAAGGCGGCCGGCATCCCGGCCAGTTATGCCAAGATGGCGGCAGTCCCACGAGGCACGCTCAGCACAGAGAGCACAGAAGTCTCCATAGCTGACCAGGACAATCAGCCTCCTCTGTCCCCAGGTATGGACTTTCCGCCGCTGCCTCTGGCCACATCTCCTTCATCTACTGAGTCTCTTTTGGGCAGGATGTGTCCGGGTCTCCCATCCACTCCTATAATGGATCCCCATACAGGGCTTCTATTGTCTGTATCAGAGACAGCTGTGGCCATTCCTGCACCTACAGACTTCCCCTCAATGATGGAGGCCTTCTCCCAGCTACTCTCCAAAAGTTTAGCCCTAAATGCAACCCAAATCACAGCATCCATTCATGCAGATCTGCAACAAATAGGGCAAAGAATAGACACTATTGAAAAGAAAGCGGACCAGGCGGTGTCACGCATAAATCAAAACTGAGCGAGGATTCAGGATATGCAGGAACAACTGGAAACAGCGTTTGCGAAAATCGATGACCTCGAGAACAGGTCGAGATGCTATAACTTTCGCATCCGCGGGCTCCCCGAATCCGAAAAAGAGGTTCACAATTGTGTGAAAACTCTGCTGCGAAACCTCATTCCTGATATTACAGAGCACCGCCTGGAACTCGATAGAGCTCACAGGGCCCTGCGACCCCCTCGCTCGGATGGTCTCCCCAGAGACATTATCGTTAAGCTCCATTTCTACTCTGTGAAGGAGGAAGTAATGAGGAGATCCAGGGGCGCAGACAACCTTAACTTGCTGGGTCATAGGATTCAGATCTTCGCGGACTTATCGCCATACACAGTTCAAAAAAAGACACTCCCTCAAATATTGTACCGATGGTCCTTCCCTCTATGTCTGAATTTCTCCTACAGAAACAAAAACTATGGCTTCTCTTCCTTCGCAGAGGGAGAACACCTTCTTCTTCGTTTGGGCCTGATCCCCCTGGAACCATCGCCCTCCCAGAACAGCAGGAGCTCCACTTCGTCTACGAAACGACCCCCACCTGCAAGCCCGTTACAACCTACCTGGCTGAAGCAAAGCTCTAAGCGTTCAAAGGAAAATCTTCCCCCATGATGTCCTGCAATAGCCAAGGATCAGGGCTCTGATCCGGAATTCTCCTTGTGTCATTTTCGGAACTGCAGAGTCTCTCTTGGCTCTCCATTGGTCCCACTTTGGAGATCTCCCGCATTAAGGGTTTGACTGTTTTGGTATTAGTTAATGTTCATACCTTTATTCATGTTTACCCAGGTCAGAGATATACAGCTCCCACAACTGCGTCGGACTGGGTCAGAGACAAGGGGGTTATTTTGCCTAAATACCTCCGGTTTTTGTTGAAGGGTTTGTTTATGTTACATTTTTCATCTCTGGGAGCTTTAAGGCTCTCTATATGACCTCATCAGTGCTTATATTATGTGGACAATTTTTTTGATATCCTGATTAGTTTTAAGTAAGGGTTAGGCTTATTATCCCAGCTCACGGTTTACACTGGACCGCCCTGTAGGCCCAGGGCCCAGGCGATGCAGTGTATCCTCCCACTTTCTCTTCACGGCTGGCAGACCTTATAATTCTTTAGTCTATGATCACCCCGAGGATATGTGTTTATCGGTCCTCCCGGGCCCCAGGGTTTGGGGGAAGGGGGTCCCAGGAAGAGAGTGGGATTTAGTGAGCAGCGCCCAGCTATTGGCAGTCTGCTTCTGTTTTCTTTTATAATAGTGGGAATGCTCGGTTCTTTTATGCAATGTTAGACTATTTTACAGTCTCCAGTTGTGTTACTCTTTAGGTGGCAGGGCAGCGGTGTTACAAATGCACCTCAAGTAGAAACCTAGTGCGGGGCGTGGCCAAGATGGCGGACTGAGCGGACGTGTTTTCCTGAGCTCTCCTGGAGTGTGATCCGACTAATCTATCCGCACATTGTGACTGCGTGGATCGGCACGATCCTGGTGCACTTGAATGCCTTCTAAATCCTTTGGGAGTCAGAAGCGGGGTAAGAAGCTGAAATTTCCCCCGGAGGCCTTGGAGGAATCCGTCTCGGTTCATTGCGGCACTGCTTCCCCTGCATGCCTTCACAATATGGCGTCTCAAACTGACCACGAGGAGGACTCACCTCATGCAGCTCCGGGAATACCAGAAGTCATGGCAGCTATTAGCTCTTGTCAAACCGCCCTCACATCGAAGAGGTACAGTTAGATGTGGGCTTAATTCGACAAGATCTGGATAAAATCCGGTCCCGTGTAGCAGAAACAGAGAGGCGCGTGGGGGAGGTGGAGGATACTGTTACCGACCATGCAGCATCCATCAGAACTCTACAAACTAAAGTTCGGGCGTTGGAATACAGAGCGGAGGACACCGAGAATAGAAGCCGCCGGAACAATCTGCGGATCGTAGGCCTCCCGGAGGGGGTGGAGGGAAGGTCCCCCGCATTGTTCACTGAGGAACTCCTGCGCTCCCTGTTACCGGCGGCCCAGCTCTCCCCGTACTTTGCAGTGGAGCAGGCCCATCGTGTTCCGCCTAGACCGGGGCCGGAGGGAACCCCACCCCGCACACTCATACTGCGGCTCCTGAACTTCAGGGATCGTGACGAGATACTTAGGGCTGCCCGAGTGGCCGGAGTTCTCCCTTACCGCAATGGCAAGCTATTAATATTCCCGGATTACACGATGGAAACTCAGAGACAGCGCCGGTCATTTGACAGTGTGAAAGCAGCTCTGCGCGCGAAGGGAATCAAGTACAGTGTTATGTTTCTGGCCAAGCTGAGGGTGGTGGATGGAGAGACCGTGCGTTTCTTTACTGTTCCCAAATATGCTGCTGCATGGCTGGAAACGCTGCCGCCGAGATGAAGATATCCCTCATGGGGTAAGGCGCATCTGCTATTCTTCTTTTTCTAGCTGCCGCGGATGTGGGTAAGCCCCTTAGGGTGTTATACTTCAAGAATATATGACTGTGCATCTACCAACTGAGTGCTGATAAGATTGAAGATAACGATTATAAGGTGTATAAACGGTCATGTATTCCCTGAATATTGTGCCCGAGGCTTACTATACTTGCCTGTCTCTGAGGTAGACTGTTTACATTAGGATATCCTGCGGTAGATATTTGTCCTGCTACGGAGACTTCCGAGGTACTGTTTCGTTCCCGCAACTGACTTTTAAGTGTGTGCCCCTGCTTGGCAGGCGTAAGCAGCCACCTTGCTGTGTTCTGGCTCTACAAGAACATGTTCATTTCCCCTCTTTTTTTTATTTTTCTATTTTTCACTCCACGCTGCTAGCTCGACTTTGTTTTTGTTTTTTTACTACTAAGAGCTTCAGAGGTCGCAGCAGTCTAGACTCTGTTCTGGTTTGAGCACACGTCCCCAACCTGTGCGGTTTATAGTCTTCGGACTGTGGGGTTATGGGATCCAAGTGCAGCTCACTGTTTCGAGTTGCGCGGGGTGGGGGGAGGGGGGAGCAACCGGTGTTGCACAAGGTTATGTTCTTTTTTTTGTTTCTTGTTTTCCTTGTTTTATTGTTAAGGTCAAGGTGGTCTATGACAGGGGATATTCGCCCATAATGGCGTTGGTGTGGAAAGCATACTACTCGAGGGAGGAAGCATTCTGTTGGACTCTGCTGTACCTGGGGGAGTGGCCTGCTCCCCCTGGTCCAGGGACGCCGAGGAGATCAGAGCTCTTCCCTCGATCGGTCATTGTAAAATCTTCATATGGCTGAATGTTTAATAGTTTCATGGAACGTACGGGGGCTAAACTCAGCTATTAAACACTCCTTAGTACTTAACTACTTGAAGAAAATTCACCCACAGATCTGCATATTGCAGGAAACCCACCTGATGGGATCAAGGGTCATGTGTCTAAAGAGGGCATGGGTTGGTGCTCATTATCACGCTCCTTATTCTAATTATGCCAGGGGGGTCAGTGTCTTGATCCATCATTCCCTTCCCTTTCAGTTAGAAGAGGTTAAATTAGACCCTGGCGGTCGTTATGTTATTATTCACGCACTGATTTCTGAGACCCCCTATGTGATTGTTGGGATCTACCTGCCCCCCCTGCGGATATTGATGTACTTCATAGACTGATGCAACAGATCACGCTGTATAATGTAGAAAACGTGATATTGTTAGGAGACTTTAATTTGGTGCCGTCCAGGGAACTGGATAGGCTTCATGCCTCTGGCTCCCCACAGTATGGTTTGTCTCAGTGGGCTGCCTCCTTTCAAATGTCTGATGTATGGAGGCATTTTCATCCCTCGGACAGGGAATATACCTGCCTCTCTACGTCCTACTGGACTATGTCGTGCATAGATTTGGCTTTTGCCTCTTCAGCAATGATGCGGAGAGTGATATCTGCGGAGATCCTGTCTAGAGGTATCTCCGATCACGCTCCACTATCAGTTACCATTAGAACTTCGGGGGAGGTGGGAGAACGAGTATGGAGGTTATCCGGGGGGTGGATTGCAGATCCGGAGATTCAGGAGGCAATGCCTGAGGCACTTTGCAATTTTTGGATAGACAACACAGAATCGGTGAACCCTAGAATATTGTGGGACTCCTTTAAGGCATGCCTTAGGGGGGAGTACATTAAAAGGATCGCTCAGCAGAAAAGGCAATCCGTGCAGTCTCTGCCGCAACTGGAGGAGCAGGCAAAGCTGTGCGAAGCGGAGTTTGTGAGAGACCCGGTACAGAATAGATACATAGCCTGGCAGGACGTGCTGAGGGACTTATCCTTGCTCAGATTGGATCTTACTAAGAAATCGATGATTGATAGTGCCCAGAGGGTGTTCGAGTACGGGGACAAAAATGGCAGGCTATTGGCCTGGCTAGCCAGGGGACAGCATCTAGTGACTCACATAGGGCGTCTGAGGGGACCCGAGGATCGTCTTCTGACGTTACAAGCAGATATAAATGAGCAGTTCCTAAGATTTTATCAGACCCTATATGCCTCTAGAGTCTCCTATAGTGATTCAGAGCTATCTCAATACTTAGACCAGATACAACTTCCTACCCTTGCGGCGGAAAAAAGGTGAGGAATTGGAGGAAGATATTTCATTGGAGGAGGTGCAGGAGGCGTTGGGGTCTATGCAGTCTGGGAAGGCCCCGGGACCAGATGGGATTCCTATAGAATTCTACTCCACGTATCAGGAATTGCTGGCACCCAGGTTTCTGGTAATGCTGAAGCAATTTGCGGCTTCGGGCTGTTTACCTGATTCAATGTACGATGCGATAGTGGTGCTGGTGCCCAAGCCTGGCAAGGATCCAGAGGACTGCGCCTCCTACAGGCCGATTTCGCTAATTAATGCGGATGCAAAACTGTTGGCAAAAATACTAGCCACCAGACTCAGAAAGGTCATGGATGATCTTGTCCATGCAGACCAGACAGGGTTCATGGTGGGCAAGGGCACCTATATTAATATCCGTCGCTTATTCCTTAACCTGTCTGCCTCTCATAGTAACACAGGAACAAGAGTCATAGCCTCTCTGGACGCGGAGTGGGGCTATCTTTGGGAGGTATTGAAAAGATTTGGGTTTGGTCCCAAATTTCTCCACTGGCTGAGTATGTTGTATCGAGCCCCTAGGGCTAGGATACGAATAAATAGCGCCCTATCAGATTATTTTCTCCTTCAAGGGGGGACCCGTCAAGGGTGTCCCTTATCACCCAGCCTATTTGCTCTGGCGCTGGAGCCGCTGGCGGTCCTGATCAGGAATTCGGACCAGATAGTTGGTCTACGGGTCGGCCCTTTGGAGGAGAAAATATCCTTATATGCGGATGACACTTTACTGTACCTGCAGGATGCTGATTCTTCGTTGGATGCGGCCCTTGCAGCCTTCGATGATTTTGGGAAATTCTCAGGAATCCGAATTAATTGGGCCAAATCTGCCTTATTCCCCCTGGATGTGCAGGCCAGGGTGAATGGGACACGTACTCCCTTGCAATGGGTGGAGGAATTCACTTATTTAGGAATAAGGATATCAAGGGACTTGGGCTCCTTCCGACGTCTTAACCTCCAGCCAGTTGTTCAGCGCCTTAGAGATCATTGTTCACGATGGGCTAAACTCCCGCTTAATCTTTTGGGCCGCATTAATATTTTGAAGATGATTTATCTTCCTAAATTTACATATCTTTTCAGAAATTGCCCCGTATGGCTACCTCTGTCCTTTTTTAAGGAGATAGATAGCTGCATTGGCTCCTTTCTATGGAAGGGTGCTTCCCCTCAGCTGGCCAGACAGACTCTCCAGCTCTCTGTGAGTAGTGGAGGCCTGGCCTTGCCCAGTCTATCGGTGTATTACTGGGCAGCTGTGCTGGTTACAGTGCGATGGTGGTTTCAGCAGTCTAGAGCCAATGCGGCGGTGTGCTTGGAGGCGGCCATAGTGGGATCTCTCACGGAGCTGAGCAACTTGGTGTATAGGGGCCCATTAGCGTATCAGTCACTACAGTCCCCGACCGCGGTGACCCTACGGGTGTGGGCTGTGGCTAGGAGACGATTTATATGCCCTAATCAGAGGTCCCCTTTTTGTCCTCTATGGGGTAATCCCTCTCTCCCTCAACTCAGGTCTATCCCGGATCCACAACTTTGGGCCCGCTATGGCATTAAGATGTTAAAAGACGTGTTCCAGGGGGGGTCTTTTCTCTCATTTCAAGCTCTTGTGGGAAAATTTTCCCTTACAATTTGGATGCAGTTTAGGTATTACCAGCTGCGACATGCAATTAAAGCACAGTTCCCACTACCTCCCAATCTTAAAATGGATCCTATTGAGGAATTACTGGCACAGGAATCCCTCGATAAGATTATGTCTACACTGTACTTCACCCTTATTCAAAAGGAGTCACCAAAAATGGAGGCTCTGTGGAATAAATGGAATGCAGACTTACCTGGCTTGGATAGAGAGGCCTGGGAGGAATGTTTTGAGGATAGCTCTAGGTTAGTCATCTCATCTAGGGACAGGTTGATCCAAGCTAAGTTTTTACACAGAGTATACTACACGCCCCAGAGATTGCACGGAATATATCCGCTACACTCCCCTAATTGTCCAAGGTGCCATTCAGCGGACAGTACCTTTTTTCACATGTTCTGGACCTGCCCTCGACTGTCAAGGTATTGGGCAGAGGTGGGTGAGGCAATTAATATTCGTCTTCAATTGTCTATTGCTGTGACACCAGAGTTGGCCCTACTGGGCATTCAGGATGATGAGCAGAGGCCAAGATATACTAAGATACTGATCTCATTATTGTTTTTCTACGCTAAAAAAGAAATTTTGTTGAAATGGACTTCGCATTTGCCCCCCACGATACGATCGTGGGAGGACTCTGTGAATTCAATTTTACCGTTATATAAGTTAACATACATGAGCAGAGGGTGCCCTAAGAAGTACGAGCGGATTTGGAGGCCATGGACGGACCCCACATATAGCATAGATCCTGGCTGATGAGGCTGGCAATTGTAGTAGTCATTCTCAGGAAAGGTTTGGTGTGCTTCTCCCCTCCCCCCCCCTGTCTCCCCCCCCTTCCCTCCCCCTACTACCCTTTCCCCTTCCCACTGCCTCCCCTCCCCCCCCCCTTTTTTTTTTTTCATTTTCACTAGGAATTAAGGGAATTATTGAGTGACTACTGGGATACACAGGTTGCATACTATTTTGTGTCACTGCACTGATATGGTTATATCTCTGTATGATTCTGTGAATATGTATGTACTACTCAAACAATTGTTTCGCACCAAATTCATGTAATTTTTCCATCTTTTCAAATAAAGACCAACCTTGTTGTTAAAAAAATAAAAATAAAAAAAAGAAACCTAGCGCACTGCTAGTGCATTCGGTTTCTTGATCGGTAGTCCTACTGATTGGACTCCGAACCTCTCAGGATTAGGGTACGGTATGGCAAAACCATCCTACCCCGGGGTTTGGGGGGGGTCTGGGGACCCCCAGGTTATTTTAATACGGTTAACTTACATGCAGAAATGTTTATTATTTCAGTCTAATGTACTCATTGTTTTCTCTTTTCTCCCTTTCATCCTTCTTTTCTCCCTCCCTCTTTATCTCCACATGGGTTGGTTGCGACTTCCGTCTCTGGCCTTCACTCCCAGGCCACGCGTTCTCGGCATTCTCCAATCTCAGGAACCTCCGGGTATCTTCATCTCACTGGTCAGGTAAGGTCACTCACACAAATAGGATCTCACCTCACTTACAGTATGCCTGAACAACTAACAATTTCCCCCACCCTGAAAATTATATCGCATAACACACAGGGTCTGAACTCCCCCATTAAAAGGAGAAAATTGTTCCACCTCTATCAGTCTATGCATGCAGATATTCTCCTCCTGCAAGAGACTCACTTCCCCATTTCCTATAAGACCACTTTCCTTCACCGATGCTTTCCCCAATTTTTTTTATCCTCAGCACCCAATAAAACAAAAAGGGGTTGCAATCTGTTTTGCTAAACATATTAACCTATCTCAACCAGTGACGGTTGTAGACCCTCACCGCCGATATTTATTGGTCTCTGGGAATATAGATGGGGAACTCTATACATTTGTATCCTATTATACACCTAACAAGGGACAGAGGGCCTTTTTTGAAACACTACTCCACAAACTTGGGCTGCACCTAAAGGGCACAATTTTTGTGGGAGGGGATTCTAATATAGCCTTTGACTTTACCCTGGACAAATCCAGATCGGGTGCGTCAAAACCTAAACGTCCTTCCAAACAAAGTCTCCGAATAGTGAAGCTTATTCAGGGGGCGGGTTTGATAGACATCTGGAGGGAATTGAACCCTCGGGCTAGAGACTTCACACACTTCTCAGCACCCCATGGATCATATGCCAGGATAGACCACATCTTCACATGCGCCAATGTGGTCCCTCTACTTGTAAAATCCCAGATAGTAGATACTCCTTTATCTGACCACTCTATGGTCACTTTGACAGCTCGGAGACCTTCGGGTCACAGTGATCGGCCACGCTGGCGTCTACAGGAATCAATTCTTAGTGACCCCATACTAGCCTCTATCATAGAGGATGCAATTAAGGAATACTTCAGTCTAAACACTACGACGGATGTTTCCCCTTCTACGGTATGGGCGGCGCATAAGTCTGTGATATGGGGTAAACTAATTCAGTTGTCAGCTCAACTTAAAGCAGAACACAGAGCAGACACGATAAAGTTAACAGCAGAATTTCAATCCCTCTCAAAAGCACACAAACTCCATCCCACTCCTGTTTCACTGGCCAACCTAGACAAAGTTAGGGCACTGCTCAATTTGTCCTTAACTACAGCAGCCGAAAAGCATCTCAGGTGGACTGGGGCGTGGTTTTACGCTCAGAAAGGATGGGGTCGAAACTGGCGGTCAAACTTAACCCTAAACCTCGCCAACTAGCCTTCCCCAAAATTAAGTTGCAATCGGGAGACCTATCTCAGAACCCTACAAAAATTATGGAGGAGTTTCATTGGTTCTATTCGGATCTCTACCAACCGCGTGGCCCCTCATCTGGGGAATCAAAAAACAGTTTCCTTGATTCATTGAATTTACCCGCAGTGTCTACAGAACATAAGGATCTGTTAGATAGCCCGTTCTCACCATCAGAGGTACTAGACAAGATCAAATCTTTGAAATCTGGGTCCTCTCCAGGCCCAGACGGGTTCTCTACCGGATATTATAAAAAAAATTGGTGCTATATTGGCACCTCACCTCTCTAAGTTTTTTAACTTTCTCAAGAAAGGTTCCACCCTGGGAACAGATTTAAACACAGCATATATCTCAGTGTTTCCCAAACCGGGAAAAGATACGAGTGAAGTAGGGAACTATCGGCCTATCTCGTTAATTAACAATGATATCAAAATTATGACTAAGATTTTAGCGAATAGACTAGCGAGATTTATTATAAGTTATTCAAACGCTCCTCTCTCATATCCCCTCTAAAACCATTATCACACATTTTCCATAACCCTACATTCCCCCCGGGATTAAATATCCAGGCCTTCCGATGGTGGACAGATAAAGGTCTCTACCGGATAGGCCACTTCTTTTCCCAAACTGGCCCCCTTACATTATCACACTGTATACACAAGCTTGACATGCCCAAATTGGAACAATTTAGATACACACAAATCTCTCACTTCCTAAATGCCATTTGGATCACTAGACCAGAACCTCCCTCATTTACCCCCTATGAGTATTGGGTCTCCAACTTTTCTGAACTGAAGGGAGGCATCTCTCTAATATACAACACATTACAGACGAAACTGGACAAGCCGAGCTATGCGAAGGCCTGGGAGGAAGACACGGGTGGATCGTGGCCGCCAACAGACTGTTTCAGGTCCTGGACACGTTCCTTCAGAGGTATTTGCAACATCTCCCTTATCGAGGCTAATATAAAGGTTATGTCCACATGGTACTATGTTCCCTCTAAATTAGCCTTGATCTATCCTGGGACTTCTCCTTTGTGCTTTAGGGGTTGCAGGCTAGTGGGGTTTATGATACATATTTGGTGGACCTGTCCACGCATTAGAACTTTTTGGCGGAAAATCTTCCAAATTATAAGCAAATTAGTAAAGGCACCAGTTGGACCCAGCCCCTACATAGCCTTATTCAACCACACCATCCCCGATTTAACTAAACATCTACAGGACCTCTCTTTCTTTGTTCTGTTAGGAGCAAAAATCACTATAGCTAAGGCCTGGAAGAAAACCACGGTGGCTCTTCAGCCTTGTAAACGAAAGGTATCTTGGATAATGGCCCAGGAACAAATAGTAGCTAAGCTGAATGACAACATGGAAAAATGCTATGCAATATGGGAACCTTGGGCCACGTTCTGTAATATAGCTCTAATACTGGGGACGGGACCTGCTGCTGGACCTGCCCATGTTCTAAGCTGATCAACTCTGTACTCTTCTTTTTCTCTGTCCTCCCCTCTCCCACATTCTCTCTTTCCTCTCTCTGGTTATTCTTAGCCTCTCAGGCTCTTTTTGAAGTACTTAGATCTCTCAACCCCATTGGTTGGGGAAATCTTGGATAGGGCTGGATGGGATGTCAGGGGAATACCACCACCGCTAGTTAATTTTAATTTTCTCTTACATATGGACCTGGAGGAGGAGGGCACCACCGTTTTGCCCTCTCTCTTGGACCTTTCATTACTGGAGACAGCGAGGGATGCTGGGAGGACCCTTATCACACCTACAGGAAGATCCCATAGGGGTAGTGTGTGTGGGCCCCGGCAGGTCCTGGCGGGCTCTCCTCAAAAACAAAAATACACTTTTACATGGTATCCTTCTCGGGCGGTGTGGGATCCCCTCCGACTACCCTGTCCTGAATATTAGGTCCGGATGTATGATTCCTAGGATTATTTTCCGGTAACTTTCTAATATTTTCCTCAGTAATTAATTTGGTTCATTATTACCCTTATATAGCCTTTTATGTGTCCTTCTCTTTTACCTAAATTTCAGCCTTATCCTTTTTGATCTGATCGACTGTAAAGTTTTAGCTAGCAATCGCATGTAGCTGTATCAGGAATTTATTGTATTCTGAATTATGCAACTGTATGTTTTTATGTGAAATATTTCAATAAAAATCTTTAAACCTTAAAAATGCATTGATTACTGCGTAAATGACACTGACAGTGAAGGGGTTAACTACTAAGGGGCGGTGAAGGGGTTAAGTGTGTCCTAGGGAGTGATTATAACTGTGGGGGGAGTGGCTACACCTCACATGACAGCGATCACTGCTCTCGATGACAGAGAGCAGTGATCTCTGTCCTGTCACTAGGCAGAACAGGAAAATGCTTTCTTTACAAAAGCATCTCCCAGTTCTACCTCTCTGTGACACGATTGCGGGCACCCGACGGACATCGAGTCCACGGGATCCACAGTCACAGAGAACACGGAGTCCATGCACACGCAGCACCGCTTCTTAAAGGGGACGTACCTGTACACTCTTTTGCCCACCAGCGCCATTCTGCCGATGTAAATCAGCATGCGCTGGTCAGCAAGTGGTTAAAGGGCTGATAGAAAATTGTAGAAAATAAAAATAAATAACAAAGGTAAAAACAACTGATACTGGATATTGTTGCCAAACCTCTGCCTGCCTACCGACTCTGCCTCTGTCTGCCGTTACTGCCTGTCTTGTTTACCTGCTGACCCGGACTGTCTGACCCTGCTTGTGCCTGCTGTTTGCTTCTGTGCTGTTGCACCCTCAGCTCCAGCTCCAGTGATCTCTGCATCTTCAGTGCTCCAGCCTGCTGCTCTCTGTTACCACCTTACCTGCAGTCCAGCCATCCCTAGAGGGATCTCCACCCTGCTCCAGCATCAGAGACTCTACTTCAACAGGCACTCCTACCCCACTGAGCTTACGAGACCACTGTCCCCACTCCAGTGGCTCCTGAACCAGCGTTGTATGAGAGGTCTTCTCCTACAAGTCAGGCTCTACTACCAGGTACCTAACAGGCAGTAACGGGCTGGAGACTGGCTGGCTGGTTAGGTGAAAGAGCAGATGGTCAAAAGATCGTTGCTGGACACCAGGCGTTGCTGGTTTGAAAGAAGTTGATATCCACTCCGGGTCCGGTTTGTTGCATTTTGCAGACCGTAAGATGAAGGACATAGTGGCTTGGATACCGGCCGGGTACAGCCTGATAGTGATATGAGCGAGAGCCAGCTGTGTGTGGCAATAAGATATAAAGGCTAGGACATGAGTGACGTCATCTGCTATGGTTCCGTGGCAAGGAATCTACGGTAGGTATTCCAGGCCGTGCGATAAGCCTTTAGTGTGTTGCTAGACAGTGAGTGGTTGATGAGCCGGATTGCATTGGCAAGGTGTGGCTTTAATCCATCGTTAGTTGAGACCAAGGTGGGATAGGAGTGGATGATGGGCTGGCTCTGGGTTCCCGCTGGATGAGACAAAATTGAAGCCGGACAGTGCATTGGCTGCGGCATTGCACTTGCCAGGGATATGCTCACAGTAACTGTTAAATTTGGTGATGTAGTGATAATTGCAGCAGCCTGTGCAGGAAGGGCCTGATGGGGAGCAACTTGGGTCTACCCTTATTAATTTTGTCAGCTGTCGTCTGTGGTGAAGAGCTCTGTCTGACCTGTCCACATGTGGCCCCAGACTTGGGCTGCTGCCACGATGGGGTACAGCTCGAACAATGATGAAGTTCGAGGGAAACCAGGAATCAGGCAGTCAGGCAGATTTCCGGGGGCCAATGTCTGGCGAATCAGTGATGGCTAAAAATTGCAGCAAAGCCGGTGGAGGCTGCAGCATCTGTGACTACCTGGGGCAATTGAGATGATACTGAGGGAAAAACATTGATATGCCATTCCAGTTGAAGAGGAACTCGTCCCACATAGCCAAGTCTGCTATTGCTGCTGGGTCTAGTCTGAGGACTTGGTCGGGTCCTGCACTCGGGCGAGAAAGACGTGAGATGAACGACCGCCCCTGAGGAATAGTTCTCATAGCGAAATTGAGCATCCCAATCAAGGACTGCAGCTGTCTTTTAGTACACTCCTGTGACCGGGTAAACTCCTGAATGACCGATCTAACACGAGCTAATTTGCCAGAAGGCAGGCTAGGCTGCATAGCGTGCGTATCCATGATGATGCCTGAGACACTTATGAAATGGGCGGCACAGTGGTGCAGTGGGTAGCACTCTCGCCTAGCAGTAAGAAGGGTCGCTGGTTCGAATCCCGACCACAACACTACCTGCCTGGAGTTTGCATGTTCTCCCTGTGTCTGCGTGGGTTTCCTCCGGGTACTCCGGTTTCCTCCCACACTCCAAAGACATGCTGGTAGGTTAATTGGATCCTGTCTAAATCGGCCCTAGTATAGGTATGAATGTGAGTTAGGGACCTTAGATTGTAAGCTCCTTGAGGGTATAGGGACTGATGTGAATGTATAATATATATATGTAAAGCGCTGCGTAAATTGACGGCGCTATATAAGTACCTGAAATAAATAAATAAATAATAAATAAATAAATAAATGTGTTGGCCTTCCACTATGTGTTCATTGAGATTGTTGAAGACCTCTTTTAGCTTGTCTAGATCTACCAGGGGGTATCTCCAGGTGTTCGATGAGCAGAAAATCGTCCGGATAATAGATAACCCTGTTAAACTGGGCCTGGTTGACAGGTTCAAGTGAGGCACTGAGCGAAAATGTCAGCTTTGTGGGTGAAGTGGTGACAAAAAAGTTCCATGTCTGTAAGGGTCCAGTCAGAGCTGATCTGGAACTGGGCAAGTCTCGCTGCTGCTTTGGCTGAAAATGACCGATGGTAGTCGCAGAAGGCAAAACCTCCATATAGGTACAAGTCCAGCTCCTCCCTCCTGCTGAGGGTGGCTGAACAAAGTACGTATCTGAACATCCTGAAAGCCAAGGCAAAATCAGTGGCTGACAGTTTACGACTGAGGCTGGGGTCTCTCAACTTGAAAACCACTGAGACATCTCCCCAGGTGTACGATTTGTTGTCAGCTAAGTCATAGACTGAGATAAGCAGGGATGTCAATTGACGTCTTTGCCCTCCAATATATCCTCCCTGACACTGGTCGGGACAAGATGAGTGGGGAGTACGATAGGTGCAGGACCTGGTGTACCTGCAGAAGGAGAAGCTGTCATCGGGATCATGACCAGGTCAGGGAGGGCGAACTTTCAAAGGTGTGACTCTGGTCTGGACGTCCAAACTGTTGCGGCTAAGGGGGAGACCAAAGAGTGCAACTGGGCCCCGTTGATGGATTGTATCGATGCCTGTTGGGCCCAGCTGCAGCTGAAGGTGGGAAGCGGAGCCTGAAAAGCTCTGCCTTCCTGGCCATTGCGGGAAAGGGAATATCCCTGCGACTCAGCTCAGCTATGAGTTTGGGGATGTTCCGTCCCCTGAGGGACTGCAGGCAGCCGCGCTCTGAGCCCGCTTGGGGGGGTAACAGAGGGGCGGGTGTGAAGTCCTTGCTGCCAGCCTGCGACATAGCTCCGGCCAGAAGACAAAAGGGGGTGGGGTGCTCATATTTAAGAGGAGTCATAGCCATAGGATAGAGAGCGGAGTGGTAAAGAGAAAACTCAGAGAGGAGGATAAAGGGAGAAGTACAGAAAAAGGAATGATGGAGCTGACAGAGTTCTGTTGTGCAGAACTTATGTTGAGTGGAAATTTAGAAAACTCATAAGAGTGCATGGCGACCGAGGTGGGCCAGGAAGTGACTGGCCAGATAACCGATAGCTCGATGCCTGTCTGTGGTGAGCACAAACTTGAAGACCAGAACCCCAGGGCGTACTGGGGCGAGAAGTAGAAGTCTGGTACGGCCTACGTAGGAATGTTGCGGTCTGTAGGGGGTGACGTGTGCTCGGCTTGCTAACACTTGCACTGCCAGCAAGCAACCTTGTCTGCGAGGTGAAGGGTCGCCCTTCGAAAATAGAGTGTCATGTATAGACATATGTGACAGAACTAACACCTGGAGATCACGTCCAATGATGTATGTGAAGTAACGGTATAGTGAAAGGGTTCTGCAGAATGATGTGATAGAAAAGCCCATGAACTAGGCCCTGACTGACGCTCTAGTACTGAGGTCCTGGTTAGGACCGAAACTCGGAACATCTGCAGTAGTGGTGACATGAGTGCAACAAGATTCCTTTACTCTTTTTCTTTCTTTTATGTGTCCCCCTTGTATGCGACTGGCCCTGGTGAAGATGCAAACATAGCGTTTTTTTTTTTTCAACCCGGGAAATAACGTCCAACCTGGTGCAGGATAGAACCTGAACTTTACTGACCTGAGGGAGAAAAGACAGACGAAAACAATAAGTGGCTCGTATGAATGTAACTGGAGACAAGTGACCGATTAAGTGCCACTAAAAAATGAAGTGGGCTGTATGAGCACCACTGAGTGTGCTTGCAGCGATTGCAAGTATATGTTAAGATGCATGTTTGCAGCGATTGCAAATCGGTATATGCTGAGATGCGTGTGTTTGCAAGGAGTATATACTGAGATTCATGTTTTGCAGTGATTGCAAAAATGGATAAATGCTGAGATGCGTGTTTTGCAGCGATTGCAAGGAGTTATGATGAGATGCATAGTTTGCAGCGATTGCAAGAAAGGTCACCTACTGATAGGCGAAAAGAAAAAGGATAGCAGAAATTGTATATGTAGGAAGGAACTGCAAAGTGGCATACGTAACGAATCGTAGATTTGTGATAGGGACTGTTACGTATTGGTGTGTGGGATACTCGCGACGCGAACCGTTGTGCCACTTGTGCAACTAGGTTCGGAGTGGACTGTGATAAAAAAAAAAAAAAAAACTGTGAAAAAAATATAATAAATAAATAATGGATCATAGGGTATGGTAAGAACCACTACAAATTGGTGTGCAGGATAAGACCGATGTGAACCGTTGTGCCGCTGAGGCGACTAGGCTTGAATCGGACTGTGATTCGTATGACATGAAAGCAATACGAAACAGTCAGTGGAAAATTACATAAACAACGAACCATTTGTAGTGTACAACAGGGACTAATAATAATCAGTGAGCGGGATGCATCCGATGTGAACCCTTGTGCCGCCGATGCGACTAGGTTTGAATCGGATTGTAGCAGGTATGCAATACGAATTGGTTGTAAAGAGATGACATTGATACAAATCGGTTGTATGATGTATGAAGTGCATCCAATACAAATCGGTTGCAGCGTGTATACCACCCCTTACTTCTAAAACCGAACACATACCAACCACCCAGCCCCCCAGGCTAATCAAAGTGCAGACAAGGCCCCAGGTGGGTCTAATTACCACCTCAATCAGACACAGAACCCATGCAAACAATACATGCTGATCTCCAAATGGATGAGACGGCAACCCCATAGACAGTGAATCCTATGAGAAAATGAAGCCAGTTTCAAGAGATATCGGAGAACAACCAACAATGGCTCAGAGGCTTGGATCTACGAACAAACGAATCGTATGTTTGTAGATAGGATGACAAGCAAGGCAGAGGGAGCCTGTAAATCTAAGTTTGCAGGTATAGGAAACATATCCAATGGTAACATTGCATACGAACAAAAAGGTTTGAACCCTACCTGCAACAGCAAGCTAGAATCGCTGAAGAAGACGCCGCAACCCACTTGTAATTGAGCGAGAGACTTACGAACACAAGGTAAGCAGGGAAGAGACAGCCCAGTGACATGTACTATCGTGCACTGGAACTGACAAAGAGGAAGGGGAAGTGGTCAGCTTAAATACCCTAGGGGCTCCTCTCATAAATTCAGGCCAGCATACTGGCCTTCTAAAATATATATATATATATATATATATATATATATATATATATATATATATATACTAGGGATGAGCCGAACACCCCCCGGTTCGGTTCGCACCAGAACCCGCGAACGGACCGAAAGTTCGCACGAACGTTAGAACCCCATTGACGTCTATGGGACTCGAACGTTCGAAATCAAAAGTGCTCATTTTAAAGGCTAATTTGCATGGTATTGTCCTAAAAAGGGTTTGGGGACCCGGGTCCTACCCCAGGGGACATGTATCAATGCAAAAAAAACTTTTAAAAACGGCCGTTTTTTCGGGAGCAGTGATTTTAATGATGCTTAAAGTAAAAAAAAAAAAAGTGAAATATTCCTTTAAATATCGTACCTGGGGGGTGTCTATAGTATGCCTGTAAAGTGACGCGTGTTTCCCATGTTTAGAACAGTCCCTGCACCAAATGTCATTTTTAAAGGAAAAAATCTCATTTAAAACTGCTTGCGGGTTTAATGTCATGTCGGGGCATGGCAATATGGATGAAAATCAGTGAGACAAACGGCATGGGTACCCCCCAGTCCATTACCAGGCCCTTTGGGTCTTGTATGGATATTAAGGGGAACCCCGCACCCAAATTAAAATAAGGAAAGGTGTGGGGCCACCAGGCCCTATATACTCTGAACAGCAGTATACAGGCGGTGCAAACAAGACAGGGACTGTAGGTTTGTTGTTAAGTAGAATCTGTTTGTAATTTTGAACATTTTTAACGTGTTTAGCTCCAGCCAAAAAATCTTTTCTAAGCTTTTTGGAAAACATAGGGAAGGGTTATCACCCCTGTGACATTTGTTTTGCTGTCTTTCCTCCTCTTCAGAAGATTTCACCTCACTTTTTTGTCCCAATGAAAAATGTTTTTTGAAAATTTGGGTTTTTTTGTGGAACAAGGATTGGAAAGCATCAGTGGAAAGGAGAAATTGTTTTCCCATATTAACTCTTACAGGAGAGAATTTCCCTTCCTAGGGGTAGATTTCATCTCACTTCCTGTTGTCTCCTTCCGTTTGCAAGTAGGAGTCATTTGTAAGTTAGATGTTTGAAAGTAGGGTCCTGCCCTATATACTCAGCAGAAATTTGGGCCTTAGGTGTTGCTGTGGCCACAACACTGTAAGCCCTCACAGGGCCCTGCTGTGAAATATTAGATCAAGAATTGTAATTACATGCCCCTGTTGAACAGGAGCTGAAAAATTAGGCCTTAGGCACTGGTGCTGGTGCCACAACACTGCAACCCCTCACAGACACTCTAGTTGGAACGCAGGAACGAGCCCTGCTGCAAAGTATTGCATCAAAAATTGTAATTACACGCCCCTGTTAGACAGGGGCAGAAAAATTGGGCCTTAGGCACTGGTGCTGGTGCCACAACACTGCAACCCCTCACAGACACTCTAGTTGGAACGCAGGAACGAGCCCTGCTGCAAAGTATTGCATCAAAAATTGTAATTACACGCCCCTGTTACACAGGGGCAGAAAAATTGGGCCTTAGGCACTGGTGCTGGTGCCACAACACTGCAACCCCTCACAGACACTCTAGTTGGAATGCAGGAACGAGCCCTGCTGCAAAGTATTACATCAAAAATTGTAATTACACGCCCCTGTTAAACAGGGGCTGAAAAATTGTGCCTTAGGCACTGGTGGTGGCGCCCAGAACCAAAAATGTTCTTACAAGCTATCAGCGTGATGATTGAGGAGGAAGAGGATAATTACTCAGGGATAGTCACTCAGCATCAGCATAGGCAGTCTTTGAAGGGATCTGAGATTTCAAAAAAAATTATTCGGTTACATCAGCATCAGGTGCTTGGTAGCTGGTGGTGATCCAAGACTCATTCATTTTTATGAAGGTCAGCCGATCGACCGAGTCGGTGGACAGACGCACCCTGTGATCGGTTACCACGCCTCCAGCAGCACTGAATGTGCGTTCCGAAAGAACGCTGGATGCAGGACAGGCCAGTAGCTCAATTGCATACTGTGCAAGCTCTGGCCAGTGATCCATCCTCAAGACCCAGTAACCCAGAGGATTTTCGGTGGGAAAGGTGTCCAAGTCTGATCTTGCCCCTAGGTATTCCTGCACCATGTAAAACAGACGCTGGCGATGGTTGCTGGAACCAATCATACCTTGGGGCTGCGGACCAAAAAATTGTCTGAACGCATCGGTCAGACGGCCACCTTCTCCACCGCTCCTTCTTTGACTGACCGAAGCCTCAGCAACACGTTGTCCAGAAACAGGAGTTTGTAACCTCCCAGTCTCTGGGAACGCGTTGCACAGACCTTTCTGCAAGGCCTCCCGAAGATGTTTCATCCTCTGCTCCCTCTGCGATGGCAAGATAAGGTCCGCAACCTTACCCTTGTAACGTGGATCAAGGAGGGTTGCCAGCCAGTATTGGTCCTTCTCCTTGATACCACGAATACGAGGATCCTTACGCAGGCTTTGCAGGATCAGGGAGGCCATGCAGCGTAGGTTTGCTGAGGCATTCGGTCCGGAGTCCTCTGGGTCACTAAGAACGACATGGTCCGCAGCCACCTCCTCCCAGCCACGTACAAGTCCATGTGTTTCTTGGGACTGATCCCTTAAAGACTGCTGCTGATGCTGAGTGCCAGGCTCCACCTCCATACTGACACAATCTTCCTCCTCCTCCTCTTCCTCCTCGTCCTCTTCCTGTGTGATCGGCGGGCACGCAGGAACACTGTCTGGATAAAGGGGGCCTTGAGAGCTAAGGAAGTCCTCCTCTTCCTGCCTCTGTTCTGCCTCAAGTGCCCTGTCCATTATTCCGCGCAGCGTGTGCTCCAACAGGTGGACAAGGGGGACAGTGTCACTGATGCATGCACTGTCACTGCTCACCATCCTCGTGGCCTCCTCGAATGGTGACAGGACAGTGCATGCATCCCTGATCATGGCCCACTGGCGTGGGGAAAAAAAACCAAGCTCCCCTGACCCTGTCCTGGTGCCATAGTCACACAGGTACTCACTGATGGCCCTCTGCTGCGTGTGCAGCCGCTGCAGCATGGCCAACGTTGAGTTCCACCTGGTGGGCATGTCACAGATTAGGCGGTTCTTGGGCAGGTTAAACTCCTTTTGGAGGTCCGTCAGCCGAGCACTGGCATTATATGACCGGCGGAAATGCACACAGACTTTCCTGGCCTGCCTCAGGACATCCTGTAAGCCCGGGTACCTGCCCAAGAACCGCTGCACCACCAAGTTAAGGACGTGAGCCAAACAGGGCACATGGGTCATTTGTCCCTGTCGGAGGGCAGAGAGGAGGTTGGTGCCATTGTCGCAAACCACCATTCCTGCCTTAAGTTGGCGTGGCGTCAACCACCTCTGAACCTGCCCCTGCAGAGCTGACAGAACCTCTGCCCCAGTGTGGCTCCTGTCCCCCAAGCACACCAGCTCAAGCACCGCATGGCATCTTTTGGCCTGCGTACTTGCGTAGCCCCTTGAACGCCTACAGAGCACCGCTGGTTCCGAGGAAGAGGCCATGGAGGAAGAAGAAGAGGAGGGGGTGGAGGAGAGAGGTGTGTCACAATCAGCATTTTGGAGGCGTGGTGGTGGAACAACCTCCAACACTACTGCACCTTGTCCTGCATCCTTCCCAGCTGCCAGCAGAGTCACCCAATGCGCCGTGAAACTTAGGTAACGTCCCTGTCCATGCCTGCTGGACCATGAGTCAGCGGTAATATGCACCTTACCGCTGACCGCCCTGTCCAGCGAGGCATGGACATTGCCTTCCACATGCCGGTAGAGAGCCGGAATCGCCTTCCGTGAGAAAAAGTGGCGTTTGGGTACCTGCCACTGAGGAACCGCACATTCCACAAACTCACCGAAGGGGGCAGAGTCTACCAACTGAAAAGGCAGCAGTTGAAGTGCTAGCAATTTTGCCAAGCTAGCATTCAACCGCTGGGCATGTGGATAGCTGGGAGCAAACTTCTTTCGGCGGTGCAGCAGCTGGGGCAGGGAAATTTGCCTGGTACAATCTGACGTCGGTGTACCAAAAGCAGATTGCCCACAAGTACTTGGCTGTGACACACCTAATTCTACACCTTCATTCCTCTCACTGCAGGTCTCAGAGAGGACTGAAGGTCTAGTGGGGTTGGAAATCTCAGCTGATGAGGAGCAAGGAGAGATCCTCTTTGTTCTTTGGTGTGGGTCTTTTAGATACGCTTGCCAACGAACTGCATGGCAGGTCAACATATGTCTGGTCAAGCATGTGGTACCCAAGCGGGAGATGTTTTGGCCACGCGAGATACGCTTGAGACATATGTTGCAAATAGCAGCGGTGCGATCTGATGCACTCGTCTCAAAAAAGGCCCACACCAAAGAACTTTTTGAATAACGCGCAGAGACTGCAGCGCCCTGCACATGTGGAGCTTTGGGGTGTGATGCAGTCAATGTGCTGCCCTTAGGCTGGCCCCTGGAGGGCATCCTGCCTCGTTGGTGATGTGCCGCCGCCTCCTCCTCCTCCTCCTCCTCCTCCTCTCTCCTATCAGGCACCCACGTTGAGTCAGTGACCTCATCATCTCCTCCCTCCTCATCACTGGAGCAAACCTGGCAGTATGCTGCAGCAGGGGGAGCATGACTGCCAGATTGCTGTCCTTCTTGGGCACCCCCTCTGTCCGTGCTCATGTTACTGCCTTCATCGAGCTCAGTATCGTCATCAGAGCCTTCCAAACGCTGGGCATCCTCCTGGAGCATGTACCCAACACTGTGGTCAAACAGTTCGAGGGAATCCTCATGAGGACATGGTGGAGCTAGGGAAGGAGTCACTGATGACATTGAGCTGAGGGAAGAGGCCGCTGCTTTGCCAGACAAAGCACCCTGGGCATGGGTGAGAGAGGATGAGGAGGATGAGGAGGGCTTGGTCATCCACTCGACCAAGTCTTCCGCATGTTGCGGCTCAACACGGCCAGCTGCCGAAAAAAAGGCCAAGCGTGTCCCATGGCCACGTGCTGATGAGGATGCACCGTCTCCACGACCAGCACTAGACACAGAGCCTGCTTGCCCTCTCTTATTGGCTTGTGACTGTCTGCCTCTCCTTCTTGGCCTTCCAGACATACTAATGGCCTGTAGCTGCACTAAGCTGGGATAGAACACCTGTAATTTTCTTCAAGTAGCTTTATATACTGTAACCAGACAAGCCTGCCTGTCAGTAGGAAGATAACAGGAACGGATCTAGCTGAACACTGTGAGCAGGACGCACTGTACTAAATGTAAATAGTCTAGCTGCCTGACCGTGGTACTAATAGGATCAAATAGAACACCTGTAATTTTCTTCAGGTAGCTTTATATACTGTAACCAGACAAGCCTGCCTGTCAGTAGGAAGATAACAGGAACGGATCTAGCTGTACACTGTGAGCAGGACGCACTGTACTAAATGTAAATAGTCTAGCTGCCTGACCGTGGTACTAATAGGATCAAATAGAACACCTGTAATTTTCTTCAGGTAGCTTTATATACTGTAACCAGACAAGCCTGCCTGTCAGTAGGAAGATAACAGGAACGGATCTAGCTGAACACTGTGAGCAGGACGCACTGTACTAAATGTAAATAGTCTAGCTGCCTGACCGTGGTACTAATAGGATCAAATAGAACACCTGTAATTTTCTTCAGGTAGCTTTATATACTGTAACCAGACAAGCCTGCCTGTCAGTAGGAATTTAACAGGAACGGATCTAGCTGAACACTGTGAGCAGGACGCACTGCACTAAATGTAAATAGTCTAGAAGATAACAGGAACGGATCTAGCTGAACACTGTGAGCAGGACGCACTGCACTAAATGTAAATAGTCTAGAAGATAACAGGAACGGATCTAGCTGAACACTGTGAGCAGGACGCACTGCACTAAATGTAAATAGTCTAGAAGATAACAGGAACGGATCTAGCTGAACACTGTGAGCAGGACGCACTGCACTAAATGTAAATAGCAGGAACGGATCTAGCTGAACACTGTGAGCAGGACGCACTGCACTAAATGTAAATAGCAGGAACGGATCTAGCTGAACACTGTGAGCAGGACGCACTGCACTAAATGTAAATAGCAGGAACGGATCTAGCTGAACACTGTGAGCAGGACGCACTGCACTAAATGTAAATAACAGGAACGGATCTAGCTGAACACTGTGAGCAGGACGCACTGCACTAAATGTAAATAGCAGGAACGGATCTAGCTGAACACTGTGAGCAGGACGCACTGCACTAAATGTAAATAGCAGGAACGGATCTAGCTGAACACTGTGAGCAGGACGCACTGCACTAAATGTAAATTGCAGGAACGGATCTAGCTGAACACTGTGAGCAGGACGCACTGCACTAAATGTAAATAGTCTAGAAGATAACAGGAACGGATCTAGCTGAACACTGTGAGCAGGACGCACTGCACTAAATGTAAATAGCAGGAACGGATCTAGCTGAACACTGTGAGCAGGACGCACTGCACTAAATGTAAATTGCAGGAACGGATCTAGCTGAACACTGTGAGCAGGACGCACTGCACTAAATGTAAATAGTCTAGAAGATAACAGGAACGGATCTAGCTGAACACTGTGAGCAGGACGCACTGCACTAAATGTAAATAGCAGGAACGGATCTAGCTGAACACTGTGAGCAGGACGCACTGCACTAAATGTAAATTGCAGGAACGGATCTAGCTGAACACTGTGAGCAGGACGCACTGCACTAAATGTAAATAGTCTAGAAGATAACAGGAACGGATCTAGCTGAACACTGTGAGCAGGACGCACTGCACTAAATGTAAATAGCAGGAACGGATCTAGCTGAACACTGTGAGCAGGACGCACTGCATTAAATGTAAATAGTCTAGATAGAAGATAACAGGAACGGATCTAGCTAAACTGAATACAGTGTATATATATATATGCAACACCTGGGATGCATATATATACACAATACACTGTAAGTGCAGCTAACTGACTGACTGTTCTGCCTAATCTATCTAACTCAAATCAAATGACACTGTCTCTCTCTCTCTCTATCTCTCAGCACACCGGAACACACACTACACAGGGCCGCCGTGCAGGCGGCCTTATATAGTGTGGGGTGTGTACTAAATCCCCTGAGCCATAATTGGCCAAAGCCACCCTGGCTTTGGCCAATTACAGCTCTCTCTACTGACGGCGCTGTGATTGGCCAAGCATGCGGGTCATAGTGCATGCTTGGCCAATCATCAGCCAGCAATGCACTGCGATGCCGCAGTGAATTATGGGCCGTGACGCGCCACACGAATTTAGCGCGAACTGCCCATAACGTTCGCAATTCGGCGAACGATCGAACAGCCGATGTTCGAGTCGAACATGGGTTCGACTCGAACACGAAGCTCATCCCTAATTTATACTTAAAGATGTAATTTATATCTATAGTTACAAACTCTAGCACAGCTTTGTATTCATTTTGCTTAAAGCCTAGTTGAAGCCTACTTTATGATTCTGATGTTCCCTGCTAACAGCTGAATGTAAAAAAAACAATGCCAATAAAAAAATTAAAAATAAAAACAGAGCGAGAGTCCCTCCCATTTCATACCAGGCACTTCAGGTGTGGTATGGATTTGAAGGGGAATCCCACACCAAAATGAAAAAAAAAACAGCGTGGGGCCCCCCTTAAAATCTATACCAAACCCTTATCCAAGCATACAGCTTGGCAGACCAGGAAAGGGGAGGGGGTGCGCAAGCGTCCTCCCTCCTGAACCATACCAGGCCACATTCCCTCAACATGGGGGGGTGCTTTGGGGTAGAGGGCTCCCCTCCAAAGCACCTAGTCTCCATGTTGATGAGGACAAGAGCCTTTTCCCCACAGCCCTGGCCCAGTGGTTGTGGGGGTGCGGGGGGGAATTATCGAGATCTGGTAACCCCATTAACAAGAGGGCCCCTAGATCCAGCCCCCCTATGTGAATGAGTATGGGTTACACACAGAACACACAGTTTTTGACAAGTTCTTTATTAAAAAACAAACACAATGTCCCCCAGTGTAGATCCATCATCAATCACGAT
The DNA here is from genome assembly GCF_042186555.1 of Aquarana catesbeiana. Classification (NCBI taxonomy): domain Eukaryota; kingdom Metazoa; phylum Chordata; class Amphibia; order Anura; family Ranidae; genus Aquarana; species Aquarana catesbeiana. The sequence goes on from NC_133324.1 coordinate 41,548,490, forward strand.
GAACACCAGTTGCTGACCCCCCCCAAAAAAAGGTCCTCACGCGATGAAGGCTCCTGTCATCTGATAGCTCTGCCACCTCCCACCTCTAATAAACTAAAAGGAAGGGGCACCCGGTGATGTCACTATATAGCCCCTCTTGTGACATCATTTTTTACTATATACCCATGGTGGGACAGGATCTGGGGGCCCCCTTGTTGAAGGGGGCTTCGAGATTATGATAAGCCCTCTGCCTGCAAACCCTTTGTACCCATCAACATGAGGACAAGGTATTTTAGTGATGTCACTGTATGGCCCAGCCACCTGGTGATATCATTGAATAGTGCATGCTGGGCAGATGACATCACATGGGGCGGAGTCACCTAGTGATATCATTGGGTGGCCCTGCCTTTTAATTTTTTTAATGGAGGAGCTGTCAGTTTTTGGAAGCCTTTGTCGGCTGCTGGCTTTTTTTTTTCAGGTCAGCAGCCACCATTCATCATAATTGACAATGGATCTACTCCTGGGGACAGTTTAATTTTTTTTTTAATAAAGGGCTTGCCAAAAACTGCCTCCTGTGTTTATTTACACAACACTTTTTTTTGGTGAATGGGTAGGGGTGCTATTCTCATTCACAAAGGGGGGACCAGGATCTGGGGCCCCTTTGTTAAAGAGGGCTTCCAGATTCTGATAAGCCCCCCACCCACAGATCTCCACAATCACTGGCCAGGGTTGTGGGGAAGAGGCCCTTGTCCCCACCAACATGGGGACAAGGTGCTTTGGTGACGTCAACGTATGGCCCCGCATCCTTGTGACATCATAGACTGGGACATGCTGGGCCAATGACATCACAAGGGGTGGGGTCACCCAGTGACATAATCGGGTGTTCCCACCTTTTAATGTAATTAGCGGCGGGAGGTGGTGAAGCTGTCATTTGGCTGGAGCCTTCATCGGGTGCAGACCTTTTTTTATTTCGGGTTAACTGGCATTCATCATAATTAACGTTGGATCTACTCAGGGGTACAATTTTTTTTTTTTTAATAACACACTTGTCAAAAGTTGCCTCCTGTCTTTATTTACACAATGCTTTTTTTTTGGTGAACGAGTAGGGGTGCTATGTACCCCATACTCATCCATATGGAGGGGCTGGATCTGGGGGCCCCTTGTTAAAGTGGGGTTCCAGATTCCGATAAGCCTCTCGTCCACAGACCCCAACAATCACTGACCAGAGTTGTGGGAAGGGGGCCTTGTCCCCATTGTTGCCATTTTTAAAATTGTTAAAACAGCCTGCTTTAGTGTTTTTGGTCCAGTGTTTTTCCAGCATTCTTTTTAACTCCTGGTGTGCATGAAGCCTAATGGAAAATGGGACAAAATCCTTAGTGATTGTGCTAGGTGTGTCTTCATTTGTTTGACTGACTTTTCATTTACAAAAACTTTAATTGTTACACTTTAACTTTCATAGACTGTCATGTTTTTGTAAAATGTATATTGTTTTCTCTGTTGACTATATTATAATATTATTACAAATAAACAAGTACTTTTCACTCACCTGTGTGTATCTGTACAGTCCAAGGATTTGAGCGATTGGGATTGTAGTGGATGAATAGTGATCTCCAATAACACCAGCCAGCTTGCCTTGTCCTTTACAGGAATAATTAGGAAATGTCCAATTTGATCCAGATAAGATCTGCAGAACACTCTGTGCACCCTTCCTGGGTTCCAACCATGAATCAAATAGATGGAAGCCTAGAGTGATATTGGGTAAGATATCTGGATCCTGGTTAATATTATCAATTGCGTGAAGGAAAGCTAGGAGGTTCAAGTAATACCAGAAAGACGGGCTACAAAAAGATTTTTTTCCAAAACAGTACATTAACAATTTCTATACAGATATGTCAAATGTTTTGAAAATATTTATACATGTCATCAGCATTAAATACAGAGGGAAAAGCTTTTGGGCAATGCTTTCTGGGGAATGAATAAAACAGTAGAAACAATGTTGAGTTAATGCTAAGTTTCACAAAGCAGGTCTGTAAATTAAAGTCTCACCACTGAATGTTTAAACCAATCATGTGGCCTTTAAAGATCCAGAACACCTACTTGTGGACTGTTTTGGTATATTCTGCATAAGTCTGGCAGGTAGTGATCAGCCAAACTGCCAATGTTCACTTCAACAGGTGTTCGGTGAACTTCATTGAAACCAGTTAAATTGAAAATGCTCACTTTCTGTTCTAATAGGCAAGAGGGTTAAAGAAAGGGAGGTAAATGCAAGGCGAGGCGCAATCCTGGGAGGTTGTCATATGACGTCCTCCCAGAACAACAGTGCTCCCATCTGACCATCATTTTACAATAGGCTGGGCGGGAAGGCGTTAAAGTGAACCAGACTGCTGGTTGGAAGCCAAACAGTGGGGACCTTGAGTGGAGAGTGAACAAGTCTTGCTTTTTGACTGCTGCTGATTGCTGGGTTGCATTCTTAGGTTATTTTTGGGGCTTTTCCTTGTAGCTTTTTAACACCTTTCTCTGACACTTTTTAAACAGCTCTTTTTTCTTTGCTTCCTTCAGCCTACTAATTAAGGGGAGTGGTTAATTGGTCACAGGTGCTTGAGCCCTATATAACCTTCTGTAGAACTCATTGTGAGCCTGCTCATCTTTGAGCTTGCTAGAACTCTGTCCAAGTGGAGCTGGTCTAAGTGATGAGTTAAGAACCAGAGTTAGTGGAACTGGTCTAAGTGGTGAGATAAAAAACAGAGTTAGTGGAATTGGTCTAAGTGGTGAGTTAAAAACCAGAGTTTAAAATAGGAGGTTATAACAGGGGTTATAGTACCTTTAATAAGGGGGCCCCCAGATCCTGGCCCCCCACCCTATGTGAATGAGTATGGGGTACATCGTATAGGGCTATCTAAGGATTGACTGTGGACAAAGAGTCGGTGGAATAGGCTGCTTTGGCAGCTGCATAGGAAGGCAAACTGCTTTGAGCCTGGGTGACAAAGGATGAGGAGGATGAGGACTGTTCTGGCTCAATAACATGGCCAGCAGCTGAGAAATAGGACAAGCATGCCCCACGGCCACCTGCAGAGGATGCACCATGTCCATGACCAGCACTGTTGGCTGTAGACACAGAGCATGCTTGCCCTCTTTTATTGGCCTGTGAGCGTCTTCCTCTCCTTAACAAACAATGACTCATCAGCTGTCAGCGGGCTTTCCCACTGACAGCTGAAATGTAAACATAACAATGCTGGCAATACAAAAACGTAAAAAAAAAAAAATAAAATGGCGTGGAGGTCCCCCCAATTCATATCAGGCCCTTCGGGTCTGGTATGGATTTTAAGGAGAATCCCACGCCAAAATGAAAAAAAAATGGCGTGGGGTCTCCCCCCAAATCCAGAACCTTATCTGAGCATGCAGCCGGGCAGCTCAGGAAAGGGGGGGGATGAGCGAGCAGCCCCCCCTGAACCATATCAGGCAACATGCCCTTAACATGGGGGGGTGCTTTGGGGTAGGGGGATCTTGTCAATCGTCGTGATTGACGATGGTTGTACATCGGGGGACATTTTTTTTTTACATTTTTAATAAACCGTCCACTGTTTTTTTTTAAATTTTTGACACTTTTTTGGTAAATGAGTAGAGGTTCAATGTATCCCATACTCATTCGCCTGGGGGGTGGGACTCCTTGTTAAAGGGGGCTTCCAGATTTCGGGTGGTTTTATGGGGAACTTTTTTTTTTTATTTATTTTTTTTTGTGAAGTACCCTTTTAAAATCCATGCGAGACTCAAATGGGTTACATAGTTACATAGTAGGTGAGGTTGAAAAAAGACACAAGTCCATCAAGTCCAACCTATGTGTTTGATTATATGTCAGTATTACATTGTATATCCCTGTATGTTGCGATTGTTCAGGTGCTTATCTAATAGTTTCTTGAAACTATCAATGCCCCCCTCTGAGACCACCACCTGTGGAAGGGAATTCCACATCCTTGCTGCTCTTACAGTAAAGAACCCTCTATGTAGTTTAAGGTTAAACCTCTTTTCCTCTAATTTTAATGAGTGGCCATGAGTCTTGTTAAACTCTCTTCTGCGGAAAAGTTTTATCCCTATTGTGGGGTCATCAGTATGGTATTTGTATATTGAAATCTTATCCCCTCTCAAGCGTCTCTGCTCCACAGAGAATAAGTTCAGTGCTCGCAACCTTTCCTCATAACTAGGGATGAGCCGAACACCCCCCGTTTGGTTCGCACCAGAACCTGCGAACGGACCGAAAGTTCACGCAAACTTTAGAACCCCATTAAAGTCTATGGGACTCGAACGTTTGAAATCAAAAGTTCTAATTTTAAAGGCTAATATGCAAATTATTCTCCTAAAAAGGGTTTGGGGACCCAAGTCCCGAGGGGACATGCATCAATGCAAAAAAAAGTTTTGAAAACGGACGTTTTTTCGGGAGCAGTAATTTTAATGATGCTTAAAGTGAAAAAAAAAAAGTGAACTATTCCTTTAAATATCGTACCTGGGGGGTGTCTATAGTATGCCTGTAAACTGGCGCGTGTTTCCCGTGCTTAGAACAGTCCCTTCACAAAATGACATTTGTAAAGGAATAAAAGTCATTTAAAGCTTGCAGCTTTAATGTAATGCCGGGTCAAAATCAGTGAAACAAATGGCATGGGTACCCCCCAGTCCATTACCAGGCCCTTTGGGTCTTGTATGGATATTAAGGGGAACCCTGCACCCAAATTAAAAAAAAGGAAAGGTGTGGGACCCCCAGGCCCTATATACTCTGAACAGCAGTATACAGGTGGTGCAAACAAGACAGGGACTGTAGGTTTGTTGTTAAGTAGAATCTGTTTGTAATTTTGAACTGGTACATTTTTAAAGTGTAGCTCCAGCCAAAAAATCTATTTTTAAGCTTTTAGGAAAACATAGGGAAGGGTTATCACCCCTGTAACATTTGTTTTGCTGTCTGTGCACCTCTTCAGAAGATTTCACCTCACTTTCTGTCCCAATGACAAATGTTTTTTGAAAATTTGGGGTTTTTAGTGAAACAAGGATTGGTGATAAAGCATCAGTGGAGAGGAGAAAAGTTTTTCCCATATTAACTCTTACAGGAGAGAATTTCCCTTCCTAGGGCTAGATTTCATCTCACTTCCTGTTGTCTCCTTCCATTTGCAAGTAGGAGTAAGTTGGATGTTTGAAAGTAGGGGCCTGCCCTATATACTCAGCAGAAATTGGGGCCTTAGGTGTTGGTGTTGCCACAACACTGTAAGCCCTCACAGTTACTCTTGGTGGGAGCAGGAACGGGCCCTGAATTGTAATTACATGCCATTGTTGAACAGTGGTAGAAAAATTGGGCCTTTGGTGGTGGTGGTGATGCTGGTGCAACAGCAATGTAAGTCCTCACAGTTACTCTTGGTGGGCACTGGAACGGGCCCTGCTGTGAAATATTATATCAAGAATTGTAATTACATACACCTGTTGAACAGGGGCAGAAAAAATCAGCCTTAGGCACTGGTGCCACAACACTGCAACCCCTCACAGATACTCTAGTTGGAGCGCAGGAATGAGCCCTCCTGTAAAATATTGCATTAAAAATTGTAATTACACGCCCCTGTTAAACAGGGGCTGAAAAATTGGGCCTTAGGCACTGGTGCTGGTGCCACAACACTGCAACCCCTCACAGATGCTCTAGTTGGAGCGCAAGAATGAGCCCTGCTGCAAAGTATTGCATCAAAAATTGTAATTACACGCCCCTGTTAAACAGGGGCAGAAAAAATGGGCCTTAGCCACTGGTGGCAGTACCCAGAACCAAAAATGTTCTTACAAGCTATCAGCATGAAAATTGAGGAGGAAGAGGATTGTCACTCAGCATAACAGGATAAGGGATCTCACATTAAAAAAAAAAAAATATTCGGATACATGATACATAAGGGATCTCACATTAAAAAAAAAAAAATATTCGGATACATGAGCATCAGGTGCTTGGTAGTTGGTGATCCAAGACGATTGACCGATTCGGTGGACAGGCGCACCCTGTGATTGGTTACAAAGCCTCCAGCAGCACTGAATGTGCGTTCCAAAAGAATGCTGGATGCAGGATAGGCCAGTAGTTCAATTGCATACTGTGCAAGCTCTGGCCAGTGATCCATCCTCAAGACCCAGTGCAAAAAAAAAAAAAAGAAAAGTGGGACTTTAAACTAGATGGATGACTTTACGGAGGCAAAGTTGAAAAAAAATGCAAATTTTATTAGTGAAGAGCATTATGGAGAATATGGCAATATTAAAACCACATACAGTCAGGTCCATAAATATTGGGACATCAACACAATTCTAATCTTTATGGCTCTATACACCACCACAAATAATTTGAGGGTATTTACATCCACATCAGGTGAACGGTGTAAGAATTACATCAGCTTGTATATGTGCCTCACACTTTTTAAGGGACCAAAAGTATGGGACAGATTAACAATCATCCATCAAACTTTCACTTTTAATACTTGGTTGCAAATCCTTTGCAGTCAAATACAGCCTAAAGTCTGGAACACATAGACATCACCAGACGCTGGGTTTCATCCCTGGGGATGCTCTGCCAGGCCTCTACTGCAACTGTCTTCAGTTCCTGCTTGTTCTTGGGGCATTTTCCCTTCAGTTTTGTCTTCAGCAAATGAAATGCATGCTCAGTTGGATTCAGGTCAAGTTATTGACTTGGCCATTGCATAACATTCCACTTCGTTCCCTTAAAAAACTCTTTGGTTGTTTTCGCAGTATGCTTCGGGTCATTGTCCATCTGCTCTGTGAAGCGCTGTCCAATGAGTTCTGAAGCATTTTGCTGAATATGAGCAGATAATATTGCCCGAAACACTTCAGAATTCATCCTGCTGCTTTTGTCAGCAGTCACATCATCAATAAATACAAGAGAACCAGTTCCATTGGCAGCCATACGTGCCCACGCCATGACACTACCACCACCATGCTTCACTGATGAGGTGGTATGCTTTGGATCATGAGCAGTTCCTTTCCTTCTCCATACTCTTCTCTTCCCATCACTCTGGTACAAGTTGATCTTGGTCTCATAGTCCCCAGTTGAAGTCACGAGCGGTGGCGTAACGCGTAGGGTGTGGCAGAGAGCAGACTTTACCGGAAGTCACGTAAGGAGGCGTCTCGGACGCCGCTCCTTCTGTTTTTATGCACTTTTAACTTGTTTTTATCCTAGGTGGAAAAATCCCTTCTATTTTTAATAGGTGCCTGTCAGAAGCAGAGGGGAATACAGCCATCACCATATTTGTATGCTACAACATAACCACTTCCTATGAACTTTTTTATTGCTATATTTATCCACTTGAACTATTCTGTATTTTGTTTTTTGCATTTTTGCACATTTATTGCACATTTTTTGCATTTTTGCACATTTATTGCAGTTTTCCCCTTTTTTATGGAATATTGGGATTTATGAATTTTTTCCGTATTTTTTTTTTTTTGATTGATGAATTTCTATTTTTGAGTATTTCTCAGAGTTGGATTTTAGGATTTTTGTCTTGCACACCCACACATAACATTTTATTTTATGTGATTTTTGAGTTTTTATGATAGATTTTATGCGCAAAATCTTTCTACTTTTATTTATCTGTCCATAGGATGTTTTTCCAGTGAAGGCTTTTTTAGATGTTGTTTGGCAAACTCTAATCTGGCCTTCCTGTTTTTGAGGCTCACCAATGGTTTACATGTTGTGGTGAACCCTCTGTATTCACTCTGGTGAAGTCTTCTCTTGATTGTTGACTTTGACACACATACACCTACCTCCTGGAGAGTGTTCTTGATCTGGCCAACTGTTGTGGAGGGTGTTTTCTTCACCAGGGAAAGAATTCTTCGGTCATCTACCACAGTTGTTTTCCGTGGTCTTCCCGGTCTTTTGGTGTTGCTGAGCTCACCGGTGCGTTCTTTCTTTTTAAGGATGTTCCAAACAGTTGATTTGGCCACACCTAATGTTTTTGCTATCTCTCTGATGGGTTTGTTTTGTTTTTTCAGCCTAATGATTGCTTGCTTCACTGATAGTGACAGCTCTTTGGATCTCATATTGAGAGTTGACAGCAACAGATTACAAATGCAAATAGCACACTTGAAATGAACTCTGGACTTTTTATCTGCTCCTTGTAAATGGGATAATGAGGGAATAACACACACCTGGCCATTGAACAGCTGAACAGCCAATTGTCCCATTACGTTTGGTCCCTTAAAAAGTGTGAGGCACCAAAAAGATTAGAATTGTGTTGATGTCCCAATATTTATGGACCTGACTGTATACAGTCAGTACAATAATTCATATTAGCTCCACCCACACATAACATACAGGTGTGACAAGGGTAAAAGATTGCATAAGTATGATATTTCTAAAGCATTTCAATAATACATTGCATGGGGTAAATTCATATATATACATGTGACATATAGAAAGCACCAGCAGCAGGAGTATGGATGTAGGAAATAAAACCATGATTGATAAATAAATGAATGTCAGAATTAATAATTTACTGCAGATTAGGATCAATGTGTCCATTACAGACACAGGTCAGCATCACTTGACGCCCAACGCGTTTCGCGTAGAGACACTGCACAGGGGCAGATGCTCAAATATGTCTGCAGAGTGTAAAAAAAGAAATGGTGACATTAGTCTAGTTCTAATTGGTAATATAGAGATAAGGCAAATTACCCCGTCCTAAATATTCACAAAGGGTCCAATACGGTAAAATGCTGCGGCCATGTGATCAGAGTCCCAAAACAGTCTCCCCCGGGAACTGAGGTAATTGCATCTGCGAACAGCAGGGCGCATGCAACAAAACCTCCCGATGACCCAAGACACAAAATGCTGGTGCATAAATGGAAAGCTGCGGTGGCCTGTGAGGGAAACCTGGAGTGATTTGTAAAAATGTAGAATAGAATAATGTGTGAATGATATGAAAGAAAAAAAAAATAATAATAATGTAAAAAGGGTGTGTGTTTACTCAATATGTGAGCATTACTGAAGTTACATAAAAAGGTGAAAAAGTAATAATGAATGGTGAAAGCAAATGTTGGAACAAAAGAAGTGACAACGGGGGCGCATGCGCGAACCTCGACATGTCAGACGCTTCACTGTAGAGCTCCGCACTCCCCGCCGCACACCCGGAACCACTACGAGCGACTGAGATGCCTATCCAGCCTCCTCCTTAAGGGATCGCTTCCCCGTGGGCCAGAACACCCTCCGGTATGGTTTTAACGGGGCACAGAGGTAAACCGAAGCCTAAACCCATCAAAGAGGCATTAGCCTGCACCTCCTCCAAGATGGAAGGCCCGAGCCCTAGCAGAACAGTCTGCATCCTCTCCAGCCCGCTCAGATGTGCCGGACAGTGAGGAAGACAGCGATGTACACCCTAATCCAGGTGATTCTCCTCTCATTTCACAACCTGGTATGTCACAAACGGCATTTATTAGACTGATGGAATCAATGCTTCATAAAGCCTTAAAAACAACATCTGACCAGATCACTAGCAGTCTGACCCGTGAAATTCGTGAGTTAGGTCAGCGCACAGCAGACTTAGAAACCAGGGTTGATGATATGGAATTAACTCTTCAAGAGCAGGCCCAAGAACAAACGGCTCTTCGCGAGGAGAATGCTATGTTACTCTCTATTTTAGAAGACGCAGAAAATCGATCTCGCAGATCCAATCTGCGCCTCCGTGGCATACCAGAGTCGATCGATGACATCCAATCTTTTACCACCGCTTTGTTCCAGGAACTATCACCCCCCATACCTATCGAACGCCTTGACGCCAGGCCGACGGCCCACCACGTGACATTATTGTTAAGCTGCATTTCTTCCGTACAAAGGAGCAACTGTTAACAGCAGCCCGCAACAAGAACTCCTTACAGTTCCAGGACCACACGTACCAGCTATTCTCTGATTTAGCACCCCTCACCATTGCAAAACGCTGTGCTATGAAACCCCAGCTACAAATCTTGCAACAGCACCAGCTCAAATACACGTGGCGGTTTCCGTTTGCCCTGCAATTCTCTCACCTGGGACAGCAACACACCTGTACCACACCTGAATCACTTCAAAGGCTTCTGGAATCACTCCACCTGACACCACCAACACATCAGTCAGAAGTATCTCTTCCTCGCACACCGGCTCGATCAGCCTCTCACCCATACGCCATGACCCCGAAACGAAGCAATCCTGATCCCACTTCAACCCGGAAGGGAACCCCGGCCCAATCGCCTGGAAGCTACCACCCAAGCCCGAAATCCCAAGCACTACGTTGATAACTTGCAAGCAACTTTTTGTCCATTTGCTTTCTTCTTTTGCACACAGGCCCTCGATGCTGTCCGCAGGAACTGTCCTTTGATACCACCAATGAACACCCGACAACAGCCGAGACCTGCGTGACGAATACAGCTTGACAGGTTTTCTTCGCGTTCTGAATATCAACCTCCAGGACTTCTAAACCCCTTTGAGTCCTCTCAGGTTCAGTCGTTTTAATATTGTTTCTTTTGGTTTATAGTACATTATGTTATAGTTCTGTAAACTCATACGTAAGATTGTGAGATGTATACCTTTACTCTACTTTAAGTAGGTACATACCAAACTTAGCTGACTAACTATATGGTCTTTCCTGATCACATCCCTTTTTCTGAACGATGTAATGTTAGCGCAGTCTAGGTTATAGATTCTGAGTTATACACTAAACTCGATGTAAATTATCATATCCAGTCCTATTATTCGTCCTTTCCCCCCGTCCCATATTCCTACTCACTCCCCTCCATCCCTATCCACACCCCTCTTCCCATCCTCCACCCTCCACCTCCTCCCCCTCCCCTCTCCCCCCCACCCCCCCTCCTCCTCCTTTTAATGTCCCCCTCTCACTATCCCTAGCTCCCCCTTACCCCACCTTTCCCTTCCTTTTTCTCCTCCCCATCCCCTCACCCCCCCCCATCCCCTTACCTTCTTCCCTTCCTCTCCAGTCCCCTTCTCCTACCCCCCCCACCACTGGATAAGAACATCCCGTCTCTTAAACATATTCCTACTCAGGTATTTACGGCCAACTGGAATTTCTATAATGAAGCAGAACATACAATCTAGTTCGATGTTATTATCTCCGCTTGCGGCGGGGAGCAGTCATTGCACCCCTCTTTTACAGCGAACCCGCTCTTAGGCTAGTTTACTGGTCGCGGAGTTGGTGCGCTACTCAGTCGGGCGGTACTGACCCGCAGTCCCCCCGTATGGACTGTGTCTCAGAGCATTGCCCTACGCTCACAACCCTTCCCCCTCCTTTTCCCTCTTATGTCTCTGTCTCACTTTACTTTACTACTCCTTCTCCCTTTTCTCTCGGTTGGTCGGCTCGCACGGGCTCCTTTTCACATGATATGGTTCCCCCTTACACCCATCAATGACCCCATTAAATATACTAACCTTAAATGTTAAAGGACTGAACTCACCCAATAAGTGAGTGAAAGCATTCCAAACGTTTACATCTCTTAGAGCTAGTGTAGTAGCCCTCCAGGAAACACATTTTTCCAAACGTCATACCCCGGGCTTCTTTAGCTCTAAATACCCACAGGTATTCACCGCTTCAGTGGACACTAAACATAGAGGAGTTCTGCTTGCTTTTCACCACACCACCCCATTCACGCTACAATCCGAAATAAAAGACCCGGAGGGTCGATATATAATTCTGGTGGGATTACTACAGGATATAACGGCAACTTTTGTTTCCTATTATGCCCCTAACACCAACCCTAACCCTTTCTTCTCACACCTTTTACAGGTAGTAAAAACACACAGTAAGGGAACCCTGTTCCTATGTGGTGACTCCAATTCGGTCCTACAACCACACTCAGACAAGTCACCCTATACTACTGAGCATTATACCCCCTCAGTGCAATTTCGCAAACAAATATTAAAGGCTTCTCTTCTGGACACCTGGAGGGAATGCAACCCCAACAGGAAAAACTTTACATTTTACTCCCACCCCCATAAATCCTTCTCTAGGATTGATCATATCTTCATTTCCATAGCATCTGAACCAATTCTACTTCAATCCCAAATTCAGCCAATCACATGGACGGATCACTGTGCCGTAATAACCGCAGTATCTTCCCTGATACCACAACCCACAAACAGAACATGGTGCATGAATGATGCACTCTTAACCAACCAATCATATTGTCTAGATATCCAAATTGCCCTCAAAGACTATTTATTACACAACACCACCCCAGATATCTCCCCCACGCTCCTTTGGGAGGCACACAAACCAGTGATCAGAGGCACATGTATCTCAGTTGCATCACACCTTAAGAAAGATAGAATCCGCAAACAGCAACAGCTCGAGGCAGACTATCACCAGAGTTTCCTGCAATTTCAATCTTCCCCTACTGAAGCTCACAAACAAAATCTTGACAAAATCAAATTAGAACTTGACATCCTACTAGCTGAGTCAGCTGATAAGGCTATACCCAGGTCAAATCACACACTCTATACCAAAGCCAATAAACAAGATACCTTTTTAGCCTTGCGTTTTCGCAGACCAGACCGTGCTCGTGTCCCCATCAGACTCAGATTGACCAAAGATATTGTTACTAGTAACCCGATTAAGATACTCTCAGAGTTTCGTAAGCAATTGTCGAAACTATATGAGGCAAAAGCTACTTTTCCCTTACGTCAAGCGGAAAAACTTTTTCATAATCTGCCAATCCCTACGCTAACCAATGATGGTCGTGAGTCTATGGAAGGCACGATCACGGTTGAGGAGGTCTTAGCTGCCATTAAGACACTTAAATCCCATAAACGCCCAGGCCCAGATGGCCTCCCCAGTCTCTACTATAAAAAATTTGCAGCTGAACTCGCCCCTCTCCTTGCTAACTCATTCAACGCTTTACTTAAACAACATTCCTTTGGTCGTGACACATTGACGGCACTTATATCTATGATCCCGAAACCAAACACAGACAATACAGTATGGTCTAATTTCAGACCAATCTCTCTGTTAAACGTTGATATCAAGATCCTGGCCAAAATCTTAGCTTTACGTCTTAACCCGATTATTGGTAGTCTAATACACAAAGACCAAGTCGGTTTTATACCCAAGCGGCAAGCTAGTGATAATGTCAGACGAGTAATCCTACTGCAACATTTAGCCCGATCACGTAAAATACCGATGCACCTCCTTTCTCTAGATATAAGAAAAGCTTTCGATACAGTCTCCTGGCCTTACCTTCTTTATATCCTCCAACGATGGGGTTTCGGCCCACACTTTCTTGGTTGGATCAATGCCCTATATAACCACCCGCAAGCATATGTACAATATTCAGGATTCCGCTCAGATCCTTTCCCCATCTCTCATGGAACCAGACAGGGCTGCCCCCTATCTCCCTTGTTATTCGCTCTTGTAATAGAACCCCTGGCAGCCTTGATCAGAGCAAACCCCGATATCCGAGGTCTCGAAATAGCTTCTACCACACATAAATTATGTCTTTTCGCAGACGATGCATTATTGTTTGTCACGTCACCACACATAACCCTACCAAACCTCATGCTTATCTTAGATAAGTTTGCTCTAATCTCTGGGTTAGAAGTTAATCAAACGAAATCAAAGGCCCTCAACGTGTCCCTACCACAAACCGATCTCGAACTGCTTCGTCAGAACTACTCTTTTAATTGGTCCACAACTTCCATACCTTATCTGGGAATTAAACTGACCAGTGATCCTCTGAACTTATTCCATTCCAATTACCTCCCAATGCTAACTCGATTCTCTTCTTTACTTAATTCCTGGCAGCCCCTGTGTGTTTCCTGGCTTGGACGCATAGCAGCTGTGAAGATGTCCCTACTACCAAAATTGCTGTATCTATATAGGGTACTCCCGATAGCAATCCCCCCTTACTATCATAGGACTATACAAAACCGAGTTTTTAAATACATTTGGGGCCCCACTAAACCTAGAGTGGCTAGACCAGTACTACTCCGCCATAAGCTTAACGGAGGCCTTGGTATACCCAACTTCTTACATTATTATCATGCAGCCCGATTGGCCCAGTCTATATTATATCATTCTAAAACTGAAATCCCGATTTGGGTCAGCCTTGAGGCCATAGATCTGCATCCAATTACAGTATCCAATGTGCTCTGGCTCCCCCCAACAGCACGCTGCGCTATAACCAACCCAATTACACAAAGCACACTCAAACTTTGGGATAGATTACGAATCTCCTTCAAGTTGAAGTCTCCGCACTCCCCACTCTTATCCTTCTTAGGCCACCCACTGTTCTACCCAGCATACACTGAACCAACTTCGTTCCAAACCTGGGCCCAGGCGGGTCTGACTCGTATATGTGATTTACTCAGTGGTAACTCTATAAAATCTTTCCCAGATATACAAACGCAAGCACAACTTTCACCTAGAGAGTGCTTTCGATATCTCCAAATTGTTCATTTTGTCAAAACAAATGTAAAATCAACTTCTGGGCTGGATACCCTTACTGAGTTCGAGAATATGTGCGCTACAGACCCGCACGCACCAGGTATCATCTCTCGCCTTTACACTCACCTTACTACACCACCCACAAGTCTCCCCACCTACGCACAACAATGGTCTAAAGACTTAAACATTGACCTAGAAGCAGAAGACTGGTCCTCCATATGGACCAACACGAAAAATTCATCTCAAAATGTTGTTGCCTCAGAAGCAAATTACAAAGTGCTCATGCGATGGTACTTGGTTCCATCCAGAATCGCCAAATTCCTACCTGACTATCCCCAGACCTGTTTCAGGGGTTGCAAAGAAAAAGGAACTCACGTTCACATCTGGTGGACATGTCCATTAGTGCAATGTTTCTGGGCAACGACATTCCAGATGGCTTCTACTCTCCACCAAGTTACCCTAGAACCTAACCCAGCTACAGCTCTACTTAACCTTATACCTCAAGACTACACCAGCGCTCAGCGCCGCCTCCTCCTTCATCTCTTTACAGCAGCCAAGCAAACGATAGCCAAAGCTTGGAAGACACCAACACTTAATATAATTGAAATGAAAAACAGGATTACCCAGGCAATGATACACAGTAAAATTGAAGCAACAATACTAGATAAAATCCCACAGCACTTCAGAATCTGGCAACCGTGGATAGAACACTTCTTGCCCCCAGACATCGACATGAATCTACTGGAACCCTAAATTACTTCTAATAACTAATTATGTTTTTTTTTTTCCCTTTTTTTTTTTTTGGGAACTACATCGGTGCCCGTGCGCTCCGGCCGCCCCGCCACCTCTTCCTAGCTTTCCTTTTCTTTTTCCATTCAGTTCTCCTTCTCTCTCATTCCCATCCATACTCCTGCTGCTGGTGCTGTCTATATGTCACATGTATATATATGAATTTACCCCATGTAATGTATTATTGAACTGCTTTAGAAATATCATACTTATGCAATCTTTTACCCTTGCCACACCTGTATGTTATGTGTGGGTGGAGCTAATATGAATTATTGTACTGACTGTATATGTGGTTTTAATATTGCCATATTCTCTATAATGCTCTTCACTAATAAAATTTGCTATTTTTTTTTCAACTTTGCCTCCACAAAGTCATCCATCTCATTTAAAGTCCCACTTTTCCTTCTTTTTTGCATACATTTTAGGGATGGAGGCACACCGCATATGTGCCTCATCTAATCCCAAATCCCCCCCTTCCGTTCTCAAGACCCAGTAACCCAGAGGATTTTCGGTGGGAAAGGTGTCCAAGTCTGATCGTGCCTCTAGGTATTCCTGCACCATGTGAATCAGACGCTGGCAATGGTTGCTGGAACCGATCAAACCTTGGGGCTGCAGACCAAAAAATTGTCTGAACGCATTGGTCAGACGGCCACCTTCTCCACCGCTCCTTCTGTGATTGACCGAAGCCTCAGCAACACGTTGTCCAGGAGGACTAAGAAATTGTAACCTCCCAGGCTCTGGAAATGCGTTCCACAAACCATTCTGCAAGGCCTCCCGAAGATGTTTCATCCTCTGCTCCCTCTGAGACAGCAAGATAAGGTCCGCAACCTTACCCTTGTAAAGTGGATCAAAAAGGGTTGCCAGCCAGTAATGATCCCTCCCCTTGATACCACAAATACGAGGATGCTTCCGCAGGCTTTGCAGGATCAGGGAGGCCATGCAGTGTAGGTTTGCTGAGGCATTCGGTCCAGAGTCCTCTGGGTCACTAAGGACGACATGATCCGCAGCCAACTCCTCCCAGCCACGTACAAGTCCATGGGTTTCTTGGGACTGTAAATGATCTCTTAAAAACTGCTGCTGATGCTGGGTGCCAGGCTCCACCTCCATGCTGACACAATCCTCCTCCTCCTTGTCCTCTTCTTGTGTGATCAGAACACTGTCTGGATAAAGGGCGCCTTGAGAGGTAAGGAAGTCCTCCTCTTCCTCCCTCTGTTCTGTCTCAAGTGCCCTGTCCATTATTCCACGCCGTTTGTGCTCCAATAGGTGGACAAGAGGGACAGTGTCACTAAAGCATGCACTGTCACTGCTCACCATCCTCGTGGCCTCCTCAAATGGTGACAGGACAATGCATGCATCCCAGAACATAGCCCACTGGCGTGGGGAAAAAAAACAAGCTCCCCTGACATTGTCCTGGTGCCATAGTCGCATAGGTACTCATTGATAGCCTTCTGCTGCGTGTGCAGCCGCTGCAGCATGGCCAACGTTGAGTTCCACCTGGTGGGCACACAGATGTCACAGATTAGGCAGTTCTTGGGCAGGTTAAACTCCATTTGGAGGTCAGCCAGCCGAGCACTGGCATTATATGACCTGTGGAAATGCACACAGACTTTCCTGACCTGCCTCAGGACATCCTGTAAGCCCGGGTACCTGCCCAAGAACTTCTGCACCACCAAGTTCAGGATGTGAGCCAAACAGGGCACAGGCCTACAGAGCAACGCTGGTTCCGAGGACAAATAAGCACAGGAAGAAGCCACGGAGGAAGAAGAAGAGAAGGGGGTGGAGGAGAGAGGTGTGGCAGAATCACCACTAGTAGGATTTTGGAGGCATGGTGGCGGAACAACCTCCAACACTACTGCACCCTGTCCTGCATCCTTCCCAGCTGCCAGAAGAGTCACCCAGTGCGCAATGAAAGATAGGTAAAGTCCCTGTCCATGCCTGCTGGACAATGAGTCAGCGGTAATATGCACCTTATCGCTGACTGCCCTGTCCAGGGAGGCCAAGACATTGCCTTCCACATGCCGGTAGAGAGCCGGAATTGCCTTCCATGAAAAAAAGTGGTGTTTGGGAACCTGCCACTGAAGAACCGCACATTCCACAAACTCACGGAAGAAGGGAGAGTCTACCAACTGAAAAGGCAGCAGTTGAAGTGCTAGCAATTTAGCCAAGCTAGCATTCAACCGCTGAGCATGTGGATGGCTGGGAGCGAACTTCTTTCGGCGGTGCAACAGCTGGGGCAGGGAAATTTGCCTGGTGCAATCTGACGTCGGTGTAGCAGATTGCCTGCAAGTACTTGGCTGTGACACACCTAATTCTACACCTTTATTCCTCTCAGTGCAGGTTTCAGAAAGGACTGAAGGTATAGTGGGGTTGGAGATCCCAGCTGATGAGAAGCAAGGAGAGGTCCTCTTTGTTCTTTGGTGTGGGTCTTTTAGGTACGCTTGCCAACGAACTGCATGGCAGGTCGACATATGTCTGGTCAAGCATGTGGTGCCCAAGTGGGTAATGTTTTGGTCATGCGAGGTATGCTTGAGACATATGTTGCAAATAGCAGCGGTGGGATCTGATGCATTTGTCTCAAAAATGGCCCACACCACCACATGTGGAGCTCTGCGGTGTGATGCATTTGGTGTGCTGCCCTTAAGCTGGCCCCTGGAGGGCATCCTGCCTCATTGGAGATGTGCCTCCTCCTCCTCTCTCCTATCAGGCACCCACGTGGAGTCAGTGACGTCCTCATCATCCCCTCCCTCCTCATCACTGGAGCAAAGCTGTTCACAAGTTCGCCGAACAGCGAACAATTTGGGGTGTTCACGGCAAATTCGAGTGCCGCGGAACACCCTTTAAAAGTCTATGGGAGAAATCAAAAGTGCTAATTTTAAAGGCTTATATGCAAGTTATTGTCATAAAAAGTGTTTGGGGACCTGGGTCCTGCCCCAGGGGACATGGATCAATGCAAAAAAAGTTTTAAAAACGGCCGTTTTTTCAGGAGCAGTGATTTTAATAATGCTTAAAGTCAAACAATAAAAGTGTAATATCCCTTTAAATTTCGTAGCTGGGGGGTGTCTATAGTATGCCTGTAAAGGGGCGCATGTTTCCCGTGTTTAGAACAGTCTGACAGCGAAATGACATTTCAAAGAAAAAAGTCATTTAAAACTACTCGCATGGGAATTCTCCACAAGGGAACCCCGAACCAAAATAAAAAAAAAATGACGTGGGGGTCTCCCTAAATTCCATACCAGGCCCTTCAGGTCTGGTATGGATATAAAGGGGAACCCCGGCCAAAATAAAAAAAAAAACGGCGTGGGGTCCCCCCAAAGATCCATACCAGACCCTTATCCGAGCACGCAACCTGGCAGGCCGCAGGAAAAGAGGGGGGACGAGAGAGCGCCCCCCCTCCTGAACCATACCAGGGCATTGGGAGAGTGCTTTGGGGTAGCCCCCCAAAACACCTTGTCCCCATGTTGATGAGGACAAGGGCCTGAATAAAGGAATTGTCAAAAACTGTCTCTTGTCATTTTTAACATTTTTGACAGTTTTTTATTGAAATGGTAGGGGTACTTTTGTACCCCCTTACCATTTCACACGGGGGGGGCAGGATCTGGGGGTCTCCTTGTTAAAGGGGGCTTCCAGATTCCGATAAGCCCCCCGCCCGCAGACCCCCACAACCACCGGCCAGGGTTGTGGGGATGAGGCCCTTGTCCTCATCAACATGGGGACAAGGTGTTTTGGGGGGCTACCCCAAAGCGCCCTCACAATGTTGAGGGCATGTGGCCTGGTACAGTTCAGGAGGGGGGCCGCTCTCTCATCCCCCCTCTTTTCCTGCAGCCTGCCAGGTTGCATGCTCGGATAAGGGTCTGGTATGGAATTTAGGGGGACCCCCACGTCATTTTTTTTTTATTTTGGCCGGCGTTCCCCTTAATATCCATACCAGACCTGAAGGGCCTGGTATGGAATTTAGGAGGACCGCCACGTCATTTTTTTTTTAATTTTGGTTCGGGGTTCCCCTGTAGGGAATTCCCATGCTGTTTTTATCAATGAACTTTTATGTGTATTGTCGGACCAGCAATGCGAGTAGTTTTAAATGACTTTTTTTCCTTTGAAATGTCATTTTGCTGTCAGACTGTTCTAAACACGGGAAACATGTGCCCCTTTACAGGCATACTATAGACACCCCCCAGCTATGAAATTTAAAGGGATATTACACTTTTATTGTTTGACTTTAAGCATTATTAAAATCACTGCTCCTGAAAAAATGGCCGTTTTTAAAACTTTTTTTTGCATTGATCCATGTCCCCTGGGGCAGGTCCAAGGTCCCCAAACACTTTTTATGACAATAACTTGCATATAAGCCTTTAAAATTAGCACTTTTGATTATTCATGTTTGTGTCCCATAGACTTTAACGGTGTTAAAAAGAACGTGTTCGAAAGAACTTTTTTCCTGTTCGCATGTTCTGGTGCGAACCGAACAGGGGGGTGTTCGGCTCATCCCTAGCTGGCAGTATGCTGCAGCTGGGGGAACATGACTACCAGATTGCTGTCCTTCTTGGGCACCCCCTTTCTCTAGGCTCACGTTACTGCCTTCCTCTAGCTGTACCATCATCGAAGCCTTCAAAATGCTGGACATCCTCCTGGAACATGTACCCAATACTGTGGTCAAACAGTTTGGGGGACTCTTCAGGAGGACAAGGAGGACATGGTTAGTACACTAACTGTAAATACTGCAGCTGCCTGCCTGTGGTACTAATAGGATCAGAAGCACACCAGCAATTTTCTTCAGGTATCTTTAGGTGCACACTGTGCAGAGGACACAGTACACTAACTGTAAATACTGCAGCTGCCTGTCTGTGGTACTAATAGGATCAGAGGAACATATATATATATATATATATATATATATATATATATATATATATATATATATACAACACCTGGGATGCATATATAAATATATATACACAATACACTGTATGTGCAGCTAACTGCCTCGCCTGCCTACTCTATCTAACTTAAATCAAATGACTCTGTCTCTCTGTCTATATCTCTCCGCTGCTGCAACACACTACACAAGGCTGCCATGCAGGCGGCCTTATATAGTGTGGAGTGTGTGCTAAACCCCCTGAGCCATAATTGGCCAAAGCCACCCTGGCTTTGGCCAATTCCGGCTCTCTGTACAGACGGTGGTGTGATTGGCCAAGCATGCGGGTCATAGTGCATGCTTGGCCAATCATCAGCCAGCAATGCACTGCGATGCAGCAGTAAATTATGGGCCGTGACGTGCCACTCGAATTTGGCGTGAACGGCCTATAATGTTTGCAAATTGACGAACGGTCAGACAGGCGATGTTCGAGTCAAACATGGGTTTGACTTGAACTCGAAGCTCATCCCTACTCTCTATTGTAGTCCATCTCCTTCCTGCAGTGTGATTCCTGGAGGACTGAGTGTTCTCACAGAAGATTGCAGTAAATTAGACAGAAGATCAGACTGTAGTAGGAGGAAGTTTCCAGCTGGTAAGATGGTGTCTGGTACTGGTAGAGGGTGTGTCTTTAGGATCCTCAAACTTATGTGACAGAGTGTCAGGCTTGGTTTTCTTTGATCCTGGTCTGTCATCAGCCAGCAATGCACTGCGAGTGAATTTTGGGCCACTTGAATTTGGCGCGAACGGTCCATAACATTCGCAATTCGACGAACAGTCGAACAGGCGATGTTCGAGTCGAACATGGGTTTGACTCGAACTCGAAGCTTATCCCTATTGCTACCACACTTCTGGTAGTGTACACAGTACAGTGCAGCGGTAGTGCAGTTGCTACTACACTTCTGGTGGTGTACACAGTACACAATACAGTGCAGCCATAGTGCAGTTGCTACTACTTTTCTGGTGGTGTACTCAGTACACAATACAGTGTAGTGTGGTGTTGCAAAACAAAACATACATCATGTCCGGAAGGCCACCAAGGAGAGGCAGATGCTCACAGGCCACTAAAAGAGGGCAAGCAGTCTCTGTGTCTACAGTCAACAGTGCTGGACATGGTGCATCCTCTGCAGGTGGCCATGGGGTACGCTTGTCCTTTTTTTCTGCTGCTGGGGCAGGGGCAAAAAAATTGGGCCTTTGGTGATGGTGGTGCCACAACACTGTAACCCCTCACAGATACTCTTGTTGGGCACAGGAATGGGCCCTGCTATGAAATATTAGATCAAAATTACAAGTACATACCCATGTTGAACAGGGACAGAAAAAATGGGACTTAGGCAGTGGTGGTGGTGCCCTAAACCAAAAATATTGTTGGAAGCTAACATCATTAAGATTAAGGAGGAATAGGATAGTCACTCAGCATAGTCAGTCTTCAAGGGATCCCACATCCATAGAAAAATCAATCAGTTACATCAGCATCAGGTGCTTGATAGTTGCTGATCCAAGTCTGATTCATTTTTATGAATGTGAGCCTATCAACGGAGTCTGTGGACAGGCGCACTCGATGATCCATTACAAACCCTCCAGCAGCACTGAATGTGCATTCAGAAAGAACACTGGATGCAGGATATGCTGGATTGCATATTGAGCTAGTGGTCCATCATCAAAAACCAAGTAACCCAGTGGACTCTCTGTTGGAAAGGTCTCCAAGTCTGCTCTTGCCCCTAGATATTCCTGCACTATGTAATGCAGACGCTGGTGATGGTTGCTTGAACCAATCAGACCTTGGCACTGAGGACTTAAAAATTGTCTTCAAGCATCGGTCGGCTGGCCACCTTCTCCACCGCTCTTCCTTCGACTGAACGAAGCCTCAGCAACACGTTGTCTAGCACCAGGTAATTGTAACCTCCCAGGGTCTGGAAATGCATTGCACAAACCTTTCTTCAAGGCCTCCTGAAGATGTTTCATCCTCTGCTCCCTCTGGATGACAGGATGAGTTCTGCAACCTTACCCTTGTAACGTGGATCAAGAAGGGTTGCCAGCCAGTATTGATACCTCTCCTTGATACCACAGATCCTAGGGCCCTTCCGCAGGCTTTGCAGAATCAGGGAGGCCATGCAGAATAAGTTTGCAGAGGCATTCGATTCTTAGTCCTCTGGGTCACTAAGGATCACATGATCTGTAACAACCTCCTCCCAGCCACGTAGAACTCCTTGGGTTTCTGGGGACTGAAAACCATCCCTTGAAGACTGCTGCTGAGTGTTATCCTCCACGTCCATGCTGACACAAACCTCCTCCTCCTCTTCTTCCTGTGTGTTTGGCGGCCCCAAAGGAATACAATATTGATTAAGGGGGCCTTGAGAGGTAAGGAGGTCCTCCTCTTCCTCCCTCTGTTCTGCCTCAAGTGCTCTGTCCATTATTGTACAAAGTGTGTTCTCCAACAGGAAGACAAGAGGGACAGTATCAGATGCATGCATTGTCACTGCTCACCATCCTCGTGGCCTCCTCAAATGGTGACAGGACAGTGCATGCATCCTTGATCAGTAGCCACTGACGTGGCGAAAAGAAGCCAAGCTCCCCTGTCCCTGTCCTGGTGCCATACTCACACAGGTACTCATTGATGGCCCTCTGCTGCATGTGCAGCCACTGTAGCATTGCCAACATTGAGTTCCACCTGGTGAGCATGTCACAAATGAGGCGGTTGGTGGGCAGGTTTCATTCCCTTTGAATGTCAGCCAGCCGAGCACTGGCATTGTATGACCAGCAGAAATGACCACAGACTTTCTGGCCTGCCTCAGGAAATCTTGTAAGCCTGGGTACCTGCTCATGAACCGCTGCACCACTAAATTCAGGACGTGTGCCAAACATGGGACATGGGTCAAGTGTCCCTGTTGGAGGGCAGAAAGAACGTTGGTGCCATTGTCGCATACAACAACCATTCCTGGCTGAAGCTGGTGTGGCGTCAACCACCTCTGAGCCTGCTCTTGCAGAGCTGACAGAATCTCTGCCCCAGTGTGGCTCCTGTCCCCTATGCAGACAAACTCAAGAACCGCATGGTGTCTTTTTGTCTGAGTGCTTGTTTAGCCCCTTGAATGCTTACGGAGCACCACTGGTTCAGAGGACAATTCTGCAGAAGAGACCATAGAGGAAGAAGTAGAGGAGGGGGTGGAGGAGAGAGCTATGGCAGAGTCACCCCTAGCATTTTGGAGGTGTGGTGGCGGAACAAGCTCCAACAATACTGAACCCTATCCTGCATCCTTCCCAGCTGCCAGCAGTTACCCAATGTGCCATGAAGGAAAGGTAACATCCTTGCCCATGCCTGCTAGACCATGAGTCAGCAGTAATATACACCTTACTGCTGACTGCCCTGTCCAACGAGACCAAAACATTGCCTTCCACATGCCGGTAGAGAGCCGGAATGGCCTTCCATGAAAAGAAACGCGTTTTGGAACCTGCAACTGAGCTACAGCACATTCCACAAATTCATGAAAGGGGCAGAGTCTACCAGCTCAAAAGGCAGCAGTTGCAGCGCTAGCAATTTGGCCAAGCTGGCATTCAGGCGCTGAGCATGTGGATAGCTGGGACCGAATTTCTTTTCCCGGTTTAGCAACTAGGGTTGGGAAATTTGTCTGCTAAAATCAGATAGTGGTGTACTGATAGCAGATTGGCTGTAAGTACTTGGGGCACCTATTGCTATACCTTCATTCCTCTCAGTGCAGGTTTTTGAAAGGACTGGAGGTATAGTAGGGTTGGAGATCCCAGATGAGGAGCAAGGAGAAGTCTGCCTTTTTCTTTGATGTGGGTCTTTCAAGTGCTGTTGCCAACGGACTTGATGCCTTATGAGTTTATGTGAAATTGCTATTAATAGCTGTAAAATATTGTAATTATGAATATATTTCATTTAGCTTGTATCTATATAGGGGGAACATATTATCTTCACAGAAATCTCTGGTAGACCAGACAAATCGGTGCCTAGGCTTGTGTATACAAACAATGGGATCCAAACCTCATTGTTTTACACATACTCACTTTAAAGTGTCCCATGCTGGGATATGCAATGAAGGGAGGCCAACCCGTAATCAAAACTTAACTTCCCAGGAAAATTCAAGTTAATCTCCTGCTCAGAATAGTCACAAGGATTTACATTAAAGGGGGCTGACTTATGCAAAGTATAGGGATTGCAGAAGTAGCCATTCCTTAACCAGGAATAGAGAAGCTCACCAATCAGAGCTACGCTATGCCAACCAATGAGGCATCAGCCTGTAATGATATACACTAAATGGGAGGGAAATACACACTTTTATGGGAGAGCAGCCATCAGAATGGAACCTTGGTGCAAAGGGTAATTATGGGAAAGGTCTGCATTTTACTTGTAATTAAATATGTTTGTAGATTAATGTTTTAAGGAATATACTCTGTATTCCTTCATGTAATTCTCTTATTTTAACCTAATATTTTCTTCCTTGGGTTGTAGACCACAGATACATGGTTGTGTATTAGATAGACGTTCAACTACTCACCAATAAATGTTGTTATTGTGTTAAAGCTTTCACTCATGGTCAAAGAACTTTCATTTAACCCAAAACATATCTGAGAGATATTAAATCTCAAATATAGTATACGGGAAATAGACTGCATGGGAGGTCGTTATATGTCTGGTCAAGCATGTGGTGCCCAAGTGGCTGCTGTTCTGGCCACGCTCAATCCGCTTCAGACATAGGTTGCAAACAGCAGCGGTGCAATCTGCTGCACATGTGTCAAAAAAGGCTGGGAGTCGGCAGCGCCCTGCACCTGCAGAGCTCTGCTGTGTTATGCAGCAGGGTGGCTGCCCTTAAGCTGCTTCCTAGAGGACATCCTGCCTCGCTGGAGTTGTGCCTCCTCCTCCTCTATTCTATCAGGCACCCAAGTAGAGTCAGTGACCTCATCATCCCCTCCCTCCTCGGCACTGAAGCAAACTTGACACTATGCTGCAGCTGGGGGAACATGACTGTCTGTTTCTTGTCTTTCTTGGGCACCCCCTCTCTCTAGGCTCACGTTACTCCCTTTCTCAACCTGGGAACCAACATCAGAGCCTTCAAATCCCTGCACATCCTCCAGCACCATGTACCCAACACTGTGGTCAAATAGTTTGGGGGACTCCTGCGTGCATGATGATGGGGCTACAGAAGGAATGACTGTGGACAAGGAGCCTGTGGAATAGACCGCTTTGGCAGCTGCATAGGAAGGCAAACTACTCTGAGCCTGGGTGACAGAGGATGAGCAGGATGAGGATGGCTTTGTTATCCACTACACCAACCCTTCTGCATGTTCTGGCTCAATAACACGGCCAGCAGCAGAGAAATAGGACAAGCATGCCCCATGGCCACCTGCAGAGGATGCACCATGTCCACGACCAGCACTGTTGACTGTAGACACAGAGCCTGCTTGCCCTCTTTTAGTGGCCTGTGAGTGTCTGCCTCTCCCTGGTGGCCTTCCGGACATGATGTATATTTTGTTTTGCAACACAGCACTACACTGTATTGTGTACTGTGTACACCACCAGAAAAGTAGTAGCAACTGCACTACGGCTGCACTGTACTGTGTACCGTGTACACCACCAGAAAAATAGTAGCAACTGCACTACGGCTGCACTGTATTGTAACTACAATTTTTGATCTAATATTTCACAGCAGGGCCCCTTCCTGCGCCCACCAAGAGTATCTGTGAGGGGTTACAGTATTCTGGTACCACCAACACCTAAGGCCCGAAAATTCATTACAGACGCAAGCAGTTTTAAATTACTTTTTTTTTTTTACTTTACTTTTTTTTTTTTTAATTTAATTTTGCTGCGGTATTGTTCTAAACGTGGGAAAACTGCGCCACTTTACAGGCATACTATAGACACCCCATAAGGCTGATATTTAAAGGAATATTTCATTTTTATTGTTTCACTTTAAGCATTATTAAAATCACTGCTCCTCAAAAAACGGGCATTTTTAAAACTTTTTTTGCATTGATACATAGGTTGAAAAAAGACACAAGTCCCATCCAATTCAACCTTAAAAACCCTGGTCCCCAAACACTTTTTATGGCAATAACTTGCATATAAGCTTTAAAATTAGCACTTTTGATTTTTCATGTTCGTGCCCCATAGACTTTAACGGCGTTCGAACAATCTTTTGCATGTTCGCATGTTCTGCTGCAAACCGAACCGGGGTTGTTCGGCTCATCCCTACTCTTCACCTTAGAGTAAACAATTTCTCACACATATTGGCACCACCCTTGACATATTTGTACATTGTAATCTTATCCCCGCTAGAATGCTTCTTCTTCAGAGAGAATAACTGTAATCTATGTAATAGATTGTCATAGCTGAGATCCTCCACCCATCTTATTATTTGTTTTGCCCTAAGCTGAAATCTTTCTAATTCAGCAATGTCTTTCCTGAGGATTGGTGATCAAAACTGAACTGCATATTATCTTCTTGGAGGGAGTTATTTGACAGATAGAAATAATGTTATCTGTGTGTTATACAGCTATACAGTATCTCACAAAAGTGAGTACACCCCTCACATTTTTGTAAATATTTTTTAGCTCTTTACATGTGACATCACTGAAGAAATAACACTTTGCTGGAATGTAAAGTAGTGAGTGTACAACAAATATAACAGTGTACATTTGCTGTGCCCTCAAAATAACTTAACACACAGCTATTATTGTCTAAACTGCTGACAACAAAAGTGAGTACACCCCTAAGTGAAAATGTCCAAATTGGGCCCAAAGTGTCAATATTTTGTGTGGCCACTATTGTTTTCCAGCACTGCCTTAACCCTCTTGGGCATGGAATTCATCAGACCTTCACAGGTTGCCCCTGGAGTCCTCTTCCACTCCTCCATGACGACATCACAGAGCTGGTGGATGTTAGAGACCTTGCGCTCCTCCACCTTCCATTTGAGGGTTACCCACAGATGCTCAATAGGATTTAGGTCTGGAGACATGCTTTACCAGTCCATCACCTTTACCCCCAGCTTCTTTAGCAAGGCAGTGGTCGTCTTGGAGGTGTGTTTGGGGTCATTATCATGTTGGAATACTGCCCTGCGGCCTAATCTCCAAAGGGAAGGGATCATGCTCTGCTTCAGTATGTCACAGTACATGTTGGCATTCATGGTTCCCTCAATGAACTGTAGCCCCCCAGTGCTGGCAGCACTCATGTAGCCCCAGACTATGACACTCCCACCAGCATACTTGACTGTAGGCAAGACACACTTGTCTTTGTACTCCTCACCTGATTGCCGCCACGCACGCTTGACACCATCTGAACCAAATAAGTTTATCTCATCAGACCACAGGACATGGTTCCAGTAATCCATGTCCTTGGTCTGCTTGTCTTCAGCAAACTGTTTATGGGCTTTGTTGTGCATCATCTTTAGAAGAGGCTTCCTTCTTGGACGACAGCCATGCACACCAATTTGATACAGTGTACAGCGTCTGGTCTGAGCACTAACAGGCTGACCCCCCCACCCCTTCAATCTCTGCAGCAATACTGGCAGCACTCATATGTCTATTTCCCAAAGACAACCTCTGGATATGACGCTTAGCACGTGCACTCAACTTCTTTGGTCTACCATAGCAAGGCAGTTTTTGACAATTGCTTTATTAAAAAAAATAAAAAAACAAACAATGTCCCGCATTGTAGATCCATTGTCAATCACAACGCCCACCGCCCAGGGTTGTGGGGATGAGTTGCATGGGTGGGTCATGCTGGGTCATGTGAAGTCATGCTGTGTTGGTGATATCACAAGAGGGTGGTGCCACCAGCTGACGTCACCAGATGGCCCTGCCCCTTACCTATTTAAGAACTGTCACACGGCAGAGCAGTTGTTTGCCGGTTAGCCTTCATCACGAATGGAGCAGTACCCCGTACTCATTCACATAGGGTGCTGGGATCTGGGGTAGCAGACCCCCACAACCACAGCCCAGAGTTGTCAGGAAGAGGCCCTTGTCTGCATTAGCATTTGAACAAGGTGCTTTGGGGTGGGGAGGCAGAGCCCCCCTGCCCTAATGCCCCCCCATGTTGAGGGCATGTGGCCTGGTATGGTTCAGGAGGGGGTTCGCTCATTCATCCTCCCCCTTTCCTGCCAGGCTGAGTGCTTGGATAAGGATCTGGTATGGATTTTGGGGGCAGGGGTTTATTTGCCATGGGGTTCCCCTTAAAATCCATACCAGATCCAAAGAGCCTGATATGCAAACGGTCGGGGGGCACCATTTTTTTTTCTTTTTTTGTATTTTTTTAAGTTGTATATTGTTGCATAGAGTCAATTTAAATGTCTTTTTTTCTTTACAAATGTCAGTTTTGCTGCAGCAGGTTCTATACACAGTACAGATGTGTCACTTTACAGGCAGACTAAGGGGACCTCCTTTAAAAAAAAAAAAAAAAAATATATATATATATATATACATATATATATATATATATATATATATATATATATATATATATATATATATATATATATATTCTTACACTTTCACATTGATACATTTCCCCCAGGGCCGTACCCAGGCCTTCATGCCCTTTTTATGGCCAATAACTTGCATATAATCCTTCAAAATGAGGATGTTTGATTTTTCATGTTCGGTAGACTTTAATAGAGTTTGCGAGTCCGAATTTTGGGAGTTCGGCCCATCACTACTAAGGAAGCAGCTGGCAACACTGCAAAGCATCATTAGCCTGAAAGCAAGTTTGGACCATACCCATCAGTTGGGTGGTGATAAGGAGGTGATGACTCCAGAGCAGAATAATCGGGTAACAGTTGGATGGGGTAGAGGGAAAAGTATAAGGGAAGCCAGTCCTGAGCTGACAAATCCCAATAAATACACCCCTGTGCGTGATATTGAGGACATCCGTCAAGGAGTGGCAGTGCTGGAGCAGATTGAATCCTCTAGCTGCTGGGGAACAACTCCTCCAGTGAGGATGGGGACAAGGATAAAGTATAGACAGATTCTAATGGTAGGAATTTATTATTAGAAAGACAGACAGGGCAATCTGTCACAAAGATCACCAAAATGTATGTTGTTTACCGGGACACTGGGTTCAGCACATTATGGATCAGATGGACAGATTGATGGGTGGGGCTGGGGAGGACGCAGAAGTCATGGTACATATTGGTACCAATTACAAAGTTAGAGGAGGGAGTGTCCTAAAAAAATTCAGGGATTTAGGAGCTATGCAGAAGAAATGGACCTCCATGGTGGTATTCTCAAAAATACTGCCTGTACCTTGAGCCACACCAGAGAGGCAGCAGGAAATTAGGGAACTTAACAATTGGCTAAGGAATTGGTGCAGGAAAGAGGGATTTGTGTTCCTGGAGAACTGGGCTGCCTTTTCAGTCGGTTTCTGGCTCTACAGTAGGGACAGACTGCACCTCAATGGGGAGGGTGCAGTTCTGCTGGGAGAGAAGATGGCCAAAAATGTAGGCTTTTAAGCTAGCTTATGGGGGAGGGATCAGAGGAAGAGATAGCCAGAAGTGAGCAAAGGAAAGAGGGTGCTACTGGGGGCATTAACACTAAGAAGGAAAAAATATGTGCTCCTAAAAAACTAAAAGACATGTACATAAATGCAAGAAGTCTAGACAATAAAATGGAAAAACTGGAGCTGCTGATACACAAGGAGGATTTCAACTTTGTGAAAATATTAAAAACTTGGTTTAACAGCTCACATGACTGGCATGCCAATGTCCAGGGGTTCTCCTTGTATCTGAGGGACAGGAAAGGTAGAGGAGGGGGAGGGGTGTGTCTGTATATCAAGAATGATTTAATAGTGAATGTGAGAGATGGCATAGCTAATGGGGCAAGGGAGGGGGTGGAATCCTTGTTGCTGGAGCTTCAAAGGGAAGTAGCAAATGGGAAACTAATAGTGGGCATATGCTACAGGCCCCCTAACTTAGAGTATGAGGAGAAGTCTGATCTATCACAATTAGAAATGGCAACAAGGCAGGGCAATGCTATCTTAATGGGGGATATCCATTACTTGGGCAGAAGGAACTGCTAACTCATTTAAAGCTTGCCATTTCATTTCAAATGTCTTACAGGACACCTCCATGGGTAAGATTTACGTGGAATTACAGGTAAACTTAGGAAACAACAATCATAGGGTAATTACATTCAATGCTCTTCATAGTAAAAGGAAGCACCAGGGCAGTGCAAGAACATTACATTCCAAAAGAGTCAACTTCTCTAAGCTACTCTCCATACCACAGAAAATAAATGAGATCAAATTCTTAAAACATCGAACACTGAGGTAAAATGGGAGTGGTTAAGAACATATTAAATAAGGGAATCAGCCAGTGCTTTCCAATGGCAAACAAATATAAAAATGCAAAGGGTAAACCTTGGTGTCTAAACTTTAATGAAAAAAGGTTTATAAAGAGAAAAAATGGCCTTTAAAATACAATATAAGGCCGATGGGTCATTGTCTGCACCGCATTCCAACACTGCAAGGATTGCAACAAAAACTGTAAAAGCGCAATCAGGGCAGCTAATATAGACTAAAGCACAAAGACAGAGCTCTTAGCAGGAAACACACCTAATAGATTGGGGGGGGGGGGGGGGTCTTTCACTGGCTATTCTGGAATAAATGGCCTCCAGCCATTAAATATGCAGATCCAAGATAGATGTACCTGGCAACTCCAGAATCCCATGAAACTCTTTATTTGTTACATGAAGTTCAATAATAAAAACAGCTGATGTGTTTCGACATACTGTACAGCCTTGTTCACAGCAGGCTATATGCCGAAATTATTCAAATATTTTTAATCTTGACCATCATGTAGCAAATAAAGAATTTAATGGAATTCTGGAGTTGCCGGATACATCTTTCTTGGAGCAGCTAATATAGACTACAAGAGGCACATAGAGGAGGACTGTGAAAAAAATCCAAAATTTGTTTTTACATATATTAATAGTAAGAAAGCAATGTAAGAGCACATAGGCTCCATAAAAGATGATCGGGGAAATTGGTTACAAATGACAAGGAAGAGGCAACTGTACTAAATGCATTCTCCTCAGTTTTAACAAAAGAAAAGGATGAGGTATAATAATTAAGGCTGGATCATTGGAATGCATCACAGAACGTACCCTTGTGGTTAATAGAAGCCAGCGTCCAAAAAAGACTTGAAAAACAGAATGCAAATAAATAACCAAGATCAGATGGTTTACACAGATGGGTCCTTAAAAAACATAGCCAGGTAATAGCCAGATCATTATTCTTAATTTTAATGGATAGCTTAAGGCCTGGAATGATACCAGCTGGTGTAAGGCCAATGTGGTACCAATATTAAAAAAGAGCAAAAATACAGTATATGCACTACCTGGAAAGTACAGGCCAGTCAGTCTAACATCGATAGTATGTAAACCATTGGAGGGGATGATAAGGGACTATATCCAAGAATTTTCACACGAAAATATTATCATTAGTAGTAATGTCAGGATACACCCATCAGCAGACAGCCTCGAAGATGTCTAAGGCTCAGAGGAAGACATATTCCTGTTGCACACAGAAACCGGGCTTTGACATTTAGACGTGCGCATGCGCGAACAAGAGCGCAAACAGTGGCCGTCACGCATTCCTGAGATACGATCGGCACCCGTACACTTCCGTACGTATCTATCGCGCGCACTAGCGCTCGTTCACGTTGGCGCCAAACGTCCTATTTAAGTCCAGCTGGTGCTTGGCCTGGTGCTGCCTTGTCTTCAGCTTCTGAGTGTCCAGTAACCTGTGAACCTGTATCCTGACTCCTGGCCCGGCCTGTTACCTTTCCTTGAACTCTGCCTGTACCGACCCCGGCTTGTCCTGTGACTAATCTTCTGCTTTCTCCCTGGCTACCGCACTGCTGATCTGGTTTGACCCGGCTTGTTCCTGACTACGATCCTGCCTGCACCTAGTACCCGATTTGATCTACCGTGTATGACCCTGCCTGCCTGACCCTGCTGCTTGTCGTTGTCGTCTGCACCTGCTGCCATCTGCTAGTCTCCTGCGGAAGCTTTCCTGTGTCTCTTCAGCACTACCGGACCCGCTACCCTGCTACCACCAAAGACTTTCTGGCACTCGTGCGACTCTGTACTTTGGTGCCTCCTGTTTGCTCTATCAGGGGCCCTAAGTCAGAGTGGTAAGAGAGGCCTTGCTCGTCCATTCAGGCTCTTCTACCAGGTACGTGATAGTACAAGGCAGCCATGACTGAGCCTGAACGAGCAACCTCCTCCGTAGAGCAGCTGTGTCATCACCTAACTGCATTTACTCAAACAGTCAAGAGCCTGCAAGCAAGTTACAGCCAGCTGGAAGAACGGATTCATGAACTCTCTCCAACACCTACTCTAGTAATGCAGTCACCGGAACCCCGGGTTCCGATTCCAGAGAAGTTTTCTGGCAACCGTGGCAAGTTCAGGACTTTTCAGAATGCCTGTATCCTGTATTTTTCATTACAGCCCCAGACCTTCTCTCAGGAGATCACCAAAGTAGGGTTTGTTATCTCCCTCCTGCAGGGTGAACCTCAGTCCTGGGCTCACCGTTTAATGGAACAAGGCAATCCCTGTCTGTCAAGCCTGACCACTTTCTTTGCATCCATGGCTCAAATCTACGAGGACCCTCTGCGAACGGCCACGGCCGAGTCTGCTCTGCATGCGCTCCAGCAAGGCCATCGAGCCGCTGAGGACTATGTAACGGACTTTAGATGCTGGAGCGCAGACGTCGAATGGAACAGTGCTGCTCTCTGTTACCAATTTCGACTAGGACTATCCGAACCCCTAAAAGATGAACTAGCTCGTGTTGGAGTACCTGAATCCTTAGAAGCACTCATCGACCTGACAATTCAGATTGACAGACGTCTGAGAGAACGCAGTGCAGAGAGATCAACTGAACGATTCCAGCCTCTAGGGCTGCTACCACAAGGGTCTGGTCCATCTAGTCCATCTCAACCCAGCAGGTTCCATCCCTCCCTCTCTCCAGAGGAACGTCTGTACCGTCGTCAGAACCACTTGTGTCTGTATTGTGGAAGGGATGGCCATTATGTGAGTTCCTGTCCTGCCAAGATTCGGAAATGTCTGACCTTTCTCCCTGCCAGCCAGTCCTTCCGGCCTACCAAGTCTTCTCACCTGGCCGTACAGATCTCACTACAACTTTCAGGAAGAGTGATCCAAGTACCTGCTATTGTAGATTCAGGGGCTTGCAGTTGCTTCATTGACTTGACTTTTGCTCTTCAACATAAGATTCCTCTGCAACCCAAAACTCATGGACTATCTATCCACCTGGCAGACGGGTCACATATTAAATCCGGTCCGGTTACCCAGGAGACTATTCCGTTATTAGCTACTATTTCTGGTGACCACAGAGAACTGTTACGCCTGGATGCCATAGCTTCACCACTGTTCCCTATCATTCTGGGTATGCCATGGCTCCAGGCACATAATCCCTGTATCCATTGGGATGTCGGAAAAGTTGAGTTTCCCTCTCTCTACTGCCAGCAACATTGCTTCTCCAGACCCTTCTGTTATCCATCCCCCTTGCTGTGCATGGACTCAGATGATGAAACCCGTTCTTCCATTCCAGCACCCTACCAAGACTTTGCCGATGTGTTCAGTAAGAAGGGAGCTGAGATTCTACCTCCACATAGACCATACGACTGCCCCATCGAGCTCCTCCCTGGGGCCGAGATACCTTTTGGGCGAATCTTTCCCTTGACTGAACCTGAACTTGCCGCCTTAAAAATCTATATTGATGACAGCCTGAGAAAGGGATTTATCCGTCCCTCTACATCCCCAGCCGGAGCGGGGATTTTCTTTGTTGAAAAAAAGGATCTTTCCCTTCGCCCGTGCGTGGATTACCGGGACTTAAATAAAATCACGATCAAAAACCGATACCCCTTGCCTCTAGTACCAGAGTTGTTTCAGAGACTCCGTTCTGCTGTCATCTTCACAAAGTTAGACTTGCGAGGGGCATATAACCTGGTACGTATTCGTGAAGGTGATGAATGGAAGACGGCCTTTCGTACCAGGTTTGGACATTTCGAATACTTGGTGATGCCCTTTGGGCTATGCAATGCCCCAGCAACGTTCCAGCACTTCATTAATGATGTTTTCCGGGACTATTTGGACTTATTTGTTATTGTATATCTTGACGATATCTTGATTTTCTCTCCTTCTTTAGAAGCCCATCGAGAACATGTCAGAAAAGTTTTGGCTCGACTCAGACAGCACAGCTTATTTGCAAAAATAGAAAAATGCGAATTTGAATGCCCAAGCATCCAGTTCCTGGGCCTTGTTCTTTCCACAGGTGGCATTAAGATGGACCCCCAGAAGGTCTCGGCAATCCTGGATTGGCCGGCTCCTACGGACAAGAAAGGGGTGCAACGGTTCGTAGGATTTGCGAACTTCTATAGAAGATTTATCAAGGGGTTTTCCGCAATAATTTCTCCCATAACTCAACTGACAAGACAGTCCCAACGGTTCCAGTGGTCTTCCGAGGCGCAAACCGCATTTGAAACTCTGAAAGGTCTTTTCACAGCTGCACCTATATTACGTCATCCAGATCCTGCTCTGCCATTCGTCCTAGAGGTAGACGCATCAGAGACGGCAGTAGGGGCAGTTCTGTCTCAACGCCAAGGGGCCAAGTCCCTACTACATCCTGTGGCATTTTTTTCCCGCAAGTTGTCCCCGGCAGAGAAAAACTATGACGTAGGAGACCGTGAGCTTCTGGCAATTAAAGCTGCTCTCGAAGAGTGGAGATACCTACTGGAAGGTGCAGCTCATCCGATCCTGATCTACACCGACCATCGAAACTTAGAGTATCTGCGAGTCGCAAAGCGCTTAAAACCCCGGCAGGCCAGGTGGGCACTCTTTTTTACAAGATTCACCTTTCATATTACCTACAGGCCAGGATCTAAGAACATTAAGTCGGATGCTCTATCCCGAATGTTTGGCACGACAGAAGAACCGGTTTCTCCGGATACCATTCTTCCTCCCGGAAATTTCCTTTTATTACAGGAAGATTTGTTGTCACAGATTAGACAAGCCACTATTGATGTCTCACCATCTCCTGAGATGACGTTACAAGCTAAAGATGGCCTGTTATGGCACAACAACAAGATCTTTGTGCCTGAAGGTCTACGAGTCCCCACCTTGGGTCTCTGCCATGACCATGCCCTTGCAGGACACTTTGGAGTCCACAAGACAACTGAGCTCTTACAGCGTACCTTTTGGTGGCCTTGTTTAAAAGAAGACTGCAAGAAGTACATTGAAACCTGCCCTACCTGCGCCAGAAATAAATATAGCCGAACAAAATCCTGGGGTTTGTTGAGACCCTTACCAGTTCCAGATAGACCCTGGCAGATGATCTCTATGGATTTTATCACTGAGCTCCCTCCTTCCGAAGGTTACTCTACCATCTTTGTAGTCATAGATCGGTTGTCGAAGATGGCACATTTCCTACCCATGAAGGGTACCCCGTCTGCCTCTGAGACAGCGCAGGTCTTTATTAAAGAAATCGTGAGACTTCATGGACTTCCTGCCAATATCGTGTCGGACCGCGGGGTACAATTCACATCTAGATTTTGGAGAGCCTTGTGTAAATCCTTGAAAATCGAACTATCCTTTTCCTCAGCTTACCATCCCCAGACCAATGGTCAAACGGAAAGGACCAACCAGACGTTAGAGCAATACTTACGTTGTTTCTCTTCCTTCTCACAGGATGACTGGTTGGCACTATTACCTCTGGCGGAGTTTGCGTATAATAATTCAGAGCATTCTGCCATCAAACAAGCCCCATTCTTCGCCAACTATGGGTTCCATCCCTCATTCTTGACTGCCTCCGCCCCAGAAAGCCCTGTTCCGGCAGTTCAGGACACAATAAACTTTTTCAGGACCAACAATCAGTTATTACAGAAGACGATGACCAAGGCCCAGGAAGACTATAAAAAATCCTTTGACAAGAAGAAGCGGGGAGAGTTGATTCTGGAACCTGGTGATCCGGTCTGGTTAGCTACGACTAATCTGAAATTAGCCTGCCCATCCAGAAAACTGGGCCCTAGGTTTGTGGGACCCTTCAGGGTGAAGAAAAGGATCAATAACGTGGCTTATGAGTTGGCACTCCCGGATTCCTTCAGAATCCACCCAGTCTTCCATATCTCTCTACTGAAACTTGCTAGTCCAGATCCTTTTCCCGAACGAAGTAGTAATCCTCCTGCACCTGTAATGATAGATGGGGAAGAGGAATACGAGGTCGAGGCGATCATGGATTGCAGGAAGAGACAGAATCAGGTCCAGTACTTGGTCAAATGGAAAGGGTACGGACCTGAGGAGAATTCCTGGGAACCAGAGGGCAATATCCATGCCAACAGACTTATCCAAGCATTCTGTCAAAACCATCCGGAGAGACTAGCTCAGTTGGGCATCCGGAGGCTGCCCATTGGAGGGGGGCAATGTCAGGATACACCCATCAGCAGACAGCCTCGAAGATGTCTAAGGCTCAGAGGAAGACATATTCCTGTTGCACACAGAAACCGGGCTTTGACATTTAGACGTGCGCATGCGCGAACAAGAGCGCAAACAGTGGCCGTCACGCATTCCTGAGATACGATCGGCACCCGTACACTTCCGTACGTATCTATCGCACGCACTAGCGCTCGTTCACGTTGGCGCCAAACGTCCTATTTAAGTCCAGCTGGTGCTTGGCCTGGTGCTGCCTTGTCTTCAGCTTCTGAGTGTCCAGTAACCTGTGAACCTGTATCCTGACTCCTGGCCCGGCCTGTTACCTTTCCTTGAACTCTGCCTGTACCGACCCCGGCTTGTCCTGTGACTAATCTTCTGCTTTCTCCCTGGCTACCGCACTGCTGATCTGGTTTGACCCGGCTTGTTCCTGACTACGATCCTGCCTGCACCTAGTACCCGATTTGATCTACCGTGTATGACCCTGCCTGCCTGACCCTGCTGCTTGTCGTTGTCATCTGCACCTGCTGCCATCTGCTAGTCTCCTGTGGAAGCTTTCCTGTGTCTCTTCAGCACGACCGGACCCGCTACCCTGCTACCACCAAAGACTTTCTGGCACTCGTGCGACTCTGTACTTTGGTGCCTCCTGTTTGCTCTATCAGGGGCCCTAAGTCAGAGTGGTAAGAGAGGCCTTGCTCGTCCATTCAGGCTCTTCTACCAGGTACGTGATAAGTAATCAGCATGGATTTATAAAAGATCTGCTTGCCAGACCAATCTGCTAGCATTCTACGAGGAAGTGATCTGTCATTTAGATAAAGGAAGGCCTGTGGATGTAGTGTATCTGGATTTTGCAAAAGCATTTGATACAGTTCCCCATAAATGCTAAATGTATGAACCTGGATAGAAAACTGGTTATAGGGGTGTGTCCAAAGGGTGATGATAAATAGTGTGTACTTAGAATAGTCTGGTGTGGTAAATGGGGTACCCCAAGGGGTAATTCACTTTATAATCTCATTTAATCACGTTTGCACATTGGGGGGAAGGAGTTGGAGTAAATTAATACTAAGGATGGGGGGGAGGGAAAAACCACAGATTGTGGAATTTTTTTTTTTTGTAACATGTAAACCTCGGTTAATGGGATAGGTGGCATAATTGTGATAATTGTGAAATGATGTAGTTTGTAGTTTTGTTTTTGGGTTGAATGTAGGGGTATAGTATGTTGTATAACTGGTGTAATATATAAATTAAATAAAATTTTGATTATTAAAAAAAATGGGGTACCCCAAGGCTTTGTTTTGGGACCAATTCTGTTTAAAGTATTGAAAAATTACATAGAACATGATATAAATAGCTAAGTCTCAGTGTTTGCTGATGATGTGAAGCTAAACAGGCCAATAACTTCACATCAGGATATAGAAAACTTACAAGTAGACCTAAAAAAATAATAGGGTGGACAGCTGCATGACAAATGAGGATTTATGTAGAGAAATATTAAAGTAATTCACTTGAGGGCCAAAAAATATGAATGCAAGCTACTCAGTAGGGGGAGAACCATTGGGGAATCCAGGATGGAAAAAGATCTGGGGGTCCTAGTAGATCACAGGCTCATAAATGGCATGCAATGCCAAGCTGCAGCAAGCAAGGTCAGCAGAATATTAGCATGCATTATAGAGCTTTTTTCTCCAGAGATAAAACTAAAATTCTACCACTTTACAAGACTCTGGTTTAGCCACATCTTGTGTATGCGGTCCAGTTATGGTCATCAGCCCTCAAGAAGGATGTGCTGCAGCTGGAGAGAGTCCAGAGGCTTTATTCAACCTCACAAACTATGAAAATATGACATAAACAAATTCTTCAGGGAATAACTGAAGGAGCATGCTTGGATCGTTCATACTACTGCCTTGCGTTAACACAAGCCAATGCACGTTAGCTGTGTTTGTGTAATGCAGTGCCAGAAATTTAGTGTGTTCTGAGGCATTGGGCACCCCATTCAAATGAAAGTATTTGTAAAGGCAGAAGGTTATTTATCTTATTGCATTCTGTGCATTAAGATAAAAAGCCTTCTGTGTGCAGCAGCCCCCCTCAGCCCCCCCCTCCAATACTTACCTGAGCTTCCTCTAGATCCAGCGAAGTTGCAGGAGTGTCTCCACTGCCTGGGACTCCTCTCCTCATTGACTGAGACAACAGCGTGGCGCTATTGGCTCCCTCTGCTGTCAATCAAAGTCAGCCAGCCAATGAGGAGAGAAAGGGGGCCAGACCATGACTCCATGTCTGAATTGACACAGGGAGCTGTGGCTCAGCTTGAGTGCCCCCATAGCGAGCTGCTTGCAGTGGGGGCACTCAACAGGAGGGAGGGGCCAGGAGCACCGAAGAGGGACCCGAGAAGAGGAGGATTGGGGCTGCTCTGTGCAAATGCACTAAACAGGGCAGGTAAGTATAACATGTTTGTTTTTTGTTTTTTTAAAACAAGACTTTATAATCACTTTAATGTTCTGCCTAAACACAAGGCACATAACGCACCACACCATAAAGTTGTGAATGGGCTAGATAATGTTTTTTTTCTAACCTGATGTATGCCGAATGTTGTGGGATTGAAAGTATAGAAACAGCTTACAGCTGCATCTGTGAGTTTGTTTCAAAATTTAACTCTGGGCGTTAGGTTTTAATGTAAATGTAAAGATGCCTGGTCACTTCTACAAGTGGTGGAAGTGAAGACTAGGGATGGACCGAACACCCCCTGGTTCGGTTCGCACCAGAACATCTCGAACAGGCAAAAAGTTCTAGCGAACATGCAGACCCTATTAAAGTCTATGGGACAGGAACATGAAAAATCAAAAGTCCTAATTTTGAAGGCTCGTATGCAAGATATTGCCATAAAAAGTGTATGGGGACCTGGGTACTGCCCTAGGGGACATGTATCAATGCAAAAAAAAAGTTTAAAAACATTTGTTTTTAATCTCTTGCCCCCTGCTCACCGTCAAATGATGGACGGTGCAGCTCTCGTTCTGGGTGATGTGCAGAGCGGTGATCGCACCCATGCTGTCTTGCTAGGACTTGGCGCGACCCCGATCTCTGTAAAGAGCCACTGATGGGGCTCTTTAACCATGTGATCGGCTGTGTCCAATCACAGCCGGTCACATGTAAACATGGAAGTGCTGATAATCTGCTCTCATCGCCTTACACTGACAGAGTGTGTGGCGAGGAGAGCCGATCAGCAGCATCTCCTTGCAGGGGACAGCAAGACAGGTAATTAGTGCACTGATTACCTATCATGTACAACTCCTTGGGTCTCTGGGGACTGAAAACCATCCCTTGAAGATTGCTGTATGTTATCCGCAGCTTTGCGGGAATGGTATCTGCATAAGGGGGGCCTTGAGAGGAAAGGAAGTCCTCCTCTTCCTCCCACCGTTCTATCTCAAGTGCCCTGTCCATGATTCCACAAAGCATGTGCTCCAGCAGAAATACTAGACGGACAGTGTCACTGATGCATGCATTTTCACGGCTCACCATCCTTGTGGCCTCAAATGGTGACAGGACAGTGCATGCATTCTTTATCAGTAGCCACTGGTGTGGCAAAAAGAAGTCAAGCTCCCCTGAGCCTGTTCTTGTGCCACGCTCACACAGGTATGTACATGTACATCGCTCTAAAGCAGTTTCTCTTACCCTGCTGCTCCAAAAAGCCTCTATACCACATGGAGGGTGTGAGCCCTGTACGCAAACAGATACTTAGAAGAAAAGAAGGCTGGACGGCCGCACATCTACAATTTCTTTATTCAAGTGCCAGATACAAAGGTGAACTACAAGTATCAGCTTACATGTTTCACACCAAGGTCGGGTGCTCACTCGTAGCTCAAAAAACTGGTGTCTACAGACAGGTATATATACAGTGCCTTGCAAAAGTATTCACACTCCTTGGCATTTTTCGTGTTTTGTTGCCTCACAACCTGGAACTAACATGGATTGTTTGAGGATTTGCATCATTTAATTTACAGAACATGCCCACAAATTTGAAGATTTTTTTTTTTTTTTTTAATTGTGAAACAAACAACAAATAAGACAAAGTAACAGAAAAAGTAAATGTGCATAACTATTCACCCCCCTAAAGGCACTACTTTGTAGAGCCACCTTTTGTGGCTATTACAGCTCCAAGTCGCTTTGGATAAGTCTCT
Source organism: Aquarana catesbeiana (assembly GCF_042186555.1). Taxonomy (NCBI): domain Eukaryota; kingdom Metazoa; phylum Chordata; class Amphibia; order Anura; family Ranidae; genus Aquarana; species Aquarana catesbeiana. The sequence continues at coordinate 41,589,229 of NC_133324.1, forward strand.
ATGAGCTTGCCACATCTTACCACTGGGATTTTCGCCCATTCCTCCTTGCAAAACTGCTCCAGCTCCTTCAAGTTGGATAGTTTGTACTTGTGAACAGCAATCTTTAAGTCTGATCACAGATTTTCTATTGGATTTTAAGGTCTGGGCTTTGACTAGGCCATTCCAACACATTTACATGTTTCCCCTTAAACCACTCAAGTGTTGCTTTAACAGTGTGTTTAAGGTCATTGTCCTGCTGGAAGGTGAACCCCCAATCTAGTCTCAAATCACAGACAGAGTGGTACAGGTTCTGGTCAAGAATATCCCTGTATTTAGCACCCTCCATCTTTCCCTCAACTCTGACCAGTTTCCCAGTCCCGACTGCTGAAAACATCCCCACAGCATGATGCTGCCATCACTATGTTAATGTGTTGGGTTTGGGCCAGACATAGCGTTTTCTTTGATGGCCAAAAAGTTCAATTTAAGTCCCATCAGACCAGAGCACCTCCCTCCATACATTTTGGCATTCTCCCGCATGCCTTATCGCAAACTCAAAACTTGCCACTTTGATTTTGCTGAAAGTAATGGCTTTCTTCTGGTACTCCAGTCTCTGCTATGGAACTCTGCAGCTCCTCAAGGGTTACCTTAGGTCTCTGTGCTGCCTCTCTGATTAATGCCCTCCTTGCCCGCTCCATGAGTTTTGGTGTGCGGCCATCTTTTGGCTGGTTTGCCATTGAGCCATTGTCTTTTTATTTGGTTATGATGGATTTGATGGTTGTCACGTACCTGGTGGCGGAGCCCAGAGTGCAGGGAGTGGCCTCTCGTGTGCCTCTGGCTCAAGAACTCCTGATAGAGGAAACAGGGACTCGAGAGCGCAGTGGACCACAAGTGCCTGGCAGGTGGCAGGTGTCTCTGTAGTTCAACTGGAGCACTGGAACAGCTGTGAGAGGATGCACTGTAGCAAGCAGGAACTCTGGAACAGCAGGCAGCAGGGAGGTGTTCTGTAGTTCAGCTGGAGCACTGGAACAGCAGGCTGTAAGAGGGTGCACTGGAACTCTGGCAGGAACACTGGAACCACTGGCTGTGAGAGGTAGCACTGTAGCAAGCAGGAGCTCTGGAACAGCAGGCAGCAGGGAGGTGTTCTGTAGTTCAGTTGGAGCACAAGCAGAATCAGACAGGCCGGGTCAACACTGGCGGGCAAGCAGGTACCAAACAGAGGCAGAAGAATAGTCAAGATACAGTCCGGGTTGGCAACAGGCAGGTAGCGGATAACCAAAGGAGGAGGCAGGAGAATAGTCAGACGAGCCGGGGTCAGGAACTGGCAGCAAACAGGAGTAGTCAGGAGCAGGCCGGGTAACAGGAAGCAGGTAGGCAGGTATTCAGGTAGCTTAGGGTCACAGGGAACGCTGTAGACCGGACAGCAAGAAAGCATGCTGACAGATTCCTTTAAATAGGCCTAATGGCGCCAAACGTTGTCACACTGCACATCTGCGCGCATCCGCGCACACTCGTGCACGCCCGTGCACGCCCGTGTACCGACCATACGTGCCCGTTCGTACCATCCTGCACCCCCGTTCGTACTAGCGCGCACCCGCCTGCGTCCGTTCGCGCCAACGCGCCTCTTCACGCGTCCTCTGGCTCCAACAACAGTGGTTCTGTTAACCGATCTTCCGCCGACGGCTGTGCTAACAGGATGCCTTTCATGACATTCCCCCCCCAAGGGGCAGCCTGCGGATGCCCAACTGAGCCATCTTACTTGGATGAGACCTTTTAAAGGCAAGAATCAGCCTCCTCGCATGAATGTTGGACTCCGGCTCCCAGGAGTTCTCCTCAGGCCCGTACCCCTTCCATTTTACCAAAAACTGGACTTGGTTACGTCTCTTCCTGCAATCCAGAATGGACTCAACCTCATATTCGGTTTCTCCGTCAATGATTACAGGTTCAGGGGGATCGATCCTCCGGTTGACAAATGGATCAGGAACTGTGGGTTTGAGTAGGGCCACATGAAAGACCGGGTGGATCCGGAATGACTCCGGTAACTTCAGTTCATAGGCCACATTAATAATCTTCCTTAGAACTGGGAAGGGACCCACAAATTTAGGGCCCAATTTTTTGGAAGGGCATGCCAATTTTAAATTCAAGGTAGACAGCCAGACCTGATCCCCAGGCTTGAGATCAAGCTCCCCCCTTCTCTTCTTGTCAAACACCTCTTTATTGTAATTCTGAGTCCTTGCCATAGTCTCCTGCAGAAGTTTATTATTTGACTCAAAGAAGTTTAGATTCTCCTGGACAGCTGGTACTGGGCACTCCAGGATGTTACTGGACAGGAACAGAAGATGGAAACAATAATTCGCAAAAAACGGTGATTGCTTCGTGGCAGAATGGACAGAATTATTATAAGCAAATTCGGCAAGAGGTAGAAGCGGAGCCCAATCGTCCTGGGAGAAAGAAGAAAAACAGCGTAGATACTGCTCCAGCGTCTGATTTGTTCTTTCCGTCTCGCCATTTGTTTGGGGGTGATAGGCAGAGGAGAAAGAACGGTCAATTTTCAAAGATCCACAAAGTGCTCTCCAAAACTTGGAAGTAAATTGCACCCCCCCGATCTGAAGTAATATTCGCAGGAATGCCATGAAGCCTCACCACTTCCCTGATAAATGTCCTTGCAGTCTCAGCAGCAGTAGGTGTGCCCTTCATTGGTAAGAAATTAGCCATTTTTGATAGTCTATTCATCACTACAAAGATTGTAGTGTAGCCTTCAGAAGGTGATAGCTCGACAATAAAATCCATGGAGATCATCCTCCATGGCTTCTCCGGGACGGGTAGTGGCTTCAACAAACCCCAAGCCTTACACTTGCTTCCCTTGTTTTGAATGCAAGTGGCACATGCTTCCACATAGTCCCTGCAATCTTTCCTTAACTGCGGCCACCAGAATGTGTGTTGAAGGAGTTCAGATGTTTTGTGCACACCAAAATGGCCGGCCAACATGTGGTCATGACAGGAACTAAGAACTGCCGCTCGCAACTCCTGGAATACGAAGATCCTATTCTTGAACCAAAGAAGATCGTCTCTGGACTGTAGGGTTGAATCAGGTGGAGCAGAGGCGTCCCTAGAAGCTTGCTTGATCTGCGAGAGTAGATCCCCTTGGAGCAGCAGAAAGTTTCCTGAGGACAAGATGGTGTCTGGAGATGGAGATGCTTCAGGTCCGTTGTACATTCGTGACAGTGCGTCAGGCTTTGTGTTCTTTGATCCGGGGCGATAGGTTATGTGGAATGAAAATCTGGTAAAGAAAAGTGCCCACCTGGCCTGTCGTGGTCTTAATCTCTTGGCAGTCTTTAAATATTCCAGATTCTTGTGATCTGTATAAACAAGAATTGGATGAGCTGCTCCCTCCAGGAGATATTGCCACTCTTCAAGTGCGGCTTTGATCGCCAACAATTCTCGATCGCTCACATCATAGTTTCTCTCTGCTTCGGATAATTTGCGAGAAAAGAAAGTGACTGGGTGCAAAAAAGCCCTAGGCCCCTGTCTCTGGGAAAGCACTGCACCAACCGCTATTTCCGAGGCGTCCACCTCCAAAATGTATGGTAATGTGGGATCAGGGTGCTTTAAGACTGAGGCTGAAACAAACAGATCCTTTAGCGTTGTGAAGGCCGTCTGAGCTTCAGTAGACCAATGGAACTTAAGGCCCTGCTTAGTTAACTTTGTAATGGGAGAAATGATGGTTGAGAATCCTTTGATGAATTTTCCGTAGAAATGTGCAAATCCTGCAAAACGTTGGATTCTCTTCTTGTCGGTGGGAGCGGGCCAGTCCAGAATAGCAGAGACCTTCTGAGGGTCCATCTTAATACCCTCTACAGAGATGATTAGACCAAGGAACTGGATACTCTCTTGTTCAAAGACACATTCCTCAGGTTTGGCGTAGAGGCCATGTAGCCGTAGTCGGGTCAAGACATTTCTGACATGTTCACGATGCTCAGCTAAAGAAGAAGAAAAAATCAGGATATCATCTAAGTAGATAATAACAAACAGGTCAAGATAGTCTCTGAAGATGTTATTCACATAGTGTTGAAATGTAGCAGGGGCATTGCACAGTCCAAAGGGCATGACTAAATATTCAAAGTGCCCAAATCGGGTACGGAAAGCCGTCTTCCATTCGTCTCCTCTACGAATGCGGACAAGGTTGTAGGCACCACGAAGATCCAGCTTGGAGAACACTACTGCAGACCCTAGTCTTTGAAAAAGTTCTGGCACCAAGGGCAAAGGGTATCGGTTCTTAATTGTGATTTTATTAAGTGCCCGATAATCCACACAAGGGCGTAGAGAATGGTCTTTCTTCTCCACAAAGAAGATTCCTGCTCCTGCCGGGGACGTGGAGGGTCGGATGAACCCTTTCTCCAGATTGTCATCAATATAAGTTTTTAATGCCCCTAGTTCTAGTTCTGACAAAGGGAAAATCCTCCCAAAAGGAATCTCTGCTCCTGGAAGAAGCTCAATTGGGCAATCATATGGCCGGTGGGGAGGAAGGATCTCAGCCCCCTTTTGACTGAAAACGTCCAAGAAGCTGTGGTAGGCTTCAGGTACAATTCGGCAGGTTTAGATGTCAGTTTCCATGCAAAGTAGGGAAGAAGGGGCATCGGTGACTTCTGGTAGACAGTGTTGCTGGTAGTAAGAGGATACAAACTCAATCTTCCCTGAGGTCCAATCAATTTGCGGATTATGAGCCTTTAGCCACGGCATGCCTAGTATAATGGGAAATAGAGGAGACTCAATGACATCTAGACAGAGTAGCTCTTGATGAGTGCTGGCAATGGTGCTATGCAGGGGTACAGTCTCCTGAGTTACTGGCCCAGATCTGAGGGTAGAGCCATCGGCCAAATATACAGAAAGTCCTTTCACTCTGGGCCGGAGGGGAATGTGATGTCTGGAAGCAAAGGACAAGTCTATGAAACCGCTGCAGGCCCCGGAATCAATGATAGCGCTGGTTGGTAAATTCCCTCCTGGGAGCTGTAAGAGAATCGGAACAGCCAGATGAGAAACGTCATTCAGTACAGCAGGGGTAAGAGCAGGGGAAATAGAAAAGCACTTACGAAGCTTTGCCAGGCATGTCCGTACAAAATGTCCAGATTCCCCGCAGTACATGCACAGGTTACCAGCACGACGACGTTGACGCTCTTCAGGAGTAAGTGAGGGGCGTAAGAGGCCCAACTGCATCGGTTCTGGAGTATCTGAGGCAACGGTGGTTGAAGCTGGAGAAGCAGATTGGGAAGAACTAGGCACACGGGGCAACATCCAGACAGGACGAGAAGGACCAGAGGATTGCTCCATATGCCATTCCCTCAGGCGTCTGTCTATCTGGATAGAGAGGTCTATGAGACCCTCTAGAGTCTCTGGAATGCCCACTCGGGCCAGTTCATCTTTTAAAGATTCTGAAAGGCCCATACGGAACTGGTACCGTAAGGCAGCATTATTCCAGTTCTTGTCGGAACTCCAACGTCTGAATTCCGACATGTAGTCCTCCATAGGCCTACGGCCTTGTTGTAGAACATGCAAGGCTGCCTCTGCAGTGGCAGTTAATTGAGGATCCGCATATAGCAATGACATGGCCTGAAAGAAGTCGTTTAAGGTGTCAAGTGAAACATCCTTCTTCTCTAGAAGACGATGGGCCCAGGACTGGGGCTTGCCTGACAACAGCGAGATCACGAACCCCACTTTAGTAGCCTCCAGAGAGAAAGTCCTTGGCTGAAGGGCAAAAAAGAGTTCACATGAATTGCGAAAAGTCCTGAATTTACTCCGGTTGCCCGAAAATCTTTCAGGCGTGGGGACCCTGGGTCCAGGCGGCATCATTACCACTGAGGGCGCAGCAGGAGTCACGGAAGCAGGAGGTGAGGAAGCTGCTAAAGCTTGAATTCGGCCTTCCAGTTGGGTATAGGCCTCTTGTAGGCTTTTTACTGCTTGGGTTAGTCCAGCAAGATGGCGGCAAAGCTCATCCATGGGAGAGGCTCCCTGCGTGGGCTCGGACATGGCTGTCCGGTACTGTCACGTACCTGGTGGCGGAGCCCAGAGTGCAGGGAGAGGCCTCTCGTGTGCCTCTGGCTCAAGAACCCCTGATAGAGGAAACAGGGACTCGAGAGCACAGTGGGCCACAAGTGCCTGGCAGGTGGCAGGTGTCTCTGTAGTTCAACTGAAGCACTGGAACAGCAGACGGTAGGAGGACGCACTGGATCACTGTCTGGAACACTGGAACCACTGGCCATGAGGAGAAGCACTGTAGCAGGCAGGAACTCCGGAACAGCAGGCAGCAGGGAGGTGTTCTGTAGTTCAGCTGGAGCACTGGAGCAGCAGGCTGTAAGAGGGTGCACTGGAACTCTGGCAGGAACACTGGAACCACTGGCTGTGAGAGGAAGCACTGTAGCAAGCAGGAACTCTGGAACAGCAGGCAGCAGGGAGGTGTTCTGTAGTTCAGCTGGGGCACTGGAACAGCAGGCTGTAAGAGGGTGCACTGGAACTCTGGAAGGAACACTGGAACCACTGGCTGTAAGAGGTAGCACTGTAGCAACCAGGAGCTCTGGAACAGCAGGCAGCAGGGAGGTGTTCTGTAGTTCAGTTGGAGCACAAGCAGAATCAGACAGGCTGGGTCAACACTGGCGGGCAAGCAGGTACCAAACAGAGGCAGAAGAATAGTCAATGTCACGGAACGTCCCACACTCCGCTTGAGTGCTTCCGTCATATACCACTTCCTCCAAGTCTGTATACAGATATCCCAACCTCTCTGCGCACAAAACAAGGCGACACTTGCTTGTTGCTAACATGAACTGACTTTTTATTTGAGATCTCACACAAATATATACACAGCAGAATTATCAAAACCTAACCTAATTAACATGAGCTAATTAACTAATCATTTACCCAGACCAGATGACTCAGAGACATGACCTGTAGGACACAGACTTCTGGGCACCGAGCTTCACACAGTAGTATAAACACAATAGCAGGAGCTAATTACAATTAACAATACAAACAACAATCTCCCCCCTCCTCAGCCTAGACTATTCGTCTCCTAGCCAGTTCTGGTGGCTAATGTGATCAGCTCATTCAATTAACACACATTATAGCTGACATCAGACAGGTGAGTGGAGTTGATGACATTAGCATCTTTTCACAGTAGGAGTCCCAACAGTCACTATTGCTACTATGGCAAATACAGGGTCCCCAGAGTCTGTGTGTCCTGGGGGACAAGGACCCGAAGCCAAAGTAACAACACCTCAAGGGTACCCCAAATGCCAGGGCCCATAATCTGTAGGCAAGAAGCTCACATTCAGTCCCCTCCAACAGCCTCTGTCCCGGCTAGGTCTGTCACATTTCTCCCCTTTCAGCAGGAGACTAACACAGGAGGAGACCCCAGATGGGTTGACTCCGAAGTTAGTCCATAGTTCCAGTCCTCTACTGCCTGTACCCACACAGTACCCCAAACAAATTGTTCCAAACAGAGTATTACTCACCCAGCCAATCTCTGCCTCTCTCAGAGAACATATCCGCCGCTGGGGAGAGGCCCGGACTGGCCCTTCTCCCTGGAGTCCTTTCTGCCGCTGGAGAGAAGACAGGGGGACTGGGCTCACTCTATCCTGCTGTTGGGGATCTGGGCCGACTGCCCAGCATCCCTGGGGTATACAGGTGGGGACTGAAGCCCCATCCACTGACACCAGATCAAGCTGCAGTTGTGAGGTGATGACTGCATTCTCTCCTTGGATCCTGATCTGCAGCTCGTGATAGACTGCCACCTCCTCACCTTGGGCCTCCACAATTGCTGCAGGTGTGGGGCAGAGGTCTTGGACCCTCTGTCCGGTTGCCAGCACTTCTGCTGGGGGTTTGCCAGGTGGTTCCTCGTCTACAGAAACGTCTATTAAATCCCCAGTCTCTTGAATTGGTAAAAGTGTGGGACAGAGGTCTTGGACCCTCTGTTCAGTTACCAGATCTTCAGCTGGAGAAGTTTGTTTTAACTCCATAGATGCTGCTGGCAGAAAATCACATGTCCCTGTCAGTGTTGTGGGAGAAAGGCCGACTACCTCTTCTCTCAAGAAGGCCGAAGCCACTGTTGGTGCTGAGCAGAGCACAGTGAACTTTGGCCCTGATAGCAGTTCTTCTGCTGGAGGCTCATCAGGTTGTTCTTCCTCAGCAGAAAAGTCTATCAAATCCCATGTCTCTGCGACTGATGTCTGGGGATATAGGTTCACCATCTCCTGTCCATGGAACCCAGAAGATGTTATCATTGCTGGGCAGAGGTTAGCAGAGCTCTGCCCTGTTGTCACCATTTCAGGTTTGGGGATGGCAATCTCCGGATTTTCCACTGCCGATTCTCTGGCATGCTGCTGAACGTGTTCTAGCAGTTTCCTGTATGCCCTTTCCAGATGCTGTTCCTTTCTTAGCAAATGGTCCAGATCAGGTTTGAGCTCTGAGACCCCTGCAAGACCGAGCATAGCCTCTCTATATTCTCGTAGGTCCTCAAGGTCAGGTTCCCCTTCATCGCCAAGCATAAAATGATCTGTAAGGCTCTCCCACAGCAATCCAGGGCCGCCAAAGTCATATCCCTCCGGAGAGCATTCTGTTGTCTCCCCTAAATATCCCTCCTCTGCATGCCATTGCAGAGCCCGATAATGATTGTCCAGCTCTATCTCCTGCTGGACCAGCCTGTCCAACTCAGTCACCCATTGCTCCTGGGGCCACTCTCCCAGGAATGCCATCCACAATGCCCGTTGGTCACTGGCCCGTTGCTCTTGGGTTGGAAAGCACTTGCCCTGTTTTATACCAGCGAGCTGGAGGGCTCCAATCCAGAGCTCCACCCGAATTTGCTGCCTAAGCTCCAGGTATTCATCCTCAGACACAGTCCTGGTGTATGTTGAAAGGATGATCCACAGCAGCCCCGGAAACTCTGATGCCAGGTCCATATCTCCGCTGGGGTGACTGAAGTCTGCTATCCTGATCTTGGATCCAGGTGGAGGTTTAGATTTCCCAGACTGCAGGAAGCTTTCCCGCTGCTTGCCACCAATGTCACGGAACGTCCCACACTCCGCTTGAGTGCTTCCGTCATATACCACTTCCTTCCAGCCTGCATACAGATATCCCAACCTCTCTGCGCACAAAACAAGGCGACACTTGCTTGTTGCTAACATGAACTGACTTTTTATTTGAGATCTCACACAAATATATACACAGCAGAATGATCAAAACCTAACCTAATTAACATGAGCTAATTAACTAATCATTTACCCAGACCAGATGACTCAGAGACATGACCTGTAGGACACAGACTTCTGGGCACCGAACTTCACACAGTAGTATAAACACAATAGCAGGAGCTAATTACAATTAACAATACAAACAACAATCTCCCCCCCTCCTCAGCCTAGACTATTCATCTCCTAGCCAGTTCTGGTGGCTAATGTGATCAGCTCATTCAATTAACACACATTATAGCTGACATCAGACAGGTGAGTGGAGTTGATGACATTAGCATCTTCTCACAGTAGGAGTCCCAACAGTCACTATTGCTACTATGGCAAATACAGGGTCCCCAGAGTCTGTGTGTCCTGGGGGACAAGGACCCAAAGCCAAAGTAACAACACCTCAAGGGTACCCCAAATGCCAGGGCCCATAATCTGTAGGCAAGAGGCTCACATTCAGTCCCCTCCAACAGCCTCTGTCCCGGCTAGGTCTGTCACAGTCAAGATACAGTCCGGGTTGGCAACAGGCAGGTAGCGGATAACCGAAGGAGGAGGCAGGAGAATAGTCAGACGAGCCGGGGTCAGGGACTGGCAGCAAACAGGAGTAGTCAGGAGCAGGCCGGGTAACAGGAAGCAGGTAGGCAGGTATTCAGGTAGCTTAGGGTCACAGGGAACGCTGTAGACCGGACAGCAAGAAAGCATGCTGACAGGTTCCTTTAAATAGGCCTAATGGCGCCAAACGTTGTCACACGCCCGTGTACCAACCGTACGTGCCCGTTCGTACCATCGTGCACCCGCGTACACCCGTTCGTACTAGCGCGCACCCGCCTGCGTCCATTTGCACCAATGCGCCTCCGCACGCGTCCTCTGGCTCCAACAACAGTGGTTCTGTTAACCGATCTTCCGCCGACGGCTGTGCTAACAGGACGCCTTTCATGACAATGGTGCTCCTAGAGATCATCAAAGATTTGGATATTTTTTTTATAATCTAACCCTGACTTGTACTTCTCAACAACATTGTCCCTTACTTGTTTGGAGAGTTCCTTGGTCTTCATGGCAGTTTTTGGTTAGTGGTGCCTCTAGCTTAGGTGTTGCAGCCTCTGGGGCCTTTCAAAAATGCGTTTATATGTAATGACAGATCATGTGACACTTAGATTGCACACAGGTGGACATAATTTCACTAATTATGTGACTTCTGAAGGTAATTGGTTGCACCAGAGCTTTTCATGGGCTTCATAACTAAGGGGGTGAATACATATACACATGCCAATTATCAGTTTTTAATTCCTGAAAAATAGTTTTATGTACCGTATTTATCGGGGTATAACATGTGCCGGTGTATAACACGCACCCCAATTTAAGTGGGAAGTTTCAAGGAAAAAAAAACTTTTTTATTTAAATAAACCACTTTGAAGCAAAATAATGGTCAGTGAGCATCAATGCAGCCTGATTAGTGCCCATCTGCAGCCTCAATGCAGCCTCACCATCTCTCATCTCTTGCAGGAAATCACGGAGCCATAATCCGTTTACTCGGCTCTCAGTCAGCAGTCACATACACAGTCCCGCCTCTGCCTTCGCCATTGGACCAGCTCCTGTGATAGACAGAACACTGGTCCAATGCCGGTGGCGGAGGCGGGACTGTGTGTGTGACATGCGTGTCGAGTGAGAGCTGAGTTAGAGTCGAGTGGAGAGGAGATGACAACTCAGTGAATTCTGGCAGCACTCAACCCCCTCCTCGGTACGCTGTTGGCATACAATACCCACCCTCGATTTTCCCCCTATTTTCAGGGGACAAAAATGCATTTTATAGGCCGATAAACACGGTATATGTTTTTCTAACTTTACTTCACCAACTTAGACTATTATATTCTGATCCATCATATAATGTTAGCAATAAATGAAAATAAAAATAAAAATGCAATTTATGATGGGGGTGGATTGGTAAGGGTTAATAATGAGATAATAATCAGATGATATGAAGTAGAACAAGGTGGAGTGGAGTAGAATGAAATAAAAGCAAAATTGAATCTAATCTAATACTATTTCAAATGACTTTTTGACCCTGTTATCTATTTGCCTGTGTCTACATACAGGGAGTGGTTGATCAGCATACCATCCTGTATGAGCGGCACTATGTTGAGACTATAAAGGCTAGATCCAGTCACCAGCTTTTTTTTTGAAAAAGGACTGTTCTTTGATTCAGACACCTATTCAGGTGAGAGGACAATATATCCTTTTTCCTGATACTTTGTGTCTCTGTATATATGGTATTGTCACCATACAGCAGTCACCCAAGTTTTGTAAGACCCACGTTATAATCCAAAAAACATTTTAGAAGTTGTAAAAACCACAGTATAAAAAGATTATATCTTAGAGAAAGTTGTGAGGTTTTAGCAATAAAACGTGAAGTTTAAATGATAAAATTCCTTTAAATGATAAAATTCCTTTGATAATTAAACCCTATTTTATCAATTTCATTAATATTAAATGACTGTGCTAAATACACCTACACTTTTAGATTGATTTTCTGTTTGTCCGTCTAGCACATATTTGTTTTGGTTCCACTATTATTGTTTTTACAACATTATTATGGATGTTCACAACAGGGCACAGCAAATACACACATTTGAGGTTTATTTACTCATTTATATGGTAATGGTGAGAAATTTCAGTTTGACATGTTTTTCTGACACTTGTTTAACTAATCAATTGATTGCTAATTAGGGTGTCAATTGATAACCTTCACCTCATGTAATTATCTATGTACTTGTTTGTATATATACCTGTCTGTAGACACCAGTTTTTGAGCTATGAGTAAGCACCCAACCTTGGTGTGAAACATGTAAGCTGATACCTGTAGTTCACCTTTGTATCCGGCACTTGAATAAAGAAATTGCATAGGAGTGCGGCTGTCCAGCCTTCTTTTCTTCTATACTCGCACAGGTACTCATTTATGGACCTCTGCTGCATGTGCAGCTGCTGCAGCATTGCCAATGCTGAGTTCCACCTGGTGGGCATGTTACAAATCAGACAGTTGGTGGGTAGGTTGAATTACCGTTAAATTTCAGCTAGTCTGGCATTGTATGACCGCTGGAAATGGCCACAGACTTTTCTGGCCTGCCTCAGAAGATCTTGTAAGCCTGGTTACCTGTTCAAGAAACACTGCACCACCAAATTCAGGACGTGTGCCAAGCATGGAACATGTGTCAAGTGTCCATGTCGGAGGGCGGAGAGAAGGTTAGTGCTATTGTCGCATACAACCATTCCTGGCTCAAGCTGGCATGGCGTCAACCACCTCTGAGCCTGCCCTTGCAAAGCTGACAGAATCTCTGCCCCAGTGGGGCTCCTGTCCCCTAGACAGACCAACTGAAGCACCACATGGCATCTTTTAGCCTGACTGCTTGCGTAGTCCCTTGAATGCTTAGGGAGCACTACTGGTTCAGAGGACAATTCCGCAGAAGAGGCCATAGAGGAAGAAAAAAAGGAGGGGGTGGAGCAGACAGATGTGGCAGAATCACCACTAGCTTTTTGGAGGTGTGGTGGTAGAACAAGCTCCAGCACTGAACCCTGTAATGCATCATTCCCAGCTTCCAGCAGAGTTACCCAGTGCACCATGAAGGAAATGAAACGTCCCTGACCATGCCTGCTGAACCATAATTCAGCAGTAATGTGAACCTTGCTGCTGAGCGCCCTGTCCAACGAGGCCAAAACATTGCCTACCACATGACGGTACAGAGCTGTAATGGCCTTATGTGAAAAGAAATGTATTTTTGGAACCTGCCATTGTGGTATAGCACATTCTGCAAATTCATGAAAGGGGGAAGAGTCTACATATGAGAAGGCAGCAGTTGTAGTGCTAGCAATTTGGCCAAGGTAGCATTTAGGTGCTGAGCATGTGGATGACTGGGACAGTATTTTTTTATGGTTTAGCAACTGGGGTAGCAAAATTTGCCTGGTGAAATCAACAGGTGGTGTACTGCTATCAGATTGGGTACAAGTACTTGTAGCACCCATTGCTATACCATCTTTCTTCTCAGTGTAGGTTTTTGAAAAAAACTTGAGGAATAGTAGGAGTAAAGATCCCAGATGAGGAGCAAAGAGAAGTCTGCATTTTTTTTATGATGTGTGTCTTTCAGGTGCTGTTGCCAATGGACTGCATGGCAGGTCATCATATGTCTTATCAAGCATGTGGTGCCCAAGCGGTTGGTGTTCTGGCCACCACGCTTGATCCGCTTTAGACATAGATTGCAAACAGAAACGCTGAGGTCTGCTGCACATGTGTTGAGAAAAGCCCAAACCAATGAACTTTTGGAAGTCAGCGGGGAGTCAGCAGCGCCCTACACCTGTGGAGCTCTGTGGTGTGATGCAATAGGGTGGCTGCCCTTAAGCCAGCCCCTGGAGGACATCTTGCCTCGTTGGAGTTGTGCCTCCTCCTCCTCACTTTCATCCTCTGTTCTCTCAGACACCCACGTATAGTCAGTGACCTCATCCTCCCCTCCCTCCTCATCATTGGAGAAAACTTGGCCGTATGCTGCAACTGGGTGAACATGACTGCTAGTTTCTTGTCCTTCTGTGGCACCCCCTCTCTCTATGCTCACGTTACTCCCTTCCTTAACCTGGGAACCTATATCGAAGCATTCAAATTTCTGCACATTCTCCAGCAGCATGTAACCGACACTATGATCCAATAATTCAGGTGACTCCTCCATGCATGATGGTGGGCCTATGGAAGGAGTAGCTGTGAAAAAGGAGCCAGTGGAATAGGCTGCTTTGGTAGCTGTGGTGAAAGACAAACTACTATGAGCCTTGGTGACAGAGCATGGAGGAGAATAAGAATGGCTTAGTTATCCACTCCACCAACTCTTCTGCATGTTGTGGCTCAATAACACGGCTAGCAGCAGAAAAAAAGGACAATCGTGCCCTGCCTGCGTAAGAATCACCATGTCCACGACCACCACTTTTTTCTGCAGACACAGAGGCTGCTTTCCCACTTTTAGTGGCCTGTGAGCGTCTGCCTCTCCTTGTTGGCCTTTCGGACATGATGGGGAATTTTTGGGGGGGGATTTATTTTTTGCTTGGTGCACTATAAACCATTTTATCATTCTTTTTTTTGGGGGGGGGGATTTTAATAACTCTTTATTATAGAGAGTAGGAAGGGAAAATGGTGCTTGGGTGCAATACTTTTTTGCTTGGTGCACTATAAATCGTTTTATTATATACTTTTTTTAATAAAGAAAATAAGGATGCAGCAATTGTGGAGAATTTTTCTTTCACTGCTGCTGCTGCAAAAAAACTAAAATAAAATGAATGTAAAAAAAAATCAAGAAAGGGAAAAAAACAAAGAGTGGTGATGCAGAAGGAAGACCACTGAGATTTTTTTTTGCTCCTGCTGAAAAAAAAATTCAAAAATCCCCCCCAAAAAAACAAAAAAACAATTAGGGAACCACTGCTGACACAGAAAGAGAAACACCTGCGACGCAGAAGGGGGGACAGCAATTATGCCCTAAATATCCCCTAAAATTCAAAAGTATACCACTGCTGTGTTGACGCAGAAGGAATAACACATGTGATACAGAAGGGGGAGTATTAATACTGCAAAAAAAAAAACCTGATACTGCAAAAAAAAAAAATGATTAATGAAAAAAAAAAAGGGATCAGTGGTGACACACCGACACTTCAGTAGCACCACAACACTGTTATTCACACTACACTGCACTGTATTATATACTCTGCACTGCAATATATAGTCTGCATTGTACTATATACTCTGCACTGTAGTATATACTCTGCACTGCTTTATATACACTACACTGACTGCACTGTATTATATATTCTACACTGCCTACACGCTCAATCCACCGACTAACCTGCCTAATCTCTCTCCACTACAACACACTACATACGGCCGCCGTGTACGCAGCCTTATATAGTGTGGGTTGTGGTCTTAACCCCTGAGCCATGATGTCTTTAATAGCACATCGCGCTGTGATTGGCTAAAGCATACAGTTCAGGTGCATGCTTTGGCCAATCAGCAGCTGTCAATGCACTGTGATCTCGTACTGCATTGTGGAGAGCTCCACAGCGGGCGGACGTCCCACAAGTTCCCCATATGATTGTTTGTTCTATGAACAGACAGCTGATGTTCAAGTCAAACTTACGTTCGACTCGAACATCAAGCCCATCACTAGTGAAGACCCAGCATGTGACTCCCCACTGTGCTTCCTAGGCTCTCCTACTCCTACCAGGAGCACAAGACCACAACAACTATTAGGGTGACTAGCGGTGTGAACAGAGGAAAGATAACATACCTGATCTCTCCTCCATACAGAGAACCTGGAAGCACTTTTGGGTTTGTGACTGTCAAATAACAGCCGCTAAAGGCAAGTGTAGGAGCTGATCAGAGAGTTTATGTGCTTTATCAGCTCTGGGAAAATAACAGACCCTTGATGTCTCTATAAAGAGAACCTATCACTGCAGAATACTATCACATTGGGGGCTTAACAGCCCTTAAAGAAGGAAAATTCAAAGTGAAGTTAAAATTAATAAAACTGGAAAAAATAAATAAGTAAAGCAAAAAGTAAAAAATGACCGTTGATGCCCTTATGCACATATGTAAAAATATGTATAGCTAGCATTCGAAGACATCACCATCAACACATTTTGGAGGAGAGAAATAGTTTTACTTCCAATATTTATGGGTAACTTAAGGATTTTGTTTTGTGGGTGCAGGCATTTTTTAAAGATTTACATGTTTGGTATCTATTTAATAGACACAATCTCACCTTTTATATTTAAAAATATATACTGTAAATTATATATATATATTTTTTTTGAAAAGCCCTTTCCGTGTGAAACACACCCAAAAACTCCGCCCGGTGCCAAAAAAAGTGCACACACATAAAGAAGTGACACAAAACGTGTTTTACACTAGTCCTCCATAGGAAGGACCTTACCCTGATCCCCTGGGGCGTTAGGCTCCAGACAGGTACTGAGGTACTTCACTGGGTCCATCTGGCTGAAACCAGACGGACCCCCTTTCTCTGGAAGGTCTGCCGAAACAGACCCACCCAACTACTCGGTGGGGCTCCCCCGAAGGGAGACCCCATGAAAGAAGGCGATCCAAGTCAAAAGGCCATGTCCACCCACACCCTACTTATCACATTGTGACAAACGTGAACACCAAACAAAATAATACAAAAAGGTGACAGACACGGGTTCAAATAAATTTTAAGTGGGGGAGAAGGAAGTGTGAGAAGTGAAAAGTGACCATTATGCAATACAATAGCCGGCCCTTCGGCCAGGAATAAAAAATTCCTCTGGTCCTAGCCAAAAGGCTCGGCCCTAGAGGCAGGTGGGAAAAACATGTGTATGGTGAAGTGACCATGGTGCCATAAATCAGAGTGACCCTCACTCTGACTAACAGCCCAGGCCAGAGCAGCCCCCACCCCAGACAGGAAGGCCTGAAGTTCTGGAAGCTAGGGGAGAGCTTGGCCCTCAACAGGTTCAACCCTTGCTCCCATCACTCCTACCTAATTACATTTGGGAAATACTAACCGATCCCCCCCGGTGCTTTAGGGGAGCAAGCATTCTCTCCCGAAAAACTGACCAGAGCTAGAACTACCCCAATCTAGGCCAGAAGGCCAGGGACCCAACCCTCTGGCCAGACCCAATGCAGCACCCATCCCCACCAGAAGTACCCTTCCAGATGGCTCAGACTCAACCATAGGCTAGCCCCCAGTATCTGTTGGGCAGCACGGCAGTCACTACCGAAACCGCCTTTCCAGGTGCAATGACACCATTGGATTTGCCAGCCCTCCACAATCACAATAGGAGCAGCACAGCGCCTCCTCTGGCAACTGAAAAGAACAGATACTACACTTGATCTTAACCAAAAGGCCTATTACTATCTTTGTTTGCACTAAAAGAAAATGTAAGTGTATTTTGTAGTGAAAATATTGGTTCGATACACAATTGCACAGATATGGTGCAACATAAAGATTTACAATTATATATTTTTTTTATTCTACAGGTTCTCTGCTTTCAGAAATATACTGTATAATGTTTGGGGAGCTTTAAGTAATTTCAGGCCTAAAATGTGCATTTTACCAGGAATGCGATAACTGAAACTGCTCTGGCAGAGAAAGCATTCAAATCAAAATCCAAGCAGATAATGAAATACACAAGAAGAAAGGCATACATGAGAGTTGTTTTAACTGCCAAAGGATTTGTATGTCTGTCCATCCAGTTCTGATATTTACACAGCTCTGTCTAACAGTACAGGAGACCTGTTTTTTCTCTGCTGCAGTTCAGACACAATTGCAGGTCTTATCCCTCCCCCAGACTGTGTCTGATACCAAGTAAAATGTCAGCACTTACACATGTAATGGTGTACTATTCAGTACAGAAAGGAGAGAGGTGTCATCCCAATAGGCACTGTATATTTCTAGAGGTGGGCCCCCATCCCAATTTCTTGCCAAACACAAGCACCCCCTATCGGAGTGCAATTCCTCTAACGGGACTTTTTAACGGGGTCACCTCTGATAAAGTAGAAAATAGTAGAAAATTTAGGTTTCTGTATAAAAGTATTGTAGTTTATTGGTTTAACATTTATAAATCATTACACATGACCTAACCGTATGTACAACAAAAATGGATGCATATAATGGGAAGAAACAATTGTATAGGAAGAGTGACCAATTGCAATGATACAGGTAAATAAAGACCCAATGATCATAGAAACTCAACGTTTCGAGGTATGCAAAAGGGTTGACCTCTTCTTCAGGGGTAACGATAATTGGTCAGAGTGGGTGTTTCATCCCCTGAAAATCATGTAAAAACTTTCCCAAGGACATTTCCAGCATCCAGTGCGACTCAAACAAATTGCCGTCCATCACGGCCACACAGGAATCACAGAACCAAGGTTCAAGAAGACAGAGAAAGGACCAAGTAGACCACAGGAGTGAAAGCCAGGGTGGGCTGAGGTTGCTTCACAAAGGATATCCCCCATAAAGAGGAACAGACACAGTCCTCCTCTTTTCCCCCTATGAGGGCTTGAAGAACAGCCTGCTTGATGGAGTATGGAAGGTGGGGGGTAATAGCCCACTAAGAAAATGGAGGTGAGTGGAATCAGGTCACAGATCCCAAAATTGAGCCCCAAGGAGATATTTAAATAAACCTCATGTTAAAGTGGGCCAAGGTCCAAGAGGGTATGCAGGTTCCCTGGTTAGGTATAAGCCCGCATAGGTCTGCTTGTCTTAGCTTCCTCCAAGCACGTCTGTGTGGTATAGGAAACAGCACTGGATGCTGGAAATGTCCTTGGGAAAGTTTTTACATGATTTTCAAGGGATGAAACACCCCCTCTGACCAATTATCGTTACCCCTGAAGAAGAGGTCAACCCTTTTGCATACCTCGAAATGTTGGGTTTCTATGATCATTGGGTCTTTATTTACCTGTATCATTGCAATTGGTCACTCTTCCTATACAATTGTTTCTTCCCATTATATGCATCCATTTTATTGTACATACGGTTAGGTCATGTGTAATGATTTTTAAATGTTAAACCAATAAACTACAATACTTTTATACAGAAACCTAAATTTTCTACTATTTTCTACTTTATCAGAGGTGACCCCGTTAAAAAGTCCCGTTAGAGGAATTGCACTACTATTCTGTACAGAGCTGCATTCATTTGTGTCTTTTATATCTGTCTGGGGTTCAGATTTAAGACCTTTAAAACATACATAAGTCATAAACCACATGAAAACAATCTGAGTGGCCAATCCACAGCAGGACTTTAGTATATGAACCCTTCATTGTGCCCTGTGCTGGAGTTTGTAAAAAAAAAAAAAAGGGAAATAACAGCACAGATTGTATGTGTGATGCTATAAAGAATGGTAACAGAACAATTGGGATTAAAGCTTAAGTGCGCATCTCACTTTCCCCAAAAACTTCCCCGAGCTTTTATGTCCCATCTAGAACATTTATTTTATTTTTTGCACACATTTTAAAATCTGCATTTTTGGTTATAAAATGACCTAAATCCCCAGAACATACATTTTCTGAAGGCAGAGGCCTAGTAGAGCAAAAGTCAGAGTATTCTGACAGTGAAGAGTCCCGCTTCCAGTCTCAAAAGGGAGGATCCTTCCATCTACCTGGATGAATAAAAAAAAAAAAAAAATCACCCAAGGACAACTGTAAAGTAATCACTGTTACAACTAGGGATGCACCGATATCATTTTTTTTTTTTTTTACGGGTACGAGTACCGATACTTTTTTTTTTTTCAGTACTTGCCGATACCAATTGCCGATACCTACCGCAACAGTTTTTTTTGTTTGTTTTTTTTTACTTCAGCTGTCAGCAATGGTACAAAAAGTTTTAAGTGTTTATCGTTAAAAAATATAGACGTGAACAAAAAACAAAAAAAAAAAAAGCAGGAAAATAATAAATAAATGGAGGAGAATAGGGAGTTAATTAAGGCTGATTAGAGTACATTTAGGGTTAATAAGGGGTTAAACAGAGGAACATTTGTTCATCCCTTTGATCTGCAGAAAGAAACAGAAAGATACAAAAATAAACAAAGTTTCTTTTTATTTTAGTGTTTCTTAAGGCTGAGCCATGTTGTTAATAAACATCACCGGCTGCTTTTTTTTTTTACACCTCCAATTACCGGACTTCTTTAAAACTTCAGCTGTCAACAGGGGACACCCACTGACAGCTTAAAGAACCAAGCCTGAAAATATTGGTTTCAGGCATCATTTGCATGAGTACCGATACTTGTGCAAATACTCGGTATCGGCACCGATAATGATATTAGTATCGGTGCAACCCTAGTTACAACAAATAAAAAATGACAGATCCACACAAACAGAGCGGATGGAGGAATCCCCACACTTTTCAGCTTTAAAGAAAAGACTCTTCCAGCAACTTCTCCAACACCCTGACACTGTTATAGTTTGTCACTGTCACCCACCCCCTATCACTGTAGTCCACCCCCTGATGCTTTCAGCTTGGCTTGCATGTAAATGAAGAGACATTTTATATCCATTATATACATTCTTATAATATTTCCATCACATGTATTTCTTACATTCATTTTGTAAATCCGATTTGTTGTTCTTTGTCGCCCTGATCACTTTTTTCTCTCCATAGCAAGTAAGTTACATACCTGTATGTCTTTTCTTCAGGTAAATTGAGATTCTCTTCTTTTGACCTCACAGTGAACACTCCTCCAATGATCAAATCTCCATCCTGAAAATATTGGAATTCATCAAATACATCAGTAAAATGAAGGGTAGAGGGCGGACTTTGCATTCCTGATCTCCAGAGTGTCATACATTGCAGGATCACACAGAACTGGAAGATGTAGGTATATGATATGACCATAGCTCCGATCACTGGGTTCTTCTTTAATTAAAGCCTATAATTCTCCATTGTGACACAGACCTCTGCAGCATGGGTATCACAATGACAATACAATGAGATGGCTTCTCTCCCCTCCTTTTATATAGTTCAGTACCATACATCTCTCATTGTTCTCAATATACTGACATCATCTTCTATCCACTTTTAGTTGTTTGGCCAGGTAGTTTTTTTTGTGAGTGGTTAAGTTTAGTCCTCTATTATTCATATTATTTTAACAACTCTAAACCAAGACACATCATTTCTTTAAAATAAACTCTTATTCAGCAAGGATCAATGCTAAATATTATCATACAATTGAAATACACAGGTAGTAACAAATATTTGTTTTTTTATAATGATTTCTGCTCACATTACCAATGCACATAACTGTTCTATATTGTTCTGACACTGTAAAGTAAGCAAGGCCTGTAAAATAAGACTGTCTTTACTTACCTTTTTTTGGCCCTTACCTGCAAACATGTTTAAGTGTGTGAATACCTGCTTCTCCATGTCTTTTATATTTACGCTCATGAAACAGTAATTACTTTACATTTTTATTTTCCTACAATAATTGTTTTAGTTGGTCTTCCTCTGGAATGGTGGCAGTAAATCTACCAGAGTTTTCCCCTTGCATCAAGAAGGGGTGAAATATCTACCTTGAAATGTCCCACTATATTTCCTGCTGTTGCCAGCAATCCAACACTTCTCCTCCTAACCTTCATCACCCAGCATTTATCCTCCTAACTTTCAGCACCCAAACACTCTTCCTCTTCAAAGTACACCTTTATCTCCTGCTGCCTTAGGGCATTCCACATGCCATGGACATGGAATGGCCTTTTGTGCAAAATAATGGCACTGGCTTGAACTTTGGGTCAAAATAATGATGGTTGGGTACCTGTTATTGTGTAGTGGTACTGGTGTACTGGTATGGTATATGCATAGTTAGAGCTTTGTAAAAAATGCCATACCTTGAAGTCTTCTTTAAGGAAAAAGAAGATGAGTGCATTAGTACGTAAAGCAGGTGCAAAGTGGCCTCCTGGCTATAGATTGCATTGTGTCATGGCCACTGTACAGGAGGGCTGAATGGAGAACTTTGTCCCTCTGGAGCTTCCGTCAGTGTCATCAGGGGAGCACCTGTCAGATTGGGCACTAGAAGCCTGGTGACTTCCGTGGCCATCTTTAGTGAAACAAAATGACACACATTTTGTGAAGTGGGCATTGCAGGGATAGAGCTCCTTCTGGTTAGGGACTGAGTGGTAGAGATTAATGTTGGGCGAACAGTTTGGGAAACACCCAAACTTTCACAGTGCATTCTGTGCCCTGATTGGACAAAGCTTTGCCCATTCAGGGTGCAGTAAAAGCTGGTTGTTAATGAGCGGGGACAGGAAGTCATCAGCTGTCAACGGGCTTCCCCACTGACAGCTGAATAATAAAAAAAAATAATTTGCAAGGAAAAAAAATTGCTCAAATCTACCCTCAGGATAGGAGAAGAAGGTTGAAGCCCAATTAGCCCAAAGGGAGAAGATGTTCTCCAAAGATGACTTTGATGTGGGCTGCGCCAGGACTACCCAACATTGAATTTGACTACCTGAAGACAAGCCTTTTCATGAAAGGGCCAGGCGGATCCCTTTGTGTGATCTGGAGGACCTTAGAGAACAGCTGACTGACCTGAAGAAGTCTTGGGTCATTAAGGTGTCCAGGAGCCCTTATGTATCCCTGATTGTGACAATGAGAAAGATAATGTGATAATGAGAAAGAAGAATGGGTCACTCCGAATGTGTATTGACTAGGGATGATCCAGATGTTCGCGTCGAACATAAGTTTGACTCGAACATCGGGTGTTCGCCTGTTCACCGAATAGCAAACAATTTGGGGTGTTTGCCTGTTCACCGAATAGCGAACAATTTGGGGTGTTTGCGAAAGCCGTTTTCCAAAGCCGCGGAATACCCTTTAAACATGTATAGGAGAAATCAAAAGTGCTAATTTTAAAGGCTTATATGCATGGTATTGTCATAAAAAGTGTTTGGGGATCCGGGTCCTGCCCCAGGGAACATGTATCAATGCAAAAATAAAGTTTTAAAAATTGCCGTTTTTTTTTGAGCAGTGATTTTAATAATGCGACTAGCAGACAGGAGCAGCAGAGTACACGCCAAATGTTCAGGGTCACAGGCAAACAGGGATAGTCAGGGACACGCCAAAAGGTCAGGGTCACGAGTAGACCTTGTCTCTCTTACCAAGGTCGGTAAGAGAGACAAACGAAGAGCACACGGCAAGCAGGAAGCCAAACACACAATGGATACACAATGGTTGATCAGCACCGCTGGCTTGCATTCCACAGGTTAACATAGGGTTCCCTGATAGAGCCTGGGATGGAGCCATGCTTAGAGAAGAGGTTATAAAAACAGCCAGGTGAGAGTGATTGGCCTCTTAGTCTGAACACATGAGGAGAGGTAAGCAGACAGAGAAAGATTACTGCATAACCATGACAGTACCCCCCCTCTTATGAGGCCTCCCCCTCCCCTGCCTGGGCCCAGGCTTAAAGGGAAACTCCAGATGAAACCTCCTAAACAGATGCCTTTACGGCACTGGGAATCCAGAACTTGACTAACCTCGTACTTTAGATTATCCTCAGAGACCGAAACCGAGGTAGGGAGAGGATGAGAGGGCTTATTGAGGACTAAAGGCTTCTTAGGAATGGGTAAGTGCATGAGAAGACCATCAGGAGTCTGAGCAGGGTCCCCCAGACCCTTAAAGATGAGCTGGACATCCAGCACAGGATCATCAGATTGGGAAGAGGTCAGTGGATCCCTGAGACCAGGTTGGTTAGAAGGTGATGTGTCACAGGAGTCAAGCTGGATAGCTAAAACACAAGCAGAATACAGAGAGTCCTGAAAAAAAGGTTGAAAAACCCACCTGGCCGAATGGGGCAGTCTATCCAAAGGATGGATTGAGCCTCTTAGACAGGTTTGAATGGACATAGTAGTAGTAGGGTGAGACCAGGTTACAGAAGGTCCTGAATAAGAAAAAGCAGGAAGCTCACTGGGCATGGGTTGGACTGGCATAACTGGTACAGAGGCCGACTGAATAGTATCGTCAGGTGTAGCGACTATCTCAATCGCATCACAGGGCGTAGCTGCTGTGGAACTTGTGGACAAGTTAGCCTGGCTGTGCGTCCAAGGGATTTTGGGAACAGGCAAAGGTAAACGGTTATGCAAACTGGAGTGAATGATCGGCTCAGGTTCATAGGTGGGCTCCTCATCCAGAGTGCCACATGATCTAGAGAGTGCATCAGTTCAACTATTGCAGGACACATCCCAGAAATCGCTATATACAGCGGGAAGAGCAGAAGATACTGGATGGTGGCAACAGGAAGTTTTTTTTTTGGGGTAACCTTGAGTAGGCAGGAAAAGGAACAGGGGGAACCCCAAGCCAGGATCTGTCCAGCAGTCCAGTCAACGTGTGGAGAATGGAGCTGTAACCAAGGAAGACCTAATATGATAGGAGATGAAGCCTTAGGTAACACAAGGAAGGATATCCACTCCTGGTGGAGTGTCCCTACTGACATCTTAACAGGGAGGGTCTGGAAGAGCATAGGGCCTCCTGGGAGAACAGTGCCATCAATCGCCAAGACCACCAATGGCGTTGTAAGGGGCAAAAGGGTAAGTCTCATGGAAGATGCAGTTTCCCAATCCATGAAATTGCCAGCAGCTCCGGAATCCAGATGTGTCGAGACCGAACGAGAGGAAGCGCCGACATAAAGGAATACAGAAAGGAGAAGACAAGAAGGTGAAGGTGATATCTCAGAGTCTAATACTCCACCTTCCAAATGTATTAGTCCTGAGCGTTTTTCCGGATGAAGAGAACAAGTGTCACAAAAATGACCTTTGACCCCACAGTAGAGGCACAGGCCCAGAGTTCTGCGCCTAGTGCGTTCTTCTGGAAATAACTCAGTCAGGCAGGGGGTGCTCCTCGGATCGAAGAAGGGATAGGGAGCTCAGGCTGCCTAAAGTACGGGGAGTGCTGGCGTCTTTTTTCCAGGGCCCTCTCCTGAAAGCGAATATCGATCTGGTTACACAAGGTGAAGACACCGTCCAGATCAGCAGGGAGGGATCTTCCTGCTAATTCATCCTTCACTCTATGA
Organism: Aquarana catesbeiana; assembly: GCF_042186555.1. Lineage (NCBI taxonomy): Eukaryota > Metazoa > Chordata > Amphibia > Anura > Ranidae > Aquarana > Aquarana catesbeiana. The sequence goes on from NC_133324.1 coordinate 41,613,969, forward strand.
GAGAGGCCATGTAAAATAGTGGCAACTAGGGCCTCATTATTCCAGCTCAATTCAGCTGTGAGGATATGGAACTGAAGAGCATACTGTCCCACAGAAGTGGACTTTTGATGGAGACGTAAAAGAGCGCTGGCCGCTGAGGAGACACGACCCGGTTCGTCGAAGATATTCCGATAAACTTTCAAGAAATCAGACAGGCTAGAAACCACAGGATCATTCAGTTCCCACAGAGGAGCAGCCCAGGCTAACGCCTCGCCGGACAGGAGGGATATAATATAGGCTACCTTCACCCAATTGGACAGGAAGTTTTGGGGCTGGAGTTCAAAATGAATTGTGCACTGGCTAAGGAACCCCCTGCAGGCCTTGGAGTCCCCGTAATGAATGTGTGGCTGCGACTGGTGCGATAGACGCAGCAGCAGATAGTGGTTGAGGTTGTCGAACCAGGGATGCTAATGAGGCCTGAACCTGTTCAAAATGGAAGGCCAAATCCTGAAGGAATCGCATCACCTGGGTCTGATGTGATTCCTGGGTCTCATGTCTGCGGACTAAGCCCTGTAATGGATCATCTGCAGGAAGCGGCACGTCAGCCGGGTCCATGGCTGATCAAACTGTCAGGTCACCTGAGACCAGGTGACAGATGCACTCCGTAGGAGCTGGAAGTGCACCGCTAAGATAGTGGACCTTAGGACTGACTGCTGCAGATAGTACCCAGGGAGGTTCAGGAAGCAGGTCTACTGGATCACTAACACAGATCTCATTGGGAGCTAGAGCATAGATTCTAAGGAGTCTAAGCTCCAGCAAGTGTTCACCAGAGCTTCTAGTGGTGAGGATGGACTGCGCTGCAGTCTGGCTCCAGGTCGCGGCCCCTAGGGTCGCACAGCTCATGCTCACGGTAGACTACAGGAGAAGGAAGCAGCAGGCTGGAACAACAAGGATTTTAAAGGGATAAAGCAGAGGTCAGGGCGACTAGCAGACAGGAACAACAGAGTACACGCCAAAGGTTCAGGGTCACAGGCAAACAGGGATAGTCAGGGACACGCCAAAAGGTCAGGGTCACGAGCAGACAGGAATAGTAGGGAACATGCCAAGGTCGGTAAAAGAGACAAACGAAGAGCATACGGCAAGCAGGAAGCCAAACACACAATGGATACACAATGGTTGATCAGCACCGCTGGCTTGCAGTGCTCAGGTGGAGCCATGCTTAGAGAAGAGGTTATAAAAACAGCCAGGTGAGTGTGGCTGGCCTCTTAGTCTGAACACATGAGGAGAGGTAAGCAGACAGAGAAAGATTACCGCATAACCATGACACATTCTTGGAATACACCTCCCAGGCTTCCTACTGGGGGTATGTCGACAGGCTTCGGAAGAGCCTGGCTCATAGGTGGCACTCTCAACCCTACATTGTCTTTAAGTGTTTATCCGCGCTCCCTGTGTACAAAATTCGACCCGAGAGTAAGACTGGTACCCTGAAGTCCTGGTACCGAAATCATCTTTGTTACCTATATCTGAGGCCTTTTGGGTACCTCCATCTCCTTGTCTAGAGACTTACCAGTGCCCTACTCTGAAGCCTAGGCCCGGGAAAGCCTGCCAATCCATGCTACCTGAAGAAGATAGTGATGAGGAGGAACTAGCTCTTGATTGGTTATGGATTTTCCCTCTTGAAGACAACCCTGCCACTCAGAGGACACGTCCTCTACCACCAGAGTTTGAATGTTGGATTTCCACCCGATGAGAGGAAACAAGAATGTCAAGATGGAACCTGTTGAAATTATTGATGTGCCAGAGACCTCCATTCCCCTCATCAATGAAACAGAGAGGGAAACTGTTCCTGAGCCATTGCTGTTTAACTTGCTTATCCTTTCAGATATATCCAAGTGGTATACTACTGTACATAGGTGTATATCATATTCTGTTGTTGCCTTCTGTCTCAACTGACATTTCTTAAGTAGTCATTCGGCTGAGTTTGTGCTGTTATCCCTAAACTTAGTTGAATCATTACTTTTTGTACAACCATACCTTAACTGAAGTATTCCAGTAAACATTATTAGAATATAAACACATTGAGTGCTGTCTTATTACTTAAAGGTGTTGCAGTGATGTCTGAACCCAGAGTGTCAGGTGGGTTGGTAGGTTCACAGGGTCACAGCGATGCAGATGAGCGGGTAAATCCAAGCAGTCACCTAGGGGGCCGTGCTACACATGTATGCAGGAAATGGAGGATTAGAGGATCCCAGATGACAGTAGTTTTCAGATCTAACATGGGGGCTTTTACACTCCATTTCTGCCTGGGTGCCATCTAAGACCCTCCCAAATAAACATTTTACACATTAAAGCATATGTTATAATTTGTAGAATTTGCACAAGCAACATATTGTTCACTATAAGAGACATTTATTACTGTTACTGTATCATGCTCAGCTGGTGGGCAGAACAAGAAAAATCTATGCATGTAACAGAAAATTTAAAGTTAGAGGATAAAAAAGGAGAGAAGATCCTAGATGACATCAGTTAGTAGATGAGCTGGCTGGAGGCAGACTGTAGTAAGCAGCTGGAAGCAGGAGCCGGTTGGGAGCTTGCTGGATTAGAAGCTGTAGCAGGCTGGATGAGCAAGGTGCAAGGTCAGACAAGCTGGGTCGGTAACGGACGGGCAGATCAGGCATAGACGGCAGACAGCAGGATGGGCAGGTAACAAGCCAAGTCAGCATGGGGAGATCAATCAAGTAGAAACAGGAGACAGAAGCATAATACATAGACGAGCCGAGGTCAGGGCAGGTAGCAGAAAAACGCAGGTCAGAGGTAAGCCAAATCAAGATCAGACGTCACACAGAATCAGGAACTACACACAGAAGCTGCAGACCAAACAGCAATGAGCCCATACTGAAGCCTGTTTAAATAGTCCACTTGGTGCCAGCATTAGTGACAGTGTAGATGCACAAGTGCTGCCTTTGCCCACGGCTATGCACATCTACCTGGGCATTTGCCAGTCTGCGCATGTGTATATGTGAGCGCCGTGAGATACCATCAGCACCACGGTCTTGCCTGACATTGCCCCCCCTTACTGGCTGCCTCCGGATGTCCAACTGATTCTTCTTTTGGGTGACTGTGAAAGAATGCACAGATTAAGTCTGTGGCATGCACATTATGTACAGGATCCCAGAAATTCTCCTCTGAGCCTACCACTTTCATTTGAACAAATACTGTATTTGATCCCTTTTTCTCCTGAAGTCTAGGCCTTGATCTCAAATTTCTTATTCCCATTAATGATTACAGGTGCAGGAGGTCCCAATCTATGATCAGGAAATGGATTTGGCACTGCAGGCTTCAGTAGGTATACATGCAATACTGGGTGGATTCTGAGAGATTTTGGTAACATGAAACGCCATTTATTTTTTTCCTTCCAGAAATGGTCCTACAAATTTCAGCGCCACCTTCGAGAGACAAGTTCGTTGTTGTGAGCCATACTCAGCCCCCTGGCTGTAAGACCAGTTCTCCCCCTCTTTTTTTGTCAAATGCCCTCTTTTCTTGTCAAATGTACTCTGGACGGCAGAAACAGAGGATTCAGGGACAAGATCAAATAGAAAGGTGGGGTGAAATCCATAATTAGCAAAGAATGGGGACTGCTTGGTGGCAGAATGACTGGCATTGTTGTAAGTGAACTCCGCTAAAGGGAGAAGTGACACCCAGTCATCTTGGATAAAAGAAGTGAAGCACTGGATGTATTGCTCCAAGGTTTGGTAAGTCTGCACTGTTTCCCTTTTGGTTTGCGGATGGTAAACTGAGGCTAAGGATAGCTCTTTAAAGTCCCGCACAGTGCTTTCCAAAATCTTGGTCTGCAAAAACCTCTCGGTCTGACACAATGTTTGCAGTTACTCCATGGAGCCTGACAATCTTCTTGACAAAGACGGTTAGTCCCATCAGCAGATGGCGTGTATTTCAGAGGTAAGAAATTAGCTATTTGGGACAGATGATCTATTACCACAAAGATAGTGGTACACCCTTCAGAAGGTGGATGTTCGACTATAAAGTCCATAGAAATCATCTTCCATGGTCTATCAGGTACAGGCAAAGGTCTGAGAAATCCCCAAGCTTTATTATGGGCATCTACTAGTGGTAGATGCATTTACATTACTTTGCAATCCTTCTCCAGCTCAGGCCACCAGAATATCCGTTGGACCAACTCGACAGTCTTGCAAATTCAGAAATGACCTGCTAGAGGATGATCATGACAGGGCCCCAGAGCCACAACCACCCGAGTATCTGCTGGCACAAAAATCTGCTCACCTCTCTATTAGGGATGAGCCGCACCAGAACCTGCGAATGGACCGAAAGTTTGCGCAAACTTAAGAACCCCATTAAAGTGTATGGGACTCGAACATTCAAAATCATAAGTGCTAATTTTGAAGGCTAATATGCAATTTATTGTCCTAAAAAGGGTTTGGGGACCTGGGTCCTGCCCCAGGGGACATGTATCAATGCAAAAAAATGTTTTAAAACAGCCGTTTTTTCGGGAACAGTGATTTTAATGATGCTTAAAGTGAAAAAAAAGTGAAATATTCCTTTAAATATCATGCCTGGGGGTGTCTATAGTATTTCTGTAAAGTGGCGCGTGTTTCCCGTGCTTAGAACAGTCCCTGCACAAAATGACATTTTTAAAGGAATAAAAGTAATTTAAAACTGCTTGCGGCTTTAATGTAAGACAAACGTCTTACATGTGATGTTAATGTGAGACAAACGGCTTTTGTACCCCCACCCTGTCCATTACCAGGCCCTTTGGGTCTTGTATGGATATTAAGGGGAACCCCGCACCCAAAAAAAAAAAGAGGAAAGGCGTGCATCCCCCAGGCCCTATATACTCTGAACAGCAGTATACAGGCGGTGGAAACAAGACAGGGACTGTAGGTTTGTTGTTAAGTAGAATCTGTTTGTAATTTTGAACTGGTACATTTTTAAAGTGTAGCTCCAGACAAAAAAATCTATTTTTAAGTTTTTTGGAAAATATAGGGAAGGGTTATCGACCCTGTAACATTTGTTAGTCTGTGTACCTCTTCAGAAGATTTCACCTCACTTTCTGTCCCAATGACAAATGTTTTTTGAAAATTTGGGGGTTTTAGTGAAACAAGGATTGGTGATAAAGCATCAGTGAAGAGGAGACACATTTTTCCCATCATAACTCTTACAGGAGAGAATTTCCATTCCTAGGGGTAGATTTCATCTCACTTCCTGTTGTCTCCTTCCGTTTGCAAGTAGGAGTCGTTTGTAAGTTGTTTGAAAGTAGGGGCCTGCCCTATATACTCTGCAGAAATTGGGGCCTTAGGTGTTGGTGTTGCCACAACACTGTAAGCCCTCAAAGTTACTCTTGGTGGGCGCAGGAATGGGCCCTGCTGTGAAATATTAGATCAAGAATTGTAATTACATATCCCTGTTGAACAGGGGCAGAAAAAATGGGCCTTAGGCACTGGTGCCACAATACTGAAACCCCTCACAGATGCTATAGTTGGAACGCAGGAATGAGCCCTGCTGCAAAGTATTGCAACAAAAATTGTAATTATACGCCCCTGTTAAACAGGGGCTGAAAATTTGTGCCTTAGCCACTGCTGCCACAACACTGCAACCCATCACAGATGCTATAGTTGGAGCGCAGGAATGAGCCCTGCTGCAAAGTATTGCAGCAAAAATTGTAATTATACACCCCTGTTAAACAGGGGCTGAAAAAATTGGGCCTTAGGCACTGGTGCTGGTGCCACAACACTGCAACCCCTTACAGATACTATAGTTGGAGCACAGGAATGAGCCCTGCTGCAAAGTATTGCATCAAAAATTGTAATTACATGCCCCTGTTAAACAGGGGCAGAAAAATTGGGCCTTGGCTACTGGTGGCGGTGCACAGAACCAAAAATGTTCTTACAAGCTATCAGCATGAAAATTGAGGAGAAAGAGGATTGTCACTCAGCATAACAGGATAGTCACTCAGCATAGGCAGTCTTGAAGGGATCTCACATTAAAAAAAAAAAAAATGGTTACATCACCCTCAAGTGCTTGGTAGCTGGTGATCCAAGACTGATTCATTTTTATGAAGGTCAGCCGATCGACCGATTCAATTCAAAGGCTCCAGCAACACTATATGTGCGTTCTGAAAGAACGCTGGATGCCGGACAGGCCAGTAGCTCAATTGCATACTGTGCAAGCTCTGGCCAATGATCCATCCTCAAGACCCAGTAACCCAAAGGATTTTCGGTGGGAAAGGTATCAAAGTCAGATCTTGCCCCTAGGTAATCCTGCACCATGTGAATCAGACGCTGGCAATGGTTGCTGGAACCAATCAGACCTTGGGGCTGCGGACTAAAACATTGTCTGAACGCATCTGTCAGACGGCCACCTTCTCCACCGCTCCTTCTGTTGACCGAAGCCTCAGCAACACATTGTGCAGGAGGACCAGGAAATTGTAACCTCCCAGGCTCTGGAAACGCATTGCACAAACCTTTCTGCAAGGCCTCGCGAAGATGTTTCATCCTCTGCTCTCTATGCGACAGCAAGATAAGGTCCGCAAACTTACCCTTGTAATGTGGATCAAGGAGGGTTGCCAGCCAGTAATGATCCCTCCCCTTGATACCACGGATACGAGGATCCTTCCGCAGGCTTTGCAGGATCAGGGAGGCCATGCAGTGTAGATTTGCTGAGGCATTCAGTCCAGAGCCCTCAGGGTCACTAAGGACGACATGATCCGCAGCCACCTCCTCCCAGCCATGTACAAGTCCATGGTTTTCTTCGGACTGTAAATGATCCCTTGAAGACTGCTGCTCTTCCTGTGTGATCGGCTGGCATGCAGGAACATTGTCTGGATAAAGGGTGCCTTGAGAGGTAAGGAAGTCCTCCTCTTCCTCCCTCTGTTCTGCCTCAAGTGCCCTGTCCATTATTCCACGCAGCGTGTGCTCCAACAGATGTACAAGTGGGACAGTGTCACTGATGCATGCACTGTCACTGCTCACTGTCCTCGTGGCCTCCTCAAATGGTGACAGGACAGTGCATGCATCCCTGATCATAGCCCACTGACGTGGGGAAAAAAAGCAAGCTCCCCTGACCCTGTCCTGGTGCCATAGTCACATAGGTACTCATTGATGGCCCTCTGCTGCATTTGCAGCCGCTGCAGCATGGCCAACGTTGAGTTCTACCTGGTGGGCATGTCACAGATTAGGCGGTTCTTGGACAGGTTAAATTCCTTTTGGAGGTCAGCCAGCCAAGCACTGGCATTATATGACCTGCAGAAATGCACACAGACTTTCCTGGCCTGCCTCAGGACATCCTGTAAGCCCAGGTACCTGCCCAAGAACTGCTGCACCACCAAGTGAGCTAAACAGGGCACATGGGTCAGTTGCACATGGGTCAGTTGTTCCTGTCGGAGGGCGAAGATGAGGTTGGTGCCATTGTCGCAAACCACCATACCTGGCTTAAGCTGGTGTGGCATCAACCACCTCTGAACCTGACCCTGCAGAGCTGACAGAATCTCTGCCCCAGTGTGGCTCCTGTCCCCCAAGCACACCAGCTCAAGCACCGCATGGCATCTTTTTGCCTGCGTGCTTGCGTAGCCCCTTGAATGCCTATGGAGCACCGCTGGTTCTGAGGACAAATCAGCACAGGAAGAGGCCATGGAGGAAGAAGAAGAGGAAGGGGTGGAGGAGAGAGGTGTGGCAGAATCACCACTAGTGGAATTTTGGAGGCGTGGTGGTGGAACAACCTCCAACACTACTGCACCTTGTCCTGCATCCTTCCCAGCTGCTAGAAGAGTCACCCAGTGCATGGTGAAAGATTGGTAACGTCCCTGTCCATGCCTGCTGGACCATGAGTCAGCGGTAATATGCACCTTACCGCTGACTGCCCTGTCCAGCGAGGCCAAGACATTGCCTTCCACATGCCGGTATAGAGCCGTAATTGCCTTCCGTGAGAAAAAGTGGCATTTAGGAACCTGCCACTGAGGAACCGCACATTCCACAAACTCACGGAAGGGGGCAGAGTCTACCAACTGAAAAGACAGCAGTTGAAGTGCTAGCAATTTAGCCAAGCTAGCATTCAACCACTGGGCATGTGGATGGCTTGGAGCGAACTTCTTTTGGGGGTTCAGCAGCTGGGGCAGGGAAATTTGCCTGGTACAATCTGACGTCGGTGTACCGATAGCAGATTGCCCGCAAGTACTTGGCTGTGACACACCTAATTCTACACCTTCATTCCTCCCAGTGCAGGTTTCAGAAAGGACTGAAGGTATAGTGGGGTTGGAGATCCCAGCTGATGAGGAGCAAGGAGAGGTCCGCATTGTTCTTTGGTGTGGGTCTTTTAGGTATGCTTGCCAACGAACTGCATGGTAGATCGACATATGTCTGGTCAAGCATGTAGTGCCCAAGCAGGTGATGTTTTGGCCACACGAGATACGCTTGAGACATATGTTGCAAATAGCAGTGGTGGGATCTGATGCATTTGTCTCAAAAAGGCCCACACCAAAGAACTTTTGGAATAACACACAGAGACAGCAGCACCCTGCACATGCGGAGCTCTGTGGTGTGATGCATTTGGTGTGCTGCCCTTAAGCTGGCCCCTGGAGGGCATCCTGCCTTGTTGGAGATGTGCTTCCTCCTCCTCTCTCCTATCAGGCACCCACGTGGAGTCAGTGAATTCCTCATCATCCCCTCCCTACCTCCTTCTTGGGCTCACGTTACTGCCTTCCTCTAGCTGGGTTCCATCATCGGAGCCTTCAAAACGCTGGGCATCCTCCTGGAGCATGTACCCAACACTGTGGTCAAACAGTTTAAAGGAGGACATGGTGGGGCTAGGGAAGGAGTAACTGATGCCATTGAGCCGAAGGAAGAGGCCGTGTTGGCAGCTGCTTTGCCAGACAAAGTACCGTGAGCCTGGGTGAGAGAGGATAAGGAGGATGAGGACGGCTTGGTCATCCACTCTACCAAGTCTTCCACATGTTGCGGCTCAACTTGGCCAGCTGCCAAAAAAAAGGACAAGCTTGTCCCACGGCCATGTGCTGATGAGGATGCACCGTCTCCACGACCAGCACTGTTGCCTCTAGACACAGAGCCTGCTTGCCCTCTTTTATTGGCTTGTGACTGTCTGCTTCTTCTTGTTGGCCTTCCAGACATACTAATGGCCTACAGTGAGATGTAGCTACACAAAGCTGGGATGTGTATATATATATATATATATATATATATATATATATATATATACTGATTATACTGCAGCTAGCAGAATCAACGGCCTGCCTGTAGTATTATTAGTATGAGAACACCAGCAATTGTCTACTGGTAGCTTTAGGTGCACACTGTGCAGAGGACACAGTACACTAAATGTAAATACTGCAGCTGCCTGCCTGTGGTATTAATAGGATCAGAACAACAACAATTGTCTTCAGGTAGCTTTAGGTGCACACTGTGCAGAGGACACAGTACACTAACTGTAAATTCTGCAGCTGTCTGCCTGTAGTATTAATAGGATCAGAACAACAGCAATTGTCTTTAGGTAGGTTTAGGTGCACACTGTGCAGAGGACACAGTGCACTAACTGTATATATTGCAGCTGCCTGCCTGTGGTATTAATAGGATCAGAAGAACAACAGCAATTTTCTTCAGGTAGCTTTAGGTGCACACTGTGCAGAGGACTCAGTACACTAACTGTAAATACTGCAGCTGCCGGCCTGTGGTATTAATAGGATCAGAACAACAGCAATTGTCTTCAGGTAGCTTTAGGTGCAGAGGACACCGTACACTAACTGTAAATACTGTAGCTGCCTGCCTGTGGTACTAATAGGATAAGGTCCATTGGCATGGACCATGGGTGAGTACATGGATTGAAAACTGGCTACAAGGGCGAGTTCAGAGGGTGGTGATAAATGGGGAGTACTCGGAATGGTCAGGGGTGGGTAGTGGGGTTCCCCAGGGTTCTGTGCTCGGACCAATCCTATTTAATTTGTTCATAAATAACCTGGAGGATGGGATAAACAGTTCAGTCTCTGTATTTGAAGACGATACTAAGCTAAGCAGGGCAGTAACTTCTCCGCAGGATGTTGAAACCTTGTAAAAAGATCTGAACAAATTAATGGGGTGGGCAACTACATGGCAAATGATGTTCAATGTAGAAAAATGTAAAATAATGCATTTGGGTGGCAAAATATGAATGCAATCTATACACTGGGGGGAGAACCTCTGGGGGAATCTAGGATGGAAAAGGACCTTAGGGTCCTAGTAGATGATAGGCTCAGCAATGGCATGGAATGCTAAGCTGCTGCTAACAAAGCAAAGAGAATATTGGCATGCATTAAAAAGGGGATCAACCCCAGAGATAAAACGATAATTTTCCCACTCTATAAGACTCTGGTCCTGCCACACCTAGAGTACGCTGTCCAGTTCTGGGCATCAGTCCTCAGGAAGGATGTATTGGAAATGGAGCGAGTACAAAGAAGGGCAACAAAGCTAATAAAGGGTCTGGAGGATCTTAGTTATGAGGAAAGGTTGCGAGCACTGAACTTATTCTCTCTGGAGAAGAGACGCTTGAGAGGGGATATGATTTCAATATACAAATACCATACTGGTGAACCCACAATAAAAATAAAACTTTTTCGCAGAAGAGAGTTTAACAAGACTCGTGGCCACTCATTAAAATTAGAAAAAAAGAGGTTTAACCTTAAACTACGTAGAGGGTTCTTTACTGTAGGAGCGGCAAGGATGTGGAATTCCCTTCCACAGGTGGTGGTCTCAGCGGGGAGCATCGATAGCTTCAAGAAACTATTAGATAAGCACCTGAATGACGGCAACATACAGGAATATACAATGTAATACTGAGACTTAATCACACATAGGTTGGACTTGATGGACTTGTGTCTTTTTTTCAACCTCACCTACTATGTAACTATGTAAGAAGAACACCAGCAATTTTCTTCAGGTAGCTTTAGGTGCACACTGTGCAGAGGACACAGTACATTAACTGTAAATACTGCAGCTGCCTTCCTGTGGTACTAATAGGATCAGAAGAACACCAGCAATTGTCTTCAGGTAGCTTTAGGTGCACACAGTGCAGAGGACACAGTACACTAACTGTAAATACTGTAGCTGCATGCCTGTGGTATTAATAGGATCAGAAGAACACCAGAAAACTTCTTCAGGTAGCTTTAGGTGCACACTGTGCAGAGGACACAGTACACTAACTGTATATACTATAGCTGCCTGCCTGTGGTACTAATAGGATCAGAAGAACACCAGCAATTGTCTTCAGGTAGCTTTAGGTGCACACAGTGCAGAGGACACAGTACACTAACTGTAAATACTGTAGCTGCCTACCTGTGGTACTAATAGGATCAAAAGAACACCAGCAATTTTCTTCAGGTAGCTTTAGGTGCACACTGTGCAGAGAACACAGTACACTAACTGTAAATACTGTAGCTGCCTGCCTGTGGTACTAATAGGATCAGAAGAACACCACCAATTTTCTTCAGGTAGCTTTAGGTGCACACTGTGCAAAGGAAGGACACAGTACACTAACTGTAAATATTGTAAAAACACCTTCCTTCCTGTCAGTAGGAAGAGAATAACAGGAGCGGATCTAGCAAAACTAAATACAATATATATATATATATATATATATATATATATATATATATATATATATATATATATATATACAACACCTAGGATGCTTATATATACAAAATACACTGTAAGTGCAGCTTACTGACTTGCCTGCCTACTCTATCTAACTTAAATCAAATGACACTGTCTCTCTGTCTATCTCTCCACCGCTGCCACAACACACTACACAAGTCTGCCACACAGGCGGCCTTATATAGTGTGGGGAGTGTGCTAAACCCCCTGAGCCATAATTGGCCAAAGCCACCCTGCCTTTGGCCAATTACGGCTCTCTGTACAGACTGCGCTGTGATTGGCCAAGCATGCGGGTCATAGTGCATGCTTGGCCAATCATCAGCCAGCAATGCACTGCGATGCCGCAGTGAATTATGGGCCATGACACGCCACTCGAATTTGGCGCGAATGGCCCATAATGTTCGCAATTCAACGAACGGTCTGACAGGCGATGTTCGAGTCGAACATGGGTTTGACTCGAACTCGAAGCTCATCCCTACTCTCTATTGTAGTCCATCTCCTTCCTGCAGTGTGATTCCTGGAGGACTGAGTGTTCTCACAGAAGATTGCAGTAAATTAGACAGAAGATCAGACTGTAGTAGGAGGAAGTTTCCAGCTGGTAAGATGGTGTCTGGTACTGGTGTGTCTTTAGGATCCTCAAACTTATGTGACAGAGTGTCAGGCTTGGTTTTCTTTGATCCTGGTCTGTTGGTGATGTGGAAGGTAAATCTCGAGAAGAAGAGTGCCTATTGAGCTTGGCAGATCTTGAGACTGCAGATATTCAATGTTTTTATGGTCTGTGTAAATTAGTATCAGGTGGGTAGCTCCTTCCAGAAAATACCTCCAATCTTCCAGGGCTGTAGATAATTGCCAGCAGCTCCCGATCTCCCATATCATAATTTCTTTCTGCTGAGGTAAGTTTTATGACAAGAATGCGACCAGATGGATCACATCTTTGAGGCCTTGACTCTGTGATAGGATTGCACCAACTGCACTTTCTGATGCATCCACTTCTAGGATATAAGGCAAGGTGGAATCTGGGTGACACAGGACAGGAGAGGCAGTAAATAACTTCTTTAAGGTCTCAAAAGCAACTTGTGCATTGGCAGTCCAGCAGAAAGGTAATACCTTGCTTGGTGAGTTGTGTGAAAGGAGTGATGATGGGCGAGAAGTTTATAATAAATGTGCAGTTAATGTTGGCAAGCCCACAAATCATTGGATTCCATTTTTATTTGTGGGGGCCGGCCAGTCCAGGATTGCTGACACCTTCTGTGGGTCAATCTTGATTTTGTCTGTAGAAATAATCAGACCTAGAAACTGAATGTTTCGTTGTTCAAAGTCATATTTTTCGGCCTTGGCATAGAATTCATGCAGTCAGAGCCGACACCGCAAACTTCTCATATGTCCCCAGTGTACCTCTAATGGCACAGAAAATATCAGGATGTCACCCAAACTCATCACCCTCCTGGATATGGACCAAGTTATATGCCCATCTTAAGTCCTATTTTGTAAAAATGGTTGCATATTTAAGTCTCTGTAATAGTTCAGATACCAAGGGCAGACAGAAGCGTTTTTTCACTTTAGTTTTATTTAGATCATGATAGTCCACACATGGCCATAGAGAATGATCCTTCTTCTCCGTGAATAATATGCCTGCACCAGCCAGTGAGGTAGAAGGATGGATAAATCCTTTCTGCAGTTTTTCGTGACTCTGGTCTTTTAAGGCCCCAAGTTCCCTTTTGGACAAGGGAAAAAAACGCCCAGGGAATTTTGGCTACAGGGAGAAGCTCAATGGGGCAATCATAAGGTCTGTATGGGGGGAAAGTATCTGCCCCCCATTTACTGAAACCGTTCAGGTACTCATGGTAGGTCCTTGGAACTACTTGGCATACAGTGCCTTGAAAAAGTATTCATACCCCTTGAAATTTTCCACATTTTGTCATGTTACAACCAAAAACGTAAATGTATTTTATTGGGATTTTATGTGATAGACCAACACCAAGTGGCACCAGTGTTGCCAACCCCCCACAGTGAAATTTACTGGCAGAAGGCCAAAATTTACAAATGGCACCAACAGAGTTCTCCCTTACTTCAGAGTCTGCAGGATGGTGACCAGAGACCACCTTCAGCAGAGTGAATACACTAAGGTAAGGGGGGATTACTAATATAGGGGGGAACCTTTATATTGGTGCCCCCATACATTATTGTATTCACTTCCCCCTTACATCAGTGACCCCTCTCCGACTGGAAGTGCTGTCCCTGACCTCCTCTCAGGTGCACCGTGCAGGGCTCAGTCAGATGGCTCCAGCTTGGCAGCTCTGGTTTTTTTCTATAGTCTCCTCTCCACAGTCCACACATGTCTGTCTCTTCCCGTAACCCCCATCCCAGCAGCGCTCCAACTCTTGACTCCTTTCTAGGATCCCCTCAGAGACTGCAGACATGATAAAAGACAAGAGATGGTCAGAGGCTGTGGACATGATACAGGAGATGGACAGAGGCTGCAGACATGATACAGGAGTTGGACAGAGGCTGCGGACATAATACAGGAGGTGGAAAGAGGCTGCTGACATGATACAGGAGGTGGACAGAGGCTGCGGACATAATACAGGAGGTGGACAGAGGCTGCTGACATGATATAGGAGGTGGACAGAGGCTGCGGAGTGTGGACATGCTACAGGAGGTGGACATAGGCTGCAGACATGATACCGGAGGTGGACAGAGGCTGCGTACATGATACCGGAGGTGGACAGAGGCTGCGTATATACTACAGGAGGTGGACAGAGGCTGCGGATGTCCTCCTCACCCCCTCACAGTAGCCTCCTCCTCTGCCCACCATCATATTACTTCGCCACATCATCAGTGTGCTGTGTCCTCCTCCTCTGCCCCTTTCACCCCTCTACAGGTCAGGGCAGCACTGTGCTGCCCTGACCTGTGGAAAGGTGAAAGGGGCAGAGGAGGAGGACACAGCACACTGATGATGTGGACTGGAGAAGTTATATGATGGTGGACAGAGCACATCAGTCTCTGTCCCCTGCATGGTATGGCTTCAGCCTCCCAACTCCCAGTAATGTCCTCCTCTCTCTCTTTCCCCTTTTTACTATGATAACCCCCCACAGTTTCAGTAACTCTCCTCCTCCTCACAGTCAACCCTGATCGGCTCCTCTGCCTATGACGAGTGCACTGCAGGACAGGAGTCGCTGATCACCATGGTCTCTCTCGATCATTTATTCAAAAATGGTGCCGGGCGACGCAATTATGTTACTGCGCATGCGCCAAACGGCCGAGTGCATACAAGCTTTCCGGAGCCTTCGGAACGGTGCATGCACAGTTGCATGGTCGGCTCGCAGGCATCTTTTTTTACGGGCACCGGTGCCCGTAACAGACTTTAACGAGCAGCCCGAAAAAGGAGTTACATTTAAGGACTGCCCTACGGGCAGTTGGCAACACTGAGTGGCACATAATTGTGAAGTGGAAGGAAAATGATAAATGGTTTTCAATTTTTTTTTACAAATAAATATGTGAAAAATGTGGTGTGCATTTGTATTCAGCCCCCCTGAGTCAAGACTTTGTAGAACCACCTTTCGCTGCAATGACAATGGCAAGTCTTTTTAGGGATGACTCTACCAGCTGTGCACATCTAGAGAGTGAAATTTTTGCCCATTCTTCTTTGTAAAATAGCTCAAGCTCTGTCAGATTGGATGGAGAGCATCTGTGAACAGAAATTTTCAAGTCTTGCCACAGATTATCAATTGGATTTAGGTCTGAACTTTGAGTGAACCATTCTAACACATAATATGCTTTGATATAAACCATTCCATTGTAGCTCTGGCTGTATGGTTACAGTTGTTGTCTTACTGGAAAGTGAACCTCTGCCCCAGTCTCAAGTCTTTTGCAGACTCTAACAGGTTTTTTTCCAATGTTGTCCTGTATCTGGCTCCATCCATCTTCCCATCAACTCTGACCAGCTTCTCTGTCCCTGCTGAAGAAAAGCATCCCCACAACATGATGCTGCCACCACCATGTTTCATGGTGGGGATGGTGTGTTCAGGGTGATGTGCAGTGTTAGTTTTCCACCACACATAGCATTTTGCTCTTAGGCCAAAATGTTCAATTTTGGTCTCATCTGACCAGAGCACCTTCTTCCACATGTTTGCTGTGTGCCCCCACATGGCTTCTCGCAAACTGCAAACAGGACTTCTTATGGCTTTCTTTAACCTCCCTGGTGGTATGATTGTTTTGGATTTTAGGTGCTGAAAGTGGTACAATTATTTTGCATGGAAATTTGGCGTTTTATATTGTAGGCCTGTAATTCTTAACAATAACACACTTAAATCTGTCCACCAAGAGTCTAGTAGATATCCAGGGTATGATGAAGTTTGAAACACAAAATCATAAATTATAATATAATAAATAAATATAAATAATTAAAAAAATAATAATATAATAATAATAAAATACATTTCCCCACTATTCACTATCGCTCAATTCTGCAAGTGTTCTAATTTACTGTTGCTGTTTTCTAGCTGGTCTAAAGCCACTTTTGATGTAAAGGGACACTTTTTGGTTGCTATGGACAATCTCAAGTTTCCAGGCAGAAAGAACAGTATATATAATATAAAACTGCATGCAGGGCATTGGACAAAGCACTGGGGACAAAAGGGATGTGAAAGAATTTCATACAGTACTGTAATCCTATTACAGTACTGTATGTGTTATGATTTTTACATTTTTTTTAATTTGTCGCCAGGCTCCACCCCCATGCGTTGCGGCGCTCGCAGGGAATAGAGCCTGGCACAGAGATGCTCTGGAGGAGGACAGAGCCCGCAGACACCGCGGGGGGACATCGCAGGATCCTGGGTACAAGGTAAGTATACCGCTCCAGGATCCTGCAATGCAATCCCGAGTGTGGCTCGGGGTTACCGCTAATGGTGCTGAAATTTAACCCCAAGCCACACTCGGGAAAACCGACAGGGAGGCTACACAATGGCTTTCTTCTTGCCATTCTTCCATAAAGGCCAGATTCATGAAGTGCATGACTAATAGGGCGTACACACGGTCAGACTTTGTTCAGACATTCCGACAACAAAATCCATGGATTTTTTCCTACGGATGTTGGCTCAAACTTGTCTTGCATACACACGGTCACACAAAGTTGTCTGAAAATCCGATCGTTCTGAACGCGGTGACGTAAAACACATACGTCGGGACTATAAACGGGGCAGTGGCCAATAGCTTTCATCTCTTTATTTATTCTGAGCATGCATGGCACTTTGTCTGTCGGATTTGTGTACACACGATCGGAATTTCCGACAACGGATTTTGTTGTCGGAGAATTTTATCTCCTGCTCTCCAACTTTGTGTGTCGGAAAATCCGATGGAAAATGTCCGATGGAGCCCACACACGGTCGGAATTTCCGACAACACGCTCTGATCGGACATTTTCCATCGGAAAATCCAACCGTGTGTACGGGGCATAATAGTTGTCCTGTGGACAGATTCTCCCACCTGAGCCGTGGATCTCTGCAGCTCCTCCAGAGTTACCATGGGCCTCTTGGCTGCTTCTCTGATTAATGCTCTCCTTGCCCAGCCTATCCATTAGATTTTAGTTAGGGTATCAGAGTAAAGACGGCTAAATACAAATGCACGCTACACTTTTCAGATATTTGTAAAAAATGTTGAAAACCATTTATCATTTTCTTTCCACTTCACAATTATGTGCCACTTTGTGTTGGTCTATCACATAAAATCCCAATAAAATACATTTATGTTTTTGGTTGTAACATGACAAAATGTGGAAAATATCACTGGGTATAAATACTTTTTCAAGGCACCGTGGTTCTGTGTCTGAGTCCATACACAACAAGGTAGCAGGTGGTGAAGGTGATGCTGTCATGCAGTGTTACTGGCAGTATGGTGACAGGAACTTAATACTTCCAGAACTCCAGTCAATCTGTGGGTTGTTAGTTTGTAACAAGGGTAGCAATTAATGATGGTTGGTTGAGGTGATGGCCAGAAGGTCTCTTTATTCACAAGTCCTGATTTCATGTGAGACCCATCAGCCAAGAATACAGTAAGTCCTTGTTTTTTAGATTGTAGTGGGATTCTCTGCTGGGCTGCAAAGGACAGGTCAATGAAGCAGCTACAAGCTCCCAAATCAACAATTGCGATCACCAACACAACTCTTCCCGGCAGCTGGAAGGAGACAGGGAGAGCTATGTGAGCTGAGCTGGCAGACAAGGGTGACTGGTTAGCCGAAGATAGGGAGAAACACTAACGCAGCTTAGCTGGGCAGGTGCACATGTAGTGACCGGCTTCTCCACAGTATAGGCAGAGGTTGTTCAGCCGTCGGTGTTGGGGTTCCTCTGGAGCCAGTGAAGGACAGTTTTGTCCAAGCTGCACCTCAGAAGCAGATAGAGTGGAATTTACGGGCACCGAGTTATGAAGAACAGGAATCTTAGGCAACATCCATACAGGACAGGGCTGCTGCGTGGATATTTCAAATCTGTGTTCGCATAGGCGGCGATCAATCTGGTTTGAAAGAGTGATTAAGGCTTCCAAAGAGCTTGGCACATCAACCGGAGAAAGTTCATCTTTGAGGCCTTTTGAGAGACCCAAATGGAACTGATGAAGCAAGGCTGCATCGTTTCAGCTAGTATCTGCACTCCAGCATCTAAAGTCAGGGACATAGTCCTCGACCACTCTGTGGCCCTGCTGGAGTGCATGTAGAGCTGCCGCGGCAGTGGTGGTTCACTGCAGATCATCATAAAGCTTAGATATAGCATTGAAGAACAAAGTCATGATATTCAGATGTCCGTTGTTCTCTTCCAACAGTTGGTGAGCCCAGGTCTGTGGTTTCCCTTAAAGTAAGGTGGATTCTGAGGAAAAAGTCTGTGGCTGTAAAGTAAAATAGAGTTGACATGCATTACGAAACACTCTAAACTTACTCCGGTCACCGGAGAACCTCTCAGTGGATGGTACTCAAGGTTCAGGGGGTAACATCATTATTACAGGGTTTGCAGGAGTCTTTGTTTGACCAGTTGCTGTGGCAGCGGTGGAGGCAGAAGCAGAGGCAGGTTCTGTTGTAGCCAGGGACTGAACACATTCATCCAGGTGAACCTACCCCTCCTTCAGGGTCTTAACTGCTTGTGTAAGAGCAACAAGGTGCTGGCAGATTTCATCAAGTAGAGGTGGTCTTCTTGCAGGCACAGACACGGCTGCTTGGTTCTGTCATGTACCTGGACAGTGAGCCTAACGTGTAGAGGAAGGCCTCTCATACAGCTCTGGCTTGAGGGCCACTAGTAGTGAGACAGCAGCCACAGGAGCACATGAGGTATGAGTGCCTGTAATCAGTCCAGTAGTCTGCGTGGCATCAGTCAGCAGGTAGAAGTAGCAGGCTGGTGGTAGATGAGCTGGCACAATGCTTGGCTCGAGGCAGACTGAAGTAAGCAGATGGAAGCAGGAACCAGATAGGAGCCTGCTGGACTGGAAGCTGTAGCAGGCTGGATTAGCAAGGTGCAAGGTCAGACAAGCTGGGTCGGTAATGTTTGGGCAGATCAGGCATAGAAGGCAGACAGCAGGATGGTCAAGTAACAAACCAAGTCAGCATGGGGAGATTAATCAAGTAGAAACGGGAGACAGGAGCAGAATCCAAAGATGAGCCAGGGTCAGGGTAGGTAACAGACAAACGCAGGTCAGAGGTAAGCCGGATCAAGATCAGAGGTCAAACAGAATCAGGAACAAGACACAGACACTGCAGACCAAACAGCAACAACCCCATACTGAAGCATGTTTAAATAGCCCGCTTGGCACCCCAATTAGCAACAGATGCTTGCATAGATGCGCAAGTGTGCATGCTCGTGCACCTTTGCCGACGGCTATGCGCATCTGCCCAGGCATTTGCTCTGGTCTGAGCATGTGCATATGTGGGCTCCCAGAGATACCATCAGCACCACGGACATGCCTTCCCTAATAATGGATATACATTGGGGACATTTTTTATTTATTTTTTATTAAAGGAATTCTCAAAAGCTGTCTGTTTTTATAAATTTTTGACACTTTTTTGGTGAGATTCACATATGGGGGGCAGGATCTGGGGGCCCCCTTGTCAAGCCCCCCACCCGCAGACCCCCACAACCACAGCTCAGGGTTGTCAGGAAGAGGCCCTTATCCCCATCAACATGGGGGGCAAGGTGCTTGGTGGCGGGGGCGGAGCCCCCCACCCCCAAGCACCCCACCCAGGTTGAGGGCATGTGGCCTGGTATGGTTCAAAAGGGGGGGCTCGCTCATCCCCCTTTCCTGGACTGCCAGGCTGCATGCTCTGATAAGGGTCTGGTATGGATTTTGGGGGGGACCCACGCCATTTTTTTTCAATTTTGGCATGGGGTTTCCCTTAAAATCCATACCAAAAAAAAATCTTTTGCTTTAAAAAAAATTATAACTTCCGCCCTAGACCGGACATGACATCATGACATCGCTCGGGTCTGCCTACATCATAGAGGTGATCAGAGATGATCTGATCTCTGTTCATCTCTATGGCCAGCCACACAAACCGTTGGATCATTTCCCAGGCTTGCCACTTCCTTCTGCCTCTGAAAGCAATCCAGCAGCTAATAAGTCACTCTAAACCCTTTCATGAGAAAGAGAATCCCTGGCTGTATCATTATACATAACATTGTGACATTAGCAGCTAACAGCCGAAAGAAGCAAAACCCTACATATGTAATAAATATCTGTGATCATTTGAAAACATTAAAGTGGTATTAAACCTAAAACCAAAAATGTAATATATTGCAGCTTACCAATCATTAAATGTGGTGGCTGCATTTGTTTTCTATTTTATAGGCCTTTCCCTCTGTTTTCACCTGGCCAGTAACAAGCCTCCTGTATTTGAGTGCCCCCGCTCTGGATGAAAGAGCTTACGGGGCACCTTTGGACAGCATCTTTGTCAGTCTGGGGGGGATGTTAGATAGACTAGCAGATTGAGATATGCTGTAATGAATTGAAGCCAAACTCCAGCTAATACTTTATAATCAGTTAGAAAACAGGGTTTTTTGTTCCTTTTGGGATAAAGGTTTTACATTAATAAATAAAGCTGATCATGCTCAAGGAGCGGGGCTGTGGAGGGGACTAGGATACAAGGAGGGGGGCTATGGAGGGGACTGGGATACCAGGAGGGGGCTGTGGAGGGCACTGGAATACAAAGAGGGGGGCTGTGGAGGGGACTGGAATACAAGGAGGGGGGCTCTGGAGGGGACTGGAATACAAGGAGGGGGGCTGTGGAAGGGACTGAGATACATGGAAGGAGGGGCTGGGATGCAAGGAGGGGGGCTGTGGAGGGAACTGGGGTGCAAGGAAGGAGGGCTGTAAACAGGACTGGATTACAAGTAAAGGGGGTTTTAAAGGGTACTGGGGTACAAGTAATGTTTTTATTAAAGGGGCCTGGGGTACAAGGGCGGCTGTGAAGGGGACTGATGTGCATAGAAAGTGGGATGCAAGAAAGGGGGGCTGAGAACACTGATGTACATGGGGAAGGTCTGTGATGTAAGGAGAGGGGCTGTGATGTAAATTGGGGGACTTAAATGGAAAGAGGTCTGTGATGTAAAGCGGGCACTGTATTGTAAAGGGGTGCTGTATTGTCACTATTTGTCTTCAGGCCGGGTCCAGAGACACAGATCGAGACCACGGCTGAACAAATAGGTGGAGAGGTGCCACAAGAAAACTCCATCCCTGCTACATCCACCGTGTACATGGGCAGGGCAAAGGGGGCAGAGTCAGGGGCAGAGCCAGGGGGGCGGCAAAATTAGGTTTTGCCTAGGGTGTCAAAAATCCTTGCACCAGCCCTGAATACAGCCTACAAGGAATGCCCACTCCTTCAGTCTGACATCCACTCATGAGGGCATTCTGATATTTGCATAACTCCTCCCAAGATCCAGAGCGCTGCTTGCATCAGGACTTAAGGCTCTTGAGAAGAGTACTGAGGCAGAGTGTTGTGATGATTTAGGGAAGCTATGCCCAACGTTACATTGGGTGGCACAGTTACCCACTGATGACACCAATGAGTCTAAAATAAGGTATGTAATATAAACAGAAAGGTTTTATTAGAAAAAAAAAGCATGTTGATAAAGGTAGATGGAGAAACGAGGGAAAGCAACATATAAAAAGTTTAAACTTCAGCTTTAACTTGTTTGAAGTTTTGTGTCCTCCAGTTGCATAAACATGTGAAACAAATAAAAAATCCTTATAAGATGGCAGACAGAATTAAAATTGGCAAATTTCCTTTCCACTACAAAATAGTAAATTGGGTGAAGTTTTCCCGCCACATTAGAACAAGTGATACTGATGTTGGTTTGTACACACCATGGGCTAAAGGGGAACTTCACATCAACCCCAACAATATAACATGGAATGAAGACAATAATACGGTGAGGAGGAGCACATGTGGCACTCACTTGTCATGACATTGGCCATCCATTGTACAGTTTTAACAACAGATGTATAACAATAATAGTCAAGAAATTATATTTCATTGCTTCAAATATTATATTATCTCTCTCTGCCCTTCACATATACATATAAAGAATGCAGAAATTGAACAAGAAAGTAAAATACTTTTGCTCTTTTGAATATATAATCAAAGGTATTTTGTCAAACCTGTTCAAAATAAAAAATAAAAAAAATTGGGCAAGGCTGACATCATTTAGTTTATAAAAATAAAATGTACTACACTTTAACCACTTGCCGACTGCTGCAAGCCAATATACGTCAGCACAATGTCAGCGGTGGGCAAATGGGCATACCTGTACGTTCCCTTTAAGAGCTAGGGATAGCAGGCACACACGCGCCCACCGCATACAGCGTGACTGTGCTCGCGGGACCGGCGGACTCGATGTCCGCCGGTCTCCCGGCGATCATGTCAAGGAGCCTCAGAACAGGGAAGTGCCTATGCAAACAAGGCATTTCCCCGTTCTGGCTTGTGTCATGACAGAGATCACGGCTCCCTGTCATCAGGAGCGGTGATTGCTGTCATGTAACTAGTAGCCCATCCCCCCACAGGTAGAATCACTCCCTAGGACACACTAAACCCCTTCATCGCCCTCTAGTGGTTAACCCCTTCACTGCCAGTGTCATTTACACAGTAATCAGTGCATTTTTATAGCACTGATCGCTGTATAACTGAAAATGGTCCCAAAATAGTGTCAAAAGTGTCCAACGTGTCAGCCATAATGTTGCAGTCCTGATAAAAATTGCAGATCGCTAGTAAAAAAATAAAAATAAAAATGCCATAAAACTATCCCCTATTTTGTAGATGCTATAACTTTTGCACAAACCAATCAATATACGCTAATTGCAATTTTTTTTACCAAAAATATGTAGAATAATACATATCGGCCTAAACTGAGGAAAAAAATGTTTTTTATATATTTGTGGGGGATATTTATTATAGCAAAAAGGCTTTATTACCATTGCCATACACATTGATTTGTATGTGTTTGTTTTACTTTTTCCTTTCCCTCAGAGATTTTTTTTTTAACATTTTACCTCCTGCTAAAACTTTTGTGAATCAGTACTGCTTGAACCTTGAAGAAGGGGACACACCCCGAAAGCTCGTCCATGAAAAATTATATGTTAGTGCAAACACAAAAAAGTATCACGGACAGTACTCAATTTTCTCTGTCACAATTGCACTAATACGGCTACAATCACCTCAAGCAAAAAGTAAAAAATAATGCTTTTTTTTCAAAATTGTCACTCTTTTTTTGTTTTTAGCGCAAAAAATAAAAACCGCAGAGGTGATCAAATACCACCAAAAGAAAGCTCTATTTGTGGGAAAAAAAGACCATCAATTTTGTTTGGGTGCAACATCGCACCACCGCGCAATTGTCAGTCAAAATGACGCAGTGCCGAATCGCAAAAAGTGCTCTGTTCAAGAAGGGGGTAAAATCTTCCAGGGCTGAAGCGGTTAAAGTGCATGTAAACCCAAAATCTATTTTTTTAAGTATGTTAGTTAGGCTTCATGTCCTGCTGTATTCAGTTTTCTTAAGCAATTAATTTTTTGGAGATCACGCAAGTAGCAGCATTTCCTGCAGCAGACTGGCAATGCTAAACAACTGCCTTCTAAAAATTAGCAGCAGCAGTGTAAGTCTGCCATAAGTATGCCTCCATAGAGTTGTGCTAAACAACCCCTGTTTCGGTTCACACCTGTTATATTCTTTATATCTAAATTTTAATTCGGTTTTAAAAAATATATAACTGAGGTCATGATATCCCCTGTAAAATAAGTGTGTATGTGAAGTCTTTTTGAGTTAATAACCTACAGATGGTGACATTTGAACTGAGTTCTCAATTTCAAGAAGTTGTCAGATTATTTTTGATTGATATAACTAATTATATTTTCATAAAGGAATTTCTATGTTATAGATGCCTTGTTTTAAAAACATATGGAATAGTCAATTAGTCTGTGGCTGGCAACCCCCTTCTTCCTTTGTCTGAGTTTAATTAGAGATGGTGTTCATGTTACATACGCTTAACTCCCACCCTTGGAAGGGAGGAGAAGGGAGAGAAATGGGAGTAATATGGGAGTATGTATTTTTAGGCGCGCTTTCAAACAAAGAATTTGAGTTTATTTAAAAGGAACTCAGGCTTAGATGCTCTCTCTCACACACATTTCTTGCTCCACACTTCTAACTACTACAGAACTCAGCATGCAAACAGCTGCTCTCAGAACAAAGGAAACAGCAGCCATTTTTAACAAATCTAATGAACTATATTTTGAAACAAACAACTTTATCTTATATCTTTGATCATATTCAAAGCTGAATTTATTTTGTATTCGAATGTGCAACCTTTGTAAGTATTTTTGTAACTTTTGTGTGGAAATAAATCACACGGTTTGATGCAGGCTGAATCAGTCATACAATTCAGAAATTTGTCACACAATCATCATTTCAAAGGCAGAAGAGTCTATCACAGCTGTTTAGCTACTTTTTACATTGGCAGAGCCAGCCATAATCAATTTGGGCAAAGTTTTTTTTTTTTTCCACTTCCTTCCTTTGATCAGAGGGGAGAGAGTGATGAACAGAAATTAACTTTTGCAAATATTGAATGAACCCCAGAGGAAAAATTGATCGATTGATGATTGTGAAGACCTGAGAATTTCAAGTGGGAATCAGAAGTCTTGAAAGACGGTTAATTGAGTTCAGCGCAGAACGGAAACAGTTTTATATTTGGAGAGTAGAAAAACATGATTTGTGTTGATTGTTTAGCAAATGAAAGTAGTTTGGAGTTTAAAGGTTTAGCCAATAAAGTGTTAAACACTATTGTGTGGAAATCAATGTATGAGCAATGCTTACAGGCAATTACTGAAATTGATAAGGCTAGATTCTCATTAGCTAAAACAAAAAAAGACATTTTGGAATGTAATGAAGTTAGTTACGGTTTTTAATTCAAAGGTTTATGATGTGCCAGAAAAACATGATTTGTGTAGTGAACAAATCAGGAGGTCAAAAATGTATCACAAGCACATGAGAATTTATATATTGAACCCAATTTTTTGTAACTATATTGAGCATTTGGAGAGTGAAATGGAAATGCAAAATATTAAAATTTCAAAAAACAAAAATATTTTGGTGATTACAACAAGAGATATTAAGAAGTCTACGGAGGCAGCAAAAATGTCTCATATACCAGATATTTCAATTGAGGAGGAGGAGCCAAGTGACGCAGATTTGCAAAAACAGAAGTTATTAGATATAGTGTCTAAGCTTAAGTGGCAAATACATGATCAGTTGATGAAAAGTTTTAAAGATATTCCGCATTATGATTCAAGAGCAGATGCGTTTTACAATGGGGATGTCTTTGAAAGTTTTTGTGATCATTTCAACTTGAGTGATGAGCAAAGGAAAACAATTTTCTGTTTATGGGTCCCTAATTATATATCAAGACATTTAATCAAATCACCATATCTTGAGAACCCCCCCCCCCCCAAAGTAATATGCATTAGGGTGGTTCACAAATATTCTATTAGGGTTGCCGAGAATCTAAACTCTTCCCATTTTTCCCATATTTCTGAGTTTTGGTTCTTCATTTTCTCTTCAATCCTTATCATTGTCTCTATTTGCTGTATTTCCCTCATTTCACAAACCCATTCTGCCACTGTGAGACTCTTTGCTTTCCGCCAATTCTGAGCGATTTTTGTCTTGGCTGCTGTTATATGGTGAAGGATATCAGTCTTGATTGCTTTTCTGCCTCCTGGAGTAAAAGTTAATATTGAGATATTCGCACTTGAATGTATCCCAAAGCCAGCTAACTTCCGATAGATTTTAAAAGTATTATCCCAGAACTCCTTCACCATTGAACAGTTATGCCATATATGTGTCATCATCCCTCTTTCCTTAAGGCGTCTTCAACATATTTCTGAATTGTCTCCATTTATTTTATGTAAATCCACTGGAGTCCTATACCATCTCATAATGATTTTATAATTCCTTTCTTGATTTCTTATTGCTATTGAAGTTTTAGGTATCAAGGAAAATGCCCTATCCCACTCTACCAGTGGGATCATGCTCCCTATTTCATTCTCCCATTTTTTCATACATGTTAACTCATTAAGAGATTACATAGGGTGTAGGAGCTTATATATACTGTATAGTTGACAAATTATGAGTCGGTCTTTGATCCTCTATTAATAATTGTTCAAAGGTGGTTAGTTGTCTATCAACTAAGGAAGATTGTATATTACTCCCAATATATGTATTTAACTGTTAATATTGCATCCATTTATGTTCATGTTCAGGTCCCAGTTCAGGCAAACGAGGGAACTTGCCATCCACTAGGGTCTGGACTATCCTTACATTTTAGGACTTTTTCCATTTAAGAATGTTATTAACCTCTAATGCTGGAGGAAATTCTGGGTTTGAAAATAATGGAGTCATTGGTCCTATCAATGTGGATAAACTTCCCCTTTTAAGCTCTTATCCCATATCTTTAAAGTTGATAACGTAAATAATGTTAGATCTTTTTTCTCCGGTCTGAACTGGGGCTTCCCCCATGGAAGAGATTTAAGTTGCAGTCCGATTATATCATCTTCTAGAGTTACCCATTGTTTATGCTCCACATTATGATACCAATCTATTCTATTTAAAGATGCAGCTTGTAGATATTTTGTAAAATCAGGTAAAGCAGGGCCTCCATTTTTTTGTCCTAATTAAAATGTTCCTTCTTATTCGTGATGTTTTATGAGCCCAAAAAAAGCTTCTTACAT
Organism: Aquarana catesbeiana; assembly: GCF_042186555.1. Taxonomy (NCBI): domain Eukaryota; kingdom Metazoa; phylum Chordata; class Amphibia; order Anura; family Ranidae; genus Aquarana; species Aquarana catesbeiana. The sequence continues at coordinate 41,640,855 of NC_133324.1, forward strand.
CCTTACGCAGCTGCGCCATTAAATTAATTGGGGGGTTAAAGGTATAGCTTGAAATAAATACAGTAATTTTGGTAAAATATCCATTTTCACTGTATTAATTCTCTCCATCCATGAGTGGACCATTTTATCATATTTTGGGAGTAATTTTAGAATCTTACGTATCATTGGGGAATAATTTAGTTCCTGTAATTTAGTCATATCTGTTGGAATATATAGCCCAAGATATTTAATTGCCACTTTTTGCCATTTAAAAGGGACATTTTTCTGGAGGTGTTCCTGAACTTTATATGGAAGTGAAATATTTAGCATCTCTGACTTATCATAGTTGACTTTGATATTACTTAAATTACCAAATCTCTTAAATTCCTTCACCAGATTTGGTAATGTCATTATTGGATTGGTGATATATAATAATAATTCGTCCAAATATGCTGACATTTTATACTCCTTTCCCTTAACTCTTATCCCTTGAATACCCCCATTGTTTCGGATAGCTGTAGTCAAATGCTCCATAACTATAAAGTACAATGGGGGAGATAAGGGGCATCCTTGTCGGGTGCCATTTGATATTTCTAAGTAATCGGAAAGTATCCCATTTGTTCTTATTTTTTCTTTAGGATTGGAATACAACGCCATGATCCTATGTAGCATCTTAGGTCCTATCCCAAGTTGGATTAAAGTTTCCCTCAAAAACCCCCACTCCACCCGATCAAATACTTTCTCAGCATTGACCAATAGGAGACATGCTGGAATACCTGCTTTTTGAGCATATTCTATTAATATACATGTTTTCATTGCATTATCCCTTACCTCCCTGCCCCTACTAAAACCTGTTTGATCTAGATTAATACGTGCAGGTAGAATAGGTATAAATCTATTTGCAATGATCTTAGAATATAGACATAGGTCTATATTTGTAAAGGAAATTGGTCGAAAATAACCACAAAGTGTGTGGTCATTTTCTGGTTTTGTAATAAATACTATATGCGCTTCCATATTCTGTGATGTAAATAATTGGGTATCCGATATAGAATTAAATGTCTTTCTTAGAATGGGAGTATCTCCTAAAATTTGTTATAGAACCTTGAGATATATCCCTCTGGGCACGAGCTTTTGCCCAAGGCCAATGCGGATATAGCTTACTGTATTTCTTCTACTGAAATATCTTTTTCCAGTTCTTCTTTTGTTTCTTTGGGTAGGCTAGGTATTGCTGTTTCTCTCATATATTGGCATATTTCCTCTAGCTTATCTTCCTTTCCATTACTTTCTTGTTGTATTGATAAATTGTAGAGCTTAGAATAGTATGTATGAAATGTTTTAGCAATTTCCCCAGGGTCATATGTTATTTCCCCCGACATCTTTTGAATTTTAATTATAGGGGTCAAAGGTTTTTATTGTTTTAGATTTCTCACTAATACCTTTCCTGGTTAATTTCCATGTTGATAGAACCAAGTTCTATTTTTATCCCTTGTTTGGAGGGATTGCTCATCAAGCATTGTTTGTAGTTCGATTCGTTTATCATTTAATTTGATTCTGTCCAATGGGTTAAGATTTTGTTTGTACATATTTTCTAATACTGAGATTTCTCCCATCAGTTGCACTATTTTATGTTCTTTCTCTTTCTTCAATCTAGCTCCATTCTTAATGAACACTCCCAGCAATACACATTTCAATGTTTCCCATTGTATAGGGATTGATGTATTATCTATTTCATGGATTAGTAGAAATTCTTTTACTGTCTGCCAAACCTCCCTCTCACATTTATCGTCTTTAAGGAGATTATCATTTAACCTCCAAGACCCTTGAAACTTCCTATGTTGGGTCAGCTCCAGCTCCAAAAATATTGGAGCATGGTCTGACCATAGCAAATTACCAAGGCGTCATCATTAGTCCTATTTGACTGACTACAAAATAATCTATTCTGTGATATGTGTTGCTTATATTCAAATAATATGAATAGTTTTCTCTGTCCGGTGCTGAACCCTCCATATATCTACCATTTGATGTTTTTCCAGTAATTGTTAAAATTCCTTTAATTGACAGGTGTTCCTATGTATTCTATTTGATGTTGTGTTCATTTTTGAGTCCATTTCATAATTAAAATCACTTCACAATAATTACTATTCCCTCTGTTTTTTCCATTGCCTCCGATAGAACTTGTATTCCCCTCTTAATTTGATCATAATTTGGTAAATAAAAATTGATAATTGTATAGATTTCCCCATGCAATAAAATCTTCAAAATCAGAGATCTACCATCTCCCCCTTTCCAGACTTTGATGGGGTAAGATTTTATGGATTGCAATGGAAACTTCTCATGATTTAGAATATGGAAATGCATCATGAATTCATATTGGATAATTTTTATGTTGTGTATTGGGAATATGATCCAGTCGAAAATGTGTTTCTTAGAGCAATATGATTCCAATATTCTGTTTGTGAAATGAGTTAAGACTTGTGCTCTTTTAATGGGAGAGTTAAGGCCTCTAGTATTAAAAGAGCATAATTTCACCATGTCCACTCCTCACAAAAACAAAAAAACAAAAAAACAAAAAAAAAAACACTAACCAAAACAAAACACAACAGAGAAGAACAATCCACACTAAACAAAATACGTCCAAATAACACACGTAAACTTCAACTATTTGACTTATTTAGTCTATCTTACTATAGTAAGGTCCCTATTGGGGGGTGTTAGAGGCCACTACCACCAGATCTATCCCACAACATTGTCAAGCTAGCCACATTGTTACAATATATATTAACTCACTGACTCTCCCCTCATATTTCTCGTTCATATCTGCATCATTTATCATGTGAATCCCTCAATCACAGGACATTACTGCGCAACTACTCATTTAATCCAATTTCTGAGACTGATGCAAATCCAGGCTCCAAGGATTTAAAAAAAACCACATGAGAAAAGGCAAAAAAGGGGGGGGGGGGGGGACAGGGGGGAAAAAAGAGAGGGAGGTAGCAAAAGAACCACCCCCATAATAAATATTAATAAAAAATATTAAAAAAAGTGTTTTTCTCTTTCCTTCCCTTTTATATATTACTAATATTGTGAAAAAATTCCTTATGGAGGAAGGGGGAAGCCCTACCCAGTTCCTTTATTTATACCCCCCTCCTCTAGCACCTTAAATGTGTTATTTATATGTGCATATTGTGATTGTGTATCAAAAAAAATTAAGGAGAATGTTACCCTTATTGTGCCATAATTTAATAAACAGATCACTCAATTATGATATAGTGTAATAGTGTAATATATGTCTGCTGTGACTGTATCACATCTATAATGTATTACCTTTTAACCACCCTGCCCAAACCCCCCATTCCTCCCCCTCTCCTATTTTTCATATATTTTTTTTAACCACTTAAGCCCCGGCCCATTTTGCTGACCAAAGACCAGAGCTCTCTTTGCGATTCTGCACTGCATTGCTTTAACTGACAATTGCGCGGTCGTGCGAACAAAATTGACGTCCTTTTTTCCCACAAATAGAGCTTTCTTTTGGTGGTATTTGATCACCTCTGCGGTTTTTATTTTTTGGGCTATAAACAAAAATAGAGCGACAATTTTGAAAAAAAGGCATTATTTTTAACTTTTTGCTATAATAAATATCCCCAAAAAATATATAAAAAACATTTTTTTTCTCAGTTTAGGTCGATACGTATTCTTCTACATATTTTTGGTAAAAAAAATTGCAATAAGCGTTTATTGATTGGTTTGTGCAAAAGTTATAAAGTTTACAAAATAGGGGATAGTTTTATGGCATTTTTATTAATATTTTTTTTTAATAGTAATGGTGGCGAGTGACAGTTTTTATTGTGACTGCGACATTATGGTGGACACATTGGACAATTTTGACACATTTTTGGGAGCATTGTCATTTATACAGCAATCAGTGCTATACAAATGCACTGATTCCTGTGTAAATGACACTGGCAGTGAAGGGGTTAACCACTAGGTGACAGTGTAGGGGTTAAGTGTGTCCTGGGGGCGTGTTTCTAATTGTGGGGGGCATGGCTGTGTGTGACACGTCACTGATCTCTGCTCCAATCACAGCAGAGATCAGTGACCGCGTCACTAGGCAGAACGGGGAGATGCTTGTTTACATTAGCATCTCATCGTTCTTCCTCCCCGTGAGACAATCACGAGTATAGTGAGATATTGCGGGTAGGCATAAAGCGGTAATGTGGGTGTAGCTAAAAATGGCTGATATTTCTTATTTTCAATATAGTAAATTAGCTTTTTTTCAATGAATTGCTTTGTCTGGTTTACATCCATCTGGAGCGACAAAATACATCATATAGGAGGAGTATCTCACCAACTGAAAGACTAATTATTAAACTAAGGTAAACTATCTATTTTTTGATGCACATTAGTATTATATTTGCAACATTATAGTAAAGTCCAGCCTGAGCTCATTTGTCTGGGCTTCTCCAATGGGTCACATGAGTGCAATTCTTTTGCACTCCTGCGCCCCCTTTTCAATTGGGAGTGATCAGAAGTCCGCTTTGTGCAGACGTCACCAATATCAGTTGAGGCAGCACATCAACTTCACTTTCAAAGTTCTTTATCCACCAGCTGCCTGGACTGATGGCAGTGCCAGCCACTCAGAAAGCTGCTCTCCGCCCCTCCACATCTCAGTGCTCCAATGAGCGTGGAGGATCAGAGCAGGAGAGGAGCTGACTGACAGTCAGAAGCTCTCAGCTCGGGGAGAGAACTGAGCCATCAACAATGTTTGTTGACTCAGTTCTGTGTGAAGAAGCGGCAGTGGACAGTTGCAGCATTGGTGCGATGCTACATCCACCTAAGTAAGTATGATTATTCCAAAAAAAACATACCGTTGAATAAATATTGCAAAATTTAGTACACAAACATCCATTAATTTTAGAATATATATATATATATATATATATATATATATATATATATATATGAAACATATCTAAAACATAAACTTTTTTTCTTTTTAATTAACAATTGTTCGTAAACTGATTCATAGCCGGAGGTTGCAGAGCTGGTGGAAGGCCTTGGGGAGGGTGTTGGTGGGAAATTGTTGGAATGTTCACTGAATGGTTGGTACCCTGGTGTGTCAATTGTTGATGGAATTGGGGATGGAGACAGATTGGGGATTGGTGGATGGGCAGGATTCATGGCATTGCCATACTCATCAGAGTATGGATGGAAGCGAGGGGGATAGTAGGGGTGGGTTCTGGGTGGTGGAGGGTTAGGGCATGTATAGTAGGGACTGGATGGTGGTGGTGGTCCAAACATGGGTGAGGTGGGAATTGATGGCTCATTGCACATACTGGCTTCAAGGAGGGCCATCACTGCCTTGAAAGCATGCTTGCGCTCCTGGGGAATTTTTTGAAGCATTCCTGCGACCATTAAACCAAAGCCATGATCTTCTGACTGTAGATCTTCTAATTTTTGGTTCATTCTTTCTACAAGTTCTGCAAATCTGTCCATATTATCACTGTGCCTTCCCCTTGGGGGTCTGCTCCTACACTGGCTTCTGAGCTGGATAGGCTGAGCCAGCTGCTGTATGTTTGATGAAGCCTCTCCTTGGTTGCTCTACTGTGCTGCTTCAGAATCTTCCAATAGAGAATGATCCAGCAACAGCGACCCTCCTGCTTCTTGGGATGTGGATGTAGGTACCACTCTTTTAGTTTCAGATCCACTCCTGGCATCATTAATTTTTTGGAGGTACCTCTTAAAGCAGTCGCGCAATCCCTTCCATCTAATTTGTACAACCCCAGGCAAAAATTATGGAATCACCAGTCCCTGAGGATGTTCCTTCAGTTGTTTATTGTTGTAGAAAAAAAGCAGATCACAGACATGGCCAAAAACTAAAGGCATTTCAAATGGCAACTTTCTGGCTTTAAGAAACACAAAAAGAAATCAAGAAAAATAATTGTGGTGGCCAGTAACAGTTAGATTTATAGAACAAGCACAGGGAATAAATTATGGAATAACTCAACTCTGAGGAAAAAATTATGGAATCATGAAAAACAAACAAAATAACACTCCAACACATCACTAGTACTTTGTTGCACCACCTCTGGCTTTTATAACTGCTTGCAGTCTCTGAGGCATTGACTTAATGAGTGATAAACAGTACTCTTCATCAATCTGGCTCCAGCCTTCTCTGACTGCTGTTGCCAAATCATCTTTGCAGGTTGGAGCCTTGTCATGGACCATTTTCTTTAACTTCCACCACAGATTTTCAATTGGATTGAGATCCGGACTGTTTGCAGGCCATGACATTGACCTTATGTGTCTTTCTTCAAGGAATTTTTTCAATTTTTGCTCTATGGCAAGATGCATTATCATCTTGATAAATGATTTCATCATCCCCAAACATCCTTTCAATAGATGGGATAAGAAAAGTGTCCAAAATTTCAATGTAAACCTGTGCATTTATTGAAGATTTTATGACAGCCATCTCCCCAGTGCCTTTACCTGTCATGCAGCCCCATATCATAATTGACTGTGGAAATTTGCATGTTTTCCTCAGACAGTCGTCTGCATAAATCTCATTGGAACGGCACCAAACAAAAGTTCCAGCATCATCACCTTGCCCAATGCAGATTCGAGATTCATCACTGATTTCATCCAATCATCCACAGTCCACGATTGCCTTTCCTTAGCCCATTGTAACCTTGTTTTTTTGTGTTTAGGTGTTAGAGATGGCTTTCTTTTAGCTTTTCTGTATGTAAATCCCATTTCCATTTCCTTAGAGTTCGGTCACAGATGTTGACTCCAGTTTCCTCCCATTTGTTCCTCATTTGTTTTGTTGTACATTTTCTGTTTTCAAGGCATATTGCTTTAAGTTTTCTGTCTTGACGCTTTGATGTCTTCCTTGGTCTACCAGTATGCTTGCCTTTAACCACCTTCCCATGTTGTTTGTATTTAGTCCATGTTTTAGACACAGCCGACTGTGAACAACCAACATCTTGTGCAACACTGCGTGATGATTTACCCTTTTTACCTACATACTAACAAGCAGATTTAATCTGATGCAGGTGTTAGTGTTTGTAATGAAAATTTACGGGGCAATTCCATATTTTTTCCTCAGAATTGAGTGATTCCATAATTTATTCCCTGTGCTTGTTCTATAAATCTAACTGTTACTGGCCACCACAATTATTTTTCTTGATTTCTTTCAGTGTTTCTTAAAGCCAGAAAGTTGCCATTTGAAATGCCTTTAGTTTTTGGCCATGTTTGTGATCTGCTTTTTTTCTACAACAATAAACAACTGAAGGAACATCCTCAGGGACTGGTGATTCCATAATTTTTGCCAGTGGTTGTAATATCGATACTCCAAAACATAAATAGGAACATAATGAATTATGTATTTTGTCTTTCAGATACCTGGCAACCGGTCATTCCCTAATTAGCCTACAGTTCATGGTGGGCAGGTCGACAATCAGCTGCATCATCAAAGAAACCTGCCAAATTTTGTGAGGTGTGCTTAACACCATAGTCATGAAGAGGCCTACACAAGAGAATTGTCGGGATATTTCAAAACTATTTTGAAGTCGGTGCAATTTCCCCAATTGCATTGGAGCTATAGATGGGAAGCATGTGCGTGTTATATAGCCTGTTGGTAGTGGAAGTATGTACTTCAATTACAAAAAATATTGTTCTTTTGTACTGCTGGCCGTGGCTGATGCAAACTACTGCTTCACCTATATAGACATTGGATCCTACGGTAGTAGCTGCGATTCATGGATTTTTGCTAATTCCTCTTTTGGTGAAAGGCTATGGGATAATCGGTTAGATATTCCTGAGAACTGTCCTCTTCCTGGCACAACTGAACCCCCAATACCCTATGTGTTCATCGCAGGTGAGGCTTTTGCATTGGGGGAACACTTAATGAGGCCTTATTCCAATAGAGACCTGACTACTCCTAAGAAAGTGTTTAACTATCGACTAACAAGAGCAAGAAGGGTGGTTGAATGCAGTTTTGGAATTCTTGCCAATAAATGGCATTTGTTACATACGCCTATTGCATTAAACATTGAAAATGCAATTACTGCTGTTAAAGCAGCTTGAGCTTGTGTGCTGCACAATTATGTCTGGATACGTGACGGGTACCGTTTTGAGGATTCCCTTATGCATGACATGGAAAGTGCACACCTCATTGCTACAAGGGGATCCAGCGATGGTGCCACTATTCGACAGCAATTTGCTTCATACTTCCTTTCACCGGCTGGTGAATTAGAATGGCAAATTGACGCCATTTCCTAACTGCATTGATTACTTCCTTAAATATATATTTTGCTGCTGTTACTTTTTCTGTAAAGTTTTAGAGCCTGCAGTTTATTGAGTTTCTAATTTTGTCATGCTGTGTTATACTGTCGTTAATGTTTTAAATACTATTTTTTGGTTACATTTGACATAAACTGTGATAATAAAGCAATCATAATTTTGGCTGATATTGATCATTCATTATCTACATTTATTAACAATAGAAGTATACATCAGTGAAAGACTGCACCAGGGTTCTCCATAGGCCCCTTTAACACGGGCGGTGGGGGCATCGGCGGTAAAACACCGCTATTTTTAGCGGCGCTTTACTGTCATTTTAGCAGGGTTATTCGGTCACTAGCGGGGCGGTTTTAACCCCCGCTATCGGCCAATAAAGGGTTAAAACCGCCCACAAAGTGCCGATAAGGCGGTGCTATGCCAGCGGTATAGCTGCGCTGCCCCATTGATTTTAATGGGAAGGAGCGGTGAAGGAGCGGTGTATACACCGTTCCTTCACCGCTCCAAAGATGCTGTTTTGCAGGAGTTTTTTTTTCCCTCCTTCCAGCACACTGAGGGATTTTTACACTGGAGACACAGCAGCGGCAGTTTCAGGTCGGTTTGCAGGCACTTTTTTTAGCACAATACCGCCTGCAAACTGCCCCAGTGTGAAAGGGCCCTTACTCTGGTCCTCCAGTTGTTCCAGAACTACACTTCCCATCATGCCTAGTCAAGTATGTCAGAGCCTTATTTGCACAACACATGGATAACAGACACAAATTAAATAAAAGGTTAAACTTACATTTGTCACTACGTTCGGTTGTCATCAATGTGTCCCAATTATCGATAGTCAGTCGACAGATCTCCAGCCAGGCACTATCCCTCTTATTTTGATCCTTGTAGTTCGGATCAGTCTTGTCATAAATACAGGGATGATGCCTCATGAGCCTTATTAAGGACTCATTGTCAACTGCCTCTCTGTGATGGACTTCCCTGTGGGCTCTGGTTGACATTGTGAATACAGGTTGTTCACACTAGTATACACAGAGATCACGGCATCCAGGAAGTACTTTGTAGGAAGGATGGGGCTGCCTGCAGTGGGGAGTACCTGGGTAAAATCTTTTCTTCTTCCTGTTAAGTCACTTCACTATAGACCACGATCCGACTTGTAGGCAACTTCCATTGAAATCTATGGGTACAAGGCGCCTAGAAGTCGCCTTGAAGTAGTACAGGGACCTTTTCTGAAGTTGGAGCGACTTCAGTAGCGTACATTAAGATGACTCTCAATTACTTGAATGGAATTTCTGATGTCAAGCTACTTGGGGCAACTTGAGGTCTGACAAGTCGGATCCCAAGTTGCGGTAGTGTGAACCGAGCCTTAGGGATAAACATAAAAAACATGTAGCAGGATTAAAAAATTTAATCCCCATGAGTTGTCTATGAACGCATTAACGTCCATGTCCACATTTAACCCCAATGGGACGTAGCATCTCAACCTGTGTATCCAAGACATTTCGAGCCTGGATATGCTTCTAACTAAGGAGCTGCCTCTCCACTGTGAGTGGTATTTATCAGTTCCCATGAAGATGGTTTTAGAGAGGTCCTTATTGTGAGCCAAGAGATAATGGACAGTGAATGCTTAGGAAATCCACTTTTAATATTAGTAATGTGCTCATTGAGTCTTACCATAAGGGGCGCTTTGTCCGGCTGACATATTGAAGCTCACAGGGGCACTGAATCAAATATACTACCCCCTCAGTTGCACAGGTGATAAAGGGCTCTACTTCATATTCCTTAGAAGTGCTGGTTGAACAGCGTCCCTGTGTGGTGCACAGAGGAAGCACATACGACACCTTCTACATTTGTAAAACCCTGTAAGATTCCCAAAAAAGCCTTCTTTCTTAGCTGGAGGGTTTAGAACATTGGGCGCCACCCTATCTTCTGAGGAATATGAAGTAGAGCCCTTTATCACCTGTGCAACTGAGGGGGTAGTATATTTGATCCAGTGCCAGGGCATTTTTCAGCTCAACGAGCAGGACTTGAAGCAGTAAAAACAGTACTGACAATTGACAAGAGAGAGAATAGAGGCCCACTAGTAATTTATAGTGATAGCTCATATGTTGTTTGTTCTCTTACTGATTACTTCACTATTTGGAAATGTAGAGGTTTTGTAGATTCATCAAACAAGACTCTTGTGCAGAAAGAGACACTTGAATCAGTTTTTGAACTTGCAGATAGTAATCCTCTTGCATATGCTATTGTAAAAATTCCATCACATAAAAAAGATAATAGTGAGTTGTTTGTAGGCAATAGAAGAGCAGATACATTAGCAAAGGAAACAGCTTTGTATGGAGAATTAGTGATTCAACCTGAAACTGTTTCAATTAATGTTGTGAAGAAAACAGACACACAGATTCCCTCATTTACAGAGGAACAGAAGAGGGATGCGTCACTTTTTTCTTCTTCTCCGGGTGACATAAGATCTTCCTTTGTTTGTGAAAATGGGATCTTGTGTCATGACTTAGATGCGTTTCTGCATCCTGTTATACCACAACACCTACAGGTGGAATTCACTAAATTCAATCATGACAGTTTAGGTGGTAAGCAAAAATAGCTTGAAATTCTTAAAGATAAATTTTATTGAGACTGTAGACAGTGTAATTTAATCTTGTCCAACAAGTGAATCCTAGATCAAAGGGTCAGAAACCTCCTTTACAAAGAATTCCTCCAGCACACGGACCTTAGTGATCTATACAAATAGATTATATGGAACCAATACCATCAGGGAAAAAATTGATTCAGATTTGCATTAGTTTTGTTTGACATTTTTTCAAAGTGGATCGAGATCTTACCAGTACACAAAGATGATGCTTTAGCACCTGCTAGGATGTTGATTAATTATGTTTTTCCAGTTTGGGGTATACCAACAAACCTCAATAGTGACAGAGGATCCCATTTTACAGGTAAAATCATGCAGGCAATGTGTAAAATCTTGGGAATAGAACAGAGATTTAATATACCATATCATCCACAGTCTGCAGGTATTGTGGAAAGAATGAATAGGACTATCAAATCCAGAATTGCAAAAATGTTGTTAGAGGAAATACTTGGGTTTATGTTGTTTCATTTATTTTAATGAGTGTAAGAAGTACAGTTTCTTCCGCTACAAATTATTCTCCTTTTGAATTAATGACAAAAAGGAAAATGCCGCTTGTGTTTCCCAATGAACCTTTTTTGTCTATGCCGCAAAGTGAGGCAATAGAGAAAACAAAATGGTTACAGATGTTACAGGACAATCTGAACAGTATTTTTCCACATGCTTCTACTTGTAGGCAAAAAATTGTCCCTCCACATATTTCTAAGTTTGAGAAAGGAGGTAAGCTTTTGATAAAAAGTTTCAGGAAAAGTGGACCATGGCAAAGTAATTGGGAAGGTCCATTTGACATCTTGGATGTTCAAGGTGTAATGGTACAAGTCCAAAGACCTCTCAATTTAGTGAAAAATGCACTTAGACAACAAAAAATGTGGGTACACACTGATCAATGCAAATTGTATATGCTGAGATAATGATGCTGCATTCCTTTTTTCAGGAATTAATTATAAAAATCTAACCTGGAGGAATCATGGATTCCAAAAAGAAGAAAAGATGACAGCACAACAAAAGAAAAGTTTTAAAGAGAGAAGACTTATCATCATCACAGGATTCATCTTTTCTCTAGTGACAATTTTATCTGTGGTAAAATATATCACAAACTGTTTCAGCTATGCAGAGGTTAACAGGATTGAAGATTTACACAACAAAGACATTACATTATTCAGAAACAAAAGAGATGTAGACACTGATATCAATATAGATGACAAAAGTGATAACAAAGATTGATATCAATACAGATAAAAAAATGATAAAGTCACTGATATCAATACAGAGGACAAAAGCGATAAAGATATTGATCTTAATACAAATGACAGAAATAATCATTTTAGATATGTTAATATCAATACAGCTGAAAATTTGTTTTGATATGTATTTGTAGGACAGGGATATGATTGCTGTATGCAATTGTATTTCATTCATAGTAATAATGTTAAAATCAAAGTTAAAATTGAATCCAAAACAAATTTTGTTAAAATGCAGGGATCTTATAGAAAAAAAACAACAGAACCGGAACTTTTTAATGTAATATTTTGGGAAAGAGTTTCTGGTCAATATTTGTAAAAGATAATGATTCAACAATTTGGTCTGGAGATGCTACTAATAATATGTCAAGAGCTGGGAAAACACTTTATCCCTTAGATCAGTTTTATTATCTTTTTCAATGTTTCGTAAAAACATTAAATCCAGAACATTTAAATATAATAGGAGGTGAAAAGGGGACATTGCAAGAACATGGAACTCGTTCATTATTATTATTCATTTTTAAAGTAATAAGAAAAATAGCTCAAATAAGGGGTACAATTAATATTTCTGTGGTAGATATGATTGTTCCAGAAGTTAAAATATCTCCACAATCTTCAAAAACCATTGAAGACAAAGATAGTTTGCATGTGATATGTAATACAGAAATATATTTACCTCAAAGTTCATTATTAACTTGTAAAAGGAATGGTGAATTTTTGGGTAGCTTTCTTCACAGTATTATTAATATAATTCATAAAGGAATTTTTGGTAGTGTGAATTGGATCAATGATACATTTGTTTATCAGCAAATAAGTGTATTTTTGAATGATACTGGTATATATGAATGTTGCATATCAATAGGGAATTATCCGGTAAAATGTGCTTTGTTGTTGTAATGTCTCCAAGGAAAACTCCATGTATTAATAAGAAAAGCGTTCCTGCTAATCCTTTACAGATTAACCATTTCTAATCCAGAGCTCTCTTGATAGAGGGAAAGTTTGTCATTATATAGTGGAACTTTAATGTTTCAGAACAGAAAATTTCTACAAGGTTTCCACAATTTTGTTTTTTTTTATTTTTGGAATTGCCTTCCTATTTTTCACAGTATATGTGGACTTTCACTTTTTATATTTTTTGTAATATTTTTTTATATGGATTCTCTATGTCCTCTTTTTTTCAACCTTCTTCAGTTTTTCTTCTGTTTTTATATAGTTTGATACTTTGAGATTTCTTTGTGCTGAGAGTTTGATACCAGTACACACATTTATCACGGGGTGTTAATAATATTGATGTTTCACGTGTATCTTGAGTCATGTTATGTGACATTTTCACTGTCTATTTAGTTTTTTTGGTTTTGGTGTTACTCTCATCAAGGGTTTATACATCAATTTAGTCACTATATGATATGTGTAAGTTCACACTAAGGTGTGGACGTAGAGGTGTTATCCATTACACTTATGCCCCGTACACACGATCGGACATTGATCGGACATTCCGACAACAAAATCCATGGATTTTTTCCAACGGATGTTGGCTCAAACTTGTTTTGCGTACACACGGTCGCACAAAGTTGTCGGAATTTCCGCTCGCTAAGAACGCGGTGACGTACACTACGTACGACGAGACTAGAAAAGGCCAGTTCAGAACCAAGTGCGGCACCCTCTGGGCTCCTTTTGCTAATCTTGTGTTAGTAAAAGTTTGATGAGAGACGATTCGCGCTTTTTCAGACACATGGTTTTCAGATCATTTTCTGCTGTTCAGTTTGTGCTTGTGGGTTTGTATCTGCTCTTCAGTGCATGCAAGCAAGCTACGCATGACTTTGTCATTGTGTTCTTGTTAGTTCGTTACTGTTTTTCAGGTCGCTCTTCACAGGCCTTGCTGTTCTTCAGTGCGTTCTGTTACTTCGTTGAGCAGCCGACCGTTTTCTAGCCATGTTGCGTATATGTACTCCTTGTAGAGTTTGTGCTGTGTGGGGGCTCAGTGTTGGGGTCCTGACTTTGACACAAGTCCAGTCCATGAACAGGGTGGGGAGGAGTTCATGGACCAAGAATTAGTTGCTTCAGCGTGACCAGTTCTGTCATATGCCTTTGCTCCATGAGATCCGTAAGAATAATCCTGATGATTTCAGGAACTTTCTCCGGATGACGGACAGCGTATTTCACCATTTGTTGGCTTTGCTGACCCCCTATATCAGCAGGTAGGATACCTGCATGAGGCAAGCCATCACTCCGGAGCAGAGGCTCCTCGCCACTCTGCGGTACTTGGTGACGGGGAGAAGCCTGCAGGACTTGAAGTTCTCGACAGGCATCTCCCCCCAGGCTCTGGGGATCATTATATTAGAGACCTGTTCTGCCATCATCCAGGTCCTGCGAAAGGAGTATATTAAGGTAAGATTTTTATCCTTTAATATCGCATTTTATTGTATATAATGTTTGATAATATATTGTATTTCTTTCCACATTCCCTAATTACCATGATTGTAATATGCTGTGAATGTCCCCTTTGTCCTCATGCATGCTGTATTTTTATGTAATTATTTTTGTTGTCCATCATACATATTTGCCTTCACTTACCTCCCCAGCATGGTCTCCTGCCCTATATTCACCTCATGTAGTCACTTAACAATAAATTTTATCAGCTCCATAGTAGTGCTTTACCCCAAACACCCCTAAAATGTTTTGAAATGTGATCAGTGCTTCAAATTCAGGCCAGAGGCTTTTTTTGGGGGGTCCCCAAATCATTTTGAACCCTCCCTCCCCCCAACTGCTAAGTCAGCTGATACCAATTCTCTATCTATCCTCAATCATCTATCTGCTGACTTTGCCAAACCCATACACACTATACCCATCTCTTCTGTGCTCAGATTTATGGATGAATTCCCCAAAGCATGTAGTGCAAGGCCCTGCCTGTATACTTTCAAATGGTACTGTTTAAAGTTTGGGTATCCTATTATTATCTTGATAGGTAATAGCAGAATGTCCAAATGTGCTAAAATGTGTACAGTGTGTATTTATATCTTTGTATTATGACACTTCTTACCTGTCCAGTGGGCTGTCAATAGTGTAACTAAGGAGGGTCTGTTCAAAATAATACACATTATATAGGCATTCATCTCTGAATGAAGTGGAGAGGGTTACCTGTCCAAGATTCCCCCCCTATAATGTTAGAAATGGCCCATGAGAGGGGGGGGGAATCTGATAGGTGTACCTTATACTTTGGTCTTTAAAAATTCCCATAAATAAATGGTATCTTGATGTTGTCCAAGAATATTTGTGTCTAATCTGCTTTCCATGTTTATGTGCAAAAAGACTAATTTTTTTTTTGTTTTACTCCACAGTTTCCTTCCACGCCACAGGAATGGCAGACTGTGGCCTCCCACTTTGCCCAGCGGTGGGACTTTCCTAACTGTGGAGGGGCAATTGATGGGAAACACGTCCACATCATCCCACCACCCAACTCGGGGTCATACTATTATAAGGGGTTCAATAGTATTGTGATGTTGGTGGTGGTGTCGGCTACTTATGAATTTCTGTATGTGGACGTGGGGAAGAATGGCCGGATGTTCGATGGTGGGGTCATCGCCCAGACGGAGTTCTACAGGTGTCTCCAGAATGGCAGCTTGGACTTGCCACCTCCAGAAGACAATGTGGAAGGACTCCCATTCGTCTTCGTTGTGGATGAAGCTTTTGCGCTGGGGGACCATCTTATGCGGCCATTCCCGATGAGGACCCTCACCCCGGACCAGAGGGTTTTTAATTACCGGCTGGCCAGAGCCAGAAGAGTGGTGGAGAACACGTTTGGAATCATGGCCAGCCGGTTCCGCCTATTTCTTACACCCATACATATGGCGGAGTACAAACTGAATCACACTATCCTGCTGTGTTCTACACAACTTTTTACGGAAACATTCTGCCAACTATGCTGGCTCAGTTGGGCCTGAGGCCGGAATTCAAAATGAACCAACCCTGATGGTGCTTGAAAGTGGCCGTCCTGGCTGTCCGGCTAAGATACCTTGAATTCTTTGTGGGTAGGAGGCTAACAATATGCCAGACAATGTGTAAAACCTTTTTCAAATAAAAAAAAAGCAAAGCTTTGGTGACATTTACTGCTTGTGTTTGTTTTAGCTGACCCTGACAGAAATGTGGTGAGTCCTGAAAATGGCGTGATTGTGTAACCTTACAAAGCACTGTTGGGTGTTGTTTACTAAAGGTAAAGACACTTTGCACTACAAGTGCACTTGAAACTGCACTTGTAGTGCAAAGTGGATTTGCCCTTAGGAAATAGAACTGGATCTTTGTGGTAGCCCCATACTATCCCCCGAGGAAGCCATTACTGGCAAAACATGATGGGATTCAACTTCTATCTGTAACCACCTTTTCTTTTTCTTGTAGGCTACCAGCAACCCAATATATATATATATATATATATATATATATATATATATATATATATATATATATATATATATATATATATATATATATATTTATATATATATATAATGTATATGCTCTACCATTGATTTTAACTATTTTGATATTTCTACTTATCCTTTTGTACTAAGAAATTATATATTTTTTATCTTACTTGTCATGAACTATTTGTTAGTAGCACCGTTATAATCCCATTCCTCCATATTTACAATTTCACTAAGTGGGATGAGGTGCAGGATATTATAGAGTCACTCAGATTATACTTTATAATGCTGTTCACATATGACACGAGACCGACGCTTGCGTTCACCTTTGCGCACGAGCACGGGGGGCAGGGGTGCAATTTTTTTATTTTGCCTTTTTATTTTTTTTTTTACACTGTTACTTTTTTTTAATCATTTTTATTGTTATTACATGGAATGAAAATATCCACTATGATAGCAATAGGTAGTGACAGGTACTCTTTTTTTTTTTTTAAATTGGGTCTATTAGACTCTAGATCTCTCCTCTGCCCTCAAAGCATCTGACCACACCAAGATCGGTGTGATAAGATGCTTTGCAAATTTACCAATGGCACTGTTCATATCCAGCGAAACCGAAATCATAAAATACTCGTAGCTTCCGGTTTCTTAGGCCATAGAGATGATTGGAGCCATTATGGTCTTCGATCTGCTCTATGGTCAGCTGGTGGAGCAACTGGCTGTATTCTCAGGTTCCCTGGTGGGACAGGAGAGCCCGAGAAAACCATGGAAGATGGTGGAAGGGGGACATTCTCTCCCACTGCTTGTAAAAGCAGTCTAGTGGCTAACTAGCCACTAGGATTGCTTTTACATGAAAGCTGACCACTAGCTGAAAAGTATGTTGCTGGTCCTTGTTGGGCATACATTGTAATGTTCTTTTTTTTCATGCAGCCAATGGGATGAACGAAAAAAAGAGATTGATCGGTGGGTGTGCCCACCATTAGAATACCGCCCTGCATGCACCCACTTCTAAGGATGGGCATACATGCACCTTTTTTTAATGGTGGTGGTGAAATCACCTTCTACAGCACTGGAGTTGCTGATTTAGGTATCGTGAGAGCAAACGCTGTTGTTGCCAAGATGCATAAATCAGTGCTGCAGCTGAATGGCATACCTAAAAAGCAAACAATGGTAACAATAAAACATTACCCCAGTAAAACAACTTTTTTTATTGCAATCTGTGCCAAAAAAGAGTAAAAAAATATGCTGAAGCATGGGGACAATCCGCCCCTATTGTTAGGGGCAAATCGCCCCTCCACCCCTGCCACCATGCTGCGGCATATACTGTATGCTCTTTTTTTTCAACTGTGGTGGTGAAATCACCTCATACAGCTCTGGATTTGCTGATTTATGTTGCTCTCAAGATAGATAAATCAGTGCTGCAGCTGAATGGCGTACCTACAAAGAAAATAATGATTAACTATAAAACATAGTAAACGGTAAATGATAAAAGAATTACATACCAACAAAGCAAACATGATAAAACATAGTAATAATAAAACATTGCAGTTAAGCATAAAATACAGTAAAACAGAGCAGAGCAATAGAGAGGGAACAATAGAGGGAGAATAGGGAGAGAACAAGAAAATTACAACAATTTTTGGCTTTTTTATTTGATTTAATTTTTACTTTTATAAGTTATTTTTTAATTTTTTTACACTTTTTTTTTAAGAACCCAGGCAATATCCTTAAGATGGCACTCCAGGTTCCAGGTCAGTGGACTAAGAGAGTCGGCCAGCTGAGAGAGTCGGGGAGACTATAGCTGAGACAACTGGAAGAGAGAGTCCTGGGGACCAGAGGGGACTGTGAGTCTTGAAGGAGTGTGAAAGCCTGGAGTGTCAGGAGAGCCCCTTCCTAGAGGCCAGGAGTGGGCCTGCACAGCTTTGTACTGTGACCAAGGCTGAGTGAGCCTTGAGGGACAGGTGGCTTGGCATTTTCATTTTGTTGTAATTTTTTGGAGAAGAACAAGTGTGTGGGCAACTCGTGCATGTATGAACTTTCATTTTTGTTACTATTCAATAAAAGTAGGCTACCACGCCCTTAAACTGAAGTTTCTGTTGGCTGTGAACTCACTGAAAATGCATCTACCACTGAGTTAGACATCCCCCAATACCACACCTTGTAAACCATAAAACTATATGTATAGCCTGTTGCCCTGTCACAGAGCTTATACAACTTCACCCCATATTTGGCATGCTTGCTGGGAAGATACTGTTTGAAAGACAAGTGCCTAGAAAACTTAATCAGTGACTAATCAACGCAGACAACTTGATCGGCAGTAAACAAGGCTGCAAACTGTTGGTTGAAGTGGTTTATGAGGGGTCGAATTTTGTAGAGCCGATCAAATTCAGGGTCACCCTGAGGACGACAGAGTTTATTGTTGTTAAATTTGCATAAACCGCAAGATGTGCTTGTATCTAGCACTGGTTATGGATGCAGAGAACACAGGCATATGGTGAATTGGGTCAGTGGACCAATATGACTGCAACTCACTCTTCTTAGTTATGCACATGAGGAGGGATTGGTCCAGAAAGGTCTTAAATTAGGAGACCGTAATTGGTTTCCAATCTCTGGCAAGGTTCAACTTTGGATTAGCTGCGATGAATTGACCAGCATACAAATTGCTTTGGTCCACAATAGATCTATAGAGATCATCCGTGAAAAACAACAAATAAAAATCAAGTGATGTAAAATCAACTGTTTCCGCCTGAATTCCGGGTTGGCCAGTGAATGGGGGAATTACGGGCGCTGCAGAAGTGGTGGGCTCCCAATTAGGATGGGCAAATGCAATGGGAAGGGCACTATGGGCTCAATGGGCCTGTGTTTATCTTCTTGGTAGCTGCGGGACACTATTTGTGCTAGCCACCGCACCAGCTTGAACTGCACTTATGGGACTTGCCACATCACCACATGATACTGCAGTGCTGGGTTGACTATGACCAGGGTGTACTAGGCCGCTGGTGCTTGCCAGTTCACCAGAAGGATGAGTGGCACTAGTACTGGCTCTCTGCTCCAAACAAGAGTCCTGCGGTTCTTGCACCTCAACAACAGAAGGAGAACAGTGTCGGGTAGACCTGACCTTAGCAGGGACCACTACTCTGTCATCAGAGCTATCTGTCAGGGTGCTGCTGATCTCTTCTGGTTTGTATTCTAAACCTGAGTCTGACAGATGGGTGATTTCCTCTTCACTCTCATCTGTCATGCTCAGAAACGTGTAGGCCTCTTCACTAGTGTACCATCGATTGGACACTGTGGCCTCTAAATTTACAGGTACAACTAGTGCAACTCACAGGCAAAAAGAGCACCTGATTGTCAGAGCCTGCTTCAATCACTACCAAAAAACTGTTTGCGTTCACAGGAAATCAGGCCTGACTCTGTGTATGCTGCAGTTATATGTTTTGTGTTTTGTAAGTGACAGTGATTAATTGATACTGCACTTGGGTGGGCTGGGCGGAGGGGCTAAATGCAGGTGATAGCAGGTATCTGGGCTGATCCTGCCAATGCTGTGTTTTTGGGAACCCTAAACTACTGGGGATGCTAATATATTTCTGATCAGATCAAAGATATTGATCCGTTCAGACATCATACTACTAAGGGATGTGTATGGTGCGTGCATGGGTATTAGCACTACTGGCACTAATCTGACGCTGCCTGGGGCTGACCCTAACTGACGCTAAACCCACTGGGTGATCAGGGGGTTAAACCTTTATTAGGTAATATATGGCGGGTGCCCTGACGCTATAAAAAATAACTAACTAACCAGCGTCACCTGTGACACTAATACAGTGATCACAGGTGACAGGGAGTGCAAGGGTTAACTGTGGCTGATCAAGGAGTTAAACCCTTTATTTTGTAATATATGGGGGTACCCTGACGCTATAAAAGACTAACAGTGAAGCTAAATAACTGCCCTAGCACTTATTAGTGTCACAAATGACACCAATGCAGTGATCAGTGAAAAATCTGAAAACTGCAATTGGTGACAGAGTGACAGGGAGTGAAGGGGTTAACTCGAGGGTAGGGATGAGCAGAACACCCTCCCAGGTTCGGTTCGCACCAGAACCTGCAAACGGGCTGCAAATTTGCACGAACGTTAGAACCCCTTTGACGTCTATGGGACTTGAACTTTCAAAATCAAAAGTGCTCATATTAAAGGCTAATTTGCATGGTATTGTCCTAAAAAGGGTTTGGGGACCCAAGTCCTGCCCCAGGGGACATGTATCAATGCAAAAAAAAGTTTTAAAAACGGCCGCTTTTTCAGGAGCAGTGATTTTAATGATGCTTAAAGTAAAAAAAAAAGTGAAATATTCTTTTAAATATCGTACCCGGGGGGTGTCTATAGTATGCCTGTAAAGTGGCACGTGTTTCCCGTGCTTAGAATAGTCCCTGCACAAAATTATATTTTTAAAGGAATAAAAGTCATTTAAAACTGCTTGCGGCTTTAATGTCATGTCGGGTCCTGGCAATATGGATGAAAATCAGTGAGACAAATGGCATGGGCCCCCCAGTCCATTACCAGGCTCTTTGGGTCTTGTATGGATATTAAGGGGAACCCTGCACCAAAATTAAAAAAAGGACAGGCGTGGGGCCACCAGGCCCCATATACTCTGAACAGCAGTAAACAGGCGGTGCAAACAAGACAGGGACTGTAGGTTTGTCGTTAAGTAGAATCTGTTTGTAATTTTGAACTGGTACATTTTTAGCATACTTAGCTCCAGCCAAAAAATCTATTTTAAGCATTTTGGAAAACATAGGGAAGGGTTATCACCCCTGTGACATTTGTTTTGCTGTCTGTGCTCCTCTTCAGAAGATTTCACCTCATTTTTTGTCCCAATGACAAATGTTTTTGGAAAATTTGGGTTTTTTGTGAAACAAGGATTGATGATAAAGCATCAGTGGAAAGGAGAAACGTTTTTCCCATATTAACTCTTACAGGAGAGAATTTCCCTTCCTAGGGGTAGATTTCATCTCACTTCCTGTTGTTTCCTTCCGTTTGCAAGTAGAAGTCGTTTGTAAGTTGGATGTTTGAAAGTAGGAGCCTGCCCTATATACTCTGCAGAAATTGTAGCCTTAGGTGTTGGTGTTGCCACAACACTGTAAGCCCTCACAGGGCCCTGCTGTGAAATATTAGATCAAGAATTGTAATTACATGCACCTGCTGAACAGGGGCAGAAAAATTGGGCCTTTGGTGGTGGTGGTGCTGGTACTGGTGCCACAACACTGTAAATCCTCACAGTTACTCTTGGTGGGCACAGAAACAGGCCCTGCTGTGAAATATTAGATCAAGAATTGTAATTACATGTCCCTGTTTAGGGATGAGCTTCGAGTTTGAGTCGAACTCATGTTCGTCTCGAACATCGGCTGTTCGCCAGTTCGCCGAATAGCGAACAATTTGGAGTGTTCGCAGCAAATTCGAAAGCCGTAGAACACCTTTAAAAGTCTATAGGAGAAATCAAAAGTGCTCATTTTAAAGGCTTATTTGCATGGCATTGTCATAAAAAGTGTTTGGGGACCTGGGTCCTGCCCCAGGGGACATGGATCAATGCAAAAAAAGTTTTAAAAACTGGCATTTTTTCCGGAGCAGTGATTTTAATAATGCTTAAAGTGAAACAATAAAAGTGTAATATTCCTTTAAATTTCATACCTGAGGGGTGTCTATAGTATGCCTGTAAAGGGGCGCATGTTTCCCGTGTTTAGAACAGTCTGACAGCAAAATGACATTTCAAAGGAAAAAAAGTCATTTAAACTACTGGCAGCTATTAATGAATTGCCGGTCCGACAATACACATAAAAGTTCATTGAAAAAAACGGCATGGAAATTCCCCACAGGGGAAACCTGAACCAAAATTAAAAAAAAAAAAAAATGACGTGGGGGGTCCCCCTAAATTCCATAACAGGCCCTTCAGGTCTGGTATGGATATTAAGGGGAACCCCGGCCAATTTTTTTTTTTTAAAATGGCGTGGGGTCCCCCTCAAAATCTCTACCAGACCCTTCAGGTCTGGTATGGATTTTAAGGAGAGCCCCGTGCCAATTTTTTTTTAAAAAATGGCGTGGGGTCCCCCCAAAAATCCATACTAGACCCTTATCCGAGCATGCAACCTGGCAGGTCGCAGGAAAAGAGGGGGACGAGAGAGCGCCCCCCCTGAACCATACCAGGCCACATGCCCTCAACATTGGGAGGGTGCTTTGGGGTAGCCCCCCAAAACACCTTGTCCCCATGTTGATGGGGACAAGGGCCTCATCCCCACAACCCTTGCCCGGTGGTTGTGGGGGTCTGCGGGCGGGGGGCTTATCAGAATCTGGAAGCCCCCTTTAACGAGGGGACCCCAGATCCCAGCCCTCCCCCCTGTGTGAAATGGTAAGGGGGTACAAAAGTACCCCTACCATTTCACAAAAAAAACTGTCAAAAATGTTAAAAATGACAAAAGACAGTTTTTGACAATTCCTTTATTTAAATGCTTCTTCTTTCTTCTATCTTCTTTCTTCTATCATCTATCTTCCTTCGGTTTCTTCCTCCATCTTCTTCTTCTTCTGGTTCTTCTGGTTCTTCTGGTTCTTCCTCCAGTGTTCTCGTCCTCCAGTGTCCTGAAGGGTCTGGTATAAATTTTGAGGGGGACCCCACGCCATTTTTTTTTAAATTTTGGCTGGGGTTCCCCTTAATATCCATACCAGACCTGAAGGGCCTGGTATGGAATTTAGTGGGACCCCCACGTCATTTTTTATTTTAAATTTTGGTTCGGGGTTCCCCGTGGGGAATTCCCATGGCATTTTTATCAATGAACTTTTATGTGTATTGTCGAACTGGCAATTCATTAATAGACGCGAGTAGTTTTAAATGACTTTTTTTCCTTTAAAATGACATTTTGCTGTCAGACTGTTCTAAACACGGGAAACATGTGCCCCTTTACAGGCATATAGACACCCCCCAGGTATGAAATTTAAAGGAATATACACTTGTATTGTTTCACTTTAAGCATTATTAAAATCACTCCCGAAAAAAATGGTCGTTTTTAAAACTTTTTTGCATTGATCCTTGTCCCCTGGGGCAAGACCCAGGTCCCTAAACACTTTTTATGACAATAACTTGCATATAAGCCTTTAAAATTAGCACTTTTGATTATTCATGTTCGTGTCCCATAGACTTTAACAGTGTTCGCGTGTTCGAACAAATTTTTTGCCTGTTTGGAAGTTCTGGTGGTGGGGGGAACACAGGGGGGTGTTCGGCTCATCCCTATCCCTGTTGAACAGGGGCTGAAAAATTGGGCCTTAGGCACTGGTGCTGGGGCCACAACACTGCAACCCTCACAGATACTCTAGTTGGAGCACAGGAACGAGCCCTGCTGCAAAGTATTGCATCAAAAATTGTAATTACACACCCCTGTTAAACAGGGGCTGAAAAATTGGGCCTTAGGCACTGGTGCTGGTGCCACAACACTGCAACCCCTCACAGTTACTTTAGTTGGAGCGCAGGAACGAGCCCTGCTGCAAAGTAATGCATCAAAAATTGTAATCACACACCCCACTGATGGCAGCGCCCTGAACCAAAAATGTTCTTACAAGCTATCAGCATGATCATTGAGGAGGAAGAGGATAATCACTCAGAATAACAGAATAGTCATTCAGCATCAGCATAGGCAGTCTTGAAGGGATCTGACATTTCCAAAAAAAATTTTCGGTTACATCAGCATCAGGTTCCTGGTAGCTGGTGGTGATCCAAGACTGATTCATTTTTATGAAGGTCAGTCGATCGACCGAGTCTGTGGACAGGCGCACTCTGTGATCGGTTACAAAGCCTCCAGCAGCACTGAATGTGCATTCCGAAAGAACAATGGATGCAGGACAGGCCAGTAGCTCAATTGCATACTGTGCAAGCTCTGGCCAGTGATCCATCCTTAAGACCCAGTAACCCAGAGGATTTTCGGTGGGAAAGGTGTCCAAGTTAGATCTTGACCCTAGGTATTCCTGCACCATGTAAAACAGACGCTGGCGATGGTTGCTGGAACCGATCATACCTTGGGGCTGCAGACTAAAAAATTGTCTGAACGCATCGGTCAGATGGCCACCTTCTCCACTGCTCCCTCTTTGACTGACCGAAGCCTCAGCAACACGTTGTCCAGGAGGACCAGGAAGTTGTAGCCTCCCAGGCTCTGGAAACGCGTTGCACAAACCTTTGAAGATGTTTCGTCCTCTGTGATGGAAAGATAAGGTCCGCAACCTTACCCTTGTAATGTGGATCAAGGAGGGTTGCCAGCCAGTATTGATCCCTCTCCTTGATACCACGAATACGAGGATACTTCTGCAGGCTTTGCAGGATCAGGGAGGCCATGCAGCGTAGGTTTGCTGAGGCATTTGGTCCGGAGTCCTCTGGGTCACTAAGGACAACATGATCCGCACCTCCTCCCAGCCAAGTCCATGGGTTTCTTGGGACTGTAAGTGATCCCATAAAGACTGCTGCTGATGCTGAGTGCCAGGCTCCACCTCCATGCTGACACAATCCTCCTCTTCCTCCTCTTCCTGTGTGATCGGCAGGCACGCAGGAACACTGTCTGGATAAAGGGGGCCTTGAGAGCTAAGGAAGTCCTCCTCTACCAACTGAAAAGGTAGCAGTTGAAGTGCTAGCAATTTAGCCAAGCTAGCATTCAACCGCTGGGCATGAGGATGGCTGGGAGCAAACTTCTTTTGGCGGTGCAGCAGCTGGGGCAGGGAAATTTGCCTGGTACAATCTGACTTTGGTGTACCGATAGCAGATTGCCCGCAAGTACTTGACTGTGACACACCTAATTCTACACCTTCATTCCTCTCAGTGCAGGTCTCAGAGAGGACTGAAGGTATAGTGGGGTTGGAGATCCCAGCTGATGAGGAGCAAGGAGTGGTCCTCTTTGTTCTTTGGTGTGGGCCTTTTAGGTACGCTTGCCAACAAACTGCATGGCAGGTTAACATATGTCTGGTCAAGCATGTGGTCCCCAAGCTGGAGATGTTTTGACTACGCGAGATATGCTTGAGACATATGTTGCAAATAGTAGCGGTGCAATCTGATGCACTCGTTTCAAAAAGTCCCACACCAAAGAACTTTTAGAATAACGCGCAGAGACCGCAGTGCCCTGCACATGCGGAGCTCTGTGGTGTGATGCAGTCAGTGTGCTGCCCTTAGGCTGGCCCCTGTGGGGCATCCTGCCTCGTTGGTGATGTGCCTCCTCTTCCTCCTCCTCCTCCTCTCTCCTATCAGGCACCCACGTTGGGTCAGTGACTTCATCATCCCCTCCCTCCTCATCACTGGAGCAAACCTGGCAGTATGCTGCAACAAGGGGAACATGAATGCCAGATTGCTGTCCTTCTTGGGCACCCCCCCGTCCGGGCTCATGTTACTGCCTTCATCTAGCTCAGTACCATCATCAGAGCCTTCAAAACGCTGGGCATCCTCCTGGAGCATGTACCCAACACTGTGGTCAAACAGTTCGAGGGACTCCTAAGGAGGACATGGTGGGGCTAGGGAAGGAGTCACTGATGCCCTTGATCCGAGGGAAGAGGCTGCGTTGGCAGCTGCTTTGCCAAAGTACCCTGACCTGGGTGAGAGAGGATGAGGAGGATGAGGATGGCTTGGTCATCCACTCAACCAAGTCTTCTGCATGTTGCGGCTCAACACGGCCAACTGCCGAAAAAAAGGCCAAGCGTGTCCCACGGCCACGTGCTGATGAGGATGCACCGTGTCTGCGACCAGCACTGTTGCCTCTAGACACAGAAGCTGCTTGCCCTCTTTTATTGGCTTGAGACTGTCTGCCTCTCCTTGTTGGCCTTCCAGACATACTATTGGCCTGCAGTGAGCTGCACAAAACTGGGATGTATATGTATATATACCAATTATACTGCAGTTAGCAGAATCAACTGCCTGCCTGTAGTATTATTAGTATGATAACACCTGCACTTGTCTTCAGGTAGTTATACTGTAGGTGCAACTGTGCAGGGTACACAGTACAGTAACTGGAAATACTTCAAAGAGCCTACACAAGCACCTGGCTGCAGGTAGCTATACTGTAGGTGAGACTGTGCGGGGTACACAGTACAGTAACTGGAAATACTTCAAAGAGCCTACCCAAGCACCTGGCTGCAGGTAGCTATACTGTAGGTGAGACTGTGCAGGGTACACAGTACAGTAACTGGAAATACCTCAAAGAGCCTACACAAGCACCTGGCTGCAGGTAGCTATACTGTAGGTGAGACTGTGCGGGGTACACAGTACAGTAACTGGAAATACTTCAAAGAGCCTACACAAGCACCTGGCTGCAGGTAGCTATACTGTAGGTGAGACTGTGCGGGGTACACAGTACAGTAACTGGAAATACTTCAAAGAGCCTACACAAGCACCTGGCTGCAGGTAGCTATACTGTAGGTGAGACTGTGCAGGGTACACAGTACAGTAACTGGAAATACTGTAAAAACACCTGCCTGCCTGTCAGTATATTAGGAAAAGAAGGACAGAATCTAGCTAAACTGAATACAGTATATATATATATATATATATATATATATATATATACAATACCTGGGATGCATATATATACACAATACACTGTAACTGCAGCTAACTGACTCGACCTGCCTACTCAATCTAACTTAAATCAAATGACACTGTCTCTCTCTTTCTATCTCTGTCTCAATGCGGGAACACATTACACAGGGCCGATGTGCAGGCGGCCTTATATAGTGTGGGGCATGTACTAAACCCCCTGAGCCATAATTGGCCAACGTCTCCTTGGCTTTGGCCAATTACGGCTCTCTGTACACACAGCGCTGTGATTGGCCAAGCATGCGGGTCATAGTGCATGCTTGGCCAATCATCAGTCAGCAATGCACTGCGATGCCGCAGTGAATTATGGGCTCCACTCGAATTTGTGATGCTCCACTCGAATTTGGCGCGAACAGACCATATCGTTCGTAATTCAGCGAACGACCGAACACACGATGTTTGAGTCGAACATAGGTTTGACTCGAACATGAAGCTCATCCCTACTGGAGGGCGATCAGGGGGTGTTCGGAGGGTGACAAGTGTGCCTACGTGTACTGGTGTTAGTGTAGTGTTGTGCAACTCACGGTTAGATGTCCTCTCTCTGGAACCGAAAAGTATTCCACGAGGGGAGATAACATAATTTCCTCTGCCTGTGTTTACACTTACAGGCAGAGGACAGTCTCTCATTTGCCAGAACCGATTACCAGGTCTAGGCCAGAAATCATAGGTCTGGGCCTGGAGACTAATCGGTTCTAAAGCGAATCCAATTTCCAGGGGTGCACCGGGAGCACGCTTACCCCCTAGGCGGCCATGCACCCAACATATACCTACAGCGATGGCCCATAAGAGCCGACCTGCCGCAGTATAATGATGGCGGCTGGTTGGCTACTGGTTAAAATCACTGCTCCTTTAAAAACGATCCTTTAAAAAAATGGCATTAATACATGCCCCCCAGGAAAGTACTCGGACCCCCATACCCTTTTTTATGTCCAATAACTGATATAAGCCTTCAAAATTGGGACTTTTGATTCTTCAAGTTCGGGTGCCATAGCCTTTAACCACTTCAGCCCCGGAAGGATTTACTCCCTCAATGAGCAGACCATTTTTTGCGATACTGCACTGCATTGCTTTAACTGACAATTGCGCGATCATGCGACATTATACCCAAACAAAATTGATGCCTTTTTTTTACCACAAATAGAGCTTTATTTTGGTGGTATTTGATCACCTCTGCGATTTTTATTTTTTGCACTATAAAAAGACCACAAATTTTGAGAAAAAAAACATGTTTTACTTTCTGTTATAATAAATATCCAAAAAAATTAAAATAATTTGTTGATCAGTTTAGGCCACTACATATTCTTCTACATGTTTTTTGGTAAAAAAAATTGCAGTAGACGTATACTGATTTGCACAAAAGGAATGGCGTCTTCAAAATAGGGGATAGATTTATGAACTTTTTAAATTGTTTTTACTGGTAATGACGGCAATCTGAGAGTTTTAGTGGGACTGCGACATTGCGTCAGACAAATCTGACCCCAAGTGACACTTTTTGGGCACCAGTGACAATATTACAGTGATCATGGCTAAAAAATGCACTGATCAATGTTTGAATGACACTGGCAGGGAAGGGGTTAACACTAGGAGGCGATCAAAGGGTTAACTGTGTCCCATGGGTGTGTTCTAACTGTGTGGGGGATGGGCTCACTGGGACAACTCAGAGATTACTATTTCTGATCACTAGGAACAGCAGATCTCAGTGTTGTCTCCTGTCAGAACAGGGATTCGCCTTTACATAAGCAGATCCCTGTTCTGCCTCTCTGTGGAGCGATTGCGCTCCCGCCGCGGTGCGCAGCGGGTGCCCACATTATCTATTGCATGAAACGACCTACAGGTACATTGCTTCGCCCAATAGAGCCGCCCTGCTGCAATGGTGGGCAGTCTTTAATAGGTTAATATGGCTCGCAGTTCGGGTCCGAACTTTTTCCATGTTTGGGAGTTCTGGTGAGAACCAAAACGGGGGTTATTTAGCACAACTCTATGGAGGAGTACTTAGGGCAGACTTACACTGTTGCTGCTGATTTTTAGTAGGCAGTTGTTTAGCATTGCCAGTCTGCTATGGGAAATGCTGCTACTGGTGTGATCTCCAGTTAGAAATGAAAAAGGATTCACAAAAAATGAATTTCTTAAGAAAACTGAATACAGCAGGACATGAAGCCTAACATACTGAAAACAATAGATTTGGGGTTTTTAAAAGTGTAGGCAATTTAATTTTTATAAACTGAATGGTGTCAGCCTTGCCCAATTTTTTTTTTAAATTTTTTATTTTGAACGGGTTTGCTAAAATACCTTTGATTATATATTTCAAAGAGCAAACTAGAGGAACTAAGAGTTCCATAGTCCATGAGTATGAGTAAGAAATAATCCCTAAAAGTATTTTACTTTCTTGTTCAATTTCTGCATTATTTATACTTATATGTTAAGGGTAGAGAGAGATAATATAATATTTGAAGCAATAAAGTTCATGAAATGGCATTGCTTGACTATAATTGTTATACATCTGTTGTTAAAACTGTACAATGGGCAGCCTCACCGTATTATTGTCTTCCATGTTATACTGTTGGGGTTGATGTGAAATTCCTCTTTAAACCCATGGTGTGTACAAACCAACATCAGTATCACTTGTTCTAATGTGATGGGAAAACTTCACCCAATTTACTGTTTTGTAGTGGAAAGGAAATTTACCAATTTTATCAAAGAAGGTCATTCTGTCTGCCGTCTTGCATGGATTTTTTATTTGTTTCACATATTTATGAAACCGGAGGACACAAAACCTCAAACAAGTTAAAGCTGAAGTTTAAACTTTGTATATGTTGCTTTCCCTTGTTTCTTCATCTCCCTTTATCAACATGCTTTTTTTTTCTAATAAAACATTTCTATAAACATTTATATTACATACATTGGACATAGCTTCCCTAAATCATCACAGCACCCAGCCTCAGTACTCTTCTCAAGAGACTTCAGTCCTGATGCAGGCAGTGGTCTGGATCTTGGGAGGAGTTATGCAAATATCAGAATGCCCTCATGAGTGGATGACAGATTGACGGAGTGGGCATTCCTTGTAGGCTGTATTCAGGGCTGGTGCAAGGATTTTTGACACCCTAGGTAAAACCTAATTTTGCCGCCCCCCTGGCTCTGCCCCTGACTCCACCCTGTTTGCCCTGCCCATGTATACGGTGGAGGTGGCAGGGATGGAGTTTTCTTGTGGCACCTCTCCACCTATTTGTTCAGCCGTGGTCTCCACCTGCCTGTCTGGACCAGCCTGAAGACAGATAGTGGCAATACAGCACCCCTTTACAATACAGTGCCCGCTTTACATCACAGGCCTCTTTCCATTCAAGTCCCCCAATTTACATCACAGACCTTCCCCCTTTACATCAGAGTCCTCAGCCCCCTTTCCTTGCATCCCACTTTCTTTGTACATCAGTCCCCTTCACAGCCCTCCTTGTACCCCAGGCCCCTTTACTTGTACCCAAGTACCCTTTATAACCCCCCTTTACTTGTAATCCAGTCCCGTTTACAGCCCCCCTTCCTTGCACCCCAGTTCCCTCCACAGCCCCCCTGCTTGTATTCCAGTCCCCTCCACAGCACCCCTCCTTGTATCCCAGTCCCCTCCACAGCCCCCCTCCTTGTATCTCAGTCCCCTCCACAGCTCCCCTCCTTGTATCCCAGTCCCCTCCACAGCCTGCCCTCCTTGTATTCCAGTCCCCTCCACAGCCCCCCTCCTTGTATACCAGTCCCCTCCACAGCCCCCCTCCTTGTATTCCAGTCCCTTCCACAGCCCCCCTCTTTGTATTCCAGTCCCCTCCACAGACCCCCTCCTTGTATCCCAGTCCTGTCCACAGCCCCCCTCCTGGTATCCATGTCCCCTCCTCAACCCCCTCTTGTATTCCAGTCCCCTCCACAGCCCCCCTCCTTGTATTCCAGTCCCCTCCACAGCCTGTCTCCTTGTATCCCAGTCCCCTCCACAGCCACAGCCCCCCTCCTTGTATTCAAGTCCCCTCCACAGCCCCCCTCCTTGTATCCCAGCCCCCCTCCTTGTATACCAGTCCCCTCCACAGCCCCCCTCCTTGTATTCCAGTCCCCTCCACAGCTCCTCTCCTTGTATCCCAGTCTCCTCCACAGCTCTCCTCCTTGTATCCCTGTTCCTTCCACAGCCCCCTCCTTTTATCCCAGTCACCTCCACAGCCCCCCTCCTTGTATTTTCAATCTTTAAGTCTGACCACAGATTTTCTATTGGATTGAGGTCTGGGCTTTGACTAGGCCATTCCAACACATTTACAGGTTTCCCCTTAAACCACTCAAGTGTTGCTTTAGCAGTTGTTTGGGGTCATTGTCCTGCTGGAAGGCAAACCTCCATCCTAGCGGTACAGTTTTGCTCAAGAATATCCCTGTATTTAGCACCATCCATCTTTCCCTCAACTTTGACCAGTTTCCCAGTCCCGACTGCTGAAAAACATCCCCACAGCATGATGCTGCCACCACCATGTTTTACTGTGGGGATGGTGTTCTTTGGGTGAAGTGATGTGTTGGGTTTGCGCCAGACATAGCGTTTTCTTTGATGGCCAAAAAGTTAAATTTTAGTCTCATCAGACCAGAGCACCTTCCTCCATACATTTTGGGAGTCGCCCACGTGCCTTTTCGCAAACTCAAAACGGGCCATGTTGTTTTTTGCTGAAAGTAATGGCTTTCTTCTGGCCACTTTGCCATAAAGCCCAACTCTATGGAGTGTTCGGCTTATTGTCGTACTATGTACAGATACTCCAGTCTCTGCTGTGGAACTCTGCAGCCCCTCCAGGGTTACCTTAGGTCTCTGTGCTGCCTCTCTTATTAATGCCCTCTTCGCCCGGACCGTGAGTTTTGGTGTGCGGCTGTCTCTTGGCAGGTTTGCTGTTGCGCCATGTTCTTTCCATTTGGTTATGATAGATTTGATAGTGCTCCTAGGGATCATCAAAGATTTGGATTTTTTTTATAACCTAACCCTGACTTGTACTTCTCAACAACATTGTCCCTTACTTGTTTGGAGAGTTCCTTGGTCTTCATGGCAGTGTTTTGTTAGTGGTGCCTCTTGCTTAGGTGTTTCAGCCTCCTCTGGGGCCTTTCAAAAAGGTGTGTATATGTAATGATAGAGCACGTGACACTTAGATTGCACACAGGTGGACATCATTTCGCTAATTATGTGACTTCTGAAGGTAATTGGCTGCACCAGAGCTTTTTTATGGGCTTCATAACAAAGGGGGTGAATACATACGCACATGCCAATTATCAGTTTTTTATTTCTGAAAAATAGTTTTATGTATATATTTTCTAATTTTACTTCACCAACTTAGACTATTGTATTCTGATCCATCACATATAATTCAGATAAAAAAAAGCATTGAACTAAAGGCTGTAATGTAACAAAATAGGTAAAAATCCAAGGTGATAGAGTACTGTAAGGCGCCGTATTTTCTGGAAGGAGCTACCCACCCGATACTAATTTACACAGACCATAAAAACCTTGAATATAACTTCCGATTCTGGCACCGCATAAAGTAGCTGCTCCTCTCCTCGACCCATGCACTACGGACCGATTCTGCCTGTAAAATCTACCTAGAGCCTCCTCATCCACCCTCAGTTACCTCCGGGTGAAATCCACCAGCCTATGGACCAGTTTGTGGAGAAAAACGGCTCCCGCACGCAAACGGCCCAGATGGCACCGCTGGCCCAGCCCCAAATCGAGGCCCCGGTCTCGGCCTACACGGAGCCATACACAGGCTCACAGATGGCGGAGATGGAGGTAAGCGGCTGCACAGCCACTCATACCTCCCTACATGCCTC
Organism: Aquarana catesbeiana; assembly: GCF_042186555.1. NCBI lineage: Eukaryota > Metazoa > Chordata > Amphibia > Anura > Ranidae > Aquarana > Aquarana catesbeiana. The sequence continues at coordinate 41,673,847 of NC_133324.1, forward strand.
CTCTGCTCAGCCACAACCTCCCTATGTCTCCTCTCCACAAGCCTCTCTCTCACAGGCCTTCTCCCCACAAGCCTCCACTCCACAGCATAATGGGGATCACAGCACAGAGCGCATAGCGCAGGCTGTGGCAGCCCTCCTGTCCCCTATGATTTCTGCCTCAGTGGAAATGGCAGGAACGCGGGATTAAGCAAATAAAGGCCCAGCTAGAAGAACACACCACTAGGCTGAATGAGCTGGAACACCGCCTATCCAGCATGGAAGAATAGATGTACCAGGCCAGGCCACAGAACAAGCACAGGACAAGACAAATCAGTATATTATCCAAAAACTCTATGATTTAGAAAACAGATCCAGAAGGAGCAACCTGCGATTCGTGGGTATACCTGAATCCCTACAAGCCTCTGCTCTATTTGAATTTTGCTCACAACGCATCCAAGAATCACTAGGGCTCCCAGGCTCTTGCACAGTGGAACGTGCCCACCGTATGGGGTCCTATAGCACAGAACGCAAGAACCCTTGGCCTATAATCACTAAATACCTAAACTACTCTGACAAGGCCCTTGTCCTCCAAAAGTACAGACAAACCCGCTCACTCCAAATTGATGGCATAAGAGTTCTGATACTCAATTGAGGTCTTTAAGAAATGAAAAGCCTTCCAGCAGGTTTTCACAGAACTCTTTAAACAACAAATCAAATTCACACTGGCCTTCCCGGCCACCCTCCATCTCAAGACACCAAGCGGCGATCAGCTATCCTTTCAAGACCCCTCTGAAGCGGAAGCCTGTTTGCGGTCTCTACATCCAAACCCTCACCCGCACACCCCATCCAAAGCTGCTCCTATCAATCGCTCCCTGGACCAAAGGAGCCCACGCAAAGACTCCCCCAAACGATTCAGATCATCGGTCCTGGATCAGCATCACTTCACCCCTTTCTGAAAAAGGACTTGCAGTCTACGTTCTTGGATAACCATTCCTTTAAGGTAGCTCATACTACACCACTTCAGAACTGGTCTCTGTCTGTGCTCATTCAGTCACACGATTATCGTTATCTCATTACTTCTTTTATTTTTTTATTTTTTCTTCCTCCTCTCACCTCACCACACCACCTATACCTGCTAAATTTTACTATTTTATATAGGCTTCGGTATGTACACCAATATGCCCTATGTTACTATGTTACATTGTTAAGTTATCAAATATCTTCTTTTACACATGTCTTCTAATATGTTCTACAATCCATACTGGCCTCACTGTGTATGGCTTAACTCATCCTCCCCCTATACACTGCCTGAAGGAGCCTCACAAGAACCCTCTACCCAACCATGTGCTCTCTAAAGTCGTATCATTAGGGTCTTGTCCTGGGAGTTGACCTACACAGTGACTCCATGCGGAAAAAAGAGAAGCTCACATGTTTGAATGTTTTGTTTTCTTTTCAGGTTTCCCCCCCTGACATATCCCCCCTCTCCCTTTCCTCTGGGGCTCATGCAAACCTCCATACCTCTCTCCTCCACATTCCCAGCATGACAACAATATCCTACTTCCTGATATAGCTGTGACTTTATCACACCACTTACACAGTGACAAATCTAGTATATCGGGCCCATATCCCACTCACAACCCCCCCAATATGAAAATAGTCTCCTGGAATGTAAAAGGTCTCAGATCCCCCCACAAGAGGATGAAAATTCTCCAACATCTCAAATGAATCAAAACTGACATAGCCTTACTTCAGGAATCTCACTTACTAACCCCAGACTTTCATCGCATGAAGAAGCTTTGGGTAGGCTCGGATGTGGTTGGACGCAAAGCAGGTGTTCTGCTGATACACAAAAACCTCCCATGCACAGTCTTGTCTGTGAAATCAGACAACCAGGGATGTTTTATCATGGCACATATCCAAATAGGCTACAAGGAGCTAGTGATATCAAATGTCTACGCTCCCAATAGCCCAGGCAGACAGTTCTACACTGAACTGTCTACTTGGCTACTTAGTAACACCCTCCTACCCCATTTGGTTGAAGGAGATTTCAACGACATCATCCATCAGACAGATGACAGATCATCCTCCAAGCGCCCTAAACCTAGTTCCGCCACCTCATACTTTGCAACCACTATGGATGCCATCCACCTCCAGAATGTATGGCGCCTCTCTCACCCAGCTGACAGGGAGTTTACTTTTTACTCCAACCCACACAATGTCTTCACAAGGATAGACTATTTCTTTGGCTCAGACAACCTTCTCCCCATGCTCCACAGTGCTGAAATTCACGACATAACCATATCCGACCATGCCCTCATAGAGGTGACACTCGATAATCTTGACTTACCTCCACACCAAAACATTTGGCAATTTCCTTCCTACTTACATAATAACACTGACTTCCAGCAGTTCATATCCAACTCATGGTCTGAATACTCTTTGACCAACGCCCCCCACATAGATGATCTGAACCTCTTCTGGGATGCCGGAAAAGCATACCTCAGGGGTTGAATCATTTCCTATGCAACCTCCTTTAAAAGAAACACTTTAACAAAATACAAAGCAGCCAGTGCACGCTTACACCAGGCACAATGCTCCATATACACCAAAGACTTCCCAGACGCCAGAAATGAATGGCAGGCAGCGAAAAGAGACTTCGATACCTGGGCAAACACCCTTGAACTAACCAAAAAGGCCCACTTAGACGCCACCCTCCACAAGTTCGGAAATAAAGCAGGCAAACTCTTAGCCAGGCTCTGCAAAGGTCCATTGCACCCGACCCATATCACATCCCTTTGAGACACCAAGGGAAACGTTCACTCCACAGCGCAGCAAATCAACAAGGTCATGCTTAAATTTTACTCAACACTTTTCCCCCCCAGACCCCATAGATAAACAAACAGCACGCTCTTTCATCGAGAAAATAATCTTGCCCAAAACTTCTCCATCACAACTAGAGGCCCTTAATGCTCCCATTTCCCTCCTCAAAATATCGACCACCATCCGTAGCTTAACCCTCTCCAAGGCCCCGGGTCCTGACGGATTTACTAGTGAAACCCTACAAATTATCTTAGAACCCACTCTCTACCAAGTATACAATGGTATTTGGTCAGGTGGTACATACTTACAGTCGGGGAACCAGGCCATTATAAAATTACTATCCAAGAAGGGCAAAGACCCCCAGGACCTGGGCTCATATAGACCCATCTCACTTCTTAATCTAGGCGTTAAAATTCTATCCAAGATCGTAGCTACTAGGTTAGCAGACATCATCCCCTCACTGATCCATCCCACCCAATCAGGCTTTGTGAAAGGCAAAACCACCACCCTTAACATACGCAAGGTCATGCTGGTCTTAGAGCATGCTAAACAGAACCCAGGCTCGGACCATGCCATTATCACATCAGATGCGGAGAAAGCCTTCGATAATGTTAGTTTTGAATGGCTCTCCATGACCATGTCAGCAATGGGATTTAATGGTCCCTTCCACCATCTTATTAATACCATGTACACGGCAGCTAGACTGGTGGCAGCAGGCCTTCTCTCGCATGAATTCCACCTCCATAAGGGTACACGCCAAGGATGCCCCCATCCCCACTCTTCTTTAACTTCGCCCTAGAGCCCGTATCCAGGCATCTAACCTTAATAGCTCCCTTACATGGTATTAAAGTTTGTAAACACAACCTACCCACCTCCCTCTTTGCGGATGACATTCTTATATTCTCAGCCAACCCCCCATCAAATATGTCCAACATAAAAAAGGTATTTGACGAATTTCATTCCTGCCTAGGCCTCCGCATTAACTATGGCAAAACTATGGCAAAAGCGAAATCCTCCCCAAAGGCACTCTCTAAACCACCTTGGACCCAGCACTCCATCTTTCTAGTCGCCAATTCACATATTACCTATTTGGGAATCAAAATAGGGTAACTTCCCTCCTCCTTATACCACCTCATTTACCCTCCTTTGATTTCAAAAATAACTCAAGAATTAACTACCTGGATGGATCTGTCCCTCTCGCTCCTGGGAAGATGCCACCTGATAAAAATGGTCAGTTTTGCTAGATTATTATACCCATTGCAAACTATTCCGCTACTTCTTCATCACAAAGATGTGAAATTTCTCAATTCAGCCATATCAAAATTTCTATGGCAAAACAAAAGACCACTTATAGCCTTAAAAAAATGATATCTTCCCAGACGCGAAGGGGCATCAGTCTCCCCCATATTAGAATCTATAATTTAGCATGTTTACTCAGAACTAGTCTGGACTGGATAACACAATCCTCCCGCTACTCTAACTATTCTTTGGAATCTGACATGGCCCATCTGTATTCATTAGTAGCCCTTCTCCACTGCAAATGGAAGTCAGTCCCCCCTCTTTACCAACACAACCTCCTGCTAAGAGATACAGCAATAGCATGGAGAGAAGCCAGGAAACAGCTTAAGTTATCTCCTTTCATGTCATGCCACCTTCCAATTCAGGGAAATCCTGTCTTCTTTGGAACACAAACCCTTCACCGTCTGGGAACAAAAGGGCCTGACAAAGTTCTCCTCCTTATGCAATACAGTGACGGGGCGACCATTACCCTTTGCCAACATAGCAGAAACCTTCTCACTACCCATAACGCATGCCTTCCACTATGGCCAATGCATCAGCTTTTTAAAGGACGCATGTAAAGAAGATAGCAAGAGGTTTCAGCCGAACATCACAGACCAAATGATCCTGGATGGCTCCTACAAAATCTCGGACATCTACAAACCTCTTCTCCATAAGACCTCTCTTCCTCTCACATCCTCATATGTCGGCAACTGGCGGAAAGACTTCCCTGACCTGAACCTAGTGGAAAAAATTCTACAAGGCCTTAACGTAGTACAAAAATTAACACCCAACGAAATTTGGAGAGAAACACAAAGAAAAACAGATCAGAGCAAAGCCCTTTGCCCCCTCTGGAACCTACCGAAGCCATCTCTGACCCATCGCTTCTGGAACTGCTCCTATATCTCTACCTTCTGGGACCAGGTACTATCTTACATCTTTGAAGTAACCTTATTAAAACTACCAAAAGACCCGCTACTCCTCATCTTTGGTCACTGGGACCCCAAATTGCTGCCTTGGTCCCAAACTACAAATACAGAACTCGCTGGAATCTCAAAGGATGACCCATCCCACAAAGACTGGTCTTTGATTTGTCTTCTAATAGCAAGAAGAACAATTTTGAAACATTGGACTTCTTCTCACAGCCCCAATATCACCCAAATCAAACGAGAGCTCCTACATCTCCTAATCAAGGACCGTCTAAACAAGGATTTCAAACAGGAAAAATCTAAAGCCTGCTTTTACTCCAAATGGCATCTATTCATGCTCTCAACTCTCTCTCAGGAGGAACTAGCCAATTTCAGCTAATTCTCGTTCTCATACTACGACACTTCCCCTCCAATCCCAAAAGAGGCAACCTCCCCATCCAAAGGGTATCTCACATCTAATGGACTTTAGCTCAGACTATCAGCTTTGCCCTCATTCATTCATCACTAGCTATTCAATATTGTAAAGTTTACCTCCATAATTGTCTATGTCTCAGCCATGAAGCCCCCCCCCCACTATGTCCTACTCTATTACCCTCCCCCCCTAAAAGACACACCAGTACCAGACACCATCTTGCCAGCTGGAAACTTCCTCCTACTACAGTCCGATCTTCTGTCTAATTTACTGTAATCTTCTGTGAGAACACTCAGTCCTCCAGGGATCACACTACAGAGAGGAGATGGACCACTATAGAGAGGTGAGCAGATTTTTGTGCCAGCAGATGCTCAGGTGGTTGTCCTGAGGCCCTGTCATGATCATCCTCTAGCAGGTCCTTTCTGGATTTGTAAGACTGTCAAGTTGGTGCAATGCACATTCTGGTGGCCTAAGCTGGAGAAGGATTACAAAGTAATGTAAATGCATGTACCACTAGTATACGTAAGTAAGAATACCCGTAATAAAGCTTTGGAATTTCTCAGACCTTTGCCTGTACCTGATAGACCATGGAAGATGATTTCTATGGACTTTATAGTCGAACTTCCAGCTTCTGAAGGGTCTACCACTATTTTTGTGGTAGTAGATCATCAGACTTTAAAGAGCTATCCTTAGCCTCAGCTTACTATCTGCAAACCAACAGAGAAACTAACCAAACCCTGGAGCAATACAACCAGTGCTTCACTTCTTTTGTCCAGGATGACTGGGTGCCACTTCTCCCTTTAGCGGAGTTCACTTACAACAATGCCAGTCATTCTGCCACCAAGCAGTCCCCATTCTTTGCTAATTATGGATTTCACCCCACCTTTCTATTTGATCTTGTCCCTGAATGAATGAATGAATGAATGAATAACTTTTATAGCACTACATATGCAAACTAAATCGCCTCAAGGCGCTTTTGCCGCCAGTGTCCATCTGAGGTGGGTCTTGAGCTTCTTCCTGAAGGCCAGATGGTTTTCTTTCGAGCGGATGTCCACGGGTAGAGCGTTCCATAGCCGTGGTTCTTGGACTGCCAACCTTAATTAACCTTTTAATTTATAACGGGTCTTGGGGATGTGGAGGAGGTTCTGGATAGTTGAAGGCGGAGAAGGCGACCTAGGGTGTAGTGCTTTATTTTGTCGCAGAGGTACTGCAGGGCTTTTCCTTGTGTACAGTTGTGAGTGAGGCAGAGGTACTTAAATGTAATCCGATCCTTCACGGCTAGCCAATGGAGGGTCCTCAGGGACAGGGTGATTGATTCCCAGGGTTTTTTCCAGTTACCAGTCTGGCTGCTGTGTTCTGGACGATTTGTAGACGTGAAATTTGGTATTTGGGAAGTCCTACTTAGAGGGAATTTGCGTAGTCGAGTCGGGAATTGATGATTGTTCCAACTACTGCTGCTGTATCTCCTTCCGGGATGAAGGGGATGAGTCTACGCAATAGGCGAAGAAGGTAGTGGGATCCACTGACAATTGAAACTATTTGTGCATCCATTGTCATGATGACTCCGAGGCTTTTGGCTTTAGTGCTGGGGGTGATGGGTTGTCCGAGGATGGTGAATGGTGTGGACATTGTGCCAGGGTTTTTGTTTCGGTTTTCATGGAGGAAAAGGAGTTCTGTTTTAGATCCATTGAGTTTAAGGGAGCTCTCCGTCATCCAATCATCGATCAATGAGAGACAGTTTTCCAGTGCCTGGTATTGGTCTTTTTTGCTGGTGATGCGTAGGTAGAGTTGGATGTCATCCGCGTAGGAGTGATGAAGCAGGTTCTGGTTGCTGATGATTTTGAGGAGATAGATGTTAAAGAGCACGGGTGACAGGGGTGATCCTTGAGGGACTCCTCATGAAATTTTTTGTGCTTCCGAAGTGAAAGCTCCTAGTTTCACTTTCTGAGATTAGTTTTCTAGGAAGGATGCGAACCAGGGTAAGTCTGAGTCTGCAACTCCAGCTACTTCTGTGAGACGAGTGAGCAGGGTTTTGTGGTCTACTGTGTTGAAAGCTGCACTGAGGTCCAGCAGCACCAGGAGATACGATTCTCCTTTATCTGCTGCTTCGAGGGTGTCATCACAGATTTTGAGGAGTGCAGCTACTCTCTCGTGGCCAGGGCAGAAACCAGATTGTAGTGGGTCCAAGAGTTTATGGGTGTCCAGATGGAGTTGTAGCTCTTGTACTACTGCTTTCTCGATAATTTTGGAGATGGTGTTGAGGCTTGTGACAGGTCTGCAGTCGTTTGGTTCTTTGGGATTGAGGTTAGGCTTCTTTAGGAGGGGTTTGTTTGTGCCTTGCTTGAGGGAAGCCGGGATGATTCCTTCTTTAAATAACTGGTTTATGAGGTATGTTATGTTGGGTGCCAAGATGTCGGTACATTCTTTCAGAAGTTTTGTGGGAAAAATGTCGTTTGGCGATGTGCTGTCTCTGAGGTTTCTGATGATGGTTTTGGTGGTGTCAAAGGTGATTGGGACCTGAGTAAATCTCGGTGGTTGTAGAATCTTTGAGTGATTTTTGTCTTCTTGCTCTGGCCGAGTGGGGTTACTTGCTATGTTCTGCTGAATTATTTCCCGAATGGTTGCGATTTTGTCAATGAAAAAATCAGATAACTCATTGCAGAATTCTTGTGTTTCCTTTGCTGGAGACTCTAAACAAGCGGGGTTCATAGTCTGGGCAACTAGTTTGAAGAGTGCACAAGGGCAGTTTATGGCTTTTGAGATGATTTTGGAGAAATTTTCTTTTTTTGCTATGAAGATGGCTTTGTGATATTTTGTGGTGAGTGATTTGTAATTTGTGCGGTTTTCCATTGTTGGGTTCCCTCTCCAGAATCCTCTGTTCCTGCTATCCAGAGTACATTTGACAAGAAAAGAGGGCATTTGACAAGAAACGAGGGGGAGAACTGGTCTTACAGCCAGGGGGCTGAGTATGGCTCACCACAATAAACTTGAAGATGGCTTGTCCCTCGAAGGTGGCACGAAGTTTGTAGGACCATTTCTGGTAAGGAAAAAAATTAATGACGTTTAATTTTACCAAAAACTCTCAGAATCTAGGACCTCCTGCACCCGTAATCATTAATGGGAATAAGGAATTTGAGATCAAGGCCTAGACTGCAGGAGAAGAAGGGATCAAATACAGTATTTGTTTAAATGAAAGGGGTAGGCTCAGAGGAGAATTTCTGGGAACCTGTACATAATGTGCATGCCACAGACTTAATCTGTGCATTCTTTCACAGTCATCCACAAAAGAAGAATCAGTTGGACATCCAGAGGCTGCCCATAGGGAGAGGGCAATGTCAGGGAAGGCATGTCCGTGGTACTGATGGTATCTCACAGCGCACACGTATACACATGCACAGACTGGCAAATGCCCAGGCAGATGTGCATAGCCCTGAGCAAAGGCAGCACTTGTGCATCTATGCGAGTATCTGTCATGAATGCTGGCGCCAAGTGGACTATTTAAACAGGCCTCAGTATGAGCTTGTTGCTGTTTGGTCTGCAGCTTATGTGTGTTGTTCCTGATTCTGTGTGACTTCTGATCTTGATTTGGCTTACCTCTGACCTGCATTTGTCTGCTACTTGCCCCGACCCCGGCACATCTTTGGATTTTGCTCCTGTCTCCTATTTCTGCTTGATTGATCTCCCCGTGCTGACTTGGCTTGTTACCTGATCATCCAGCCTGCTACAGCTTCCAATCCAGCAAGCTCCCATCTGGTTCCTGCTTCCAGCTGCTTACTACTGTCTTCCTCCAGCCAGCTCATCTACTAACTGCTGTCATCTAGGATCTGCTCACCCTTTTTGTCTTCTAATTTAAAATTTTCTGTTACATGCATAGATTTCTATTGTTCTGCCCACCAGCTCAGCATGATACAGTAATAGTAATGCACATCTCTTATAGTGAACAATGTGTTGCTTGTGAAAATTCTACAAATGATAGCATATGCTTTAATGTGTGAAATGTTTGTTTGGGAGGGTCTTACATGGCACCCAGGCAGAAATTGAGTGTAAAAGCCCCATGTTAGATCTGGAAACTACTGTCATCTGGGATCCTCTAATCCTTCATTTTCTGCACACATGTGTAGCATGGCCCCCTAGGGGACTGCTTGGATTTACCTGCTCATTTTCATCACCATGACCCTGTGAACCTACCAACTCACCTGACACTCTGGGTTCAGACATCATTGCAACAGCTTTAAGTAATAAGACAGCACTCAATGCATTTATATTCTAATAATGTTTACTGGAATACTTCAGTTAAGATATGGTTGTACAAAAAGTAATGGTTCAACTGAGTTTGGGGATAACAGCACAAACTCAGCCAAATGACTACTGTACAGTAGTATACCACTTGGACATACCTGAAAGGATAAGCAAATTAAACAGCAATACTGACAATACTTCTAGAAAGAGAAACCCAGGCCGGCCTGTTTAACATCTGATCCTAATGAAAGATGCAGCTAAACATGAATCTGTAAGGGCCCTTTAAGTAGCAATGACAGAGTGTTCCTGTTGCATAGAGTCCCCGTCTTGTGATGACTCTAGCTAAAGAGAATTATGTACAGTGTTCAAATGAAAGTGCAATGAAATGTTCCCAAAGTAAAGCTGTCTGTGCACAATGTCCCAATGAAACAAAGGAAAGGTTTGCAAAGATGGACGATGGCCCTCGCACCAACGACCAGGCCGATTCAACGCTTTCCAGCTAGTGACTCCCAAATGGAAGTTCTGGCTGCAAATCCGCTTGTGATGATCCCCTGTTATGCAGCGCGAAATGTGGGTAGCTGCACTGTTGAGATGGTGCTGATCAAATATACGGTAAACAGCAGGCAACGCTGGATACCTTCTCAGCCAGGTAGGAATGCTGTGGACCACGTGGTAGGCGGCGACCTCACTCTCCATGAGTGGAAAGGTCCTTCACACACAAGGCCCCAGAGGAAGAGAGCACAAGGCGGGTCTCTGGTTTCTTTTATAATTCTTCCCAGCAATCTCCCTGGTGGTAGCAAAGATCCCTGGGATATGTAGTCTGGATGCCTGGTCATGCAGGGGAACACCCGTCTGTTGGAACTACCAATCTCAAAATCCCTTGAGTTGGGCTCACAAATATGATGTCAGTTTGATAATGCTGAGCACTAGAGGGATAATATGATATTCAGCTAAGGCAGGGAATAGCGGTTTGTTGCAATTATAGTCATATTGCTACATCCTCCCCCCACTTGAAAGTCTTTGGTCCCCAAAGACAGAGCATAACCTGTAGGATCACCTCACTGTATATAAGAAATGTATAGTTAATCATATGAGAAACTAGAAGCTGCAACAGCCAACAACTGATCCAAAGAGGAATCTTCTAACTAAAACTTATGTACATTATCAGGCAGAGTCATATCAAGTTTATGACAGGCCAGTTAGTGTCCCACCCAGTAGTGTCAGGGGGCGGATCAAGGTCACTTTTTCTAAAGGTTCAATAAAGGAGGCAAGTGCTTGACAAGGGTGCTAAACGGTCGAAATAAGTTCATCAGAATTTTCCCCCAAGGGTATCATACATCAGTCTTTTTGGGGGCATATTCTCTGTCTCAATCTGGAGTAGATATTTTCCAGCGGTTCTGAGTCAGGTTCTGATTCATGGTCTGGTTCAAACTCTGGTTCATGTTCCGGCTTAAGCTCTGGTGCATGTTCTGGTTCAAGCTCTGACTCAAGAACAGTTTCTCTCTCTGTTTCATTGATGAGAGGAATGGAGGTCTCTGGCATATCAATTACTTCAACAGGTTCCATCTTGATATTCTTGTTTCCTCTCATTGGGTGAAAATCCAACATTCAACCTCTGGTGGTAAAGGACGTGGCAGGGTTGTCTTCAAGAGGGGAAATCAATAACCAATCAAGATCTAGTTCCCCCTCATCACTCTCTTCTTCAGGTAGCATGGATTGGCAGGCTTTCCCAGCTTTAGGCCTCAGAGTAGGGGACTGCTAAGTCTCTAGACAAGGAGATGGAGGTACGTGAACAGCCTCAGATATAGTTAACAGATGATTTTGGTGCCAGGTCTTCAGGGGACCAGTCTTACCCTCAGGCCGAATTTGGTATACAGGGAGCCCTGATAATCACTTACAGACAATGTAGGGTTTAGAGTGCCACCTATCAGCCAGTTTATGCTTTCCAGGCACTCCTAGATTGCGTAGGAACACTCAATCTCCGGGTTGTAAGTCCCGAACCCTTACTTTGAGATCAAAGTTTTTCTTGTTCCTCTGTTCTCTGATGGTAGAGGCTTTCTTGGCTTTCTCATAGGTCATCTTTAGACTCCTCCAAAGCCTGTCGACATACCCCCAGTAGGAAGCCCGGGAGGTGTGATCTAACGATGTTCCAATAGCCAGGTCCGCTGGTAAATGAGCCTCTCTTCCGAACAATAATCTGTAAGTACCCAGTAGAGTCATTGGAGGTGCTATTATATGCATGAACTACTGCAGCTTTATGGTCTCCCCAATGATATTTCTTCTCCGAGGGAAGGGTTCCCAACATATTCAGCAGGGTACGGTTGAAACATTCGGGTTGCGGATCCCCTTGAGGATGGTAAGGAGTGGTTCTGGATTTCTTTATTCTCAAGAGTTTGCACAATCTTCTGATTAACTTGCTTTCAAAGTCCCAACCTTGGTCTGAGTGTAGACGGTGGATAAAGAACTTTTCCACCAGAGTTTTTGCTACAGTACTGGCTTGCTGATTCCTAGTGGGGGAAGCTTGAGCATAGCAAGTGAAATGATCTGTCACGAGGTGCGCATGCGCGGGACTTCCGGGAAGACGCACTGAACGGGAGCTCCGTCCCGGCCGAGCCTTCCGCGATCCCCAGACGCAAACATCGTTAGCCGAACCTCTCCCGCTTGACACCCCACGGCAGAGGAGGGTTGGGGGCACATTTATTGATGCAGAACCAAGCTCAGAAACCAGCGGTTAGCCGACAACTCACCTACGGCCTGCTCGCCTCCACTTCTCCCAAGATGGCGACCGCGGCCTCCCCTCACAGAGACACAGAAGAGGGAGACTCCATTGCAGACATCCCTGCAGATGATCAGCCTGCCACCACTACACCAGAGCCCCCTGTGAGTAATAAGTCTCCTAAGAATGTATACCCCACCAGTACAGACTCCCTCTTCAACAGAGCCCTGTCTGATATGCTGCATATTCCCACAATGCACGCTACCATCCCACCCTCAGCCACACAGCAGGCTGCCCTTCTCAGCTCTCCCCACCAGACTGACATGGCTCAGCTCCTGAACTGCTTTTCAGATATGCTAGCTGCAGGCCTGGCTCAGAATGCCACGCAAATTACTACATTTATAAAGGCCGATTTACAGAGCTTGGGGGCTCGCATTGATGTGATTGAACAAGCAGTAGACCACACAGCAGCACGCACCAATCAGAACACTGACTGCATTCAATTGCTGCAGGACCAACTTGATATTGCGCTAGGGAAGATCGACGATTTGGAAAATCGTAATTGAAGATGTAACTTCCGCATAAGAGGCATTTCTGAGGCTGTAACTAATGTTCATGACACAGTGAAGCTTTTCATGAAAGAACTTATCCCAGACATCTCTAATCATAAACTAGAGATTGACAGGGCCCACAGAGCGCTGCAACCACCCAGACAGGACGGTCTCCCAAGGGATATAGTTGTTAAACCCCACTATTACGAGACCAAAGAGGAAATTATGAAAAGGTCCCGGAACCTGGATAATTTATCCTTTCAAGGAAGTAAGATCCAAGTCTTCGCAGACATTTCCAAGACCACAATTCTAAAGAGGAGAGCCTTAAAACCTCTTCTTGAAATCCTCTCGCAAAGATCAATTAAGTACCGTTGGTCCTTCCCTTTTCGCCTTCTGTTTCAACACAAAGAAAGATCATATGGCTTTTCTTCTTTCCAAGAGGGTGAACATTTATTCCTGAGACTAGGATTCATCACCCAAGAAGCCTCCCCCCAGGAACCTCCATCCAAGCCAAGCTCCTCTAAGAGGCCTCCGCCGTGCAGCCCCATCACTCCTATCTGGAACAAACAGCAATCGAAGCGGCACCGTGACTCCATCCCACCCAGATGATCCCATCTCCGTTCGACGCTATAAGGGCTGTGCTGATATTTTTTCCCCTCCAGGACCTTCCCCTTGATTGAGGGGCAACTGTGTACATCGTGTACACCCCATTTGAATCTCCTTACTTATTCATGAGATCAGCAATACTTCTCCGAACTCTCTTCACTTAGCTCTTTATTGAGAAGATGGAAGAAGTCAACCCCGAATTCTCTGACATTTTTTAATTTTTTTCTGGAAATCCTCCCAAGTCTTTTTGATGGACTGTCCTAGCTGTTCCATTGGGTCCTAGCGACCCCAGGGCATAATTTCATATCCCAGCCCACTATCCCCCCCCTTCCTCCCCCTCCATTACCCTCTCCCTGCCTTTCCTCTCCCTCCCTGATTACTCGTAGGATGAAACTTACTGCATGCCTTGTTCAGGTATTTTTCTGCAATATAGTGAGGTATTCCTGATCCTCTTAGAGGGTATGTTCAAGGTTCTATTTATGTTTTCTTTTATTTTGGTATACATATAAGAGAATTTATTCTCCATATTTTTGAGGTTCCATATCACCCCTGGTATTGGGGACCCGGCGGCTCGGCTGGGCTAGCATTGTCACTCCTTCTGTTGTGACCAAGGGGGTTCCCTTCTGGTTACATCAGACATACAACCTCGGCTGAGGTTGTTTTTGTTTTTCTGAGACCCCCCGTTTTTTTTCGGGTCTTGGATTCAAACTGAACTTATTAGTCCAGTTCCTTGGCTTACTAGGTATTAAGCCTGTTTTTTCTTGAATTTTGTAGTTTGCTCATATTAATTATTTTTTCTTTTTTTCCTTTTATTCTTATCACTCCCCTCTTTTCCTCTTCTTTCTCTTTATCCCTCCATTTATTTCAGGATTGTGCACAGGAGACCACCATTATCCAGAATCCTCCGATGCAGCTTCGAAGTCCCCCTCCCAGACTCAAAATCGCTTCAACTAGGAACCAGGTAGGTTCACACCAAATGCACCAGTTTTACCCCTCCTGTGACTATGGCTGACTCCCCTCCTCTTCAGAAGGCTCTCAAGATTGCCTCTCACAACACCCAAGGGCTCAACTCCCCCGTTAAAAGGCGTAAAGCCTTTCAAAGTTACAACTCCAGAGGACTAGATATAGTTCTTCTCCAGGAAACTCATTTTCCTCCAAATTACTCCCCCACTTTTCTACACAATAAATACCCCACTTTCTTCCTCGCAAACACTGGCGAGAAAAAAAGGGGGTAGCCGTCCTATTCTCTAAACAGACCCCATTTTCACACGCTAAGACTATCAAAGATAATGAGGGGAGATATATTCTAGTCAAAGGTACGATTGAAGGTAATCTCTACACCATTATATCCTACTATGCGCCCAACAAGGGCCAAGCAAAGTTTTTCTCCTCCTTACTTGCCACACTCTCTCCCCACTTTGAGGGAAGGGTGATTATGGGTGGGGATTCCAACATCACGTTTGACCAGATCCTCGATAAATCGAACCTAGGGATCCCCCACTTCAAAAAAACCCCCAAACAGAGCCTCCAGATTGCTAGACTTCTCCACTCATTAGGTCTTATTGATTCATGGAGGGAACTCAATCCAACGACAAAGGACTATACACACTACTCAGCTCCCCATAAGACTTATGCTAGAATTGACCATGTTTTCATGTCAAACTCTGATATACACACTGCTAATCACGCCTCTATCCAAGATGTTCCATGGTCTGATCACACCCTAGTAACCCTGAAATTATCCAATTCGTTATCTCCCTCTGGCTCTCGTCTCTGGCGTCTAAATGAAAAAATCTTATCTAACCCGGTCCACTGCACCTTATTGGAGAAGGATATTAAAGAATATTTCTTGATTAATGACACTGAAGATATCTCCCCTAGTACTCTCTGGAACGCTCACAAAGCGGTAATTAGAGGGAAACTGATACAACTCTCTGCCAAATTAAAGCGAGAACGGCAAGCAGATATCCTAAAGCTAGAGAAAGAGTTCAAGGATCTTAGTAATTCCCATAAACAAAATCCCAATCCTATCACTCTCTCTAAACTTGATTCTATAAGACTGTCCCTTAACTCAGCCTTGACCTCCAATGCGGATAAGCATCTTCATTGGCTTAGTGGCAGCTTCTATTTGCGCGCGAACAAATTTGGCCCCCAGTTAGCGGCCAAACTAACCCCAAAACATAGATCCTTTGCCCTACCCAAAATAAAATCTCAGTCAGGTTCACTCACCCAAAATCCAAGTAAAATTCTAACGACTTTTCAATCATTTTATGCCAACCTATATTCTGACGATTGCCCAACCTATCAACAGGAAATAGACGCATTTCTCGAGAAAATTACACTGCCCAAAATCTCTGAGTCTCATCGCTCCATTTTAGAATCCCCATTTCAAGAATCCGAGATCCGAGCAGTCATTAAAGATCTCAGAAAAGATTCTGCCCCAGGCCCGGACGGGTTTTCAAATTTCTACTACAAAACTTTTATAGATTCCCTCTCTCCATATCTGGTTCATCTCTTCAACTCCTTTAGCAAATCCTCCCCTTTGGACCCTGACGCCAATTTGGCCCTCATCTCGGTCATCCCTAAACCGGGTAAAGACCCCAGTGAAGTGAGCAATTACAGACCTATTTCATTAATTAATAATGACTTAAAAATCATGACGAAAATATTATCAAACAGACTCGCGTCTTTTATAGGTTCTTACATACATAAGGACCAAGTGGGGTTTATACCAGGGAGACAGGGTCCGGACCAGATACGGAGAGCAATAAATGCAATTTCCTTAATGAAGTCTTGGTGGGAAGGGGGCCCCCCCTCAGGAGGGCCTCCTCCTCTCCATTGATCTCCAAAAAGCGTTTGACACGGTGGCTCGGCCCTACCTTTTCACGATTTTACGTAAATGGGGTTTTGGCCCAAACTTTATTAATGTTTTGGAAGCTCTATATCACCAACCTAAAGCACAGGTTAGAATACAGGGACACCTCTCAGATAAATTCCCCATACAGAAGGGAACGAGGCAGGGATGTCCCTTATCCCCCCTTCTCTTCGCGATGGCTATCGAATCCTTAGCCATCGCGATAAGACATCATCCGGACATTCATGGAGTCCGGTGCGGACAATCTACTCACAAATGCGCTTTATTTGCGGATGATGTCCTCTTGTTCATAACATCCGCCTTAATTTCCACCCCCAACATAATCCAACTTTTACACAACTTTGAACTAGCTTCCGGCCTTAAAGTAAATGTCTCCAAATCAGTCGCCCTCAACATATCCGTCCCTCAGGACATTGTTAATAATTTAAGAAATACATTTCCATTTTCGTGGAATTCCACCTCCATCCCTTATCTCGGCATCAACCTCACGTCCAGTATTGACTTAATGTTTAAACATAACTTTCTTCCTATGTTCAAAAAGCTGACTGACGATCTGACCCAGTGGTCGCTTTATAAACTCTCATGGCTAGGCAAAGTGAACACAGTCAAAATGACGCTTCTACCTAGGATTCTATATCTCTTTCGCTCCCTACCCATTCCGGTCCCCAAATCGCACATTCAACGCTTACAATCTGCTATCATTCGCTTTATTTGGGACAAAAAAGGTCACAGGTTCTCTAAAGAGGTGCTATTTAGACCCAGAAAGAAGGGAGGCCTAGGGGTACCTAACTTATGGTGGTACTATCAGGCAGCGCAGTTAAGTCAATTTTCCACAATTTACATGAAAGGATTCAAACCAGATTGGGTGAACATGGAACGAGAGGCGGTCCCTAATTTTACCTTAGATTTTCTACTTTGGAACATCCCCAAAAAACGCCCCCCTATACTAGCTCCCACTTTGTCTCACTCCATGAAGTTATGTGACTCCCTCCATAAACTAACACCCTCATTTCTACTTGGCACCCACTTGCACATATCTTTAGGAACCCCAACTTTCCCCCTGGCTTGGACATCCGAGCCTTCAAATGGTGGCTAGACAAAGGCCTCTACAGGATTGGACAATTCTTTAACGCTAATGGTCCCCTCACTTTAACATATTGTACAACTAAACTTGAAATGCCCTCAAACGAAAAATTTAGGTTTCTTCAAATATCACATTTCTTGAACTGGCTATGGAGGAGTGGTGAGAATTACCTATCAGTAACACCCTATGAACAATGGTGCGCTTCAGCCTTAGACACAAGAGGGGGTATCTCTCTCATTTATTCATCCCTAGCGGAACCCACAGAGAAAGCGGCATACATGATGAGCTGGGAGCGGGACCTTGACTTCAGCTGGGAACTAGACGCATGGCACTCTAACTTTGCCCGCTCCTTCAGAGGTATTGTGAACACATCTTTAAATGAAGCGGGTCTGAAAACCCTTACACGCTGGTATCTGGTACCTTCACGACTGGCCAAATTCTACCCGCAAACATCATCTCTTTGTTTTAGAGGCTGCAACCACAGGGGCACTCTTTACTCATACTATGGGAATGCCCTAAAATCAGAATGTTTTGGAATAAGATATTCTCCCTCATCCGCAGAACATGCGGCTGTGCACTAAAACAAGATCCAATTATTGCTCTACTTAATGGTCCCATTCCCAAAATATCCAAACATACCCAGAAGTTGATTCAGTTTATTCTCTTGGGTGCTAAAATGACTATAACCCGGTCCTGGAAATCACAGAAAGTGTCTGTTCGAGCGGCCAAACAAAAAATCTCTTGGATTATGCTGCAAGAAAAGATATCTAATACCATACTGGATACCCTAGACAAATTCAAGACTATCTGGGAACCTTGGGCAACCCTCATTGGACATCCCCTGTATGTGTAGATGATACGTCATGATTGTGGTTCCTTTTTGGACGGCCTCCAACTTCCTTCTCCCGGTGGTCTCCTGTGCACTTCCTTCTCTTTACTCTTTACGTTTAGCTAATCTCTCCGGCCCCCTCCCCCCCTCACCTCTTCTGTTCCTCCCCTCTTCTTTCTTTCCTTCTTTCACCCTTCAGCTTCTTCTTATTTCCATACCATCTCTTCAGGCTCTCTGTATTTTATACTAATTATGGTATTAGCCTAAAAGTTGATCTCAGGGTAGATCCCGGGACAGGGTCTTCCCCTGTTTATTAAACACAGTTGGTTATAGTCCTGACTAATGGACTACGGTTTATTCTACCTTGAGAGAGTTCAACCCAACAGATCGCCTCTTTGACTACTTACAGATTGTTTAAGTATGATATTATTGTAATACTCATCTGTAATTTAGATATAATTCCCCTTTTCTAATGTTCTTTGTCCTTTTGCTAGCCTCTTTTTTCTAAATATTTCCTCACATTAGGTAACGAAGTGGGCATGGGGATTCCCAGCTCGCTAGAGCAGTTAGTTCCCAGAAGGGGCTCTGGCGGCGAGAATTCCTAAGTCCATAGCGACTGGTTACTTTATTTTGAATTTTACTATTGTTTTTTCCTTTTTACTCTTAAGAAAAGGGTACATGAAGATTGGCTGTAATCACTCTTTGTAACTGCTGTACTATTATTATACTATGTACATGTTGAGTGTTTTGCTCTTATTTTTTTTTTCCTGCTCGATGTATTTTCTTGCTTTTTTTCAATAAACTTTATTTTAAACTTAAAAAAAAAAAAAAAAAAAAAAAAAAAGAAATGATCTGTCACAACCAGGACATTACTTTGTCCACTCAGGCTCCAGACACAGAATCAATGCACACAAACTCCATTGACCCTTGGCTCCGGAGATGGCCCATTGGGGCGGCCCTGCCGGGTAAAGTCTTTCTTTATATGCACCTGATGCAAGAGCGACAATAGCTTTCCACCTCAGCTCTCATGGTTTGCCAAAAGAATCAGTCCCTGACTAACTTGAAGGTTCTGGCCTAAATGACCATGATCATCATGAAGTGTGATCAATACTAAGGATGACACCAGAACATCCGAACAGGCAAAAAATTTGGATGAACAAATAAACAACATTAAAGTCTATGGGACACGAACATAAAAAATCAAAAGTGCTAATTTTTAAAGGCTTATATGCAAGTTATTGTCATAAGAAGTCTTTGGGGACTCGGGTCCTGCCCCAGGGGACATTTATCAATGCAAAAAAAGTTTTAAAAACTGAAGTTTTTTGCAGTAGCAGTGATTTTAATAATGCTTAAAGTGAAACAATTAAATTAAATATTCCTTTTAAAGATTGTGCCTGGGGGGTGTCTATAGTATGCCTGTAAAGTGGCGCAGTTTTCCCATTTTTAGAACAGTACCACAGCAAAATTACATTTCTAAAAACATTCACTTAAAACTGATCAGGGCTGTAATGAATTGTTGGGTCTCGGCAATATAGTTCATTGAAAAAAACGGCATGGGTCCCCCCAGTCCAGTACCAGGCCCTTTGGGTCTGGTATGAATATTAAAGGGAACCCCGAACCAAAATTTTTTAAAAATATTGAGTGGGGGTCCCCCCAAAATCCATACCAGGCCCTTCAGGTCTGGTATGGAAATTAAGGGGAACCCTGTGCCAATTTTTTTTTTTAAATGGCGTAGGGGTCCCCCCAAAATCTATACCAGACCTGAAGTGTCTGGTATGGATTTTAAGGGGAAGCCTGCACCAATTTAAAAAAAAAATGGTGTAGGGGTCCCCCCAAAAATCCATACCAGACCCTTATTCGAGCACACAACTTGGCAGGCTGCAGGAAAAGAGGGGGGGGAGAGAGAGCGCCCCCTTCTAAACTGTACCAGGCCACATGCCCTCAACATGGGGAAAGTGCTTTGGAGTAGCCCCCCAAAGCACCTTGTCCCCATGTTGATGGGGACAAGGGCCTCATCCCCACAACCCTTGCCCAGTGGTTGTGGGGGTATGCGGGCAGGGGGCTTATCAGAATCTGGAAGACCCCTTTCACAAGGGGACTCCCAGATCCCGGCCCCTCCCATGTGAATTGTACCATTCACAAAAGAAAGTGTCAAAAATAGTGAAAAAGGCAGGAGACACTTAGAGACAAGTTCTTTATTAAAAGATAAAAAAATAAAAATGTCCCGCGATGTCCATTCATCTTCTATCACGCCGCCGAGGAGCCATAAAAAGAAAAAAATGCAAAACCTTGGCCTTCATGGGAGGCTCCTGCCGAGTGGCGATTCTACAGGGTGACAGCTCTTATATAGCCAAGGGCGGGGCCACTCGGAGTCATGAGGCATCAGAGGGGGGCGGGGTCACTCATTTACTTCACCGGGTGGCCCAAAAGGACCCAAAGGGCCTGGTAATGGATTGGGGGGAACCCATGCTGTATTTTTCAATGAGTTTTATCTGTATTGCCAAGACTCGACAATTCATTACAGCTGAGATCAGTTTTGGCTTTTCCTTTTAGCTTTTCAATTAGCCTTTTCTGTCACTTTTTAAATAGCTTTTTTTTTTTTTTTTTTTTTTTTTTCTTCTTTGGTTCCTTCAGGCTATTAAGTAGGGGGAGGGGTGATTGCTCACAGGTGCCTGCAGTCTATATAACTGTGTGTAGGACTCATCCTGAGCCTGCTCATTGGGAGATTGCTGGAACTTATACCAAGTGGAACTTTTCTAAGTGGTGAGTTAAAACCAGACGGAGAGTGAACAAGTTTTACTTTTTGTTTGCTGGGTAGCATTTTTGGGGCTTTTCCTTTTAGCTTTTCAATTAGCCTTTTCTGTCACTTTTTAAATAGCTTTTTTTTTTTTTTTTTTTTTTTTTTTCTTCTTTGGTTCCTTCAGGCTATTAAGTAGGGGGAGGGGTGATTGCTCACAGGTGCCTGCAGTCTATATAACTGTGTGTAGGACTCATCCTGAGCCTGCTCATTGGGAGATTGCTGGAACTTATACCAAGTGGAACTTTTCTAAGTGGTGAGTTAAAACCAGACGGAGAGTGAACAAGTTTTACTTTTTGTTTGCTGGGTAGCATTTTTGGGGCTTTTCCTTTTAGCTTTTCAATTAGCCTTTTCTGTCACTTTTTAAATAGCTTTTTTTTTTTTTTTTTTTTTCTTCTTTGGTTCCTTCAGGCTATTAAGTAGGGGGAGGGGTGATTGCTCACAGGTGCCTGCAGTCTATATAACTGTGTGTAGGACTCATCCTGAGCCTGCTCATTGGGAGATTGCTGGAACTTATACCAAGTGGAACTTTTCTAAGTGGTGAGTTAAAACCAGACGGAGAGTGAACAAGTTTTACTTTTTGTTTGCTGGGTAGCATTTTTGGGGCTTTTCCTTTTAGCTTTTCAATTAGCCTTTTCTGTCACTTTTTAAATAGCTTTTTTTTTTTTTTTTTTTTTTCTTCTTTGGTTCCTTCAGGCTATTAAGTAGGGGGAGGGGTGATTGCTCACAGGTGCCTGCAGTCTATATAACTGTGTGTAGGACTCATCCTGAGCCTGCTCATTGGGAGATTGCTGGAACTTATACCAAGTGGAACTTTTCTAAGTGGTGAGTTAAAACCAGACGGAGAGTGAACAAGTTTTACTTTTTGTTTGCTGGGTAGCATTTTTGGGGCTTTTCCTTTTAGCTTTTCAATTAGCCTTTTCTGTCACTTTTTAAATAGCTTTTTTTTTTTTTTTTTTTTTCTTCTTTGGTTCCTTCAGGCTATTAAGTAGGGGGAGGGGTGATTGCTCACAGGTGCCTGCAGTCTATATAACTGTGTGTAGGACTCATCCTGAGCCTGCTCATTGGGAGATTGCTGGAACTTATACCAAGTGGAACTTTTCTAAGTGGTGAGTTAAAACCAGACGGAGAGTGAACAAGTTTTACTTTTTGTTTGCTGGGTAGCATTTTTGGGGCTTTTCCTTTTAGCTTTTCAATTAGCCTTTTCTGTCACTTTTTAAATAGCTTTTTTTTTTTTTTTTTTTTTTTTTTTCTTCTTTGGTTCCTTCAGGCTATTAAGTAGGGGGAGGGGTGATTGCTCACAGGTGCCTGCAGTCTATATAACTGTGTGTAGGACTCATCCTGAGCCTGCTCATTGGGAGATTGCTGGAACTTATACCAAGTGGAACTTTTCTAAGTGGTGAGTTAAAACCAGACGGAGAGTGAACAAGTTTTACTTTTTGTTTGCTGGGTAGCATTTTTGGGGCTTTTCCTTTTAGCTTTTCAATTAGCCTTTTCTGTCACTTTTTAAATAGCTTTTTTTTTTTTTTTTTTTTTCTTCTTTGGTTCCTTCAGGCTATTAAGTAGGGGGAGGGGTGATTGCTCACAGGTGCCTGCAGTCTATATAACTGTGTGTAGGACTCATCCTGAGCCTGCTCATTGGGAGATTGCTGGAACTTATACCAAGTGGAACTTTTCTAAGTGGTGAGTTAAAACCAGACGGAGAGTGAACAAGTTTTACTTTTTGTTTGCTGGGTAGCATTTTTGGGGCTTTTCCTTTTAGCTTTTCAATTAGCCTTTTCTGTCACTTTTTAAATAGCTTTTTTTTTTTTTTTTTTTTTTCTTCTTTGGTTCCTTCAGGCTATTAAGTAGGGGGAGGGGTGATTGCTCACAGGTGCCTGCAGTCTATATAACTGTGTGTAGGACTCATCCTGAGCCTGCTCATTGGGAGATTGCTGGAACTTATACCAAGTGGAACTTTTCTAAGTGGTGAGTTAAAACCAGACGGAGAGTGAACAAGTTTTACTTTTTGTTTGCTGGGTAGCATTTTTGGGGCTTTTCCTTTTAGCTTTTCAATTAGCCTTTTCTGTCACTTTTTAAATAGCTTTTTTTTTTTTTTTTTTTTTCTTCTTTGGTTCCTTCAGGCTATTAAGTAGGGGGAGGGGTGATTGCTCACAGGTGCCTGCAGTCTATATAACTGTGTGTAGGACTCATCCTGAGCCTGCTCATTGGGAGATTGCTGGAACTTATACCAAGTGGAACTTTTCTAAGTGGTGAGTTAAAACCAGAGTTTAAAACAGGAGATTATAACAGGGGTCATAGTACCTGTGTAGTGTGAGTACATGAGTGTTGTCTGAGTAGTGTGTGTGGATCGTTAGTACTTGTGTATTGTGTATTGTATACTTGAGTATTGCGAGTTTACATAGGTCTGCGACTGTTCTGCGATTGCACGTAGGTCTGTGAGTACCTGTGTATTGTCTTGTTGTGTACCTGTGTATTGTCTTGTTGTGTACCTGTGTATTGTCTTGTTGTGTACCTGTGTATTGTCTTGAGTATTAGTGCCAGGAAGCTAGCTGTTAGGTAATTTGGACAGGGTAAAATCCCCAAATCCTCACTAAATTTAATAGGTACGATGCCCGGCGGGTGTGGAGAGGCGACTCTTTGTACATCTTGCCGCATGTATGCGTTCCTTGATCATCAGATCGAGGGCGAATACTGCTGTGCAAAATGTAAGCACATTGTTTCCCTGGAAGCCCAGGTTCTGAATCTGGGGAAGCAACTGTCAGCACTGAGAAGTCCCTCCATACTAAATGAGAGCCAGGAACGTACACGGCAGGTGCCGGCAGGGGCCAGCACAGAGGCGGGTGGAGACAAAGAGGTGCTGGCACTAGCAAAGAGTAGATGGGTGACAGTCAGGAGGGGTAGAGGGGGAAAAGCCAGGGAGGCCGATCCAGGACTGGAGCATCCCAATAAGTACGCTACTTTGAGTGTCATTGGTGAAACCAGTCAGGGACCAGCACTGCTGGAGATGAGGGACTCTCCTAGCTGCCGGGGGAAGAACTCCTCCAGTGAGAGTGGGGGGGCAGCAAAGGGAAAGGAAAGACAGATTCTGGTGGTAGGGGACTCAATTCTTAGAAGGACAGAGAGGGCAATCTGTAACCAAGACCTGAAGCGCCGAACAGTATGTTGTCTACCGGGCGCTCGGGTTCGGCACATCACGGATCTTGTGGACAGATTACTGGGAGGGGCTGGGGAAGACCCGGCTGTCATGGTGCACGTTGGCACCAATGACAAAGTCAGAGGCAGATGGAGTGTCCTAAAGAACGATTTTAGGGACTTAGGAGCTAAATTGAGGAAAAGGACCTCCAAGGTAGTATTCTCAGGAATACTACCGGTACATCGAGCCACACCAGAAAGGAAGAGGGAGATTAGGGAAGTAAACAAGTGGCTGAAGAGCTGGTGTAGTAAGGAGGGGTTTGGGTTCCTGGAGGACTGGGCCGACTTCTCAGTTGGTAACCGGTACTATAGAAGGGACGGACTGCACCTAAATGAGGAGGGTGCAGATCTGCTGGGAAGGAAGATGGCCAAAAAGTTAGAGGGGTTTTTAAACTAGGCGATGGGGGGGAGGGTCCAGAGGCAGAGATAGCCAGCGCGGAAGATATTCCAGAGGCTAGTATTGGGGGCATTAGTGGTAGGTTAACCAAAGCACAAAAACACAAGGTGAGTATAGTAGCAAGTCCTAGTTGCAATCTCGAAACACCCAATACGAGGACAATATGCGACCGGTCTAAACTATGTGGCATGTTCACCAATGCCAGGAGCATGGCGGACAAGATGGGTGAACTAGAGATACTGTTGTACGAGGAGGATTTGGATTTTGTGGGAATTTCAGAGACCTGGTTCAACAGCTCTCATGATTGGCTGGCAAACATTCAAGGGTATACCCTATACCGCAAGGATAGAGAGGGTAAAAAAGGGGGAGGGGTATGCCTATATATCAAGAATAATGTACAAGTGAATGTGAGAGATGACATCACTGAGGGAGCTAGAGAGGAGGTGGAATCCTTATGGGTAGAGCTCCAAAGGGATAAAGCTAAGGGGAAAATAATACTGGGAGTATGCTATAGGCCCCCAAACCTGAGGGAGGAAGTGGAGACGGATCTCCTATCACAAATTGGATTAGCAGCAAGAATGGGAAGTGTTATCATAATGGGGGATTTTAATTATCCAGACATAGACTGGGCGGAGGGAACCGCACATTCATTTAAGGCTCGCCAGTTCCTTAATGTCTTGCAGGACAATTTTATGGGTCAGATGGTAGACGCACCAACTAGAAATAAAACATTACTGGATCTACTGATTACCAACAATACAGACCTGATCACGGATGTGGAAATGCGGGGCAATTTAGGTAACAGTGATCACAGGTCAATTAGTTTCAGTATAAATCACACAAATAGGAAACATAAAGGGAATACAAAGACACTGAATTTCAAAAGAGCCAACTTCCCTAAACTACAAACCTTGCTAAAAGGCATAAACTGGGATAAAATATTAGAAACAAAGAATACGGAGGAGAGATGGGTTTGCTTTAAGAGCATATTAAATAAGGGCATTAGCCAATGTATCCCATTGGGTAATAAATTTAAAAGAGAGAACAAAAGTCCTGGATGGCTTAACTCCAATGTAAAAATGCATATAAAAGCAAAGGAGAAGGCCTTCAAAAAATACAAGGTTGAGGGATCATCCTCAGCATTCAGACTTTATAAAGAATGCAATAAGAAATGTAAGCGTGCAATTAGGACAGCTAAGATAGAACATGAAAGACACATAGCGGAGGAGAGCAAAAAAAATCCCAAGAAATTCTTTAAGTATGTAAACAGTAAAAAAGGGAGGACAGACCATATTGGCCCCATAAAGAATGAGGAAGGACATCTGGTTACAAAGGATGGGGAGATGGCGAAGGTATTGAATTTATTCTTCTCCTCAGTCTTCACGAGTGAATCGGGGGGCTTCAGTAACCAAAACTGCAGTGTTTATCCTCATGACACAACACAGGAAGCACCTACATGGTTAACAGAGGACGGAATTAAAATTAGACTTGAGAAACTTAACATTAATAAATCACCGGGACCAGATGGCTTGCATCCGAGGGTACTTAGGGAACTCAGTCAAGTGATTGCCAGACCGTTGTTCCTAATTTTTACAGATAGTCTACTGACTGGAATGGTACCAGCTGATTGGAGAAAAGCCAATGTAGCACCTATATTTAAAAAGGGCCCAAAATACATCCCTGGGAATTACAGACCAGTTAGCCTAACATCGATAGTATGTAAACTCTTGGAGGGGATGATAAGGGACTATATACAGGATTTTAGTAATACGTACGATATCATTAGCAGTAATCAGCATGGATTCATGAAGAATCGTTCTTGCCAAACCAATCTATTAACCTTCTATGAGGAGGTGAGTTGCCATCTAGATAAAGGAAGGCCTGTAGACGTGGTGTATCTGGATTTTGCAAAAGCATTTGACACAGTTCCCCATAAACGTTTACTGTACAAAATAAGGTCTGTTGGCATGGACCATAGGGTGAGTACATGGATTGAAAACTGGCTACAAGGGCGAGTTCAGAGGGTGGTGATAAATGGGGAGTACTCAGAATGGTCAGGGGTGGGTAGTGGGGTGCCCCAGGGTTCTGTGCTGGGACCAATCCTATTTAATTTGTTCATAAACGATCTGGAGGATGGGATAAACAGTTCAATCTCTGTATTTGCAGATGATACTAAGCTAAGCAGGGCAATAACTTCTCCGCAGGACGTGGAAACCTTGCAAAAAGACCTGAACAAATTAATGGGGTGGGCGACTACATGGCAAATGAGGTTCAATGTAGAAAAATGTAAAATAATGCATTTGGGTGGCAAAAATATGAATGCATTCTATACGCTGGGGGGAGAACCTCTGGGGGAATCTAGGATGGAAAAGGACCTGGGGGTCCTAGTGGATGATAGGCTCAGCAATGGCAGGCAATGCCAAGCTGCTGCTAACAAAGCAAACAGAATATTGGCATGCATTAAAAGGGGGATCAACTCCAGAGATAAAACGATAATTCTCCCGCTCTACAAGACTCTGGTCCGGCCGCACCTAGAGTATGCGGTCCAGTTCTGGGCACCAGTCCTCAGGAAGGATGTACTGGAAATGGAGCGAGTTCAAAGAAGGGCAACAAAGCTAATAAAGGGTCTGGAGGATCTTAGTTATGAGGAAAGGTTGCGAGCACTGAACTTATTCTCTCTGGAGAAGAGACGCTTGAGAGGGGATATGATTTCAATTTACAAATACCGGACTGGTGACCCCTCAATAGGGATAAAACTTTTTCGCAGAAGAGAGTTTACCAAGACTCGTGGCCACTCATTAAAATTAGAAGAAAAGAGGTTTAATCTTAAACTACGTAGAGGGTTCTTTACTGTAAGAGCGGCAAGGATGTGGAATTCCCTTCCACAGGCGGTGGTCTCAGCGGGGAGCATTGATAGCTTCAAGAAACTATTAGATAAGCACCTGAATGACCACAACATACAGGGATATACAATGCAATACTGACACATAATCACACACATAGGTTGGACTTGATGGACTTGTGTCTTTTTTCAACCTCACCTACTATGTAACTATGTAACATGACTTTTTTCCCTTTAGAAATGTAATTTTGCTGTGGTATTGTTCTAAACACGGGAAAACTGAGCTACTTTACATGCATACTATAGACACCCTCAGGCACAATATTTAAAGGAATATTTCATGTTTATTGTTTCACTTTAAGCATTATTAAAATCACTGCTCCCAAAAAAAGGCCATTTTTAAAACTTTTTTTTGCATTGATACATGTCCCCTGGGGCAGGACCCAGGTTCCCTAAACACTCTTTATGACAATAACTTTTATATAAGCCTTTAAAATTAGCACTTTTGATTTTTCATGTTAGTGCCCCATAGACTTTAACAGTGTTCCGCGGCTTTCGAATTTGCCCGAACACCGTATATTGTTCGGTGTTTGCCGAACGTCCGAACTTATGCTTGGGGCGGACCATTCGCCCATCCCTAGTCAATACCTTTAACCACTGTTTCTCAGGGAGGAACAATTGACAAACACCCTCTGGCTCTTCAGAAGGGGCTTTCCGGTATATGACCCCATCTTCTAATCGCATTCATTCCCACTCTCTATGGACTACTTTTGCTCCCTCAATGGAACTATTCAACAGCATCTGAGCATCTTAAATGGATAGGGACTTCTTCAGAAGCTTTCCCAATGGATCTTCCAGTTGGTCCCACCTCATATCTTTTCTTGTCAGTTGAGGCAATTCTTGACTGCGCACTTGTGTCAAATCACAATAATATTTGGGCACTTCAGCAGGAGTGACTCCTACAGCTTCAGTTCCAACTGCTCCTCTGTGCTTGTGCTCGACTCCCTGACACACAGCCAATACCCTTTCCAGAGGTAAATGGACACAACTCTTTTGGCCAGCATTTGTGGTATGCATTTGCGTCCTGATTTCCCACTCCTGGACGGTACTTCAGACTGAATCAAAACTCAGACAGAGCGACCAGCCATCGATGTCCAGTGGCATCCAGCTTGGCAGTGGTTAATAGGTAAGTCAAAGGGTTATTCTTTACCACAAACGTGGCCCCATACAGATATTCACGTAGCTTATCTACCACTGCCCACTTGAGGGCCAAGAACTAACATTTGTGTACAGGATAGTTCTTCTCAGGGGGGTGAGGCTGCAACTCATATAAGCTACCGGACGGAGTCTTCCCTCCGACTCTTGATACAGCACTCCCCCAAGGCCATCTCTGTTAGCATCCATGTGCAACTCATAAGGCTTGGATGGTTACGCATAGACCAACACTGGTGCTTCCACAAGGCTCCACTTTAGTCATTCAAAAGCCCTTTCACACTTCACTGACCATTGTTCCTGGATGGATTCCCGTGGCCTCCCTTCTGGGTATTCTGCGGGTCCCCTTCCGTCTGTTTCTGTAATGCCCCATACACACGGTCGGACTTTGTTTGGACATTCCAACAACAAAATCCTAGGATTTTTTCTGATGGATGTTGGCTCAAACTTGTCTTGCATATACACGGTCACACAAAGTTGTTGGAAAATCCAATCGTTTTATGCGGTGACGTAAAACACGTAGGTCGGGACTATAAATGGGGCAGTGGCCAATAGCTTTCATCTCTTTATTTATTCTGAACATGCGTGGCACTTTGTCCGTCGGATTTGTGTACACACGATCTGAATTTCCGACAACGGATTTTGTTGTCGGAAAATTTTATATCCTGCTCTCAAACTTTGTGTGTCGGAAAATCCGATGGAAAATGTGTGATGGAGCCTACACACGGTCGGAATTTCCGACAACAAGGTCCTATCACACATTTTCCTTAGGAAAATCCGACCGTGTGTACGGGGCATAAGAGTTCGTTCAACAATCTAGCAATCTGTGGGAAGCTCTTCATGAATCTCCTATAATAGGAGCAGAACTTCAAAAACTACCTCAATTCAGTGACGGTGCTCAGGTGAGGCCAAGAAGTAATAGCTTCCAACTTCCGAGGGTCAGTAGCTATCCCCTCTGCTGAAACTACACGCCCAAGATACGTAACTGAGGTCTGATAGAACTGGCATTTTTCTAGCGACAGCTTCAGTCCCTCTGTGTATTGGAAAACTTTCTCCAACCGAGCTTCATGCTCCTCCAATGTTCTGCCAAACCCGATGATATCATCAAGGTACACTAGCACTTCCACCAAGTTCATATCCCCCACAGTGTTCTCCATCAGTCTCTGGAAAGTGGCGGGAACCCAGCTAATCCTTGTGGCTTTCAGTCAAATTCAAAAAATCCTAGAGGGCTGATGAAGGTTGTGTTTTCTTGGTCATCCGGTTGCATGGGTATCTGGTAGTATCCACTCTTTAGATCCAGCACACTGAACCACTTGGCCCTGGACAGACATTGCAGGGCCTCTTCTATGCGGGGGATTGTGTACTGGTCTGGGATAGTCCTTCGGTTCAAGGTTCGGTAGTCAATACACATCCAAAGTGACCCATTCTTCTTTCTCACTATCACAATTGGGGATATATAATGGCTCCTGGACTCCTGACCCCAGACTTCTTCAGCTCGGTCATCTGTTCTCTAAGGTCCTCCAGGTCACACAAAAGGATCTGCCTGACCCTTTCATTAAAAAGCTTGTCTTCAGTTAGCCAAATTCGATGTTGGGCAGTCCTGGTGCAGCCCACATCAAAGTCATCTTTGGAGAACATCTTCACCCATCGGGATAATTGGGCTTTAATCTTCTCCTTCCAACCTGAGGGTAGATTTGAAAATTTTTTTTCCTTGCAAATTTTTTTTTATTATCCAGCTGGCAGCAGGGAAGCCCGTTGACAGCTGATGACGTCTCGTTCCCGCTCATTAACAACCAGATTTTACTGCACCCTGAATGGGCAAAGCTTTGCCCAATCAGGGCACAGAATGCACTGTGTAAATTTGGGTGTTTCCCAATGTTCGGCCCAAACTCATGCTTGGGCCGAGCCGTTCGCCCAACACTAATTTCTACCACACTGTCCCTAACCAGAAGGAGCTCTATCCCTGCAATGCCAACTTCACAAATTGTGTTTCATTTTGTGTCACTAAAGATGGCCGCAGAGGTCACCCAGGGTTCCAGTACCCAATCTGACAGCTGCTCCCCTGATGACACTGATGGAAGTTCCAGAGGGACAAAGTTCACCATTCCTCCCTGCTGTACAATGGCCATGACACACCATCTACAGCCGGGAGGCCACTTTGCACCTGCCTTACGTACTAATGCACTCATCTTATTTTTCTTTAAAGAAGACTTCAAGGTGTGGCATTTTTTTTGCATAGCTTGGACCAATCTAACTATGCATATACCATGCCAGTGGGATCCCTCTAGAATCTGGAAATCACTTTAGTAGACAACCCTACTACAATGATCTCCTCTAGCTTCTGGGTCTTGTACCAAGTGGCTGCCCTGCTGCATTGTAAACACAGGAGTTTGTGATATCACTGCCCCACCTGCCCACCTTATCCAATTAGAGAATGCCTTGCGAATGCAAATGCAATACAAAACATTCTCTGAATAAGATCCTTGCTGTGTGGCTGACTGCCTGTGTTTGGCATGCAGCTGGGAAGCCATTCAGTACAAGACCTAGAAATAAATGGAGATCGCAGTAATAGACACTGCTACTACAGTGATCTCTACTATCATTTGGGTCCTGTGCTTCAGCTTGTAGAGGGATCCCATGAGTATGGTATGTGCATTGGTACATTGGTCCAAGCTACTATACTTGGAATTCTTTTTTAGGACACATTAAAACCAGTAATTGGGACTACTAAGTCTTTGTTTTCTTCTTGCACAAGGATACATATCAGTAATTTTTTGGATTGCTAGTGCACACGTTCTCCTCCTCCACCCTTTTTCTGTGTCCTGTACTACACAATAGCAGGTACCCAACCATCATTATTTTGACCCAAAGTTCAAGCCAGTGCCATTATTTTGCACAAAAGGCCATTCCATGTCCATGGCATGTGGAATGCCCTAAGTCAGCAGGAGGTAAAGGTGTAATATGAAGAGGAAGAGTGTTTGAGTGGAAAAGTGTTGCACTTGAAGGAGGATAAGTGTTGGGTGATGAAAGATTAGGAGGAGAAGTGTTGGAATGCTGGCAACAGCAGGAAATATAGTGGGACATTTCAAGGGAGATATTTCACCCCTTCTTGATACAAGGGGAAAACTCTGGTAGATCTCCTGTCACCATTCCAGAAGAAGCCCAAGTAGAACAATTACTGTAGGAAAAGAAAAACTGTTTCATGAGCATAAATACAGAAGACATGGAGAAGCAGGTATTCACACACTTAAACATGTTTGCAGTTAAGGGCCACAAAAAAAGGTAAGTAAAGACAGACTTCTTTTACAGGCCTTGCTTACTTTACAAGGTCAGAACAATATAGAACAGTTATGTGCATTGTTAATGTGAGCAGAAATCATTATAAAAAAAAAAATGGTAATATTTGGATATTTTTGCTCCTTGCTGAATAGGAGTTTATTTTAAAGAAATTATGTGTCTTGGTTTAGAGTTGTTAAAATAATATGAATAATAAAGGACTTAATTTAACCACTCACAAATAAACTACCTGCACAAACAACTAAAAGTAGATAGAAGATGATGTCAATATATTGAGAACAAAGAGAAATGTATGGTACTGAACTATATAAAAGGAGGGGAGAGAAGCCATCTCATTGTATTGTAATTGTGATACCCATGCTGCAGAGGTCTGTGTCACAATGGAGAATGATAGGCTTTAATTAAAGAAGAACCCAGTGATCGGAGCTATGGTCATATCATATACCTACATCTTCCTCTTCTGTGTGATCCTGCAATGTATGACACTCTGGAGATCAGGAATGCAGAGTCCGGCCTCTACTTTTCATTTCACTGATGTATTTGATGAGTTCCAATATTTTCAGGATGGAGATTTGATCATTGGAGGAGTGTTCACTGTGAGGTCAAAAGGAGAAGATCAATATTCACCTGAAAAAAAGACATACAGGTATGTAACTTATTTGATATGGAGAGAAAAAAGTGATCAGGGCGACAAAGAACAACAAATCGGATTTTACAAAATGATTGTAAGAAATACATGTGGTGGAAATGTTATAAGAATGTATATATTGGATATAAAATGCCTCTTCATTTACATGCAAGCCAAGCTGAAAGTGTCAGGGGGTGGACTACAGTGATATGGGGTGGGTGACAGTAACAGTGGTGGGTGACAGTAACAAACTATAACAGTGTCAGGGTGTTGGAGAAGTTGCTGGAAGAGTCTTTTCTTTAAAGCTGAAAAGTGTGGGGATTCCTCCATCCGCTCTGTTTGTGTGGATGGAGCGATGTGTAATTTTTCATTTGTTGTACCTAGGGTTGCACCGATACTAGTATCGTTATCGGTGCCAATACCGAGTATTTGCACAAGTATCGGAACTCGTGCAAATGCACCGATACCTGAAAATACTTTCAGGCTCAGTTCTTTGACCTGTCATTGGGTCTATTTACACATTTCACATTGAAAAAGTGCAAAAAAAAAATCTATTTATTTAATTTGTAAATAACTTTTCAATGCTTTGTACCATTGCTGACAGCTTAAGTGAAAAAAAAAAACAGTTGCGGTAGGTATCGGCAATTGGTATCTGCAAGTACTAAAAAAAAAGTATCGGTACTCGTACAAAAAATAGTATCAGTGCCTCTCTAATTGTAACAGTGATCACTTTACAGCTGTCCTTGGACGATTTTTTTTTTTTTTCATTCATCCAGGTAGATGGGGGAATCCTCCTTTTTGAGACATTGTATTCTGGAAGCGGGATTCTTCACTGTCAGAATACTCTGACTTTTGTTCTACTAGGCCTCTGCCTTCAGAAAATATATTATGTTCTGGGGATTTAGGTAATTTTAGAACCAAAAATGCAGATTTTAAAATGTATGCAAAAAATAAAATAAATGTTCATAGATGGGACATAAAATCTCAGGGGGAATTTTTGGGGAAAGTGTGATGTGCACTTATGCTTTAATCCCAATTGTTATGTTACCATTCTTTATAGCATCACACATACAATCTGTGCTGTTATTTCCCTTTTTTTTTACAAACTCCAGCACAGGGCACAATGAAGGGTTCATATACTAAAGTCCTGCTGTGGATTGGCCACTCAGATTGTTTTCATGTGGTTTATGACTTATGTATGCTTTAAAGATCTTAAATCTGAACCCCAGACAGATATAAAAGACGCAAATGAATGTAGCTCTGTACTGAATAGTACATCATTACATGTGTTAGTGCTGACATTTTACTTGGTATCAGACACTGTCTGGGGGAGGGATAAGACCTACAAGTGTGTCTGAACTGCAGCAGAAAGAAAACAGGTCTCCTGTACTGTTAGACAGAGCTGTGTGGCAGAGCTGTGTAAATATCAGAACTGAATGGACAGACATACAAATTCCTTGGCAGTTAAAACAGCTCTCATGTATGCCTATCTTCTTGTGTATTTCATTATTTGCTTGGATTTTGATTTGAATGCTTTCTCTGCCAGAGCAGTTTTAGTTATCGCACTCCTGGTAAAATGCACATTTTAGGGGGACGTACTAAACTGCATATTGAGATGATGGGATTATTGGCTGCAATACTGAGAACTCTCACTAGTTGTCAGTGTACTTTATACACATATATATGGTAATGACTCTCAAAATATGTTATTCTTTCCTGCAGAGCTTGATACAATGTTGCAAGGAGCAGTTGCTAATGTTTAACTGTTCACTTGCTAATAGAAAAAATACATTTGACCTTTTTTTGATGGGAATATGGGTAGAATTATAATTTCTCATGGGGTTTATGGTAGGAATATCATGTTAACACCTGACAATGAACATATTTAACACATTACTGATAATAATATGCATATCATTATTTTTCTACATGGGGATTATGGGTGGAATATTATAGTTAAACATACATAGGAATATATTTAATCCATTACTGATACTAATATGCATATCCATATGTCTGGGGCTTTTGAAAACAAAAGGGGTTTTATGGCGACCTAAACTTTAAATTTATTATTTATTTTTTTGCTAGAAAGTTCCTTAGAACCCTCCAGTTGGGTTCACACTGTTGCAAATTGGATGTGGGATTCCCCACATCTAATTCACATAGCAGAAGACTGTGACCAGCTCTCTATGGAGCTAGTTCACATATCTTCGGGGCGGCTCCAGTGCAAATTGTGTCTTCTGGTCTATTTCAGGTCCAAATTCAGCCAAAAATTTGGGCTGAAATCGGACCTGAAGTGGTGAATGGGGACACAATGGACCCGTGCTGTGAGCGGCTCCGGTGTGCAGTGTGAACCCACCCTCAAACATTTTTTTCTTTTTAAAGCTGAGGTACTAGAGAATAAATTGCTGGGTGTTACAATTTTTTATGTCACATGGTATTCACACAGCAGTTTTTCAAACACAATTTTTTGGGAATAAATATACTTTTGTAATTTGGATTAAGAAAAATACACAATATACAGTATCTCACAAAAGTGAGTACACCCCTCACATATTTTATTCTATATTTTCATGTGACAACACTGAAGAAATGACACTTTGCTACAATGTAAAGTAGTGAGTGTACAGCTTGTATAACAGTGTATATTTGCTGTCCCCCCAAAATAACTCAACACACAGCCATTAATGTCTAAACCGCTGGCAACAAAAGTGAGTACACCCTAAAGTGAAAATGTCCAAATTGGGCCCAATTAGCCATTTTCCCTCCCCAGTGTCATGTGACTCATTAGTGTTACAAAGTCTCACGTGTGAATAGGGAGAAGGTGTGTTAAATTTGGTGTTATCACTCTCACTCTCTCATAGTGATCACTGGTAGTTCAACACCTCATGGCAAAGAACTCTCTGAGGATCTGAAAAAAATAATTGTTGCTCTACATAAAGATGGCCTAGGCTATAAGAAGATTGCCAAGACCCTGAAACTGAGCTGCAGCATGGTGGCCAAGACAATACAGCAGTTTAACGGGACACGTTCCACTCAGAACAGGCCTCGCCATGGTTGAACAAAGAAGATTAGTGCACATGCTCATCGTCCATTCCAGAGTTTGTCTCTGGGAAATAAATGTATGGGTGCTGCCAGCATTGCTTCAGAGATTGGAGAGGTGGGGGGTCAGCCTGTCCGTGATCAGACCATATGCCACACACTGCATAGAATTGGTCTGCATGGCTGTCGTCCCAGAAAAAAGCCTCTTCTAAAGATAATGCACAAGAAAGCCCTCAAGCAGTTTGCTGGAGACAAGCAGACTAAGGACATGGATTACTGGAACTATGTCCTGTGGTCTGATGAGACCAAGATAAACTTATTTGGTTCAGATGGTGTGAAGTGTGTGTTGGGGCAACCAGGTGACCAGTACAAAGGCAAGTGTGTCTTGCTTACAGTCAAGCATGGTGGTGGGAGTCTCATTGTCTGGGGTTGCATGAGTGCTGCTGGCACTGGGGAGCTACAGTTCATTGAGGGAACCATGAATGCCAACATGTACTGTGACATACGGAAGCAGAAGCATGACCCCCTCCCTTTGGAGACTGGGCTGCAGGGCAGTATTCCAACATGATAACGACCACAAACACATCTCTAAGATGACCACTGCCTTGCTAAAGAAGCTGAGGGTAAAGGTGATGGACTGGCCAAGAATGTCTCCAGACCTAAACCCTATTGAGAATCTGTGGGTTGTCCTCAAACGGAAGGTGGAGGAGCGCAAGGTCTCTAACATGGACCAGCTGTGTGATGTCATCACGGAGGACTCCAGTGGCAACCTTTGAAGCTCTAGTGAACTCCATGCCCAAGAGGGTTAAGGCAGTGCTGAAAAATAATGATGGCCACACAAAATATTGACACTTTGGGCCCAATTTGGACATTTTCACATAGGGGTGTACTCACTTTTGTTGCCAGTGGTTTAGACATTAATGACTGTGTGTTGAGTAATTTTGAGGGACAGCAAATTTACACTGTTATACAAATTGTACACTCACTATTTTACATTGTAGCAAAGTGTCATTTCTTCAGTGTTGTCACATGAAAAGATATAATAAAATATTTACAAAAATGTGAGGGGTGTACTTACTTTTGTGAGATACTGTATATACATATTTTTGATAAAATATAAAAGATAATATTATGCAGAGTAAAGAGATACCAAACATGTCATGCTTTCAAATTGTGCATGCTGGTGCAACGGCTACAAATGGCGTAAATGTTATTAGCCATAGGGAACGCTTTAAAAGCCTTTACAGGTTACCACTTTAGATTTACACAGAAGGTCCGGTGCTAGAATTACTGTCCATGATCTGATGTTCATAGTAATACCTCAGATGTCTGAGTTGATCGTTGCTTGCTTGTGTGCAGCACCGATGCATGCATTTGCCTTTGCGCATAAGCATGTGGGGTGGGGGTGCTTTATTACATTGGTGCTTTACATTTTTTACTAATTTTTTTATTTTATGTTACACTGTCACTTTAAATCTTATTTATTTTTTTATCACTTTTATTGCTGTCGCAGAGAATGTAAACATGCCATGTGACAATAATAGGCAGAGACAGATACTCTTTATGGAGACCCAGATCTCTCCTCTGCCCTTAAAAGCATTTGATCCCACCAAAATCAGTGTGATCAAATGCTTTCCATTTTTAAAACTAGCGCCGGGGAAACTGGAAGTAATGTAAGCTAATTGCTTCATGTTGCCTTTATCATAGAGGCGGCCAGAGCTGTTCCGGTCTTTGGCCGCCTCTGTGATCAGCAGCTGGAAGTGCTGGCTGGTTAATTGAGTGTCAGGACAGCCCGCTGAAGGCAGTGGGAAGGGAGGGACGTCCCCTACTGCTACTTGTAAAAGGGATCAAGTGGCTAGTTAGCTGCTTGGATTGCTTTTACAAGAGAGCCGACTGTGGGCTTTAAACCTTGCTGCTTGCAGGGCTAAATGTAAAAAGGAAAAAAAAGAAAAAATTCTTGCCTGGCACCCAGAACTGTATGTCCTGGTTGTTTGGTGATAGGAATTGAACTTCCCTGCAAAAAACACATTTGGCCCAGATTTTGATAAGAATATGGGTACAATTACTTTTATATATGGGGATTATGGAGGGAAATCTCATGCTTAAAGGGGTTGTAAACCCTCAAGGTTTTTCACCTTAATGTATTCTATGCATTAAGGCGAAAAACCTCCTGTGATGCAATAGCTCCCAGAGCCCCCCGTTTACTTACCTGAACCCGGTGTTTCCAGTGACGCCGACAAGCACATCAGCTCCAGCTGGTGTTTTGAGTCCTGATTGGATAGAGTGATAGCAGCGCAGCCATTGGCTCCGACTGCTGTCAAGCAAATTCAATGACACAAAAGCGGTGGGAGGGGCTGAGTCCTGCTGTCTGTGTCAATGAACGCAGCAGAAGGACATGGGTGCACGCCTGCATGAGTTCACCGAGGGAGAGTGGCTCACCAAAGGGGCATTTAAGAAGAGGAGGAGCCAGGAGCGCCGCTGAGGGACCCCAGAAGAGGAGGATCGGGGCCACTCTGTGCAAAACCAACTGCACAGAGGAGGTAAGTATGACATGTTTTTTTTTTTTTTTTAAACAAACCTTTAGATATCCATTAAACTTAACGAGCAATATATTTATCCTGTTTCTGAAAAGATTATGTGTATAATTGTTTTTCTGCATTGGTATTATGGGTGAAATATCATGGTTACACAAGCCAAGGACCACATTTGACCTGTGTCTGATACGAATATTGGTATAATTATTTTTCTACAAAGGGATTAGGGGGTTAATATTATCACACATTCTACATAACATATTTGACCTGGTTATGATAGGAATATGGTCATAATTATTGTTCTACATGGAGATTATGTATGAAATATCATGGATACACTTAAAGCAGATTTCCATCAAAAAATGGAACTTCCGCTTATCCAGTTCCTCCCCCTCCACTGTCACATTTGGCACCTTTCTGGGGGGGAGGGGAGCAGATATCTGTCTAATGCAGAATCCGCAGCCATCTATGCCATGTCCAGCCCCTCCTCTGTCCCCCCGCAGTCTTCTGGGAGACACACAGGTCCCAGAAGACAGCAAGGACCAGCACGACTCACGCATGCACAGTAGGGAACCAGGCTGTGAAGCCGCAAGGCTTCACTTTCTGATACACTTACTGAAGATGCCGGAACCTGCACTGGGAGCCGAGGGACAGGCTGGCTTCGGGTGAGGACATTGCGGTCACCCTGGACAGGTAAGTGTCCTTATTTTAAAAGTCAGCAGCTGCAGTATTTGTAGCTGCTGACTTTAATTTTTGGCAGAACTCTGCTTTAACAACGAACAAATTTATTTCTGAAACAAATATGCACATAATTATTTGTTTACATTGGTATTATGGGTGGAATATCATATTTACACATTCCAAGTAAGATATTTAAACTCTTTCTGATAAGAATATTGGAATAATTATTTGTATACATTATTATGTATTATGGGGGAATGTCATGGTTATGCTTAACAGGGAACATATTTAGCCTGTATCTGAAAAGATTATTGGTATCATTTTTTTCTACATGGGGATTATGGATGGAATATCATTGTTACACTTGAAAAGAAACATATTTATAATGTTATTGATAAGTGAATGGATCAGAAATAGGTTAAATATGTTCCTATGTATGCTTAACTGTAATTTTCCACCTATAATCCCCATGTAGAAAAACAATTATATGCAAATTCTTATCAAAAATAGGTTAAATATGTTCATAGGTATGTTTAACTATGATATTCCACCCACAATCCCCATGTAGAAAAATAATTATATGCAAATTCATATCAGAAATAGGTTACATATGTTCCTATGTATGTTTAACTGTAATATTCCACCCATAATCCCCATGTAGAAAAATAATTATATGCATATTCTTATCAGAAATAGGTTAAATATATTCCTAGGTATGTTTAAGTATGATATTCCACCCATAATCCCCAAGTAGAAAAATAATTATATGCATATTCTTATCAGAAATGGGTTAAATATGTTCCTATGTATGTTTAAGTATGATATTCTACCCATAATCCCCATGTAGAAAAATAATTACCATATTTACTTGAGTATAGGCCGACCAGAATATAAGCCGAGGCACCTAATTTTACCACAAAAACTAGGAAAACATATTGATTCGAGTATAAGCCTAGGGTGAGAAATGCAGCAGCTACTGTAAGTGGAAAAGAGGGTCAATAACGCCCATCTGCAGCCTCACTGTGTCCATCTGCATGCCTCACTCTGCCAATCTGCATACCTCACTGTGTCCATCTGCATGGCTCACTGTGCCCATCTGCATGCCTCACTGTGCCCATCTGCATGCCTCACTCAGCCCACCTGCATGCCTCACTATGTCATCTGCATGCCTCACTCTGCCCATCTGCATGCCTCACTGTGTCCATCTCCCTGCCTCACTGTGTCCATCTCCCTGCCTCACTGTGTCCATCTGCAGCCTCATGTACCTTGATCTCCAGAACACCGGCGCTGTGACATGCAGTCTAGTCGGCGGCCGTCCAGTGTAACAAAGCCCGCCTCCTCCTCGTCTGTGACGGAACACTGATTCAGTTTCCCAGCAGTGAGTCAGTGTTCCACCTATCACGGACGAGGAGAAGGCAGTCTTTGTTATACTGGATGGCCGCCGACTAGACTGCATGTCACAGCGCCGGGAGATCAG
Source organism: Aquarana catesbeiana (assembly GCF_042186555.1). NCBI lineage: Eukaryota > Metazoa > Chordata > Amphibia > Anura > Ranidae > Aquarana > Aquarana catesbeiana. The sequence continues at coordinate 41,714,267 of NC_133324.1, forward strand.
GCGCATGAGGCTGCAGATGGGCACAGTGACACGAGTAAAAGCCAAGGGGGCTTTTTCAGCATAAAAAAAGTACTGAAAAACTCAGCTTATACTCGAGTATATACGGTATATGCATATTCTTATCAGCAATAGGTTAAATATGTCCCTACGTATGTTTAAGTTTGATATTCCACCCATAATTACCATGTTGAAAAATAATGATATGCATATTCTTATCAGAAATTGATTTAATATGTTCCTGGGTATGTATAACTACAGTATGCCACCCATAATCCCCATGTAGAAAAATAATTATATGCATATTCTTATCAGAAATGGGTTAAATATGTTCTTATTAGGGATGAGCTTCGAGTTCAAGTCGAGCATTAGTTCGACTCAAACATCGGCTGTTCGAACGTTAGACGAAGATCGAACATTATAGGATGTTCGCGCCAAATTCGAGCATCACTCCCCAAAATGTGCTGCGTCATAGCAGTGCATTACTGGCTGATGATTGGCCGAGCATGCACTATGATCTGCATGCTTTGGACAATCACAGCGCCATAAAGGCAGGGTGCCTTCAGCCAATTATGGCTCAGAGGGTTAAGTCCACGCCCCACACTATATAAGGCTATATAAGGCCTGCATGTCGGCCTTGTGTAGTGTGTTGCTGGTGGAGAGAGAGAGAGAGAGAGTGTCATTTCATTTACTTTGAGTAGGCAGTTTTCTCAGTTAGCTAGATTTCACTGCAGACCGTTCCTGCTGTACTGTTTCTCATCTACTTCAGGCAGGCAGTTGATTCAGTTAGCTAAAGTGTATTTTGTATATATATATACATACCGGCTTTGTATATATATATATATATATATATATATATATATATACACTGTATCCTGTGTAGCTAGATCTCACTTCCGGCCATTCCTGGTGTACTTATTCAAATACACTTTTAGGAAGGCCAGCCAGGCAGGTTATTCAGTGATCCGCAGTGCATAAAATATATATACAGTCTCCTACATATATATATCCACTGCATTCTAGTCTAGCCAAGCCTATATCTGACTGCAGGCCATTGCTGGTTTATGTTTCCAAATACACTTTCAGGCAGGCAGGCAAGTGATTTGGTGATCTGCAGTGCATAAAATATATATACTGTCTCCTATACTGCAGACTATTCCTGGTGTAATTTTTCTAGTAAACTTCGGGCGGTGTTTTGCTAATCCAATTTTACAGCATGTCTGGAAGGCCACCAAGGAAAGGCAGACACTCACAGGCCAATAAAAGAGGGCAAGCAGGCACTGTGTCTACAGCCAACAGTGCTGGTCACGGGGCACGCTTGTCCTTTTTTTCGGCAGCTAGCTGTGTTGAGCAACAACATGCAGAAGTGTTGGTATAGCAAAGCCTATATCTGACTGCAGGCCATTTCTGGTGTAAGTTTTCAAAATACACTTTCAGGCAGGCAGGCAAGTGATTCAGTGATCTGCAGTGCATTAAATATATATACAGTCTCCAACATATATATATCCACTGCATTCTAGTCTAGCCAAGCCTATATCTGACTGCAGGTAGTTCCTGGTGTACGTTTTCAAATACACTTTCAGTGATCCGCAGTGCATAAAATATATATATATATATACAGTCTCCAACATATAGATAGATAGATAGATAGATAGATAGATAGATAGATAGATAGATAGATAGATAGATATCCACTGCATTCTAGTCTAGCCAAGCCTATACCTGACAACAGGACATTCCTGGTGTACGTTTTCAAATACACTTTCAGGCAGGCAGGCAGGTGATTCAGTGATCTGCAGTGCATAATATATATATACTGTCTCCTACATATATATCCACTGCATTCTAGTCTAGCCAAGCCTATACCTGACTACAGGTAATTCCTGGTAAACGTTTTAAAATACACTTTTAGGCAGGCAGGCAGGTGATTCAGTGATCTGCAATGCATACAATATATATACTGTCCCCTACATATATATCCACTGCATTCTAGTCTAGCCAAGCCTATACCTGACTACAGGCTATTCCTGGTGTACGTTTTCAAATACACTTTTAGGCAGGCAGGCAGGTGACTCGGTGATCTGCAGTGCATAAAATATTTATACTGTTTCCTACATATATATCCACTGCATTCTAGTCTAGCCAAGCCTATACCTGACTACAGGCCATTGCTGGTGTATTTTTTCAATGACACTTTCAGGCAGGTGATTCAGTGATTTGCAGTGCATAAATATATACATACAGTCTCCTACATAAATATCCATTGCATTCTAGTCTAGCCAAGCCTATACCTGACTGCAGACTATTCCTGGTGTAATTTTTCTAGTAAACTTCAGGCGGTGTTTTGCTAATCCAATTTTACAGCATGTCTGGAAGGCCACCAAGGAAAGGCAGACACTCACAGGCCAATAAAAGAGGGCAAGCAGGCACTGTGTCTACAGTCAACAGTGCTGGTCATGGGGCACGCTTGTCCTTTTTACCAGCAGCTAGCTGTGTTGAGCAACAATATGCAGAAGTGTTGGTAAAGTGGATGACAAGGCCGTCCTCATCCTCCTCATCCTCTGTCACCCAGGCTAAGAGAAGTTTGGCTGCCAATGCAGCTGCCAAAGCAGCCTATTCCATCTGCTCAATGCCATCAGTCACTCCTTCCCTAGCCCCACCATCATGTCCTGAGGAGTACCCAGAATTGTTCGACCACAGTGTTGGATTGAGGATGAAGGCAGTAACGTGAGCCCAGAGAGAGGGGGTGCTCAAGAAGGACAAGAAACTGGCAGTCATGTTCCCCCAGCTGCAGCATACTACCAGGTTTGCTCCAGTGGGGAGGAGGGAGGGGATGATGAAATCACTGACTCTACGTGGGTGCCTGATAGAAGAGGGGAGGAGGAGGAGGCACATCTCCAACAAGGCAGGATGCCCTCCAGGGGCCAGCTTAAGGACAACCAACCAACTGCATCACACCGCAGAGCTCCGCATGTGCAGGGCGCTGCTGACTCCACGTGTTTTTTCAAAAGTTCTTTGGTGTGGGCCTTTTTTGAGATGTGTGCAGCAGATCGCACCGTTGCTGTTTGCAACATATGTCTGAAGCGTATCAAGCGTGACCAAAACAGCAGCCGCTTGGGCACCACATGCTTGACTAGACATATGTCGAGCTCCCATGCAGTCCGTTGGCAACAGTACTTAAAAGACCCACACCAAACAACAAGGCAGACCTCTCCTTGCTCCTCATCAGCTGGGATCTCCAACCCCACTATACCTTCAGTATTCTCAGAGACCTGCACTGAGAGGAATGAAGATGTAGAATTAGGTGTCCCAAGCACTTGCGGGCAATCTGCTAGCGGTACATCTAAATCCGATTGTAGCAGGCAAATTTCCCTACCCCAGTTGTTAAACCGGCAAAAGAAATTTGGTCCCAGCCATCCACATGCTCAGCGTCTGAATGCTAGTTTGGCTAAATTGCTAGCACTCCAACTGCTGCCTTTTCAGCTGGTAGACTCTGCCCCCTTTCGAGAATTTGTGCAATGTGTGATACCTCAGTGGCAGGTTCCCAAACGCCATTTTTTTCTCGGAAGTCCATTCCGGCTCTCTACCAGCATGTGGAAGGTAATGTCTTGGCCTCATTGGACAGGGTGGTCAGTGGTTAGGTGCATATTACTGCTGACTCATGGTCCAGCAGGCATGGACAGGGATGTTACCTTTCTTTCAAGGTGCACTGAGTAACTTTGCTGGCAGCTGGGAAGGATGCAGGACAGGGTGCAGTAATGTTGTTCCGCCACCATGCCTCCAAAATATTGGTAGTGGTGATTCTGCCACACCTCTCTCCTCCACCCCTCCTCTTCTTCCTCTATGGCCTCTTCCTGTGCAGATTTGTCCTCGGAACCAGCGGTACATAGGGGCTATGCAAGCACGCAGGCAAAAAGATGCCATGCGGTGCTTGAGTTGGTCTGCCTAGGGGACAGGAACTACACTGGGGCAGAGATTCTGGGAGCTCTGCAGGGGAAGGCTCAGAGGTGGTTGACGCCATGCCAGCTTCAGCCACGAATGGTGGTTTGTGACAATGGCACCAACCTCCTCTCTGCCCTCCGACAGGGACACTTCACCCATGTTCCATGTTTTGCTCACGTCCTTAATTTGGTGGTATAGCAGTTCTTCTGCAGGTACCTGGGCTTACAGGATCTCCTGAGGCAGGCCAGGAAAGTCTGTCGACATTTCCGCCGGTCATATAATGCTAGTGCTCGGCTGGCTGACCTTCAAAAGGAATGCAACCTGCCCAAGAACCGCCTCATCTGTGACATGCCCACCAGGTGGAACTCAACGTTGACAATGCTGCAGCGGCTGCACACACAGCCATCAATGAGTACCTGTGCAAGTATGGCATCAGGACAGGGTCAGAGAAGCTTGGCTTTTTTTCACCATGCCAGTGGCTAATGATCAAGGATGCATGCACTATCCTGTCATCATTTTAGGAGGCCACAAGGATGGTGAGCAGTGACAGTGCATGCATCAGTGATGCTGTCCCTCTTGTCTTCCTTTTGGAGCACACACTGCGTGGAATAATGGACAGGGCACTTGAGACAGAACAGAGGGAGGAAGAGGAGAACTTCCTTAACTCTGAAGGCCCGCTTTATCCAGACAGTATTCCTGCAGGCCCGCCTATCACACAGGAAGAGGAGGAGGAGGAGAATTGTGTCAGCATGGAGGTGGAGCCTGGCACTCAGCATCAGCAGAAGTCTTCATGGGATCGTTTTCAGTACCCAGAAAACCATGGACTTGTACGTGGCTGGGAGGAGGTGGCTGCGGATTATGTCGTCCTTAGTGACCCAGAGGACTCTGGACAGAATGCCTTAGCAAACCTACGCTGCATGGCCTCCCTGATCCTGCAAAGCCTGCAAAAGGACATTCAGATTCGTGGTATCAAGGAGAGGGATCAGTACTGGCTGGCACCCTTTCTTGATCCACGTTACAAGGGTAAGGTTGTGGAACTTATCCAGGCGTCGCAGAGGGAGCAGGGGATAAAACGTCTTCGGGAGGCCTTGCAGAAAGGTTTGTGCAATGTGTTTCCAGAGCCTGGGAGGTTAAAATTTCCTGGTTCTCCTGGATAACGCATTGCTGAGGCTTCGGTCAGTCACAGAAGGAGCAGTGGAGAAGTTGGCCACCTGACCGATGTGTTCAGACAATTTTTTAGTCCACAGCCCCAAGGTCTGATTGGTTCCACCAACCATCGTCAGCATCTAAATTAACATGGTGCAGGAATACCTTGGGGCAAGATCAGACTTGGAGACCTTTCCAACTGAAAATCCACTGGGTTACTGGGTCTTGAGGATGGATCACTGACCAGAGCTTGCACAGTATGCAATTGAGCTACTGGCCTGTCCTGCATCCAGCGTTCTATCTGAACGCACATTCAGGTCTGCTGGAGGCTTTTTAACCGATCACAGAGTGTACTTGTCCACAGACTCAGTTGATTGGCTCACCTTCATAAAAATGAATACATCTTGGATCACCAGCTACCAAGCACCTGATGCTGATGTAACTGATTAATTTTTTTATGAATGAATGTGAGATCTCTTGAAGACTGCCTATGCTGATGCTGAGTGACTATCCTGTTATGCTGACTGGCTATCCTATTCCTCCTCAATGTTCATGTTGATAACTTCTAAGAACATTTTTGGTTCTGGGCACCAACTAGAGTATCTGTGAGGGGTTGCAGTGTTGTGGCACCAGTGCCTAAAGCCCAAATTTTCTGCCCCTGTTTAACAGGGGCGTGTAATTACAACTTTTGCTGTAATATTTTGCAGCAGGGCTCATTCCTGCGCTCAACTAAATTTTCTGTGACGGGTTGTATTGTTCTGGCAGCAGCACCAGTGCCTAAGGCCCAATTTTTCTGCCTCTTTTTAGCAGGGACATGTAATTATAATTTTTGCTGTAATATTTTGCAGCAGGGCCTGTTCCTGCGCTCAACAAGAGTATCTTTGAGTATAGTGTTGTGTCACCACCACACCACCACCACCGCCGCCTAAGGCCCAATTTTTCTGCCCCTGTTTAACAGGGTCACATAATTACAATTTTGTATCTAATATTTCACAGCAGGGCTTGTTCCTGCGCTCAACAACAGAATCTGTGAGGGTTTACAGTGTTGTGACACCACTGCCTAAGGCTCAATTTTTCTGACCCTGTTCAACAGGGGCATGTAATTACAATTCTTGATATAATATTTCACAGCAGGGGCCGTTCCAGCACCCACCAAGAGTAACTGTGAGGGCTTACAGTGTTCTGGTACCACCAACACCTAAGGTCCAAATTTCTGCAGAGTATATACAGGCGGTCCCCTACTTTCAAACATCTGACTTACAAATGACTCCTACTTACAAATGGAGGGAGACAACAGGAATTGAAAAGAAATCTACCCCTAGGAAGGGAAATTCTCTCCTGTAAGAGTTAATATGGGAAAAAGATGTCTCCACTGATTTTCAAAATCCAATTATTATTGGGACAGAAAACTTTAATTTGCATTGATACATGTCCCCTGGGGAAGGACCTGGGTCCCCAAACCCTTTTTAGGACAATAACTTGCATATTAGCCTTTAAAATTCACACTTTTGATTTTTCATGTTCGAGTCCCATAGACTTTAACGGTGTTCGAATGTTTGCTCAAACTTTCGGTCCGTTCGCATGTTCTGGATGCGAACCGAACCGGGGTGTTCGGCTCATCCCTAGTTCCTATGTATGTTTAACTGTAATATTCCACCCATAATCCCCATGTAGAAAAATAATTATAGGCATATTCTTATCAGAAATTGGTTAAATAAGTTCCTATGTATGTTTAACTACAATATTCCACCCATAATCCCCATGTAGAAAAATAATTATGTCCATAATCTTATCAGAAAAGGGTTTAATATGTTCCTATGTATGTTTAACTGTAATATTCTACCCATAATCCCCATGTAGAAAAATAATTATACGCATATTCTTATCAGAAATTGGTTAAATATGTCCCTGTGAATGTTTAACTACAATATTCCACCCATAATCCCCATGTAGAAAATAATTATATGCAAATTCTTAAAAGAAATAAGTTAAATATGTTCCTATGTATGTTTAACTACAATATTCCATCCATAACCCCCATGTAGAAAAATAATGATATGAATATATTATCAGAAATGGGTTAAATATGTTCCTATGTATGTTTAACTACAATATTCCACCCATCATCAACATGTAGAAAAATAATTATAAGCACAATCTTATCAGCAATGGGTTTAATATATTCCTATGTATGTTTAACTGTAATATTCTACTCATAATCCTCATGTAGAAACATGATTATGCATATTCTTATCGGAAATTGGTTAAATATGTTCATATGTATGTTTAACTACAATATTCCACCCATAATCCCCATGTAGAAAAATAATTATATGCATATTCTTATCAGAAATGGGTTAAATATGTTCCTATGTATGTTTAACTGCAATATTCCATCCATAATCCCCATGTAGAAAAATAATGATATGCATATTCTTATCAGAAATGGGTTTAACCCTTTCATGACTAAGCCTATTTTTGAAATTTGGTGTTTACAAGTTAAAATCCATATTTTTTGCTAGAAAATTACTTAGAGCCCCCAAACAATATATATATTTTTTAGCAGAGAATCTAGAGAATAAAATGGCGATTGTTGCAATATTTTTTATCACACGGTATTTGTGCAGTGGTGTTTTAAACGCAAATTTTTGGAAAAGGGACTCTTTCATGAATTTTAAAAAATCCAAACAGTAAAGTTACCCCAATTTTTTTGTATAATGTGAAAGATGATGTTACGCCGAGTAAATAGATACCAAACATGCCACCCTTTATAATTGCACGCACTCGTGGAATGGCGACAAACTACGGTACCTATGAATTTCCATAGGCGACGCTTTAAAATTTTTTTACGGTTACCAGGTTAGAGTTACAGAGGAGGTCTAGGGCTAGAATTATTGCTCTCGCTCTGACGATCGCGGCGATACCTCACATGTGTGATTTGAACACCATTTACATATGCGGACGCGACTTCTGTATGCGTTTTCTTCGCTGCGCGAGCTCGCGGGGACAGGGGCACTTTAAAAATTTTTTTTTTTTTTTATTTATTTTATTTTTTTTTTTTACTTTATAAATTATGTTTTAAAAACTTTTTTTTTTTTTTTTTTACTTTTATTGCTGTCACAAGGAATGTAAACATCCCTTGTGACAGTAATAGGTGGTGACAGGTACTCTTTATGGATCCCTCCTTTACACTTCAAAGTATTCAGATCGCCGAAAATGGCGATTCTGAATACTGTGTACTTTTTTAAATTCGGCGCCATTGGCAGCCGAGTAAACGAGAAGTGACGTCATGACGTCGCTTCCGCGTTTACAACAAGAAGGCTGGAACGAAGCCGCTCACAGCTTCGTTCCAGCCCGCCCCCAGCCGCCGAAAGTACCCGATTGGACACCGGGCCTCCCGATCGCACGGGAGGCCCGGTAACAGCGGCGGGAGGCGGCGAGAGGATGTCCCCTCCCGCTCCTCCGGTATAACAACCGAGCGGCTTTTAGCCGCATCGGTTGTTATACATGGGTAGCCGATCGCCTGCTGTAAACAACGGTACCGGGATGATGCCTGCAGCTGCGGGCATCATCCTGGTATAACCCCGGAAAGACGAGTATGCATATGTGCGTACGGTCGGCAGGAAGGAGTTAATATATTCCTATGTATGTTTAACTGTAATATTCTACCCATAATCCCCATGTAGAAAAATAATTATATGCATATTCTTATCAGAAATGGGTTAAATATGTTCCTATGTACGTTTAACTTCAATATTCCACCCATAATCCCCATGTTGAAAAATAATTATATGCATAATCTTATCAGAAATGGGTTAAATATGTTCCTATGTATGTTTAACTACAATATTTCACCCGTAATCCCAATGTAGAAAAATAATTATATGCATTTTCTTATCAGAAATGGGTTAAAGTGGAGGGCCACCTGAAAAAAAAAATACACCAAAAATCCTAAAAAAAAATTTTAAAAAACATTTGAAAAAAAATTTAAACTTACCTAAACCTTTGTTGCTAGGCAGTCTTCCTAATCTGCCTCTTCCTTTTCCGCGATGTCTTCTGCTCCTCAGTGAGTGGCCCTATTGTCTTCTGGGAACTGTATGTGTTCCCAGAACACCACAGGGCCATTCACAGAGCACCACGCCACTCGCGCGTGCGCAGTAGGAAACTGGCAGTGAAGCCACAAGGCTCCACTGCCTGTTTCCCTTACCTAGGATGGCGGTGCCGGGACCCGAGAGCCGAGGGACGGGTTGGCCTCGGGTGGCCGACATTGCAGGGACCCAGGACAGGTAAGTACTTATTTAAAGTCAGCAGCTACAGTGTTTGTAGCTGCTGACTTTTATTTATTTATTTTTTACGGCCAGAATCCCGCTTTAAATATGTTCCTATGTATGTTTAACTACAATATCCCACCCATAATCCCCATGTAGAAAAATAATTATATGCATATTATTATCAGTAATGGGTTAAATATGTTCATTGTCAGATGTTAACATGATATTCCTTCCATAAATCCCATGAGAAATAATACTTCTACCCATATTCCCATTAAAAAAAGATCAAATGTATTTTTTACATTACTTCTGTTTAATTTACAATGATTCTTATCAGAAATGGGTTAAATATGTTCCTATGTATGTTTAACTACAATATTCCACCCATAATCCCCATGTAGAAAAATAATTACATGCATAATCTTATCAGAAAAGGGTTTAATATGTTCCTATGTAAGTTTAACTGTAATATTCTACCCATAATCCCCATGTAGAAAAATAATTATATGCATATTCTTATCAGAAATTGGTTAAATATGTCCCTATGTATGTTTAACTACAATATTCCACCCATAATCCCCATGTAGAAAATAATTATATACAAATTCTTATCAGAAAAGGGTTTAATATGTTCCTGTCTGTTTAACTACAATATTCCACCCATAATCCCTATGTAGAAAAATAATTATATGCATAATCCTATCAGAAATGGGTTTAATATATTTACATGTGTGTTTAACTGTAATATTCCACCCATAATCCCCATGTAGAAAAATAATTATATGCATATTCTTATCAGAAATGGGTTAAATATGTTCTTATGTATGTTTAACTACAATATTCCACTCATAATCCCAATGTAGAAAAATAATTATATGCATTTTCTTATCAGAAATGGGTTAAATTTGTTCCAATGTATGTTTAACCGCTTGCTTACTGAGCACGTAAACCCCCTCCTGCCCAGACCAATTTTCAGCTTTCAGCGCTGTCACATTTTGAATGACAATTGTGAGGTCATACAACACTATACCCAAATGAAATTTTTATCATTTTTTTCCCACAAATAGAGCTTTCTTTTGGTGGTATTCAATCACAACAGGGATTTTTATTTTTTGCTAAACAAACAAAAAAAGATGGAACATTTTGAAAAAAAAAAAAGTTTCATAGTTTGTTATAAAAATTTGCAAACAGGTAATTTTTCCCCTTCATTGATATGCGCTGATGAGGCGGCACTGATGGGCACTGATAGGCTGCACTGATGGGCAAGGATAGGCACAATTAAGGCGGCACTGATGGGGACAAATAAGGCGGTACAGATGGCCACAGATAAGGCGGCACTGATGGCCACTGATGGGCCCTAATGGGTGGCACTGATGGGTGGCACAGATGGGTGGCATGCATGGGTGGCACTGATGGGCACTGATAGGTACCACTGATAGGTGGCACTGATGGGCGGCACTGATGGGCACTTATGGGCACTGGTAGGTGACACTGATGGGCACTGATAGGTGGCACTGATGTGCAGCACTGTTGTTGAGGCACTGATTGTGAGTACTGATAGGTGGCACTGTGCGCACTGATGGGTGGCACTGTGGGCACCGATGGGTGGCACTGATGGGTGGCGCTGGTGGGCACTGGTAGGCAGCAAGGCTGCCTATTGCTAGGTGGCACTAGCAGGGGCACAGGTGGGCACTGAGGATATGCAGCAGCTCGCCATGAGAGGGACTGATGTCCCTCTCACGGCAGCCAGTGATCTGCTTTTTCTTTCCTCCTCACGCTGTCAGCGCGAGGAGAAAAAATAGCCGATTACCGGCTCTATTGATATCACATGATCAGCTGTCATTGGCTGACAGCTGATCACGTGTTAAGGGGTCAGGATTGACCCCTTACTCCGATCTGTGATCAGGCAAGTCTCATAGAGTCGAGGATCACAGAGCGCTCTGCGCACGCCCTGCAGGGGCCGCACAGGCCGCTCGTGTACGGGATGACGTCAATGGACGTAGTCCCAGCAAAGTAGGTCCACGCTGTAGCCATCATTCAGCTATAGCGTGGATCTCAAGTGGTTAACTGCAATATTCCACCCATAATCCCCATGTAGAAAAATAATTCTATACATATTGTTATCAGTAATGGGTTAAATATATTCCGATGTATTTTTAACTACAATATTCCACCCATAATCCCCATGTAGAAAAATAATTATATGCATATTATTATCAGTAATGGGTTAAATATGTTCATTGTCAGTAGGGATGGGCTGCCTGAGTCGAGTCGAACATCGGCCGTTCGCTTGGTCGTCAAATTTCGAACATTATGGGCAGTTTGTGCCAAATTCAAGCAGCGCGTCATGGCCCATAATACACTGCGTCATCGCAGGGTGCCTGTGGCCAATTATGGCTCAGGGGGTTAAGTACACGCCCCACACTATATAAGGCCACCAGCACGTCGGCCTTGTGTAGTGTGTTGGTGGTGTTTGTTAAGAGAGAGACAGAGAGAGTGTCATTTCATTTTGTTTCAGCGGGCAGGCAATTTCTGAAGTTCTGTTGCTAATATACTTCAGGCAGGCAGGCGAGACAGTTAGATAGTTGCAGTGTATTGTGTGTATATATATATATATATATATATATATATATATATATAAGCATCCTGGTTTTGTATATGTATATATATATATATATATATACATATATATATATATATATATATATATATATATATATATATATATATATATATATATATATATATATATATATATATATATATATATATACACTGTATATAGTTTAGCTAGATCTCACTGCAGACCGTTCCTGGTGTACTGTTGCTAATATACTTCAGGCAGGCAGGCAAGACAGTTAGCTGCAGTGTATTTAGTATATATATAATCCCGTCTTTGTATATATAAATATATATACACTGTATACAGTTTAGCTTCATCTCACTGCAGACCTTTCCTGGTGTACTGTCGCTAATATACTTCAGGCAGGCGGGCGAGACAGCTGCAGTGTATTTAGTGTATATATAGGCTTGTATATATATATATAGATATATATATATATATATCTATATATATATAGATATAGTCTAGCGAAGCCTATGACCTGACTAGGTCCATTGCCTGAGTGCATGTTCAAAAACACTTTCAGCCAGGCAGGTGACTCACTGAGCTGCCGTTCATATAATTTTAAATGTAATATTTCACAGCAGGGCTCGTTCCTGCGCTCAACAGAATCTGTGAGGGGTTACAGTGTTGTGGTACCAGCACCAGTGCCTAAAGCCCAATTTTTCTGCTCCTGTTTAACAGGGGCGTGTAATTACAATTTTTGCTGTAATATTTTGCAGCAGGGCTTGTTCCTGCACTCAACTAGAGTATCTGTGAGGGGTTGCAGTGTTGTGGCACCAGCACCAGTGCCTAAAGCCCAATTTTTCTGACCCCATTCAACAGGGGCAGGTAATTACAATTCTTTATATAATATTTCACAGCAGGGCCCATTCCAGCCCCCACCAAAAGTAACTGTGAGGGCTTACAGTGTTGTGGCAACACCACCACACCACCACCAAAGGCCCAATATTTCTGACCCTGTTCAACAGGGTCATGTAATTACAATTCTTGATATAATATTTCACAGCAGGACCCGTTCCAGCACCCACCAAGAGTAACTGTGAGGGCTTATAGTGTTCTGGTACCACCAACACCTAAGGCCCAATTTTCTGCAGAATATATAGGGCAGGCCCCAACTTTCAAACATCCAACTTACAAACGACTCCTACTTACAAAGGACCCCTACTTACAAATGACTCCTACTTACAAATGGAGGGAGACAACAGGAAGTGAGAGGAAATCTACCCTATAGGAAGGGAAGTTCCCTCCTGTAGGAGTTAATATGGGAAAAAGGTGTCTCCTCCACTGATTCAAAATCCAATTGTCTTTGGGACAGAAAGTGAGGTGAAATCTTCTGAACAGGGGCAAAGACAGCAAAACAAATGTTACAGGGGTGATAACCCTTCCCTATGTTTTCCAAAAATCTTTAAAATAGATTTTTTGGCTGGAGCTGCACTTACAAAATGTACCTGTTCCAAATTACAAACAGATTCTACATAAGAACAAACCTACAGTCCCTGTCCTATTTGCACCGCCTGTATACTGCTGTTCAGAGTATATAGGGCCTGGGGGCCCAACACCTTTTCTTTTTTTAATTTGGGTGTGGGGTTCCCCATAATATCCATACAAGACCCAAAGGGCCTGGTAATGGACTGGGGGGGTACCCATGCTGTTTGTCTCACTGATTTTCATCAATACTGCTGGGACCCGACACTACATTAAAGCCGTAAGCAGTTTTAAATGACTTTTATTCCTTTAAAAATGTCATTTTGTGCAGGGACTGTTGTAAGCACGGGAAAAAACATGCGCCACTTTACAGGCATACTATAGACACCCCCCAGGTACGATATTTAAAGGAATATTTCACTTTTATTTTTTCACTTTAGGCATCATTAAAATCACTGCTCCCGGAAAAAGGGCCGTTTTTAAAACTTTTTTTGCATTGATACATTTCCCCTGGGGCAGGACCCAGGTCCCCAAACCCTTTTTAGGACAATAGCTTGCATATTAGCCTTTAAAATTTGCACTTTTGTTTTCTCACGTTCGAGTCCCATAGACTTTAACAGTGTTCGAATGTTTGCGCAAACTTTCGGTCTGTTCGCATGTTCTGGTTGCGAACCATTTGCATATTCATATGTATGTTTAACTGTAATATTCCACCCATAATTCCCATGTAGAAAAATAGAAAAATAGAAAAATAATTACAGTCAGGTCCATAGATATTGGGACATCAACACAATTCTAATCTTTTTGGCTCCATACACCACCACAATGGATTTGAAATGAAACGAACAAGATGTGCTTTAACTGCAGACATTCAGCTTTAAAGTGGAGTTCCACCAAAAAGGGAACTTCCACTTTTTGGATTCCCCCCCCTCCGGTGTCACATTTGGCATCTTTCAGGGGGGAGGAGGGAGCAGATACCTGTCTAATACAGGTATTTGCTCCCACTTCCTGGCATAGATCACCACAGTGATTGCAGTGACCTACGCCACTTCCGCCGCCTACACCATCCTCCCCCGTCCTCCCCCGTCCTCCCCCGCTGTATTCTGTGAGACACAGAATACAGCAGGGACCTGAGAGGACGCGCAGTGCGACTCGCGCATGCGCAGTAGGGAACCAGAAAGTGAAGCCGCACGGCTTAACTTCCTTATTCCCTTACCGAGGATGGTGACGGCAGCAGCCGAGAGCTGAAGGATGAATCGGCTTTGGCTGCCGACACCGTGGGCTCCCTGGACAAGTAAGTGTCCATATATTAAAAGTCAGCAGTTGCAGTATTTGTAGATGCTGGCTTTTAATATTTTTTTTTTTCAGCAAACCTCCGCTTTAATTTGAGGGTATTTACATCCCAATCAGGTGAACGGTGTAGGAATTACAACAGTTTGTATATGTGCCTCCCACTTTTTAACGGACCAAAAGTAATGGGACAGATTAACAATCATCCATCAAACTTTCACTTTTTAATACTTGGTTGCAAATCCTTTGCAGTCAATTACAGCCTGAAGTCTGGAACGCATAGACCTCACCAGACACTGGGTTTCATCCCTGGTGATGCTCTGCCAGGCCTCTACTGCAGCTGTCTTCAGTTCCTGCTTGTTCTTGGGGCATTTTCCCTTCAGTTTTGTCATCAGCAAGTGAAATGCATGCTCAATCGGATTCAGGTCAGGTGATTGACTTGGCCATTGAATAACATTCCACTTCTTTCCCTTAAAAAACTCTTTGGTTGCTTTCGCAGTATGCTTCAGGTCATTGTCCATCTGCACTGTGAAGTGCCGTCCAATGAGTTCTGAAGCATTTTGTTGAATATGAGCAGATAATATTGCCCGAAACACTTCAGAATTCATCCTGCTGCTTTTGTCAGCAGTCACGTCATCAATAAATACAAGAGAACCAGTTACATTGGCAGCCATACATGCTTACGCCATGACACTACCACCACCATGCTTCACTGATGAGGTGGTATGCTTTGGATCATGAGCAGTTCCTTTCCTTCTCCATACTCTTCTCTTCCCATCGCGTTGGTACAAGTTGATCTTGGTCTCATCTGTCCATAGGATGTTGTTCCTGAACTGTGAAGGCTTTTTTAGATGTTGTTTGGCAAACTCTAATCTGGCCTTCCTGTTTTTGAGGCTCACCAATGGTTTACATCTTGTGGTGAACCCTCTGTATTCACTCTGGTGAAGTCTTCTCTTGATTATTGACTTTAACACACATACACCTAACTCCTGGAGAGTGTTCTTGATCTGGCCAACTGTTGTGAAGAGTGTTTTCTTCACCAGGGAAAGAATTTTTTGGTCATCCACCACAGTTGTTTTCCGTGGTCTTCCAGGTCTTTTGGTGTTGCTGAGCTCACCGGTGCATTCTTTCTTTTTAAGGATGTTCCAAATAGTTGATTTGGCCACACCTAATGTTTTTGCTATCTCTCTGATGGGTTTGTTTTGTTTTTTCTGCCTAATGATGGCTTGCTTCACTGATAGTGACAACTCTTTGGATCTCATATTGAGAGTTGACAACAACAGATTCCAATTAGGGAAAAAGCCTCTCTAAAGTAGAATATAAAGGTAGCAAAGGTGCATATGTACCATCATCCAGAAATCAATATCAAACAAGCGGTTGGAAGCCTGATCCCCAGTCAGGCGACCAAAAATGGGGCATATTGGACTATTACGGTACAGTAATTAAGGGTAACCATAGGAGCAAGTAACAGCAGTAATAAAAATTATAATTCATTTATTGATGCAAAGGACAGGACATGGTAATACAAGAACATTTAATAAAAGTACAGGCATATCAACAATGGATTCGATAGTATACAGTACAGCACAAGATCTCAGATATCATATTCCTCGACTAGTTTCGCGGACACAATCCGCTTCATCAGGAGGTTATCTGGAGATAAGTTTTTCTGACTAAACAGTCTGAACCTGACAATTAAAAATATACAAGATTTATAAAGATACATTATCATACAATTATTATTCCAGCATCAAATTATACAAATAGGTAAGAAAATAGGGGAGGGGGAGGGGGGAGAGAGCGAATCTGCTTACCCAGGTCCCAGCAGACCCCAGGCGCAAGGCCCCAACACCAACGAATGATCTCCCACGGCAGCCTGGGGGAGCTAACAAGATAACAGGATAGTAAGGATAAGTGTATATCGGAATTAAGGTAACCCGGGTTGCCATATACAAAAAGGAGGTGATATGTCAATTGGTGAGTATAAAGAGGGGGTGATGACAAGGGGGGTTAGGTGAAATTGTGGAGGATATCAATAATTGAAAGCGTATTATGTAAGGCATAAAAAATTACAGGGTGACCAACCAATTAGAAAAAGGCAATGGTAAACGAGGCATAAGGTGTTATATGGGTGGAAGGGTAAACAAGGGAGGAAATGGGACCGTGGAAAGGGAGGGGAGTGGGGGTGGAAAGGGGGATAGGGGAGTGAGGAGGAAGGGTAATGGGGGATGGGAAGGGAGTAGGGGGGGGGGGAGGGGGAAGAGGGGAAAGGGAAGGAAAGGGGAAGAGGGGGGAAAGGAGAGGGGGCGGGGAAAAAAAAAAAAAAAAAATGAAAGGGTAGAGGGGGATGGAGAGAGAAAGGGGGAAAAAAAGAAAAGGGAGGGGGGGGAAAAGGGGGGGGGGGAAACAAGGGGGAGGGAAGGCAGAGGGTGGGATGGAGGGTAAGAGGGGGGGAGGGAAGAGTGAGGAGGGGGGGGGAGTGCAACAATGTAAACATGGGTGAATAGGGGGCAAAAAGTACCTGATAATAGTCAAAGCATGGAAGGGTTCCCAAAGGGGACACCCTGCCAGGGACTGGTTCCATAATAAGGTAGAAGAGAGGATAATAATAAGGACTGCAAGCGATGGGCAAACACAAACCAAGGCATGTAAACCTAAGCCTAGGCCAACTGCAAGGTAAAATACAGTAGTTTAGAGATACATGATGTTGATGCCCAGGGGTATGGGACTTAGGTAGACGGGTGGATGGGTACTTACCATAAACTTGTACTAGGCTGGTTGAGGTAAAGGCACCCAAGGGCAGCAGACCGAACCGTCCGGCTAGCAGGCATAGCCCGCTATAAATAGCTCCCAACCCTGCGACGCTGCGCCGTACGTCAATGGGACGCCAGCGCATGACGTCACAGGGTCAGAGGTTCCACACGGCGCGCGCGCGAAAAGATCGCGCACGCACGCATGCGCACCGGCCGCAAGGCCAAGGGGACACCGTCCCAGCCAAGGCCGGTGCAAGAGGAGGGGGCGGTCCCGTGTAGGAGGCCGATCCCTCCACCAGGGACCTCACCAGGCCGCCGCGGGAGAACACAGGGGGAGGGGCCCGCGCCGGCGCTGGAAGCCAGGACCAGGACTGGGGAAGCAGAGGTCTCAGTAGAAAAAATTGTGAAAACAACAATATAGGGTTAATAAAGCATAATAAAGGTAGAAACAAAATTGGAAAAAACTGAGAAGCTTTATTCAGGTGAACTAGGGATGGTAATACCCTAGATGCCGGTGCAGTAATCCCACAGAGACATAAACCCATAACACCTAATTGCATAATATGCATATAAGTTAAGGAGGGCCAAGGACAATGCCACATGATTGGGTAAAACCATGTGGATAGAGGGCGGGTAGCCAGGGTAAGGGTGTCTGGCCGACCTATTGGGCATCTGTCTCGGAGGGTTGCATCGGGGCTAAAATTTAGCCATAAAATAATATCAAGGGGTAAAAATGCGTATGCTAGAGGCCCCCCCAACAACACACAAAATTGTGTGTCAGTGGGGGTTGATTAAAATTGAGGGGTGGAACAGATGGGGTCCGCATGGTGGGGGGCATTGGTGGCCCTTCCACTAAGACAGCCTACCCAGGTGTCCCACTCGACAAAAAGACGGGTGTGTTATCCACCCAATGTATACAATTAGGGAAAAGGCCTCTCTAAAGTAGAATATAAAGGTAGCAAAGGTGCATATGTACCATCATCCAGAAATCAATATCAAACAGGTTCAGACTGTTTAGTCAGAAAAACTTATCTCCAGATAACCTCCTGATGAAGCGGATTGTGTCCGCGAAACTAGTCGAGGAATATGATATCTGAGATCTTGTGCTGTACTGTATACTATCGAATCCATTGGTGATATGCCTGTACTTTTATTAAATGTTCTTGTATTACCATGTCCTGTCCTTTGCATCAATAAATGAATTATAATTTTTATTACTGCTGTTACTTGCTCCTATGGTTACCCTTAATTACTGTACCATAATAGTCCAATATGCCCCATTTTTGGTCGCCTGACTGGGGATCAGGCTTCCAACCGCTTGTTTGATTTGGAACAGATTCCAAATGCAAATAGCACTCTTGAAATGAACTCTGGACCTTTTATCTGCTCTTTGTAAATGGGATAATGAGGAAATACCTGGCCATGGAACAGCTGAGCAGCCTATTGTCCCATTACTTTTGGTCCCTTAAAAAATGAGAGACACATATACAAATTGTTGTAATTCCTACACCGTTCACCTGATTTGGATGTAAATGCCCTCAAATTAAAGCTGAAAGTCTGCAGTTAAAGCACATCTTGTTCGTTTCATTTCAAATTCATTATGGTGGTGTATAGAGCCAAAAAGATTAGAATTTTGTCGATGTCCCAATATTTATGGACCAAACTGTATATGCATATTATTATCAGTAATGGGTTAAATATATTCCTATGTATGTTTAACTACAATATTCCACCCATAATCCCCATGTAGAAAAATAATTATATGCATAGTATTATCAGTAATGGGTTAAATATGTTCATTGTCAGGTGTTAACATGATATTCCTCCCATAAACCCCATGAGAAATAATAATTCTACCCATATTCCCATCAAAAAAAGGTCAAATGTAATTTTTCCATTACTTCTGTTTAATTTACAATGATTCTGTTGTACATCTCCATATATATCAGCAAGTGAAGAGTTAAACATTAGCAAATGCTTCTTTCAACATTGTATCAAGCACTGCAGGAAAGAATAACATATTCTGAGAAACAACCATTACCATATATATGTGTATAAAGTACACTGACATCTAGTGGGAGTTCTCAGTAGCAAAAGATTTGACAGAACACACGAACACCGTTAAAGTCTATGGGACATGAACATGATTAATCATAGGGTGCTCATTTTAAAGGTTTTTATGCAAGTTATTGTCATAAAAAGTGTTTAGGGACCCGGGTCCTACCCTAGGGGACATGTATCAATGAAAAAAAAGTTTTAAAAACTGAAGTTTTTTCGGGAGCAGTGATTTCAATAATGCTTAAACTGAAACAATAAAAGTGAAATATTCCTTTAAATTTCATACCTGAGGGGTGTCTATAGTATGCCTGTAAAGTGGCACATTTTTCCCATGTTTAGAACACTCCCCTGCACAAAATGACATTTCTAAAGGAAAATAAGTCATTTAAAAGTACTCGCGGCTATAATGAATTGTCGGTCCCAGCAATACAGATAAAATAAGTCATTGAAAAAAATGGCATGTGATCCCCCCAGTCCATTACCAGGCCCTTTGGGTTTGGTATGAATATTAAGGTGAACCCCGAACCAAATTTTTTTTAAAAAATTGTGTGGGGTCCCCCAAATTCCATACCAGGCCCTTCAGGTTTGGTATAGATATTAAGGGGAACCCCATGCCAAAATTTAAAAAAAATGGGGTTTGGGTCACCTCAAAATCCATACCAGACCCTTAAGGTCTGGTATGGACTTTCAGGGGAACCCTGAGCCAAAATTAAAAAAAAATGGTGTGGGGGTCCCCCCAAAAATCCATACCAGACCCTTATCTGAGCACATAACCTGGCAGGCCACAGTAAAAGAGGTGGGGACAAGAACTCCTGAACTGTACCAGGCCACATGCCCTCAAAATGGGGAGGGTGCTTTTGGGTAGTCCCCCAAAGCACCTTGTCCCCGTGTTGATGGGGACAAGGGTCCCCACAACCCTTGCCCAGTGGTTGTGGGGGTCTGCAGGCGGGGGGCTTATCGGAATCTGGAAGCTCCATTTAACAAGGGGACTCCCAGATCCCGGCCTCCCCCCTGTGTGGAATGGTAATGGGGTACAAATATACCCCTACCATTTCACAAAAAGTGGCAAAATGGTACAAAAGACAAGACACAACTTGGGACAAGTCGTTTATTAAAAAAATAAATAAAAATGTCCCACGAAGTCCATTCATCTTCTCTTGCTCAGTGACAGACCAAAAAAGAAAAAAAAACGTGACTGACCCGCCTCCATGGGAGGCTCCCGCCATATGATGCATCTTTACTTTGGCAGTTCTTTTATAACTGAGGGTGGGGCCACACAGTGACGTTCCTGGGTGACCCCACCCCCCTCTGACGCTTGGGGACTTCCCCATGGCTTTCCCAGGGCATCAGAGGGGGCGGGACCACCCAGTTACATAAACGGGTGGCCCCCATCTGATGCCCCGGGAAAGCCACAGGGAAGACCCAGGAACATCAGGGTGTGGCCCCGCCCTCAGTTATAAAAGAACTGTCAAAGCGAAGATGTGTCATACAGCTGGAGCCTTCCATGGAGGTGGGTCAGTCACTTTTTTTTTCTTTTTCCGTTTGTTGGCGGAGCAAGAGAAGAAGAATGGACTTCGTGGGACATTTTTATTTTTTTATTTTTTAATAAAGGTCTTGTCCCAAGCCGTGTCTTGTCATTTTTACCATTTTGACACTTTTTTATGAAATGGTAGGGGTACATTTGTACCCTGTTACCATTTCACACAGGGGGAGGCCGGGATCTGGGGCTAACCTTGTTAAAGGGGGTTTCCAGATTCCAAAAAGCCCCCTGCAGATCCCCACAACCACCAGGCAAGGGTTGTGGGGATGAGGCCCTTGTCCCCATCAACATGGGGACAAGGTGCTTTGGGGGGCTACCCCAAAGCACCCTCCCCATGTTGAGGGCATGTGGCCTGGTATGGCTCAGGAGGGGGGCCGCTCCCTCGTCCCCCCTCTTTTCCTGTGGCCTGCCAGGTAGCATGCTCGGATAAGGGTCTGGTATGAATTTTTGGGGGGACCCCACGCCATTTTTTTACATTTTGGCGCGGGGTTCCCCTTAAAATTCTTTGGATTTTGAGGGAGACCCCGACGCCATTATTTTTTTACATTTTGGCGTGGGGTTCACCTTAATATCCATACCAGACCTGAAGGGCCTGGTATGGAATTTGAGGGACCCCCATGCAATTTTTTTTATTAATTTTGGTTCAGGGTTCCCCTTAATATTCATACCCAGACCCAAAGGGACTGGTAATGGATTGGGGGGATCCCATGCCATTTTTTCAATGACTTTTTTATCTATATTGCCGGGACCGACAATTCATTATAGCTGCGAGTAGTTTTAAATTACTTTTTTTCCTTTAGAAATGTCATTTTGTGCAGGGACTGTTCTAAACACGGGAAACATGCGCCACTTTACAGGCATACTATAGACACCCCCCAGGTATGAAATTTAAAGGAATATTTCACTTTTATTGTTTCACTTTAAGCATTATTGAAATCACTGCTCCTGACAAAATCAGCCGTTTTTAAAACTTTTTTTGCATTGATACATGAAAATGAGCACTTTTGATTATTTATGTTCATGACCTATAGACTTTAAAGGTGTTCCCGTGTTACATAGTTACATAGTAGGTGAGGTTGAAAAAAGACACAAGTCCATCAAGTCCAACCTATGTGTGTGATTATGTGTCAGTATTACATTGTATATCCCTGTATGTTGTGGTCATTCAGGTGATTATCTAATAGTTTCTTGAAGCTATCAATGCTGAGACCACCGCCTGTGGAAGGGAATTCAACATCCTTGCCGCTCTTACAGTAAAGAACCCTCTACGTAGTTTAAGGTTAAACCTATTTTCTTCTAATTGTAATGAGTGGCCACGAGTTTTATTAAACTCTCTTCTGCGAAAAAGTTTTATCCCTATTGTGGGGTCACCAGTACAGTATTTGTAAATTGAAATCATATCCCCTCTCAAGCATCTCTTCTCCAGAGAGAATAAGTTCAGTGCTTGCAACCTTTCCTCATAACTAAGATCCTCCAGACCCTTTATTAGCTTTGTTGCCCTTCTTTGTACTCGCTCCATTTCCAGTACATCCTTCCTGAGGACTGGTGCCCAGAACTGAACAGCATACTCCAGGTGCGGCCGGACCAGAGCCTTGTAGAGTGGGAGAATTATCATTTTATCTCTTGCGTTGATCCCCCTTTTAATGCATGCCAATATTCTGTTTGCTATCTTTTGTTTGTTCAAACACATTTTTTGCCTGTTCACATGTTCTGCTGCAAATTGAACCAGGGGGTGTTTGACTAATCCCTAATTGTCAGGTTGGATAACCATAAACTCGGGGAACTGACTATTCCTAAAGTGGATTTCTAGGGAACCAGGCCTCTCTTCTACCAGGTGGCATTGTCGTTGGGAATGGGGAGTTTGAAGTCTTTCATATTTAATCGGGAGTTGACCTGTTACCATATCACTTGATTCTTGATTCACACAGTCAACAATTGTGTTGAGCCTCTTAAGGAGATCCATTCCAATGATTATGTGATGGTGTGGGAGATTTGCAATAATAACAGGGTGCCTAATTTCCTTATTACTTAATTTGAGTTTAAGCCAGGCAGTACCCATGACTTGCAGTGGCTCTCCCCCACCCCGATTAGTGAGCAATCAAAGCTCCTAAGTTTTGGTTTGTTGGGCATTGAATTTATTGCCTCATTAAATTGTTCCTGCAACAGGATTGTGGCTTGGGATCCCGTGTCAGTTAAACCTGAAATGGGGTGATCACCAGGCTCCAGTACCTTTACAGTAGTGAAATATCTTCCACCAGATTCAGTCAACTCACACATGAAATTGGTGGGGTTGAGGATCTGTGGGCTTTCCAACAATTTACAATTGGCATTTATCTCTCAGCATTTCACAGCTTCTTTGTGCTTATAATTCCTGCAGGATGGCCTACGGAGCCTACTCGAGACGGAAGCACATGGAGTAGGAGACATCCCTCTCGATTGGTCATTTACAACGGCTCCTGGTGGCTCGGCTACATTATAGGGGTTAGAAGGATACTGAAAAACATGAGCAGAATTAACAATCCCACACTGATCCCCCCCTGTTTAGGGGCATGTCAGGGGTGTGGTGTGTGTCTCCTGTCATTGCACCAGGATTGTTCCCTGCTGGAGGACTGTCTGGGGTTCTAAGCATTCTATGACCCTGGGTTGGTCACAGGAGTGGCCTCTAAAAAAGACAGGTTGGTAGACTAGCAACTAATCAGATGTGTCATTTGTTCGCACATCTGATTAATTTGTGCCTCTATCTGTTCGATTTGCCTGCCCATGGTACTGTGGCAATTTGCCTGACCCGGTTGCGTCCAGGACGGGACTGCAGCAATGCATCAGATTCATCACCACTCCTCTGGTCTTGATGCTATGGCCTTTCTCTCGGGGGTTCCTGTGGTTCTCCTTGATTTTGGGGAATTAGGGAAGCTACACCAATCCTGGGGTGATTGACGTGATCCTGATTGGGAGATGCTCGACCATTATCGGGATTTTCATTAAAAATAGGGTCTCTTATGAAGTTGGGGTCTCTGAAATAACCAGGGTGCCCCTGAAAGTTGGGGTTTCTGTTAAAGTGTGGGTACCCTTGAAAGTTGGGGTCTCTGCTAAAATTAGGGTTTCTGCCAAAGTTGGGGTTTCTGTTAAAGTTAGGGTTCCTGTTAAAGTAGGATTACCTATTAAAATTGGGATCTCGATTCAAATTTGATTGTTGGTTGTTCCAGGACCCCTGCAGATATCTCCTCTGGCTATTTCTGTACCCAGGGCCCCTTTCACCCTCACTACCATGGCAACCTTTGTCTGTCCTCCATCATCTGCTGTGGCTGGGGTGAAATTCTGGGAGGTCCCATGGGTTTCCCATCTCGGACTGCCTCAGCATATGATTTCCTCTCTGTTTTGTAGACCAGGAGGTTAGGGGGTCACAGTAGTGGCTGCTATGGTTTTATGGTTAGGTTTGGCTTCTCTTTTCTGCCCATGTAAAGCTCTTTCTACTTCCTCCTCTGTACATTCTGGGGAGTATCTTTGCAGCTTAGGGGATGACCTGTCTTCTGACCCTGTCTCTTAGTAACCTACCTGTGTCCCCCGGAAATATAAATATTTCTGTTTTTCCATTTCCCGTTCCTCTAAGCGATTTCGGCCTATAGATTCATATTCTAACTGATTCGTTTTTCTATCTGTCCCTCCATTGCTCTCTGCTCAGATTTGAGTCTCTCAATTTCTGCTTCACACTCTTTATCTCTAGCGGCAGAGTTTGCTTCAGTGAGGCCTTTTCTCTCGCGTTTGTAATATTCTATTTCTTGTTTACATTTTTGATTTTTCTCTTGTAGTTTTCTAAGTAGGTGATGGGATTCTTCATATAAGGCCTGAGCATTTTGGATTTGGCCCACTAACTCTTCCTGACCTTCTTTAGATTGTCTGAGTCTACTCTCAGCCTGTTGGATTTCGATTGACAGGGATTCTATTGTCTCTGTTCTGTTATTTAAGGTGGTGCGGGTTTCCAACAATTCTCTCTTTAAGGCTGGCATTTGTCCGGCAATTTCATTACATAAGATTGGCCAAGACTCCATAATGAGCTGGTCTCGACTTTTTGTGTCTTTTGCGCTTGCAAAAGCCATAATCATTTGGTAAACCCAACCATCTTCAATAAAAAAATGATCACTTAACCTCTGGGCCTGTTCTTTCCCCTCTTTGAAAAATTCCTCTAAATTGCCTCCTAGGTCTGAACTTTTGTGAATACACTTGGTCACACCATAGTCAAGGACCCACTTAAGTTTTCCAGAGGCCCAGTGGCCTTTTTCTGGTTTGGGGTAGCTACAGCTGGGGCGGTATTACCATCCCGGTTGTTTCCAGATGCAGTCGATTCATTATCACTACCTGTCATGTTATTATACAACAGATATTTTTCACAATGTATATGTAACTACAATCACTAGTATGTTCTGTAATGTGGTAAGATTCCCTCTTACAAAATATCTCAGCAGTGCTTGCCAATTTTTTGTTGTGAGTGTGGTATGGAATCTTAAGCACTGCAATACAGGGCACTTATACACCTTCCTGCCCAGACCAATTTTCAGCTTTCAGCGCTGTTGCAGTTTGAATGAAAATTGCGCAGTCATGCTACACTGTACCCAAACTAAATTTTTATCATTTTTTTCCCACAAATAGAGCTTTCTTTTGGTGGTATTTGATCACCTCTGCGGTTTTTATTTTTTTCTAAACAAATAAAAAAGACCGAAAATTTTGAAAAAAAATAAAAGTTTTGCTTTTGTTTCTGTTAAAAAAATTTGTAAATAAGTAAGTTATCTCTTTCACTGATGGGCACTGATAAGGTGACACTGACAGACACTGATACGGCGGCACCGATGAGGTGGCACCAATGAGTGGGCACTGACGATGGGCACTGATATACGGCACTGATGGGCACTGGTAGGCAGCACTGATGGGTGGCACTGATATTCAGCACTGATAGGCATTGATAGGCGGCACTGATGGGCACTCATGGGTGGCACTGGTTGGCAATGATGGGCACTGATAGGCGGCACTGATGTCTCCGTCTCTGTCAGAGACTCTTTACCTAGATCGGAGTTACGGTGTGCCAGACTGACACACCGCAAACAACGATCGCTGCGATGCGCGCCCCCAGGGGCACGCAGCGGCTTAATATCCTGATCACGTCATATGTCAGGATATTGAAACCACTTTGCCGCTGTCATTTTGCTATATGGCGGGCGGCAAGTGATTAATTAAGATCTCAGTGTTTTGTTTTTCAGTGCCTCCAACCTTACGGTAAATTTGTGAACTTGGTTCAGATAATCAGTACATACCACAATGCTTTCCTGAGTTGGTTAATTTATGAGGATTTCTTACCAATATATAAATATCTCCCAACAAGATTATTAAGTAAATAATTTGACTTTATTAATTAACAAGTATAGTTATACAATTTCAGACAGAACTGGAATTTCTGGTGATTAATATTTCACACACACATTATCAAAACATCAACATAGCAATAAACAATATTTCTTATTATATTACAATTAACTCAGAGGAGCCCAAATTGTTCTATTATGAAAAATATGTGCGGTAATCGCGTTCAAGAACACAATATTCCTTGTCGCTCGGGGGAACAGTCCTCTGAATTTCTCCGGCCGGAAGGAATCCCAAGTATGGAGTCAATAGATAGATATTGCTAATTTGAAAGAAATACTGTATTTATTGGCGTATAACACTCCTTTTTTCACCCTAAAAATTGGGTGCAAATAGCATGTGCGTGTTATACGCCAATACTACAATTTTAGATGCCTCGGAGAGGACGGGGGGGGGGGGGGGGGCGGGACAAGCGCTGTCAGATTACATACAGTGAGAATCTCCTGTTTACTTGGCGGCCTCTATAAAAGGAAGTCCCGTCTCCTGGGCCGCCCCTCTCCCTGTCCCCTCTAGGCTGCAGATGGGCATCGATCAAGCTGCACTGATGGCAATGGTGAGGCTGCTGCATTGATGTGGACTAATGAGGTTGCATTAATGGCACTTGTGAGGCTGCAGATGGGCATTGATCAGGCTGTATTGATAGCAATGGTGAGACTGCAGATGGGCACTGACCGTTATTTTGCTTCAAAGTTCCTTATTTAAAATTAAATTTTTTTCCTGAAACTTCCCTCTTAAAATTAATGTGCATGTTATACACCTGTGCGTGTTATACGCCGATAAATATGGTATTAATCCAACAGAGCTACTAAATTGAATGGGGCAATAAGGTTTCCCTGGGACCACAGTAATTTAAATTGATGTAATACAAGTTTATGTCTGAATTTCCCCAAAACACGGCTTCAATACACACAGCCCAGACAATCAGTATGGGCAAAAGATTAATGATAAACTACCCTATACTCTGCACATGATAATGTTAACACATAAAATATACAATACAATCCCCTCTAGGCTGCAGATGGGCATCGATCAAGCTGCACTGATGGCAATGGTGAGGCTGCTGCATTGATGTGGACTAATGAGGTTGCATTAATGGCACTTGTGAGGCTGCAGATGGGCATTGATCAGGCTGTATTGATGGCAATGGTGAGACTGCAGATGGGCACTGACCGTTATTTTGCTTCAAAGTTCCTTATTTAAAATTAAATTTTTTCCCTGAAACTTCCCTCTTAAAATTAATGTGCGTGTTATACACCTGTGCATGTTATACGCCGATAAATATGGTATTAATCCAACAGAGCTACTAAATTTAATGGGGCAATAAGGTTTCCCTGGGACCACAGTAATTTAAATTGATGTAATACAAGTTTATGTCTGAATTTCCCCAAAACACGGCTTCAATACACACAGCCCAGACAATCAGTATGGGCAAAAGATTAATGATAAACTACCCTATACTCTGCACATGATCATGTTAACACATAAAATATACAATACAATCCCTACAATTTTGAGAGAAAAAGATAATTAATATTCGTCTGATCTGTATCTTACCAACAGTTTCAAAGGGAAAGATATCCAACAAATTTTAAGAACTTCTAGAATTTTCAGTCACAAGGTCCAGCAAGATGGGAAGTGGTCAAATATCAGCAGGCTTCTTGATCGTCTAGGAGTTCATCCGGCGTGTGGGTCTGTCATCCTCTCTCTATGGCCCTCACATCCTTTATACCATCTGGGACAATAAGCTCATAAAATTATCATAAGCTCAGCCCAGAAGGTTTGGCTTATTCTTCATTGGTTGGAGAACTGAAAATGATTTACCTGGTAAGCTCAGGTAATATCATCCTCAGCCACTAGGTGTGTCTGAGGACAGAAAATGTATTATAAACTATTTGTTAAAGTAAAAATATGTTTTCTTTTATAATTGGCATATATATATATATATATATATATATATATATATATATATATATATATATATATATATATATATATATATATATATATATATATATATGAATATATATCTATATTGTTCAGGGTCCCCGGCAACTGGTACAAAATATAATATACTTAGTATAAATTTGAATCACTATCACACAAAATGGATGTTTATATGGATAATTTCATGACTCCTGCCTATCCTATGAAAACCTATTTGTCTTGGGATAACACATGTAATAAGGGTATTTTTATGTAGATGTGGTCATGGTTTCTATGTCTTTACAACAATGATGGGTATCTAAACACAATTCCTCATTTGTTCTATATCAAAATGTACAGTATATTTTTACCCTATGGCAGATTACTCATGGGGTCAGTGGATATTAAGATGATGGTTG